>NC_133543.1:96533603-97783603 GCF_048773025.1 Camelus bactrianus | reverse complement strand
AAAGCAGATTAGAAAACTGCATGAACTGAGCCCATTTTTGTAAAACATGTGTATCTAAGTATTGAAAAAAGTCTGGAATGGTAACAAATGTTATCAGTAAGTGACAGAATTTAGGTAATTTTATTTTTGCATAGTTCTAGATTTTTTAAACTTCCTATTATGTAGTAAGTTGCTAAAACAATTTAAATACACAAGCTTAACTGGTATAAAACTGAGTAAAGCGTAACACACACACAAGTACAAGTAAAACTGGGAAATCAGAATAAAAGCAACGGATTATATCAATACCAATATCCTGGTTGAGATATTGTACTATAGTTTTGCAAGACGTTACCACCGGTGGAAAATGGGCAAAGTATACAAGGACTCTCTCTGCATTACTTCTTAAAATTACATGTGAACCTATAATTACTCCCATTAAAAAAAAACTATATTTCCACAAAGAGATTTTATTATACTTTCTAATTTTTTATTGAGTAAAACACCAGAGGCATTCCCATTAAAGTCAGGAATAAGACAAAGATGCCAATGATCACATTATTCAACATTGTCCCAGTGGGAAGGGTATAGTTCAGTGGTAGAGCACGTGCTTAGCATGAACAAGGTCCTGGGTTCAGTCCCCAGTGCCTCCATTAAACAAACAAACAAACAAACCTAATCATCCCCACAAAAAAACAAGAAACAAAAACAGTGCCCCAGAGTCTTAGCCAAAATGCTAAGAAAAAAAAAAAAAAAAAGAAAGTTATGATATATAATGAAAAAAGCAAAGCAAAAATATCATTATTTGAAAATGATTTGACTGCCAATCTAGAATATAAGAGAATCAATCAAAATAACCTATCAGGTTAATAGAGTTGAGAAAGGCAGCTGCATACAAAAGCAACATATGAAAATCTATAGCTGTCTTATATATATATATCAACAGGGTACATATCCCCCTCGTTTTTACACCACTACACACTACTTTTTTCTGTTGCAAATTTATTCTTTGCTAACATTAAGAATAAGGTAGAGCAATAAAGACACGGTAGATAACGTGTTAGGGAAGTGGATGAAATGCTGCAGCAGCATGATAAACAGCATGCACGTGGCTCTGTGAAGTAGGGGCAGGTGTCACTGGCTGGGGGCAGCCAGGAATCACATATCAACACCGTCCATGCCCATGACTTCTTTGAGACTTCATCTCAAAGAAGACATGTGAACAATGGGGGATCTTCCTTACCATCTTGCCACTGACTGTGGCCTCCAGAGAATCCACCAGCTCGGCTGTGACTCCAATGAGATTGTGGTAGTCCGCCTGGATCTTATTGTACCGTTTCAGGTATGTCATTGACCTTCGCTCAGCTTCTACCAGCTGCTGGTGGAGCTGCTGCAACATTTCTAGGAAGACAATTTATACTTACATTAAAACAAAACAAGAACAACAATTTAAAAACCCTTACAATATTAAAAAATAATTATATTCTTCTCAAGGGAATACCACGCCCATTGTTAGAATATTTTACTATAACAATGAACTTGACACTACGTATTTGTGTTTAATACTACTTCTGTTTCACACCGCATTTAATTACAAAGTGCTTTGTAATCAGATTTTTTATTTCTTATCCCTTGTGGTTCAACTGAATCATCACTGATTTTCCTAAAAAATCTATTTCCTTGATTGAACCCCACACACCTTTTAGTTCTTCTATATATAAGAAACAAACTCAGCATTTCTTTCTATAATCAGCTCACAAAATGGTTGAACCAAACCTGTGTCTTTTTCTCTGTTAGTGCCCCATGAAGTTGCCTGGGGGATACTTCTAACCATTTTTTAAGTAAAGGTTAGGGCTGCTTGCCTGATGCTGAGAAAACTAGAACCCGGGATTAGGGAAGATCTTAGGTGCTCATCCTGCCAGTTCCATAAAGCACAAGCCACCCCACTGGGCCTCAGAAGTCTTGGAACGTTCTCGGGTTCTCTTCTTGGACTCTCCCCCACCCTACCTTCATCTCCATGCCCCATGGGCAGCACCTGATGGCCAAGCCTTCCTGGGTGCAGTTAGAATATGTGAATTTTCATCAGCATCACACTCCTTGGCCCTACCCTACATTCTCCCTTTCCTGGAAGACTGTGTTTTAGATGGAGGGACGAGTTGCTGCCCCTAAACGCAAGTTAACTCACTATTGTCCCAATGCGGGCACTGTATAATATCTAAACTCTTCATTTTAGAATATTTCATGTGTATAGAGACTTTAAAATTATAAAGACCAAATATGGCCATTGTTTTATAATAACTAAAGTATAACTGACAAAAATATTGAATCATTATGTTGTACACATGAAACTAATAAAATATTGTAAATAACTATACTTCAACTTAAAAAAATTATAAAGACCGAGGTTCAAATCCCTACACTACCAATTTCTTGCTGGGTAACCTGGGTCAAGGTACTTAATTTCTCTGCTTCTCATTTCTTAACCTATAAAATGGGGGAAATAATGATCTTGAAGGGGTACTGTGAGGATTAAATGAACAGACATACTCAAAGTGCCGAGCACAAAGCTGGCCCATAGCAGCTGCCCGTTCACGGCAGCGATGGTTATTATTCCCTTTCATGGAAAGGGGTCAAAGATTTTCTAAACATATTTCTATGCAAGTAGATAACTTGAAAAAGTGACAGATAGGTTACATCCGAAAGCAGTGGTATGCAAACTCTGACATCTATCAGAACCACCCAAAAATAGAGACGATCAAACCTCACCTTCAGAGACTGACTTTGTGGATACCGGGAAGGGGCTGACTATCTACACCGTCAGGAGACTCCCCAAATGGCTCTGACACAGCCCACAAGTTTGAGAACCACTGTCCTAAATTATCTTTTCTTCCTAATCTGTGTCCTAAACAGCTATGAGGATCACCCACATTCAAATTGTATTTCAAGAACTTCCATGTTTCACCATTGTTGATGTGTAAAAGTGAAATATTTTAACCATTAAAACCTAAAATATCTCAAAATAATCAAGTGTTATTACTATTTAACACCCATGAAATCTCAGTATTGAGAGGTAACTAAAAAGTCACCTGGCAAAAATTTACATCCATTACTTGAACATCTGGAGAACATTCCTGGAAATCCTTTATTAATCTTCTCATACGTTATGGGGAAGGAGTCATTACCTTCTTCCTACACTAAGTATTATTTAAGCTTTTTCATACGTACAAAACTCAAAATTACATAAACAAGAACTTTTCCAAGGATGAAAATTACACAGATAATACACAGTCCCATGTTATGGTAATAAATATTGGAGAGTGTCTGTGTGAACTTTCTCAACAGGTACCAAGTGGCAGGTGAATGAAATACCAAAACCCATTAGGTGGGTCAACTGCCTTTCCAAATCATCAGTGTTGATGTCACCAAAGTGGTCCCTCTTGAAAGGAGCCTGCGCACATGTACAAAAAACATCCTTCCCCTCAGAAACTCATTGCACAATTAACTAACTGCAAGGGACTATTTGTGGAACTTTTGCCTTGGGAACCCAGAATTCATGTTTATGACAATTTCAAAGTATGGTGGTATACCTGAGGGAAAGGAGGCCTAACTGCCAACAGTCTACAGGAAAGAGTAAAGTAGGCAACTGGGCTGAAACGTTCATAACCATTTCAGATACACCATTTAGCAAAAAACAGCCTGCTATCCAGAGATGTCACCTTGCAGACACCTTAACTGGCTACAAACAGGATGTGACCATTACTGTAAGCTTTTTGGGTTACAGCTCAATACATCAACTTTATTTCTTAGCATTAAACAGAACTTTGACTCCTTTTTCCTTGTCAAAAGTTTTATGAGACAAGGACAACTAAGCCAAGATGCCTTGCCACACAAGATCTCAACTTTCAATGGAGATGTCTTATTCCATGTTATTTTAGTGAAACTGTCATAGTCATGCCAGCGAAATGTATTGAGACTCTTCATGTTTCAAAGCCACTGACATAATTTGTGCAAAAGTCAAAAGAACTGCATCCCAGGTTTTAAACAAAAGATATATACAACTAAAAGAATGCCAGTTAAGGTCACAGAAAGTTTTCCTATAATTCCACCATGAAATGAAACAATAACAAAAGTGATGGAGATCTTCCCTACAGTCAAGCAGGCAAGGTTTCTCTTGTTAACATTTCTACTTCATCTAGATGCATTGCTTTTTTTTTTTTTAAGAGCAGATGAGATTTAATTTTAGAGACCCCTTGGCTGCTCAAGATGATACATTTTAAAATATGGAATTTTTTTCTAACCTAATATAAAAAACTAAAATCAATCATTCTATTCTTACAATATCATGGACTCTTTTAAATTTGTATTCAGATATATATTGGCTCTTTGCTATTTTGCTAGCTCACAAATACTGAATGAAGAAAGTTAAGACTTGTAACTTGGAATATAGGTCATCATTTTCAAAAATACTATTTACAGCTCTGGACTCTAGAAAAATAATCAGTTTTACTTATGGTTTCCTTTGCTGTGCAGAAGCTTGTAAGTTTCATTAGGTCCCATTTGTTTATTCTTGCTTTTATTTCTTCTAGGAGAAAATTTTTGAAATGTATGTCAGATAATGTTTTGCCTATGTTTTCCTCTAGGAGGTTTATTGTATCTTGTCTTATGTTTAATCCATTTTGATCCATTTTGAGTTGATTTTTATATATGGTGTAAGGGAGTGTTCTAGCCTCATTGTTTTACATGCTGCTGTCCAGTTTTCCCAACACCATTTGCTGAAGAGACTGTCTTTATTCCATTGTATATTCTTGCCTCCTTTGTTGAAGATTAGTTGAACAAAAGTTTGTGGGTTCATTTCTGGGCTCTCTATTCTGTTCCATTGGTCTATATGTCTGTTTTTGTACCAATACCATGCTGTCTTGATGACTGTAGCTCTATAGTATTGTCCGAAGTCTGGGAGAGTTATTCCTCCAGCCTCTTTCTTTCTCTTCAGTAATGCTTTGGCAATTCTAGGTCTTTGATGGTTCCATATAAATTTTATTATGATTTGTTCTAGTTCTGTGAAGTATGTCCTGGGTAATTTGATAGGGATTGCATTAAATCTGTAGATTGCCTTGGGCAGTGTGACCATTTTAACAATATTGATTCTTCCAATCCAAGAGCATGGGATATCTTTCTATTTTTTAAAGTCTTCTTTAATTTCCTTCATCAATGGTTTATAGTTTTCTGTATATAATTCTTTCACCTCCTTGGTTAGATTTATTCCCAGATATTTTATTACTTTGGGTGCTATTTTAAAGGGGTGGTATATTTATACAATGGAATACTACTCAGCCATAAAACCCAACAACATAACGCCATTTGCAGCAACATGGATGCTCCTGGAGAATGTCATTCTAAGTGAAGTAAGCCAGAAAGAGAAAGAAAAATACCGTATGAGATCGCTCATATGTGGAATCTAAAAAAAACAAAAACAAAAACAAACAAACAAAAACAAAGCATAAATACAGAACAGAAATAGACTCATAGACAGAGAATACAGGCTTGTGGTTGCCAGGGGGGTGGAGGGTGGGAAGGGATAGACTGGGATTTCAAAATTGTAGAATAGATAAACAAGATTACACTGTATAGCACAGGGAAATATACACAAAATGTTGGTAGCTCACAGAGAAAAAAATGTGACAATGAGTGTGTATATATCCATGTATGACTGAAAAATTGTGCTGAACACTGGAATTTGACACAACATTGTAAAATGATTATAAATCAATAAAAATGTTAAAAATAAATAAAATAAAAATACTTAAAAAAAAGAAAAATAATCAGGTGCCCATTTTCTGAAGGGGCCAAATCAATTAATACCAGAAATGCTAAAAGATATTATTTCTATATCCTTTTTAGAAGGCTAGGTGAAAATAACAATTCAATATGCTATAATGCCAATCTAAGTTTTTATTCTAAACACCATTTTTTTATATAATTTCTTTTAAGGGACTCTTCCACTCCAAGCACTCACTTTTCTTGCCTTCTTCAAAAGTTTATGGAGGGTGGGTGGGGCAAGTATAGCTCATTGGTAAAGCACGTGCCTAGTACCCACAAGTCCTGGGTTTGATTCCCAGTACTCCCATTAAAAAAAAAAAAAGCTCATGGAACTCTCACTTTATCTATGAAACCTGCCCCTTCCTATTAAGACACATAATGATATTACCCAATCATTCAAATTAAGAAACAATACCTGGCTCTGAAATTAAATTAAATTGGGGGCTTGTTTGTGCCTTGTGGTCATCATGGCCTTAGCTGAGGGAGGAAGGGACAAACTGATGACAACGAGCTATCGTGACACCATGCCTGGGCCCAAGCCTCTGGTCCAAGTGCCCTGTGGTGCTAATCTCAGATCTCCACGGCAATACTGCATTTGGGGGTTTATTCCGCCACAGACACACACTGTGCCTGCCAGACTCAATTCCACAGACATTCAGCTTGGCTATCTCAGAAAATTCATTAAAATCGAACCCAAAGAAGGCTTGAAAACCCTGGTCTCCTTGCTGAAATACCAAATGAAGGAGCTGTAGGAAAACACAGACTCTTCTATTTGCACTCCCCTCCTTGTTTATTTTGTCTGCAAAATTGGGCCACTTATCAGAGAGATAGCTGGTTCCCAGAAAAAAGCTATCCTCAAAAACTGCAGGGTATGCTAGGGTGACAGGAGCTGGCAGAAACTCTAGAATCTAGAAGTTTCTCACCACTTTCCCACCCCCAATGCCTAGGAGTCCAAAGGTCAAATCTGAACAAGGACTAAACAGATTCAGTCAAGAATTAAGGCAGTTCTCTGGGACCCAAAGGATGCAGGTGGGGTGGTGGTTTTAAAATATGACTGCGAAGCCTTTGACACTCCTTCCCGCGGAGAGGTGGAATGTAACAATTCTCCTTCCTGCGAATGTGGGCTGCCCTTAGGAGCTCACTACTCATGAGGAGAATGCAGCAGAAATGACACTGAGGTATTTCAGAGACTGGGTTAGAGAAGGTGACACAGCTTCCACCAGTTCCCTCTGGGGACACTGACCCTGGGTGGGAACCCAGCCACCAGGCCCCGAGGAAGCCAGGCCACACGGAGAGTCTGGCACAGGTGTTCCAGCCCAGGGCCTCTGCTGAGAGCCCCGCCGACAGCCAGCTTCAGCCAGCAGACCTGTGCACGAGGGTGAGGAAGCCTGGGAGAGGGCTCTACCCGCTTCTGTCTACACCTGGGAGCCACCCAAGGGAGGGCTGCCCAACTGAGCCCACAACTCCCAAATGATAAAAAGAAGAAACGGACATTGTTGTTTTATGCCACTAAGTCTGAGGTGGTTTGCTAGGCAGCAAGGGAAACAGAAATAGTGAGGCAAGGGAGCGTTTCCAGGAGTTTCAGGGCAAGGCCCAAGTGACCAGCCCAACTGAAGAACTGTGGCGAGGGAACCGGCCCAGGCCCCCAGCCCAGGCCCGGAGCTGCACTAACCCAGAGGAAGCGGGCCTGAGTCGCTACAGAGACACCCGGGGGGCCTGGTCCTCGGGTGTAACCATGCTGGGGGCAGAGCCACCTTGGGGAGCTCACGGCTGTGGCCTGTGACCCTCCAAGTGTTCCACATTGACCCCAAGAGGCCAAAAGTATACCCTGCTGCCCCACCGTGTTCAGGCATGGACCCAGGGACTGATTCCTGAGACCTGCGGCTCCTCCATGAAGGGCCCCTCCGAGCTACAGGAGGGGGCAGCCCAGGACGAGCAGCATGTCTCAAGCTGCCGGGCTGGAGATACCAAGGCTACAAAGGGCGACAGCAAACATGCAGACTCTGTCATCTGAAGCTACTGAGGCCCTCGTGGGTATCAAATCTGAAGCACTGCTCATCTGTCAGCTCCCTGGAAAGCAAAGAGCTAAATAATTCACTTATGCTTCTTTTCTTTAGAAAACTTCAACTCTCTAAAAGGAAACAGAAAAACAATAGCAGGAAGTTTTGAAATCCTCTCTACCGTGATTCTGCAGTGAGAAGGGCAATCGTGCTATTTTATGTAGTAAAACTCCACCTGCTGGGAATTGAGGATGTTGCCCTCGACACCTATCAAAGACGTGAAGCGCATCACACACCCTTTTCCAACATAATAATTTAAGTAGTTTTCATAATGTTGCATCAAAGACAAAACTCTGGCAAAGAACCCCCACAGAGGCCACCATTTTCACGTTATCTAAAGTTTTTCTCACCTTTCTGAAAAACGAACAGTTCTTGGTAAAAATTACTAATGGTAGAAAGCCATCATTTTATGCTAAAAACTGAAGACTGGATTCCTCCTTTGAATGTGAAAACTGGAAATGCTTTAGTTCTTAAGTGGGTAGTCCATACGGCTACTGGGATAAGACCCCGTTAGACTAGTTCAAGGAAAAGTGGGAGAGACTAAAGTTAACTCACTCCCCGTCCACGCGGCACTGTGTCTTCTCACTGTGCTGGGCGGCTCCCTCCCTCGGGCATACTGCTTGGATTCCCTGTGCTTCTCTGTGTCTTAGTTACCCCACGTGCAAAACGAAGCTCACAATACCAGCCTCCCTGAAAAGTGGGCCTCCAGGAATGGCGATAAAAATGACTGCAAAGTACTTCATAAATATTTAGACTGTTAAAGCCCGCGTTTGCCAAGTCTGTGGAATTCTCTCCATCTCATTGCTTAGAACTTGAGGTAGCAAAGCTGCTACTAAGAAATTTAATCTGGATGATTTACCTTTGTTGCTGTGTCCATTCTCCTTCTGAGATGGAAAGAAGTTCAGGAAAACAGGCTTTCAGGAGACAGAGCTCAGAGCACCGCACATTGTGTCGGTCAATCTGAGAAAGAGCCTCTGAGGTAGAAAAGAGAAACCTCAGGACAGGGAAGGGTGCCTCTTAGTGTTGCTATAAGCAGCTAAGACAGCTACTGACTGCTCAGCCCTTGAATGACTCCCTCCTCTCTCCTAAGTTACTGCTCTGTGCGGCCAACAACCCCCTAACTGGTCTCCTTACCCGCTTCAAAAAGCCCCCTCGCAGCAACCAAAATGTTTGACTAGAAATGCAAATCTGAATTCATACCCTTTAACTCTGTAATTTCAATGCTGAAGCTTTAGCCTGAGGAAATGTGGACCGGGATGAAACCAGCACAGCGCAGCAGCGAAGACGGCAGACCTGGAGCCAGCCTGCCTGGGTGTGCGTCTCAGCTCCTACACGTCTGGTCGCATGACTGAAAGCAAAGTATTTCCCTGTTTTATTTAGATTTTCTTAAATTTTTTTTGGTAACAGCTTTATTGAGCTTTAATTCACATGTTATGTAATTCACCCACTGAAAGTATACATTTCAGTGGTTTTCAGCACTTTCACAGAGTTGTGTAACCATCACTACAATCAGCTGCAGAACATTTTCATCACCCAAGAAAAGAAACCCTTTGCCCCTCAGCAGTCACCCCCACTTCTGCCACCCTCCCAGCCCTAGGCAACACTAATCTACTATCTTTAGAGACTTCCCTCTTCTGGATCTTTCACACAAATGGAATCACACAATACGCAGCCTTTGGAGTCTGGCTTCCTTCATTTAGCGTAATGTTTTCAAGATTCATCCATCTTGTAGCACAGATCAGTAACTCGTTCACTTTTATTGCCAAATAATATTCCATTGTATGGCTATACCACATATTGTTTATCCACTCCTCAGCTGATGGACATTTGGGTTGTTTGCCCTTTTTGGCTATTCTGAATAATGCTGCTGCGAACATTCACATACGAGGCGTTGTGTAGACATATGAGCATGCAGCTAGGAGGGGAATTGCTGGGTCATGTGATAATTCTATGTATAAACTTTTGAGGAAATAACCTATTTTTGAAGAATATTTAATGATATGAAGAAATGCTCTATTTGATAAAAATACTTTAAAATACATACACCTGCAAGTATCTATCTTTGTTTACTGTAAACGTTACATACTTTGGGATGTATGTACGCATACAAATGTATTGCTGTGCTCTCCAGATTTTCTAGAAGGAATATGATCAATTTCATAATCAGGAATTTTAAAAGTGATTTTTTTTTAAAAAATACAAACATGACCACATTATTCTGCTCCTTAAAAAGCTTTAAGGCTCGTCAGTACTTACCTCATAGGAATCTTTATGCCCTGGGCCCTGCCTAGTCTCTGACTTTCTCTCTCTCAATCCTTCTGCTCTAGAGTACTGTAATTCTTTGTGGTTTCCCAAACATACTGGCTCAGTGCTTTTGCACGAGCTGGACCTCCCATTCTTCATTCTGTCTGCCTCACAGACACCCATTTTCCCATTCAAAAATCCAACTTGGATAAGACAACTATGTCTTGGCCTTTTCTCTTTTAATATATTTTTTAATTTTTTTATTGTATCTTTTCTTTGTATCCCTAATTCCTAGCACAATATTCAACCTAATATATGTGTTGAACTGAACTCCAAATATTTCCACATAACAAAAGAAAGGAATAATGTTTATAGTTACAGGCTATATTTCAGTGTATCTGTTTCAAAGCATGTTGAACAGGATAAAAGATGACAAGCATTTGCAAACTATAATACTAACAGCTAACGGTTATCAAGCACTCTGTGTCAGACTATTTTAAGCAAGTAAATTTTTTATGTATTAACTCAATCCTCATATCTTTCCTATGAGGTGGGTGTTATTATTAACATAACTAATATGATCTACAATGTAAGTAATTTTTTTTAGAATTCTTATGTACTGGTACCCATTACCTTTAAGGAGAAATGTTTTTTATAAGAACATTAAAATAATCATAAGCCAGGTTGGAAAAGTCCTAGTTTCACTGAAATCTGTCATTTTATATGGAACTCTAAGAAGGAAAAGAATTGGATATGCAAACATAATGGTACATGGCCAGAGGGAAGTATTTGAACAAAATCTTAAGGATATAAAAACAGAGAGGAGAGCTAGCTGTATTCCGTCAGACTGGGGACAGTCTCAAGGCGAGGCTAAGGAGCTGCATATAGGCAACAGGGAACCCCTGAGGCTTAGGAACCTGACACAGGAGTATCACAAAATCCCAGGGACAAAAAGGCTCAATGAGGAAAAGTCCTGTGCTTCAGAGTTAGAAAGGAAGCAGAAAGTGTTATGCAGCAAAGTGCATAAATTTTTTATTAAATGAAACAAAACAAACATCAACTTTACAATTCAAAATGCTATATTCTTGTTACGAAATAACTTTTGATACGTTCTTGTTCAGAATGAAAGGAGACCAGCATCCTTAAAGACTAACAAGCTTTGGGAAATCAGCCTCCCCCAGGCAGGGTGATCCATTCCATTCTTCCTTGGACAGGCTCCATTTACACCTGTGGCCTGATTAGTGTCCCCTTTTTACTCTCAAAAGTGCCCCTATTTAAACTGGATTGTGATGATGGCTGCACAACTCTATGCATTTGCTAAAAATCATTGAATAATACACTTACAATGAGTAAATCTTATGGTGTATAAACTGTATCTCAATAGTTGTTTTTTAAAAGTCCCAATTTGAATGACAAGTTATATATATGACTTGATCCATATGCCATGGCCTCAAGGCCTTAAAAGTGACTGACATCTGTGGAGGGACAATTCTTCCAAAGAGTTCTTTTCCAAGACAGACATTTTTTTCCCCTACTAAGACAGCTTTAAGGCCAGTGATGTGAAAATAAGACCCTAGCCAAGTCTCAGAGACCCAATGCCATAGAAGCCAACCACTTACAGGCCTTGACACATGCTCCCATTAAAGCTTCATCCACCTCTAAGCACGAAAACAACATTGCCATCACTTAGCCCGATTTGAGTCCATCTAAGCCAGCGTGCGACACCATATGTGGTCCCTACTTGCTTCAAAAGGATACATATAATGTTAAAAGCTTTGGCGTGCTACTGGCTTTAAAAATTAAAGCCAGAAACTTTTCCAACTTCAGCTTTAATTCTGGAATCCAAGAATCCTGAGGGGGGAAAAAAAAGACAATTAGAACATTAAATGCCAACAACATCGTCAAGTTGTGGCCTTTAGGGTAAAAGAACTCTGCCACAGTTACTGAAATCAGAAGAAAGATGTCTTGCCAATGGTGTGATGCTATAAAAAAAAACCAAAAAACAGGTTTTAGGACATTTGACCGATTCATTTATAGAAGATTCAAGAGCCCACAGGAGGAGGAGAGAATTGAGTACTTTCATAAACAGGGAAAAAATAACCCTGCCCGTGATTTGAACATTTCATGTGTTTTAAACACAAGCATGACAAGTAACCTTATTAGGTTGAATACCAGAATAATTGAGTACAGTTCAGTCATACGTGGCACTGGCAGGCATACAATTATCACTGAGTTCCTAAAAATCTCCAAAAGAAAGGGACTTATTTCCATAAACCTCATCTGGATAAAGAAAACAGAAAGAAGTTGTTATCTACCTCAAATATGCCATCTGGTCAAGAATTATGATATACTTTTAGTTTGGTCTGTCCCTTAAAAATAGTTTATTTACCTCAAATCATGCTCATTGATAAGAAAAAAACAATGATTTAAACAGTAAAAGAGTAAGTGTCACAAGCAATGGTTTCTCTCAGGACAATGCTCCTTATAGTCTTCAAACAAAAATATCTACCACCCAAACCAAGAAGTTCCCCTAAAAAGGAAGCTATAGCACTAAAAGTTCATGTCCACTGACCTCTCAGATCCTGCCCCATCTCCCCTCATACCTCCCCATCCGCCCCCACTTCTCTACGGCTCCAATCCTCATCCACACCTCCACCCAATCAGCCTATCCAGTGCATTATTTGACTTTTTGGGAAAAATACTGCCAGATAAGCAGAGAAGTCTCCCATTTTTAAAAGATTTTGTAATTCCCTGACACAACATGATAAGTTTATTTATAATGTGTCTGTTACTGGTTGAACTGTGTTCCCTAAAAAGATATGTTGAAGTCCTAATCACCTTGGAATCTGAGGTCACTGGGAACGGGGGTGTTGTGGTTGTGATCAGTTAAGATGAGGCTGGATTAAAGTAAGCTCTTAATCCAATATGACTTGTGTCCTTATAAGAAGGATATTTAGACACAGACACAAAGAGAAGATGGTCATGTAAAGACAGGGCAGAGATCTGGAATTAAGCAGCCACAAGCCAAGGGACACCTGAGGCTGGAAGAGGCAAGGAAGGCTCCTCCCCTAGAGGCTTCGTAGGGAGCAGGGCCCTACAGACACCCTGATGTCTGACCTCCAGCCTCCCACACTGTGAGACGATAAACCTTCGTTGTTTTAAACCACCCAGTCTGTGATCCTTTGTTGCGGCAGCTGCAGGAAACTAACATAGTGCGCTCCAGCCAAAGGCTCTCTCTGCTCGACCAGACAGAAAACAACCTCTGCTCAGTACCACTAGGTTGGCCAACATAAACCAAGACTTAAAAACAAAACAACCTAAAACATTTGCATGCCCCTAGACACACGATCGTGAGATTATACAATCTTAAAGGCCAGAGGAAAAAAGGTAGATCAGCTACAAAGGAACAGCAAGTAGTCTGATGGCCAACTTCAAAGCAGCAACGATGGGAGGTAGGAGACGAGATAACAACACCTTACGTCCCAAAAGAAAATAATCGTAACTCTAGTGCTCCAAACTGTTTCTGAGAAAGCAACCGATGTTTTCACACAGACAAGAACTAAAGGAAGAGATCCTCAGCTAAAGGAGATTTTAAAGGAACGTACCTGAGGTAGAGGAGAAAATGATCCCAGATGGAAGGCCCTCAACGCTGGCAAGATGGAATAGGAAGCAGAAATACTGGCAAATCTAAGGGTGAACCTATATATATACTGAGTGCATAAAATAACAAAACTTTCTAATTCATGGGGTTGAAATATATAATCAAAATATTTGACAATAATAGCACATAAATTGGGAAGGGGATGAATGAGGTTAATGCATTCTAAGGTCTTTACAATGGTCAGGAAGAGAGTAAAGATACTAACTTAAGATTTTATTATGTATACACACTAAAGTATCTGTGATGACCATTAAAAACATATATTTAGAGAGCAGCAAAAGGAAAAAAATGAAATAAATGACCTTCCATGAGTACTGATGACCTCTAAACTCATGGTCTCTGAAGAACCTGAACTCTGCCTTGGAGCCCAGACCGGAGTGCCCATGGGCCTGCGGGCTGAGCGGGACCCTCCCCGACTCTGCCAGCTCCGCCTGACCTTGACCCACGCTGCAGCCACACCGCCCCGTTGTAATTCTCCTACACAGATGCCCTGGCTGTGAGAAAATCTAACACCCCATTTCAAGTTTCATCTTCTTCCTAATTATTTGATATTTTCAGCCTTCTAGAAGAAGGCGGTAAAACCAAATTTGGACTGACAGAAAAATTAGCACAGTCTTCAGCTTGCTACTCTATACCAAGCCGGCTCTGATGGAATCCGTCAGCTCCCTGACCTTCCGTTTAACAGTTACTATTCAGGAGGGATGAAATCTGTTTTGCTGAATCACAGCAGAAACTCAGAAGGGCTGGGTTTGGAGGAAGAACTGCACCAGTTGTTCAATGGCAGGGGAGTAAGCGCCACACAAATTCCTGGAAACTGAGATCTTTAGACAAAGTATCTAATTACATCAAAATGTCTGTCTCTAAATACATTTCAATAAGCCTCTGGGTGGGACATATTAATTTTAACAAGTCAACAAAAATTACTCTAATAGATAAATATTGTAAATAAATGTTATGGTAAAATGTCAACTAAAATGAAGTATAACAATTAAAAGAGCTAGAGAGAAGTTGCCAGATGGAAATAATATAGTGCACAATCAGGGAGGCAGATACACACCAAGTAAGTGAGAATTTTAACACAAGTCTAAATATACATGGCCAGGGGGAGGGCAGAGCTCAGTGGTAGAGCACATGCTTAGCACACACGAGGTCCTGGGTTCAATCCCTGGTACCTTAGCTAAAAATAAATAAATAAACAAACCTAATTACCTCCCCCTCAAAAAATTTTTTTTTATAGATTAAAAAAAAAATGTCAAAATATACATGACCAGCAACTGTGTAAAATAACCTAGTTTTTCTTTTCAGGCTCCTTGTAATTATAATTGAATAAAGTACATTGTAATTGAATAAACTATCATTTCAATACTACAAAAGTATACACAGAATAATTTAAGAGGTTAGCATATTTTAAAGTATTTATGTCAGTCTGTGTTAACAAGTCTTGGCACACCCAAAAAATCATTTTATGGTACAAGAAAAGTCTGTTACAGCAAATTATCTATACACTCTTTTAAAATATAACATAAGCAAATTTTAGAGTTTTTTAGAGCATCATTCAGAAACCACCAGCATGTACAAAGTGAAACTGCAAAGCTGTCCAGGTTCTGATACAAGATTCAGAGGCTGTCACTTACCTGGAAGAGTTCTTTAAATGAGGGGTGCACCATAGGGTTGGGAACAAAAGGAAGTGCATAGAAAGGGAGAAATTCTGTGGTCTCGCTCAGTGCTGCCCCTTTGGTCTCCAGATAGGTTTTGAAATAGGAAATCCTTTCATCCAGTTCCTCTTTGTCCTACAAGGAAGGGAGGGTGCTTGTCTGAGATCTCCTGTTTGATGCCATTTCACCCCTTCACCCCCTCCTCTCTCTGCGGCTCCTTCAGTTCCAGAACATTGCTGGCATCCTCCCACTCCGGCCCAGCCTGCGCAGTGTCTCCAGTCATCCTAATATCACCCCTGCCTTCATCCCTTCATGAAACTGTCAGGAGTATCAGAGAGCTAGATATATCGTGAGTTCAAATGCTGCCTTTATGCTCTATCATTACCATTTTCTCATATCCTTAAAATTCTTCCCACTCATCATTTTTAATGGCAGAACAAAACCTCATCTTGTGGGTCCATCGTCATTTATTTAACCAATGCCCCCATTATTAGCTATGTACACTGTTTTCATACTTCAGATATTATAAACACTTGTCTGCCTTCCCATGCATGATTCCCTTACAAGAAGTTTTTAGAGGTGAAAAGCATTTTGAAACAGAAGTTTCCATATCATTATTGCTTTCCTTTACTCAGCTAACTAAGAACTGATCTTGCCTGCTTCCCTGCTTCCACATGGAATCCCAGGTCCCCAGCAGGGTTTCCATTTCCTCTCGGGCCTCAGTGAGTGGGTCCTCCCTGGCCCCACCAGTCACGTCCCTCACCACCTCACACTCACGCCATCACACTGCATCTCACTTCACCTGCATCTTGAAGCACCTCCCTAGCCACTGGACTTTAAACATTTATTGATTTTTTTTTCAATCTTACAGCAAAATGGAAAAATTAGCAAAAAAATAAAAATAAATACAAAGAAAATGAAAATCTCCTTTGCTGGCACCCACGAGTACCATCCAAACAAACAGCCTTCCAAGAATGGCCCCCACAATGTACTGTAAAGCTGCTCCCTCCACGCTGACCCCTCCTATGGCCCCCTGACATTTTAATAAGTTAACACAGGCCCTGGCCCTGGGGGCAGTAGTCAGTGCGTGGAGAAGCCACACAACAATGCACATGGTTCACAGAAGCTAAATTCAACCCATCACCCAAATGAGCTTTCACAAACAAGCATACTATTTTCCCCCTGTTGAAGCTTATATTTATCTTTTAATATATGGTTGAAAATGTGGTCTAAATATTTGTTCTTTTAGATATGCATGTATATATTTTAAGTTGCCAAATAAACTTTATTTTGCTGAGCTTTCAAAAATCTGAGGTACTCAGGAAAATGCAGCTTTCATTACAGAAATGATTAACTTTCTGTATAAATTAGAAAATAAACTGCTGGGAATGAGATAGAAAATCACTCATCAAAACATAAGATGCCTACTCCTTAGAAGTAATATGGTAAATTGGCCACAAAACTAAATTAATGCCCACTTGCAAAACACAACAGCTAACATTCTCATCTAACACACCATTTGGACCAACCCACACCACATGGTGAACCTACAGGTCTCCCTGCGGAGTGTTTCAGAAGATAAATGGCAAAATGGATGTGAAGATAGAATTCCAACTTCTGGGCGAGGGAGTCACCATCTCGGATGGAACTGGGCACGTGCTCCTCCCACAAATCGAAGAACATCTTCTGGTCTCCACTGTCAAATGCAGCAAGGAGGTCCCTCTGGGGAGAAGACATCACACTGAACCCCAGTCATAAGGGATGCCCCTTCTCCCAACACCCCAAATTCTCACACCCTCCCAGCACCTTGGAAACCCCATATACTCCATCGTGTCAGGGTGAGGAGAACTGGGTCTCCTTTTCAGAGGGAAGAGAGAGGAAAACAGAGCCCCAGCAGGCTTCAAACTGCTTAGGCTGAGAATCCTGCAAACTGATCCTGGTTTTCCAGCCCTTTGCAACATCAGAGCTGAGCATTCTAAAGAACAGATGCAACACAAGGTCTCTGAAATGGAAGGAACCAGGCATAGGCCAAAGATTTGAGCACACGAATACACTGAAGTCACCCTTTGGACTTGCTGACTCTCGACCCACAACGGATGAAAAAAGGCCAGACCCAGAGCCCAGCCAGATCTCAGAACAAACCACACACCTATGGACCCACTGACGGCCCGGCTGCCCAGTCCCCGCGTGGCCAGGAGCTCAACCACATGGAGCGCAGTCTGTCCCAGGCCAGGGAGGTGGGCGCTGCCACCTGCCCACTGTGGCCAGAAGCACGTCTGGTGCAGAGGGCGCCGTGGGAAGCAACCACAGACCCAACAAACCCACACAGTGACTGCCCGGGCCCTCCAGGTCCAGAAACAAAGAGGCACAGGCTGGAGATGGAGGAGGGAGCACAGGCCTGGCACCAGCCCGACCTCGGAGCGCGCGAGTCTGGCTCCGCGGGGCAGAGGCAGCTTCCCGAGCCACCATGCAGCAGTGGAAATAGAGAATTTTGGAGAAAAGAGGTGGCAATCATCATGCCGCTTGTCTCACAAGAAGAATGATAACTGACCCATCACAAATACCTGCCGCATAAATCTGCAGATCAGAGTTTAAGGCAGAATTGAAAGAACTTCCTGATAGTTCAAAACAATGTGACTCACGTGGTTCTCCTTTTTGTATCAAATGCTCAATATACTCAGACCTACATTTTTTGCTCAATTGCAAAAGCTTTTCTCAGACTGGATTTTCTGTAGAATCACCAATTTCTCCAACCAGCATCACAATTATTTACCACCATTATTTGGTCATTGTTCTTTTATGGTTTTTTTTTTAAGTTTTTACACTTTTTCTGTAAAATTGTTTCTTTTTTTAAAGTTACATATTCTATTTGCTTTTAATCAAGCTTTTTAACATTATAAAATGAGAGTGTATAGAGAACAATGTTACAGTGTTTGGTTATCCTTAAGTCAAAGACATTTTCTGGTAAAGAACTTTCAAATGTGGATATTATAAAAAATGTTCTCTGTGTCATATGACAGGGAACAACTGTCTCTGAATACTGTCTTACTCTAGAAGGTACTGGCATACATTTCAAAGAGACTCAGAATTTTTCAGAATAAGCCCTACAGTGGTAATAAATAAGCCCGCCTCAAAATCGGCCTCTTTCTGTTCCTCAGCCGTGGAAACAGGGAAGGACAGCAGGTCAACAACTGTGGGCAGGACGGGGCCGAAACAAAGCACAAGCCATCACGGACCTCCAGGAGAATTTGGGGAGCCTAGTCAAAGGATCCTCTTTCCTTGCTACTGGCTGATGCTAAGGTGAAGGGGACTCTCCCAAGGGCTGTGCGGCTGGGGCCTGGCCCCGCTCAGGCTCACCTCTGAGCTCCGAGCAAACCTGAGAGGTGCAGTGACCACGTGAATGGGGAGCGCAGACTCTCATGGGTACTTTACAGCTTGGAGTCAAGGTATTTTCTTAACATGGCTTGACAAAGTCTACACGTCAAATGGCCCATCCACAGTTTATTTGTTTATTCTAAACTCTACATCTGTAGACCTAGGGTCACAAATCTTTGCTGTGTCATCATAAGCCCAATCTGTGAATTGTATTCTGTACCTGGAAACGGTCCCTGTGTTTAAAATAGTATCTACACATAAAGCAATCCGGTGTTACAACTCATAGGGTCACAAAATATTAACTTCTCGAATGTAAGCCATGATCACAGCCAGAATGACCAAGATCAAAAAATTTACACACCAATAATAATCACCTGTAAACACACAGACACATACACACAAACACACACACACACACTCACACATTCTTACAGAACTGTGCTTAGTGAAACTCTCCCTTTGCTGAGTGTCACTGACACTTAGCAAATGTTGCTAAACCACTGCTCCAGGTATTTTTGTTTGGGAAATCTATAATGATGGAGCATAGCTGTTTACCGAATGAGCAGGAAAGACCTGCTTATGACAATCATAAAGTTTCAGGGTCTCTCCAGTTAAGAACAGCCTCTGTTTCCATGCCTAATAAAGATTATATTCTTGTTTCATGTTCTGGAATGTTTGCTTTGGGGTTGGGAGGAACCATCAGGCTGCCCTTCGACAGGGGAGTCTGTGTCTGAAGTGGCGGCAGCTCAGCATCTGAGTGCCTGAGGGCCGGAGGGACGCTGGGCAGAGCGCACAGCCCCACTCGAGCTCCGCAGGCCACTTCGACGGTGCCCCTGCTCAGCGGTACCCTGTGCCAGGCCCCTGGGGAGTCAGGGGTCAGGAGCAGACAGGCGGTGGCTATGGCCTGACCTACAGCCACTCAGTGGAACTCTCAAATCAAGTCTCATATTTTTCCTGGAAGTATGTACATTGAAACAAATAAATTTATTAAAGTAATAAAATGCAAAGCTGAAGTATGGTGTTTCGGGAAATGGGATGTTCTCCTGTCACTGGACATGTTCAAGGTGAACCAATGGTTGGAATAAGGACTTTTAAGGTCCTTTCTAACCCTGAGATTTGAGGACCATATAATATCTGCCCTCTGCAGCTCACTGCAAGGGGCTCACGGCTGCTCAGGCCTTCCTTTGACAGGATGCTGCCTTGCATACAACTCTTGCTCCCTGGCCCCTCCAACCACCCCAAATTAGAATGCAAGCACCATGCGGGCAGAGGTTGGTTTGGTTTTGTTCACCACTGTGTCCCCAGGACCTAGAATGACTAACCTAAAACTTCCCAGGTTGGGAACCACATTTTTCTCAGTTTCTAAGCATTGCGTGGTTTCCTCTTTTTCTTCTTCCCAAGAAATGTATGTGAAAGATCTTATGTTCCACCCATTTCCTAGGCAGGGTACAGAGATTTGAAGCTGACATTACTAATTTATCCATAAACATCTGCACAGTCTAACCATCACTCTGCCCAGGTCCCCTGAAACGATTCCACCATTCTCTTACGGCAGCATTTTTTTACAAGTTGGGAACATCTTGATTATCTACAGAAATCAAAAAAAGTAAAATATTACCTGGATTATCAATGATTTGGAGTCCCTTAAGGAGCCACATGCTGACTTAGATAATGGTTTTCCTTTTATTTTGCATTCTTTTGAAAATGTTTTCAAGGTATCTTCAAATTCAGCAAAATCCAAATACTATTTAAAAAAGAGCATAAGTATACATATATTTCTCTGTTTTAACATCAACAAAGTAACTATCTTTGGTGTAACTGTACCAGCTCAAAATGTTATCACAAACTTATAATGGGGTTAATGAACTCTCATCTTTGGGAGAAGTAACTTGGGGTCCAGCTTAGAATTTACTTATCAATATATACACTAAAAGCCTAGAAAGACAGTATCATAAAAAACATTTATTTACAGAAAATATATTTGTTTTCAAAAGGAACATGTGGGTTGTATGATTCATTATATTCGTGGAAAATAAGAAGGTACGTGCAGCAGTTTGAAAAAGGCAAAAGTGATCGGCAGAAGGCCTGCTGGCTTAGGTCTAGTAGGTCTCTGGGAATTTGTTACTTGAAACAGAGGGATTAGAAATAATGCCTGTCCCTGAGAACAACAGGTAAGTGCTTAAAGATGGGCAAGGTCATCAGCGATCTTCAAGCCTGCACTAAGGACCACCAGCAGTTGTGAAATGCCCCACCTTGCGTTGTTGACATCCAGTGCTCCGCACTTCTCCGCCCCCTTCTCAGGTTGTGTCAGTCACACCTTTCTGTTTCCACCTCCTCTAATTATGCCTATCTCCCCAGGCTCTCTCCACAACCCCCTGCTGTGACAGCTTGGAAAATTTATTCCTGGTCACGCCAAATTCCAAAGGTGCATTCCCAGGCGGGTGCCTCATCCTGGTTCCAGTGCCAGGACTCAGTGTCTAATGGACAGTCCAATCACACAGTAAAACAGCAGCAACCATTTCTTTAGCAGCAGCTGTGTGCTGGCCCCCTGCTAAAGCAGTAGAGGATACCAGCAGCAGAGCACAAGGCTTGGGTCCCACCCTTGAAAAGCCTTCAGTGCAGGACACCAAAATGCCCGTGAATAGGTAACAAGTTAAACAGGTGATGCGGCCACTCCTCGAGGCAGGTCTCAGGAAGACATTCATACTACATTACTGTTGACAGATAGAACAATGTGTGTGGTATCATCGCTTTTGGTAAAACAAACTACAGTCATGTGGATATATCTTGAATATTTGTAGAAAAAAGTCTGAAAAGATAACACACTAAACCATTAACAGTGGTCACTGCAGGGGTAGAGCAGGGAAATTCACTATTTCTATTTCTACACTTTTCAAATCTTTTATCACAAACATATGTTGCTTTTATAACTTTCTTTGAAGGAGTCCTGCAAAGCAGCTTAAGATTTCGGTTGAGCTATGAAAACAAAATATAAATACATGGAAAACTATAAAATGGAAAAAGATAGATGTATTGTAACGACAGAAACATTACAAGGCACTGTAGAATTTGTTGTGTTGTAAAATACAAGCTTTACAAGTTTTCAAGATCCCTTTTTCTGTGACCTGTATTTTGTAAAACATACCTCTTTCACGAGTCCAAGTAATTCCGATTCGTGAGCCAGAATATCCTCCATACTGAACTGTTACTATTAATTCTCACAGCAAAAATCTCTACAAGGCAAAAACATAAGACAAAGGCTTTCATTTCAACCATCTGTATAATCACAAAAAGATCCTGTGGCGGGCAGAATAATGGCCCCCAAAGCTGTCCATGGCTGAATCCCCAGAACCTGTCAATGTGTTAGGTTGATGGCAAGGGGCGATTAAGGCTGCAGGTGGAATTAAGGTTGCTAATCAGCTGACTTTAAAACAGGAACAGTAGCCTGGATTATCTGGTGGGCCCAGTGTAATCCTTATCAGGGAAAGGGGGAAGCAAGAAGGTCAACGTCAGTGTGATGCAGTGGAAGAAAGACTCGACCAGGCGTCGCTGACCTTAAAGAGAGAGGAAGAGCCAGCAACCAAGGGATGCAGGCAGCTTCTAGAAGCTGGAAAAGGCAATAAATGGATTCTCCTTTGGAGCATCCAGAGAGAAACAAGCCCTGCCAACACCCTGACTTTAGTCCAGTGCAACCCATTTCAGACTTCTGACCTCCAGAACTGTAAGGTAAGAAATCTGTGCTGTTTTTAAGCCACTAAGTTCACGGTAGTATATTACAACAGCATTAGGAAACACAGTGGCTAAAGTCAAAAGGAATTCTCTCTTCTACGACAATTGCTTAAAATGAATGTGGATTGGAGGATGGTGTAAATGTCAAGGATCGCTGGTGAGAATGTGGAAGATTATTTTTATTTTTCAGTTTTCTAATATGCAAACATGTAGTAGGTGTAATTCAAATAGTCAAGACCACAGTGCATTTAGAACAAAATAGAGTTTAATGATAAGGTCAATCCATTTACTTTAAGAAAGGATCTGCACTAGAATTAATGTGATGTAAATGAACACAGAGTCACCAATCCCTCACTCTGCTTCCAAGTAAAAAACATTAAACATTCACAAAAGAGATCAGATACTGCTTACTTAAAAGAAATCTTCAATGTCTCGCAAAGACCACAATCATTCAGCCTATGGTATTGGGAGAGGAGGTGGTGTGCATTTGCACGCATGTTATCCACACCCAGGAGATGGATTCCACGAGGAAGACACGTGTTCACTTGGCATCCTAGAGCCTGGCACACCATAGGTGTTCAAATATACTTACTGAACAAATGGAAATAATTTCAGATATGGAGGAAACAAAGCAAAGAAGGAGACAGAGAGTGGAGGAGAGGGTTCTTGGGTCATTTTAGATCAGGTCTTCATAGAAGGCCTCCCTGGGAATGGGACATTTGAGCAGAGATGTGAGAAAGCGAGCACTTCCCAGATCTGGGGAGGAGGGACGCGTGAGTGCTGAGCACTCATGGGGGCTGCGGGTGCAGCTCCAGGAGGAGAGCAGGCAGTGAGTGAGGTGCCAGCGCCAAGTCAGTAGGTCTGTGTAGCTAAGGGGCTAGGAAGGCAGGAGAGAGCGCTGAGGAGGGGACCGACCCACCCTGACTTACGGCGTGTATTGAGTACTGTGTCTGCCTGTGTGTGTACCGAGAAGAGGCTGCAGGACCATGGACGGAAACAGGGACACCAGCAGTGATGAGGGAAGTTGGAACCAGCGAAAGCAATCTTGTGAACTGTTCTGACTCCAGGTGTAAAAGGCAGAGGTGGTCAACTGCCAAGGAACAGGGTATGGAATGTGAGGGGACAAGGTGAAGGGGGACACTTGGGGCCTGAGCAGTTGGGGGAACAGTGTGCCACTTGCTGAACTGGGGAAAATTAGGGAGGAACAGTCTGAGAGTTAAATTAAGAGTTCTCTTTTGGCCATAAATCTGCGATGCATCTTAGACATTCAAGTTGGGGTGCTGAAGAGGCTGGTGGAGTAAAGGAATAAGTGGGAGCTGGAGAGAAGCATTTGGAAGTTATCAGCATGAAGAGCACATTTCAGAAGATGAGCATCCTAAACAGATGTGACCTCCTCGGGAGGAAGTGTAGCCAGGAGAGGAGGGCAGGCCCAGGCTGAGCCCTGGGGCACTCAGCACTGAGGGGTATGGAGAGGGCAGCAGCAGATGGGAGACCAAGCAAGATCAGAGACCTATCAGCGAGACACAACCAGGACACTGTGACATCCTGGAAGCCCAGTGAAGGTGCTTCCCGTGTCTACTGTGTCTGTGTGGTCAAGGAAGACGAAGGCAGAAGAACTAATCCCTGGATTTGGGAACATGGAGTGTGACAGTGACCTTGATAAGAGTGGTAAGGACATGAACCTGACTGAAAAGGGTTAAAAAGAGAGAAAGAGAAGTAAAGGAGAGTCAAAAAGGAGAGGAGAGATGGTGTGGTGGCTGGAAAGAGATGGGAGGTTTTTAAGACTTTTAAGGAAGCTCCATACTGTTTTCCATAGTCACTGCACCAATTTACATTCACACCAACAGCTACCATATGATCCAGCAATCCCACTCCTGGGTGTATATTCAGAGAAAGCTCTAATTTGAAGATACATGCACCCCAATGTTCACAGCAGCATTATTTACTATAGCCAAGACACGGAAGCAAACTAAGTGTCTGTCAACAGGTGAATGGGTAAAGATGTGATATATATATATGTATATATATATTTATATATAATGGAATATTATATAACTATATATGTAGTGGAATATTACTGAGCCATAAAAAGAATGAAATTTGCAGCAACATGGATGGACCTAGAGACTATCATAGTAAGTGAAGTGAGTCAGAAACACAAACATTATATGATATCACATATATGGAATCTAAAACTAATACAAATGTATTTATTTACAAAACTGAAACAGACTCACAGACATTGAAAACAAACTTATGGTTACCAAAGGGAAAGGGGGGGATGGAGGGATAATTAGCAGTATGGGATTAACAGATACACACGACTATATATAAAATAGATAAACAATGAGGATTTACTGTATGGCATAGGGAACTATACTCAATGTCTTATAATAACCTATAATGGAAAAGAATCTGAAAAAAAAAAAGACTATATATATAACTGAATCACTTTACTAGACACCTGAAATCAACACAATATTGTAAATCAACTATACTTCAATAAAAAATAAAAATAAAAAATAAAAAGGAAGACATTTCAGCAGCGTGCTTGTAAGTTGATAGGAATGACCCAGTTAGAGGAGGAAAAATGGATGATACAGAAGAGAGAGGAAACGGTTAAAGAAGCAATGTCCTTGATGCAGCCAGTGTCCAGTGAAGCCCAGGCCTTAGACAGGGGCAGGGACAGAGGGATGGCAGAGGATATGGGTACTGACCAAAGAAATGGACAGGTTTGGTGATGAGAGGTGAAACAAGAAACAGGGTCATCAGCTGAGAGTAAGAGGCATGTTGGTATTTTGATGAGAACGGAAAGTGGGAACCAAATCAACTATGCATACATGGCAGGGTTTCCAGTACTGACAGTCTGCTTGAGATATGGACTCTAATCCCAAACAGAACCAGTCTGCACCATTTTGCAGTTTTCTCCAGCCACTTTCAGCTGTCTGAGTTAGGTTAACCAGGGTGAGGTTTTTCCAGGAGAGGTGAAAGAGAAAACAAGTGTAATAGGGATGGAGCACTGAAGCCAAGCTACGTGAAGGATGGCGGGAGGAAGGGTGCATAAGGGGGTTACCAGGCAGTGAAAACGTAACGGGGTCACAGACCTGCCTCAGAGGCACACTACAGTGAGCTTGAAAGATAAAAGGTGGTGGTGTAAGTGGGATAAATACTTGAAATCAAGATTTTAAAAGTAGTGCAGTAATAAAAAGTTCATGACCGCAGAAGTGGGTGGATGAGGAGGATGGAGGAAAAAGGTGCCTATGAGTAAAGGAGGATGAAGAAACCTGTGCGGCCAGGATGTTGAAACCTCTCAAAATGAAGCAGAGGAGGTGTAGAGGTAGACACCGTAGTCTTCAAGGGAAAAAACCATGGGAAAGCCCACAGCGTGTACTTCAAAGGAAGGGGGCAGTGATTGGGAAGCAGCAGTGAGGAGCAGGGAGGACACCAACCCCGCCTGCACTTCCAGGCCTGCCAGATACAAGGTGTGAGGAGAAAGACTGCTATCGTCTGGGGCCATCCACCTCTCCAGCCTTCCTCTGGACCAACCACCACTCCCATTCCTGGCTGGCTCCCTTCTAGCACTTCCCCACTTCTTAAGCTCCAAGAATAGTGAATGCCCAGCCACTACCCTTACAAAATGCTCTTTCACGATTCTAAGCCCTCTGATGTACTCTTCTTCAACTTGTGGACAAACTTGACTCATCATACTTAGAGCTTGACCTCCTTCAGGAATTCTTCCAGGAACCCCTCTCCTTCCTTCCCCATCATGGCAATTCTCTCCCCTCTGGGGTACCTCTGTAATCTACATTTACTTCTATAGTTATACTTTTTACCCTCTTTATAAAGGCAGGGAGCTATATTTAAATTTTGTATCTCCAGAACCTAGCAGAGTGCCTGGCAGGCATGGTAAACACCCATGACATCTGACAAATAAATGAAGCCCAAGCAGAGAGAAAGGCATTTTTGAAAGCCCTGGAACAAGACAACTTTGTTGTTTTGAGAATTCAAGATCCTTCCAACCTCAGGGCCTTTGCACATACTGTTCTCTCTGCCTACAACGCTTTCCCCCTCTTTCTTCACCTGGCTAACCTCTGTGCTTCATAAGCATCACTTCCTCAGAGAAGTTCTTCATGACCATCATTTGAATAAGATTCTGCTACTATCATCTGTCAGTGAACATGAGCCATCATTGGGTATTCTATTACTCTGACATTCTTGGAAATACAGAATTTTCTGTAAATCTTTATATCATAGTAAGTTCATTTATTGAGGACTTATTGTATGCTAGGCAACATGCAAAATGCTTCACATTTAATTTTCACAATAAATCTGAAAGATGAATATGATTTATATTCTCCTTTCACAGATGAGGCAACTGAGGCTCAGGAAGGTTGAGATGCTCCCAATAACTCAACTAGTAAGTAACAAAGTAGAAATTTAAATCCAGATTGATATTAACCACTACACAGTATTACCTCAAAGCGTGGACCACCTGAATGAGAATCACCTGGGATGCTTGTGCAAATGAAAATTCCTAGCACCACTCTGATCTTACTGAACACAATGGCAAGCACAATGCCCAAAAATTGTTTTGAACAATCCCTCCGGATGACTTTTATGCAGTTGAGAACCACGGTTCTATGCAAAAACCAGAGAAAACTTCTTCAGTCACTCTTGAGGGTTGCAGTGGCAGCTTCTGGATTTCTATGTAACAGGGATTTAGGGCCTACAAGCTGGCTGAATTAAGGGTTAGACTATGGGATCTTTCGGGGAGACGAATTTGTATAGCAAGCGTCCCGCCTTTGCTTAGATTGGATCAAGTCTGGACTTAACCTGGGTGCCTGGGGAGAGGGGTTAGCTGATGTGGATAACGGAACATAAGGGATGGATATAAAAGCCCCAGGTCACCCTCTCAGACGCCACAGCTGGACGATTTGGGCCCCCCTCCAAGTTTGGCTCACTGCAGCAAAGATCAGGGACTACTTGTGGGAAGCAGCTGGGCCTGTCCCTGGGATGTCCAGGCTGCCGCCCCGGGCGCACGCCAGAGGAAGAGCTCAGGGCAGCAGGCGAGAAGTGGGGGCATCCGGCAGAGGCTGCCGAGTTGGCGCGTCGGGATAGTCCTCTGGGGAGGGGGCTCAGCAGAATCTCAACCCTTTGCTCCTCGCCGTCACTGACCCATCACTGCTCATCCCCGTTTGGAGACCGCGGGCTCAGGGATGGCCCGGCCGCGTCCGGGGACACGCTTACCTTCTGCTTAGCCGCGGGCACACGCGCCTACCCGGCCCGGTCGCCACTTCTCCAGCCGTCGCCCCGGCAACCGCCGCCGCCGCCAGCCTGGCATCACGTGGAGAAGCGCAGCCAATCACAGGACGCGACCGGAGCGGAGCATCCTGGGTCGAAAGGCGGAGCCTAGGGAGCTCCGCCCCGAAGCTTCCAGGCGGCGGAAGTGAAGTAGGGCTAGTGTCGCAGGGTCTCCCATTTCGTGGTCACGTCTTCCGTCCTTTACCCCACGACTTCCCATTCGTTCATTTCCGCAAGTATTGCTCCTGTAGTTGTGCCTGGCTCTTGGGATGAGACCGAGCAGGCTCAACCCGTAAACTCTAGGAGCTCATTGTACCACAGGGAAAACAAAACCGGCAAGAGATTACAGCAAAGTGTGTTGGGGCTGCGGTCAGGGGCGGGGAGGAGGGGGAGGCGTCGTTATTCTCATTTTATAGGAGCGACCCAGGGCCACCTTAGAACCGAGAATGTCACCCAATGTCACCTGCCTTAAACCTCCAGGCACCAGGGTTCCACCCCTTTACAGGGATTTTAGAGAAACTTTTTCCCACATGAAATGTAGGTTTTTAAAAACAAAACAGAAGTACAGATCCTCCCTCTCCTTGCACGTGGTGTCTCTGAACTGAAGTTCACCAGCACTGAATGAGCACCTGCGAGTCACCCAACTCTGGGCTGGAGGCTGAGAAGATGGCTAGAGATGGAGGAAATCCCTCCCCTCCAGGCACTGAGTCCCAAATCTCCATGTTTCCATCTTCATGCTTCCAGGAAGGTGGAGACCAACAAAGACAGAGACAGGGACAAGGGCATGGAGAAGGTAGGTGAGCTTGCCTTTGAAGAAGCCCTAAGATGATCTGTGGCCATCACCACAGACCCCAGCCCTGCCAGTGCTCTTTTGAGATCACTGAGGTTGTTTTCAAAGAAAGGTTGTATTTAGCAGGAAGAGACACCTTGTCCAGGTAAGATGTATTAAAAATAAATCTCCCCGTTCATAATAATAAAAGTTAGCATTTATTGTTGTCTCACATGTGCCAGGGGTTGCCAGACAAAATACAGGCAACCAATTAAAATTTAATTTCAGATGAGTTTTTTGTTTGTTTGCTTTTTGTTTTTTTTTGGGGGGGGGGGTTTGGGGGGAGGTAATTAAGTTTATTTATTTACTTATTTTTTTAATGGAAGTATTCGGGATTGAACCAGGACCTTGTGCATGCTAAACATGAGCTCTTCCACCAAGCTGTAACCTACCCACTTGGATGAGTTTTTAGTATAAGTATATCCCCAATATTGCCTTGTTTTATTGTGCATACAGGACATTATATTGTTCTGTATTTTTATTTGCTAAATATGGCAAACCTATGGGATCCCACTTAGCATTGTGCTAAGTGAATTATGTAGATTATTTAATCCTCACACCACATCTGTGAGATAGACAATATTTTCAGGGTTTTACAGGTTAACAATGTTGTACTTTACCTGAACCCTGTGCTCCTGGAAAACAGTGATGGTTGAGAAACCCCCCACCCTTTTATGTTCTGGGGAGTAGCTTACCAAAAAGAGCTACCCATCCTCTTGTGACTTAAATAAGGCTCACTGACCACTCTTTCATGACTCCTGTAAGATTCATGGATGATGCCCTTGTTTACCAGTGGCAAGGTCAAATATAGACCTGTCTCCATTTGCCTCAACCTGCTGACAAGGCTAGACACAGACCTTTAAATTTCCTGTACTTTGTCTCATGGTTGATGAGCTAAGAACTGTTTGTGCCTCCCTGACACTAGTTAGACACAGAGATAAACATTTCCTGTTCAGGTAATTGACTGAGATCTCCCCTGGTTGCAAGATTATCCCAACTGTAAATCATTCTACCTGTAACTGTCTACCCTCACCCCATACAAATCCAAGGTCAAACTGCCTTGTGGAGACACTCTAATGTCTAACCTGGGGTGCTCTCCCTATTGCAATGGCCTGAATAAAATTAACCTCCTTGCCTGTCCAGATTTTGTCTTTGACAAGATGAATAACACAGGTTAAGAAACTCTTCCAAGTTCACACAGCTAGGGAGTGTGCGAACCCCTAGAACCAGAACTGAACCCAAGACCTTGTGCCTTTGAACCCTAGGCTCTTAGCTATAATAAGAATCATTCCTGCTTTGTTCTCTGTTACAAGTTCATTTATCTGACTGGCAGGAGTTTGGTCACTGTGGTGGCTATTCTCTTTGTCTGCCCAGCATCCTTTCCCCTCTGGTAATGCACCGCACACCCCCACCCCTGACCACAGAAATAGGCATCACACCCCAATCTGGACCAATTTTGCCGCATCCCTCTGGGCAGTGATTGGTCCAGGATAGGCATGTGATCCAAGCTGATCCAATGAGAGACTCCTGGGGTTTTTCTGTTGAAGTTAGTCAGGCCATTGTAAAATGAGACTCCAGGTCGGCCTACTGCAATGTTCTTCATCACATGGAAAGGCCTGAGAAAATGAAGCTGTTACCTAGGGAGATGCAAAGAGAGCATGTTGGGGACATCAAATCTTTGGCCCTAGATTCCTGAGTTCCCCGGAGCAGCCCTCACTCCATCCATTCTGTGAGTCACCCCCATCCCCACCCCAACATCCTTCCAATCAACCATCTTTTTCATTTCAACTGGTTCTAGCTGGGTTTCTGTCACTTGCGACCAAAAGAGGCCTGACTATTACAGACATAAATTTTCATATGTTATATCAATGAAAAGTGGCTTTAATAATGGGTTTATTATCAATTAAACAATGTAAGTTTACTTTCTTATTAAAAAAAATCCAGGGGTAGCTTCTTACCAGCAGCTCAGGTTGCTTCTTTGTGACTGTGGATGATACTGGAATAAGTAGATACAGTCAATAAATATTTAAACTGCAATAATTCCTTACTTATAGTTTATTTTAAGACTTCTTTCAAATCCTAGAACACTTGGGTTGAGCTTAATACAAGAATTAAATTGAAAACATCTCTAAATCAAACAGTATATTTAACCTACTTGATATAGTCTTATAAGAGTACAAAGAATACTTTCATCACAAAGGCAAAACAGCTTAGGTCTGAAGCTTCATCTGGACAGGACTCATGTTGGCCCTGCACTGTTTGTTCCATGAGTTCTAAGCAGTATGCTGAGCAACTGCCTAAGCTTCTCAACTCTCAGGACTTGCCAAAGCATCCCATTGGCCCTATATGCTCTTGTTTGACCACTCCAGTTTTTCCAGAGTGGGACACATACTGCCACTGGGCCCAAGATGATTTTCTAAAATGTTTAATTATAAAAATCTCAATCATATACAAAAGTGGAGAGAATCATTTAATGAATCTGCATGAACCCCTCACTCAGATTCTAAGATTATTAAGATGTTGCTCCTGGGAAAAACTTGACCCCAAATTCAATTCTTAGAATATGCAGAACACTTCAGGGGAGGTGGCCATCCTTGCACTGGACAGCAAAGGGAATGACTGAGCTGTGCATTCAGGGACAAACCTGAGTCTTCTGCAGCCCCCAGCCCTATGTGGGCCCCAACCCTTGCACACCTTAGGGGTCAGAAGCCGAGCATCTCTGTGGCATGCTACTCAGCTCTTGAATGAATCCATCTTTGCAGCTATAGCAGGTAACTGCCTGGATACTGTCTTTGTTGAAGAGCAAAGAGCTGAGACTGCAAGCAGAGGAAGAGCCCCAAAAGGAGGGGCTGGTAAAGGGCATCCCCTGCCCAGTTGAATAAAAGGATTAGGCCACCTACATTAAGTCCTGTAAGGCTGACGCACACAGCCAAAGCTTGCAGCCCTCTAGACTAAGCTCAGCTTGCCTGGTCTCCAAGCTCCTGTGGGGGAGTTCAGACCAGGAGCATGTCTCTGAGCAAGTGCACGGCTTGGATCTAATCAGAGGGTTGGAGGAGGAACATACTGAAATACCAGGCACCAGTCAAAAGACGCTGCTTAGGCAAAAAATATTTCTTTCTAGGAAAGTTGAGTTTTGGTCACTCACTGCCCAAAACTCAGGATGTGTGGGGGTTTCAGAGCCATCTGTCTTTTGGGCTCAGAGTCCAGGTAGATATAGAAGAACTGGGTCTTGGTGTCTCCCAAGGGCTGCTTGATTTCTTGGAAGGAGAGAACAGCGGTGGGAATGTACAGGCCTCCCCCCAGCCCCCGCAAGAGAGCTGTCGCTGAGCAGGAAAGCAGGGGAGGCCTGGAAATGGAAGACCAGAGCATCCACCTTGGCCTCGTCCCTCCTTGCCCTGACCTGGGGATGTGAGTCACGTCACAGCCCCCCATAGTTCTGTGGCCTGGATGAGGTTGGCAAATAGACCCAGGCCTTGAAATGGACTTTCCCAAGTCAAACCTGAATCCAAGATCATTTCAAAGCAAGTCAACTCCTGCAAGAAATCAGCGGGGCCCCTGCCAGCAGTGGTGTCCCTCAGTGCAGACTTGATTTTTAGTGAGGAATGGCACTGATTTCTAAACAGATTTAAAAACACACACCGTGAGGCAGGTGATGTGAACACAGTGGGTGGTATGTTGGTTTGAGCTGAAAGAGCAGATGCTTCAGTGCCCACATTTGGGTGGCTTCCTGGCAGGTCCACACACCTTGAGGACCAGCAAGACTTGCACACAAGGAACGTCTTTAGTTCTGCAGCCGACCCTGTCACTAAGCATTACCTGGCCTCACTGTTGTCTCAGCCTGAACGTACCCCACTTGCTCCAAACCAGCTTTATATTGTGATTATTCCTTTCATGGTGAGACCTACACATGGACTTGGGAGGGTGTGTGTGAGACAAAGTGACACCTGGGCTAATAAAGAGTTGATTAATGGCAACAATAAAAAGAATAATTTATGATGATAGAAGGTGCACATTGTAACATTAAAGTTCCCTTTTTACGCTTCACCCCACCTATATGGAATGTCCTCTGTGCTCAACTAAACCTGAGATCGAGGTAAGATCCAGAACTCCCTTCTGCTCCTGGATGAAGCCTTTTACTGCTAACACACATTGAAGCCAAAAGTGAAACCATGGCCAGTGAGGAGAGACTTTGGGAGGACCGGCCACCGGCTTTCCAAGTGGGGTTCCCAGAGCAGCTGCAGCACCTGGGATCTTGTTAGAAATGCACTTTCTGAGGCCCCACCCAGACCTGCCAAATCAGAAACAACGGGGTGGGGCTCAGCAGTCTAGGGGATTGGGCCGGATGGGCTTTCCAAGTGTGGGAGCCTCTGGGAGCTGCGAGCATCCCTGGCGCCCTGGCGCCCGCCGCCCACCCCGGGAATGAATCTGTCAGCGGGAGCAGCCGCCCCGCCGCCCGCCCGTCCCGTGGAGGAAGCCGCGCAGACGCCGCCCACCCGGCTGGCGCGGGGACCAGGTGGAGCCGTGGCCGCGCCCGGGCCCCTCCGCCCTGACGGTCATCTCCGCAGCGGCTGCGCCCCAAGAAGGGGTTTCCACCCTGTGACCCGAATCACTTCACTGCAGTAACTTCGGGCCTGGGAAGAGTGGGGTCAGCGGGGGTCTTGCGTAGGGCTTAAGACAGCAGCCATCCCGACCTGTCCTGGGCCCCTCCCCGGCGGAAATTCGGCTCCTGCCCGGCCCCAGGCGCACCCCCGCCTGCCCACCGCCCCCTCCACCGCGGTCACTTCCAGGAATCCGGACTCTGGCCTGTGCCAGCCCGGCCGTCAGAGTGCAGAGAGGTTCCCAGAAATCACACGCATTCTGGAACAGAGACAGTTCCCACCCTGGCGGCCCGGGCATCACTGTTTTCCGCCCATCACCCGTCCCAGCCCCTGACCCTGGGAGGAAGTCGGGGCAAAGACTGGAGCTGCCTGGGGCACAGCAGCCCGACCTCCCCTTCCCTGATTACAAGCTCTCTGGTCCTGGCCCTGCGCCTCTTCCTCCGGCTTCAGCTCCTTACAAAGTCACATCAGGGAAGCAGAGGACTCCTTCATGTCCCACGACAGAAACCTGTCTCAAAACATCTTAAATCAAAATGAACTCTCCTGGCTCACATCACAGGGAGTCAGGTGGAGCCGGCCTCCCACAGACAGAGCTAGAATTAGGACTCCAGTAATGCCCTCCGTCTTTCCGCTTCTGTCTGTCTGTCCTCTCAGCACTGCCATGGGCTCTGTGTGGGGCTGGGAGGAAGCCAGTTCTCTCCATAGCTGCGCCTCCGGCGTGAGCCCAGGAGCAGTGGTGGCCTGGCAGAGAGCCAGGGGGACAGATGAAGCTCTGTTGGAGAGCTCACTGGAGTCTGGGAGCCCCAGACGGTCTGGGTCCCCCCCTCCTGAGGCCTCGCTGCACCCTGCCCTTGACTCTAAAATACCTCTGTGCCATATACGGTAAAGGCTCCTTTGCTGAGCATGTTTGAGTTGATTACTTTGCTCACAAAGAGTCTGGACTCCCACAGGCTCCCTGTGCAAATCCGGCTCCCTCCCAACCGCCCGGCCTGCCGGGGAGGCGGAGCTCTCTAGCTAGGAGGAGTAGGGGAGGGACACTGACGCTACCCCAGCGTCCAGCTCTGTGACCTTCTTCCCGCCCACTGCGACAGGGGCGTGGTCTGGTGCTTGTCTGTACCGGGTCCCAGGAGGGCCTGCCGAGATGAGGGGAGGTGCTGAAGTAGGCAGAGATGTGGAGTAACATTCAATGTGGCAGCATCTTGTCCAGGCTCAGAAGTTTCTGGTAAATGATGTTTAGGCCCCTCCCCTGAGTGTTTGCAGCCCCTGTTTTGAGTAGGGGCTGAGAAGCTGTCCAGGAGATGCGATCTGAACCGGGTCCATCCCTTGGGTTTAGGCAAATAGGGCCCAGCTGAAGGCCTGGAACAGTCCCGACAGAGGTCAGCCTTGGGGAGACTGAGTACATCCAGGAAGGAATGGAAGGAACCATATTATCAAATGCTGCAGTGATCTGAGTCTTGACAGCTGACAGCCGCCTTCCAGTTTCACCAGCTTCACGGTACAGCGGGCCCCGGCTCCAAGGAGATGCTCCCAGCCAGAGCCCCACCTCAGAGTCACAGATCTTTGGAACTGCAGTGACCACAGACTCTGGAGTGAACGGGACCCCACGAGAAAACTCTGGGGAGGGAGAGAAGCCTGTGGGAGGGGGACCTCCTGCTGCGAAGGGAGGCTCAATGCCCCCATCCCACCACCCCTGTCTTTGAGCTCCAGGGCTGGGAAGCAGGTGCCCTGGGCTGCAGCAGCGCCTTTGCTCCGGGCCTGTTGGCTGGTGGCGGTGGCAGAGGAGGAGATGCTCTGGTTGAAGGTTTCCGGGCTGGCAGGGAGTCGTGAAGCCCAACAGCCACGTCCGGGCTCAGAGGATGACAGTTGCCGTTTGTATGGAGATGAAGGAAATTTCTTTCTTCAGATTTTCTCACAGGCTGAGCGCTGGATTCATTTGGAAGAAATACCTGGATCAGTCCTTTGGGCTGAGGGTGGGCGAGGAACAGATGAGAACCCAAGGTCTCAGTGCTCTTGCTTCCAAGGGGCTGGGTGTTGCCCCCGAGGGCGTTTTGCTCCTGGGTGGCTGTGGGTTGAGTGGTTCGAGGAGCTAGGGCCAACCTGAAGTGCCCTGGATTGGAGGGGACTTGGAGTTGGAGAGGAAGGGATCCAGCAAGTTGGGGTGCTGCTTGGGGAAAGGATGGCAGTGCCAGCTCCATCAGACAGGACTCGGGGACCAGAAACATCTAATGGAGGCAGGTTGTTTGCTGTGGAGCATGCAATATTGTGCTCCAATTTCCCTTTCTACCTTTTTCCATACTAATAAAACCAACCATTTTTAGCTGGGCACATACCACTAGGTGATTCAACTCTTGCCCAGGGGATGAGAGCAGAAATGACGCGTCCAGCATCCAGACGTGTCTATTACGTCTATCAGGGCAGGGCTGTGCCTTCTTTGCTTTCTTCCCCTTTCCCTGACAGCCAGGATGCAGATATATTGTTTGAAGCACAGGAACAACACGGGACCATAAGGTGACCTTGGGAAAGGAACCTACACATGGCAGATACATTAGTTTGCTGGGGCCACTGGAACAAATGATCACAAACTAGGTGGCTTAAAACAACAGAAATGTATTCTGTCACAGTTCAGGAGGCCTGAAGTCCAAAATCAAGGCATTGGCAGAGTTAGTTCATCCTAGAGGCTCCGACGGACACAGGTCATCCTCTCTCCTAACTTCCGGGGCCACTGGCAGCCGGCACTCCTTGGCTTGTATCTACATCACTCACTCCATCTCTGCCTCTCTTGTCATGTGGCCTTCTCTCTGTGTCTCTGTCTCTGTGTGTCTTCTCCTCTTCAATGGATTTAAGACCTCCTCTACTCTTCAGTATGACCTCATTGTATCTAATTACATCTGCAAGGGCCGTATTTCCAAATAAGTTCGCCTTCTGAGGTTTTGGGTGGATACAGATTTGAGGGGGACAGTATTCAGCCCCGTGCATGGCATGAGAAGACAGAGGGAGGTGCATCAGGCCAGCCCTGCACCAACTACCTGCAGACTTGATGAACCAAGGGAAACCAACGTCTGTCTTATTTAAGCTACTAGCACTTGGGATGCACTGGGACCTATGGTCAAATCTAATTCACACGAATTAGGCAAAGCCCCTCATGCTGTCTACACATTTCTCTGTTGGGGATTCTTGGGCGGGAATACTTGAAAGGGAGCTGATTATGGATGGGCACAGGGTGAAAACCCAGAGACAGTGCCTGGTTGCAGAGCCTGGGGAGGAGGGCAGGTGATACCTGCCTGGATCAGCCACTGGACCTGCTGAGCGGCACTTCCTGTGGGGAGTACTGGTTTGGGAGAACTGGGCAAAGGAGTCAAGCATCCAGTGGTGGGTCCAAGAGGTAGAGCCTGGGGAGGGGTCCGGGAGCATCAGGAGGCTGGCCTCTAGGAAGGTGGGGGTGCTGGCTGACCCACCGCTACCTCCAGGGGCCACCCTGGATAGTGGTGCACGCCACGGTGTCCCTGGTCTGGACCCCATAGCTCCTTGCATCTAAGCTGTCCAGGTCTTTGGAAGGCCAGGTCCCAGGCCAGGCCAGCTGTGGCTACACAGCTGCCCGGCAGGCCCTTTGCCATCTCCACCACCAGTGCCAAACTTAGAACACAGGTCTGGGGAAGGAGCCAAGACAAGGGACATTCTTCTCTCCCCGCCCCTGCAACCTGCTGGTCCCAAGAGCCCTCGGGACTCTGGTCTGTCCTGACTCACATTTTCTAGAAACATCTGTCCTGTGAAAATGTGTGTGCACCTGTCTGGAGGAAGAAACAGGGGTTTTAGGTAACATTCTTTACTTACACTTGGAAGTCTGGCTCACTCCAGGTCCTCTAATCAGGGGCTCCTAGCGGCAAGGGGCACGGCGCAGCCCTGTCAAGGGAGGCTCTCCAGGAAGGATGCTCGGCCCCCAACTATCCACTGCCCCCACCCACTCCCCTCCGGGAAGCTGTGAGTACTGCAGGCGCCAGCCAGGGGAGCCCATACATTTTCTCTGCCCGCTCAGCCCTCACATGGCCTTATAGGGCAGAGGCTGCATGGAGACCCGGCCTGCAGGGAAGAACAGGCAGGGCCCTGGAGGGGCTCCAGTGAGGCCACCCTGCCTCCTGGTTGCTGAGTCTCCATCTTCTCAGGCTCCCCCTTCAATAACAGGCTTTGTCGTATCCTCTTTCTTATCCTAAAATGAAATTCCCAGATAATATGACCCACTCACCCACCTGATTCTAAAATAATCATTATAATGCCCTAACTGTAATAGACAGAAATAAAAGGAAAGCAATTTATTTTAAAAAGATAATATATATTTCCCTCTGTAAGCCTTTGGGCCGACAAAGCAGTCTGATGCACAAGGTCTTAGGCAGCTGCTGCCATGCAGACCGTCGCAGGGATGTGGTGGCGGCGATTCAGTAATTCAAAATGATGAACAGCTCTTGGTAAAGCTCTGGACCAGACCGAGCCCCGTCTTACCTCACCCACACACGGCAGGACACCCGGTGTGGTGGGCTCCCACCAGGAACACCAGCTGGGATCCCCAGTCATTGCAGAAACTAAAAATGCCCCCATCCCACCAATGTGGGAAATGCCTCCTTGCCAGGCGTGGGCCGCCCTGCTGAGAACCACAGCTCCAGGCTGTGGGGGTGGCGGGGAGAAGAGTGTGGAAGGACCAAGCCCAGCCCCAGGAGCTGATGACCCGGTGTGGGCAGTAAGGACAGACACAGGGGGAGTTCACGGTCATCACTTGGTGCCTGACTTCACTCCCTCACCTGGAGGACACAAGGCCATCAGGCTCCAGCAAGAAGCCTGAAATCCTGACCCTCACTTAGACATCGTCAGTGACGAGGTTGTGTCAATCCCGCCTAAAATTTCTCTCAAATCCATGTTCTCCTCTTTATCACTTCTGCCTCCTCCTTAGCTCAACTTTCATCTCCCTGGTGGGAGCTGCAGTGTTTTCCTCTCCCTGACTCCCCCCTTCGTGCCCCGCATTCAATCACTGCATCTGCCCCCCAGTACAGGTGGGCTGCCATACAGAAGAATACAGGCCTGGAGGCTTAAACAGCAGAACTTGGCTTTATCACAGTTCCAGAGGCTGGAATTCCAAGATCAAGGTGTCAGCAGGTTTGGTTTCATCTGAGGCATCTCTCCTTGGCTTGCAGACGGGCTCCCTCTTGCTCTGTCCTCATGTGGTTGCCCCTTGGTCTGGGTGTTGTCTGTGTCCCAAGCTCCTCTTGTAAGGACACCAGTCACAGGACTAGGGCCCAGCCATATGACTTCATTTTAACTTAAATACCTCTTGCCAGACCCTGTCTCCCTACAGTCATGTTCTGAGGTGATGGAGATTACAGCTTCAACATATGAACTTTGAGGGGATACAGTCTAGCCCGCAGCACCCCTCTTCAATGCTTCATCTTGAAGTCGTCTATTGTCATCAAATGCCAGAAGTTCAGCTCCAAGTGCATTATGTTTTGCTTAAGCAAAGAGAACTTGCTACTCATGGAACTTTGTAGTCTGGGGGTAGAGGCACAGTTGGATTTGGAGCTCGTGTGGTGCCATTTGGATCCACCTCTGAGCTCCTGGGTTCCTCTCAGAGGGCATCACATTCAGGTGCAAGGCTCAGCTTAGGCCGCACCCAAAGTGGAAGAGACAGTCGTTCCTGGGAGCTGGAACCCATGACCCAGAACTGGTCTTGTTGGCTCAGACTGGCCTGACCTGGGCTGAGTGCTCCTCCCTGAACCAGCCACCGTGGCCTGCAGGCGGAGTGTGCTGACTGGCCTCTGGGCCGAGTTAGGCAGTCATCGGTTCCCTCAGGGGGAAGTGAAGGTACAGACATCAGTTACCGGAAGGAATGCACGTGGTGTCTGGTCTGCAAACGTCAGAGAAGCTCACTGGAGAAGGGGTGAATACGCGAGTGAATGAGCTCCCTAGACCTTCCCTAATGTGGTACAGCGATCTGAGCTGAAGCCAGTCCTCTACGGACTTAATTTCCACAGTTCGGTCTGGTCACACTGGCTTTCCTCTCAGACGCAATGCTTTTCCATTTCCTTATAGTATCAGCTCCGCTGCTGGAGTCTGACTTAGTCTTGAGCCAGTGGCTTGAGAGTGTGGAGGGACTAAGTACAAATTACGTGTCCCTGTTCAGGATGGATTAGGTCCTTTAAAGCCTCTAAGCAGTAAAAAGATTATGGTGTCTCCATGCCAACCACCAACCCACCGTTACCCTCATTAAAAATAAAAACATTTCTAAGCCACAGAATAAATGTAAGGAAGTCTAACTGCTTGTTCATTTTTCCCATAAAGACTATTTCAATTACAAATATATGCTGATCAAATTATTTTAAGAAAAACGCAATTATTTTTTCCTGGGCCTCTGCTCTGCCGGCCCCAGCATGCTCTTTTGCCTGCTTGATGGGAAATTTGGCCCTGCCATCCTTGCTTGACCCTTGATCCCCCTTCTGCTGGCTGAGGTGCTACAGGACTGTCTGAACACAGTTCCCCTTAGAACACTGAAGAGAGGAGAGGCTGGGGCACCCGTGTCCAGGCCACTGTGGGGCCACTTGAGGCCTGGAGATTCCAGGGCAAGGACTGACTGACATCCACTCATAGGCACTGTCTGCTCACATAATGCCATGTGTGTGAATCTCCCTGGGTCACTGCAAGCAACAGACAGTCTCAGGTTGGGGGCCATGGTAGGGTACTTTCCAGGGTAAGGGGTGTCTCGTGCCTGCCCCTGCTGGCTGTCTGGGCCCCTCGGCTCCTCCGTATGCCCACCACAGGGCTCTGGGAAAGAGAGCAAAGCATCTCATTAAATGGGCTGTTGCCAGAGTTAGACCAACCCAAAGTCCTTGATGGTGAACAGCAATCGCCATGTTGAGCGTAGAACCTGGAGCCAGGGAAGCAGCAGGCCTGGTGCCATGTATCCCATGTAATGAAGAGAGACCCACCCAAGGGCCCCAACAGGACAGCACTCCCACTTTCTGCCAGTTGGTGTGTTGATTTGGTTTCTAGGGACTTTTCTTCTGGGAATGGTTCTGCCCCCAGGTATGCTCCCGCGATCGGGGTGAGGTCCTACCTTACCCTGGAGGTATCTGTCTTCTCACAAGGGCTTTTGCTGATGGCTGTGCTGTTGGAGGGGGTCTGGAGTCCTCACTATCCCCGTATCCACACCCCATCTAGACGGCAAGGTCTGGAGGCAGCTCTGTGTGGGACAGGGTTTCTTGGTGTGGGCTCAGAATCATCTTCATCAGGGTCACCCGAGTGCCGGCTAAACTGGCTCATTTCTGAGTTGGATTCAGATCTGCCGTGTCACTGCCATAGTGGCTAAAATAAGCAACAGCAAAAGCAAAAACGAAAGAAATAGGTTTTGTAGTCAGACAAACCTGGGTTTGAATTCTTTTTTTGTTTTGTTTTGTTTGGAGGGTGAGGTAATTAGGTTTGTTTGATTGTTTGTTTATTGGAAGTACTGGGGATTGAACCCAGGACCTTGTGCATGCTGAGCTGTACCCTCCCCCTGGGTTTGAATTCTAGTTTCAGAACTTAGTATGTACCCTCACCCTCTCTAAGTCTAATTTTTTGTAAAATGGGGATAGGAATTCTATTGTGAGGATTAAAAATGGTAATGTGAAGAAAGGGCCCAGCGTAGGGCCTAGCACACAGGAGGTAAATACAGGTTTGCCACTGTCATCTGTCCAGCCATCTGTTTGACCAGCCGTCTGTCTGTCTACCTGTCCACCTGTCCATCAGTGAGCCAGGAACTGCTGTAGGCACTAGGAATGCAGCAGTCCTCAAAAACAAACTCCTTGTCCTCATGAAGTGTACATGCTAAGTGGGGGAAATAGACAATAAACAAACATGATATGCAAGGTGGTTGTAAGTGCCACAGAGAAAAATAAATCAGAATCAAGTGTCTCACCAGACTCTCCAAGTATTTAATCTGAAGCCAACAGGTGTGATTTCTCAAACACTGAGACAGGGACTTTGGGGGGATACTTTGTGGCTTGCCCTCCATGAGCTTATTATAAACTGGCTGGGAAACAAAATTCCTATACACACAGGAAACCACTGGAGAACAACGAATTGCCTGCCAACCATGTGTCATACATGCCTGGGAGCTGCTCAGAGGAGAGACTGATTACTGGGGCTGGCAGGGAGGTGTAAGTGAATACCCCCACCAGGCTTCTGATCCAGGAACAAGGGAAGGAATATGCTTATTCCTGATTTTGGAGAGGTTAGTTCATACCCAGCATAAGCAGAAAGCCTCGGATGCTTGTAAACCTCTTAAAGCTTTAGAACGTGAATCAGGGCTTCTGAGAGATCACGGCGCGAGTCAGAGGCTCTTCACACCAGGTCGTGGGAATACAGTTTGATGGGAAACTCTTCATCTCTGTCCAGCTATTTGCCAAGTCCCAGCTCTGTGTGATGCCCAAGATCTTTGAAGGCAATTATCTCCCGAATGCAATTTTAGTTTAAATAAATAACTTAGTGATTTGGAAATCACTGAGCGCATGCACCAAAGGAACTGCCCAGATCCCAGGAAACAGATGGGAAGTGCCCAACAGTAGTGGGCTATTTTATAGAGGTTGTGGGTATTTGGAAATGATGCTTTTGTTGGCAATCTCTTTTTGAAAAGGAGTACTGGCTTAGGAGCATGGAGGAAGACACAAACTTGGAGCAGAGGCTGGATGGATGAAGAATAGGCAGAGAAATACGAGGTTAGGCCATACCATTCTGATTCAACTAAAATTCAGTGACTACCTGCTGAAGTGCTAAGCTCTTTAATTGAGACAGGTTATCTCAAGATAATAGCACCTACCTCACAGGGCAGCTGTGAGGAATAAGTCAGTACCCATGAAGCTTAGTGTCCAGCACGTAGTAAGCATGCAATGAGTAGCCGTTACCATTTACTCCCCACGACAACCTTGAGGTAAACGTTATTCCCTCTGTACAAACAAGGAAGACACTAACGGACATGATCAGGATCTGAACCAAAGTCTGAGGCCAGAGTCCACAATCTTCCTGTTACACAATTTTGTTTGGGAGGGTTCTTCCCTACAGCTTTTACTTGTAAAAAGTGAGAGGGTAGAAAAGGAACTTCAACTTGAGAAACAATCAAGCTAAGCACTTTCTAAGGGATTTTCTGAGGAAAGTTTATTATGAGGATAAGGCGGTGGGAAGAAGACTGAGACAGCCATGCACACTTTTTAGCTCAAGCCAGTTTCTTCTCATTATCTCATGCCGGTTACAGATTTCAGAGACATCATCTTGCACACGCACACAAGGAAAAGCCAAGGTTCTTCAAGAGTAAAACCAACTGAAAAACAGCCCTTAGAAGGATCGTTTAGTCACTGCAGGAGATAAATGAGAAGACATTTAGGCCTCTGGGGACGGCAGTCCCAAGACGGATAAAATCACCTCTAATGTGCCCATGGACTCTGTCCCACGTGTTGTTAGTGCTCAGTTGTGGTCCTCACCGTTCTCAACAATACAGGGACTCAAAGTATATATGATTATACATTGTGTGCTAGGATCGTAGTGGTGAGCAAGACAAATGTGGGGGAAGATGGGCAAGTCAGCTAGGCAATAACTGATACTATGCTGTGACAAGGACAATTCGGGGTGATGCTGAGCCCTCGGGAAGCAGAGAGGACCTAGTCCAGCTCTGGTGGGGGAACTGGGGAGGGTTTCTTAGAGGAAGTCTCTTTTATTTTTAATTTTTTTAAAATTGAGGTACAGTTACAATGTGCCAGTTTCTGGTATACAGCACAATGGAGAGAGTCTCTTTTGGGACCTAAAGATCTAACTAGTAGATTCACCAGACCCTGAAGGAGAGAGTGGGAGAAAAGAGAGGAGGGTCTTTCAAGCAGAGGGAATGGTACGTGTAAAAGCCAGGAGGTGACAGAAAGCCTGGGTCTTTGAAGAAAGTGAAAGCGGTTCTGCGTGTGACATGGGAGAATGAAGAGACTGGAGGCTGGAGAGGTGAGCAGCAGCTAACGTATTGTATAACTTTGTACATGTAGAAGAGAATCTGGACATTATTCAACAAAGAACCAGATTTTAAGCAGGAGACTAATACAATTTGCAATTTAGAAAGACCAATTTGGAAGATGGATTACAGTGAGCCAGGTCTAGAGGCAGACAATTAAGTGCTTGAACTAGGGGTAGTGAACAGTGGAGGAGGGTGGATGAACTGGAGAGATACTTGAGAGGCTGAATACTGAGTCAAGAGCAAAGCCTCTCTGGGTTTCTGGTGTGGATCACCAAGTGGAAGGGTTGTCATTTTGCTTCAAGGAGTAGAAGCAGCTGGACGTGCTTTGCCTGTGCTATTTTAGGTTCCAGTGAGGCAGCCTAAATGGGGACGCCCAGTGAATGGCTGGATGTGCATCTCCCTTGCCTTCAACTCTGCACTGTGCCCACTGACACCATCAGGGAGTGGTTGCTGCCATTCTCCCTTCTGTTTCCTCTACTGAATGTGTCAGTTCCAGCTCCTGTCTTCGCACATGACTTTATTTCACCCTGTTCTGTTTCACTTCAGATTTCTTTGCTCCTTAGTTATCTCAGTGCTATGTGTATCTAGGAAATCTTCCAGGAAAAAAAAAGTCAGGAAAACAGATAGTATCATCATAATCTGATCTCAGTGGCCATTTTACTTTAATAGCTTGCATTCTGAAAAGCTATAACCATAAGGTTTAAGACTAAGATACATTTATTATTTTTTGTGTGTGTGTGTGTGGGATAATTAGGTTTATTTTTCTATTTAATGGAGGTACTGGGGATTGGACCCAAGACCTCGTGCATGCTGAGCATGTACTCTACCACTTGAGTTACACCCTCCCCCAAGACTAAGGTACAAATTCTGAGTTGCACTGCTTACCAGGAACTAGTGCTGACTGCTCCCTGAAGTTCAATCTATTATTTTAGAAGGAATTTATTAACTTTGGCCAGAGACCAGTGAATGTACTTTTCCCAGACTACTCAATTTTGGACAGTGACATCATTGAAAGACTTCTGTTTTTTAAACATTTCATATATTAAGGGAAATGTTAAGAGATAACTCTGTCTGAAATGCAAGCAATGTTAAGAGCTTTGAACAGGAAGGATGTAGCTAATGAGAGGCTAGGAAATGAGATAATCTCTTTTATAGAATCATCTGATATTGAGGAAACAAGGAATTTACAAAGGAGGGGATACAATGAAATTAACCAATGAGTGGAGCCATCCTTTGGGATCAGTAACCTTTAGACCCAGGCCTAACAAAACAACACAGCTGTGGTAGACGAGTGGATGGAACTAATCTATCTATCCCGGAGTTTGTTTCCTCTAAGTATTTTTTCCCCCCCGACTCAGAAGGCTATACCTTAAATTAGTAAGTGAAACAATCAAGGTTGGAGTAAAGAACCACTCATGTATAAATGTTGAAAATTACCTACTTCTATTTTAATAGTTAAAGGCCAAGACACAAAAACCCCTAAAAAACCAAATGTCTGTGTTTCTTATTACATTTAAATTATACCTCAATTTTAAAAACATGAAAAAAGTCAGAAAACGAGAAAAAAAAGGTACTTAATTAGATCATGTGGATAAATAAAATGAAATAATTTATATACACTGTCCTTAACAGGGTCAAAAGCAGGAAACAATAAACAAAGCTTATTTTTAAAAAATGCTTCTGAGCTGCCTAAACAGACTACACTTCCCTTGGATCATGAAAGGGACTTCTTCAGTAGTGCTGGCATCCCACACCCTCAGTCCTGTTCAAACAAAACTACAGAGAATTCTTGGAGTAATAAACAAGGGTTGATTGTTTTCCTTTCTTATTTTTTCCATTATTTTTCAAATAACCTATAAAATATTTAACTCTTTCACCAATATTAAAGTCATGCACACTCAGCAAGCAAGGAGTTAGCTCTTTGGATTTAGGCATTTCATGCTGAGAGGAAAGGGTATTAGATCCATTTACTGAAAACCCAGGCTAAAAAACAAACAAGTCCTTGTCCATCTGAAGATTTTAATATATTTATTTGAAAACCAACTTGTGTGAAAGAGCACACGAAATAGTCATATATCTTCTCGTCAGCCAAAGACTTGGAGACAAGGCCAGCACAGAGGCAATGGATGATACATGCAGTGAATAGCAGGCGTCAGCATGAACTTCCTTACGGGTATTTTCAGTGTGACCCCGGGCAATCTTCTTCAGATGAGCAACAGAATCCTGGCGAAGAAATGAGAGCGAGAAGTAGAGCTATTCTTTATTTTAAAAACTCTTTTTTTTTGAAAAGAATAACTACTAGCTGTTGAAGCATAAAACTAGCCCCAACCCTGATCACGTAGTCCTAATATGCCAGTTTGTGCTTAGACAGACTAGTTTTCAAATTCTTATTGGACTGAGTATTTTACCCTTTTGAAAACTAACAAGAATCCAATTTCCAACTGAAAACTTCTAAGCCATCCTATAGTTAACTGCCCTGAAAGACCTCATCAGGGAGGTTTCAGGAAGGCATTGTGAAAGGCTGAACGGGCTTAGTGTGAGTTCAGTTCTGCACAGAGACTGAGAGCTCATGGTATTAATACCGTCGTGGGCTGGTTAGGTAAAGCTTAGGGAACCATCAAGAGCTGAAAGATAATTTTCAAAAACAAGCAGGGAATATATAAATCTCAACTGTCTCTCAGAGGTTTGAATATATTTTTCTACTAATGGCAGGGTTTCTGCCTTAATATTTATCTGAGATTTTTATAAAAGCTTTCATTAATTGCTAGTCAGTTTGTAATAGTCATGGTGCTGATTTGCAATCTGACATTTAAATGTATCTTTTTGTCGTCATGTAATAATTGATACTGTTCTTATTTTCTTTAAAGAATAGCATAAATTCATATTTATTTGACAACATATTTGTACTAGTGTGGAATTACAGAACCTTCTTTGTGCAATTTATATGCATCTTCAAATATGAGGTGACCATTCAAAAAATGGGGGACATAGAATGACAATTTCATAAAATTAGATTATTCCAATCTTCTGTATCTAAAAACCCCTTCACCATTATAATAATAATGATGATAATCTTTTTTCAACTACACAAAGCTTTGTGTTATAGTCTGACCCCAAAGTACCTATAATAAGCACCATTTTTTATACATATTAGATGTTCAACAGCTTCATTAAATAAATGAATGTTAAGCCTTTTGGTGCCAAAAACTGCCAACGGAAAGGAAGATAGAGAAAAGGATCAATGAAGGATTTAGACTTGTGCTACTCAAAGTGTGATCTACCAACCAGTGCCAGTCCATAAACTGTAACTGACCTGCAACAAGGAGCTTGCATCAAAATGTAAATCGACTCCACCACTGAGCAGACTGTCAGCTCAGCAGACTTTTTTAGGGACTTTTTTAGCGTCAGGGGGTAGCAAGGCCATTTTTTTTTTTTTTTTTTTTTTTTTTTTAATGAAAAAGCATCGAGTAGAGTTACATTCTGAACTAAGATCCCTGCTTTCTCATGGACCTATGAAAACAAGTTGCAGTCCAGCCACTTTGAACAGCACTGGTGGAACACTAGAGGGTAGAGAGTCAAAGAAGAAATAAAAAAGGAACTGGTGGTTATGTATGTAAGAAGAGGTCAAAAAATGGAAGTTTTAATACTGTTTAGGTAAACAGGGATTAAGCAAAACAGGAAAAAAGGGAGAAAATGTTCCTGCATAAAACATCTGTGAAGTATAACAGAGAGGTTTCCCTTGATATACAATTTTGTTCCACACACACCTCTGGTCCTTAATCATCAATATACTCAAATGGTTCTGGGGGTTCTGGTTCTTGTTCCTCCTCCTCGATTTTCGGGCCATGGGCTGCCACAGGTTCTACCAGCTCTTCAATGTCTTCACTGGTATCCTTCAGAATGATGATGCCGCCAATGGACAGCTATAAAGAGAGGGAATGAAGAAGTACAAGCTCCACTCATATTTCCAGGTTGCTCCAGAATCTAGAGGGCAAATTTGTTAAATGGGACCTTAAAGATACTGGAATGATTTGGACGTAAAGAACTAGGATGGAACTACGCTTTCTAAGATGAGAGTCAGACGACCTGGGCATTTGGCCTTTGTGATGCTATACCAGTGACTTAACCAAGCTGTTCAACTATAAGAAGGGGCCAGTGAAGACTGAATGAGGACAGCAGTGTCAAGGTGCATAACAAAGGATAAAGATGACTGTCATCAGTAGGAATATTTGCAAACTCGGCCCAGTGTCTCTAGATGACAGAACATGTGGTATTGCTATGTCTGGACGGTGCATGTCAATTTAAGAATATTTCTGAGTACTAGCCTCTGCTGGACTGCAGGGAGAACATTTACTATCCAAATACAGTATTCTAACACCTTGCGCTACTCAACGCGTGGTCCTGGACCAGCGGCATCATTGTTCCCCGGGAGCTTGTGAGAAACGTAGAAACGTGGCCCTACTCTAGATCTTTCAGTCTGTATTTCATCAAGATACCAAGGTGATTTGTATGCATGTTGAAGTTTAGAGATGCACGTCAGCCTAACAGATACTTTATCATTTGTGAGACAAACATCATTTTGGACACAAAAGACAATCTACAAATGAAAAGCCAATTTTTCTCCAGCAGTTTTAGAATGACAGAGACTACAATATAAATAACACACATCTGAGGGTTTTTCACTTTAATCTACAAATCCTTGTGATACAAGACAGTGAAGAACTAGTTGGGAAACAAAAGGGAAGTAGAATGTAGAAGCAATTCTATTAAGCCCTTTCCCAAACATATTAGTGTGAGGTAAATCCAAACACCAAACTGTTCGCCCATCTCTGGTGTGCTAATCTTATTCTATTTGCTTGCCTGTGTCAAAGGAAATGGAAAGCTGCTCTCTGTAATTAGATCAGTCAACAGTGGCAGGCACATCTGGAAAAAAACATATTTCTACCAAAGCACATTACTGGGAAGGAAAAGGAGCACAAGCACATTAGTTAAATGATTCACATGTGTCTAAGCATCTCTGTAGTTCAACCTAATCTAATTTTCACTCATAAGAATTTTGCCCTGCCACGCTATAAAACTGGTGTGCCTTCTGAAATTTTAAACTCTTTTCCTTCTCTCAACACACACATATCCATACATCTATAACCTTTTCCCTTGAAAAATTTGCTTTTCTTAAAGAGGAGTCATTTTTATGAATGGACCCTGCCTTTACTACCAATATTTACCCAAGAACAGAGTAACATGGACACTATCCTAATACTCCATAGCCTAAAAAGTTACTTGAACCTTCTAAAGGGGCAAATGGAGATGAATCTTTCAGAAAACAGAAGAAAATATCCATATTCTCAAGGGACTCCCTATATTTTGGAAACATATGGCCCCAGGTTATAACTGTACTGTTTCATGCCTAACTGGAATGTTCCAACCCAAATCCTGCAATATGATCAACATATGGGAAGAGCTTTTTATAGTTACATGGTTTAGATTTATTAATGCCTTATACGTTAGAGAGAAAATTCACTCTTTAAGCAGAGAATAAGATACCTGACATTCCTGTTTTCTGAGAAGGCTAGTGACAACTGAAGACAGAGGCAATGGAACACTTTCTGTTCCCAAATGCTCCATACTCTCTATAAGACATCTTTTAAAATGGACAGAAAACAGAGTAGGAAAGCAACCCATTTTCAAAACTAAAGCTGCCTCTTTCGAATACAGTGTCTGAGGAAGGGTCTGATGACCCTGCCATTGAGGGGACTGGAGGAAAGCGTCAGGGGGCACTCCTTTCATCACTGCACACATGCACAGAGGCAGTCTTTTCTTTCTTTTTTAAAACTGAGATACAATTCACACAAGTCAATTCTTTTAAAGAGTACAATTCAATGATTTTTTTTTTAGTATATTCACAAAGTCGTGCGACCACCTCCACTTATCTTATTCAAGAACACATTAATCAATCTAAAAGAAACCCTGTGCCCAGTAGCAGTCATTCTCTGTTTTCCCCTACTCCCAGGCCCTGCAGAGGCTAAAGCAACTTCATTCTCTGTGGATTTGTCTCCCTGGACATCTTAAATAAAGAGAATCACACAATATGTGGCTTTTTGTGTCTGGCTTTTTTCACTTAGCGTAATGTTTTTAAGGTTCAAATATGTTGCAGTATGTCCTTTCTTTTTTGGCTGAATAGTATTTCATTGCACGTATCACAGTTTGTTTATCCATTCACCACTTGACAGACATCTGAGTTGTTTCTACTTTTTGGCTGTTATGTATAAAGCTGATATAAACATTAGTGTACGAGTGTTTGTGTGGACATGGTTTTCATTCTCTTGGGCGTATACTTGGGGAGTGGAACTGCTGGGTCATATGGAAAGTCACATTTAACTTTTTGAGGAACTGCCAAACTGGTTTCCATAGAGGCTGCAACAGTTTACATTCCCACCACTACTACATGACAGTTCCAATTTCCCCACATCCTTTCTATCTTTGATCTACAAATCTATTGTCTGTCTTTTTGACTACGGCTACAGCCATCCTAGTGGGTGTGTGGTATCTCCTTGTGGTTTTGATTTATATTTCCCTAATGATGAATGATGCTGAGCATCTTTTCATGTGCTTTTGGCCATTTGTAAATCTTCTTTGGAGAAATGCCTATTCAAATCCTTTGCCCATTTAAAAAATAGGTTATTTGTCTTTTTACTATTGGGTTTTAAGTTAAAAAAATTTGGATACAAGTCTCTTATCAGATCTATGATTTGAAAATATTTTTTATTCTGTGGGTTTTCTTTCCATTTTTTTTGACACCATCTTTTGCTACACAAAAGTTTTTAATTTGAGAGTCCACTTTATCTTTTTTGGGGGTTGCTTATGCTTTAGATGTCACACATAAGAAAGCACTGCCTAATTCAAGATCATGAAGATTTACATATATGTTTTCTTCTAAGGGTTTTACAGTGTTCACTCTTACATCTAAGTCTTTGATCCATTTTCAGTTACTTTTTACATATTGATATAAGGTAGGATCCAACTTTAACTCTTTTGCACATGGATATCCAGCTGTCTTTCTTGAAAAGACTATTCTTTCTCCATCGAATGGTCTTAGCATCCTTGACAAAAATCAACTGACCATAAACATATGGGTTTATTTTTGGACTCTCAGTTTAAATCTATTTACCTGGATGTCTATCCTTATGCCAATACTATAGTCTTCATTACTGTAGCTTTGTAGTAAGTTTTGAAATTGGGGAATGTGATTCTTCCAACTTTGTTCTTCTTTTTGAGATTGTTTTGGCTATTCCGGCTGGGTCTCTTGCATTTCCATATGAATTTTAGGATCAGCTTGTTAATTTCTGGGGGAAAAAGTCAGCTGGGATTTTGATAAGGACTCTATTCAATTGATACATCAAAATGGGAAGTACTGCCATCTTAAATATTAAATCTTCCAATTCATGAATTATTGCTCTGTATACTTTTTTTCTTGTAATGTTGTTGCCTGGTTTTACTATTACAGTCATACTGGCCTCACAGAATGAGTTTGGTAGTGTTCCCCCTCTCCTATTTTTTAGAAGAGTTTGTAAAGGATCAGTGCTAATTTTTTTAACATTTGATAGAATTAACCAGTGAAGCCATCTAGCCCTGGGCTTTTCTTTGTTGTTTTCTGATTATTAATTCAATTTCTCTACTTATTTATCTATTCAGATTTTCTATTTCTTCTTAAGTCAGTTATAGTAGTTTGTGTCTTTCTAGGAATTTGCCTCTTTCATCTAGATTATTCATAGTATTCTCTCATGATCCTTTTATTTCTGTTAAGGTTGGCAGTAATATCCCCTCTTTGTTTCCTGATTTTAGTAATCTGAGTCTTCCGCCTTTAGTCTTTTTTTTGATTAAACAAACAGGAATTTATTTGCCATATATAATAAGAATAATTATAACAATAACCAACGTTTATTATACACGTATTATGTGCTAGACATGGTTCTGTATGGTTCATGTATGTGCCAAACATGCCTATATGTTTTTGCCGCCCCAAAATTCATATTTTGAAATCCTACCCACCCCCAAAGTGATGGTGGGAGGAAGTGAACCTTCAGGATGCAATTAGGTCATGAGGGAAAAGCTGTCAGGAATGCAATTAGTGTCCTTGTAAGAAGAGACATGCAGAGAGCTTGCTTCTTCTCTCTCTGCTATGTGAGGATACAACGTGAAGAGGGCTGTCTACAAGCTAGGACGGGGGCCTTTACCAAGAACTCGCTCATGTTGGCACCCTGATCTTGCACTTTCAGTCTCAGAACTGTGAGAAATAAATGTTTGTTGTTTAAGTCACCCAGGCTTAATTGGTAGGTGACAATCTGTTACAGCAGCCAGAAGAAAGTCAGACACATTTCAGTTCAAATTACATTTTTACACAGTGTGTACTTATCAATACTAATTTATGATTGCTTTATCCATTGTCTTTAAATCACTTAAAAGAGAAAGAGTTACAAACAAAAATACATTCAAACTATCTTTTATATTTATCTATAGAGTAATGTTTACCAGTGCTCTTTATTTTTTCATGACTTCAACTTTGTCTAGTGTCCTTTCATTTCAGCCTGAGGGGGTCAATATTAGTATTTCTTACATGGCAGGTTGGCTGGCAACAAAGTCTCTTAGTTCTTATCTGTGAATGTCACAATTTTTGCCTTCATTTCTGAAGGACAGTTTTGCTAGATTTAGCATTCTTGGTTGAGTCTTTTCTTTCAGCACTCTGAACCACAGAACTCTGGCTTCCGTGGTTTCTAATGACAAATCAGCTGTTGATCTTTTAGTGGTGAGCACACTGCTGTACAATAATAATGTTGTATACACAAAACTTAATATTGGTAGTAAAACAATGCTAGCTCAAGTAAAAAAAAGAAAAAAGAAAAAAGATCCCTTCTTTGTCTCTGAGCAGGCTGATTATGATGTGTGTAGGTGTGGATCTCTCTCTTACTGAGCATCCTGGATATGTAGATGAGTGCTATTCATACAATCTGGGACGTTTTCTGTCATTTCCTCAAGTAGTCTTATTTCTATGATGTAAGCCTTTGGTTTACAGGGTCACACAAGAAAAGAAAAGCTCCCCCAAATCTATGTGGACTTCTATCCTTTGCTCCCTCCTTTTGGGACTCCCATTACCCCATTTCTGTGTATGCTGGTGTGCATGATAGTTTTTAACAGGTCTCTGAGGCTCTGTTCACTTCTTTTTCACCTTTTGTTTTTGGGCTGTCCCTCAGATGACCTATCTTCAACTTTGCTCAAGTCCGCTTGGATCAGCTGTTGAGCTCCTCTAGCAAAATTTTCATTTCAGTTACTGTAGTTATTTTGCAACACCAGAATGTCTATTTGATTACTGTTCATAATTTCTCTTTACTGACATTCACGATTTGTTGAGACATCATTCTTATCCTTTCCTTTAGTTCTTTAGATTTAGTTCCTTTACTTCTTTGAACTTATTTTAGTTGATTTAGTCTGCCTATTAAGTACAGTGTCAGATGTCTGCGGACTTGTCACCACCACCAAGTAATACTTATTGAGGATTTACCACGTTCCAGATATTGTTTCAGGTGTTTATATATAACAATTTATTTAATCTTTACAATATTACTAGGTGGTAGGTAGTATCACCATCCCAATTATTACAGATGAGGAAACAGAAACAGAAAGCAATTAAATGACCTGTCTCAGTCACACAGCTAAGAAATGGCAGAGCTGGAGTATAAACTCAGTTCTGCCCAATTCCAGCTCTTCACTACTAAATATAGCTATCTTCCATCCTCTGCCCTGCTCTCCTCTAGCTGATAATCTAGTCAGGTAAGACCCTGACTCATAATTGTGGGTAAGAGATGTCACCACCATCAGGGATCACCTTCAAGTTCCTAAGAATGGGTTTACTGTTCTATAAGGATCTAGAAATCTTGTGTATGACATTTTTTAAAGATAGGTCCAGGATTTGGATGTATTAAATAAATGTGTCTACTAATGGCGCTCTAGTTTTCTAGATATAAGAACCTAGAAAATAAAGACATTATCATGCTCAAATTTCTGATCAGCATTTGTTTCTAACATGAAACATTGTGCTTCAGAATAAATTAAATGGCATAAAGATCCTTTTCTAACTGTAAAATAGAACACTCTAACTGCTTATGTAGTAACTGCATTACTTTGTTCAGTCTTTACCACATTCCTACAAGTTAGGGATGGTAATTCTTATTTCACAGTAGTGGAAGCTGAGGTAGAGAGGATCAGCACTTGGCTTAAGGTCACAGTGGCTGAAAGTGGTAGAATCAGGATTCACACTCAGGCTGTCTGGCTCCAGAGTCTCCGGTACTAATTACTATGCTGTATTAGGAACTTCTAATGATGGAAGCCTCTGGTGGATGCAGAATGTTTGCAGTGTTATTCAAAGAAAAGCTCCCCCAAATCTATATAGAATGGAAGAGAATGCTCTCTCTTGCTAAGAGATTTATTAGTACTACAGAGCTTTCTCTAATACTTTGGAGATCTACCCTTCTCTATAAATATTCCATTGTCCTATAGATTAACATGCTTTTGGTACATAGCTAAGGGCCGTTAGGAACTTACTGGTTTGAAAGGCTGGTATCTACAGGTCTCTGGCATGCTTAGGACTTTAAGTTGGGCAGGCATAACTCGGGCTGGATTATCCAATAACTGGAAGTTTGGCTCAGGTTCTTTTTTCTTCTCTTTTTCTTCCTTTTTCTCTGCCTCATCCTAGAGGGGAAAAAAAAAAAGATTCACTTCTGTTCCACATCTCTGACTAATGTCTGATAAATTTACTGAGCAACTAGCGGTGCAAAAGGTACTTAGGATTAGATATAATGGAAGTGAAGCTAAAGTGATACAAAACTCAGACAAGACAGATGGTAACTCTGCTTGGGGGTGAGAACAGTATTTAACTTAGTTGTAAAGGATGAGGTTTTTCTATCAGCAGAGATATTTAAATAGATGATATTCCCTTTTTCCCAAAGGGCCTTTCTTTCACACACCATCATCTTGCTGTCTGCTAAAAATCCTACTCTGCCTTTCAAAACCCATTTTAGTTATCACTTTATCTAAGAACTCATTCGTGATTTGTACCCTTCTATTCTTCCCATGAATGGATATAATTTCTAAAGTCTCTTCCAATTATAATTGTAATTATATGAGTCTGTATGCTTGGATAGGATAATTATTTAAAGGAGGCCAAGAGTAAAGTATAACAATGTTTAACTAAGGAAGAATCTGGACCATGACAGAAATAGCTACATTAACCCATATGACCACCTAGTTATACCTACCACTTCCATTTTCTCCTCTTCCTTTTTTTCCTTTTCTTTTTCCTTCTTTTTAGCCTTGGCAGTAATAGATAGCACAGCAGTGGAAACCTAGAATAATTAACAGGGTAAATCATTGTAATCCCTTACTCACATACAAATGTACAACCTCAAAGAGAATTTAGTTCTATAATACTACCTGGTTTCTTGGTAGTTAAGTGTCATAAAGAACAAAATAATCTGGGAATATAAGGGTAATTTATTGCTACAGCCATCAGGTGAATCTTTAGTTCCCAGAGGCCTGTGTCCAATATAACTCTAATTTCTTTCTGTAGCCTACCTTGGATGTGAATTTGCTATGATGAATTTCTGAGACAGAGAGCTGGGTGCTGCACCCATTTATACTTTATAGGGAAAGCAATGGAAAACAAACATTTTCTCCATGGACTAGATGCCCTACAATGGTAATACACAGTGGGTGAGTGGTTAGACTGGAATTATCCTCCTTGATGGCTTTCAAAGGTGAAAAAGCAAGCCTGGGCAGAACTGGTGTAAAGCTGACTTTGTTTTAGACTCAAAAGGCAGGAGGCCCTGAAACACAGCTGATGAGCAAGAAACTGCTGTCAAAGGATATCATTACCTACCACCCACAAAATTTACAGCAAATAATCAACAACTGGCTAATATGGAACATCATCTTAAGAGAAAAAAAATCATTTCCCTAAACCTAAGGTATCATAAAGGATAATTTTACTGAAAAAACTGCAGGCACAAGCACAGCTCTCAATTTCACCAAGTTTAACTAAACACGTATCGTGAGTGTCTTCACATCCGTTGGTAGGAGTATAAATTGGTTATATCCATTTTGAAAGGAAATTTAGTTAATACTTGTGAAAATGTGCATTACTTTTGATCAATCAATTCCACACACCTAGGATCCTATGATATACTTGTACTAGTGCACAAATATGCATATATAAAAATTCTTATTCCAGTCTCATTTGTAACAGTGACAATCTGAAATAACTCTGAATGTCCATCAGATAAGGAACTGGTAAGACAATGATATATACATATAAGAACCGCCCTGCAGCTTTGGGAAAAATGAGATCAATACACATCAAAAGTTTTTAAAAAAAATCATTAGGGTGAAAACAAATTAGATGCAGAGCAGTACGGAGAGAATAATTCTGTTTGTGGTATAAAAGGTATTGATATGTGCAGAGGAAATATTTGGAGGGATTCACAAATTGTGATTCCTGCAACACGGACTTTGATGACCAGAAAAGAAAAGGGTTTTCATTTTATATTCTTGTGAAATGTTAGATTTTACAATAAGAAGTATTACTTTTAAAATATCTAATTTAAAACATAAAAATATTTAAAACAAACCGAAGTAAAACACGAAGCAGCTCCTGTAAGTACAAATGCTCAAAGGAATAAAGAACCTACCTTTTCCTTTTCTTTTTCTTTTGGTACTTCCAGAGGGGCAGGATATGCAAATGTGGATGGTTTACAGTTTGATTTATACTGAACTTTCGGCATCTGAAGAAATAAAAGAATTGCCCCCTCTCTATTACAATAATCAAAATCAAGATTTAAGTATTCTATGTGCCTAACAAGCATACAAATGCAAAAGGATGTCAGAGGTCTCAATCCAGGCTAAATTACACAGCTCTCCAATTACGTCATCACTCCTCTCCAACAGCATCTGTTTTCTTTCATTGCATTAGTTTTGAGGTGCTTTACAGTACTATGATTCCCTATACTTTGCTGAAACTCTGTGCCTTTAAACAGGCATCCCTTTCATCTTTGTTGACTATGCACTCTGCTTCAGTGGGTTAAGTTTCACTCGTGGTGTGAGCCTGAGATCAACTGTTAACCTCTTTTGTGAAGTGTCACCTGACATCTAACCTGCGTACCTAACTTCCATGTGCCTTCCTTGTACCACCTTAACAACCTATACAAGTCTGTATTCAGTTTCTACACCATACAATCACACCTTACAAGAATCTAGCATGAGCCTAATGGAAAAGTCAGCTTTGCATTACTTATTGACCACATTTAAAGTTCTCTAGTCTGAATTTTTCTCCATTTATACCCAATTTGCATTGATAGAGAATGGTAATAAGCATCACATTTATTACGACGAGCAGTCTTATCTTTCCCATCCCACTTTCACTGCAAAATGGAAACAGAGATCATAAAATTGTGTGGCAGAGGGAGAAGTCCCTAAAGATTATACAGGATGTTTAACCACAATGTTAAAGGTTAAGGATTGGGAAACCCAAACCTCTTGTTTTGAGAGATAAAACTGCTCAGTATTTATAAATATAGTAGTTTAACACTGAAACATTTAAAGGATGATTAATTGGCTGTATAGCTATACTGAAAAAAAAAATCAATTCAATGAAACACTCAATCTTTACCAGCCAATTTTTTTAGAAAGATATTCTACTCTGAAAATTTAATAGAACTTTTAAACAATGGTGACGACCATATGTAAGAGTTATTTAAAGGTCAAAGGGCCTCTGAGAGGGTGGCAGAACAAGAAGTGAATCATTAGGCCACAGGACTGAGAAAGACATAAGCAAAAACCCTATTTAAATAAAAAAAGGATAGTAAGATGACAGGGAATGCGTCACCTTAAGTCTGACTTAAGTGATCAGTTTCTTTCTGTCAGTTTCCCTGGCTCCTCTCTGTTGATCTTGTTTTCACCACTACCAAAGGGACACCCTCCTATCTTGTTCTGTTTAGCAATAATCTTTTCTTCCATCAAACACTCTAGCATCACATAACACTGAAACATGTCTCTGTCTCAAACCTTCCTTCCTTAGTAAGATTTCGTTTAAGTCTTCCTTGCCCAGATTATTGCAGTAGCATTGTAACTAATATCCATTGATACCAGAATGATGTTTCTAAAATGCAAATCTCATCATGTCATTTATCTGCATGAAATCTTTCAGCAGCTCCCACAGACCTTCAGTATTAAATAAAATTCACCAGAGTGACCTATAAAGCCTTTTCATATTTTTATATTTTGCCTCTTTCTCACCATTCCCTCTCAACCAATATACCCAAGATTACACACTTAGTAAGGAGACTTGATTCTCAAAACTTCCACCAACACACTCCTCTCAGCAAGGTGATGGATGAGTCAGTTTGAAGGAAAGTACTTTACTAATGAGATGCCAACTCATCTTTAAAATCTCATGAAAATCCTTGTGAGTCAGTGATGAATAGGATATGCTGAAGAAGATATACTATAAAACTGAGGTCTCACAAACATACCTTTAAGTCTTTGTTAAGGCCAATGACACAGGTAGGAGTATAAGCCAATGATAAGAAGTGTGAAAGAGGAAACCAGAACCAAAACTGGGTAAAGACAAGGACGCCAACCACAGAAGGCATATGGGTGTGCCCCGTTCTGGACTGCAAGGAGATTGTGACATTATGACCACCTGTAGAAAAGGAGGGAAACCATAAATATGAATCCAGCAGGGCAATAATAAAGATTTCTAAGTACTGCACTAGGGAAGAATTTGGTGATTATTTTAAAAGTATAGTTCATAAAATCTAATATGGAGTCATTGGAATTAGCCAGCCAGTGAACTATCTAGGATCTCCAAAACTGGAAGTGCCAGACTTGGTAAATTTAGAACTTCTTTCTAAATAGGTAGGCATTTAAAAATAAACTAAGCCTGAAGGATATCAGAATGGTATATGCTAAATTATATATTAATCTATACTGTACATTGGCCTTTAATGTGCAAACAAAAAGTAAAATTTTAGTACATACTGTATTTGCAGACAGCAAAGAGACAAGAGGTAGATACTGTTCGCTCAGTTTACTCTTTGTGCTCTAGTCATGTCTGAATGCAGGCAGGTCTAACATTAACTAGCTTTGTGGAAATGGACAAATCACTTAACCTCTTAAGTTTTTTCTTCCCATTGACAAAATGAGAGTTTGAACTTGAGCATTTGAACTAGAGCACTGCCACTAACAAAAGAAAAATTTTAATATCCAATCCTTGATTCAACTGAAAAAAAATTTTGAAGAAGCATAATATGCAAAACAATGAAATCAGAGCTAATTCTGTTAAATCAGAAGAGATTTTGGGCGTAGAACCTGACCTGTTTACCTACCCCTTGCCACGTCTCCTAGACTATCCCTTGAGGGAGTGCAGAGAAACACAGCCGGAAAGCTATTGAACGAGAGCTAAGATCCAAGCATCAATTAGCTGCATCTTTACCCTTGTAAGGCTGAGATTTTAGGAGGCTTTAGGGGTTGCAAACTTGAATGCTTTTAGGAACTGGTGAGGTAAACAAACGAGAGAACTTGGACTGGAAGCAGTGGGTATTGAAGCAAACTGAAAAGTTCTTATCATATTTAAAGAGGACGTGTCACTAGGGATGGAGGCCCAGAGTCACTATGTAATTTTCTTTTTAAAAGTGCACTTGAATCTGGATTTTGCCCAAAATTTTGCTAGGGAGACGAAAACTGTGTTTAAGGCAGATATGGCCCATGGGCTGCTGTGTTGCAGCCTCTGTTCTACAGTAGCAGTGTTAGTGCTGGATTCCAGAACTCTGAGACACAAATCCTTTAGTTTATATACCACAGCCTACAAAAATAGGGCTTCTCTGTACCCAGTCACCACCCTAATTTGAATTTCAATTCTGGATCTCCATTGCTTACATTTTACTTCTCTTCATCTCAGTATCTCACAGATGCCTTCAAATTTTCTTGGAGTCAGGAAGTACGTACTAACTTTACTAAACCAAAAAGCATTTTAATTTTTTATAAGAATCAGGGTTCTACTGTTCAACCAAATAATCTAGATTTTCTTAATACTCCACTACAGATACTTTAAGATTTTACCTAGAAAAAAAATCAGATACACTTTAACTTTGTTTTTCCAACGGGAATGAGTTATATATATTTACTGTCTGCTTATATCCTTCCCTATTCTAACCCCCACAGTCACAGAATGCCTACTATATATTGAGAATTTTGAATAAAATACTGGAAAAGATGCCAAAGAACCTCCAATCTAGTGAAGACAGATAATTAGATAATTAAAATAAAGCATAAAAATATTATAATAGATATAAATCCAAGTACTAGTGGGAACACAGAGCTAACTAAGCATGGCCCACCTAACCTAGGAGTAGGCTGAACAGGGCAGAAGAAGGGCTTGGGGAAGGCTTCCTAGAGGATGTGATATTTGATTTAAGTTCTGAAGCTGAATTTCCTTTTATTTCAATATAACCTATCTTCTTCAGACTTAGAAACTAAAGTAGTTCTAACAGTCTGAGATTTAATATAAAATAAGGGCAAGTTTATTCTATTGATAGTGTTTACACAGTTTTACAAACTTCAACCATAAACCTGCTTAATCTTCAGCTTTTCTCCTTGAGGAAACCAAATCATGAGTAAGTTCTCATAAACTTCAACTTCACTCATTCCATTGAAGTGACCCTCTCCAGATTTTCTCTACTACTTCTAACTTCTGAGAGACAAATTACAGGGCTAAAAATTTTTCTAAGCAGTTGCAGCACAGTTTTCTAGGAAGATGGCAAATTAGCAAATTGAAAAGGAGTAAGAGAATAACTTTATGCTCCTAAGAGTGAACTCGGCAGTACAGAACTTTTATGTACTAAATAACACTAAAATACCTAAGGCAAAAATGATTATAAATAAAAAAAATAAATGAAAGAAGCATCAAAACTTGATTGGTTCATGACAGATCAAACAGATACAAAAAAAGAGGTGGAAGGAGAGAGGGGCTCAAAGGGGAAGGAGAAGACAGAGAGAGGATTTCAAATAAAGATGGCAAAATAAAGCTAAAACAGAGAATTATCCTCCCTTAATTCTTAACAAATGACTCTAATTTAGTAAAAGCCAGCAAAAATTACAGTAGTACTGAATGAATGAGTAAAGGGTTGTACTTTAAAACCAAAACTTCAAAAAGTAGCACCTAAAAGAAAAAACAAAAGATTATGGAGTGGTAAAATGTTTCTTCTAAATCCTATTTAAAAACCAATTACCAAAAGTAGCCAACCTGAAAAGGTTACATACTATATGGTTCCAACTACACAACAACTTTGAAAAAGAAAAAAACTAAAGCTATAAAGACAGCAAAAAAAAAAAAACAAAAAAACAGTGATTGCTGGGGACTGTGGGGAGGGAGGAATGAAAAGGTAAAGCACAGAGGATTCTTAAGGCAGTGAAACTATTCTGCATGATAATGTAAAGGTGGATACATGTCATTATGCACGTGTCAAAACTCATGGAGAATGAATCCAAATGTAAATGAAAGACTGACAAAATCCAGCCATTTAAGTGTCAAGTCATAGCACAGATACCTGGAAAAAGCAGCAGCAACAAAAGTAAACGGTGGTGAGCAGTGACTCTATTTAAATATGGAACTAAGACTAAACAGTGGGAATTATTATTTCACAAGAGACTGTAAATGTTATAAACCATGACAATGTAAACATAATATGAAAATATTGGAAGGTGGCAAAGAATGAGAAGGGAGAAACTATGGCATGTCAATGTCTATATTGTTTATACCTGGGAGAATCAATACCGAGAACTGAAATGGTTCACTTCATCTAAAATATCTATAGCATAGTCCCCTTATTTATTTACAGCTGCAAGGAACTATCTTTAATTAAAAGAGAGAGAAATTTAAAAACACTAAAAATTTAAGCAGAAAACGTTCAACTTCTTGGAAAATTAAAACAAAACAAATCCCACCAGAAAAATAGATTAAAAGAGAAGAGTATTTGCCTCAAAAATTTAGAAAACAGTACCAACATCCTAAAAAAGAAAAAAAAAGCAAATAAAAGATTTGAGCAAAAATAAAGAATTTAGGGGGGGAAAAGATCAGCAACAGCATATAAATAAATAAAAACAGAAATCTCTAGCAAATCTAATCAAGAAAAGATAAAATAATCATACTCAAAAGGAGACAGATTTTTTTAAAAAGCCATATACAGGAGAGTACCTAAAATTATAAAACAAGGATGCTGAAAACCTTGATATGATTAAAAAAATATTCTCAGCAGACAGAAAACCTAAAAGAGTAACAAAAAAACTTCAGATAGCAAAAAATTTCAGCTTCTTTTCCTGATCTCCTTCAACTAAAAATATAAACACATGTCTGGCTGACCAAGAAAAGAATGGCTGGAATAAAATAAGAATAAGGAATAAAATTTTTATTAGAAGAAATCAATATAACTAATAAATTTAAGAAAAGCTCATCAATAATAGTACTATGAAAGCCTTGAGATACTATTTTTTACCTTTCAAATTAACAAAGATCAATAAAACAGATTATATTCTACACGGCTAGGGTACAGTTAGAAAAAGAATCAGATACTTGAATAACGAAATAGTTATGTTCATTCCCTTCTACCCTATTGAGTCAGATATTGCCAATAATAACAGTTAGAGTCTGTTGAATGAATCCCCAGTCCAAGGTACTAAAGCACACCATTCTACCTTGTAAGGAGAGCCCACCTCTTCTGAAATAAACCATAGTGCAGTGGTGAAGGGTATGAATTCAGGAGCCAGTTGGTATAGTGTACTATGTGTTTACTAGGCAAATATTCCAGGCATCTTACTTTTAAATCATTTGGCTGCTAGGATTTGTCTAAAGCCTAATTTTTTCCTCAAAAAACTTTCCAATGTCAATGTGTTTAAAAATGGATATATACTAAGAAAATTAAAGGAAAAAAATAAGCCAATACTCATTGAACACTTAACTAAGTGACTGGGACTGTTTTAATTGCTTTACATGTATTTTTAATCCTCCCGACACTATGAGGTAGACTTTACAAGACAAGAAAACAGACATAAAGAGGGGAAATACAGTTAGTGCTGTAAAGGGACTGGGATTCAAACTTTAACAGTCTGTGCTCTTAACAACTCTACTGAATTATTTCTACGAACAGTAGGCTCCATATTTTCTCCAGGAATAAACAGCCCCAGACTCAATTTCTACTACATCATATGGTTAGAACAGATATTTCATTAGATTTAGTTTAAATAGATAAATAAATCTGGAAGATTTAAAAACATTTACCTGCGTCCAGTATGCCCTGGGCCAGAATAGCGCCAAACTTGGCCATGACATCGTCATGTTTATCATTGATGACTTTGGAATACAGCTGCCTGAACTGATTCACCTGAAGGAACAAGAAAAAGAATTATAGTCTAATTCTATTCATTTGCTGTTATCATTTTAGAGCAGGGACTAGATTGCTCAAATGGTAATGAAACCTGAGTTCTGAATTTCACAACATTCAAAAAAAGAGGGATCTGGACTAGATTTGAAGGCAGAATAAGTCCATGGTTGAAATCACGGGTGTCATGACTTTTCTGCTGTGGGAGGACCAGCTCTGTTTTCAATCACTGTTCCACAGTGGATGATTCAGACTCAGGGGAATGCTGAATGCGATTTCATACTGCACCACTGTTAGTCAGTAGGCTTAACCAGTTCAAATGAACACTAAGGCTTTCATTGCACTGTGAATTACAGCTATTCTGCTTACCATCAACCTACAGACTTCCTAATGGGCACAGTCCTTCAATTCTACCTTAAAACAAACTTCACTACAGCTATGTGACGTATATTTTGGATTAAGTACATTCACATATATGGTAAAGATTTTCATCATGCATACACGTTAATTTTTTGAGGATACATCACAACAATTACTCTTATCAAAAGAACACACCAAAATGGAATACATGCTGACTTATTTAGGAGGAATCACTGGTAATTTTTGTTTGCTATTTTATTATTTTCTATATTTTCTAAAATTAATATATATACTTTTATAATTAGAAAATAACATTTAAAGAATACATGTTCTTATCAAAATATCCATGATTCTTTTAAAATGGGGTGACAAAAAGGGAAATACTTTATGCTTCTTCCATGTCTTACACTACTGTTTTCCCACCAAGTGCTTTTCAGATGGCAGGCACCCAGAAAGAAGTCTGCTTGTTCAAGAAGTACATGATCATGGACCTCCCCAGATCTGCCCAAAGTAGAAAATACTGAATTTGAGTTTCCTCCTATAACGATCTTATCCATATCACGTATTCTTTCAGAATCTCCTCCCTTTCATTCATCTTGGTCTGGGAGGCCACACTGTGATAAAGTGCAGAGTAATATAGAATCAGACAATACTGGCTTATAAATATCTCTTCTTTACTAAGCTGTCTGGGTAAATTACTCAGCTTTTCTGAGTCTCAGTTTCTTCATCTGTACAGAGATTATAGCACCTACCTTACATGACTGTTGTAAGATTATTTGAGGTAATGTGTACGTCATGTAATGTGTAAAAGGCATTTTATAGTTCAGTAAGCAAGGCTGTCTTACCACTCCAGAGCAGAATCCTACCAGTCCTCTCTGACTCCTATCTTTGCAACCTAAATACTGCTAACAAAATGGTATTTCTTAAAATGGTTCTCAGTTTTTATTCACAGGCAGCAATAGAATATGACAGGAAAAACAACTCTGAACTAACTCTGCCACTACCCAGCATGACTATTAGCAAGCCACTTACTTCTCTACATCTTACTTTCTCTAACTATAAAACCCAGCATGATGAGATCATCACAACATTCCCTTCCAGTTTTAAAAATTCTAAGGTTTGATGCTTTCACTCTGGTTCAACAGGTCAAATTCCTTTGATTCTGAACTTATTTTGGATGAACATTTACATTACCTTACATAGGATGGAGATTTTATGTGCTAGAGGTTTATGAAATATTTCATGAATTTATGAAAAAGAAACACTGGACAAAGCACTGTATGTACATTATAAGGAAGAATTTAAATATAAAATCACACCCCAAACAATAGGACAACATAATCTGAAAGACAGAAAAAAAAAAAAATCAATGCAAATATATAATAGGTCTATCCAATTAAAATTAAACAGACTAGTACTTTAAAAGCTAGTTTTTATCATTAAATAATTTTTCCTTATGTTTTATTATTTATGCAGCAGAAACTTAACTCTCATTGTTATGATTCTTCATAAAGAATTATTATTTTAGTAGATTAGGATACTATCTTAAATTTGGAAGGCGACTTTGAGATCTTCTGGTCTACTCCCATTTCACAGATGAGAAAATGGACTCAATTTCTGGCTCAATTTCATTGTTATGAATAGTATACCCCCCCAACAAAAAACAAATTTGAATTTATAGGAGAAAAATCATATTAATTTCCCATTTTATATTATAATTTCACAGAAAAGACAATTAAATTTCAGACAGCACTGTGATCTATGTATTCTACTGTGCCTGATTATCTAAAACCTATGTTCTCCAAATTCCTGCATTTTAGACATTCACCATGTTTTTAACTCTATACACCTTGTATTGTTGGAAAAAAACAAAGTCAACTCTTAGATGTCATAGAGAAAAATAAAAGATGGAGAGAAGGGAATAAAGTTCCTTAAGAGTCATTTTTGTTGTTACTTATCATCTAGGTATGTCTCTTCCTTTCTGTTTTTTTTTTTTTTTTTCTATTTTTCTGGGGTATAGAAATGAAGCTGTACATCAGGAATTACTTCTGGAGTTTTTTTCTTTTCTCTTTCTATGACATTACAGTTGCTCTTATGACTTCTACTAGGTCTGTAATTCCTTCCATGAAATCCTTGAGGCCGGATGAACTTTGGAATTCAAAATTTATGAAGCTAATATGGTGCATACACTACAAATTATGCAATACTCTCAGTGGAGTATGGGGGCAATATCCCATAATCAACCAAATTAGTATTTCTGATGCAGCAAAATGACTGAATATTTACTACACAGGATAAAGGTTATACATGAATTCATACTGGGTCAGATTTTGCAGCCAAATGAGTCCTTAAAAAACAAACAGAACTCTTAGTTTTCAGAGCTTTTTGGATTTTGGAACTGCGGATAAAGGGCCACAGACTTATATAATTTATCTGGGCTAGCTCCCATCTCTTTCTTTAGTTCTGACTTTTTTCCTATGCTCTCATTTTATCTCCAACTGACTTGCTATAATCTCAAACTCAACATGCCTAAAATGAAAATTATCTTTATTCTTTTTCAATAACCCAAAAGACATTTTTAGCTCCCTTCTCAATTTTATTAGTATTATTTTGTTCATGGTATTTGCTTGTAGCCTTTTCTTTATATTACCATCTTTAGTGCCCAAGTCCCTATCTTAAGGCAATAGTATGGTAACAAAGGTTACTATTTAGAAATGTGTTATGCTGTAAAATAAAACCTTATGCTATAAAATTCCATGCTGATTTATTTTAAAACTGCAAAAGCTCGTCAAACTTAGCCAAATATGATCCTACTTCTAAAAAGGGTACATGTCAGTGCTGGAAGAAGTTTCCCTGTAGCAGGCCTTGGGCCAGATATTAGGCAAGGAGGAGCACCAGATCTTATTCTTACACTGCAGTATTTTTATGTGGTTCTACATATCATACTTGCTATATACATGTTCAAATAACTGCTAACAGTAGAGGTCATTTAATAAGAAAAACAAAGGATAGATCCTTCAAAGAGTAGAGTTGGGTTCTTAAGACAAAATAACTCCAAGGACCTATAAAAGAACAGTATTCTTGTTAAATGGTTCTGAATCTTTTTAATCACCCAGGGGTGTATGCGTGATCCTGGGCCTATGTTTGTGAGAATGAGTGAGTATGAAACTGGCAGAAGAAAAGCAAAGATGTACTGGAGTTAGTTAAACTAAGACCCAGTGCGTAGAGCTTAGTGTAAAGATGGCATTCTGTAAATGGATGTGACACAGATCATGAAGGCATAAAAGAATACTTCCTTTGGAAATTTCCATCGTGAATCTCACAAAGTATCTGAGAAATGTTCCTTTTGGATTCCTCTGAGGGGGGATCAGTCTTAATGGCAACACTTGATCTTTGATTTCAAGGCGTTTTCACTTCTTTCATGGACTAGTTTGCAAACTTGTGTCTAGGACTACAGCCTTGAGAACATACTTTTCTTCAAGCTTATTAAAAGCTGTTTCTTTTCAGCAAAATGTCACATACCATCCCAAAAGAGTATCAATGTTGTCTTCTTAGCAATTATCAGATAAAAGAGAGATGATATAAACTATAGTATACAAAGCTCTTGATTACATGCGTGACAGCAGAAAACAATGAAACAGAACTTAAACTTCAAGAATTCATGAACTGAGTAACAACTGCACTCTAACATTTGTCATAATACAGTTTTGCTTTTGTAGTTGGTGGGGTACATGTTTAACTTTCTGCACTGAGTTTGTATCAATGGCAAAGGCTACCAGCTATAACTGCATTTCAACATTCCTAATCAATACCCAAGATTTTGCTACCATGTGAAGATGAAAGTGTATCCCAAATAGTCATATTGGCTAAGACCTGGTTCAACAATATTTTATAAAATGATTACAAAATACTAATTGGTTAAGTTGCTGTATTTTTTTCACTTTTTCTAAATACGAAAAAGTTTTATTTATTGGAATAAAAAGTTGAAGGCTTTTTGAAACTACACAGCCTACCCTAACCCTAACCCCATCCCTGTTTCAAAGTACTCTGCCATTGTTGGTACAGAACTTACGGATGTCAAATCAATGAAATCCTGTAGCAGAGGATGGGAAGATGGCAAAACATGTGTCAGTTCACAATACGTATAACGTGAAAGCAATATATGAGGTCAAAGTGAATAAACTTCTATATATCACTGTTAGGGGAGGTGCATTCCACAGCAAAACTTCCTTCTTTAATGACATTACTCAGTTGGATAACCTCCAGCCGATAAAGGTCAACAGAAGATCAAAAGCAGAAATAAAAGATGTGAAAGCTACTCATGCTATAACTGCTCTATTTAAGAACAAAAAGCAAAGAAATGTGATCTGTTTGAAAAGATGTTTATGTTCTAGAAGATATAAAATATTAAGTAATGTATTACTAAAACAAGATGAGAAGTCTGATTCTATTTTTGAAATCATCCAATTTTTAGAAGTCTTAAAAAGGATTCTGACAAAGAGAGAAGGACTAGATAAAAACAACAAAAACTGAAATGATAGCAACTGCTCAGAAACTGAAATCTATTAAACAAAGTTTCACAGAATAATCAAGGAGTTAAAAAAAATTTTTCTTCTCCACGCCATCCTCCCCACCCCCCATCAATCTACTTTGCTGAAAATGAGGGTGTTCTACATCTGTTTGAAGAGGCAGAAGACAGTATGCCAATGTTTTTTTTCTTCCTGTTGTCAATTCTTTGACTGCTTCTTATACAGGAGCAGAATTAAATAATTCAAGAATTATTATAAAAGATCTGAAATTATTGCATAAGCTATACACATTTATTTAATATGTCAAAAACATGGTCATTTTTAGTATATGTAAATTACAAGATCTAAGCATTTTCTGCTTCTCAACAAAATGAGTTCTGGCTAAGGTGCCAAGATGTATTAGATATCAAACTCTAAAATGAGATCTGAGAGATTGTCATGAGGAAATTTTAAAACAGATGCCTCAAAATCTGTACGGAGTCAACCACATGATATATATGAGGACTGGACTGTAGAAGGATATGTGAAGAGGATTTCTATGGGAAAAGCTGGGCTTTAAGTCTTTCCTCCTAGCTCCAAACCTAGAGATGGGCTTCACAGAGGCCACTTGGTGAGCTTAATATGATAAAGTGGTCACTGCACTGATTGATATCTGACACAAAATGTAAAAGGCATAAGCTATTGACAAAGGCACAAGCAATGAAAGAGGGAGGGAGAGAAGAGAGACAAGGAGAGGAAGAGGAAGAGGCAGGCAAAGCTGCACCGAGAGCCTATCATACGCTCCCCCGACCAGAAGGGTGAAAGTTGCAAGAGTGTTTTTCAGCGAAAGATGTGTGTCAGCGAAGAAACCTCCCTGTAGCCACCTGAAACCCTGCTCAAGGGATCTCCCACGAGGGCAGTGACATTCTAACTGAATCTGGATGTACTCATTTCTAAACTGAGATTGTATATACTATATAAAGAAACTATATGAATTTTTATTGCCTCAGAAGGATAGATCAAAAAAGGCATGGATCACTGAGTTTATATTCCATATCAGAGGAACAAGTTATCTCACTGAATAAATTTTAAAAGATAGTAGGAGGCTTCATCGTTCGCAAAAATGTTCTCCCATTCCGTAGGTTGTCGTTTTGTTTTACTTTTGGTTTCCTTTGCTGTGCAGAAGCTTGTAAGTTTAATTAGGTCCCATTTGTTTATTCTTGCTTTTATTTCTATTGCTTGGGTAGACTGCCCTAGGAGAACATTTTTGAGATGTATGTGAGATAATGTTTTGCCTATATTTTCTCCTAGGAGGTTTATTGTATCTTGTCTTATGTTTCAGTCTTTGATCCATTTTGAGTTTATTTTTGTGTATGGTGTAAGGGAGTGTTCTAGCTCCATTGATTTACATGCTGCTGTCCAGTTTTTCCAACACCATTTGCTGAAAAGAAACCGACAAAGGCTTGATCTCCAGAATATATAAGCAGCTCATGCAACATAATAAGAAAAAAATAACCCAATCCAAAAATGGGCAGAAGACCTAAACAAGCAATTCTTCAAGGAAGACATACAAATGATCAAAAGGCACATACAAAATGCTCAATATCACTAATGATCAGAGAAATGCAAATCAAAACTATGATGAGGTATCTATCACCTCACACCAGTCAGAATGGCCATCATTCAAAAGTTCACAAATGACAAATGCTGGAGAGGCTGTGGAGAAAAGGGAAACCTCCTACACTGCTGGTGGGAATGCAGGTTGGTGCAGCCACTGTGGAAACCAGTATGGAGATTCCTCAAAAGACTAGGAACAGACTTACTATATGACCCAGGAATCCCGCTTCTGGGCATATATCCAGAAGGAACCCTACTTCAAAATAACACCTGCACCCCAATGTTCATAGCGGCACTATTTACGATAGCCAAGACATGGAAACAGCCTAAATGTCCATCAACAGGTGACTGGATAAAGAAGATATGGCATATTTATACAATGGAATACTATTCAGCCATAAATAACAACAACATAACGCCATCTGCAGCACCACAGATGTCCCTGGAGAATGTCATTCTAAGTGAAGCAAGCCAGAAAGAGAAAGAAAAATACCATATGAGATAGCTCATATGTGGAATCTAAAACAAAACAAAACAAAACATAAACACAAAACAGAAACAGATTCATAGACATAGAATACAAACTTGTGGTTGCCAAGGGGGCAGGGGGTGGGAAGGGACAGACTGGGATTTCAAAATTTGTAGATACTGAAAGGCATATGCAGAATAAACAAGATTATACTGTATAGCACAGGGAAATAGATACAAGATCTTGTGGTAGCTCACAGAGAAAAAAAAATGTGGCAATGAATATATGTATGTTCATGTGTAACTGAAAAATTGTGCTCTACACTGGAATTTGACACAACATTGTAAGATGAATATAACTCAATAAAAAAGTGTTAAAAAAGTTTAGACAGAAAAAAAGGATAGTAGGAGGCAATTAAAGTGGATTTTGATGATTTCATCAACTCATGAGTTCTAATTTTTCAAGAATGGCTCTACAGCTGAATTAGCAAAGTGACCACAGACCTATAGAAAAATGAATTCAAAGAGTGTTATATATTTAAAATTTTCCCCTTCTCCTACCTCTTTACTTCCTGTGAGTTCAGTGTTCACCATATTTGAGGTAAAAATGTCCTCAAAAGAAGATAAGCTACTAAAGAAAAGCCTGAACCAGCTTTCTTCTGGAGAATTTTTTTGTTTGCTCACCTTTGGACAAGTGATTTCAGTCTGCTGGATCATGATGAGAGCCGAAGCTATGAGAGCTCCTTGTCTCACATAGTTGACAGGGTCATTTGTCATTGGTTCTAGCAAATTAATTGCTTCCTGAAAGCATTAAAAAAAAAACCTTTTAATAAAGTTCATACAGCTGAAATTTCAGATTAGTTACTATCATTTAAAGTCAATATTTTCATCTAACATTATAATTACAAGTTAATTTAAGACTACTTGGATGCAATAGCTCAGAACTGAGTACGCTTTATGTTTCAACATTATTGACGCCAAGTGAAAAAGAAGCTTGTAGAACACAAACGCTCCTTTCTTGGGGTAAAAGAGGTCAAAAACAAAGTAAGAAAAAAAATGAGATTAATGTTTGATAACCACCTATTATTTTCCAGGTGCAGTGGGAGGTATTTTATGTATGTTATCCATATAATCCTCTTAATCCTAAAACAACACAAAACAATCTTTATAAAAAAAAAAAAAAGTAAGAGTTAGAAAGGTAAATTGCCAAAATCACATAAATGTAGCAAACTCAGGCCAGTCTAACTCCAAGTATTCAACTTCCTTCAAACACTAGGGTAAGATAATGTCTTAGATGATTTTACAAAACTAAATTTAAAAAATTAAATAAATCAAATGTAAATTGAAACAAAAAACAAAGAGAAACAAAACTTCCAAAACAAAAGGGAAGATTTTACTTGCTAGTATGATGGCAAAACAAATTAAATCAAACAAGGCTAGATCTGATACCATGGTTACACTTCAAAAGACCACAAGTGTTGGGATTTCCAAAATGTTTACCAGGATTTCCCGAATATCACATTCTTTAGAGTAGCAGTTCTATGAAAATAGGATTCCTTGGTTAAACAAGTTTGGGAGTTCCTATACACTACATATCACCTCTTCTTGCAGATTCAAAACTTTATATAGCATATTGTGGCCCCCAGGAATGTATATATCACAACAAAAGCTCCAGGCAGCCTTATTAAAGAAACCACTGGAACTTTGTATATCCCAGCATTTGCCCATTACATCTGACCAAGAACTCTTCTGCCCCATATAACTTCTATTAACACCCTGCAGGATATTTGTTCAGTACCCTTACGAGGTTGTTAGGTAGGTATAAATCTGAAGCAACAGAGCAATGAGTTAACATGATTATCAAACTTATTTTAGTACAGTATGTCATTTCTCAAATATCCTTTGTTCCAAGGCCAAGTAAAGGAAGAATAATTTGAATCTTTTTGGGGGAAGGGGGAAACGACTATGGATTTCCTTACATGTCAATTTATTTATTTATCTAAAAAATCAGAGTTATTAACAGATAATACACATACCAGATAAGTATATTCTTTCTTTCCACTTCTCTGAAAAATGTAGTGCCATTGTTTAGAAGAGTAAGTTTCTCAAGCATTACTCATATATTGCCAATATTGTTTATAAAGTAGTCATGGTAAAAATATAACAAAATTTCCAACTTATAAATTAAAAGACACCAACTTGGCTTTTGAGGCACGTGGTATAACTTCAAAGACATATTTTAGAATAAATAGGTGCTTCAGGTGTATAAGAAACAAAAATAATAAAGCACCAAACTTCAGACAGATAGGTATTGATGTGTAAATCATACAAACTATCTAGAAATAAAGCAGACTTGTTTAGCATGAGTAATGGAAATTTTCATTGAATTAACGTGTCAGATGCTGTGTCTCAAAGAACATTTGCTCCTAGATACCATATTAAGTTTAGAATAATCTGGAAAGAAAAAAATCTAATTTACATTTAACTTATGAGGCCTGACATAAATGTCTACTAAAGACCTGAGGGAGAAAATACTCAGTTAAACATCCAACTATATTATTTTTCCTTTGTTTATAGAGCAGATGTGTCCCAGAAAAAAATGCAGGCCAATTTCTATAAACTGCATTTTATATACATAATGACTTTCCTAATAAAACTTGATACATTCTCACATAGAAATTCTCTAAAAGAAATGAAAGCATTTAAAAAAAAATTGTGAGGGCAGAGACCATGTGCAACTTGTTCACCATCATATCCTTAAAATGATCTTCCCTCCATCATTCATTTGGCAAATATTTACTGAAAACCTACAGTGCCAGGTATTTAGCATTCTGTTCTCAGTGATCTTACATTTCAGTGGAGAGGAGACAGACAATAAACAAATAAATAGGTGTAAAAATATGTCAGGTGGTGACAAGTGCTCTGAAGAAAAATAAAGCAGGGTAAGGGGACAGAATGAGAATACTGAAAGGGTGTATGTTTCTCTATAAAGTTTTATACAATTCTTACCATGTATAGTGAAAATGCCTATTTTAATTCCTAGCTTAAATAATATTTTATGTGACTAGAAAAGTTATTTGTATCCAAGACTGATACCCTTTATTAGAGAAAAAGTCAAGCAAGTTAAAATTTAATTCCTGGCATCAATCAATAAATAATTATACTTTGTTTTACTTTAGTTTGGAAAAGAGATGATTAAAAAAGTGGCTCCTTTCTGATGTAAAGACATTGGGAACATAACCATATTCTTATTTCTCTCTCTCTCTCTCTCTCTCTCTCTCACACACACACACACACACACACGCCTGTGCACTGCTAAAAGAAGTCGCCCTTTGGGGAGCTGGCCAAGGTGTGGTCCTGTGCGCTATGAAAGGCAAAATGTCATTGCCATGATTCAAGGATACTTGTTATTACACTGGTGCATATCTTTATGAATCTCATGATGAAATCATCAGCGTGCCTACCCCAACTCTTTATCACTTTTGAAGGCTTAACAAATACCAGGTTATCTGTTACGTTCATGAGGATAAAACAGGCAAACTGCAGTTAAGTATAAGCTTAAAACAAACAAAAAAATCAAACTGAGTTGACTGTGGTGGCCTCAAATAAGAACTTTACTTTCCACAATACTAATTACACAAAGTAAACATGTAAAATAACCATGTAAAATGACCATAGTTCTCCAAAGAAAAAAATACTTTTTCTTCTTTTTAAAGACATCAGTGCTTTCAAAAAGAAATTCAACAGCATTGTTTTCATTATAGCCACCCATGTAATGTGGTGGTTTGTTCTTCAACAGCTTTGAGCGATCAGGCATAGTAAAGTGAGGAAGTTCTGGGAAGCTGGTAAGGCAAGTTAAGTCTTACAGATCACACCACACTTGTATTTTTACAGCTGTTACATAAACTTTTCTGCTAGGGAAAACAGTCTGGCGCCAGGAAAGAACTGACCCCATTGGCTTTGGGCTTTACCTTGTTTCCTGTACCAGCACAGCAGATGCCCAGGGCCATTGCAGCTCCATAACGAACATGAGGATTGTAACTCTCTGACAACAATGAAACAACGCTGGGGCACTGTTCAGGGGTCCTGATAAGAAATAGAGAAAGTGAAGACAGTGTTGTAGATAATATATTTAAGTCAAGATGGAAGAATTTTAACCATTTTTTTCAGAAGTTGGGAACACCAGTTATATTTAACACAGAAGCTGCAGAATTTAAAAAATCTCCCACAGAATTCTGATTATTGACATTATAAATCTATCTTCAATATTCAGAGAATATATGTTAAGAAAGAGGACCATATCAGTAATCCCTCATCCACAGCTCTGCATCACAGCATTACAGTCATTCCCTTGTGTCTTGTCCACAGTGGGGAATAGCTGTGGGGGTACTGGGGGCGAACACTAATCTACATCCATTCTTCTAACTCCTGCTTACTCTGTGTTTTGTTTCAGAAGATGAAAAGTCACTTATAGAGACTCCAAGATGTTTCCAAAGCTGCAGGAAAGATTTAAATCTCTCAGTGTTACTCTGATTGAATATTAAATTGGTAAACAAGACTTGGTAATGAGAAAATTCTGGTTTTCTTTTGTCTTCAGCAATTATTTTTGTGTTGATAAGAATAGAGAAATCCTCTTCATATTTGCAGCAAATACACAAAAAAAGACGCCAACCTTGACTAATGAAGTACTTGAGCTCACCTCTGAAAGACTACTCTGTTACGGTGGTTACCCTTGAGGGGCAGCAGGATGGGGGAGTAACTAGAAGAGCGTATAAGGGGAGTTTCTGGGAGGTTGATACTGATGTTGAACTGGGTGCTGATTACACAGTTCAGTTGTGAAAATTCATCAAGCTATAGGCCAATTATGTGCATGTTTTTAGATGTATATTACACTTCGATAACTTTTTAAAAAGACTACTCATGTATTATGTTTCAACAGAAAGTTAAAAAAAGGACCCTGTTGTGAATGAAAGCAGTTATTACTTACAGATCAATTCAAATGTATAATTCTATGTTGAAACTGCCCTCTAGTCTCAACTCTAGTAAATGGTAAATTCAAATTTCAAATGGAGTAGAGTCAAGTTTATGAAAACTGTTTATAAAGGTGAAATTTGGGGGGAGAGGCAAGACAGGGATAGGAGATTAAGAGGTATGTATAAAATAAGTAAGCTATGAGGATATATTATATAACATAGGGAATATAGTCAATTATTTTATAATAACTATAAATGGAATATATCCTTTAAAAATTGTGAATCACGACGTTGTACACCTGAAACTTATATAATATTGCACATCAACTATACCTCAAAAAAAGGAATTTTGCTGTAAAGGAAGGTTGGATTATTTCCTCCTATAACAGAATCCATCACTCCTTGAAAATGTTCTCAGTTTGAGAAAGCTTCCTAGTATGAATAATTTGAAATAATTGGAATAATCAGGAAATAATACAAATGGCAACAATCTGGGAAAACAGTTTGATGGTGTAAAGAAAGCAATGTCCTAGGAAACAGAAGATCTGGGTTTTAGTCTTAGTTCTGTTAATTTCTTAGTAAGTGACATTAGGCAAGTCATTTATATTTTCTTTTCTGTAATTAGAGATAACGTTCTTAACTATAATGCAGGAATAATATAAAAACAAAGAAGCAAATAACTTGAAAATATGGTAATAACACATATGCTTTCAGTTAAGGAATACTGAGATAAATAATATATAAGAGGAAGCCATAAAGTGAAAAACCCATGTTCTAGTTCCTGTTTTGTCTCTAAATAGCTGACATAATTTTAGACAAAGTTCAATTAATCATACACTCTGGGGTCCTTTTCCACATCTGAACAAAGGAATTGGACTAGAAATTCCATAAGGTCTGTTCCACTTTACAATTCTATGGCCTTTAAAAGGTCCCTTCATAGAATTAAGAATTCATATTTTCATTAAGTAAGTGCCACAGCATTAACATGACACAGGAATTAAGAATATTCCCTCTGTTTATTCCCTTGTATTCCCTACCAAAAGGCTCCAAATAATCTGAGCAGCACTCTGAATTTTAAAATGCCTACTGAACTAACTAACTAACTAACTAACCCGTAACTAAATTCACCATAGACACCTCCATCAATATACAGAAAGAGGAATAAAGGGCACCCTTTCCCTAAACTGTTTCTTCTCTCACTATAACCATCTACACACCCAGGAAACTCACACTTTGATCATTCTATCCTTTCATTCCCCATATCTAATCTGCCATGTCAAATGAAACCCTTAAATCTTGTTTCTGTTTCCACTGCCTGTTTCAGGCCCCGATCATCTCTTACTTAAAACAATACAGTGATTCCTTAAATGACTCTCTGCTTCCTTTCCCTCTCATCTTTAATATGTTGTAATAGAGAGAACATGGGCTTGGAATCAGAAAGACCTGGATTCCAATTCTAGTACAGCCATTTATTAATTGAATGGCAATCGCTAAGTCTCTCTAAGCCTTAATTGCTTTCTGTTCCAATTCATGCTGGGGAGGAGAGTTAGTGGTGTGGTAGAATAGAATACTATACTAATTACTAAAATCTAGATGCATAATCAGAAATGCCTTTGAGTCACAACCAGGAATTTGGCTACTAGTATGCTGTAGTTGGGCTCTAATTTTTTAAAAAGGCAACACTCAGAAGTTCATTCAAAACAATAGAAAACAAGTTGGATATTAAACCTAGAAAGCTGGTTATATTCAGGGTTCTGACTTCCAGATTTTCTCACCAACTTTTTAGGGAGCTAATGGCACAGAGAACACTTTACCCACCTAGCCCCTCACCTGCAGCATTCCAAGGAAAACTGACTCACAGCAAAGTACTTAACCTAAATATATCTTAAAACTTCATTTATCTTATGATCCCCAACTTGTTAAAAAAAAAAGTATTATACTTAGAAAAGGGCATTAGCAATTTCATGAGGTTTAGAAAAAATTTTGCCTAAGAACATAAGTACAGAGCTTTTCCTGAGAGCCTAATGCAGAGAGCTTTACCTAGTTGATTACCATAAAGACTGAAATAGGTTGTGAGGGCTATAAACTCAAAAGCACATAAAGAATTCTTTTAAACTTCTCAGGCTAAAAACAGGTCCAACTCTGACACATTCTTCAGAAGATTTGTTAAGACAAGGAATGACAAATTCTTTAATAAATTAGCTTAGACATGCAACCTCTTCAAGAGTACAATAAAATCGTAATAGTCTATGTTTATTTCAATTTTTCAACAGGCAGCTATAAAAGGACAAAACAATCTAAGCAATGACTGGAATGCAGACATTCACTGAAAGCAAAACTTCCTTACATTAATCTTTACCCAAACACATATATACATGTATGTATATATAAAACTTTAAAAAGTTAATAAATGAATAAATGATAAAATTATACCATCACCATTTTGCAACTTAGAATGAATTAATGGACCTCAGCTTCATTGTCAATGACTGCTAACATCATGAAAAGAGAAACAATTGGACCTTATACCTTATGCGCACTGCCAGCCCCTCCTTAAAAACAAAAGAGTGAAAAATTGAACTTGAATGTGATCAAGCTTCTAGATCTAACTATCAATTTACACGAACTATAGAAGGCCAAAAAAATACATTATATTCCATATAGGGGCGCTGTCAGCAAAATCCATACTGTGGGAAATTTGACAGTAATAATGACCTGGTATCTTCAACAAACAAGCAGCAAGGAGTGGGGGAAAAAGAGGCAAGGCAAGAGAGAGAGAAAGAATCTACAAATTAACAGAAAATACACCAACTCTTTAATAACAGTGCGTAAGGCTTTCTTTCAGTTGTTTTAGATAATTCTGACATTCTTTAAATCTTTCTTTTTTTTGACATTCTTTAAATCTTTGCTTTTCTATGTAAACATTTATCTCTTAAGATAATATCACAAAATAATTCCCATATTTTGTTATAAATGGATCAGCAGCAGCCCTTGGATCAGCATTTATAACCAAGTATTTACATGACTAATCCCTGAGTAGCAATAAAAGTTTATCTCTATGTCTCCATAAACATATTTAGAAAAATTAATGTCTAGAAATGGTCAAGTCATAGGAAAAACAGTAGATTTTGTTTTATTGGATGGGGACAGTTAGAGAGCAAGGAATTCAATACTTGAGAAACCATCTGATTAGCATAGAACGTGTTACCTATGACTTAACTTTACCTCATATTTACATTTTGGTATGTTTAAAGTATATTTACTCAGACAATTACAAATTTGCTAGCTGCATATGTTTTCAACAATGGAGCTACATGTTGTGGAATTCTAACAACTTTTCTTACTCTCTTTATTTTTTGGCTACTTTATAAAAATTTAAAAAGTGAATGCCATTAGAGATTAAAAGAGTGGGGGATATTTTTTTTCTTTAAAGTTATTTTTACTAGACTTCAGAAAACTAAAAATTATTATAGTTTTAGACAAGCTTTTGGCATATCTCCAAACAGATTAATTTCTTTCAGGTGCTGCTGAAATGGAGTGAAAACACCTCAGAGAGGTGAGAAGAAAGAAGATTCATAAGATTTATATAAAGAAATTACCAATTCACCATAATAAGAAACATGGTTCTTAAAAATCTCAGATTGCATTCCGGGATCTAGAGAAATCTGTAACATTAAAAAAGTTACAGTATTATTAGTGTGTTTCCCTCTGCCTTTTAAATCAGCAAACCAAGAAATGAAATTCACTAGAGGGGGCTCAACAGCAGAATTTGAGCAGGCAGAAAAAAGAACCAAGTAAGGTTAATTGATAATATTAAGTTAGGTTAATTGAGAATTGATGTTAGGTAAGTTGAGATTATCCAGTCTGAGGAGCAGAAAAAGAATGAGGAAAAATGAACAGAGCCTAAGAAATCTGTGGGCACCCACAAATCATACCAGCATATGTATAATGGGAGTCCTAGTGGGAAAAGAGAAGAAGGCCTAAAAGAACATTTGAAGAAATAATGGCCAAAAATTTCCCAAATTTTGATGAAAGACTAGAAACTCAACAAACTTTAAGCAGGATAAACTCAAAGAGATCAATGAACAAAAAGACAGATTACATTCCAGTAGGAGACAAATAATAAATAATAAAGTAAGTAAAATGGTGAAGTTCTAAGGAGAACAAAAAAAGTAATTCAATGTAAGGGGTATTGGAAGAGCCAGAAGAAGGGGCCATTTTGCAGTATTAGTTAGCATAGTCAGGGCAGGCTTCAATGATAAGGTGCTATTTAAGTAAAGACAAGAAGGCAAGGAGGAAGTGAGCCAAGTGGCTAGGGGGAGGAGGAGTGTATTTGGTTGAGGAAACAGCTCATTCAAAAGCCCTGTTGTGAAATGATGCTCAGCATATTTGAGGAACAGCAAAGAGGCCAACAGTTTGAGTGTAGTGACAAGGGGAAGAGTAGTTGAAAACAGGATCAGATTATTCAGTATTTATAGGAACTTTGGCTTTTACTATGAGTGAAATGAAGGGCCATCAGGATTCTAAGCAAAGGAATGATATGATCTGACTGGTTTAAAAGTGGTCATTTTGGTTGCTCCATTCAGAGCAGAGCACAAAGGTAGAAGAAAGAAGACCAGTTAAGAGGCTACCTCAGTCAACAGTGCTGAATATTGCACAAAATCACAACTAGTGTTATCAGTGACGTTCTAAGACTTATATTAGCAGAGTGCTGGGGATAAAAATCTGATTACAAGAGTTATAGACTGGGTGGGTGGTAAGAAGGGAAAAGGATAGGCAATTCTCTAAAAAAGTCTGATGAGGAAGGAAAGAAACTTAAGGGATAAAGAAAGGTTTCATTTTTCATTAACTGGAAACCTGAGCATTTCTGCAAGAAAGAAGTTAAAGCTGAGGAAATGAATATTCAAGGCATGTATTCTATGTGTGAAAAAGAAAATACTTTATTCAGCTAGATTGCAAAGAATATCACGAAGTGTTGGAATCAAGAACTTGAGTAAAAGTTAGTCGTGGAAAAGAGGAATGACAGTATGACCCCAAAGGATAGGATGGATGAAAATAAAGACATCTTGAGAAGAAGCTGAAAGGTCACAAAGCTTTCAGATTGGTCTAAGTCTTTCATTAAAATAAGCAGTAAATTCAGTCATCAGGGGAGAATGAACAAAAGAGTCTAAGGAGAACAGATTAAGTTTGAAATAGCTATTCCTTCTAAAGTTTCAGCTCTTTCGCTGATTTAATCAAAGAGAATGACCAAGAAAGGAATGAAAAAAAAGCCAAGAAATATTTGAGCTGTGCTGTGGGCCCTGGTGAAGTGAGCTAGTCTTAGCTCTACCATATCTATATTATAATTTTCAGTATACTCATTTGTATCCCCCATAAGACTATAAATTACATAAAGGCAGAATATGTTTATCCTGCTCATCAATGTAACTCCACAAGCAAACAGAACTCTATGAATACTTCTCAAATGAATGAATATGTAATGGACACAATCCACATATTGTTAAAAATCCCTTAATGTATTAGTGTTTGATAGATACTATGACTGAGAGGTAAAAAAAAATAATATTTGGCTGATATTTAAGTTGTCTTCCTAAACCTATAAAAGAAACTAGATTGCTTCCTTAAATCAAAGATAGAGTTTGTTTAATAAATTAAAAGGCATCAGAGATAAAGTTCAGTATTTTAGAAAAAATGCACAAATTAGGTTTCTTGGTTATGGTAAGATTAGAGTTTGAGTCTGACCTTTAAGCTACAATAGTAAGAATTAATTAATCTGGAGTTCTTGGTAAATGAGATATTCTATAAAAATGAAGCTTCCAGATATTTGAAATCTTTTTCTACCATTTAGAATCATAGTTTTATATTTTTCACCATTTTGGATAGAAATAAAAAAATGTTTTTCACATTTTTCTGCCATCTAAAACAGAGCTGAATAAAGATAATTTAACCTCTACTTAAGTATGTGGAAGTCATCACTATGATATCAATTATTATACCACATACGAGTTGTACAGGGTTGAGTTATATAAGAGCTACAAGCCTCTGTTCTTTTTTTTTTAAATTGAAGTATAGCTGATTTACAATGTTGGGATGACTTCTGGTGAATACAAGTCTCTATTCTGAGTAGACCTACACACTTACAGTTTTTAATTCCTATTTTTTCAGTTGGCCCTGTTTGCTATTACCAAAATGTGTGTTCACCTTTAATTTGTTACCCTGCTCTGGAGTAGGGAGGGAAATGTGTTTGTTAAAACTGTCTCAAGAGTGAATTTATCACTGAATATTCTTTCGGACTATTCAGATTTACCACCATGTGCAAATGTTTATCTTCATTAAAGATGGGGGATAGAAAAGTTTTTGTAAATGTGTTTTTAGAGTAAAAAGATTTGGAGTGGGGCCTTCTACCTATCATGCATGATGTTTTAGAGCACAAATTTAGTTATTTGCCAACTGAGAGATTCATCTACCTTTTTATTTATTATTATTTTACTTCCTCTCTGATTATCAATTACGCTAATAACTCAAGGTTGCCAAATAAGTAGTTGTTATAACTAGTTACATTCCTTAGCCATAAACTAAAAATATAAAAATAAAATAAAAAACTTCCAAGAACAAGTTTTAATTATTTTTTTAAATTATTTTAGTTAAGGTCTTTTTTTTTTTAAAGTGAGTGAATGTGGATAAGAAGGGTTAGTATTGATAAAGTATTGTAATAATAATAATGGTTGGTATTTTTGCAATATACTCAGTGAATAAAGAAATGTATCTATAAATACAAGTCAATGAAGGTTTATTTCATACAAGTCTTTTCATTGAATATAATGGTGCTATTTTCAATGTGACATTACTTGTTTTGCAGACACCTATCTGCCTGCACTAGCACAGAAGCCAAATTGTGGATCAGAATAAAGCAGTATTTTAAGGTATTTCCATACTCCTGAAGAGAAATTCTGGCACGTTACAATCTATCTGATTGTTCTTGAGGATTACTTTATTTATTTTCACCCCAAATTCTTAGCAAATATTTTTTCTAAAATATTGAATTTTGAGTTAAAATAAAGCAGTAAATACTGAATAAAATCTGAAGTGCTCAGTAGAACTGAAATGAACAAAACATTTTCCAATAACTTTCACACAAGCTAAGAAATATAAATTTGAAATAGAAAAGAGGTACAGATGCTCTTGCTTATGTAGAAGTAATTAAACAATTTAACAATATGAATGAGCTATGATGATCTTTTAAAAGGAAACCTTGAAAATGCTTAAGTTCTAATACTAAGCCAGTCCTACAGTTTAAGGAAAACTTAGCTTAGTTAAGACTTTTACACTAATTTTCAGAAATAAGGCAGAAATATATTTTTATTATATATCGTAACTTTCCCCAATTTATCTGTGGAAAGAAAAAACTGCCAGTGAACCAATTCCCAAATCCAGAGGTCATCTTTTTAAAAATGAGCAATGAAAAAGTCTCTGCTGAAACTTACATATACATGTAGAATTCAGACCTTTCTGTGTTCTTCTATATAAGGTTGCAACCAGAGCAAATTAATTGTGTTCCACAGCAAGCTGGGTAAGAATCTTGTTTCACTGGTAGAAATTAGAACTCTGGAAGTCACTTTAAGGCTCACTGGGCAGAATCTTCACAGAATTAAAGCTCTAGAATCTCTAGACTGTATCTTATTTTTTCTCAGATAGGAAAAACAGCCTAGGGTTTATCTAAAACAAAACTATCTTACATTAAAATGAGAATTTATTACAGTCTCCCAAATATTAAAGAGAACCCTTAAGAATATAACTTGAATAGGGGTCATGAACTGGTTCAACATACTTAACTGGTGATTTTATGAATTATAATGAATGCTGCTACTCTCTGGAAATGAATGTATCAAAGATGAAATAACCTCCTTGGCACGCTTACAGCTATACAACACATTTGTTTCACTGCTTTCAAGCACCAGTGCTGGAGGCTCAGAGTAAGTCAAAGGGAGGAGGACTTCAGTCACAGCAGCAAGCAGGTCTACTGAGCAGATAAGATGACATGCTTGGGAAACTAACGAACAAGTAAGAGGTAAGTATTTAACAAATAAAAATAGAGTTAATCTAAAGGGGCTTTTCTTTCTTCCTTCAAAAACTCTGCTACCATCATCTTTTATTTCTATTCAGTGGTTTAAAAACCAAACCGAAAAATTTACAATGTTAAAGGGGAGATTTTAAATGTGGGATTTGTAGATTTTATGAATAAATGATTTAATCTTCCTCTTAGCTTCCACTCCTTCCCATGGAAGCTGGGAAGGCTAAGAAAAAAATTACTACTTAGAACAAAAAAAGAATTGGTTCAAATCTGGCATAAAGTGATATATTTGGGAAATATCTGTTGCAGAAACATGCTTTCTTTGAAAGATGAAATAAGTAAAAACAATTATTTGGATCCTAGTAATTATTTCCCCCCTTCTTTCAAAATGAAGGAATTCTAAAATGTTTTATAAAAATAGCATTTATGGCGGTATTAAAATAAACCTGATCAGGCAAAACCCAATTACAAATAAGGACTCCTAGCTGGTAAATCATTTTTTTAAGACCACAGGTGGGCTTAGAGTGTTCCTAGGTAGGTGGTCAGTGTGTATGAAAAGTCTTATTCAGAACTATTTGGTGCTCTGATGTTTCTAATCTTCTGTATGTATTCTAAAGTAAAGGTAAAAAGATATTTAAGGGTCAGGAAACACCTAAGTTTTCATTATACCACTGAAAAGATTGATACATTTCCTGTTTCATTAATCGAAGCATATCAGAATTGGCTGCACTGTTACAAATGTAGAGCAGACCTACTGAGAAGGGAGGGGTTACTAGTAAGTTCAAGTGTTTTTTTAAACTGGTTTTCGAAAATAAAGAAATAACATATTGCAACCGACATATTTTATATCTACGGGGAACTCCTTTCTGGCATTCAAATTTAAACTCAACTCCACATCTACAGGAGGAAAAAAAAAAAGAGGGAGAGAGAGAACCCCCAAAATAGTGTTTTTTCACAGCTATCAGTTTCTTTCACTAAGCCTTCTGAAGCCTCTGCAGAATACTAAGCACTTGGGCCTTCCCTACCAGACAAGGACAGATGCACGTATGCTCTCGTTTTACAGAACTTGAAATTCTTTTTTTTTTTAAGGAAGGAGCCAACTTTGACCTTGAGTGTTTGGCATGGGTACAATGCCTTAAAAAAGCAGATGAGCAGCTTAGCTACTGACCATGCTGACCACTGTCCAGAATTGGTTCAAACCATAAAAAACAGCAAACGGCTTTCTCTTATAGAAAATCTGAACAAAGCACAATTCCTCAGCACATTTTGCAGAGCTCATTTGATCAATTAATCTCTTCTAACTGGTTTGGATTACAGACAGGATCAGTACCAGAGGAAATGAAACAGACTGGTGAGGAACAGGGAAATAAACCGCGCTGGGCAGCTCTTCTGATACTCATGGTGATAATACCCACAATTGGTGGAAACATCCTTGTTATTCTGGCTGTTTCACTGGAGAAAAAGTTGCAGTATGCTACCAATTATTTCCTAATGTCCCTGGCAGTGGCTGATTTGCTGGTTGGACTGTTTGTGATGCCGATTGCCCTCCTGACAATAATGTTTGGTAAGTATTTCATTTTGTTCCTGCCATCAAACCACAGAACTATGATACACTATTAGAGAAATGGATACTCATTTAATCTTTAAAGATGGACTTGGACTATTTAAAGATACAATGAGTAAACAATCCTGCATTTTTCATCATTTCTGTGGTTGATAATTAGTTTTAAGAGCAAAAAATAATTTCTTAGAAACAAGTCTCATCCATCTAATAAAATCATTTAAAGTCATCCAAGTTAGCAATATTCATACATTCTGCATACATTACCTAAAAATTATAGTGAAGAACAGACCTACATTTTACCCTGTTACTAATACTTCTTTTCTTGATAAGTCAATAGCTAGGACACTCCTGCAACAGTTAACGTCCTGGAGTAATTATCAGTAACAAGATCTTTGAATCACTAAATTCCAATATACATCTCTAAACCCCAATTTAAATTACAATTGTTCTAAATAGTCTTGTCCTATCTCTTTATAGCCTGTCTACTTGAAACTTTTAAACACAAGTCTTACAACGTGTCATGTTAAGAAAAAATTATGTTTAGTTGCTGAAGGAATGGTCTGGCTCAGAGAACCCCAAGAGATGATCTAGCTGTTTAATTTTTAAGATATCTGACCATCTATCTGCGTCCTTGATACATGTTAGAAGAATCAAGATCTCAAGTTATTAAAATAAGTGACTAAAATCTATGTTATTACAATAATAAAAAATATGCGAACTGAAATCTTAGCTTGTTATAATAAAATATTAATGATTTTCAATGATGTAAGTATTTTCTGATTCATGCATATTATCTCTAGTTACAGAATCTGGGTAAGCACAAATAATTCTGATCATGAATTATGAGGGCTCCTAAGAATCAGGATTAAGAGGGTATTTAACTTATTTGATGCTTGACATAAATTGATATTCCATTCCTTAACTGTTGAAGAAAAATGATTCTTTGTAGCAGACAGGGCTTCTTGGAATTGTTTATATGGTTAAGATAACTAGAATACATATTAGAAGGTGAAGAAAAACTGACATTCAAACTATTTACATTCAGGTTTAAATGTTACATTTTTATAAGTAATTATAGAAAGATATCTAAAATTAAGTACTTGATCCCCCAAATACAATCAGATGGTGATAGGCTAAAACTTCTCATTCTAAATCAACACTTAACTCAGGCTTTAAAATCTGCGGCAGGACAAGGAGTAATGAATGAAGTTCTACTACTTTAATAGACTCTCTAAACATTAACATTGTCTTTCTATCTATCCCCCTCCTTTTTGCAAATCTGCAACCTTTTGAATAAACTAGTGCTACACATAGCCATGGAAAATAATTAAGAAATCTTACTCTAAAGGAGAACCTAAACAATCATAATTCTGAATACAGTTTAAAAGAAATAAAGTAAATGAGGATTATGTAGGAATATTTGTGCATATTTGGTAAAGATTGTACAGGCACTGATTCAAGCTCTTATCTCTGTGCAAACAATAATAACTTACTACGTCAAATCATTCTTTAAACTGTGCTTTGCTACGCATACAGAAAATATTAAAATGCTCATCTCATACTACTGTAAAATTTGATACATTAAATTGAATAAATGAAACTAAAGAAGTTATACAGAAGTAAATTTTAACTTTAAAATCCATGAGTCCATAAATATCAAACATCTACTAGTATCTGCAAAATACTGTGGCAGATACTTAAATCAACAGGTAAACAGTTAAGAAATCTTAAAAGGCAAAGTTTTATGGTATTAAAGTGAGCTGACAAAACACAAAAGCTGATAACAGTGATAATCCCATGTATTCCACAGGAAAATAGTAAGTATACAGCAGCTGAAAACTGTGTATATTTAAATTTTAGGGGCCCAAGATACTCTTAGCTGTAAGAGTTGGCAGAAAACCCAACATATTTTAACATAAAATATGTAGACTATCTTTGTATCTATGTCTTGAATAATTATTATATGTATATTTAACCTGATTTTATTCTTTCAAACATCTGTTAATTTTTTATTACAAAATAAACTCTTTCATAGCCTCCACTATCAGTAATTAAGCTGTATAGTAAGGTTAGTAGATTCAAAAAAATAAACTAACCTGGGAACTTAACTACTATTTAAAACATTATTGCATTAATTCATTGTTGAAAACATTATTCTATTTTTATGAGTAAATGTATGAGAAAATGCATGTTGCCCTCTAAGAAGCTTCAAAAGGATGCATTCATAAATTGGGAACTGCACATACAAATGGGGACATGATTCAAATACTAAGATTTTTTTGATAGCCTTTCACATGTTAACATGTACAAAGACTTCCTAAATTAATATATTTATAAGAATTTCTGATAACTTTAAAACGCAGAAGTAGTTTTGTGTATTTTTCTCTCATTACAGGGATAATCTCCAGAACTTCTAAAGTCTGTAAAAACAAAAGTGTCCCTGGTTCAACATAGAAAAATTAACTATCATTATGAGTGATATAAGTTATTTAGTTATCTCAGGGAAATTCAATGAAAGTAGCACTGATACTTTATATTCTAATAAAATTAAGTTTTGTTTTTAAAAAAGGAGAGCACTGAAAATTTTAAAGTGGCTTTTACACTGAGAAACATTTTATTCAATCAATAATTTGTACAGTGTTTGATTATGTACTATTTGAATTTCTAGTTTACCAAGATTATGACAACTGGTATAACACAGTCTTTCAAATAAATAGTGCTACATCAACTTTTCTGTCACTTCTTCCTCTCTGGGAGCACTCGACTTAACCTTTACCTTACAGTTCTAGTTTTTTTTTTTTTTACTGTCTTGTCTGTAATTTTTAAAAACCATGATCACAGATTAGTGGCTTATAAAATAAGGCTTGAAAATGCCTCTGAGTAGGACGCAAAGGAGGACAGAACATCATACGCCAATATAAAAAAGACAGGATATCATTCACAGTTTAAGAACATCTCTGAACTTCCTTCTCTCATTAAATAAATGATTAAAAATGTAAAGGGAGAAAATATAGCATTTGGTCATCCATTGGTCATTGGCTGACCTATAACTTAAGTTTTAATTCATGTCTCACGAGCGATAAATTCAAAGTGTCTGTAGTAGGGTTGAAAGAGGGTGTATAAAATGGCTGAAACATGGGGTTTGAAGCAAGACAACCTAGGCTTTGGTTCTCTTGTATTGGCTTAGGTAAGTCACTTAACAGTATCAGAGTTCAATCACTTTTCTGTTTAAAATGACTCTGCTAAATCTTCTACTGCAGGTATCTAGTGAAATTGTAAAGTAGGGCCCAGCACGTTTTAGATACTAACAATTGGCAGGTATTAGTACAATATGCAAAGGGTTTATATACTAAAATATATGATTTAGTTTAGATATGCATTTGATCAGAGATGAAATGAATTATAGCAGTAAAAGAAAAAAAAGTTATTTATGCAGTGAAATGCTGCTCTGATTCTTAAATAAGGGAGCAAAGCAATTATAAGCACTTCTTTTTGGAAAGCGAAAATTTCTAAAAAGCAAGGAAAAATTTTCATAAGTAAGATATCACTCGAAACATTTAAAACACTATCATATTAGACACCTAACCGCAGGATACTTCATATCCTCTAACATGGTGGAAAAAACAGCAACAAAAACAAAGCAGAAGCTTCATAATAAATATTTAAACACTGACCTATGTCTCTCTTTTCTGGGAGAAAAATATAGAACAAGAATCTCTGAGATAAAAAATATGTATATTTGAAAATATATTGTTTTTGGACAACAGGACCATTTAGGATTTGTCCTACCCTAACACATTCATGAACTATTTACCTCAGTGAACTTTATAGGCACAGTCCTCTTGGAATGGCTTTAAAAATAGTCTTTTAAATCCTCAAAAGGGAAATCTTTTATGTCCCAGATTCAGAGATTAATATTAATTATTTTCTGAACTAATGATATAAACTTAGCTTTCCAAACTAAAAACTTGCTCAAAGGATAAACAAGTTCCAGATGACATTAGTCTATCTCATCAAGTAATGGAGTTTGTGGTTTAAAAAAATTCAGGTTTTTATACAGTTCTATACAGTTAAGAAGAAAGCCAAATAAACAAACAAACAACCTCAAACCAAAAAACAGACCCCCCCAAAACAGGCATGGCAATGCACAGAGGTTATTTATTCTTCTTTGCCATCTATATAAAACATATAGTTAAAATTCAACTTCAGTACAAATTTAATTAAAAGTTAAATAGTTAAACATGTTCTCATGCCCTTTTTTTGAAGTATAGCTTTAAGTTTTATTGGATGCATGCACTCTTGCTACAGCAGGCAGGAAGACAAACGTACTGATTTTACACTGATGATATGGCTCATTATTTCTAAGTAGGAGTGTTTCAATGGCTGGGTTAGTTGGGAGTTTCTGTCAAACAATGATAGTAATAAGAACTAACATTTATTGAGTGCTTTATCTATGCCAGTCATTGTTCTTAACATTTTGCATGTAATATTGCATTTAATCCTCAAAGTAACTCTATAAAATTGGTATTATTATTATCATCCCCATTTTACAAGGGAGAACAACAAAACAAATAAATGGCAGGGACAAAATCTGAATTCAGAACTGATTCTAGAATTCACATCCTTAACCTGTTTCTGCTTTCTCAAATGAAATGAGAAATTATATCAACCAAGACTGTTCAATATTTGGCAAAGAAACAACATTTTTCTCTTAAATAACTCTAACAGGAGGGCCACAGAATTTTCTTGAGGGACAAGGCAGAACCCAATATTTTCTAAAAGTTCTATTTCATATGAAATGATACAGACTTGGGTCTTAACCAATAACTGTATGAATCTTTGAAATTATTGCCAGACCTCTTTTCTGAGGAAAATATTTGACTTAGGCCTAAGAAGTTGTTGAACCTTCTCTAGAAGACAAATAGAAACCTACATACCTGAACAGCAGCTCTGCTACCTTTTACGTATGGTGGTACTTAAAGTGTACAAGCCTTCATTTTAACCAACAAAATATTTGTGCTACTAGTATTTTTAAGGTTATAAATAATAAACTGTCTATAATCCAAGACTCAAAGACTTGTTTTGCTCCTATAATTATCAATCTGTAATTACTTCAGGCGCCAAAAGAAAAGCCATTATTCAAATCTTATCGAAATTAAATTCCTCTTTCGAAGTGGGCAGGGCAAAGAGGTAGAAAATGGGATTTTTTTCACAGAAATTTTGTGTGCTTTTTTCTTATGGGACAAAAAATACTACATAATTTAAATATTTTCCCCCTTCTATCTTAGCTTTTATAAAAAAGTCAAATTTAGAGTTCCAACAGTAATGAACTTTAAGTACCTGATAACTTATTTCCCTTAGGCTGATTCTTCAAATTTTTTCCTTTTTATGTAAATCCGTACTTTAAAGAATACATTACGTGCCTATGGAAATAAGCTAGACATAATACATCACAACAAATAAATGAAATTATAAACCCTTAAAACAAATTAAAAACTCCTAATAAAAATAACATAAGGTTTTGAATAGTTAGTTAACATACCTCACCATACCAATGTAAACTTTTTCAGTTATTCTGAATAGTAAAAATCTTCTCTGACCTAGAGCCTATCAAATTAATGCCAACTTGACTTCAGAATGAAAGCGTCTGGACTAAGAAAAGACCTTTCATAAACTGAGGATGTCTGGAACTTTTTAATTTGTATAAATTATTATATTACATGAATTCTAATTAGGCAATTAGATAAACTCTTTTTTCTTTTAGCTTTGTATAAAAGATTAATTTAATGCAGTCATCTGTTACTTTTATGTTAGTTTCATAAACACAGTCTATTCACTAGTGTTTCATAAAACCTGGAATCATAAAGGTTAATCATAAAGATCCATCACTCAACCCTAAACCTCATAGTCTCTTTAAGAAAATTCTCTATCATGTTTCAACATTTCTACTGTTAACAATAAGAAAGCACTGACTCAAGGAATAAAATTCTAATGATCTGCATTAATTTTAACATCCACTTTCTGTCCCAAAATTGGAGTTTATAAAATAAATTCATTCTGTTGGAAAGTGAGGCTAACAAGGCTTCATAGGCTTAATTAAAATCAGCACTAAAGAGCTTTCCCTCTAGGCCCACAATTAGAAGTATGTGGGTCAGACAGCCCAATTCCAAAGACATGTACTTTTCATATGAGAGTTCTATTGTGGCTTCCTGCTGATGGCTATTAGATTTATGACTAGAATTTTCCAGACCTTAAATTAAAAAAAAAAAAAGTCAAAATTAGAGTAGCTAAACGGGTAAATTTAAATTATTAGCAACCCACTTTAAAAGACGATAGAGGGCATGCATTTAAAAACAGGAAGCCTTATAAAAAAAATTAAAAAAAAAACAAACAAAAAACAGGAAGCCTAAGAGATAAGACATTAATTATCCACCTTATAAAATCCTTAACTATGATCAACATCTCTGGTTGTACCTCTAGACTTGAGCATTTTTTACTTCCTACTCAGTTCTAAATCTGAACTTTAGGACGGTTTAAAATGCAGCCTCACTTTAAGTAGTTTCCACTGCAAAACTGTGTCAGTCATATATGATTCTTTTCACTCAGACCATTAGTTTGCTTAAGCTCAGGTCAAAGAATACATTGCTGCCTTTGACTATTCACTAGTTAACAGGAAATCCAAATACTACTGCTAATAGGGAGAAAATCTAATTGATTAGATTCTTTCTTAAACACAAGTTTCTCTGCCATATTTTATTTCTTTAAGAGATCTCCCATAGATTTCTCTTTATAAGGAATTCTGAATGCCTATTCTATACCAGCAAATGCAAGACACCCTTTCAAGAAAGCAGTGGTTTTCAAACACTGATCTTCATACAAATCACTTGGGTATTTCCTTTAACTGCAGTCTTATTCAGTAGGTATGGCACGAGGCCCAAAAGCCTGCAGTTTTAATAAGTTCCCACGTGATGTTGATCTTTGCTGACCAGAAGAGCACACCCTGAGTGGCAAGGTCCTAAACAACATTTTCAATTAACATTTAAGTTTTGATAAATAAATGCTCCCTCATATTCAAAGACTAAATGTACCTGAATTCACTCATTTGCAAAATCAGTGATATAATCTCTAAGGTCCCTCTCCAGCTCAATGACTACAATTTATCATCTCCACTCCTTATTCCCACCCTAAATTCAGTGAAGTAGATAAAGTCTGATTACAGTAATTTACTTAAAAGTATAAATTACTCCTACTTGATGCTTTAAAGCCTTTTTAAAGAACCTACTGAACATGGAACCAAGTACCAAGCAATCACTTCTCCCTTTTCAATAAAAATTCATACAGATTTTGTTTTAAAAGAATTATTTCAATATTCCTATTAAGAATGCCATATACCAGCTCTGGAAACAACAGAAGGCACCAAAGGGTGGATTTGTCAGCCTTGCTAACTTTTTTGTGAAGTATCCAAATATTTTTCAGTAAGATCCTTCTTGAATCTTGAAAAAAATATATTCAAGTCTACCTAAAAACTCTTTCCCTAAATTATGGTCCTTTTTTGGTCTGGGATGCTAACCTTTCTCCACCCTCAGGCAGGCCTCCTGAATTCAGTTTACAACTGAAGGGTCTCTTTGTGCTCTGAAATCCTGGGATGGTTATCTTGGTTCCCCCTTCAATTAGTTTAATCATTTTATAGCTGACAAAGTCAGATACACTTGCAAAAAGGAAAAGAAAAGAAAGTTACATTTAGTCAGTGGACATACAACAATTAAACCATAAAAAGGTTTAGATAATCTCGTATGTATGACATTTGTTCTACAGAGGAGCAATTTGCTTTTTTATAGCAAGTTCTAAAATCTGTGTGTGTGTGTTGGTAAAAAGGATTCTAACTGAAATATTCTAGGGCATATTCTATTATAAATTTTAGTTACTTTGAAACTGCAAACATGTATGTAGTGGGTATATGTTTAGTATATAAAATTCATATACGTATGGATACTTGTCTAAGAAAATTTATTGGAAAACTATGTAGAATATTCAATACCATACCCCAAACCTGAATTTTTAAAAAAAAGTTAGTATTTCTAAAGTGCTTAAAACTGTACGAGGAGTAGAGTAAGTGCTTTTTAAATAAGAGTTTGTTAAATAAATTAAGGACTATGCCTAATAATGAGAGTTTCTTTTTAAACCAAAAGACTGTTTTGCTTATTACATCTCCAGTGCCTGGAGTGAAGGATGGAATATGGAAGGGTAATAATCCACTTTTCTTCAGGATAATGTGAAGCCATTCCTTTTGCAAACTTTATTTAAGAACTATTTCTGTCAAAAAGAAAACTCAAGTCATTCCATTTAATTATTTAACCAAATTAGAGTTTGCTATAAACAAGGATCATGCTGCTACTTATTGCCAGAAGTGAGCGATCCCAGGCATTAGTGAGACTCCCATTCTAATATTTTTTTTTGCCACATTATATTGCTTCCTCTATTCGGTAAAAAAATTTGTTTTTTTTAATATTAATGGCAGCTTAAAAGTAAATTTTATCTGAAAAGCAAGGTTAAGTTCCAATTGCAAAACTATAAATTTTTCAAAGATCACAAAAGGAATAGACAAAAGAGCAAAGGTTAAAATAATGCTATGCTAAAAATGCTAAACTGCTGATTTAGGAAAAGAGTTGTAATTATTATACAAAACAAAATGTACTTAAAAGGAGTACCATCAGGGGGAGGGTACAGCTCAGTGGTAGAGCATGTGCTTAGCATGCATGAAGTCCTGGGTTTAATCCCCAGGACCTCTATTAATAAACAAACAAACAAACCTAATTATCTCCCCCCAACACACACACACAAATTAAATATTAAAAAAAAAGGTAACACCTACAGAAATACATTTAATATTACTGACTCCATTATCTGAAGTTAAACATTATCTTGTGGAGTTAAGTCATAAAATTCCAGATGAATGAAGAAAAAGTTAAAAAAATATGTATCACTTAAAAACTGCAGATTCAAGGTTGCCATTTTGCAGAAAATGTTTTTGTTTTTTCTTTCTTTCAGAGGCTATGTGGCCCCTCCCACTTGTTCTATGCCCTGCCTGGTTATTTCTTGACGTTCTTTTTTCTACTGCATCCATCATGCATCTTTGTGCCATTTCAGTGGATCGTTACATAGCCATCAAAAAGCCAATCCAGGCCAATCAATGTAACTCACGAGGTACAGCATTCATCAAGATCACAGTGGTGTGGTTAATTTCAATTGGTATGTGGGGAACGTCAGGGTTTGGGGTGGTGTATATAGTCTTTGGTTCCATTTGACTAGGAAATTACCAGGTCTGGTAGACACTGATACACCAATACAAGCTCCTTATGACACTGCATTCATCTTACAGCTTCTAAACCATAATATAAGCAAAAAGTATGAAAAAGCAGAAAAGTTCATGGCTTAATTTTGACATGCAGTAAGACTAAATGTAGTAACAGTTTTCATATTTGTCAACCAATCATTAAGGTCTAAATAGCATGCAGAATCCCAAAATTTTATTAAAGTAACAAAAAAAATTGAAATGCACCTTAAATCACATCTAAGAAGATAAACAGGAAAAGCAAAAAAAAAAAACAAAAACCCAAATATTTTGTATGCAGGTATCAAAGTTCATATATTCATCCTGGAAGCCACTATGTATACAGACTAAAAGCATTAGTGTCTGCTTAAGTGTTCTGAACATGTTTAATTAGAAGATTTAAGAGAGATACAAATGATGTTCAGAAATGATTTTTGGAAGAATCATGCTTCTGTTTTATGTCCCTGCATCCATCTTTGATGCTCAAAGATAGCCGCTATATTAGAATATCTTAGCATGAAGTACAACATAAATGATAACTCAAATCTCTTATAAGTTAGTATCAGAAAAACAAACAGATTCACAATAGTTACTATGACCATTAACAGTCTGACCAGCAGATTCACTTTCTCCTAGTAAGAAAAAATTTAAAGAGAAAAAGAATCAAAAGAGACCTAAAATGCTAAAAGAAAAGCAAGAAAAGGATGTGTTTTTTCTCTAATCAGAAAAAGGAATACTTGGGCTAAAAAAAACAAGAAAGAAAGACACTGAAAATGACCCTTTACAATCCTGGAATAAAGCATACCAAAGCCACCCCTCTTTTCAAAAGTTTGGAGGTCAAAGTAAGGAGTATTACTACTCTGGCTTGGGGAGACATAAGGGTCCAGGAAAAGTTTATTTAGAATATAGATATCTGCAGGCACTGAGATAAATCTAGTTTTGAGGACAAAGACTGATTGACAGAACAGAAGAGGTCCTTAAAACGGAAGCTAGGGAAAGGGCATGGGAGATAATGGATGACAATTACCAAAATTTAAAGTGGAGAGACAGAAAACTGAAGAAGTTCATGTCAAACAATCCATTATCTTTTTGGTAAGTTCAGTATAATGAAGAAGGAGGAAAGGAAGACGGTGTGAGGTGTATGTGTTGGGGTACACTGGGGGGAATAGAGCAATAGTAGGGAGAAAATAGGAAAAATGGATCCTTAAGAATGAAAACATTTGAAACTGAAATATCAAGCCAATAAACAGCTTGCTGGTAGAAATGCTATCTCAAGGCGAGATTACATGAATTTATAAATTGATCAAATGTATACTGAGTACCTATGATATGTGAGGTACTAAGAATACAAAGATAAATAAGAAAATGTACCAGTGACAATCTAGTAACTTTGTAAAAGAAAAGGCAGATAACAGGGTTAGTTCAGTTTTCAATTTTGCAAAGAGCTAAAAAGAGCTCACTTCCTTTTTCTGGATTTACAGTTATGCCAGGTAACACCCAATAACAAGTAAGGTATGAAAGGAGAATTAGAGGGTAAGGGTTTAAAACAATGAAAACTTAAGTATTACTGACCAGCAAGCTGGTTGAGGAGGTAATGTGAGCCTGGATGGGAGTTAATGGAATGTGAAAATAGAGAAAGAAGGATGGACTAGAGGTCAAGATAGCAGAAAAGAAGTTCTACAGTGATGAAGAGTAGCAGGACAAAAAAGGGATATATCAGAGTTCATGATTTTAGATTTGGGATACTTTTAAGTGGACTTATGAATGGTTTCAGGAGTGCAAATAATAATTAGAGTTGAAAAATTCAAGAAATATAAAATTAGGGGTTAGAAGGGTCATCAATGGGATAAAGTCATGGGAGACGACAGCAATGGAACAGTGGAGAGAAGACTACAGCAAGGGGCTGAAACCATTAAGGAAGACAAACACATGTCCTAGAGATTGGTAGACGACTCAGATGGAGAATAGAACGGTATAAGTAGATTAAACAAACTTTAAAAGGGAAATGTTTTGAGGGGGAGAGCAGTGAAATGATTACCTGAAAGTAACAGGGCAGAGGAGGTGTCAGCTAAGTTTTTCCATAAAGGTCAAGATAGTAAATATTTTGATCTTACCGACTGTATATGGTTTCTGTCAAAACTTCTCAATTCTGCAGCGGGAGAACAAAATCAGCCACAGAGAATACATTAACAAATGGGTATGGCTGTGTTCTGATAAAATGTTACTTAGAAAAACAGAAGGCAGGCCAGATTTGGCCCTTGAGCTATGGTTTGCTGACCCCTAGTATAGAACATTAAGTATACAGTATACAAAATCTTCTTTCTGCTAGTGTACCTGAGGAAAAGTAGAAAAAGCAGTGGCATCCATCAGAAAGAGTTTGAGGAAAATATTCTTGTCAAGGTCTCTCTGCTACCATAAAAAGGCTGTACAGATGATAGGAGTACTTTTAGATTCATATAAGTGAATTTTTTTATGATACCCTTAAGGATTCTAGAGGTGTCTAAAGATCAATGAATTCAGATTTATTTTTAAATATCTGCTGTTTCAAAGAGAAAGCATTCAGGTTAACCTTTCTGTTGTCTTCCTAATAAGCTACTTCACTAAGCAAGATCATATTTAAATACCTATTTCATGGTATTTAAAGTATAAGAAAATTAGCGTGAGGTACATGTCTTTCCTATTAGAGGAACCCTCAATCTTGAAAATAAATTTCATAATTCACATACTCTCAAAATTTTAAGTAGCATTAAAAAAAAAAGAACCCTTAGTTTTTCCTAAGAAGTCAGAAAGAAAAGGTTAAAAGACATTCACAAATATCAGAAGATAAAACTGTCTGTTAAATGAAACTATACAACCTCAAAGATAAAATAGTTATCTATTCATTATTAAGATGCTGAACGAATGTACTCTGAAGTCACTTAAGCTCAGCTACATTGGAAATTAAGATAAAAGCACCTTCTCTTCTGAATTCCTTTCCTTAGCCTGGAATAGATCAACAAACAACAGATTATGAGAAATGGAGAATAAATGAAGACATCCCCTAGATATACAGTACTTTTAGGGAAACTTTAATTATAAAACTGAAACCACTGGCCAATCTCTTCAAAAAACAGCAGGCTTGGGGGAGGGTATAGCTCAAAGGGCAGAGCGCATGCTTAGCATGCACGAGGTTCTGGGTTCAGTCCCCAATACACTCTCTACAAATAAATAAACTTAATTACCTTCCCCATTCCCACCAAAACATAGTAACAAATAAAATATTAAAAAAAAAAAAACAGCAGGCTTGCTGATTTAGGTTCTATTTGTCAACTCTTCCTTTGATTAAGCGCTTTGACAAGTTCCACATTGTGGGTACCAGAATTATAATACACTAACACCATAAAGTCACTAAGATAAACTCTAAAAAGACCTAATCTAAGAGTCAAAGGTCATAAAGTAACTCAATTTATCTTGTTTCCCCTTCCTTAGGCATTGCCATTCCGGTCCCTATTAAAGGGATAGAAAATGACGTGAGTAACCCAAACAACATCACTTGTGGGCTGACAAAGGATCGTTTCGGCAATTTCATGCTCTTTGGCTCACTGGCTTCCTTCTTTACACCCCTGGCAATCATGATTGTCACCTACTTTCTTACTATCCATGCTTTACAGAAGAAAGCTTACTTGCTCAAAAACAAGCCACCTCAACGCTTAACATGGTTGACTGTGTCCACAGTATTCCGAAAGGATGAAACACCTTACTCATCCCCAGAAAAAGTAGCAATGCTGGATGGTTCTCAAAAGGACAAAACTCTGCCCAATGCAAGTGATGACATACTTACGCGAAAAATGTCCACAGTAGGAAAAAAGTCAGTGCAGACCATTTCCAATGAACAGAGAGCATCAAAGGTTCTAGGGATAGTGTTTTTCCTCTTTTTGCTTATGTGGTGCCCCTTTTTTATTACAAATGTAACTTTAGTTTTATGCGATTCCTGCAACCAGACTACTCTCAACATGCTCCTGGAGATATTTGTGTGGATAGGCTATGTTTCCTCAGGGGTGAATCCTTTGGTCTACACCCTCTTCAACAAGACATTTCGGGATGCATTTCGCCGATACATCACCTGCAATTACCGGGCCACAAAATCAGCAAAAACTCTTAGAAAATGCTCCAGTAATATCTACTTCCGGAATCCAATGGCAGAGAACTCTAAGTTTTTCATGAAACATGGAATGCGAAATGGCATCAATCCTGCCATGTACCAGAGCCCAATGAGGCTCCGAAGTTCAACCATTCAGTCTTCATCAGTCATTTTACTAGATACACTTCTCCTCACTGAAAATGAAGGTGATAAAACTGAAGAGCAAATCAGTTATGTATAGCAGTAATGGCCCAGTTTTTATCTAACCAATAAGATGAGTAAGATGATAAAGATGTAAATATACCAAGAATTATACAAAGAAAAACTTTATATGATGTATCAAATCATCTCTTTAAATTAAGAATTAGATGGTAAGATTATCTAATTTTCTTTATTTGGGCAAAATTATTCCATGAAAAAATAATTTTGTATAGCTGCAAATTAAAACAATCCAGCATGCTGGTTAAATGTTAAGATATTCAAATGAAATAAAATTAAATAAATCAATAAATTTCAGACTGAAAAAAAACCCCAATGTCACCGTAAGAATTTATCTAGTTCCTAACTGCATGCAAAGCTATACTAAGAATGAAATAAAACAAGCAAGGATTAACCTTGTCTTCAAGGCCTTTTTTAAAAGCATACGGCATAACACAGAACAATAGTGACAGGAACAGAGGACTAAAAATAAGAGCATAAAATAATGATCACAACTGAAGGTAAGCTAAGATTTCCATTTACGGTGTAGCTTAGTTAAATGTAGTCACAATTTTGAATTGATCAGGAAACTGTTTTGATGGAAGGGTAGGGAGGCCAATAGTTGGATATCACATAAAATAACAGGATCTTAGAACTAGAGCTCTTTGTTAAACGGCTGACACCAGACATCTACTCAGCAGGGATGGGTCTACTGGAGGAGGAGGAGAAAGCAAATGAAATCACTCTTGGGTACCTGAACCTCCTTATGTTTCTCAAAGAACGTGTGCAAACTGGAGGCACTGGTCATCAATTCAGGAACTTTAACGACTTCATAAACTGAGATCACGGTTGTCCAAGCTTGCCCAAAGACAACTTCTGGTACAAAATTTTTTATTCACCCTTTTGTTATTTCTCTTTGCATTGCTAAATCTGGAATAAATCCAATCTGTGCCATTTACTAGCTAACTGACTGAATTTACAAAAAATACTTAACTTCTCTAAGCTTCAATTTTCTCATCTACATTTCACTGGGTTCTTATGGGGATGAGTACATGTGAGACTGTAAATCTCTGTAAAGCCAAGTCTATTTACCTTTGACATTTTATTTTTATGGTACTCCCATAAACGGTGAATAAATTTAGGCTGAGGGAATCTGCAGTGAAGACAGCCCAATCTTAGCCTTTCTTTTTCAGACTGACCCATTCTTATGCGTTAACCTATTGCTCCATCAGTTTCTCTCCAGGCAACATGGTTTAAGAAAATTATCACAAGAAATGTACTGGCTATGGAGAAGCTCAGCCTAAGTGAAGCAGGTATATAGGATCCAAATGGCCTTTCTTAGAACACGATTCCAATACACAGATCTTATGGGCTCTATGTTATCTGCCAGAAAGAGTATATCTTACAAATTTAACTCCTAAATCATCAACACTTGAGGCACTTTTCCCCACTACTCTAAGATTTTTTAGCAGTGTTAAGGGTGGACTACCTCAAAATAAGAGGCAAAATAATTTACATTCCTAAAAAAATTTCATTCTTTTCTATTTTGGATTTAGTCTCTCATATGAACCACTTAGTATACGTTAAGATTTATATTCTTGTCAAGTCAGAGAGTACATTTTCATATATCACTCTAAGTATTCCAAACTGCGTTATCACTCTAACAGTATTCCAAACCACATCTTATGTATCTAATGGCATATAAAATTGTTTCAGAAAATTTAACTACTAGAGATAGCAATCTCACTGGGCAAGGTCTACCAGCTAGATAATCTAGGTTAGAAGGACTATCTTCACACATGTGCCATACTGACTTCAAACTTGCATATGTGCTTAAACATATGTACGTCTACAGAATTAACTGTAAAACCTTTCATCTATTTAGCATCAATTCCTGGGGAAAAAAAATCTCTTTGCTTATAGTTAGTTGAGAGAGCTTTCTATAGTTAATGAGGTCATTCTATATTTCCAGAAGATTCTAGAAAAAGAAATATAACTCCGATATACAAACTATTCCTGAAAACATACAACATAGCACAAAATTTTTAGTGTATCTTGATATATAACTGATATTTCTATTTTAAAACATTTTAAAGAAACCTATATTTAAAAGCAAATCTCAGAAGCTAACTACCCCTATGGCAACAAAGAGACTTTCTTTAATAGTCCTGTCTTCAAAGAAAGGGAATAGATTGTATCTCTTTACAAGAATAATTAAAAAAGAAAAACCCCTTTCATTCTATTCCACATTTACTGTTAATTGAGAGGGGAAAACAAATACATAGAAAGTAGAATTAAAAAGTCAAATAAAGTAAGGAAGTTATAGAACCCAGACACTGAGGCAAAAACAGAGAACAGCATACAGAGAACGTGTATCAAATTCATATGAAACTGTAAATGGAGATACTGTAAAGATGATTCATGCATCTGGTGGTAATTGTTTGCTAGGGTTCTTTCAAATGCTAAAGATCTATGATGATGCAACATTTTTATATTCAAGAAACCATTTCCTGTGGTCTAAAAAATATCCACACGACGAATTTCCCTCTCATCTTGCAAGATCCATCCATATCTGCAAGCACGTTAATATATAAATTGAGAAATACTGTTTCATATTGTAATAGCTAAGCCATAGCAAAGATGACCAGGGATCTCCAAGATAATCTAATTTTAAAAAAGGTCTATATCAGATCATCAGCTTGTTCATCATTAGAGCAACTTAATTTCAATAGGTATATAAAAACCAATACTTCTTTTAACTTCTTTCCTCATTTTCCTTTCTAATGTCGTTAAAATCATTCAGATTATGTTCAATTCCAACAGAGTTTCAGTCAATGCCAAGCACAGTACTGTACAAAGAGTTGTGATAATAATAAAATCTGCTGACAGACTGACAACAATGGATGCACTCATCACAGATAAAATGTTCTAGGTTCATTTCAACTTGGCAAAAATGTTTTTCAATATAATTTTCTATTTTTTATTATATACATTATGAACAAACAACACACAAATATCAGGAGAAAGAAATAGTGAAAATATTACCCTGGACTATCCTGAGACTAAAGGAGATAATATACATGAGAAGTTTTAGCTTCCTACAAAGACAATTTCACTTGAGCTGCTGAGGAACAAATACATGTTTACCGACATGTTTTCAGTATTTGTGCTCAGTAAGGGCACTTTAAAGAAGTTTAAAAATTAGGAAGAAACAAATTCTTAAAATAACAGTTCAAGGAGACCCAATGTCTGCAGTTATTTTAAAAGTGACATTTAAAAATAGGGAAGAAATGATCAAATGGAGCATACTAAAAAAGTAGATGATGATACATCAGAAAGCATTTGCTAATTCTTAGGCCACAGGACAGAAACCTGTCAAACATTAAACTTAATGAGGAAATCTGAGAATAAAAATATTCCATCAGATACCCTCAGGAAGATGGTGCTCTGAAGGAAAGGTACGGTAGAGATAGCACTGTTCTATCATGAGATCTGTTCTGATTTCAGTTCTACCATTTAGCTCTATGACAATGGGAAGTTTTGTTAACAATTTCAGAATTCAGTTTCTCTTACAAAAATGGGAATATTGTTTGATTTTTATGTATTTCTCACCTTAAAAAGTATCACTCCAGGGAATTGACACTAATCTAAAATTAGAGAACTTGGTTTTAACTGCATCTCCTTAGATAAGTTGATCACATTTAATTTCTTCATCCATGAAGTAAGTTTTACACAAAATCATCACTAAAGTCTTTTCCAGTTTCTACTTCTAAGAAACATATTAAAAAACAAAACATAACAAAAACCCTCAGAATGAACCCTTGGAAATAACGAGTGTATTAGCTGGATCTGACTCTCCTTGGTAGCAGAGATCTCAGCAAAGCCTAAAAGCCTAAAAGCAGCTCATGGAAGACACCTACTGCTGAAACAGGGAATTTGTGTGAGCCTCAGGAAATACAAGGGCTGAAATGAATTCTGTTAATTAGAGAACAAAAGCACTGTCAGGTTAAAAGGGAAGAAAAACAGTTTTCATGAAATCTCAACTTCTTATGTGGTAGAATTTACACACTAGGTGACTAACTTATATGATATAAAATATAAAGTGACTAATAGGAAGAGTTAGTAGTCAACAATGAATAAATAAAACAAAGGAAGAGACCATATCAGGACCATTATACAAGCCAATTATTTACTCTGGGTATACCTAAAAGAATATACTTTCCATACAAAAATTATCTAGTTTTCCAAGAATTAAAAAAAAAAAACCCTCCCTGAATGGCAATAATAAAATCATCTGTTTTTGTTTTTCAGTTGTGTCTAAACTCTAGAGCAAAAATAAGGAAAAGTTAGGGTCACAGGTTGGCTAGAATGATACACCAAAAATGACAGGAAGGAAACAGAACTACTCAACTTCTGTTTTCCTTCTATCTTTTGTCTCAGGAGAAAGATTTTTAGACTAGAAAGTAAAAAGTAACATTGTTAAGACCGATCAAAATGCAAAATAGGTGGAGAGACTGGCTGCCTTAAATGAGTTCATGTCTCTTAACTAAATGAATCACCTCCCTGAAATGGAACTTGTGAACGTCATTATAGAACCACTGCTGACAAATCTGAGGAAAAACAGAAAATGGCAATGGTACAAAAGGTTTGTAAGTGGCTAAATATTCTGATGTTCAAAAAGAGAAAAAAGAGATAGGATTCAAGAAATTTAAGTGTGTGGTCTGTTGTAGATCTTTAGGGAAAACGTGCAATAGCTTAATACAAATAGGTTTTATCAGATCTTAGAAAAGGAATCAATGAACATCTGACACTTCTATGGATTTACTAAGAACCATAACCAACTAATCACATACCCAGTTTTGGGGATACAGACTAATGGAACGGTACAAATACTACATTTTTAGGACTTAATAAAGCTCTCTAGTGTCTTTGTGAACAACCTGGACAAATGAGAGTTAGAGGATAATACAGTAAAGGAGATTAGTATTTTGTTGAACAACCTCATTCAATAAAATCGACTGGTATAAGGTGAAACCTATTTGCATGCCATATGGGTCTGTGCTTTGCTGTTTTATTCAACATTTTTATCCACAATAGGAAGAAAATATTTACTGCCTGCAGTAAATGGGTAACTTCCTATCTAGCATCTTAGAGAAAATCCTCTAACCAGTTCACAGTAAATGTTTAAGAAATATTTGTTGAATTACATTACAGTCTTTACAACAAAAGTTCACTCCCCAAAACTTGGGCTAGAAAATCTAGACCAGAGATTAAAAGGACATGAAACTCATCTTACATGGAACTTCTTGTGCAATTTCATCACAAATAAGCCATAATAGGCAGTATCCAAAAAAAGTTAAAAGAAGTACTTTTAATTTGCCTTTTATGATAAAGTATCTTGGCAGAAAAAAACCGTGGTCCGTGAGACTGGAGACAAGCAGGCAGTAAGAAGAACTACTATAAGAAATACTACTGCATCTACCACCATTATTACAACTGCCACCACTCACACACACACAAATATCATTTACTAGAGCCAGATACCATTCTAAGGGCTTTAGATATATTAATTCACCTAACTGTCAGAAAACAGTCTTAGGTACTATTTTTATACCCATTTTACAGATGAGGAATCCAAGGTTCAAAGAGGCTAAATAACAAGCCCAAAGTCACTCAGCTAGCAAGTGGCAGAACCAATATTCAACCCTGGCAGGTTTGTTTCAGAGTGTGTCCTCTAAATCACAACCATACTATACTCCCAAGGACATTTCCAAATGTGCAAATTCAAAATAATTTTTTTTAAATCTGCAAATTTTCACTCTTTTGCATTTAGACAAACCCCATTACCATTTACTCTTATTAAAGGGCTTCAAGTACTCTACAAGCCTGTGTGAGAGACAGCATTCGTTTGAATTACCAATACACATGGGACTAGGAATACTACTTCTCAAACAGGTTCTCAGACTCTCAAAACATACTGGTTTCTTTTTCAGATCAACAGTACTAACTGTATTGTTAAATGGTTGTCACTCTGAACCTAGACATATTCCTCAGATATTTAGTTTCTGTTTAATTACTAACTACAAATAGAAATGGAATATATATAGAATCAGAAGTTAGAAATTATTACCTGAAGAGGATGAACCCAAGTGATTCTACTGCTGCCCTCCGGACATCATCATTAACATCACTTACCTAGGAAAAATTTTAAAGGGGGATTACATTATACTATATGCATTCTATTACTACATACATTGTATTACATGCACTGTATTACAAGAAGAAACTGATATGCGAGGCCCACATCATTCAAATGTAAAGTAGATCTCATTAGTATTTTACAGTAGACCCCTCTTATCCACGGTTTCACTTTCAGGAGTTTTAGTTACCTATAGTCAACTATGGTCAGAAATATTTACTAAATGGAAAATTCCTGAAATAAACAATTCATAAGTTTTAAATTGCATGTCACTCTGAGTATCATGATGAACTCTAACGACTTCCCACGCTGTCCGGCCTGGGGTGTAAGTCATCCCTTTGTTTAGCGTATCCAAGCTGTATATACCACCCATCCATTAGCCACTTAGTAGCCCTCTCAGTTATCAGACCAATGTGAACTGCAGTGCTTAAATTCAAATAATCTTTATTTTACTTAACAACGGCCCCAAAGCACAAGAGTAGTGATGCTGGCAATTCAGATATTCTCTTACTGTGCCTAATTTATAAATTAAACTTTATTATAGGTATGTATGTACGTATAGGAAAAAACATAGTATATGTTTCAGTACTATCTGCAGTTTCAGGCACCCACTGTGGGTCTTGGAAATTACACCCCATAGATAAGGGGGAACTATGGTGTTCCTCTATTACAATGTTTTTCCCCAATTTAGAAAAATTCATCTGAGAATTTCTTCATTTCAAAGCTTAGAAGCCTTTAAAGTCTCATGAAGTTTAAGATTCAGGGCTACTTCTAAAGACTATTTCAGTTGCGCCATGGCTTTTGTAGCCACATTGAAAATCTAACCATTCCTCCCTCCAAAGTTATTTTAAAAAAAAAACCTATGTCCTAAACTCAAGCAAAATACAAACATTTAGAATATACCACATGCTGCACTGATAAATAATAACTAATAAATACTGTGGGGTGTGACTATCTAGGAAAAAAGAAATAATAATAGTTCTAAACCCTTTCTGCATGGGAAGGATGACCTTGGGTTTACCTTCTCCCAGCACCAAGATGGCAGAAACTTACTAAGTTGAGACATAAGTCCACTGTGTTATCAGGCACATTATTTATTGTTGATAAACTAGATCTGGATTGAGTGAATATGAAAAGAAAAAGCCTGTTTGAAAACAGGGCACTGGCTTTCCTGTGCAATGTGTCTCTTGTAGTAGAGCATGTCCTTAGGAGGACCTAGAAGCTAACTTCAAAGGCTGTAAAGAAAAGTTGTTCCTACTGTTCATTAAACCTCCCTATCCTGGGATGCCTGCACACATTCATGTGGTTTTGTTCCTTACAAATACAGGTGCCCCTTGGAACAGGGCTTCAGAAGTTGTACCTGAGACTTTAAGGACTTCCATTCAAACTGACTGTTATCCTGTCCTATATCCTTCTGAAAAGCTAATGAACCTGCTGCTGGGTTATGGCTGATTGTGTCCAATGAATGAGATTCTGAACCTGAGACCAGTGGGGGCGGTCATCTGGTGTGGGTGGTGCAGTCACCAAGACATTTAGTATCCACATGTAAACTTTCCCTTCCATCTCTATCCAAGAAAGGTCAGAGTACTTACGGCAACATGTAGCAGGCGTCGAATAGCTTTGTTGTTACCTGAGCCGCAATAAGCCATGGCTACGGTATACATTCCAGATCGTCGAAGAATTGGATCCTAAGAAATAATTTAACGTCGATCATTAACTTATCACTTCAAATATATATGTAACTTCTACAGGCTTAGTTCCATCCACCAGGAGAGTTGGTTTTAGGTAGGAAATGATGAACCATTTTGTGGTTGCTAATTTTCTAAACGAACAGAGAAATAAAAGACTCTAATGGGAGGAATCAATTGCTTTTAATTCCCAATATTCTGTCAACATGCTTATGCTGCCTCACACTTTCTAAAGTACAGTATAAACTCAAGCCCAGTATCAACACTCACTGCCCTAAGATACTCAACTTTCATTTGTCAAACAAACAACAAAGAAGCTTGCTTCTAATTCTACATTCTAACTTGCTTTTTTTACCTTATCACTTAATTCTCAGGAATTGAGTGTTGAGTGAAAGAGATACGGAATTTGATAGTTAAGCAAAATACTTTTATCAATAAATCGAAACAGTGGATATTTTTTATCAGGTTACAGAGGATAGTATTATAGAGGACAGCTTACCCACCTACCATACACGATACTATCACAGAAACAAAACAGAACAAAACGAAAGGCAATGGAAAAAAAAATCTCACCCAAATAAATATGGAGATTGGCACTGTTTTTCTGATGAAAAAATAATGAAGCAAACTTTGTATCTTATTAAATGATTACGAAATCATCCCCAAAACATTATTTCTAAAAGAAATGAACTTACACATTTCTAAAGAACTTCTCTGAATCTGCTTACTTGAAAATCACTGATCTGAAGTCTTGATTAAATTCAAAATCTCAAATTAGTCCTCCTCCTCTTCTAATTAGTGTTTTCCTTTCCTAAATTCTATTACGCTTTATATATCTTTTGAGAAGTTTTACCAACAAATGTAGCCAGGTGTTCTGACGGGAACAGAGATAATATCCAGTAAAAAAGTTAAGTGTTTCTGTAAATGGTGGAGATAATAACTGAAAAGTGAGGGAATGAAAGGAGAAAAGGATGCCTAATACGTGATCTCACCTTATCACGGCAAAGGGATTCAATGAGAGCATCAGCCTCTTCCATCCTCCCATACATCACTAATGCAATGCCAACTGCAAGACCACGCAGAATCTTCTCATGTTGTGTTTCCTGTGCGTAGCCAACCATGTCCTCAATAGCCTGGGCATTTTTAGACCCCAACATAACCAAACCTAGGGCCAGGCCAGCTGCTTCCCCTAGTAAGTAAAAAGCAAAACATTAAAGGATAAGAATTATGTATGTAAAGTATATAAAACATATTCTATTGGAAGTGGCAACTATTAGCATCAACTATCAAAACAACCATTAGCTTCTGACAGCATTTTTTTCAAGCCATCTGATATTAGAGCTAGTTTCCTTTTAAATATTGATAGGATATACCATCAAATCCTACAGTGATTTCAAAGGTGACATTATGGCAATATTTTCCTTACGTTATCACCAAGCAGTATGGATAGCCCCATGATACAAGCAGACTAATAAATCAGTTATACAGACAGACCTACATGATATATACCATTAAAAAAAAGCCTATATATCACAAAATGTATTTTTTATAAGATGAGTTTGATAAATGGGACAAAATTCATTCCCTCTACAACTAGAAAAATCCACTAGATTTTTTACAGACCACAAAATAAAGTTAGAAAATAAATACTACAGTTACACCAATTCCACAGTTCATTGTCTTTGGAAAGAATCACTTACCTGTCACAGCATCATCCTGGTAAAGATTTGTTTTTAGCAAATCATATACATCCTGGCGTGCGGTCCCCATGGCAGCCAAACCAAGGCCCAGACTGCCACCATGTCGAACAATCTAGGGAAAAAGCATGGGTTCCACTGATTTGGTACACTGAACTTAAAATCCAAGCTTTTATTCTAATTTTAAAATATACTGTGATATTAGGCATGCAGAGCAACTGGCCTAGTGAGTATGATCAAAGGATATAAAGGGCCAGTGGTAACCTCAACAATTTCAGTTTCAAAAGAACAGTGCTTGCTGACGCAAAATAACATTGAGTTGAGAAGCAAATGAAAGAAAAGAGTGGAAAGAGACAGTACAGCTCTCTTTCAAGAAGTTATCATGAAAAGGGGAGGAGAAAGATGACAACAACTAAAAGGGAGAAGCAAGTGACAAGGAATGTTTTTCAGGATAGGTGAGACCTGGATATGCTTATCGACTGAGGGATGCAGCACAGGAGACTGAAGATAGAGGAGAAAAAGGTACATAATGGAACATAGTCAGGAAGAAAGTGGGAGAAAATGGTGCAAGAGCAAAAGTTAGTCGTAATCTGAAGAGTATTTTGTGGTGATCTGTCATTTAACGTACAGTATCCTTTTATTGGTGATAGCACCCCAATGCTGTTTGGGGAATAGTCCTCCCCACTGCTTAGCATCTTGGTGGGACTGTCATTAATAAGCTCCCGCCATCCCCTAGCCAATGTGTGGGGCCTGTGACCCAAGACAGGTCAGATACTCCTTTGCAATTTTAATCTTTCTTAGAAAGTGGAATGACCCAAGGACCAAAAACATTTCAAGTTCATGCATCTTGACAGTCAGGGCCCTGAAGAGACCATCCCATTAGTTCTTGTTATCTAGATTCCTAGAAGTGCCCTGGCTCTTAACCTTTGTGAGAACTGGTTCACCAGTTTTCCTTTAATTATATAAGCTACTTCCAATAAATTGCTTGTTAAGTTGGTCAGCAGAGGTTTTTTTGCTGGTAATTAAAAAGCTTTATCTGGTAAGAAAATGTGTACCTGAGGCCAGAGGAAACAAGGTAGAGATATGTGTAAACATATATAAGATTTGTGGATAGGGGGCTTATTAGCTGACAGACCATCCTATGGACCTCAATCTTTTCACAGAAGTAGGACAGTTTTCTGGCTCACTTAGCTACTCTCTGAATGGCCTTCTAAAAGAGACTAACATAAAAGTTAAAGTCTAAAATTCTATTTCAAGGTTCCTTAAAATAAGAACAGGGCTACTTAATAGGTTTTTCCAAAAGAATTATATTTAAAAAATCATCAAAGATCAAAACAAGCAAGAATTCTGATTCCTGAGAGAGTGCATGCAATTTCTTTGGGCTTTAGTTCCCTGTAAAATAATAGGATTGGACTAAATGATCACTAAGGTCACTTACATAACATTACAAGACTCTAAAGTATGAAAATATAACATATATTTTATAAATATCTGGGACTTTGTTTTGCTTATCACACACAACATTTAAAGGACTGAGAAGCACAATTTTAGCTTATAGAGAAGGAAAGGAAATTACCTTTAAAAGAAAAGATTCTATGAAAACAGTAGTGATTTGGTAATCCTACAAAATTTCTAATTCACTAAAATAATTTGGCAAATATAAATACTTTCCCCTGGACTCTTAAATAATGGGAATTTAGTTCTCTGCTCTAATACTTACATCATTGCTGGCATTCTTAAGCTGGTTAAGTAGATAGTCTATTATATCACCACCATGATTGGCATGAATGAGACCTAACGCATAGAGACCACCACCTTCCTGATAGGCTGATCCTGGAGAAGTGTCCTTGGGAAGATATGTTGCCATTAACTGTAATGCTTCTTTCTCATGACCCTGTAAATTTGAGGCACCACAAAGATGTCAGTAAGAGAAAGTGAGGGAAAAAAAAGACAACATTTTCTATGATTATTGCCTTTCCTCCAGAACGTTCATTTGCTGAAAGAGAAGGAGGAAAGTGGGGCTCTCTCCCAAGCAACTTTATCACTCCAATGAGAAGACAGCCTTAATTTAAGAGATGCAGTCATATCCTCGTTAGAAACAAGTGCTTCAATTTTTTCCCCCTTGTTTTATAACATTTCCCCAAATTCATCTTAAGACTATGCAAACAACTTATTTCAATTCATCCCGAGAAATGGCTTAGATAGTCTTCACAGGAAAAGGATTTCCACTTTTTATTAAAAAACAGACACAAATTTGTTACTTACTTTATCCTTCCCTGTAAGAGGACTGGTCCGATTTAACAAAATGTACTTGTCAATGAATTACAGTAAACTTTCATTTTTTTCTTAACTCCAGAAAACGTGCTTCTATTCTAATGCCTGCTCACACTGATCGGCATATATTACCTTATGAATTACACCCAAACTGGCAGTGGCTGTAAATTTTGCCCAGTTAGTGGCTCTGGCTAACCATTCCAAGTTATCTCTGTAAGAAAAGAAAATTTAGCAATACTATTGAAATGAATTCTCTTTTTATAGCAGTAAAGTCAAAGCATTAAAATTTTACCTTGAACTGTCACAAATCATTTTATTTCATGTATCTCAAGTTACTGATGATCTATTTTATCTTCTAGTTGTTCTTAATATTTTAAGGACTTCAAAAAAAAATGCATGATATGCAATTCTACTATGAATGAAAGCAAAACTGCATCCAATTTCCTAGCTAAACATAGTTCACTCAAAAATCTATATTCAAGGAAACTAATAAAATTAATTTAATCTCAAAATAAGTAGGCATATAAAAATAAAAATGCAATAAAAAACATAAAATGGTAAAAATAGAATTTAAAATCAAGGACTGGTAGGCTGAAAAGTTCCCTGCATCCATGTAATAATGTCAACAGTCTCTTTTAAAGGAAATTTTTAACCGAAGTGGAAACCTACAAGCACATTTACCTAAGAAACTGGTCACTGGTAGTCCCACAGTGCATAAAAGAGTTTGCTATAACGGTTGCTGTGTGACATACAGAATTCCTTACTGCATCCTACAAAACCAAACACAGATTTTTATCATTAGCAAAGTATTCATACACATGCAAGCTCGCATGTGAACACACAATAAGAGGCCCTGTTTTATGGTGAAAACATGAATAACCTGAATTGATACTTAAAATATGAATCTTGGATATATCTTTATAAAGATTAAATCATTTATAAAAATTAGCAAGTCAAACAAAGTTTTATCTGTGGTCTTAATCTGAGGTCAGTAGTAGATTTTATACAGGAATTTAGGTGGCAGGCTTCCATTTTTCAGTTTCCGAATAGTTTAACTTGCCATTTCTCTTCAGTACTTTGCCCAAGGTTTTCAAGTTTTGGGGTAACCTGAAGAGCAATGCTGCACTCTTCTGGCACTGTACCTCTGGCAGTCACCAAAGTAATTTTGCTTATTTTTGATGAGACTGTATTATAAAGATAAGCTTCAAAAAACTAATAAACATCAATTATGTAATTCTGTCTTTTGCCATTTGTAAAAATTATTTTAAAAATCCTGAGAAGCATGATTACAAATATGTTCCAATCAAACAACTGTTTAGTAATGGGATAGTATATAGATTTTAAAAAAAGAATAAATGACTTTGGGAAAGAATATTGGGTAAATAACACAGTCAAGGAAGAAGGATTTTTCATACTATGTATCTTTTCATATTAAAACATTTTTGGAACCAGATAAATAGATAACTTGTTCAAAAATTAAAATTAATAATTGCTAGGATCAATATCTCAACGGAAGTTACAGTATAAGGGTAAAGAAGCCCTGTTCTCAAGGAGTTCACAGTTCAGTGGGAAAAACAGACATATAAACAATCTATATTAATGTTCTGATTGTGGTCCAAATGCTACATGTATACATAAAATAAAAAGTCAGCTAAAAAAAAGTAAATGGGGGAAAAAGCCACTAAAGTTCCCAACTCTGAGAGACTAGCACAAAAAAACAGATCAATCAATATTAATTCCCTTTCACCTCCAACAAGATCAAGTGTTTCTCCCATTTTTATTTTTTTAACTTACTTATTTCCTTGATCAGAAATAAAATGCAACAAATTATTCAGTAAGAAATAAGTATAAGCACTTATTCAACAAAGAAACATAAGAAAAAAGCCTCCATTATAAATGAATTTCCTACCTTTGTGTTTTTTAGAATCATGAGATCTGTGTTATTGTTTCGTATCAAAAACTGCAGATGTAACTCGATAGCCATTTCACCACTTAAAATTTTAATCATTTTCAAAGTCTGGTCCTTGGGCTCTGGACTCTGCCAAAACAAACAAGAATGAAAATTACTATATCACTGAAATCCACTAAGCCAACTTTATTTAACAGCTCTAAACCAGTGAAATTAAGTCATACACACAACAAAACCCATACTTTAACAGTAGGATCTAAAAAAGTCATATATCATTTATTTGCAAGAAAGAATAGTTTCTTTGTTAATGCCATTGAGATATGATACCAGCTTGATGAAAGAATGCAATTCATTCCAAACTCACTTTCAATGTAAAATATTTTAATATTTAAAAAACTGTAAAAGAATAATTACTGATGATATGCAAGAAAAACTATTTTATACAGAGCCAACTCAAGTTTAGGTAAGAAACTCCCTACTCCAAGCTGAGAAAATTAAAAGCATCTTTAATCAACACACATGTATGATCTCATGAACTTCCAGGTTACTAACACAACTCTCCATCCAGGTGAAGAAGAGTTGAAATTTATATACCTGATAATCAGATACCAAAAATCCTGATGGAGGAAACACTGACATTCAACAGATCACTACTCTAATCCTTGCTCCACTCTTCCACACACCATGAAGATTAAAAATAAAGACAACTAAACTGTAACCTCTCTGGTAAGTTGCCATTTATTTGTTAGAGGCCATACTTTTTCTTCTCACCCTGTGACAGTTAATTCAGTCATTCTGGACAGAGTTCATTCTTTGGTATGGATTTAAGGAAGGATTTCATTTCTTCTAAGTCAAATGATTTCTGGGGTCAATCTTTAAAATTTTACTTTTTATAGAAAATCCATTTTTATGAAATAACTTTGGTATCAAGCAATAATAAATCTCCATAAAAGCAGGTATGTAACACTTTTAATAATTTACAATACAGTGTGGAAATATATGTTTAAATAGCAACCTCAACTTCAAAAAGCATACTTACCACTTCTGGTGTCTTTACTATAAGTACACTACCTGTCTTTTCTTCTGTTTCCATTGAGTCACTAAAAAGAAGAGAACCAACAGTTAATGTGATAAATATTTTCTGAATGGTATGGGTGACTTCTTTTTTTCCAAATTAGAGATTTGGACCACATCCAAATTAAATATTTTACAAGGAAAAATGACAGTTAATTATTTCAAAAGTAATGCCATTAACAAAAAAGATTGTAAAATAAGATGGAGGCAGCCAGTTACCGAATTTCTGCCGAACAAATTCATAAAAACACGCAAAGCAACTAACTATGTTAGCAAAATGTATGGATAACAAATACAACAAAACCAGGTGACAAAGTATTTCCCGGATTCCTAAAACATAGTCAGCTGAAGACATACCACCACCAGTTACAAGACTAGTTTGAAGTGAAGCAGTTGGGGCCTTAAGAACTCTTAAAACTAACCAGCCGACACCGCTTTCTAGATCAAAGCACTGCACTGAGGAGAAAATGTTAGACACAGAATCCAAATTAAGAAGGCAGAAACAGGCCCAAATAAAAGTGGGAAAGGAAACAGAGCCAGGAGATCTCAGAACATAAGAAGACATTTTGTTTAATATACTCCACAAACACAATAGAAGAGGAAGTTCTAAAGAACAATGAAATTAGAAAAAACTATCCCAAATAAGCCTCCTTTGTAAAAATTTAGGTAAACTAATTTCAGTAAAGATAACCACAGTAAAGGATCAAAGTATCCCATACAATATAATGAGAACAAAATTATTTTTAAAGAGGTAAAAGACATTAAGAAAAATGTATAAGATGTAAAAGATTACTATCAGAAACAGAAAAACTCAGAAATGAAATAACAGAACTAGGGAAAAACTAGGAATGAAAGAAGAAAAATAATTATTTCAGAAATGAAGATTAACTCAGAAGGAACATGAGAGCAAATAAACACAAGAAAAGGAGATGAGAAAAGAAAATTTCAAATCAAAAAGAAACAAACTAAATACTATTACCCTACAAATTAGGAAGAAAGTAAGGATGTTCAGAAATCCTAACTAGTGCAGAAAAATAAGGGGGGAAAAGGTGTAAAAGTTATAAAGGAAGAAGTAAAATTGTCTCTATTCGCAGATGACATGATTCCAATCAGAAAATTTTATAAAGGGATCTATTTAAAAAAATGTACTAGATCTAATAAGTGACTTAAGCAAGGTTGTGGGATTCAACATAAATATACAAAAATCAACTATAATTCTATAATATTAGCAACAAACAATTAGAAATTGAAATTTAAACATTCTACTTACCATAGCATCAAAAAACCTAATAAACTTTAGGAGTAGATTTAGGGAAAAATGTACAAAATCTCTATACTGAAATCTACAAAACACTGCGAGAAAAAATGAAAGAAAAACCTAAATAAATAAAGGTAACAAGATGACTGGATTACAGTAATTTTTATTAGTTTTTTTTTAAAAAGTGCAAAAACACTGAGAATGTTTCTTACTGTCCAAATATCTAACCCAAACATCTAAAATCTAGCCCACTTACCCCATCTCAGATTTTTAATTGACTTGATTAGATAGGACACACTATCTGGCAGGACCCCCTCATCAGACAATCACTTCCATTTCTTTCCAGAAGGGTCCATTTCTTTGATTTTCCTTAATGTGTCCAGCAGAGCACAAAACAGAGCAATAGCCTTTACAAGATTTTACAATCTATGAAAGCTAATGGTGAAATTTATTCTTAGATTATATTGACTGTATATATTTTATCTATTCCCAAAATGAAATAAAGATTGTTTAGTTAGTTCTGCCACAGAAAAAGATACTTATACCTGTCTTTCTCTGATCCTGGAACAGTGCCCGTATTGGTGGATCCAGGCACAGAAGCAATAGGGGTGCCAACAGTTCGAAGATTCTGGATTACAGATGACAAAAACTGCTGGCTAGCACTTTCATACAAATCAAAACAAATCTGATAAGCCATCAGGAGGTTGTCTTCCTTTACCAGTTTTTCTAAGATATCACTCACGGCCTGAGGATCATCTAAGAAAATTAAGCACTGAAATGCAGATAAAGAATAATTATATAGTAATTGAAAACTTTGTCTGTAAGAAACTTAGAGAATGATAGTCAACAACATAGGAAACCTTAAAATATAAGCGTAGGCAAACTGGGCAGACTAGGCATGTGGTCTAGCATCCATTTCTGATCCTGGTACCAGACAAGGTTTTCCTGAAAATGGTATCTGCCTTCCATAAGAAAATCCATACAAATTGTATTCACGGCTCCTAATATTGTGCCTGGCAATTAGCAGTATTCAATAACTGGTTGGTGAATGAATCTTGCCTTCTTTAAATCTTATCCCTAAATCACTATCAAGTGCTCCTTAACTTGTACTTTCTGCTTTAACAACACTGTAGGAGTCATTCATTCATTTAACACATTGTATTGTGCTGGGTCAGGACAAGAGGCACTAAAATGACCGTTTCGAAGCATTTCTCTTTCTACTCTTCTGCCACGTATTTTAACAAAAACTATCCAATGAATTTAGGGTTTTTAAGAATTTAATTTAAATTTTCTTGTTCCCTTAAGTAGCAAATAACCCAATTTCAAAATGAACATATTAATTAAAGTTACTATAAATTAAGAATAGGAAATAATGACAACAAAATAAATGACCAATAATAGGTGACTGGTTAAGAAGGGCAAAGTACACCCACTGAATGACTACTGCACAATTATGAAAGACTATGAACAAGAGTTTGAGAAGAGTTAAAACATGGAAAAATGTTAAACTGAAGGACATATATAATTGATACTGTTTGCTTCCAAGGAAAGGAATGTGGGAGCCAAAGAAAAGGAGTGGGAAAAAGACTTTTTACTGAATATACTTTGGTTCTTTATCAATTTTGGATCATGTCAATGTAATATTATCTATTCAAAAATATACTTTAAGAATGTAAAATAAATCTTTAGAAAGTTTTAAAGGGACAGGAAATAAGATAACTAAAAGAAACAAAATTATTTCTGAGGAATAAAACAGACACACAGAGGAAGAGGGCAGAGGACTATTTGTTTTTCATATGAGGTTTTTAAAACAATTATTAAAAAAAACTATTAAAAACTATTTAGAAGCAACCAAACTCCCAAAACCTATATGGAAAAAAGTGAAAGGAAATTCACTAAAATGTTAAGTAGACTGTGGGTGATGTAATGGAGGATATTTTTCTTCCAGCCTTTTCTGTTTCCCACTTGCTTTAAAAAACATCAAAACTATACATAAAATAGATAACCAACAAGAATTTACTGTACAGTACAGGGAAACATATTCATTATCTTATAATAACCTATAATGGAAAATAATCTGAAAAAATATATATATTACTGAATTACTTTGCTGCACATCTAAAACACAATATTATAAATCAACCATACTTCAATTTTTAAGAAGAACATCAAAAAAAGCATTCAAAAAAAGGATGTATTAATCTACAGTTTAAAAATATAGAGGATAAATTCTAATAACACATTATAGTGAAAAAATAGCCAAATGTGTGATCAATTTCTATACTCTAAGCAGAATACAAGAACTTACACAGTGTGGTAATTGTTAAAAAGCAAATTTAGCACTTCCAGGCAACAAAACAATGTAGCCATTGAGATGAATGAGGTAGCTTCACATGTGCTAGTAAGTGGAGGAAAAACACCTAGGCATCTTTTAATTGGGAAAAAGTCCACGGAAAGGGAAAGATACACTTTTCATTTTATATATAATTTTTGCATTGTCTTAATTTTTTTAACGTATGCAAGCAAATTCATACATGAAAAGAGATGAATATACCCAAAGGTCTTGGTTGTATTCGGGCAATGAAACCAAAGATCATTTTTATTCCTGAAATTCTTTTTAGAAAAGAATACATAGAAAGAACGCATTATAACAAAACAGCTTTTTACTTTTGAGAGATGCAGTTTCATATCAGTAAAGTGGAATATAAATGCGTACCTTTTCACAGGCTGTTGTGAAGGTCAACTGAGCTACATGTATGAATTTACAGTGACATGATATAACATAGTGATGTGATGTAATATAAAGTAATGAGGCATAGCCCAGCAATACAGTGCAAAGCAATGTAATGTAATTACCTGACAAACGTTGATGAAATCAGGTTTCTCCAAGTTCATGTAGATTTTAACTAGAACTCTCAGTACTTTATTCCGAAACTGTTTATTCTGCATTAAAGACATGCAGAGCTTGAGGCTGTAAGCCAGCATTCCTGGGACATCATTCTGAAAGGTAATTTAAAGAAACATCATTATCTGGTTAATTTTAGCATTATGCTTATTTAGAAATTGAATTATTTTAATCAACATTCTTTAGTCATTCTAAGCAGCCTAAGATTTGCTATTTAAACAATAAAACTTCAAAATTCTTAACCATTTTAGATAAGAACCTTAAAAGAAAATTCCCTATTTCCCTGTCTTCATGAAAAAATGAGTTGAAAACAATTTAATATTCAGTGATCAACCAGGATCATCACTATATGAACACAATACACTGTAACAGAGTGGTGCTGTCTACTATAAGAAGAGATATACAACTGTCCCTGTACCAATCACATCAGCTACCCACCGACTCCAGGATAGTCTTCTCAAAGACGTCCAGTCTTCGTGTCTCCAGAGCAATGCCGATAGCTTGCTTATACTTGTGATCATCTAGACATCGTTGAAACATTTTATTCACAATGCCTTCCAATCTTTGGTCAATTGGTTTTTTTTCTCCTTCAGGCAAATCAGCATTTTCCACACACTGTTTGGTGTAGTGATCAATGCACTTTGCTATGGAGAAAACAAAATAACTCTGATCACCTTGTAAATTGGGCTAAACTACTAGAAAAGACAACGCCTACATTTAAAATCATGAAAACTTATGGGATGACTATAGAGTAATAACCAAATATCAAACTTTTTAAATCCTAGAAGTTATATATTCAAATTAATATTGTTCCCTTCATAACAGTTACACTGCAGGGCTACACACTAATTTCAATAAGCTGACATTATTTAAAATATTTCTGTCTTGTCAGTATTTTGACCAAAATTGTATTATTCAACTTGACTAAGCTGCATATTCTACAGAGCTGGCTACAAATAACTCCTGACTGTTTAATTTCCAAAAACAAACACTTAACGATTATTGAGGATATTAACTACTGTAGAAATTATCACATGGCAGTAAATTATTGGACTTCTTCACATTAATGAAACTATTAGATCCTTAAGAGTAAAAATCCTGTCTAAACAATCTTGGTAGCATAATGGTGAAACAACCTGAAATGTGCCACAGGTTCTAAAGGCAATTCCAAAAGTTTCCAAAAACCTTTCCAGCAATCAGCTAAATTATTCACTGTCTCAATGTGAGGTAGGGTGAGCCTATTCACACATACCTCCTCACTCCCCTGAACAGGGAGTCTGAAAATTCATGCAGTGGTGCATGTGCACAATTTGGCTTTCACATTTCACAATAATTTAGATGAATGGGGAGAATGGGGCAACACACTGAAGGGTGTCATATTTACAACTTACACTATTTTACAATCACACCTTAACCTTCTTAGGAACAACCAAAGAGGAAATTTCCCTAAGACTTCTTCTACCTTCATAGGGAAGATAAATAGCCACACAAGGTGAATGACATATACAATAGTTATTCCCTCTATAATTCACTAGCTTGACACTCTCCTTTTCAAAGAGAAAGGTAGAAGGACAGGATTAATTAGCTGCAAACTATAGCCTGAGGAAACAGAAATGATTTGAACTAGCATAAAGAATTGCTGGTCTACCAGATGGCCTACATTAATAGGTCTGTACTTTGGGCAAAGCAGAAGACTTTTATAAATTAGAATATACCACATTCAGGGTCCATCCAGGTAGAATTATGCAGGTTCAGGTACAGTTAATAAGAACAAAGTGGCAATCACAAAGCAGACCTTAAATAGTTTTGGCTGCAGAAAATCTTCACCAGGTCCTAATATGAACTTTTTGAACCAAATGTAGTTGTGAGGAAACATGACTGCCAACTCATCAGAAATAAACCTCAGATTTACTGCATTTGGGGAGCTTTCCTTAGTTTATAACTGAGAAAGAAATAGGTACCTCCCAGGTTTCAAATGAGACTTGTGCTCTCACTTACCAGGTTTATGTCATAACTGTATCCCAGAATCTACCCTCATTCCTAGCTGAAGTTTTATCATAATTGGAAGATTTCTAGTCTTGAATTTTCTGGCTGTATTGTTTATGATATTCAGTAAGATCCTAGGAAGCCTTTCCTAAATTCTATTTTCTATATCCTCTAACAAATCTCACTGACATTTAAAAAAATCCATTCTAACAATCCGAAGAATACTAGAAGGGTGAATCCCATTTCCACATAAAGAAAAGCAAACAGAACTGTCTACCAATCAACAGTCACCTTCTACAAACTAAGATTAAGATGATACATAGGAAGGCATCTACCACCTCATAGCCCTTTATAGACCAAAGGCTTGTTTAAAAGCATTCACTTAAAATCGTAACACTGCAAGCACTTGCAGATCACTGCTGGGAAACAGTATCAACATTCATCAAAAAAAAACCTTTCAAATAAAAGAAAAGAGATAAATGCATTTAACTCCCCATTTCTAATTTAATGTAGGGGAAGTGCTGTGGTTTCAAATGATATGGTTTACTCTCTAAAATCAACTGTTCTTTACATAGGGTTCACAAATGAAAACTCCAATTCAATGAGTCCACAAAAACCATAAAGTTACTTGCAATACTTTCATACCATAATGGCAAAAAATTGTTAAGTGTGAACACAAAATCTTACTTTGAACTTCAGGGACATTTGAAAAGTACCCCTTTGGACTGTATTGTGCATTTCCCAGTTTCTGAAAGAGAACACCAGTTTTCCCCTTCTAAGGAGAAAATGCAGATGAATAATGCAGATCTCCTCTTAATCAGCAATTCAGAAAATATCTATACCATACACTCTTGATAGAGAACACACTCGGGCTCTCTGTAACTATGATCTAAAGCTTTATATTCATAAAGACATGTCTGAAGGGTATGCAGTCCCTTCGCTCATCTACTAGATCAGGAGTTTTCAAACATTTTTAAAGCTACAGAAGCTTTGAATAAAATCTTACAGAGCTGGTTCAACTTACAAGATAGAGAACCCAAAGCCTTCCCTGTGTGGTACCCTCTCACTTCAAAAACAAAGAAACAAAACAGAAAACAATGGTTATTAGTAGAGACAGTATGCATTCTGAAGTGAGTAAACTTCAGGGTTTTAAACTCCGACCCTCCTATTTAACAGCCATGTGTCTTTATCATCTTGAAACCCAAGTTAGCTCATCTGTAAAACAGGGCTAGCTCCTTCCTCACAGGGCAGCTGTGGAATAAACCATGCTATGAAAAATGACCCGCATAGTGCCTAGCACAATGGAGACAGTCAATAATGGTTTCCTGTATTAGAAACAACTCTATAAATTGCTATCATTTAATTTTTTTATTCATAATAATCTAATTTTTTTCATACAACAGTATGCTTACTGGAAAAGAGATAATCATAATCACTGAGATAACTATCTTTGGTTGATTAAGTTGGCTATTTCTGAATAATTTCTTAGATTCATTCTTAACATGTTTTGTGAGGTGTCTTCATTAACTATTACTGTTCTTAATGTTACTGTTCATTACAACAAAAAAATAACAAAGCATAGAATTGGAAGGCAGATCTAAAAACTCAGCCTGTGTAAAATTATTGTAGGAAGATTATGAATTCTCAATTAAAATGAAATCAAAAAGTAATTCAGGAAGAAAAAATGCTATAAGCACCAGAGCAAGACAGAAGCCAATAAGATAATGCCTTACTAGATGGAAGATAATTACCTATAATAGTCTCCACATATTCAGAGTTATCATTGACATTGAAGAGGTCACCTGCTCCAAGTGCATAATTCAGAGACTCCTCAAAAGCCCCCAGGTGATAAAATACTTTAGATGCCACTAAGGCCGCAAACTGCCGACTCCGGAAACCTTCATCTTCATACAAAACTTCTCTGAAAGAAATTAGGAAGTATAGGCCTAGTTCAAACTGTAGTTCTCCTTAAAAACCCCAAATCTAAATATTCAAGCCACAATTTAGTAGCAGCAAATTTCTAAATGAATTAATAAGCCACAAGACCCACATCCACAGATAAGTAAGGTCATCACTTTATTCTAATGAACAGAAATAAAGTAAATTCTTACATTTTGTCTACAGACTCAGAAATTTCTGCCCAGAAGTCATTGACAACTGCATTCAACTTGTGTAGTGCAAATTCCTGTAGAAGATAAAACCAAAATTCGACTTTGAGAGAGACTTATCATTACACTTCCATAAAGAAAAAGTTTCCAACAAATCAGTGGCCAAATCATAAGTCATGTTTACTAAAATTTTTAATCTATAACAAATATAAAAATTTACCAACTGACTTATATTTTCTCTTAGGTTTACATACTTCCTTTCTGTTTTCAATCATAAAATATCAGACTAGCCATACAATGTCATTTCTTATCATACTGAACATTTTTCTTCTTTGAATATATATATAAGATAGACTCTACATTGCTGGTTTGGATATAAATAAATTCAGTTGCCTAGAGCCAGTTGAAATATATTATACATTTTTGTCACATGAAAATAGTTTTAAAATGTAACACAGAAGAAACAATTTTTTGTGATTTCCATTGATGAAGAAACTGAGGAGAATGGGGGACTCCAGGTGCCATACTGAGATTCATTTACCTTAGTTTTGTTAAACTCTAGGGAAAACCAACTGCTGTTGCCAAAATACTGTCCTCTGGGACTAGATTTCAGTGACTAGGTATGGACTGGGTAGGATGGCTATTTTAAGTGAAGGAAAATAGATAGATATCACTAAATTCAAAGAGCTTCAAAGAACTCATATTAAGCCCAGTTAATTTTTCTTCAACTCATACCTTAAGCTGTGGTTCTTCTTCATCCAGAAGAGAAATAATTCCAGCTGTAAGACAAAAATATATCATGATTATGAAATATATATGCTAAGATAAACTAATGTTTAGTCAAAAATACATCACAGTTAGAAAAAAACTATTTTCTGAGGGGTGACTTCACTAGAGCAATGAATAGTTTTCTTTAAAACTGAAAACATTTATATTTCAAGGTTTACGAATTAACTCTGTTATCAAACTTTCATGACGCCACATATATTGCATTATTTGCCTAATTCAATGGTTTTCAAAGTGTGGTCCCTGGACCAATTAACATTAGCATTACCTGGGAACTTGTTAAAAATAAAAATTCTTGGCCCCATCCCAGATCTACTGAAATAGAAATTGTGGGGATGGGGTCCAGTATTGTCAATTGGAAACTTTCCCACACAATTTTAGAATAAAATTATTCACACGAAATAAACCAAAAGTTATAAAAACTATTTACAAAAAAAGAGTATTTAGTCATCAATTCAACAGAGTAAAATAATTATTTCAAGATGCCTAAATTAAGGTACCTCCTTTGTATCATAAGTAACCTAGAAGGTTTTGATAAATGAGAAGCAATCTTGATCTGCTCTGACTTCAATTACCCAAGCATAGCATTCCCCTTGTGACCTTGAGGTGTTAGCGCTAACACTGTAAAGGAAATAACTATCCTCTCCAAAAGAATGCACCTTGAAATACAGTAATATATCAAAGGGATTATGAGAAAAAAAAAAGACATGGGAAATTACTGTCCTTAGACCATGAAACAAACTGTCTCTCAGATACATTTTCCATGTACTTCTTTTTTTTTTTTTTTGGTGCATTTTCCATGTACTTCTAAAATCATTCTGGAACAAAGCTGAAACTGTGAGTTGATTAAAAAGGGTCAAAGCAACTTTACTTAGGAGATGTAGCCACTTCTAACTGATAAGTGTGGGTTTGCTAAACAGCTTCAGCAGTCTTTAGAGAACCATACAGGAAAGGATACAAAATTTAGCGAACAAAACCATGCTATGGTTCTAGTTAGGGCATATTACTACTCTAAAAGCAGATAAAAAGAACTTTCTGGTACTCTAGGTTGGTATAACAAACCCAGAACAGAGAGGCTGTATTGACAGCATGAAGAGAAGACAAATTAAAGAATGCAATGATTGAGGGGTAGGGGAGAAGGATCGTGAACTAGTAATGTGGAAGAGCTGACAGGCAAGAGTGCTTTAGATATGGAACAGATCATAAATAGCAGAACACTTTATCAAAATGCTACCTATTCCCTTATTATCAACCACCAGTATGTTTTTACCAAACTGCTTTTACCAAAAGAGGTGATGGATTTTTTTATACTCTCCTGTTTGGTTTCACCTTATGAATAATCTGTTACATGGTTGTCCTAGCTTAAAAAATCAGCCTTTGTCCATGGAAAACAAGTAAATCAATTACTCTACACTCCATACACAAATATTTCCCATCTTAAAAACAAAACAGAACTTTCCTTTGGATGGGGGGCGGGTGGCACACCTGGGGAATGGGAAGGTTTGGGGATGCTAAAAAAATCTCTTATTTCATAATATGAAGTCAGCAGATATCTAAAATTGCTGAATCAATTTATAGTATTATTTAAAATAGCATAATATTTATAAATATGAAGGTATGTTCCAGAAGATACAGCTTAAAAGCTGAAAACAGCTACCTCTGGATAAAGAAAGGGAAAGATGAGTGGGAGACTATTGTTTTAAGGCTTTTAAGCACAATTTTCCTTTATGTGCCTATATTATGTTAAAAAAAACAAAACCATTCATTCTTACATCTCTCTCCAGCAACTACCTCTCTCTCCCTCCACTCCCTTTCCCAGCTAAACTTCCTGAAAAACTGAACGGTACATGTTGACTTCGAATTCACCTCTGTGTTCCTAGTGCCTTGCAAGTGCAGAAGGAATAAACTGAATAATCCAAACTGGAACCTGTTAGGTTCTGTTTAGCACCTGGGACAGAGCCTAAGCCATTGTGAGCCAAAGGACAGAAAACCAGGTGACAGACGGTTTGGAGCAAAAGCTGGTAAGTAATCCAATAGATGTAACAAATGACAGTAATGAATTCACACTACACTATCATCACAGAGTCACAGAGGAGGACCTAAAAAAATCATTAGGTTTAAATTCTATTATATTCCCACCAAGTGCTTTTTCAGCCTCTACTTAAAATAGTGTAGGGACTAACTTACTGATTTGATTAGTTGACTGATTTACTCATTCAAGATATACTTTTGAACTTCTGCCATCTGCTTGGCAGTGTTCTAAGAATTATGAAAATGACAAGTTTCCCGCCCAAAATTCTACCACAGAAAGACAGTCATCAGGCAAGTAAACAAACAAGACTGTGGTGAAGGGATGGGACAGCTGAGGGGGAGAGAGGCAGCATGTTTTAACAGAATGATCAGGAAAGACTAACATTTGAGCTGAGAGTAAGGACTGAGACGCTAAGGGAAAACTTGAGGAAGAGGAATCTAGAAAGGGGGAACACAGTGTGTAAGGGCGCTGAGACATACTCAGGGAACAGAAACAAGGTCAGTATGATTAGCATATAGTGAGGAAGAGCAGTACAAGACAAGGCAGGAATCTGATCATGTAGATCTTTAAGAGTCTAAATATTATTACAAACACAGTGGAAAGCACTGAGAGATTTTAAACAAAGAAAATGATATTATGTTATTAAGGTTTTAAAAAGAATACTCTCGACTACAAGACAGAACTACATGTATGTAATGGAGGAAAAACAAACCCTTAAGGCTGTCAAAGCAAACCAGGCAAGAAATGGAGATGGTTTGGGATAAGAAGATGGATCTGAAAATGCACGAGGCCTACATTTACAAGTGGCAAGAAATTTAGTGCTTGTTTTATCTTTAGAGAGCTCTGACTGGAAAAGCTTTTCCTCATATTGAACTAAAATTCATCCTCCAATCCTATATACCTCCTGGGGACAAAAATTTAATTCCACGTACAGGTGACACCTCAAGCCTTTAAAAATAACTATTATGTTTCCATCAATAAACATATGGCTTTGAACTCCTTACAAGTCCAAGATACTGTCTTCTGATTACCAGTTTGTTTACAACAAAATACTTGTGGCACAAGTGTATAGTAAACAGGACTAGAAAAGGGTGTGTGAGCAACAAGAAAAAAGGCGGCAGGGCTGCGGACAGCTAAGTACAAATAAATCTGTATTTGGGGGGCTTAAGAATCTCCACTTAAAGCCTGACTTCTTAGCTTTTCCCATTTCAAACGTCATCCCACGAACATACCCACACAGTGGTTAAGTGGAGAAAACCTGCTCCGCGCACCCATGAGTTCTTTTCTCAAGGCATAATGTTTACTGAGCACCTAGCCTCAAAATCATAGATTGATTCTCAGTACAATACTGTCTTCGGGGTGCTGTCTGAAACGAACACACAAGTTCTCTGGGAAAAGACCCAGAAAAGACCTGCGTCAAGCCTAGTTTAATTTAGATTTCATTCTAAGGAGAATGGAGCTGGGTCAGGTCGAGAAGTGCAGCATAAGCTGCCTTACTGTCCGGCTGCACAGAGGGACCATCCCATCCCAGGCACCTGCGAGGAAGAGTTGGAACCGGACGGGACCCACATGGCCAACTCCCGGAGGGATGGAATTAAGGAAAACCCGTCCGGGTCAGAAAAGGGCCCAGGAAGCCCCTCGTCCGGGCACGGGGGTGTGCCTGGGGAGGGATGACTAGGCGGTCAACCTGGCCTGATTCCCCCGAGCCAGCGAGGGTCGCGGGACTCGCAGAGAGGCCGAGCCACACTGCCAGCCCCCGGCCCGGGGGTGGGCCTCGGGCAGCGAGCGGCCGCGCGGGCCGGTGCTCCGCCGGGAGGTGCCCAGTCACCGGCCCTGACTCAGCTAAAAGCCGGCGTGGCGGCTCCTCCCTTTCAGCGCCGGCTGCGGTCGCACTTACCGGCTGAGGTGATCATGGCTGCGTCCCGCACTCGCCCGCTCCTTCGCTCGCCGCTCCGGCCGCGCCGTGTATCTGTCAGCTCCGGGCTCGCTCGCTCCGCCGCGCCTCCTGGCTCCCCCGGTGCCCAGCTCAGTCAGTCGCCTCCTCAGGCCGCCGGCTCGCTTCTTACCCAGGACCCCGCCCGCCCCGGGGCTGCCCGCTGCTCTGCCTGTCTCCCGGCGCGATTTCTCCCCTGGCCTATGTCTTCCGTGCGACCGCCGCCGCTCTGGCTCGCTCGGAAGGGTGCACGAAATGCTCCATGATCTTCTCTAACCTCCCTCGAGGTCAGCACACCGCGGGAGTGGGAACACTCTTCCGCACCTAGGATCAGGCTTTAGAGTAGTCACTCCTAGAAAAAGGACCCCCACCGCCACCCGCCATTGCCGAAAAAAGTGGGGGAGCGTCGTGGGGAGGTGCTCGCGGGACTCACAGCGCCACCTGCTGCATCGGCAGTCTCCCTGCAGCGCCCCTCCAACCCCAGCCACGCCTTCAGGGGTCGGGACAGGGCGAGGAGCGGTTTCTTAGAAAAGTGAGTTTCAAAGTTTTTTAAAAGCCCAGCTTCCAAAATAAACCCTCACAGAAACAATTTATTATCATATTATAAAGAATTCCTAAGTAATCACTGGTTTATAATAAAGTTGAACCAGGAAGGTTTTTATTTACATCTGGATGAGTTACTACTGTACATGGTTTAAAAGTCACAAATATAAAAAGATACACAGTGAAAAGTATCCAAAAAAAAAAAAAAGTTTTCCATTCTTGTCTTCCATCTGCCTAGTTCCTCTCTCCCTCCACAGCAACAGGTTCCTGATTTTTATTGTATCTAATTTGAAATGGCAATTGTGATCGCCATCTGCAGTCTTACACCGGTTTCAATAGACAAAGTACTGAAAAAGCCTGGACAAAGATTAGTGACAAATGGTGACATTTTTAAGCCACTAGCCTTGCACTATCAAGCTACTGTTCAATTGGATAGTGATTAATAAAGCTCATTTCTGAGGCCTTCTCAAAACAATGTAACGTAGTGGCAGGAGTCAATGTTTTCTGGTTGAAATAAAATTTAATTGATAACACATTTGAGTGTATGCGTGAATTTTTCAAAAAAAATCGTATTCTTAAACTATGGTTGTTAAAATACATTAAGTATAATTATTAAACACTTGAAGAACCTATAGCTCAGGTTGAAAGTCACTGCCCTAGGAGGTATGCAAGAAAAACAAACAGATTGAGTGTTTGTGAGTATTATTTTACAGAGGCACTTTGGCTGATCCCTCACATAAAGACACTTGTGTGCCCCAAACTTCTAAAAGAGTCACATACAAATGCTAACAGGTAGTGGAAATGAGTGAAGCGGTAAGAAAGTGTTAGCTCAGCAGGATGGTGAATGACAACTGGCGCTTAGTGTCAGAGAGGCAGTAGGAAGTGGTGGTGACTATGACAAATGAAGAGGGATGCCCCATCTAAAGACAGCAGTGGCTAATCAGCTTCTACAGTGTTGCTGTTCAAAAATTCAGGGCTACTGTTGTGAGAGCTTATGATTTTTCCCAACAAAGTCAGAAATTGGAATTTTGCGTGAAATTTTCTGATTTTTAAATGTTGGCAAATTGGGTGAAAGGGGTGGAGAGGTACATACTTCCAGTTATAAGATAAATAAGTCCTGGAGATGTAATGTACAGCAATGATGACTTACAGTTGTACTGTATATTTGAAAGTTGCTAAGAGAGTAAATCTTAAGTTTTGATCACAAGAAAAAACTCTATGTGCAGTGATGGATGTTAACTAAACTTAATGCGATAATCAGTTCACAATATCTACACATACCAAATCTTTCTATTATACACCTAAACCAAATACAATGTTACATGTCAATTGCATCAAAAAAAAAAAAAAAAAAAAAAAGACAAGACAAGAAAAAGAAAATGTTGGTGACTAATTCAAAATGTTTTAAAACAGAGAAGTGGCCAGTTTGTCACCTCTGCTCTTTGAAATGAAGACATTCTTTATGGGAGGACAACCATGTCTCTTGCTTGGGTATGCTATGCTTGTAACTGTCACGACCTTATCTGAGCCTCTTGGGAACCCTGCGAGAGGCCCCTCTCTCCTTGGAGATTCAGCTGTTCCAGCCCTGTGGTTTCTGCTTCTTCATTCCATTCTGCACTCTTTAGTCAGAGCAATCTTTTTCTTTTTCTTGCTGTTCTTCGTCTTCCTCTTCCTCTTCTTCTTCTTCTTCTTCCTCTTCCTGTTCCTCTTCTTCTTCTTCCTCTTCTTCTTCTTTGTCTTCTTCGTCTCCTTCTCCTCCTCCTCCTCTTCCTCCTCCTCCTTTTTTTTTTTAGCGAATGAAGGTACTGAGTATTGAACCCAGGGTCTCCTTGATGCTAAGCACACTTTCTACCACTGAACTATATACCCTTCCCCAGAGCAATTTTTTTTCAAAACTCAACTCTGACCACTGCCTCTGCTCCTTGAAACTCCCACTTCCCATCTTGGGCTCTATTCTTATGCTTCATTCTGCCATGTTTTTGTACACAACCTTCTCCTCACTCCCCATTCTCTGTGTGGAAGTACCCTGCCTCCAGTTGCTATGGACAAGGTGGTGGCCCTAACATGTACCCCTGCAGCCCTGCTCTCTCTCTGGAGCACCAGACTCACACACATACCAGGAATCTCTACTTGATGCTCCTTAATTCAGCGACCTCAGAGCTGCACACACTGTCAGCCACTCTACCCATGTGTGTCTCCTGCCTTGATCTCAGCGTGATGAAGGGCATCCATCAGCTACTGAAGCAGGGCCCCAAGGGGTAGGGGGTGGTTATGCCACTGACTGTTCTGCCCCCCTCACCTGGTCTGCACCAGATCTGGTCTCCCTAACATCTCTCCCCACAGCCTAGCCTCCTGTCTCACTCCATTACCCACTAGTCGGCTCCCCCTCTTCTTTCCCAGCTGCAACAACTTCCAACCGCCTTAACCTCCTGCTCACTGTCTCACAATTTTTCAGTCCATTCTTCACAGCCAGTCTGCAGCAATACCAAAAACAAGGAAGACAAGGACTCTCTCCTCCAAGCTCCTCCAGGACTTTCACCCAACCCTGCTCACCCTCCATCTTTATGTCCCACCCTTCTGCCCTGGCTTGCCACACTCCTGCCATCCCAGAGCAGCTGTGCAGCCATGGTGCCTTGTCTCTGACATTGGTACCTTCTCTCCCCTCTGTCTTCATGGCCTTCTTCCCCTCACCCTCAGCTAACAAAACTTGCCCCAGTCAAGCAGCACCTCCTTCAGGAAGCCTTCCTTGACTAGTTCACAATGTGTCCCCTTACAAACAGCCATAATCATGTATCCTTCCCTATGTCCCAACTGGACAAGGAACTACTCAAGAGCACAGTCAAACCTTATTCATCTCAGTGTCCCTTATAGTAACTAGCATAGGATCAGGCACGAAGAATGTGCTCAATAAATGCTTGGTGGATGAATGAACGAACACAGCGTCAGTTAGCTATTGGCACAAGGCTAGAACTCAGACCTACGTCTCGGAAACCCTTGCTCTCTCCAAAACTATAAGACGAACTCCATTTTCAGAGAGGACTTAAGATACAGTAAAATCACAGAATTCTTACCTCGTGCTCTGTTTATAAACAACTATCTCCCTCCAAATTTAGGAGTAATACAAAAGATCTCCAGCCCACACGAGGTCAGCTGCGGGCTCAGATAAGTCCGGGCTGGGCCGGGGCCTCTCTCAGGGTGAAGGGAGGAAGCCGTGACCAGGCTTTTCCTTTGAGGGCGTGCCCGGCTTTCAGACCGAAGCTCCGCGGGAGCATCTCCTTGACCCGCGCGGCGCCCTCCAGTGGTCACAGCGCTCCCCGGAAGGCGGAGATCGCGGGAACCGGCGAGCGCCGTGTGGTCACCCGTCCCGATCCCCACCCTCCAAGCCTTCTGCCATTTAAATCCTGGGTCTTAGAAGGGCTCGATCCTTCTGTCAAGAACTGGACTTGATTGGTTTTTGAGCTGCTGAGTTATGAAGTGGAAAGTGCAAATCCCTGTTCTGCCACTTAGCTGCACAGTGGTGCTGGGGTCACATGAGCCTTGCTGTATAGGAGGCGGTCCGCCTGCCTGGCAGGGCCGCTTGTGAGAGGAGGTGCTCCAATCAAGGGCTTGGCACAGAGCCACGCGCGATAAAACTGGCCAGAGGCTAGTGATGGCTTCATGTACAGCACGCTGGCCACATGCTTTTATTATTATTATTATTATTATTATTATTATTATTATTATTATTATTATTATTATTATTATTATTATTATTATTATTATTATTATATTTTATTTTATTTTATTTTTTTTACAGTAAAGGCATTTGATCATGGAGCAGAAACGTGAAACGCAGACAGGGACGGGGCCTCCCGCGTGTAGGTGCTAGGTCGGAGGGAAACGCCTGTCGGGGACTAGAATTGGCTTGGATGGACTGAGGCACGAAAGAACCCAGGAAGCCATCAGAGCCAGGCTCTCTTCCCTCTATGGACAGTGTCCAAGAGCCCAACGCTTATCTTGGGGAACCAGAAGCCTGCCCTGGAGGAGCTGATGTGGGGGTGGGAAGGGTCCGAGGTAACCAGCCAGATCTGGGCAAGTGGCAAAGGGTAGGAGGAGCCACAAAGAACCCCCAAGACAGGTCTCTTGCAGTCTTGCTGCCCTATCCCGTGGCTACTAGCCACAGGTGGCCACTTCAAATGTGATTAGTGCAACCCAGGAACTGATTTTCAATTCAATTAAATTTTTATTTAATTGAAATTTAAAGATACCTGATCAGTCATTGGAAAACTTTTAAGTGTATTTGGAACAATTTGAGGATATAAGTCTATTTTTTCAACTATAAAATTATGATATCTAAGTATTTTGGATAAAAATTTTATATCTGAATTGGGCTGTAAGTGTAAAATTCTCATAGGATTTCAGAAATGTATAATGTCTTGTTAAAAATTTTAAATATTTATAGTTGATAACATCGTGGACATACTAGGCTAAATAAAATGTTATTACAATTAATTTCACCTGTTTCTTTTGATTTTTTTTTCCTAATGTTTCTAGAAAACCTAAAGCTACATATGTGCCTGGCATCAGGTTCCTCTGAGACAGGGCTGGTCTAGACCCACCCCAAGGTCTTGGTCCCTCTGCCCTCCCATTTGGGCCTGGCCTTTTGGCCTGCTTCACGGTCATGGCGGCTCTTTGTCAGTGGCACGTGCCGGGTCAGACCAGACTTGGGGCATAGGCAGAAGGTAAGACCCCTTCCTGTCGGGGAGCAGGGGGCTGGAGTGACTGCCCTGGAGAAAGCAGTGCCCCTGGGACGGTCAGGGTGAGGGCTGTCTGGGGTTAGGGTAATGATCTGAGGCAACACCCTGCTCTGAGACCTTGTTAACCAGCGAGAGCAAGAAAGAGCTCATGTGACAAGACAGAGACCCAGTTTCTGCCACCAGGACTCAGTCACAAGGACTAAGCTAAGTGCCTGATTACTCCAAGTGCAGAGCAGGACAGCAAAAAGCGTGACTTACAACTTAAGATCTGAATTTCTGCCTGAGTATTTCACTGGTCAAGGAACAGCCAGGCCTGGTCTGCATTTGCAGCAGGAGCCCTGGCTGGCACTGGGCAGCTCACGGAGGAAGCCAGGCAGGATTCTCGCTCTTGCCAAAGCCCTGGCCCCACAGCGGCCCTGGTGCCCTGTCCCACACCATGGTCTCCTGGAGTTGAATTCTGAGATCCTTGTGAACCACAGTACGGCCCAGTGGGGCAGTCTCTGCCCTGCTCCATGTTAGACAGCCCCATAGAGAAGGCAACCAGAGGGCTCTGGCTCAGGGCCCAAAGGCATCTGAGGGATATGTGTAATATCCTGGTTGTCACCCTTGCCTTGGACCTCATTTCCCTTTGAACTCCAAGATTACACAAGTGGCACGCAGCCCAGGCCAAATTCCACGTCTGTCCCAATCTTGATCCACTAACACACAAAATCGGGTCAGAGTGGGGTTACACAGGCCTTGGGTACAAAATAACCGATATCCTCCACTGTGTTGGCTGTGTTTGCCACTCAAACAGGACAAAGTGCAGCCTCCTCACCACAGGGAACAGCTCTGCAGCGTGGTTCTGCTACACTTTGAAGTACAGGCCGCTTTCAGGTTAACGTGGCTGCTGTCAACCTTCCAGCCTTCCCCAGGAAGGCGGGGTCCTAGGTCGTCTGCCCTGGGTAAGAGGGGTGTGTTTCGATCACAGGTTTGGGGGCCTCAGTCTTTGGCCTGTTGCAGGTTTGCCTTAAGGTGTTAGTTTGACAACCAAGGGACTCTTATGCAGAAAGTCTTGCAGACAAACTCTTTGAGAGGAGAGAAACTGACCCACGTCCCATAAAAGGTTCTCTGAGACTCCGCTGAGACTGTTTCATCTCATTGAACGTTCACATGGGTACACACACACTAATAAATACCAAGTTAAATGCTATTAAAAAAAAACCAACCTCTTTTTAAATATTTACTTATACTTTCCAGCTACATGTTTTCCAGTCCCAGCCAATAGGGTTGCAGAGATGTCATCCAGGGAGAGCTGGGGGATTTTCAGTCCAGACGATTCCAGAAGTCCTGCCATTTGCCCAGATGCCCTGCTCCCAAGGGTCCCTACAAGGAGCATTTTATGAGAATAAAGGGGAAGATCCATTCTGTTCTCGATTAGACAGCAGAGGTACTTCTTGGTTTTATTAGATATTAGCAATTACCGATTCAAGTCAGAGTCACATAACTGCTGCCATGTTAGAGAGATTAGTACCCAAGAGCCCAGACAGGGGCCTTACCTGGAGGCCCCCAGCCGATGGCTCCTGGTACCACTGACCTAATTCAGGGTTTCTGCCCTCAGAGGGGCCCACCCCAACCTTCATGCCATGTAAAGGTCCTTAGAGAAGAGACCCACCACCAAGGCCATCCCTCCTGGCACCGAACTCTTCTGTCTGCTACAAGACAGCAATGACACCGTTCCCAAAAGGATGCAGCTTAGCTTCGCAATTTCTCAAGGAAGCGAAATTGCTTCCTTGTCTCCTGCTGAGCATTCGGGAGGCAGAACCCACATGTCAGTAAAGAAAGACCTTCCCTCTTCAACTATTCACAGGAATACTGAAGGGAATTGAAAACCAATGTGCCAACTGCCCTTTACACCAGAGTCTTGCAGCCTCACCTGTCCCCCGGGGCCAGGACCATGCAGGTGGCGCATATGAATGAAGAGCTGTAGAGTGTGGTATAGGTCAGCGGGAGGGGGGCTCTAGTTGGCTGGGTGGGTGGGGGAGAAGTAGGAAACTGGAGAGGAAAACGTGCCCCATCCTTCACCCAGAAAACTAGCTTGTTTACGTGCAACTGCCCAAGCTTCAAATATTGGCAACAACTAAAAAGATTTCTAAACACAGCAGAGGCTGCTGTCTTGTGACTTCTGCCTTAGATAATTTCCTAACTTAAAAAAGCTCCCTCCCCTCACCAAATAATAAAACTCCAATCAAATGATTACAAAGAAATTAACAGAGAAATAGAAAAATGCAGCAGCTTCAAAAATACCAGTCTCCCCATTTAAAACAAAATCAACAGTAATTTACCGAGTCCATGCCTATGTAGGAAGAAGTCAGCTGGGTCCTTCCTGTCATCCTTCCTGCCCTCACACTGATACGGGTTAGGCTCCCTATTAGAGAGGATAAATTGAGGCACAGGGCAGGGAGGGCTCCTCCTTAATCACAAGGAGCCCCTTGGCCACAAAGGTTTCCCATTTCTCATTTGGTCACCATGATAGCCAGGGCTGAAATAACTCATGCAAGTTACACAGTACCTCGCAGAGCGCTGGGCAACTAGTAGGCACAATTGCATGTCTGCTGAATGAGTCAAGCAGGAGTGAATGGATTTGGCCACCTCCCTTAGATAGTGTTTCCTCCTAAGGAAAATCAGGAGCTGTCCTTGCCATTCCAAAGACTGGATGTCTCCAGGGGTTAGGTGAGGAAAACACGGGAGGTAATCCAGAGTTCCCTCTCCAAGTAAACAGATAGATGGACTTCCTGGCTTTTAAGGGAACATCACTGACCCTGACTGACTCATAAACAGAGAAAAAAGGGCTCTGGTCTGCGTCTGCTTTGACCTTGGGTTAGGACCTGAGATCAAGAGCAAGCCCCACGCCCTTGTAATCCACACCCATAACTTTCCTCCTGTTTGGTGCCATGGTTAGTTCCCAGCATCTTTATTTTCAAAGAACTTGGCACAGAAAGTCAATGTCAACATGAGGAAGAAAGACAGCCCTTTCTTCTTCCAGATGTGCAAAGCTGTTTCTGCCTTGGGCCTGCAGCACACGGACCATCTTGGCTCTGTGCGACGGGCCCCCAGGGAAGCTCTGGGAGTCGAGGTCCCAGGAAGCCCAAGCCTCCTGTTCTGAGGGACTCTTCCTAGAATTTGACCGGGAGGAGATTGTCTCATCTAGAGTTTGTCAAAGGGGCCATGATTGACATCTTGAGTGGAACAAACTTGTGCTGTTGGAGATTATTCTGCACACTGTGAAACGCCCACTAAATGTCAGGGGTTCCCCTCAGTCACAGTGACTTTCCTAACACACACACACACACACACACAAATTTCCAGTGCTGCCTGGAGGGGCCTGGTCCCTGGCTGAGAGCCATTGGGCTAGTAGACCCCTTGTGCGTTTGAGAAACAGAAGCCCCAAAGGTTGAATGACAGGTCCAAGGCCACCCCTGCCAGATCTGATGATTTCTGATCCAGAGTTCTTTCCAGCTGCACTTGAAGTGGTGGATGCTCATGCAAACAACCATGGGATACCACAGCACCACAGCACCTCAAAGTAGACAGCCATCTGTCTCAACGGCACAGAGAGAAAAAATAACCCCATTATGACCAGAGAGTATGCAAATATGAGGTGGGGGGCAGGTTTCCAGAGGATACACTTTCCCAGGTCCTGCTTAGCTTGCTAAATCCTGCTGCCTGGCTGGCAAAACTGTCAATCCAACAGCCCCCCTGGCAGCTGGCAGGTGGCAGGTGGCAGGTGGGGCCTTCGTAGTTACCATCATCCCAAGGTCAACATGGCGGCATGGCAGCTCAGTGAGAAGGAGCCAGCCCCCAGTCTGTAGATTAGAGCCGGGGCAGCCAGGGGTCCAGCCTTCATCTCAAGTCTCCATCAGGCTCAGCAGGAGTGGGAGCAACTCCATCACAGGCTCTCGACCCCTTTGCAGGATCGTCACAGTCTCCATTGGGGTAGATGGCTGTCAGTGCCAGCTCCTCCTCAGGGTCCTGGAAGTTATCTGGAACACAAGAGAAGGAACCATCCAATCACAAGATAAAGTTTATGAGTGGGTAGGCTAAGAACGAAAGGGAAGAAGTTGGCCCCAGTGACTATCTATTTTAAAAACACACCAAAACACTATAAAAAATCTTCTGTACATACCCTTTGACCCAGCAATTCCACTTCTAGGGTTTTACTCTAAGGAAATAATTAGTGGAACTGCTTGAGTCATCTTGCTGCCAGCCTCAGGATGAAATAATGCTGAGGCAGGCCCAGCAGAAAACTCAAAAACCTGGGTCCTTAATGGGGTCACTGGCCCCTGAATCAACTAGCCCTGAAGCTAACTCAACCTCTAGACTATCTTTTAGGTGAAATAATGAATTTCCTTGCTGCTTATGCTAGTTTGAGTCATCGTTTCTCTACCTGCGGCTGAAAATGTCCTGATTTGATGTCCGACAAAAGGACTGGCTGAGTACACTCTGGCTCACTCACATAATGGGATTCAGGCATTAAAAATGATGGATAAAATCCCATAGAACTAACTCAATAAAAAATGTTAAAAAAAAAATCCCATAGAACTAAACACACACACACAAGTACAAGTAAAATTTGGGAAATCTGAAAAAGGTCTGTGGATTGTTTCAATGTCAATATGCCAGTTGCGACATTATCCTGCAGTTTTGCAAGATGTTACCATGGGGGAACACCGGGCAAAATGAACACAGGATCTCTTTACATAATTTCTTACAACTGCAGGTGAATCTACATTTATCTCAAAAAAAAAAAAAGATGAAAGATGTTGACGTATAATTATTGCCGTGGAATATTGCAGCCACAATACGTTATTGATAAAGAAAGGTTCTAAAACAGTGTATGTAAATGTATGTATGTATTTATTGTAGATATTATAAATGTATAAGTATACTCCAGACATGCAATTTGCATCTTAATACATTCACTTCTGTATGAGACTAGACAATTACATGCTACAAGGGGAAGTTATCAAAGATTTACATGAAGTTGTGTATGAAGCCTTTGTTTTTGTTTCCTTTTAGTTTCCAGATACATCCAAAATGACGATGGAGAGGTTGAAGTTACCATTTTTGCAATTAAATATTTTAAATACGTGATGCATTTTGAAGATGATTTATATATTACATAGAAGTGAATTTATTAAAATTTAAATAGTATAAGGGGATATAAATAGACAAACAGAACAGTCTACCACAATTATAGTGGTAGTTACCTTTGAGTGATAGGATTAAGTGAATTACTTTTAATATTTATCTTCCTTCTTCTGTAGTTTTTGAGTTTTCAATTATGTAGGCAGAATTCCAGGATGATTCTCACCCCTTGGTGAACTCATTCTGCCTAATCCCCTCCTCTGAGTGTGGGTGGGACCTGTGAGTATGATAAGAGAGTCACGCCCTTGATTTGGGTATCTGATAAAGGTGATGGAGAGTCACTCCTGTGATTGTGTTATGTTAGAGGAGACTGGAGATTTCTCCTGCTGATTGAAGGGCCTGTGAGGGAGGGAGCTGTGGGGCCTCTTGGAGCTGACAGCCATCAAGCCGGGGGACCTCAGTGCTCCAGTAGGGTGCAGTCTGCTTCTAGCTGGGCTCTGCTTCTGGTCTCTCCCTGCTCCTGCAGTCCAGTCACCTCTCTAAACACACCCCTAATCTGCACACCCTTGTTACAGAAGTCACCAGTGGCTACTGTTCCTGAGAGACTTGAGTCCAGGGCCCCGTTTTGGTTCCAACTCTCCTTTTCAGCCATGCCCCATCCCCTAATCCAGTCTTCTGCACCTCACCCCTGGGGTGTTCCTGACAGGGGTCCCTTTTCTGAGCTTGACATCATGCTCACCAGCCTTGTTCATGGTGCTCCCTCTCCAAATCTTCCCACTTAAGAAAACTTCCCCAGCCCCCAGCTCAAATGTCACTTGCTCTGTGAAACTCCCTGGATCCTCAGGGAGAGACAGAATGCTTTTGGCTTCAGATACTCTACCATGCGTGTCCAACACCTGTGGTACAGCCCTGCCCACACCGCCTTCCTTAGGCAGAGACTCCTGGGGCGAGAGCCCTGCAGACTGAGCCTGGGTGCCGGCTGCCCAGTGGTCCGGGTGGGCACCTCACATTACCCATCCTCATGCCCCACATGTGGCAAGTGCTCTATGGATGTCGGTCTACTTCAACCTACTGTCCCTGTGTGCATGTGACCACAATCCCAAGCCCCAGCCCTCAGGGTCCAGGAGGCCAGGGAGGTGACACACTCACCCTGAGCTGGGCCACTGAGGGAGGTGGCATCTGGGTCCTTCCCCCGGCTCCAGGGACCCCAGGAAAAGCATGCCAGCAGTGCTGGGAGGCCAGGTCTGTCCCAGGCTCCTTCTGCTAGAAAGAACACAAAGTCCCAGAGGAATGGGTCAGATGGTGCTCGACATGACTGAGAGACTTTTCTGTTCAGCAAACCAAGAGCTTCAGCTGTCAGCTGCCTTAGTTTCAACTGTCTGATTAAAAAAAAAAGATTCTGATTTGCAAAAGGGGATGGAGTTTTTGTACTTTAAAAAAATGAGCTGGAAAAAAGAAATACAGCTTTATATGTATTACCTCATTTCATCTTCACAAAAACCCTATGTAGGTATCATGTCAGGGAAACTACAGTAACAAAAATGACATTAAATTAATTACAATTATAGAGCACTGAAGACAAAACTCAAAGAGCAGTTACTTCCTCCCTGATTTTTAGTTCAAACTCTTTCTTAATAGGAACAGATTTCATCTTTTTTTGATAATCACACACAAAATAATTGCATATTGATTTGAGTTTCCTTATTATAATACCACCTCAGTTATCTGGAAATCACTTGAGATCCCCAACCATCTGGGATAAGGTTAACTGGAACAAAGTTTTTAAAAAGGACTCCAGGCAGCCAAAACACAGAAAGTCCTTGTTCATGATTCTTTACTTGGGGCCTATTTACTCTTAATTTGCACCCAACTCTAATAAGACTGGAGCCTTACTTTTCAACCCAAAGACAGCTGTATTAGGGATAAAATGGGTAAAAGGGCACTGCCAAGAGGCAGGCAACCTAAAACTGTAAGAATAGCTATGAGAGAGTGAGGAAAGAGATAGAGAAACTTTGCAATTGCTAGCAAAACCTTAGCAACATGAATCTGTGGTGCAGCCTACTGCAACAGCCCTGAAGAAATTACTGGACCATGAGTTATAATTACTCTCATGACCTTTAGTCATTAATGAAAGGTCTCATGTCCAGTATGTTTTTTATAGAAGTACAATCAAGTTTAAGGCAGTAAAGAATGACTCCCTTGCAAAATGTTAAGAAGTTTTAAGTGTTAGTGTTTAATGGGAGTCAAGGATTCCGCATGCCAAGCAGGGTGTGGGGAAATGGGGATACAGTGGTGATTAAACTTACAAGGGAAAGTGACAAAACCACGTGGTAAGAACTTGGAGAGCAGAAGCAGATTCTGGGATTTCGTTTGTGAACTTGCAAATGGGAGCAGGGAGGGTCAGGGAAGGTTTTCTGGAGGAGGAAGTCCAGTTCTGAATGAAGGAAAAGCAGAGTGGAAGAAAAGGCTTTTCATTCTGAGGCAACTGCAATGTATGCAAAAGCTTGGACGCCAGAGCAAGCTTGGCTCTGGGGAATTGAAAGTTGTTTGCTGGGAATAGGAGATGACTAAGAGAGTTTAAGGGCTCAGAAAATTTTCTAGGCACCAGTTGATTAGGGGAAAAGAATTTCCCCATGCGTCCACATCAGCAAAGGTGCTGGCATTGACATTCAAAATGACAATCCACCTCAGGACCTTCTCCAAGGCTTTCAGGATGGTTGTTGAGTTTCAAATTTGGCAGGTTTCCTCACAGACTCAACAGAAGGGTTGTGGGAAGGGATTGGGGAGGTTAGGGCAGGCTCTACAGCTGAGAGGGATGATCTTCACCTAGGCAGGCCAGGCTGGCAGGTAAGTCTGTGACATTTGTGACATCAGAGGTACCAGGTCTCCTTGCTGGAACCCCACCACCACCTGCACCCCCCACATCCCCACCCTTGGCACGGTTGCTGGATTAACACATCAGTGCCCAAGAAGGCAGAACACAGGCTCTATCTTCATTAACACTTTATCTAGAAGGGTCTGCAGAAGCTGGAAGGCTTGGAGGGCAGGAGATGCTGGAGAGCGGCAGGTGCTGGAGAGGAGTTGAGGAAAGAAGCTAGATTGTAAAGGACGCCTCTGCATTCCCCTGCTTTGCCAGATGAAGCTGTACTTAACGTCCATATTTTAATCCCGGGGCACTGGGAAGGTTCTGTAAGACCTTGTATACAGGGATAGAGGAGATTCTGACCCTTCTGCTGATGGCAACAGTCACCGGGGCTGGGAAGAGACCCTCATTCCCCTCTCCACACTTCAGGAGAGTGTGAAGGGAAGACAGGGAGACACCGCAGTGGGTGCACAAGCTGGAGGAGTAGCCAAGAAGGACTCGGAAGTTCTGTGCCCTCCGTCCCTTACATCCTTTCCCCCCACCTCCAAGTCCCGGCATCCTTGCCTTCTTCCTCTGACCCAGAGGCGCTTCCACTGTGAGTCTGCAACGTCGCACCCCTAGCTCCGTGCCTCGAAGCTCCTAGTACCGGAAACCCCCCCTAGTCCCAGTTCTGTCCTCCTCCCATCTTGAAACTAGCGCGTCCCAAGGCTTTCCTATCTCCTCCCCGTCTCTTCCTTTCCTCCCAACTCCCAGATGTTAGCCCAGCTCAGTCCAACCCTCTCTCCAACAACTCCTGACTTCTGCTTGTCCCCTACGTTTTCCTAAGCCTCTGTATTTCCCATGCACTCAGGACCCTCCCAGGACAGACTTGGCGCCTTGCCCAGGGCCCGCTCCACGCTAGCTGGGAGGCCTCGTGCTAGGTACCGCCCCTCTCCCGGCCTCAGTTTACCTCGGTGTACAATGAGGGTGCTGGCCTAAAGAGTTCCAACGTGGGGGCCTTCCCCCAGCCGCCGCCCGCGGCTCGCCTTCGCCCTCCCGGGCCCCGCGCCTCCTCACCTGGTCGCGCAGGCCCGGCGGCTTGCAGGGCCCTGCAGGCGGCCGCCTGGACGGCCAGGCTGGAGGCCGGGTGGCCGGGGCAGTAGGCGACCGCCTGCACCGGGCCCCCCGCCTGGCGGCCGAACACGGTGCGTAGCAGCGCCTCCAGTAGCCGCAGCTCCGGGACCACCGAGTCCTCCGCCTCGGCCTCGGCCACCAGCACCCCAACCAGCGCCGCGCCGGCCCGTCGCCGCCCGCGCACGTCCCGCAGCATCTCCCGCAGGTGGCGCCGCGGCTCCCGGGCGGCCAGCGACGACGCGCGGCACAGCACGAAGACCAGCGGCGAGCGGATGGCGCGCGCCGCCCCCGTCCGGAGCGCCTTCTGCGCGCCGGGCGCCCCGGGCTCGGCGCCCTCGGCCGCCGCGCCGCCCGGCTTGCCCGCGGCTCGCTGGGGCGGGAACACCGCGCGGGCGAAGTCCCACAGCAGCGCGCGGCTCTGCTCGCGCTCCCACAGCTCGCCCACCAGCAGCACCTGCCCGCAGCCGCCCGCCGCCTCCACCAGCGCCTGGAAGGGCGGCTCGGCCGGGCGCGCAGGCCGGGCCGCCAGCGCCTCCAGCTCACGCTCCATGCTCGCCGCCGCGCGCCTGCTGCGGCCCTGCTGGGCCAGCTGCCCGCCTCTCCGGTGGCGGCGGCGCCCGGGCCCGGGAGGACACGCCCCCGAAGGCTTCGCCCGGCCCGACCCCGGGCCCGCAGCCTGAGATCCCCGAGCTCTAGCCGGGAGCTGGGCGGGGGCAGAGGCTTTCTCCCCCAGCGGTCTACAGGTGGCGCCTCCCGCAGTCCCTGTGGCAGAGGCGGGGAAACTAAGCTGTTCATCCATCCATCCATCCATCCATCCATCCATCCATCCATCCGTCCGTCCGTCCATCCATCCATCCATCCATCCATCTATATACGTTCATCTGTATCCATTCAACAAGCATTTGAACACCTACTAGGTGCAGAGGAGCCAAAGGTGGAGAAAGACAGAAAATTATCATGTGAACAAATATACCTTCACAAACTAGATTGGATTGAAACGTGGAGCAGATATTTCTGAGGAGTTCTCACGGTTTGGGGACAGGGAGTTTTGGAGGCAGGGCTGCCCCTGACTGCTACTTTGGAGTGTTCAGGGTAGGAGTGGGCACCAGAGAAGGGGGTTGGGAGGTGAGAAAAGAAGGGAAGCAGCGGTCTCTTCTGTTACTTCTGTCCTTAATTTAGTTTTGGGCATTCAGCCTTTACCAAAAACAAATTGAAGGATCATTATTTCCACACATCCTTATTACCTGCAGAACACTTCCCTCGGCACTGGGGAGTGAAGGCAGATAGTGTTGCTCTCTGTGGAGCAGAAAGTCTAGGGGGTTGGAGGTGGGGCACTGATGGCAACCTGGTTTATGGGAGATGGGAGGGGGAGGGAGGGGGAGGGGGAGGGGAGGGGAGGGGGAGGGGGAGGGGAGGGGAGGGGGAGGGGGAGGGGAGGGGAGGGGGAGGGGAGGGGGAGGGGGGGAGGGGAGGGGGAGGGGGGGAGGGGAGGGGAGGGGGGAGGGGGAGGGGAGGGGGCAGGAGGGTGTCAAAAAGCCACATCAGAAGCAAGAATGCATTTCCTTTCATTCTAAAGATCTAAGTCAGCTTTATCCAATAGAACATTCTGTGATGATGTAAGTATTTTATAATATCTGTACCATCCAATGCAGTAGCTACTACCCATATGTGGCTATTATTGAGCACTTGAAATCTGGCTAGTGCAGCTGAGAAACTGAATTTTATATTTTATTTCACTTTAATTAAATGTAAATAACCACATGAAGTGAGTGGCTAGGGCATTAGACAGTGCTGGTCAGGGCTCATTACCTCCCCTCTGTTACACTGTATATACCAAGGGCCCCTTTGGGTCAAGAACATGTTAATACTCAGCCCTCTCCTTCACCATATAGCCCCAGTCTGCTTCATGGTGACCCCATTTCCTGCCCCCTATAGTTATGTTGAAACATCTCCTCCTGGAGGGTTTGTATGTCCATTTAATAAAACAAATCTTTTGGGAGCACCTTCTGTGTACAAACACTGGGGACTCAAATATATACAAAGCAGCCCTGCCCTAAATCTGATCATTTAGCAGTGGTTTTAGCCAATGTTTGGGGGAAGAACCCCATATCTTTGTTGGAGTCTTAAAATGACCTCTTGCCTTTCTGTACCATCTTTGTCTGGAACAGGGGTCCAGGGGCTTGGGTGGGAAAAGCACAAGATTTGGAGCAAAAAGCCCTGGGCTGGAGTCAGTTTGGGTTCCAGCACCAGCTCAGTGCTTCAGTCAACCACCCTGCATTTATTAAGCATCTCTACCATGCTGTGTGCCTGGTGCTGGGAAGACAGCTGCGAACAGGACAAGTTCCTACCTCTGTGGAGCTGATGGTCTAGTGGAGACTGGGAAAGACACGATAAACAAGCAAACACATAAATAACAGCTTCAGATGGTGATTGGTGCTGCGAAAAGAAATAATGCAGGGCTGACAAGATGGTAATGTACTTGAGATGCTGGCCTCTTCCTGTAAATACAATCCTAAAGATGTCCCAGAAGCAAGAGGGAAGTTGAAGAGGACTGAGAAACCAATGTAAAAACCACAAGAAGCACACTGCCCCTGCCACTGTCCAGGAGGCAGCAGGCAGCTGGGTTGTGGTGTGTGGGAAGGAAACAGAAGCCCCTTCCAGATAAGAGCTGGGTGCCCTAGAACAGGATAGGCTAAGTGAACACCTTACAATGTGCTCTTTTCTCTGCCCACTTTGGTTTCCATAGACCATTATCCAGCTCTAGCCCCATTTCCATTTACCCCCCACCCCATGGCACTGGAAGGCAGAAAACTGTTGTAGCCTCAGATGGAGCATGAGGCTGAGGTTAGAAGTACAAACTAATAAACCTGCAGCACCTAGCAGTCCCTTCTTCCCCCTGCCTGGGTCAGGGCATTACATCCACAACACCTAGCTTGTGAAAAGAGCAGTGGCCAGGAGAGTGTGCCCAGAAGTTGCCTGGTAGTGAGAGGGGGTGGCAGTGGCACATGCGGAGTAGCCAAGTCACACTATAATGCCAGAAGCAATTCCCATGCCCACCTGTATTCTTTGAGCTCCTTAGGAAAGATACAAAGTAAAACCTAAACATTAGTCCCTTTCAGATTTACCCACTGCCAGCCAAGGTAGCTGATATCCAGAGGAACGCGAGCTCGCTGAAAAAATTAATCAGATTTCTGGAAAATGTAAGACAGTGCCAATTTAATCAATATATGAATTAAGATTCATCTCAATCACCAGTAACACAAACTCCAAATAACAGTATCATACATGCAATGAAAGTATTTTCTTCTCTTGTAGAAGTTTGAAGGTGGACAGTTCATGGCTAATAGAGTAGCTCCATTTTGCTAGGTCTTTGAGGACTCAGGTTTCATTCCAGATCAATGCTCCCCTATTTTGTCTTCATGATCCAAGCTGACAGCTAAAGCTCCAGCCATCACATCTGTGTTCTAGGCAGCTGGCTAGCAGAGGGCTGAGGAAGGAACAAAAATCAATTGACTTCAGATTTCTTAACAGCAACACTGGATTTAAGAAGATATTTGAATATTTTTAAAGTATCAAAGAGAAAGAACTTTGAACCTAGATTTTTGATCTCCAGCTAAATTAACAGGTTTTTAAGGGATCAGAGGGTTTATCACGTATAGCCCCTCTTTGAAAGCACTGTTAGGGGAAGCGTTCCAACAGGAAGGGAAATGAACACGGGCGTGTTGAATAACGGCAAGTAAGAGGGATTAAATCACTTGTTTCAATTATTGTCTAAATGGTGCCGTGTAGCACCAGCAAATCACAGCCTGGGTGGGCATAAGACGAGAGGGTGGCAGAGCGGGTGGGGGCTCTACCAGGTAAGGGAATTGACCCCATCTAGGTCACCTTTTTGAGAAAAAGAGGAAAACATATCAGCAGACTAGAGAGGAACTCTCAAAGGGGCCAGTGTTTTTGTACTTTCTTACAAGGCTTGTCTAAAACCAACATGCTGCCTCTGGAACTCTTTATTCTCTGGCTGTAAATTTCCAGGTAACAATCCCAAACTTCCTACTGACGGGATGGAGGATGGATCAGAGAGGGCAGAGTGTTAAACAAAGGTCAGAGTCCAGGGCCAGCAAAGTTTATCTTTACCTGTGCTATTTACATGGCAAAGGTTTAGGTATTAAATTAACAAGAAATTGCAAAGACCTTAGAACAAAGGCAGGAAGCCAAGAATATTTTTCCTTTACTCTGTCCATGCCCTAAAAAATCATAAAACAAACAGGCTTTTTCTTACTTCTCTGGTTTATCAATGGAGATACAAAGTGAAACTAGGATTTCTGAAGCAATTTGCTTCCTAGTGTTCGCTCAAGCAGAACGTGGGAGGAGGTGTGACAGAAAAGTGTTGATTTGGAAAACAAGGAGCAATCTTGGTCTGGTGGCTGGTGCCTCCAGTCTCCTCTCTTCTCCCTTTCTTTCATCCTACTCTCCTTTTCTTCCCTCTTCACTCCCTGCTTCTCTTCTCCCCTCTTTCCCTGTCTCCACCTCTGCCTTTATTCCTCTTCCATCACCCTTTTGTCCCTCTTTCTTTCCTTTCTTTTCTCCCTTCACTCTCTATTCTCCCCAAAACAATTGTATGAGGAAAGTGGGACCTGGGGAGACTCTATGGGCTCCCTGGTGAGCCAGATAGAGGGGAAAAAGATCTTAAATGTTCAGGAGACCACGGAGAGGAAGAATATTAGGGAAGCCTCTTGGACCACAGAGGAATGAGGTTGGGATAGGAGGAGGCATGGGAGAAAGTTCTAAGACAGTCCAACAAGGGGCTGTGGGTCCCACTGTGGGGCAGCCCTCTGCTGTGTCCTGGCTGCTGGATGGCCAGACAGGGCACCACTGCGCTAGGACTTCATTTCCTCATCCTTGGGGCAGAAAAATTTTCCCTCCCTTCTAGATTCTTCGGCTGGTCTAATAGGTAAATTGACAGAAGGCAAATTAATAGGAGAAAACCAGTTGCAATTATGTACTGGAGCTTCACAAAGACGGGAAATTTAAGGGCAGCTGGGTGATTGAGGCTTATTCTCCATCCTGAGCTGAAGAATGGGATAGGGGCCTGGGGCTCCAGAGGGGAGGAGGGCCACTCCCAGGAAGATGAGAAGAGCAGATGGTTGCAAGCATATGTTTGCCCTGCTGTGCAGGTTAAGTCTTTCAGAGGTTAAAAAAAAAAAAAGTAGGGGAGGGCATATCTCAAGTGGTAGAGCGCATGCTTAGCGTACACAAGGTCCTGGGTTCAACCCCCAGTACCTCCTCTAAAAATAAGTAGGTAAACCTAACTACCTCCCCCCCAAATAAATAAATAAAATAAAACAAATTAAAATAAATAAATAAATAAAATTTAAAAAAACAAATGGTAATTTAAAAAAAATTTATCTCTGGTAATAGCTGACTTTTTGATACAGGTCTCCTTCCTAAAATCTTTGAAGCAGTCATGGGAGAGGCAAAAAGCTTTTCCTAAGTTTGCTGGGTCTTGATCGCCTTCAGCTCAAAACAAATTATATGCCAAAGGGAAACATTTTGGGGGCAGCATATCCTGTTCCCCTTCATGGGCCCCTACCTGGCCAGGACTAGCTCCCATCAGGACGCAGGGAGTGCAGCTCTCTGAGACAGCTGGTGTTCCTCTGGGGGTCAAGCATCTCAGTTTTACTGGAACTCCAGGGGTCTAATAAAGGTTTGTTAAGAAGCCTGGGAGAGGATGCTGTGAGCCAGGGCTTAAACCCCTACTGTACCCCTGCTGGGCTCAGTGGTGTCAGAAGAAGAGGCGGGTGGACCTGCCTCCCGTCCCATCCCCGGCACACCGCCCCCTGGACACCTGCACCGGCTGAGTGAATTGTGGGGCAGGGAGGCAATCCTCCATCAGTAGAAACCTGTACTCCCACCGTGTTGAGCCCATCCCACCCCTACCCATCCTCTGAGGGGCATAAGGGAGGGGACCTGGGAGTAACAACTGAGGGAACTTCTGTGTGAAGCACAGGCACCAGCCAGCTCTACTTGGCATTGGGAGAGGCTGACAGGCTCGCCTGAGCAGGGCGCACATCTGCGTCACCAGCCCAGCGCAAAATGCAGCCTCAGCCTGCAGCCTCAGAGAAGGCATCTGCACCTGCTGCCCCGGCCCTGGCCCCAGCCTCAAGGTGACTTCATGAGGCTCTGTCAGCACCTGAGGCTCTGGCGGGACAAGGAGGGCGCGATAGCTTACCTGTGCTGTAGGGACATGGTGGTGACCTCAAAGCCACTTACCTCCTTTAAAATCCACCTGGCCAGATCAAGTTAGAGCTTGAGAGTGAGTCTACACAGATCCAGCCTTGTGGGAGAATGGTCAAGAAGGGCCAGGAAGCAACTAGGGTCTCTAAGAGCTGAATGGGGCCTTACCTCGCCCCAAACATGAATGTACCAACCTCACTGGACCAGGCACCCTTACCTGCCAGGCCCCTCGAGGTCTGAGTAGGATTAAAGGGCAGTAATCATAGGAGGTGTCTCCATTCCTCAGTCAAGGCTCAGAGCAAGCACCTCTTTATAGACTTCTAAATACATGCCAGCTGTGTCCATGGGGTGGCTCTGAGGGCTAGCGCTCACTATGGGCTCCTGCCCCAGGACCTGTGTGTCTCATTCTGGGCACTTTCTGCAGCCACGTGATCTCCAGCTGATGAGCTCTAGGAAGTGTGTGTGTTTTGGGGATATGGACAGTGGGTGATGTCATGATCGCTGTGCGCAGGGGGCCTGATACAGGACAAGTGGCTGTTAAATATTAATTTTATGAAAACATTTCTTGCTCAGTCCAGCTCCGGGCCAGCTCTTCTTCTACCCAGAGAGATGAATCAAGGAATCAGAAGAATGGGCTCAGTGAGTGCATGGAAGGAAACACGGGTTTCACTGCCAGATCTATGTGTTTGATGGAACCTCCCAGGTCAGAGGCTTCCGTGATCCCTGGCTTGGAGGCTGCTCAGCTTACCAATCTCAGGTTGTGTTGGGTGAAGTCAACGGCAGTGTTGCCAGTGACATGATGGTGGCAGGCATTGGGGGGACAATGAAGCCCTCACCTCATAACTTTAGGAGATGCCTCTTATCACTGGTAGCGGCAGCTGGAGAAGCAACTGGCCATCTAGAAGATAGGCTATTACTATTGTCTTGTGAGGATGATTTCTGTGGCTTTATTGACAACTTAGCTTAGATTGGTCTTCAACATTAGACAATGAGAAGATGGGGTACTTACTGTGACAGACACTGTTGGTTCCCTACTCACTGACACTCATGTTTATTGAGCCCTGATTTTGTTACAAAGGCTATGGGCCCAGCCTTGGGGGTTGGATCACAAATAGGTGAAGCACCCATGAAATTCTTATTCTTCTTTGCCAGTAATTGGTCCTGGGGTGGGGATGTGACTCAATTCTAGCCAATCCAATACAGGAGAAGGTTCCCTGGGGAGACTTCTGGGAAAGATTTTCTTCCCTGAATATGAGAGGTGAATAGTCCTTTTTGGCCTGTCATCTTCCTTCTTGTGTGGGACACTGTTGTATGGACTTAATATCTGGAGCTGTGGCAGCCATAGTGTCATCATGAGGGCAAGGACAAGACAATCAGTATCTTGGGAAAACTCAGTGAACCCATGTACTGTTAGAGCATCTAAGACATCTCACCAAGTCTAGGCACAATATCATCAATACTGTAGACCAGTATGATATCCTGCTGAATTGTGAGGTGGCCAAGGTCCATCCAGCACAGAGTCCAGAAGCGAAATGAAGGAAACATGCTGCCATCCACTCCCTCCCCACCCTTTTTCTGCACTGGCCAGATGGGAGGGTTATACGGGGCTGTGAGAGGAATCACCCCCTTATATATGCACACCCCTTCACCTCGTTCACAGTGACACTAACACCTGTACTCCCTGCTGGGATGTGGTTTTCCTTTAGATTTGCTATTTGTTAAAAAGAAAAAAAAAGGTAGGGGACTCCAAGGGCTTCCCTTTTGTGCTTTCTATCATAATAGTCTACTTTTTGGGTCACAGAGCCAAAATATGGATTCTGCCTGAAGTTTAGGGTACCTGTTCAACTACACCCAGATGCTGGAGAAGTAATGGGTTCAGGATTCCACGAGTCTTACTACAAGCAGGACTCCAGTCAGAGCTCCATTTATCACCCAATCCGGTGATGTTCTGGTCCCCCAGTGATTAGTGTTAGTTCAGACCTAATGTTGTAAATTCCCTGAAAAGGACTGATTCATCCCTTTCCCCATGGCACAATTGTCAAGTGTATGGTCAGATCCCTTGAAGGAAAAGCAGAATTAAGACAGATAAACATATACGTTTGATATTATCATATGGTATTTAAACATTTTTTAATTTTTAAATTTTTAAACAGCAGTTTTTTTGTTTTGTTTCAGGCAACACAGTTTTTTTTTTTCTGTTTCTGTTTTTGTTTTTTTAAAATATGGTCTTTTCCTAAGGGGACCCAGTTTCCATTTAATTCAAGGGGCTGTGAACTGACACATCAGAGAAGCCACTCTACCACTCTGGGATCTGAAATCAGAGAGACTATTTTGATAGCAGTATCTCCCCAGTAACAGTCTGCTTGGGATGCTGGCCCTGGCATCACTGATCCTGGCCCCTCAGAATTATGTTGTTGGACTCTTGGCTCTGTTGTAGCCACTGTGAGTACACTGTGAAAAGTCTCTAGTTGACCACACGGCCTTTGCTTCACTCCTCTGCAATTCAGAGTCCTTGGCAGGAGTATCTAACTGGCTTAGTTTAGGTAACATGACCATGTACTAATTATAAAGAAGCTGGGAAAGAGAATATTTGATTCCCCTTTGGCTTCCATAGAGAGTAGATAAGAAGCTTGCTTTTCATCTGCCCTAGAGGCTGGGCAGCCAAATTTTTGGTGATTTTTATCTTTACTTTTTGCTTATCTATGTGGTTGGACATTCTTTCTTCCTTTCTTTCTTCCCTCCTTTCTTCCTTCCCTCCTTTCTTCCTTCCCTCCTTTCTTTCTTTCTTTCTTTCTTTCTTTCTTTCTTTCTTTCTTTCTTTCTTTCTTTCTTTCTTTCTTTTATTGAGGTACAGTTAACATATAACATAACATGACATATAATATAACGAGTGTACAACATAGTGATTTTATATTTGTATATACTGTGAAATGATCACCACAATAAGTCTAGTAAGCATCTAGCCCCATACATAGTTATAAAATTTTTTCTAGAATGAGCATTTATTACATGTGAAATTTTTTTAAAGGAGTCTGTCATTTTATATATTTTTTAATCAACCAATTGCAAAGTTACAATTATTATACATGTTAGGAGGAGGGAAGGCATTAAAAATGGTTCTTGGACCTGAAAAGATCAGGAATACTAGCCTAAGAATTTGGGACCTCAGTCATTTATGTGTGAGGGTGAAACCCAAGTGGCCTGCCTGGGTCCTGCTGGGATCCTCTGTAGGGGACGTCTGGTGCCCTCTATTCAAGCTCTTTGATTTTCAGAAGAGGTTGTTAACCTGCTCCCAGCTCAGCTGCCTGTTCAAACACTGGAGTCTACACTTAACCAGCAGTAGATCAAAGCCACAACCTCAAACTTAGCAAACATTTGCTTGAATTGAAAAACATTTATGAAGATTTGTCTTAACAGTAATACACATTCATTCACGCATGAGAGCTCTAATTCTCATTAGCATTTATTTTGGGGTTGAATACTACATCTTAGATGATCGCATGCTTTCTCTTCCTATTAGGATTGTTTTATTTGAACCTACATGGAGTCATGCCATTGACTTAAAGAAGGAAGACTAGAATCACCAAGTCCATGGCATTCACTATTTTATTTACTATAAGGATATTTTTAGGGCCTTATTCAGTATGAAAACACATGGAAGCAATTCCTTTCTGGTCTTGGAATTAAACATCTGATTGGTTTTTAATCTAATGGACATTGTGAGTAAAACAGCTGGTCTTGTTTCTTTCTTTGCATGGGCTGCTAGGAAACTCAGAGTGAAATTGTGGCTCATAGCTAACAAGTGTAGAGGACTTTCATGGCAAGCATTTTGTGTATTAATCTTATCCCTGGCTTCATATGATTTCTCCTAACCTAATTTTCTCTTCTTCCTTTAGGAGGACTTTAGTCCTCTCTGATTTCTTTAAAAAATATTTTATTAATATATTTTGTAAGCAAACTTAAATGTTTTAACTTTTTCAGTCAGGGTAGAATAAAGACACACATTAAATATTTAAAATGTTTTCACTTGGACTTATACTGAACTCTGTGCCATTCTCTAATCTAGGAAGCTCAGGGGTTTTATTGAGTTTAAAGTTCTAATTTCAGTCTTTGAGAATAATCATTTTGTCACTACTCCTGTGATTCCTGTGGTAGAAAGAATTTTCATCCACTTGTATTCTTTCAAAACACCTTTTCTTCCATCTGATGTTTATTTTACACCCAGCACAAAAGTTATGAACTTAACCTTTATTCTCTGGATAGTGGAATGGGATTCAGAAACTCACATCTTCATGCAGCTTTGTAATCCTGTAGAAGAATTCTAAGAATTTTGAGTTTTTAAGCTTTTTTTCCTCTTTGAACCTGGATCTGGTACAGATCAACATTAAAAAGTCACTAGTTCGTCTGAGAGGCAAACTTAAGAACAACCTGCAGTCCCTGAGGCTCATTAGAGCCTCCACTGGCCTCTCACTCCTAGTCACCAACACGTACAACAGGGACATAAAAAACCAGTGTCTGTTTACAGAAAAAAGGCATGTGTTCATTATGGAGTAATTCTGAAGGCAGTGATCAATCTTCTTATCAGCATATTTCTTGTAGAGGAAAAAAAAAACCCAGAAAGTAAAGACCATAAAAAAGAAAAAATATCACTCATTGTCCTATTATTAACAGCTAGGGGGTTAACTATCAAGATTTTTTAATAAAGTATTTATTATATTCAACAAATATTTACTGAGGGCCTGCTGTATGTAAATCACTGTGTGATGTCCTAGAATAAATATAGCAGTGTTTAAAACTAGACACAGCCTCTATTCTATGCCTCCTACCCTAGATCTGCTCTACCAGAGCCCGTTTATACAAATGCCATCACCCGGTATACAGTGTTCTGACACCTGCTTTTCTTCCTGGACCGTATATTCTGGATATCTTGTCATGTCAACATCTATACACTGACATTGTCGTTTCAAAAGGCTGAATAATTTTATGTAGATAACTAACCAGTTTATTTTAATCAGTCCCCTAAAGTTGGGACCTTTTAGACAATTATCAAAAGCACCTCTGTTGCAACCTGACACATACAGACCTGTGTGCTGGTCTTATGATTTCAAAATGTTCTTCAACCTCAGATGCACCAGTGTGGAAAACTGGCCCCAGGTCGCCCATAATCTTTCTGGGTTTTCTAGCTCAATGACTTCTGTCTGTACCTTGGTAATCATCTTGTGCATGAAGCCTGACTCATTCACATTCAGGTCTAGCTGACCAAGAATGCTCAGGAGATGATGGAAGAGAGCGTCTGGCTTCTTCCTTCTAATGGCCTTAGTTTCTGCAGTGACGGCATCCTCTCTTGTTGATCTTGGAGTTAATGGTTACACTGCTTCGTCACTTCTGGTGGTGGAAGGAACCAGCTCCCTTTCTATTTATGCCTCCTTTGAGACCTGACACCCTTTTCCTGCATAATCCTGGTGCTCATTAAGTGTGTCTTTGATAGATGAATGAACAGATTCCAGGACTGGAGACATGGTGTGGATGAGGGACAGAGAGTCCACAGGTAGAAGGTGACATGCAAGCGGTGTTAAGCAGGCTTGAGTTCAGTAACATGGATAAGTTCAAGACAAATATTTCAGTTTCTTAAAACAAAAAACAAAAAACACTAGAAGCAATACCAAGGAGCTTAACTAAAAAGTTAATAGAGGAAATAAATGGCAAACTAAATGATATTTAGTTCACTCAAAATATTGCAGAGAAGGGTGAACAGAGGGAAAAGAGTTTATGGGATAAACAGAAAACTAAACTAGGATGGTAGATTTAAATCTAACCATCTTAATAGTTATTTATATCAATGAACTAAATACTTTAATGTGACAACAGAAATTGTCAGATTGTATTAAAAATCATATAGAACACTTGCCAAGATAGACCATAAGATGGGCCCTGAAACGAGTCTTAATAAATTTCAAAGGATTGAAAACACACAGGGTACGTTATCTGAGGTATTCAATTAGTCATCAATAAAATGTCTAGAAATCCCTCAAATATACGGGAATTGAGCAACACACTTTCTAAATAACCCGTGGGACAAATGAAAGCATCACAAAGTGAAATTAAGAAATATTTTAAATTGAGTAAGAGTGAAAATAAAACACCAAAGTTTGTGGAATGCAATTAAATCAGTATGAAGATTCCTTTTGTTATAGCTGTGGATGAGGGATGAGTATGCGCCCCCTTTCCCCTCAGCTTTTTGAATAAGAGGGTATCTATTGCATTCTCCTATCTCTGCCTCACCAGTATTTGTCAGGTAGGTGTCAGGGAGCTAACTGGTCTTTGTAGTCCACAGGCCTCTGCATCTATGAAACCAGAGCTGAGAAGCCACACTTGAGGACCACAGCTGAAGAGATCACCCAGCCTGGGTCTGATTCTGCTGGTAAGACCCTGGACTTCAAGGCTGAGTCTGATGCTGGAATGGAAAGACATTTTGGAAGTTTTGTTTTGTTTTGTTTTGAGAGGTGACTGTCAAGTGGTTATGAATCATTAGGAGTTTAGAGGAGTTACATTGGTGGCCCCCAGTGAACCGTGCCTTCTGGCATTCACATCCTTGGGTAGTTCCATATTGACTCAAGGCTAATGTGACATTAGCAAGGATGACGTAAGCAGAGACTTGAAAAGTGCCTGCACAATAGGGTTTGTCCTCCTGAAACACTCCTGGGACTTCAGCTGCCATGTGTAAAGAAGCCCGTATCAGATGACTGAAAGGTGAGGGTGGTGTGGAGAGAGACGTGGGAGATGAGAGACTATCTTGGGTGCTTTCACCGAGCTCCCAGCTGGATGCAGCCGCCTGAGTGATCTCAGCTATACTGTGAATCTCCCAGGTGAGCCCCGGTAATCCACAGAATCATGAGAAATAACAAATCATTGTTTTAAGCCATTAATTTGTGGGGTGGTTTGTTATGTGGCAATAGATACCTGGAACACACAGGAAACTTTGGAACCAGAAGAGTTGTTCAGAGCTGTCTCATAGAAACAGGAGTCCAGGTCTTTTTACTCCCTGGAGGAGAGCAGAATTGGCCATCCCACAATGTGCTACTTGGTATGTGGATTATTTTAAGCTGAAGGCAATCAAAGCCCAGTAGACTCAGAAAAAGCCTTTTACCTCTCCCTTAACTACCTAAAAGAATTTAGACAGAAGGCCTCTACCAGAAAGAGAGCTATTACCAGAGATGACTTAAAAACAACAGCAACAACAAAAGCCCTGAAAGACATCTGCCCGGCAGAGCAAACATCTGATTATAGCATCTCCTCTTCTCACCTTCCTGGGAGTGGCCCTCCTCCGCTTTGGAGCCCCAGGCCTCTACCCCTTTCCTTAGCTCAGGATAGTATATAAGCCTCAATTGCCTGACTGCCTTTGAGTTTTGTATTTTTATAGAGCTCCCTTATATATGAAATTAAATTTGTTTTTCTCCTGTTACTCTGTATTACATCAGTTAGTTATTAGACCAGCCAAAGAACCTAGAAGGGAAGAAGGGAAACACTTTCTTCCCCTACCCTACAGACCTGTCATTACAACCATGCTGCCTCTTGGAAGATGGTATTGTCTTGGGTGAGGCAGCATTTTTTTAGCCAAGGGCAAGTCCCAGAGATGGGCACAGTTGTGAGCGGTTATAGCCAACACTTCTGGCATCTAGGGGAATGAGTGCCTTGATCCGGGGAGCATAGTCCAGCATGCCCTACAGTCATGTTTCTATAGACTTCCACTACTAGCCCACTGGGGGATATAGGAAAGGGGCTACAAATAACTTATCTGATGCCAAGACCATCTCCTGGCAGGATGTGCCTGGCTTAAAGGAAGGCATAAAGAATTAGTCTCTAGACACATGGTAGGTGGACCAATGAAGGTAACTGACCAGGATTTCTGGTGCTAGGGAAGTACTGCATGGCCATGACTGGCCATGGTGCAGTGAGATCAAGCATTACTTTTTCCACCCTGACTCATTTCCGTTTCCATTACTCAGGCTGCGGAGGTAAGGACAGTGAAGATGTCAGGCAGCTTGTTCTTAGGGCCCCAAACATGGAGAGAGAGGTGTAGGGCAAGACTGAAGAGGGTATCAGGGGCCTGGAAATCAGAGGAGAGGCATTGAGAAGGAATTCTGTGTGAAAAAGTACGTATGTTTAAGGATGTTCGCTGTAGTACTGTTTATAAAAGTGAAAGATTGGGAAAACGTATATATCCATCAGTAGGTGAGCGATGTGTTAAAAAAGGAACAAAACGTATTGAGAATGCATGTGAGTTGATTGCTTCCTTAGCATTTCATGCTTCCTTACTATAATAACGTAATTTTGATTCACATAATCTGCCATCCCTCTTGCAGTCTACTCATTTCAGGGAAGCTAACCCAACCCAACTCATGGGTGGGCTCTGTGTGGTCTAAGCCAATCAGCACACTCCAGCCCCTCTGCCCCACCCCATCCACATCACTTGGGGTCATGTGACCCAAGGTGGTCCAATTAGAGTGAATTGTGTAAGACTCTTCCTTGGAATGCTGGGAGAGGAACAGACTTGTGGACACTTTCTCTGGAGGTGGACAAAGACCGTATTACAGCAGCAAGGGAGGCAATATTTTCCCTGTACTGTCTTAAGGTTTTTCAGCTGGGCCTGAGATTTAAACTGATGTAAGGCAGATAAATGGGAGAAAAGCATACACTTTTATATGACATGAGAGCCCTCACAAGGGAATGAACACCCCAAGAAATGACAAAACCTACATGCTTTTACATTAGGTTTAACAAAGAGAGGCAATTGTAGAAAAGTTACTAAACTATCTGGGGAGGCTAAGGGAAGATAAGAATTATTTTAATGAGGTCTGTTTGTATAGAATTCTCTCAGTCTCAACTTTTGCTCCTTGAGGTAAGAATATTGCTTGCTTTCTGGTACAGGGAGGGCTACTTTGACATGGGAGATTTTATCTCCTGTTTTCAGGAAGAACAGGGAGACTAGAATGCCTTTCTTGCACTATCTGTGTTTTAAGTACTTTTTGCTCAAAATATCTTTATGCCAAAGAGGCATATTTTGGGATAGCATATTTTGCCTCCCTTCATGGCCCTGGGTGCATAACGGAGCAGGATTCTGTGGGAACTTCCAGGGACAGATCCCTCCTCCCGTGTCCTCTGCCTGCCTCTTGTTTGCAGAAAGGCTGTAGTCTCCCAGGCCTCCCCTGAGTCACAAAAGCCTGGCTCATGAATTAATGATTGAAAGGATGTGAATATGTAGTGACAAAACTAGCAGTTGAGCTAGTGTCAAGGAAAAGCTGGGCTGGTCTAACAAGATAACTCACAAGTCTAGGAATGTGAAGGAGAGGCTGGGCTGGGCTAACAAGATAACTCACAAATCTAAGTATTGGAATACTGATCTGAGATCTGCTGGACTAATTGGTAAATCTAAGTTAATTAGAGTTGGTTTGCTGTTCATATTTTTTTTGCTAGCCAGCTGGATTTTCAAAGAGATATATCTGCCTTTGGAATGTTGGTTTGCTGCCTCCCTGCCTCCACTTTTGTGATAATGATGCTGCTAAAGCTGTTCCATGCCTATTGGCCGAATACCCCAAGCTTCTACTTTACCCTATGCACACATCTTGGAGGTGCTCAGAGCTTCGGAGCAGAAGCCCCTCTGAGCCCGCCGGCGTAATACATTTGATTACTCCAACCCTCCGAGTGGTGCTTGTTTCTTGGCTGGCCTGTCGTTTCCGTAACACTAGGAGAACTGGTAAGAATTTAAACTGTAAATCAGCTATATGGTAGTCACAGAATCTTTAGTTCCTCCCTGAAGTATCTAGATAACAGTATGTGATGCACATTTCCTGAGTTGTTTTACAGATGCTAAAGCCCCCACCAAATGGAAGATGTTAAGTATTATTTGATGACCAAGATCACGTAGCCCTCCAGACCTACTGGAGCCTGAGGATTGATAATATTAACCCTTGTGACACTGCCCCATAACCTCACGATCAACCAATCAGAGAATTTTGCACAAGCTGATCAAGCAGCTTGTGACTCTTCCTCCCTCACCTTGCCTTTAAGGGAAGCATTTGCTTCCCTGAAACCCATCAGGGAGTTTTGGTTCTTTGAACATTAGCTATCCTGGACTCCTTGTCTGGCACCTTGTAATAAATGCTGCACTTTTCCTTCACTACAGCCTGGTGTCAGTAAATTGGCTTTACTGCATGGGGGCGAGAAGACCCAAGTTCAGTTCAGTAACAGGTGCTGTTGGCAGCCATCTTACAACCACAAGGAGAGTCAGTTTTAGCCCCAAGCTGACTTCACGGAAGGCAGAGTGAAGAGAAAGAAATGGGATTTTTGGATTAAGCCTCACCCCAGAGCCAGCCTGACCTGTAGACTTTCTACAGGTCATGAGCCACAGTTTTCCTTATTGTCTAAGCCAGATAGAGCTAGATCTCCCCTCCCTGTAAGAGAGCCTGACTGGTAGCACAGGCACGATCCACTGAGCAGTGCTGGGAGCTGGCGCTACTGCGGGCTGCAGAGGCTCATTCAATCAATTATGAAACAGTCATATGATGATACATCACGCAGCTGCTAAAAATGAGATTTTGCATGGAACGATTTCAACGAGAAGTGAAAAGAGCAGGTATCAAATATATGGCATGAAATCCTATATAATCAAAGGGGAAAATATCCTTTTTAACCACGTGATCTATTGGTGGAATGGGGGAAGGTAGGGGCAGGAGAGAGGGATCCTGTTTTTCTCAGTTATCTCAGCTTGAATCCTATCTGATGCCTGAGGGAAGAGAGGGCACCCCGTCCTCCAGAGAGACCTGTTCAGAGGGTGAACCAGAAGCACGGGAGCTGGGGGTTGGGGGGAGGGGACCTAGTCTTTGAAATGCCAAGGTTGGGGGTGCACAGACAGACTACAAGCCTTAAAATGCCCAGCGCTTATGACACAAGAGTTATCACAGGGGGATCTATTCCTTTGGAGAGGGTCTGAGACCAGAACCTCCTGGCTCTAGGGGAGGAAGGAGCAGGGCCCCTGGAGAGGGGAGAGCTGGCTCATTTAGAGCCTTGTCTAGCTTCCTGGAATTTGAGCTTCTGGTGGGCAACAACTGTCTTGTTTTGAGTCCCCAGTCACCCAGGACTACTGTGGGCAGTTCTGAATGAAGGAGACCAGGCCATGGTGAGGGTGGGGCTCAGACAGCAGAAGTGGGGTTTAACACCTGCATACCCCCAGTGAGCTGAAGCCCCAGATACTGGGTGCCTGCCTTTTGTCATCAAGCCTGACTTTGCAGCTGAAAATTTTGCTTTCTGGCCGTTTCAGTAGTTTCTCCTTTAAATGCAAATATTATTTTTAAGGAGCCTCCAGCCCAGGGAAGTCTAGATCTGCTTAACTGCTCTCAGTGGGAACATGCAACTTTAAAGTCCTTGAAAAGGAGAATCCAATACTGAGGAATTTGCATATTCGGAAAGCTTTCAATAGAAGTCTGAGCCTTGGAGCCTGTGAATAAAGCCTGTGTTTGCTGTTCCACATGAACAGTACAGAAGGGATAAGAGAAAGGAGGTGCACTGCATCCAGCCGGTGGGGGAAGTGCATTTGCCAAGAGCTGTGAGGGTTCTGGGATGTGTGTGTTGAGTCACTTCTCCTCTGCAAGTTTCCAGGGAGCTGGTTTGCATGAGGTAAATACGCAACCTTATTCCCGATGCCAAGGGCCACTTGCTATGTAACCTTGTCTTACCTCAAGGATATGGCCTTTGTGGGGAGGGGCAGGGCAGCCCAGTGGGCAACGTTGGGGAGGGGCGGATTCTGGCTGTTTGATGTTTATATGGGATTCAGCCCCATGCTCAGATGGGCTCCTTTTCCATCCCTTCTCACTTCACTAGGGACCTGTGGTGACCATGGCAGTCAGGAGACCTTACCAGTGTGGTTTACTAGTGCTTCCTTCAGCCCCATCCCTTGTCTGCCTTCAGGCTCTGGAGAGGCTGAAAGAGAAAGCCTTGAGAAGGAAGGAAGCAAGCTCAAAAGTTCTACCCACCAACATCGGCCCAAGGTTTCAGGCCTCAGTACCCAGTAGCCCTTTGTGGGTACTTGGCTAGACCCACAGGAAGTGCCCCAGAGGTCACAGTGAGAAGGATGCACGTGTTTGACCAACACCCTCCCCCACACACGCTGAGTCCTCCCTCTGTGGCCTGTGGTCTGCCTGCTGGATGTATCCTCTTAGAAGAATGAACACCAGCAAAGGACCAGAGACCCTATGAAGTCACTGCTCCAATTCGTGCTGCAGGTCCTGAGTGTGCACTTGGGATCAAATTGCTGACGGGTCCAGATGTGTAACCTCAGATGCCCCTGGAAGCCAGTGACATGATAGGATGTCATTCCAGGCGAGTTTATTCTAAGACCAGCCTATACACTAGACCAAGACATTACCCTTGACTTTATTTCTACTATTAACGAACCAAACAAGGTAATAAAATGGACAACAAACTAGTAGAACAAAATGCCTCCCCATGTGGCCTCCTTCCCCCAGAAAAATGGTATGCAACACCCCACTCTTTCTTTCTTCCTCTCTCCCTGTCTTTTCTTCCTTCTCTCTCTCTCTCCTATCCTTCTCTTCCTTTCTTTCAATCCAAACACAGTGTTATTGACCTCTTTCTATATACCAGGCACTGTTCTAGGAGCTGGTGATACTTTAGGCAACAAGAAAATAAAAAAAGATTCCTGGCCCATTAGAGCTTAAAGGCTGGAGGAGGGAGACAAGTAATAAGTAATCACCATGAGCAATAAATAAATTTGACAGCATACTAGGTATGGTAATATAGGGTACTGAGGGCCATGGAGGACGGAGGTGAGTAGGGTTGTGCAGTTTTAAACAGGGCAGTCAAGATGGACCCCACTGAGAAAAAATGACATTTGAGCAAAGCATTGAAGGCATGTGTAGGGGAGGAAAAAGATCTTTTTCTTCTATCCTTCTAAATTCTTGGCTGGGGCACCTGTAACAAAAGACAGATTAATAACAGAAAAACATACAAGCTTATTTAATATAAGTTTTATGTGACACGGGAGCCTGCATAAGGAAAGGAAGACCTGAGGAAGCTGTTAAACTTGAGCCTTTTTATGCTCGGTTTGAGGATAATTAAAATGTGATAGTCATCTGTGTCTTGGAGTTGAGGATGCTTCTTTCCTCTGGGTCTGTGGAAGGCACCTCTCACGGGACGGTCTTATCATTTGTTTCAGGGGAAGGTTACTGAGTCCTTCCTGAGTTTGTTTCTCAGATTCCTCCAGCTTAAGGTTGCTATGGGCTATCAGGGAAAGAGTGTGCCAGGCACGGGGAATGGCCAGCACAGAGGCCTAGTGTGAGAGGGTGCCTGGCACTGGCGAGAAACAGCAGGAAGTTCTCCATAGCTGTAGCAGAGTAGGCGGGGCACAATGGGAGGTGCAGTTAGAGAGGGAGGGGGGCTTTGTACGGACCAGGCTTTTGCTCCGAGTGAGACGGAGACCACCGGAGGATTTTGAAATCACTCTCATGGAAAATGTCAAGAATACACTGACAACCTCTCCTTAACCGTGGGCTCTGTCCTTGGCTTGCTTAGTCTGGTTTTAGCAGAAATCCTGCTGGATCAGTTTAGCCAGAACCTTCTACCCTTGGTATCTGAGCACCTACGGACACTTCCCCACTGAGAGCTTATCAGCATGGGGTGCCTTCAACAAGAATCCTATCAAGTCGGTTGAGCTAGAGTTCCCCCTTGCTCTCATGTTCCTCTTAGTAATTTTCCATTCACTGACTCCACCTTGCTCCTTGGCTATAAATCCCCACTTGTCTTTGTTTCAGAATGGAGCTCCATTCTCTACTGAGGTCTTGCCTTTCCCATTGAAATAGTTCCTGATTAAAATTTGCCTTCATTGCTTTGACTTTCGTCCGGCTGTGATCTTTCTACACAAAGTAGAGAGACAAGTATGATGAACCCAGCACATACCAATCACACTTATTCCCCAAAGATCAATGGCCCGCTTGTTTCATCTGTATCCCCATTTCCCACCTGCCTGACATCACATCATTTCATCCATAAGTATTCTTGTATGTATCCTTGAATGATAAGAACTTCTTTTAAGTCTACATAAAATCAGTTTCACACCTAAAAATTTACAATAATTCCTTAATAGAGTCAAATATCTAGTCTTTCTGTTAGTAGAGGTTTCTTTGCAGAGGAGTGACATACTCTGATTTACTTTTTTTTTTAATGGAGGTACTGGGGACTGAATCCAGGACCTTTGCGTGCTAAGCCATGCTCTACCACTGAGCTATAACACCACCCACCCTACTTTACTTTTTAAGTGGTCAGATTGTGCAGTGCACCCGCATATCTCATACTCTAGTCCGAGAAGATTGGATGGTATAACCACTTTGGAAACCAGCATGGCAGTTTCTTATCAAGTTAATCATATACCTACCTCAGGACCCAGCAATTCCATTTCTAGGTATTTACCAAAGAGAAATGAAAACCTTCATCTACAAAAAGAATTATACAAACATGTTCTTAGCAACTTTATTTTAAAACCCCCAATTTGGAAACCATCTGATTGTCCATTAACAGGTGAGTTGATAAACACATGTGGCATGCTCACACAATGAAATGCTACTCAGAAAGAAAAAGGAATAAACTGTTGCTATATACAGAAATATCAATTAGGTTCAAAATATTACATGGAGCAAAAGAAGCCAGAGACGAGAGTGCACAGGCTGATTCCACTTTATATGGGTTTCTAGAGCAGACAAAACTATGTGTCTCTCTGTCCATAGTGACAGAAATTAAACCAGTGGTTGTTTTGTGGTCACGGATACTGATTAGTGGAGAGGGGCTGGTTGATGGGGAGACTGGTGGTGAGCTTGGAAGTCTCAGGGGGTGTGCGGGAGGTTTGAAGACAGAGAGAAGAATCTTGGGGAATGTGAGGTGATTTGATCCCCCGCAGCAATGAGGCCAACCTAGAGTTCGAGATGGTGAATTTAGAGTGAGTCTGGCGTGCTTGGCTGCGCTTCCCCGAGTTGGCTGCACAAATGCACTTGCGCAGGAGGCAGAGAACTGGGTTTCACCAGGGCGTGGTTTTGCCAAGTGAGTAAGATGAAGGGAAACAAGGACGTTTCAGGCACCAAATCAATTCCTAACTCCATCAGACCAAAAAGACTTTCCTTTTGCTTGTTCCCACACATAAAGTCCCCAAATATGTATGAAACATTAATCACCAAAGGTGCAATATACACCCCAAATATCCTCCATCCCACTTCTCCTAGTCAGCTCTGTCCAGCTTCAGGGACTCACTCAGGGGCCTACTGGGAGCCATGGGCTGTTTGAGCAACTATAGTCGCGGGAATCTTCCACGCACACTATGTCCTTGAAGACAGCTCATCAGCACAGTAAAAGCACCTCCTATCACACCTGCAGATAGAGCGCCGTAAGCTAAAACTAAACTGCATGCTGTGCAGCAGACAGCAATCCAAATGCCAATGTCCCGAGTATAATCAGATTCTCCAGAACATGGTACAAGCAGTTCACTTGACCGCTGGAGGTGGGCTGGCAAAAGAGGGGTAGAAAAAGTGGAGGGGGGAGGAAAAAGGTTTAAAGGAGAATCCAGTCCCAGGGGTTCAGTGCCTTCATGGGGTCAGCCAGCCCAGACCCTTCATCCTGAGTCCAGCAGAAGACAAGTGGGCTTTTCCACTCGTCTAGTTTATACTCAGCTGGGATCACTCACCCCGGACTTGAACAGCACTCTTTAGCTCTTAACCTCCTGGAGGAGGCTGAGCTTGAATTCTTTTCTTCAGCCCTGCAGCTGGGACCAAATGGCCCTCTTCCTTGGAAAGCTTCCTCCTTGGCAGCCAATGATGCTACACTTCTGGCAGTAAGGTGCCTCAAGGCTTCTTGGTCCCAGTCCTTTTGCCAGCTCACGGCTCTGTTCCTCCCAGCTTTGGCCAGGAATACATCTTGGGATGCGGACGAGGGCGCTTTGCTGGTTCAAATCCCTGCTGTCCCTGCTCCGAGTCTCTGAAACTGGCTGTGTGAGGTGTAATAACGTAAATTATCCGCATATTATTAATGTATATGCTGTCTCTGCATATGCGGAGGAGGAGTTGCCTGGGGATACAGGGTCTTCCTGATCTTCCCAGTGAAGATGGAAATTGCAACAGCAGTGTGAAGAGCTGTGCTTCCTCCAGTGGGTCACCAGTGGGTCACCAGTGTCTGCAGGTCTGGTTTACTGCCCTGCCTGACAAGGAACTGAGCCTGGGACCTTAGGGAGGAGACAGAAGAGGCTGTACTTAGGTGTTCCGTGTGAGTTTTATGACTGGATTTGTCAGTTCAGTTCCCTGATCATGTTTACTAACTCTAACTGTAACCCACCAGGCTTCATGACCAGGGGGAGAGTGGTTGCCCTCTGGAGGTGAGGTGGAATGGATGGAGACCACTATATCTGCAAAACTCAGAATCTTCCAGCTGGTCCTAGGCTCCTGGCACCAATGAGCTGACTGGACCAGATGGGCACTTGCAGGAGGATGGGGCCTTTTGAACTTGGCTCTGCCCTTTGCTTCTTGCACTCCCATCTTGTGTACCTCTGCCACCCTTGGATGGATTGCTCCAGTGGGACAAACCTAACTTTCTCAAGAATAACCAATCTGTGGTCTAGAGACCATTCAGAGTCAAGGTCTCAGTTCAGACTGGTGAGGATGCTAAGTCCTCAAGCCTAGCTTCAACCAGGCTGTCTCCAGTCTGAACTCACAGCCATGCAGCCTTAGTTACTGCACTGTGTTCACAAATATTCTCGGTCACACTTTCTAGCTCTAAATTTCAAAAGCACCTATTGGGGCTATTGCTTGAAATTGGTAGTAATTAAAATACACTTGAACAATGTGGAGGGTTAATCTGAGTATAAATTTATAGTTGGCGGAAAGGGATCCAGGGATCCCCTTGAACTAAGAACCTCTGCTATCACTGCTCAGTGGTAGAGTGTGTGCCTAGCATGCACGAGGTCCTGGGTTCAATCCCCAGTACCTCCATTACAAATACATAAATACATAAATAAATCTAATCACCCCCCCCTCCAAAAAAAGAAAAAAAGTGGAAAAAAAATTTGTAGCTGGCCCTCCATACCTGTGGTTCCTCCCATCCTCAGATTCAACCAACCACAATCATGTAGTACTGTAGTAATTACTGCTGAAAAATACTTGCATGCACTTCAAACCCGAGTTGTTCAAGAGGTCAACTGTGGTTCATCCAATGGTCACATTTATAAATCACTCTAAATATAATGGCCCAGCCCAAATCTCAACTTATCCAAAAATGATCCCGATGGTGGTAGGCCTATTCATTTATGAGATTTCATTATGTGCTGAGAAGGATTTGAGAGAAGAAAAACACCTGGTGTCTGCCTTTAGGAACTAACAGAGGGGACAGGTGGACACGCCATCAGAGCTTCACACAGCGGGATGAAGAGGGGTGGGGGATCCTGGCATGTGACTGTCCAGCACACACAGTTTCCATTCTTTAAGAGTAATGCCTACAGTCCATGACAAGCACTGTGAGGCCCAAGGCAAGGCCAGTGTGGGGAAGCGTCTGCAGATGAGCTCAGTGGCAGTGACTATCAAGTGGGGTGCTGTTAGCATTTTGGGTGGGGTAGGTCTTTATTGTGTGGAACTGTCTTGTGCATTGCATTCTTGGCCTTCACCTCAAACGGCCCAAGCATCCCCTAGTCACTGTGACAACCAGCACTGCCTAGACATCTCCCTGGGTGCGAGGGTAGTGCTGCCCAGGTCCCCACTGCCCTGGGGAAATCCAACCACCAGGGGTCTGTGGCTCAAAGGGGTTGTGAATCCCCGGCACCTGGCTACTCAATCATTCATTCTCATGAAGTGGTGGGGGTGGAGGGGAAAGGGGCGGGAGTAGGAGGGCAGCACCAGGGCCCAGGTCCCAGGCCCAGCTCACTCTGAGTAGACACCTGCTGTTTTTAGCTGCCTAGCATCCATTCCCATTTCCTTTGGTTAAAAATTACCCAGATTTCTGTTTTGTCTCTTCTCTTCTCTCAGGCTCATACTTTCCATAGAGTTGACCTCAGTTCCAAAGGCGGCTGTGTAAGCCCAGCCTGGCCAGTCAGAGCACAGCATTCGCCTGGGCAGAGCACGGGTTCTGGGAGGGACATAGGACCTATCCAGAACCGCATCGGATCAGAGGCCTTTTGATGTTGGCAAACAGGCTTCCTTCCTGCCAGACTTGACCTTCAGAGGCAGGGAGGTTGTTGCTGGGGAAGCCATCTGGCCACCTGGTGGGAAAAGTTTGCCTAAGCCTGAGCACAGAACCAACACAGCAAAGCAGACGGGGAGAAATGGGCTCTGGGGGCACTGGCTGCACCCCTAGAAGAAACCACACCAGAACTGGAACTCTTAACTTTTATCGGAATCAATACATTTTTGTTTTGCTCAGGTCAGTTTGGGTTAGATTAGCCAACATTTGCAACGAAAGGGGACCTAATTAATATGCCAGAAAAAGGAGCTAAATATCTTCAGTCAGAGGAGCTGGGCTGACAAGAGGCTGTAGCCCCTGCCCCACCTCCTCAGTCCCCTCCACCATGTCTGTGGGTCCCTTTCATCCCAATCTGCAGAACAGATAGCAACACGACCCCACCCCATTCCACCCCCGGAAGTCAGCATTCTTCTTCCGGAGGCTGGCTTCCCAGAGAAGGTTCCTGTTAATCCGGGGGTGCCCTCTCCAGGAAAGGAAGTCCTGTGATTGGGAGGTGGTGAGTGGGCTCTGGGATTCCTGGTAACTGGCCTGGCCCCCTGCCCAATCGCACCTGTGCTGGAGCGGGCAGATCAGCTCCTGCCTCCCCAAGGGCTGTCCTGCTGGCCTCTTAAGAGGTGAGCGGGTCATCCAGGTGCTCTGTGCGGTTGCTCCAGGGTTCAGGGTTGTCCTCACCTGGTTACTACCCACCCCCTCCCATCCCCCTGCTTCAGTGCACTCTGGACTCCCATCCTTTACCATCTGCATTTTTTTACCTGGGGACTTCCTCTCTCCAGTGGCCAAAAGTGCAGGGGAATTAACCACCTCCCTCCCAGCAGCCTTTAACCAACAATTGACAGGATGGGTGTGTAAACAACCGGCTTCTTCTCAGGTGGGATTACTCAGAGGTATGTGTTCTGTTTCTTGTCACTGCCCCAGCAGGACTCAGCTTCATTTGCCCCCAGTGGCCACTGAACCTGTATTCATTGTATTCATTGTTCTCCTTTCCCTGTTTCATACTCGTCTCCCCTCCTGGTGTTTTCAGGGATCTCCTTGAACTAAGACCTCTGCCACTGCTGCTCAGGAGCTAGATGTCCAAACCACCAGGTGCTGACTGGGTTCAGCTAAGTCACCGGACAGACCAGAAGGCTGCAAACTGTGCCTCCCCCTGCCCTTCGTCTCTCCCAACACAGGTGAAGCTAAATGAAGCCAGTTCCCAGAGACAGAGTGTTCCTGGGCTCAGGGCCTCTGTTCTCCAAGGTGCAGGCCTAGGAAAAAGCCAGTGCATTCCTCCTGGTCCCACTAATTGGGATTACTGCTGGATCCAAGTGCAGTTGACTAATTATGTTAGCTATTGAATTAAGTTGTCTAATTCCTGCATTTACAGTGGGAAAATCTAAAATAGTTGGTTCTATGAATGTATGCAGAGAAAGTTGCCCACCTTGGGTCTGTGACCCCCAGCAGCAAGGGCAGGATCCCACCCTGGTTTACCTGGGGCTCACTGAGACCCCCACATTTACCTTCCTACCCATCCATTTGCCAAGTCCAACCTTTGTGTCTCTGGGTAAAATACACTAAAGAAATAGAATTTTGTTTTGTTTTGTTTTGTTCTATTTTGGTGACAAGAAGGATCCTTGATGGAAACTGGATCTGTAAGAAAAATAAAAACAGAGCCATTAGCTTCAACAATACTCTGTGGCCCCAGAATTCTGGTGGCTTTCCAGTTTTATAGCCTCAGAGGTGACAGTTTAGTAGCTAAGATCCTCCTGTGGAAAAATAAATTATTTAGGATTCAAATTTCTTCCATTCATCATGTCCACTCTTCCTTTTGTCCAAACACAGCCTCACAGAGACGGGTTTTTTCCCTTCAGGCTGTAAGGAGCTTATGCAAAGTGCTTAGCATCAACTGTGCTTGGTCACTGTCAGTGTCTTCTGTGTCCTCTCCCTGCTCCCAGGGCCCCCAGCAGCTGTGATGGAGCCTTGCTCTGCCAAAGCTAGACCACGGTGGTGAGTTTTACTACATTCAGTGCCCGAAAGGAGAGGGGATGCAGCCCCTTTCATTTTAGTGCAGCATCATTCACTGGTGGGATGCTGAGAGAGAGAGGCTCACCAAGCTTTAGGAAAGAAAATTCTAGAAAGATCTTCCCCAAGAGAGGAGGCTTTGCCACTGTCATCAGATGGTTCCTCACTTTCCAGACTGAGAAGAACACCAAACTGCTCATTTCCCTTCCAGAGCGTCTAAGAGCAGAGCCTGCGAGACTCAGGATAACTCAGCAAACCCCCGTAATTCGTCCCTGCCCCTCTGCTCCCCCAACACACGCGTGCACACTGACTCGCACACCCTCCGGGTGGCTTTCAGTGGCTAATGCACTAAAGCCAGAGATGTCTCCAGGCCAATAGATCTGCGCTTTGAAATTCATCCTGCACTGGCTACCACATCACCTTCTTCAAACATTCTTGCCTGTTGCAGTGGGTGCTGCTGGCTGCTTTCCCCAGATCCCTCCTCTTCCTTCCCAGCAGGGTTTTAGTGCTCCCCTTCTTTGTCCAGCCTCCTAGACGGAAGCAGTCCCAGCCCTAGGGGCAGAGCGTCGGGGTAGCTGTAGGTTGGTCTAATCCAGTCATAATAATCCAAACCCCTGCGCTAGTTATTTGCTTAAGAAGGGGCGTGAGATCCAATTCAGGGGCATGTCACTCCAATCAGGGGGCAAGTATACTGGGGAGGGGGCTCCTGGGAAAAATTTCTTAACTCAAGAAGAGACACAAGGAAAGGTGGCCTTTCCATCCCCCAGCACTCTAGCTTTTGGCGGTCAGGTGTGAGGATACAATTCTGGGGGCTCCTCTAGACTTCTGCACAGGAGGGGAAGCTCTGATGGTGTCAGAGCTGGAAGCTGGAAAAGTCCCCAGGTCTCTGATGACGCTGTTGAGTTACAGCCCTGACACTTCCCAGCTGTTCTGTTGTTATCTGAGATAATCTCCTTATTATCATTTTGAATTCTGTTTTCTGAAGTTTGAAGCATCAAGTAATCTCACTCATAATCCATTTACAAATCAAGTCTTAAAATGCCTTGCAGCATTTGGAAACCTACCAATTTTTACCCTTTCATTTTAGAACTGAATTAAAGAGAGTGATGCCACTGGCAGAATATTTTTTTCAGTTTACAAAGCAGCTTAACCATGGGAGGTATGTAAGTTTCATTCAACTTTCATTCAACTAGTGAATTTTTCTCATGAAGCAGTGAAAACTTTTTGCACCTCAAAGTGTCTGCATTTAGAGCAGTGTCTGAGAATACAGGACGCCTGGGAAGGGGGCACTCAGTGAGCACCTGGGTTGGCCCATCGAACCTGAGTGCTGGTTCAGCGTCCTCCCTCTGTTTATTTTACAGATGGAGATGGGTGCTGGTGCCAGGATGGGAGAGCACATGTTTGTCTGCCCACATTCAGCAGAGAATAGGAGAACAAGCAGAAAGGAGGCTGCTGGATCCTTATGAGCAGAGGTCACAGCCCTGCTCACCAGTCCCTCCCACTGAGATACGTCTCTTTGCCTTTTTCTACCTGTGGACACTTGTTGACCTGAGCCTACCTGTTCTCCTTACCTCTGGAAACTTACTGGGATCCTGCATGCTCACTGAGACCCAGAGAAGACCCAGAGGAGACCCAGAGCAGGTCTTCTCCACTGGCTCCCTCCTTCACTATCAGACTTCTCATCTTTGGTCTCAGTTCCCGGTCCTCTGCTTTCTCCCTACATCATCTCAGCTGCTGCCTAGGACTTTAAATCTCCACTATTGCTGAAGACTCCTATGTTCACAGCTAAGACCCACCTGTCCTGTGACCTCCCTCTATCCCTCTGCCTACGTGACATTTCCACTTGGTTGGTCAATGTCTCAAAATTACCAACAAAACAGAACCCTTGATTTCTATCCCTTCTCATGCGCTGGTCCTCTGTCAATGACATCCCAACCTTGGAGTCATCTTTGAGGCTTCTCTTTCCCTCATTATTTCACCCAGTCTATCAGCCAGACTTGCTGGTTCTACTCCCAAAATACACCCATTCAATTTCCTCTCCACAGCCATCACTCTGGTCCAGGCACCATCTTTGCCTCCCTGGACCAGTGCAAGTGATTCCTGCCTAATTGTCCTCCCCCTTTCCATTCTGTACCCAACAGGCACTGTGATTGTTTTGAAATCTAAACCAGAGCTTGGGCTCCTCCCCTGTGAGTTGGGGATGAATGACTGGCAATGATGGGAAAGGCAGGGAGCAAGTTCTGAAGAGAAGCTCTGAGCTGCATAGGAACCTCTGTTCCCACTTCTCTCCATCTCCTCCTATGTGTCTGTGACTCATGGAACCACCCCAGGCCAGGGAGCCGTGGGAAACTCTGTTTTGACAATCCCAACAGTGGGTCTTGCATTGTCCACAAGCGAGCCTGGGGTGCCGTGACAAGAGAGCCGTGCCAGAGGACTGGGACCAGGAATGCAGCACTCAGTTCTAAGCTGAGAGGCTGGGACCTTGGTCCACCCATAAGGACCTCCTGTATTCAGAGAAGGAATAGACACTAGCCCTGTGCTGTAGGGCTGGCAAGTTAGTGGGCTTGAGGACCACTCTGCAAAAGGCCGTAGGCACAAAAGGGGTCCACATACCTGCGGGACTGCAGGCCTGGGGACTTGTTCACAGGGATTCAATGATGTAGTAGGCAGCTCCCAGGGCCCCCAGAGCCACAGCAACAGTCCCGAGGGCTTGGAGCATGCGAATTACGATGAGCGGAATGTTTTCTTGTAGGTCTTCTGCAAAGCAAAGCAGAAAACTCACAGGTTGGGGGCAGCTGGGCTCTAGTGCCTGTCTATGGGTGGGGGAAAGCAGAAATTGTGGGGTTCCCTCAGGACTGCAGGAATACCCTTCTCCCCCCATAGGTCCTCCTCTCAAGGGAACACAACTCCCTGCCTCCCTTCCAGTAAAGCTCTCCCACAGGACCTGCCAGGATCCGAGAATGGGCTGGCGTCCTGGGATGCCATATCCTCTGGACACTCAGGGAACAGGTCACAAAGGCAGTCAAGGCTGCCACATGCCAGGCGCTGTGCTAAACACCTCACATCCAGAGTCTTCCTCAAGCCTGCCGACCGCCCTGTGAAGCCCAGTCCACCATGTCGCTCCCTTTTGGAGCTGAGGCATCGGAGGAAGCCGCATATGATACCCACCACAAAGGTGGTGGAAAAGGGAAGTTTATGATTATGCTAATTATTGTGAGGAAGGGTTCCACAAAATGCAATATCCACTTTGACAAAAATCCTACCAAAGTAGGGACTCTTATTTAATGGGAATGTGTATTTAAAGCCCAGCGCCAACCTTCCACTCCACTGGGAAATGGAAAACTTATGGAAGCAGGTGCTAAACTTGAGCAGAATTAAGACTACATGTTTTACCTAGTCAGAGTGGCCTCTGTCCCGCCCCCTCACTTTCCTAATTATTGTCCCTTTTCCTCCCCACTAATGCTCTCCCTTTAAAATAGGCAATAGAGGATCCTAAGATCCTTTTAGAGTAGCTCAGATATGACTGGTACTACAATGTCTGTCTGGACTCCCACTCAGGAGGGAAGCTCTTTGAACGCCTATAGGACACACATCACTTCCTGGCTTGCACCTTTGTTTCTAAATGTACATGTCTTAAGTTACCATGTAGAATGCAGTTTTTATGGGTCAAGTTCCCTGTTCTGGTTCCCCTCATAGTGCCTAGCAGCCTATGCAGAGTAGGCTTTTCCTTCTTGTTGGTTTTAAAGTGATACGAATCCCTGGCACAACTTGGCACCAGCTGGACGGAAGTAGTAAGTGTGCGGAAAGACAGCTGATAATGGTGAGTGAGGCTGGGCGGGGACACGCCTTTCCCTGACAGGAGGTAGCCAGGCAGTAGAGTATCTTTAGCTCTGGCATGTTCTCCCCACACACCTGGGTGTCTGTTTGCTTCTCTTCTTGTGCCTGAGGGATGATGTTTTCAAGGATGGACAAGAGAGGGAGAGGGACAAGGAGGAGGAGCAGGATGGGGATGGGGGATGGGTGGGCTCTGCTTCTGGGTTGGGATATCCCCAAGTGGAAGGCCTCTTCTGTGGACATTTGGGAGACCTGAGTCCAGGCGGAGCCGTTCTGGGACCCAGAGCTGCGGGTAGGTGGAGGCCTATCTCCCAGCCCTTGCACACAGCCCTGCACCACTGGAAAAGTGAGGGAGTTCTTCAGTCCAGTTCCCTGGACCAGGGGACGTGGCAGCCACCAGCTTGCTCTTGGTGGCTTCGTGGAAGAGGAAAAGAAGGGCAGATACTGCAGACGATGCTGTGGGGGCTGCCCGGTCATGGACAGACCCCTGTGGGGCTGACAGGAACAGCCTGAGACCCTCTCAAGGGGTGGAGGTCTTACTATTACCATTTACAATTATATAAACTCCGGGGGAAAGTCATACGCAGTTCAAGAACCAGAAGCTGTCAGTTATGGCCTAGGCCACAAAAGGAGGTGCTGGCCCAACAGAGCCTTTAATCACCAAGCTCCTGAGTGACGGGGAAGTCATGACGGGCTGGAGAGGGGAGAGCTCACGGGCAGGGAGGGTGCCTGTGGAGCAAAGAAGCTGAGACCCCCGCAGAAGCAATCCCCGGTAAGGCAGAGTCTCAGCACCTCTCTGTGCAGGTGGGGCACCTGCGGGTGGGTCTGGTCAGAAAGGGCTGGGCGCCAAAGCCCAGGAAATGGCCACTGGGAGGGAGAGGCTTTCCTTCTGGCCTAGGATTCCCAGGAGGAAGTTCCACACGACTGCTAATGAGATCCCACGTGGGGCCTGGCCCCGGGAACCGTGTGCCCTGAGGCTCCAGCCCCCCATGCGCTCCAGAACCTGTAGAAGGTGAGGAGGTTTGGGAATGCTCTCCCTGGCATGCTTGGCCAGGCCCGAGGCAGAAGGACATCGAAGATGCGGCTATGACACAGGCCCAGACGACGCCAGCAAGCCAAGCTGCCGGGGCAGGTGGAGCAGGAACAGAAGGCGCGCGGGCCCGCTCGAGTCAGAGGCCCTGGGTGGACAGAAAAGGAGAAGGGTGTCCACAAGAGGAATGGTGTGTCTATGGAGAGAAGACTAACTGCACGGGAAGCTCGTTGTTTTATAGACCTGGTGCTACCCGGGAATGATACTAATGACACTGACGCAGAGCTTACACCTGGACGGTGCCCTGCGCGTCACTAGCCATCCCGTCTACTTGTCAGCACAGTCCTGAGAAGTGGGATATTGTTATTCTCAGTTTACAAATAAGGAAACCAAGGCTCAGAGGATATGAGATGTGCCCTGAGAGCAAGGAGATTGAAGAAGGGGGCTTCCACTCAAGATTCCTGACTCTCAGTTCTGTGCTCTTTCCATGGAATTTGCAAGAGGTGACAGCAGCAGGGACCGCCCATCCTATGAGAGGTGGCACTGAGATTCCTGCAACCAGAGTGGCCATGTCCCATTTCTATGGACACATCCATCCGGAAGACAACCGCTGCTCCAGGCTTTCCAAGCCCATCGCCATTGCTGCCCTGGCTGAGAAGCCCAGCAGAACTTGGAGATGGCACCCTCTGCTGTTTTGCAAGAGGACCTCTGGCTGGATCACTCCCTCCTCACGCAGCTGCTTCTGTCCTGGCTTCTTGACAGAGCTGTAGATTCTTCCAACTCTAAGTCCATGAAGCCGGTGGTCAACTGGGGACAACTCAGCACACTTCCTGCTTAGACCTGCCCACGACAGGAACTTTTCCTGGAATGGGGAAGGAAGGGATTCTAAAGGCAAGACTTGTCTTTTTTCTTTTTTTAGTTAAAAAAAAATTTTAATGGACATACGATTTCCATTCCATAAAATTTACTCCTTTGAACTGTTCAGTGGCTTTTAGTATATTCACAAAGGAATGCAACCATCATCACTCTCTAATTCTTGGAACTTTTTCGTCTCCCAACAAGGAAACTCCCTACCCATAAATAGGCACTGCCTGTTCTCCACTCTCCTCAGTTCCTGGTAATAGAGCTGCCTATTCTGGACATTTCTTAAGTGGAATCATACAGTATGTGGGCTATAGGGGACGAGTTTCTTTCACTGGACCTAAGGTTTCTGAGGTCCATCTATGTTGTCACATGTATCACTCCTCATCTCTTTTTATTGCCAAATAGTATTCCATTGCATGATGTACCACGAGTTGTTTATGCATTCATCACTTGATGAACACTGAGTTGTTTCCACTTTTTGGCTATGATGAATAATGCTGCCATGACCATTTGTGCACAAGTTTTTGTGTGGACATAGGTTTTAAATTCTCTTTATATAACTAGGAGTGGAACTGCTAGGTCATATGATAGCTTCATGCTTAACCCTTTGAGGAATGGCCAGACTGTTTTCCACAGCAGCTCCACCATTTTACATTCCTGCCAGCAGTGTGTGAAGGCTCCGATTTTCCTACAGCCTCACCAATGCTTGTTACTGTCCATCTTTCTGATGATAGCTATTCAGTGGAAGACTTGTACATTCTTGGTTGAAGATCATAATATGCACAATATTTAGTATAATACTCAAAACCGTTTCTGTATGTTACAGATTGATTCCTAGCCACAGAAATAGCATCGTTACAGCCATACCTTGGATTTAGCACTCTCACCTCTCATTTATTTTGTGTCCACATCAACCCAGAAGGATAAGCTGTGGCCCTGGGAGTGTGGCCTGCAAGGACCACAGAGCCACGGGCACTAGCTGTCAGTGGATCCAGGAGAAGCTCAGAGAGGGGTGTTCTTCCTCCTGGGGAGACCACAGACCTCTGGGATTGGAAGGTCAGTGCTCCAGTTAAGAGTGAGGATTGTGGAGTCAGAATAGACCGAGGGTTCACTCTTAGAGCTACCAGTGCCTGCATGGGAGGGAATCGTTTAAACTCTTGAGCCTCAGTTTCCCCATCCATAAAATGGAGATGATACTAGTACTTCCTTTATAGGATGGTTAAATGAGATTAGCGTAGACTGCTGAGTTGAGTGCCAGGTATGCAGTAGATGCTTGGTGATCAATGTTAGTCAGCTATGGTACTATGATTATCAGTAGTAGTGGAGTATTAACCAGCCCACTTCCTGAATTCCAGCTGAGTTCCCTCTACACAATCCAATGCTCATTAGGACTCTGGCAACCCAAGAAGATGGGAGACCACTTTTCTCGGACAGCTATTCCATTTTCAGACAGAGCTAATTGTTGGATTTTTTTTTTTTTTACATTGAGCAGAAATCTGCCTTCTCTAGTGTCTCCCACGGGTAAGTTGCCAGATTTAGCAAATAAAAATACAGGATGCTCATGCCATATTCAGGACACATTTACACTAAAAATTTATTTGTCGTTTGTCTGAAATTCAAATTTAACTGAGTATCCTCTATTTTATCTGGCCACTCAATCCATGAGCCCTTAGTCAGACACCTGATGATAACATGGAACAAATCTACCTACACCTTCCAACCCGCAGGCAGATGGGGTTGGTCCCTCAACCAATTCTCATACACCAGACGGATCTTGCCTCTCTCCACTCCTCTCACCCTGTATTAACCTGGACTATCTTCTTCCGACTAGATTGCTAGGCATCTTTTACAGCACACAGACACGGCCTGATGAGGAAGGACAGAGTAAAGCAGTAAGACCACCTCCCTTGTCCTTAACTGTATTCTTCTATTAATGCATCCTTGGGGTTTGTTTGTCAGCAGTGGTACTGCTGACTCCCAATGAGCTAGTATCACCACCGAGCCACGGTGAATGTTAATATGTATGTGTGGCTGTCTTCAGACAGACTCAGCGTGGTGAAGAATGACAAAACCCAGGAATCCGGGTCTTCTGGGTAAAACCAAAACCCAACCCCCGCCCCACTCCACAAGCACAGTTCCAGAATACACGTTAACCGTGCATCTCTACCCAAGAAAGCAAGTATCAGCCTCTGGGTTTGCCCTAGGGCTCTGTCAGCGGGAAGGCTAGAACCACTGTGGCTAGAAGGCTGCCCACCTGTTTTCTTGGATCGAGGGGATGCTTTCGTGTCAGTGTCTGGGGACAAGACGCCCCCAGCCGAGTGGCTGACTTCAGGAGCTGGAAGAGCCTGGGGCCCAGGCTGCTGGCCGGTGGATGCATTGCTAGCCTGCGAAGTGAATCCAGAGCTGGGAGGCTGTGATGTGGGCCCGGCGCTGGGCAGTTGTGGTTGTGGTTGCGGTTGTGGTTGCTGTTGTGGTTGTGGGGTGGGCCCCGGGCTGGACAGCTGCGGGGTGGATCCAGAGATGGGCTGCTGTGAACTGGATTCAGAGCTCTGCTGCTGTGGGGTGGATTCAGAGCTGGCACGCTGCGAGGTGGAGCCGCGGCGCCTGGACTCTGACTTTTTCTTCTTGCCCTTCTTCATGGTGGCTCCTCCTAACCTAAACGTGGACCTCCATGGAGCTGCCTAATCTCCCGGCTCCCTCACCGAGGGGCCGTTTGCCCCTGCCCTGGGGGAAGGCTCTGGCGTCCAGCTGGGCCCAGGCCCCCCAGGGAACAGTCACCCACACCCCTCCTGTGAGGTCACAAAAGCCAGGGTGGCTCTGTGGGACAGACTTCTCTGCTGACACCAGCCTGCTGCCCTCCCTTCTCCTTGGCTCCTGGGTGGGAGTAGGGCAGCTGCCATGCCCCTGAGGGACCTACTTAAGCCTGATCAAGGGCCTGGGACAACTTGGATCCCCATGATTCTGTGACCCGAGTGCGTCCTTCAGGCACCTGCCCGCTAGCGTGTTCCTGGTCCCTGTTCTGCTCTAAGACACCCTGGCTGTGATGCTTGCTCTGTCACCGGTTTTCACATATTGCCCTCTCCCCCAAAACAGTCAAACAAACAAACTACTTCACCATGCATTTTGTAAGTTTTAGGTAACTAAAGATTTGGGGGTCCATGGAAGGCCCACAGCCTTTTCTTATCTCAATTGTTCCCCTCCCAGATTATCCTACAGAGAGTGGCTTCCCCCTTCTCCCAAAGCCAGCCCTCCCCACTGTGGGAAAGAGCTGGAGGGGGTAATTCCTCAACTTTGATAAGAACCCTTGCAATTGGCAAAAGAATTTCCCCCCAAAGCACAACTGCTGTTTGGAAAATTAAACTTTTCTGAAACTCTACACTGACAACAGCAGACTACCCCTCAAACTCCCAACTGGTTGTACCAAATTAAGGGACTATGGTTCTCACAGTCAACAACGTGATTTTCATTTTAGGACAGAAGAGGATACAGCATTTTAAAAAGACAGCCTTAAACTTCACACTTTGCAACGTAGAATGCACTCATTCACACTGGAAGACGACCTCCACTGTACATGCATCCCTAGGTGAGTATTCGACCGCTAACCCCCATGTCCAGGGGCTGATGCTCCTGCCCCGGGATGAGGTTTAGGGGAGACCTACCCAGAAGGAACCCCCGTATAAGGTCAGACCAGATGTGAAATGTGAAATGACAGGACATATTTTAAGGATTCTAGAACCTGAAAAGACCTTAATGATTCTCTTTTTTGCAGATGAGAAACTGAGGTTCAGAGATGTTAAATTACCTTTCTAAGGTCATGCAAGCTGGTTGGAGGCATTGAAAGGGCTAAATTCCCATTCAGGGGTCTTTCTTTTCATGACTCCAGAAGGCAATAGGGAGTCAGATAATTATGCAGGCCTTAAAATTAATGAATTAAAAGATCCCTTGACGGGATTGAAAAAAACAAAGGCACGAAAGATTAGTAATGAAAAGAAGCTCCAATCAATAAAGTTGGGTTGAATTTGGTTGACACTTGATGTGAGGAGTTTCACTGAGCAGGTGAGTCTACAAGAAGGTAGTAATTCCCTGAAGTCGAGAACAGTGGAAAGCCAAACAAACTTATTTACAAAACAGAAACAGACTCACAGACATAGAAAACAAACATAGTTATCAAGGGGGAAGGAGGGTGGGAAGGGATAAATTGGGAGCTTGAGATTTGCAGATGCTGACTGGTAGGTATAAAATAGATAAATAAATTTATACTGTACAGCACAGGGAACTATATTCAATATCTTGTAGTAGCTTATGGTGAAAAAAAATATGAAAATGAATATATGCGTATTCATGTAGGACTGAACCATTGTGCTGTACACCAGAAATTGACACAGCATTGTAAACTGACTATACTTCAATAAAAAAAAAAATTAAAAAAAAAAAAAAAAGAACAATGGATCCCTTTGGGGATTCAACTTAGAATCAGAGAGACTGGAAACCCCAGTCAGGAATATTGTCCAGATTTAGCAGACAGGTCGGGAACTCCTAAGGCATTTGTCTCTGCAAAATTAGATTTTCAGGCACCAGTGGGCTTTTGACCGAGGGCTGCAACCTGATTTAAATCAGGGTTTCTTAACCTCAGCCCTAATGACATTTTGGGTCAGATAATTCTTTGTTGTGAGGTTGTCCTTCATTGTAGGTGGTTTAGTAACATCCCTGGCCTCTGCCCACTAGATGACAGTAGCAACTACCTCTCCCAAAATGTGACAACCCAAAATGTCTACTGATATTATTAAATGCCCCTGGAGTGTTTGTGTATGTGAAAATTGCTCCTGGTTGAGAGCCACTGGTTTAAATGAATTGGAGAGGGCAGACACATATGGGTAGGATTTCCTGGTAGCAATGAAAGAAACATTCCATTTCATACCAAAGAGCCAAAAATGACACAGAAAACAAATCCCTGTTCCCCGGGAGAGCGATGAAGGAAAAATAGAGGGTCAGGCTTCAGAGGAGTGGGGAGTTTTCCTATGGCAGTGGAGAAAATAAGTGTGGGTTCTTTAGCAAGGGCAGTCCCAAGAAGCAGGGAGATGGTATTTGCGGAGTTAGAGGTTGTCCTGGAAGGATGAGGAAGAACGGCACTGCAGTAGTTCTATTCTAGAACGTCTTCCCCTCTGCCTTCTGGCCTGAGCCCTTCCTAGCCTGGAATTCTGACTCCTCCATAACACAGTCACAGCTCACTGTCCCAGGCTTACTGGCCACCTCATTGCTACCCACGTCCACCTCTAGCCGATCGGCTGGTGAACATGTCTGATTTTCCTGCATTTGGGAAGCCCTTTCTCCTCCATCAGGCCCCTCCCCATCTCTGTCAGAACACTTCCCACCACCAAGATTCATCTCAAGTGGAACCATCTCCTCATAAAGCCTTTCTCGAGATCCCCAAATAGACGCGATCTCTCTCTTCCAGATCACATTCTGCATGTTAGAGTGATTTCTATCCTTGTCTTGTCTCGAGTTCCCCACTCCCAGACTGTGGAGACCATGTGCCAAAGTCCAGAGAAGGGGCTCAACTTGCCCTTGCTGCTTGAAGGTGAAGGTCGGAGGACAAAGAAAGCAGGGAACCGTTGAAGGCAGGGTGGGTATGGCTGATGGGGGACAAGGCACCTTGGAAATGGTCACCTAGGGCTTGTTTTCAAAGAGGGACTGGGAGTTTTGGCTTTGCCTGAGGGTCACAGTTGGAACAGTCCCTAGGTAAGGGGCTTTCCTAACCAGGTATGGCAGCCCTGGCTAGATCTCATGGACTATTTAGGTTAGCCAGAAGAATGAGTCTAAGGGGATGCAAAGTTAGAGAGTCAGGATGAGGTCCTGACCAGAAGACTCTAGGTGGTTCTGGTCCTCTGGATGCACCCTGGGCACTCAAAACAAACATGGCACCACTTGTCCTGAAACTAGCATCTTAGAGCTGGATGACACCACAGCTGGATGTCACCCCCACACGTCAGCAGTGGGGACACTTGCTCTGGTCACCACCAGGAGGTGGCATAGCCTCCAGCAACCCCGGCTTGGACTACTGCACCCAGAGCACTCCCCCTTTCCGAATGCTGTTCCTGGAGGGGCTTTGGGAAACAGAGGCACTTGGTGCTCATTTAAGAGCCCACTGCCCGGGGCCCTCAGATCCACAGATTAAGCTGCTGGGGCTACAGGGCTGGGTTCCTTCATCGGATGGGTCTCAAGGGCTGTGGGTAAGAGTTCGGCAGCTGGCAGTCTACCCAAAGGCAGTGCCTTCCTTAGAAGGTCATTGAGAAGATGAGTCATGAAAAGCCCTTAGAACAGTGCCTGGCTCACGATAGGCATGTTTTTATTGTAGTTGTGATTCCCTTGGAGGAGAAGGCTAAAGAACCAAGCAAGGAATAGTGGATATGGAGGAGGGGGGGTGCCCAGAACTACAAACTCCCAAATCTGTACCTTACAAAAGCATGATTGGGAGCAGTGGGCTGGGGGAAGTGGGTGGGGCGGATGGGTGGGAGATGTGACTACAAATTAATTGGAACACTTTTGACCCGAGATTGCTCCAGCGAGACACCTGGGTGAGAAATCGAATTCATCTTCACCCAAAACGGTGTAAGCGAAGGCGCTAGGGGAGGGACCGTGACATCGCGGATTTATCTGCCACCTGGGACCAACAGGGTCAGGGGACTCCCTTCGTATTTTAAGTTTCCCACCTGGGGACAACCGCGGCTACCTGGCGTTCCCACCCCCCGCCTTCGGGCCCCTCACCATCCGTCTGGGTCGCCTGATCCACTAGGGGGACGCAGCCTCGCGCCGCCCTCTTGCGCCCTTGGCTGGCGGCGGGCTGGATGTCCAGGGTGCCCTCGGGGCGGCTGGGGCAGAACACGGCCGTGTACACCTCCACGGAGGGGCTGTGCGGGGCGAAGGCGCTGCAGAGCAAGGTCTCCATGCGGCGGCGCGCCTCGGCCTCCTCGTCCCTCCGCGGCTGCACGATGATCCCGACGAGCGCGGCGAGCGGGCGGCCGCTCCGGGCGAGCACCTGCTGCAGGAGCAGCTGCAGCCGCGGCAACTGGGAGGCCAGCGCGGCCGCGCGGCACAGCACCAGCAGCAACTGCGCCTGGGGCTCGGGCGCCGCGGGCGGCTGCCTACGCTCCTGGCAGTCCGGCGCCGCATCTTCCGTCGACCGGGAGCCAGGGGTCCGGGCCGGGGCCGGAGCCGCCTCGCGCTCGCACTCCTGCGGGTCCCCAGTCTTGCGCCCGTCGCACGGCCGCTTCTGCGAGTAGCGCTTGCACTTGGCAGCCGGGCAGTCTGCGCACTTCCACGAGCTGTCTGCGGAGCGCTTGAGCCGCCGCCTGGCGCAGTTGCTGGAGCTGCTGTGGCCGCTCGTGGCTCTGATGGACGAGGGTCGGGAGGGCTGATTGGTTGGGACTTGCTCCAGAATGTTCTTCAGGGTCAGGCAGCACTCATCCTGTCTCCAGAGCTCGCCCAGCAGGACAACCTGGCCGTGGCCCTCGATGGACTGGGCGGGAGCCTGTTGCTGCGGCTCGGCCTCCCCCTCCCCCGGGGCCCTGGAGGGCTGGGCCCCAGGCTCCATGTCCTGTGTGGCTCTCTTGCCCCTCTGGGACCCGGCCTCCGATGGCCAAGGGAAAAGCTGCCCTTCCCTGGAGCATGTCACAATACCCCTGCGCCCTACCTCTTCCTGTTGTGACCAAGGGCCTCTGCTCGCTATTCCTTGGAAATATTCCAACCGAGGGAGGTTGCTGCTGGGTGCGGTGTAATGTGATTGGTTTCGCTTATCATTTTGCATGTCTTCGGTGTCAAGAAGATACATCCCTTTATCCCACGAATGGACCATTATGCCCAAGCTTCCAAGTAAAATGGATTTTTGTGCAGTCAGGGCATTTAAAAAGCACTGGACCTTGCTGCTCACTGCATCTGGAAAATTTGAAAAGCGGTGAGGAACATAGAGGATGGTTCTAGGTGGTTGCGCCCTAGGAGGCAGGCCCTACCTAGGCTCAGCTTGGCAGCTCTCTGGGTGATCTGGGAGCCAGAATGTCGGGCTATCATAAACTGATGCTGCAGGAGATGGTTGGTCGGAGAAGGGGTGGTCCCCTCAGTTCCAGTCTTCTATGGATATTTGCACTTGAAAAACCCAGTCTTTCCTGCCTGTGTTTCTCTTCTACTTCTTCCACAGAACACTTCACCGCTGACAATTCTGGGAACCAAATGTGTGGGTTCTTTTCCCCAACACCAAGCAATTCTGTATCCTATAATTTTGCTCAATTCTGACACTATCTACCTGGAGAAAGTGTCAGGTTCCGCAGATTAAGGGCGGTGTCCCACAAGGCATGCCTCTTCTCCCGCACTGATAGCAAGTCCAGGATGTTACCTGGGCTTCTGACTGGTCAGCTGTAAATAAGAGGTTCCCACACACCCTCCTTGGGTTTGATTAATTGGCTAGGGTGGCTAACAGAACTCAGGAAAACAGTTTACTGTTTACCAGTTTATTACTAAAGGAATCAGATGAGCATCCAGCTGGAAGAGATGTGCAGGGCCAGGTGTGTGGGAAGGGGCGTGGAACGTCTATGCCCTTTCTGGCTGTACCACTCTCCCCCAACTTGTGTTTGCCAACCTGGAAGCTCTCCAAACCCCATACTACGTGGAGTTTTGGGGGAGGCCTCCTCACCCAGGCAAGATCAATGATTAATTCCATTTCCAGGCCCTCGGTCCTCCCTGGAGAATGCAGGATGAGGCTGAAAATTCCAAGCTTCCATCCAGGAGGCCACCCAGAGTGGCTCTGTTAGAACAAGAGACATTCCTATCACCCAGCAAATTCCAAGCGATTTGGAAGCTCAGTCTCAGGAACCAGGGTCAACGACCAAATGTTTGAATGAAAGATGCTTCTAGGGCCCTCTGTAGTGCTCTTATCACTTAAGGAATTACAAGGGTTTCAGGAGCTCTGTGCCAAGAATCAGGATCAGAGACCAATAGGTATATCTTCTATTATCTAACAGGACACCAGAGATATGTCAAAGTTCCTGGAAAGATCTTCAGGAAAACAACAAAACAAAAAGCATAAAAACTCCTTATCTGACCAGCACACGAGGTGAGCAAAGAGAACCCTGGGGAGGTAGGACAGAGCTGCTCAGGACAGCCACAGTGACTGAGAACTCACTGATGGGGGCATGTTTTTCATTTGTTAATTTTTTAAAAAGTGGACTTTACAAGATTGTTTAAAATTATTTTTAAAAATACAAAAATTTAAGATTCTGAAAAGCCAGCTGCCAGCCCGCAAACCCTGAGCTGGAAGACCAGGTACAGGCAGAAGTCCCTGGCAGCTTTGCAGAACCAGGAGGGACAGTGCTGAGGGACTCTTCCTTCCTCTGTCCTGGTTTTTCAGCCTTAGCCCAGAGAGACCCAGCTCACCCTGCATCTCAGTGGTGTTGCTGAGAACACTTGCAGCCCACTCCCTTTTCTTGGTGAATCGGAAGGGTCAGAGTCAGGAGGAATTCATTGGGTGGTGTTTCTCTAGGATGCTGGGTCACTGTATTAGAAAATGATGCTGGTTCCATCCAGGATGAATCAGACCAGCCAACCCACCACATGGGTGGACCTGAGTGTGGGAGTCTCAAGACTGAGATTACTGAGGGAGGTAGGAGGCCCTACCTGGGCCTGGGCTCGACCTGTGCTTCCTAAACCAGCTTCTGTCGGCAAGTCCTGAAGTGGGAAGTCCCAGTTTAGGAAGGACTAGAGTTCCCAGACTCCCAACACATAGATTGAACTGTATGGAGGAAGGATGCTTCCCTACCCTGCTCTGTGCCCCTGACTGGGGGCAGCAGCAGCTCAAGGCCCTCTAGGGGGCAGCGCTGTGCTCTTCATCCTCAGTTCAACCGGCATCTAGACAGTTCTCAGAGCGCCCTTGTACTTAACTGTCTGACACGGTGGTTTGCCTTCAGCAGAAGATTGGGACTCAAGTGCCACTGACAAAGGGTCCCACCTGGGCCACAGAGTGAAGCCACAGCATAGGGAGAGGAGCAGAGAGGTGGCAGGGCTCTCAGCCTCAGTGGGACCACAGAGAGCAGAAGGATGAGGCTGGAATCCACTTACTTCGAGGGTTCTCTGGGCCTGGCCCTTTAGGGGGCTTTTTCTGGGGAAGGAGACAGAGACTAAATAAGTGACACTAAAGGCAAGGGCGCTATGAGCTGGTGTTAATGAGTGAACTCAAAGACTCCTGAGCATACACTTCGAAGGGGAGCAGAATATGCCACTCAAAATGTGCCCCTTTGGCATGTGGGTTATTTTAAGCTGAAGGCGATCAAAACCCACTAGACTCAGGAAAAGCTTTTTATCTCTCCCTTACCTGCTATTACCAGAGATAGCTTTTTATTTATTTATTTATTTTAAACTCTGAAAGACTTACCTGCACGACTGGGCAAATGCCTGATTGCAACCATCTGCTCTTCTCATCTTCCTGGGGGTGGCCCTCCTCCCCTATGGCCTCAGGCCCCTGTCCCATTCCTCAGCTCGGGATGGCGTATAAGTCGCAAGTGCCTGATGGCATTTGAGCCTCATATCCTTATGGGGGCTCCTGTATGTACAAAATTAAATTTGTTTTTCTCCTGTATTCTGTCTTACGTCAATGTAATTGTTAGGCCACCCAAAGAATCTACAACTTTAAGCTTCTTCATAGTTTAAGTTGATGTAACAAAGAGGTCCAAAGATACACTGCCCTAGAAATGGCAGTTCTTTCTTCTGGAGTCAGTGATCCAGGGATAGTCGGGAGGCTCTGCCACCCTCAACAGGTGTCTTCCTTTCCTGCCTCCAGGGCAGCTGGCCTAGGACCCTCCATCTCCCAGCCAGTGGGAGGATGGAAAGGCAGGAGGGAGGGGAAAGCAGCGTCTTTTCCAGGGCAGGATTCAGAAGGTGGGTGCATCATTTCCACTCACATTCCATTGATCAGAACTAGCCATGTGACCTCACTGGCAGCAGGGGAGGCTGGGAAATGTGACCTCTGCTTGGGTGGCCAGCTACCCAGTTAATCATTTGACATTCTATTAGAAAAAGGAAGAATGGGTGAGCAGATATTGAGGGACATTTAATAGACTCTCCTTTGTGTCTAGTAACAATTGTTCCATTAACTGTGGCCCTTTTATGTGTTGGGTATTTACATATATCATATTTACTGCAGCCTAGCAATGGGCACCGCCCCCAAGTTACAGAAGCAGAAACCAAGGTTCAGAGAGGTGACATCACTTGTCCAGATTCAACCTGCTAGTGGGTGGTAGGTCTGGGATCTAAACTTGGGCCTGACTGGCCGCAAATAGGAGGTGTCTGCCAGGAGACAGTGAGTACCCCGGCATCCTGAGGCTGAGATGTGGGGCTGACCCTCTACCACACTGGCCTCTGGAGGCTAATCCTGACTGGGGTGGGTGGTGGAGGAAGGGAAGGAAGGGCTGAGGGAGAGGGGAGCAGCTGGGACACCCCTCACACACACTTGTTTTAAGCTCTAGGGTTGCAGAGCCTTCTGAGTACAGTTTTAATGGCACAGTGAGAAAAGGCTGGGAATCCCTGTTCTAACCAAAGGACCAATCTTTCCGTCCTTTGAATGTTGGTAAATTTCTGACTAAAAATTTATAAAATAAAATGTCTTCATAATAAAGCGATATTAAGAGGAAAACTCATGGATACAACACTGTAAACTGGCTGCACTTTGATAAAAAATAAATAAAAATAAAATAAAATCAGGTTATTGTAAAAAAAAAAAAAAAGAAGAAGAAGGAGGAGAAGGGAAGAATAGTCTTTTCTACCATTTCAGATCTCAGAAAAGCTGTTATTTCCAGCTTTGGATAATCGCGAAGGTCTTGCTCAGATAAAAGGTTGAATCCAGAGGTTTGTAAACTGTGGAGTGAGAGGTGCATAGATGGTCCCCAGGTCTCCCATCCCTTTGAGCCACCTGCTCTTGTATCTAGTTGTCATATTGGGATTTCCTGTAAAATTTCACTTGAGGAAAGGATTCTGCTGATAACGCTTGGAAACTTCTGAATTAGACCAAACTGAATAACGTTATGGATAATTTTCATTATTTTGAAAAATGATTTAATTCTTAAAAATAGGTAATGTATGTACATGTATAAGTTTTAGGGTAATTTTTCACCCAGCAATTAGATGATGAATATAATCACCATCCTTAATCCCTGCTCCAGCCATTGTAGGAACTCTTCTCCAAAAGGACACGGACTCTTGGGGGTTAAATAATTAGTCTAGGTCTGTTGTAGGCAGCATAATGCCCCCTTGAAAGGTGCCCATATCCTAATCCCTGCAACCTGTGAATATGTTAGGTTTCTCGGTAACGGTGAATTAAGGTTTCAGATGGAATTGTGGGTGCTAAGCTTTGATGTTAAAAAAGGGAGATTATCCTGGATTATTCCAGGCAGGCCTAATGTAACCACAAGGATCTTAAAAGGGAGGCAGAAAGGGTGAGTCAGAGGGAGATGTGACTATAGAAGAATAACAGTGTTGGCTTTAAGGATGGAGGGAAGGGACCATGAGCCAAGGAATGTGGGCAGCCTTTAGAAACTGTTTAAAAGGCAAGGAAATTGTCCTAGTCTGCTGGGAAACAAGCCGCTGGAAAACAAGCTGCTGGAAAAGAAGCAACTAGAAAACAAGCCGCACTTAAATTTCCATGAGCTTAAAATCTTATATTCACACTTACTTGCTTAAAGTGCACATGCTTGCTTTGTTTTACACAGTAAATGACCTATAACACGTCTTATGCTAAAGAAAATTTGTGAGGGGCCATCCTGAGATTGACCATAAGGGCACAAAGTAGGGAAGATATTTCCTTAGGGTAAAACAATGAACGGTCCTGGAGAGCCAGATCATCCATTAACAGAACTTTGTTCTGGCGTGAAAGCATGCGGTTTAACCCAAGGGAAATGTCCCGGAGGGAATAACAGGATAGACTTAGAAATTCTGCATACCCCGAGGGTGATTGTTCCTGGAAGGGATAGGCCTGAAATTAATCAGTTAATCAGCAAGTAGAACTTAGTGCTTATCACACAGAATATCTAAAGCCCCACCTCTCTGGTCGCATTTTTTTCTGAGCTGTGTATACATCCCACCCTAATAAATATGAGGTCGACCAGGCTTTTGGTGCTCTAGATACACGAGATCTTGAGTCTCCTGGTCCCATCTTTGCTCTTTACTTTGTCTCTTTGTTTCTTAAGTCTTGTGTTGCCAGTCCTCAGACACGGTCCCGAGCTGCCCTGGACGCAGCACTAGTCAGTTAAGGCTGTGATAACAAAATGCCACAGACCGGCTGACTGAGAACAAGAATTTATTTCTCACAATTCTGGGGGCTGGGAAGCCCAAGATTTGGTGTCTGGTGAGAGCCTGCTTCCTTAGTCACAGACAGCCAACTTCTTGCTGAGTCCTCTCGTGGTGAGAGAGCAGAGGCCGTTCTGGGGTCTCTCTCATAAGCGCACTAATCTCATCACGAGGGCTCCACCTTCATGGTTTAATCACCTCCCAAAGGCCTCACCTCCAAATACTATCACGTTGAGGATCAGGTTTCAACGTATGAATTTGCATATGTTAGACCCAAACATTCAGTCTGCATCGGAAATGGATTTTCCCCTCAAGCCGCTGAGTTCTGCCGAGTGAGAACTGCATCAGACTTCCAGCCTACAGGATTTCAAGGTAACCAATTTGTGTTGTTTTAAGCTGCTAAGGGTGTGGTAATTTGCAGCAATAAGAAACAAATACAAAGTCACATAGCCAGAAAGTGGCGGAGTAAGGACTCAAGTCTGGTCTGTCCGACCCAAAGCCCACCCTTTCCCCCATCCCACCCTGGCTCCTAGATTGCAGAGAGACTCACCCTTCCTGCCCACTGCTAATGCCTGAGTCAGCCGAGCAGGAAGTATGGGCGCTGGGCTGCTGCTTTGGGGGTAGGGCTGGGGGGCTGATCCGGCTGCTCCGGAGCCTATGGTTAGAACACAGATCATATCTGCTAAATTAACTCAACAAGGAGGCCATTAAAGGTGTGGCTGGCTCCATGGTGCTTACATCTACCTAAGCAAACAAAATCTAAGCCAGTACGTGCCTCAGGGTCATGAAATCCAAATGCCAAGGACAGCCAATTACAAACAGCAACTTGGCTTCAAACGATAGTCAGTCAGATAATCTCCTTTCTTTGCTTCCGCACTTCAGCACTTTATCTGTACGTCTGACCTTCCCCGACTCCAGTTTGGTGCTGCCCGATTTGAGTTGAGTTTTGTTCAATTAAACTCTTAAAAGTTTTAATATGCCTCAGTTTATCCTTTAACAGATCCTAACAGTGCTGCACCATCTCCCCCAGAGGGAACAGTCACATCCTTCTCTTCCGTGGAAAAGCATCCGTCTCTTGGTTATTTGGTCATTGCATACTTTGAGTGCATGGGATGTTCAAGCATCGAGCATATTCTGTAAGAATACAGTGTTGACTGGGATGGACGTGGAAGTTTCTTACTCATGTGGAGGTTGCCATCTGGGGAGAAAAGAAAGACTGGTCCTCATGATAGCCCTACTGTGATCACCACCCCCATTTTGCAATCAAGGAGGCTGCAGCCGTGCAGTTACCGGCCACATCCAGGGCCACGGGACTACTGAGTGAGGAGGGGAGGGGTCTGATTCCACAGTCTGGTTCCTGAGCTGGATCCCGTGTGTTCTCCGAGGAAAGCACTTGTTTATTAATGTTGCAGAATTCACACTGGCACCTGCTACAAATGGCCTGCAGTGAGGGCTGAGGAAAGGGAGCCCCGGGGTTAAGTACTGGAAACCAGGAAGGAAGGATCAGGGTACTTTGTACCTGGGAAAAAGAATAGGGGGTCAGGAAACGGTAATCATACCAGATGTTGGTCTTATATTATGTCAGTCTGGAAAACCAGGTTATAAAAGAACATTTGATGCCACACAAAGATGTTCACGAGAGGTTGTTAAATGGAGAAATTAAGTTGCAAAACAGTCTACCTTATGAGTCTCTCCTCACTTTTTGGGTAAAAAAAATGTACACATAGGGATTTTTTTTAAAAAAAGCTGTATAAATACACTTTGACTTGTTAACCACAGTGTAAGTAGATTATGGGTATAGAGTTGACAGATTTAGCAAAAAATAAAGTTAAATTAGAATTTCAGGTAAATTATGAATAATTTTTTGGAGCAAGCATGTCCCATGCAATTATTCGTTGTCTGAAATCCGAATATAATGGGATGTCCTGTATCTTATCTGGCAACCTAATATGGGGGATTTTTCTTTTTGTTTACCTGTTTTTTTTTTTTAAATGATAAATGGACATTACTTTTGAAATAAAAAGGGGAACCAACCAGAGTTCTGCCTTGAGTAAGAAAGATCAGTTAGAGGTGTGCACGGTGGATTCCTGGACTCCCCCTGCCCTGGGGCTAACTCAGCTAAAACATAAAATAAATCTGCGCTCGCTGGCGCCCTGGCAGGGACGGCGTTTCGTGACGCCGGCTGAGCGATACCGACCACCAGACGGCGCTGCCGGGCTGCGGGTCCGGGACGCCAGGGATGCGTTGCCTGGGGAGAGGGAAAGATCACCAATCCTTCTGGGAGCCAGGTGGCCCTGGGGAGTCTCCAGGGGCAAGAATGCAGGAAGAGCTGGGTGCAAAGTTGGAACTCTTATTTCCAAAGCACACCGCGCGCCCTCTCCCTCTGCGACTCCCCGGAGCTGCTGTGACTGTGGATGAGTCCTTGGGACAGAACCGAGGTATCAACCACCTGTTGTGCTGTCCTGCGTGTCCCGGTCCCTTTCCTCCAACTAGCCCTCAGGCATCTCCTCACTGATTTAGTTCATATTCCTCCAGGGACTGAAAGGGTCTCAGTCCCTGCCCTGCGGCACCTAATGGTGCGCAGACTCCAGGAGAGGGAGGGAAAATGACTCCTGTTCCCAGAGAAGGGAGGGTCCAGCTCCCAGGTAGAGAGAAATGAAGGGTCTTGAGCAAGTGTGCAGAGATGCTCTGAAACTGTAAATTGCCGACATAGCTGAGCTTGGGTCCACACCGTGGCACAGTGTGTGCTGAACAAAGGAGAAGTTCAGTAGATGTTTTCATCCAATTGACAAGTATCCTGAGGCCCTTGCTGTGCCAGGCACTGGGCTAGGGTCTGGGGATGAAATCCCTGCCCTGTGGGAGCTTATATTTTGATAAGAGAGAAACAACACTAAACAGATAGAACTATACAATTTCACTTGGTGTTAAACTCTAGAAGAAAATTTAACAAGGTTATAGGCTTCTGTCTAAGGCTGTTTCCTGCCTAGTCCAGGCTGGCAGTGATGCAGGGGGAGGGAGGAACAAGAATAGGGTCAGAGAGCCACTCCCAACCACTGGGCACAGCCCAGTGCTTAATTCCATAGGTAGGGCTTGGGGAAAATATAATTCTAGGAGCCACCAGAGTGATTCAATCCACCAGTTAGAAAGAGAAAGGTCCAGAAAGGTGGGGCTCAAGGGCTGGGGACTCTTTGGGTAGAACAGGGCAGGGGAGAGCTCAAGATCAGCCCAGCCTGGGAGGGGTCAGGCATAAAGAAAGAGAAGGAGCGCCTCAGAGGGCTAGGGGAATGTGATGGTTAATTTATTTGTCAGCTTAGCTGGGTCACAGTGCCCAGATACTTGCCAATATTATTCCAGATGTTTCTATGAAGGTTTTTTTCTTCTTTTTGGATGAGCTGAACATTGAAATCAATTGTCTTTGAGTAAAGCAGATTGCTCTCCCTAATATGGGTGGGCCTGATCCAAACAGTTGAAGGCCTTTAAAAAGAAGCCAGAGCTCCCTCGAGAGAGGTGGAATTTGTCAGCAGACTGCTATTGTACTCGACCCTGCAGCATCAAGCCTTCCTTGGGTCTCTAGCCTGTTGGCCTACTCTACAGATTTTAGACTTGCTAGCATCCACAATCATGTGAGCTAATTTGTTAAAATAAATCTCTCTCAACATACACACATCCTATTGGCTCTGTTTCTCTGGAGAACCCTGACTAATACAGGGAGCCCCGGGCCCTGGCTGAGGCTGGCAGGTCTGAGAATTCTCTGAGACTTTCATCTTTTAAAGAGCATCTGCGATGTGTTGAGCTCTCAGGCACTGAGCACAGTGACTGCACGTGGCTGCAGCTGAGAATCCAGAACTGGATGGTGTGGGCCTGTTCCTGTCACGGCTTTGGGTGGATATTTAGCCCAGAAGAAAGGCACTGGACCTGGGCAATGAGGCGAGAAAGCCCTTGATGGATAGAATTCCCCTTGGTGGGAACAATCTCTGGGAAGATGCCTTAGACTGGCTCAGAGTAGTGAGACCGTCCCTCCCCCTTTCCCTGGGTGCCTTTATCCAGCACCTGCCCTGCACAGCCTGGCTCAGGCTGCTCTCTGGCCTATTCAGGGGAGCTGAGGGGGGTTCTACCTGCTTTCAGGGAGCTTGTAGTCAGGTGGCTCATTGGTGAGAAGAGTAACATACAGTGAGTTGCCACACACATGCCCATAAGTTAGGAAAGCCAATTAAAAATCTGCAGATGAAGAAGTGAAAAAGAAAAGTCTCATTAACTCATTTCTCTCTTCCCACCTCCATTTTCAAACTAGACCCGCCCCAAGGCAAGGGAGAGCCTACCTACAGGGCAAGGGAACAAGTTGATTTTTGCTTTTGAGCTTCAAGGTCTGGCTCATGGCAGTTTAAAAGGGATCTTTGAGGGTGATTTTGGCCAGACGGATTTAAGCTTCTTGTCCTGACTTTTGAATCTCCCACTCACCCCTTAGGAATCTGGGCTTCGCAGAACCAGTCTAAGGTTAGTGTGCAAAACCATTAGCAAGACTAATCGCCAAATGAATTTTCTCATAAGCCTGGGACCCTGCCCCGAGTGGGAAGCCAGAAAATACTGGTCGAGGGGTTTAAGCAGGATCAACACCCAAGGTCACAGAGTCCAATGGCCTGGGTGGCCGGTAAAAGGACCTCAGAGCAGGGGACTTGGAAATGGGCCCTGGGGAGAGGGTATCATTTGCATAGCTGAGAAGGGGTCTGGGGCCCATCAACATTTCCCAGAATGCCTTCTGTTTTCTTCTCGAAAAGTGGTGAGAGCCTGAGAGAGAGATATGTTTCTTAGCGCAGTTGTAGTATGAGTGTTCCCTGCCACAAGGCACCAGCGCCAAGTCAGAAAGCAAGCAAGCTTAACCGCTGCCTCTCATCCCCCACGTTCTGTGAAAGTCTCATCCTGTAGTGGGTTGAATGGTGGCCCCCGCAAAAGACATGTCTGTGTTGTAATTCTGGGGACTTGTGAATGTGACCTTATTTGGAAAGAGGGTCTTTGCAGACATACTCAAGGAGCTTGGGATGAAGAGATCTGTGGGGTTGCTATCTGGATGGACCCTCAATCCAGTGACAAGTGTCCTTACCAGAGACACACAGATGGGAAGGTTGTGTGAAGACAGAGGCAGAGATTGGAGGGCTGCCACCACAGAGAATGCTGGCGCCGCCAGAAACTGGAGGCTGTAATGGACAGAACCCCCCTTAGAGCTTCTGGAGGGAGTGTGGCCTTGCTGTCACCTTGACTTTGGACTTCTGGCTTTCTGGTGAGAGAGTAAGTTTCTGTTGTTCTGAGCCAGCAGGTTTGCGGTGCTTTGTTGCAGGAGCCCCAGGAAACGACTGCAGGCTCCAACACACACTTTGTGCCGACTCCCGAGGGTTTGCAGTCCTATGACTCTTTTTCCACACATGCTCTGTTTTGCCCTGGTTTACCCTGTTTTGCCTCCATTTTGCTCCATGTCAACTGGGAACTGAGACTTAGTCCCCTCATCTCATTCTGTGTGAAGTGCACTTGCACAAAGAATTTCTTGTTTTTAGGAAACCACTGGTTATGGGGTTGGGGGGTAGGAGAATCCCTTCTCCAGTGTAATTCTGGATAAATAAAATGATCTCTAGCCTTTGCAAAGTTATTTATACGCCTCTGGAGAGGCGGGTATCCTGAGATACAGAATCGTGCATATGAATGTGTGTGTGAGAGAGAGAGAGAGAGAGAGAGTGTGTGTTTGTGTTTGCATGTGTGTCCCGGAGCTGTTCCCCTCCCCCAATCCTTGCTTCCAGGGGAGAAAGGAAAGGCACTCTCTTGGCCAACAAGCCAGAAGAGCCTTGTTACCTGGAATAGGGGATGTTGCCTGGAATCTGCTTTCCAAGAGCAAAATAAAGGGAGACTGCCCAGGACTGAAGATGTTTTCTGGTGTGTCCCTCTGGGAGTGGTGGAGGTTTCTAGGGCAGGGCAGGCTCTGGCCACACCTGGCCTCGTGGCTACTCACAGACCCAGCCCAGCGTGGGCCTCTCCTCTGTGTGCCTGCTGGTCACATATCCCTCTCCACTGCAGGCCTCTTCCAGGATGTCCGGTGAGAGCCACCGCTGTCTACTAAGTCTTACAAGCTGACCTTGGGAGCCTTCCTTGACACCCTCCTGCTTATCATCCCCTAAACCCACCCCTTCCCGGGAGCCTGCTGATAATATTTTCTGCTTGTCACTCAAATGTCACCTCTGCAGTTTCCCCATCACCAGCTCTGCCGGCCCCTTGTTCCTCCTGGTGGCAGTTGTGGTGGCTGCAGTTTGTCTGTGAGCTCCGTGAGGGCAGGAATCATGGCTGCTTGTTGTCAGGGTGTCCCTAGTGCCCCAGACAGTGCCTGGTGCTCAAGAAATACTCATCAAGTAATTGAATAACTGAGCAAATGAATGAACACGTGCAGCTCTGAGCCAGGATGGTGCTGGAAATGCTGGCAGAGCCCGAGGTCCACTTAGGAAAAATCCCAGGCATTCTAGATGAAAAGAAAGGGGAGAAACCCTGGGGTGATAAAGTGGGCCCCCCCCAACCCAAGTCCAGGGCTTGGACCAGCCAGAGGCCTCACAGGTCCTGGAACCAGAGGTTGGGGTGGGGATCATCGTCCCAGGGTTGGGGCATCAGGAGACGCTCCTCTCCACCTGCAGGGTATTTGCTAGGTGTGTTTTCCATTCATCAAACTTTTCCAATGGGTATTGGGTTCAGAGTATTGCAAGTGCTGGGGATTTAATCAGGCGAATGGAGGTGAGGGTGTTCAAGGAATGTGGAACGTGAAACGTAGACCCTTCCCTCTTTTAGGAAGGCATGAGAGGGGGATGAGCCTAGTGTGATTCAGGAAGCCATTCTAAACTTCCTTTGTGGGTGGCAGACTCCTTGCGCCTGGCAGCAAGCTCCGTCATAACCTTCTCTGTCCACCCTGCAATGAATTCCCTGCACCCCAACATTTTATACTGAAATTGTCAAGCCTACAGGAAAGTTGAGTATAATGAACACCGTTATCCCATCCCCTAGCTTCTCCAAGGGTTAACATTTGCTATATTTACTTTCTCTTTCTCCCCTTCTCTGTACATTTTACATGCTTTTATTTTGCTGAACAATTTGAAAGTAAATTGCTGACATCTTGACACTTCACCTCTAAATATCTCAGCATCTCCTAATAAGGATGTTCCCCCACAAAACCACAATAGCATTATCATAACCATAACAGCATCCCGTATGCCATCTTTATTCAAGTTGTCCCCCAAAAGTCTTTTATAGCTGGATTTGTTTTTCCCTCTCAGGATCCCATCAAGGTTCATGTATGAAGTTTGGTTATGTCCGGTGGCCTCTCTTAATCTAAAAGAGTCTCTCGCTTTTTGTTTTATTGCTGTTTGTTTCTTTTTGTGACATTGGTCTTAATTTTTTTTTTTTTTTTTTACTGGAGGTACTGGGAATTGAACCCAGGACCTTGGGCATGCTAAACATGTGCTCTACCACTGAGTTACATCTCCACCCCACAGCATTGGCCTTTCTAAAAAGCCCCAGCCAGTTGTGCTGTGGGATGGGCCACATGGTGGATTAATCTGGTTATTTATTCATGATTAGATTCAGGATCAGTATTTTTAGCAGGAATACGACCTGGATGGAGGACGCTATCTACTTCTCGTTGTTTCTCATCGGCAGGCAAATCACATCAGGTTGTGCCCTCTTGGTGATTCTGAGTTTGATCACTAAGCCTCTCTCCACTTTGTAATGAGTAAGTAAACTGTGGGATTGTCACACGGTCAGAGGATCAACGGAATATCCAGCTCACCCAGTAGTTTTAGCTCATCTCATTGATGAGACTTACTACGATGCGGGTCACAAAAGTGGAGGGTTTTCATTCTTTTTTTAATTCCACATTTACTAGCTGGCATTTTTTCTGTAAGAATTTCCCCTATGCTTTTTTCTCTAAAAATCACAATGGATTCATGGATTTAAAAAACTGTGTTATAATCTAATACTATCATGATTCATTTTGATGTTCACATTTCCCCACATTGAGCGATGGCAGGCTCTAGGTCAGGGCCTGAATCCCTTTAACATGATCACATTTATCTTTGTGTATCTTTTTGCTTTTTGGCACAACAAGACATTCCAGGCTCCCATTGTATATTTTTATTCCAGACCTGGAATTAACCATTTCTTCAAGGATTCTTTGTTCCTGGTTCCCTTAGTGGTGAATGGTACGTAGGAAGCAAGAACTTAGTGTTATGTGTGCTCATTGCTACAGGGGTGTCATCACTTCTGGGCCCATCAGTGAACAGAACCAGGAAACTCATCAAAAAGAACATGAGTTCAAACTGATGTTTCCACCTCAAATTTAACCTTACATGTTTTTTTCTTTAACTTCTTTTACTTATTACTAGTAACTTTATTCTCTTACAGTAAAATATGTATTTGCTTCATACTATATAATACATAAAAGTTCAGAACTATAAGACCAGTATTGCAACTAACAGAACACCTACTAAGTAACGTATAGTTGAACAACACGGGGGTTAGGAGCACTTGGGCTCTGTGAAGTCGAAAATCCGTGTATAATTTACAGTCAGCCTCTGTATCCCTGTTTCCACACCTGCAGATTCAACCAACCAAGGATCATTTGTATTGCATTACCTATTTAAGTGAAAAAATTCTGCATATAAGCAGACCCATGAAGTTCAAACTCATGTTGTTCAAGGGTCAATGTATAAGATTTTTTTTTTGCATTTAAAAATTTTTTAGAAAAATTTAGAGTACTTGAGTCAGTTCCTCCCTCAGTGTGGTCATGTTATCAGTTTAATATATAATCAGTTTGTTTTGTTCCTGTTTGCACTCCGTTGTAGGGTTTGCTTTATCCCATTCTTTTAAATTTAATTTTTTGAATACATAAAACATTTACGTGGTTCAAAGTTCAGATGATAGCCGAAGGTACACAAGAAGTCTCACTGCCATCCCTGGTCCTTCTGCGTTGTCCCTGACACCTCCATAGTTGACCCTTTTCATTAGCTTCTGTTATACTTCCTGTATTTCTTTTCATGAAAATAACACACACATACTCTTGTTTTCTCTTCTTCTTTATATGAAAGACAATATAAGGTATATCCTCTTTTCCCCTATTACCCTGCACTTTGTTCCCCACTCATTTCTTCCTGTTTTGGAACATTCTGCCTTCACATGGAATCCATTCGGTGTTGGTTTTTGTCTAATCCCTTGATGCTGGATATTTGGGAGAATCAAATGTGTTACCCTTTATGCCAGGGCATGGGAATACCTGGGTCCTTTGGAGGCTGGCATGGCCTCCAGATTCTGAAAGCGATGAGAAGGCAGTAGGACAAAGACGCAAAATTGGGCGAAGGTCATACTGCAGGCTGACCTCCCCTGACCTCCCCTGTCCGCCACTAGTCCTCTGATGTCTCTTGGAAGGTAGGTGGCTTTGGGAGTAGGTCTGGGGAGAGGAGCTCTGACCCTAGAGGATAGTAAATGTTGCAAGGAGAAAAGCAGCTTTTTCTTGCCTTAGTCCAACAACACTCAGTCAAAGAAACACCTGCCTTTGTCAAAGTGCACACTTAAAAAAATAAATTGAGGTAAAAGTCACATAACATAAAATTTAACACTTAAACCATTTCAAAGTGTACATTTAGTGGTTTTTAGAGCATCCACAATATTTCGTAACCACATTTTCATCACCCCGAAAGGAAACCTCATACCCATTAAGTAGTCCCGCCCCATTTCCCCTCCCCCACAGCACCTGGGGAGATCACTAACTTGCTTTCTGTCTCTATGGATTTACCTACTCTTGACATTTCAGATAAATAGAATAATAAAATCTGTGCCCTCTGTCTCTGGCTTCTTTCACTTAGCATGTTTTCAAGGTTCATCTGTGTTGCATATATATCAGAATTTCATTCCTCTTTGTGACTAAATAGTTCATTCTATTGATCTGCTACAGTCCATTTATCTATTTATTAGCTGAGAGACAGCTGGCTGCTTCCACCTTTTGGCTTCTGTGAACGGTGCTGCTATGAACATTCTTACATAAGTCTTTGTTTCAACTCTAATTGTCTATTCTTCTGGGCATAAACCAAGGAGGGGAAGTTCTGGGCCATATAACTCTATTTTTAACTTTTTGGGGAACCACCAAATTGCTTTCCACAGCAGCGACACCGTTTGACTTTGCCAGCAGCAATCTAAAGCAGTATGAGGATCCCAGTTTCTCCTCATTCTCACCAACACTTGCTATTTTTTGTGTTTGACTATAGCCAACCTGGTGGGTGTGAAGTGGTCAAAGTATACTCTTTTGGACACAAGCTTGAGATGTCATATTATATGGGCTAATGTTGCCTTTTGGTTTCATGAGGCTGCTTAAAGCTTCCATTTCCCTGTAAATAAGATTAGTCTTTGTTAAACTCTTTACATTAAGTTGGTAACCCCCGAGACTCACAGCTTATAGGAGGAGAATCTTGGTATACATTAAGCATGATGTTAGCTTAATATTTGCAAAAAAAAAAAAATCAAAGAAATCAACTTTTTACAGCGTATGGCCACACTCACTGTGTACTATGGGAGTACGGAAAAACAAAGGTGATATTATTAACCTGGGGGAAGGGTGTGAAATACTTACTGAGACCTGCGACCTTCAGGACGCATTTAAAATCTAAAATGATGTGTGTGGTCAGGGTAACCTGGCCCAGGCCTGTAGTATCCAGGCTTCTTGATAAAACCACATGAATGGGAGGGTAACCTTCTCACGACCAGCTCCCTCAGGGGACTTTTTCAGCCAGGCCCCTGACTGCGCTGCTCAGAGCCTTAGCTGCATGGAGGCCAGGCTCTGGGGCTGGAGGACCCCTGTGAGTCAGAGCCCGACACCAGCAAAGGTTAGAATTACCACTTCCTGTATGTGAAAAACACTCAGGGGAATGTCAGCTCCCACCATGGCCATGAATCAAATCAGATTCTTTCTCTATGCCTCAGCCTTACAAAGTCCTGAAAAAAACCAAGGTGCGGCCCGCGCAGTGCACCGGGGGGAGGCCCAAGGTAGTGTTCCTTACAGCTGGTTAATGGTTGTGATTATGGTTATTCCTCAGGGTTGGCAGCCAAGCAGGTGTCAATAACATTCCTTCAGTCATCTAGGTCTTTACTCATGTTATCCTCACGCCAAGTAAAGTATCAGCGGCCGAAGTTTGGAAGTGGAGAAATTCTACCTGGTGAGTCAGGAAAGGCTGGAAAGATGAGGAGGGGTTTGTGGGGGGCCTACCTTAAAGGATGGATGGGATTGAGATGGAAGAGGACAAGGGGGTGGGGGACAGAGGCAGGAAGATTCAGGTGCATCCCACATACACAACCTGATGGTTGAGCCTGGAACCAAAGGTGAGTATCCTCGAGTAGAAAGGACACTTCTGGGATAAAACTATAAATAGGAAATGTATCCAAAAGTGCTTGTGGCAATTTTCCTTTAAATACTTAGTGGTCAAACCTAAAAAGTTTGAGGTTATTAAACAGGCATAATTATTCGTTGGCACTGTTAACTGTGAGATTTCTTTCATACTTATGTTGCGGAAAAATGTGTTACAGCTCGGTGTTATAGCTTAGTGTTAGAAAGTTCGAAAGCTCAGTTGTAACAACAACCTGGATCCAGGCGAGAGACCAGGCAGCACTCAGAGAGTTGGAGAACTCAGGTTTATTACGCCACTGGTCCCAGTGAAGTTAACACTCCAAGCTCTGGACCTTGTCTGTAGGGTTACACAGGCCTTTATAGACTGCCAGTTTACACTTTGCAACATCATATGCAAATAAGGTATAACAAAAGTTGACTAATTAGGAACTAGCTTTGTAGAAATAGACCAATCAAGAGTGAGAGAAATAACCAATCAAGAGTGAGCTCCATGCAAATGAAGTACTACAAATGGACCAATCACAAGTTAGGGAAGTGGACCAATCAGAAGTGAGAGTAATAACCAATCAGGAGTGAAGGAAATAACCAATCAGAAGTGAGCTCAGGGAACCAATAGAATTTTAGGGGTAAGTAAGCTGTTTCAGAGGCAAAAAGTGAGACAGAGCCTCTGGGCCAGGGAACTGGGTGGTGCTGGCATGAGAGTAGTGGCCCTGCTTGGGGGGTCTTGCCGGTCTTTTTATGGGGCTTCCCGCCTCAGTTACTCTACTCAGTATTTGCCAAACTAAAAAGACGGTCACTTTCAACTGAGATGGGGCAGGATATTTTGGGGGCACCTGGATTACCCAAGAAAGTTACACTTACCCTGGGGTTAAGGGGTAGTTATGAAAAGCATCTGCTCTCACAGCCCAAAGTGTCCCAGTTTGGACAATAAATTATATTGGCATTCTATTTATCATGATTATTATTACAACTAATTTTTAAAAATTGTAAAATACACGTAACATAAAGTTTACCATTGTAAACGTTTTGTTTGTTTGTTTTTTGAGGGGGAAGTAATTAGGTTTATTTGTTTATTTATATTTAGAGGAGGTACTGGGGACTGAACCCAGGACCTTGTGCATGCTCAGCATGTGCTCTACCACTGGAGCTACACCACCCCCTCATTGTAACTGTTTTTAAGTGTGTAGTTCAGTGCCATTAAATACATTCTCATTGTTGTGCAACTATCACCACCATTCACCCCCAGAACTCTTTTCATCTTGTAAAACTGAAACTCTGTGCTCATTAAACATTAACTCTCCATTCCTCCCTCCCTGCCTACCAGCCCTGGGTAACCACCACTTGACTTTCTGGTTTTATGAATTTGACTCCTCGAGGTACCTCACATAACTGCAGTCATACAGTATTTGTCTTTTCGTGACTGGCTTGTTTCACTTAGCATAATATTTTTGAGATTCATCCATGTTGTAGTGTGTGTCAGAGTTTCCCTCCTTTTAAAGGCAGAATAGTATTTCATTATCTATATCAACACTGAGTTTTGTTTATCCATTCATCCATCTGTAGATGGATGTTCAAGTTTCTTCTGTCTTCTGGCTCTTGTGAATAATGCTGCTATAAACATGGGTGTACAAATATCTGTTGTGTCTCTGTTTTTAATTCTTTCATTCCAGAAGTGGAACTGCTGGATCATATGATAATTCTATGTTTAATTTTTTGAGGAACTTCCACACTGTTTGCAGTGGTGCATAGCCATTCCAATGTCTCCACATCCTCACCAACACTTTTTTGGTGTGTTTTTTAGTAATAGTCATCCTAATGGGCATGAAGGGATATCTCAGTGCAAATGAAACTGATTGCATGTTCCTAATGATAGTGCTGTTGAGCATCTTTTCGTGTGCTTTTTGCCCATTTGAATATCTTCTTTGAAGAAACGTCTATTCAAGTCTTTTACCCATTTTGAATCAGGTCGTTTATTTTGTATTTTATCTTTTGAGTTTTAGGAGCTCTTTGTATATTCTGGATATTAATCTCTTATTTAATATGTCATGGATTTTGTTGTACATGATTTTGGAACTTTTCTTCCCTGTAAAATTGAGATATAAAGAATGCTCAAACTGGGCTTTTATTGAATGACTCAGTCTAAATGCATAATTAAATTGTATAATTAAAGTTTAGAATGCCATCTTAAAGCTTATTTAGTTTAATGTTACAAATGCAAGTACATCAAATAATTTTTGCAAAGATTAGAATTGTGATAAAATCAAATCTTTATTATTCTGCTTAATATTCCCATTTAAATCGTTTCATTATATGTTGTACTATAAAGGTCACATTGTTTTTCTTAAAAGTTATCTAACAAAGAATTCTTTCTTAGCCATCAATTTACTTCCTGATTTACCTACTGAGAAGCTCTTAATAACTCTTTTGGAATATAAAATAAACACCTTTCACAATCGTCATTAATTCTTGCAGCATTTTACTCTGGTAATTGGCATTACTTTATCCTTAAATGTTTTGTTAGTTATTCACCAGTGAGATCATCTGGGCTTGCTGCCTCCTTCCTCCCTTCCTCCCTTCCTCTCTTCCTCTCTTTCTCTTTCTCTCTTTCTTTCTTTTTCTTTCTCCAGAAAGAGAAAGTTTATTTGAAAGCTTTTTAATTGTTGAAATTTTTTTGAAAGCTTATTAATTGTTGACTCAATTTCTTTGAGTAGACCTATGCAGATTATGTTTCTCCTTGTGCCCGTTTTGGCAGATTGTGCCTTTGAAGGAATTAGTCCATTCATCTAAATTACCAAGTTTGTGGGCATAGAGTTGTTCTTAATCTCCCTTTATTATCCTTTTAATGTCCAAGGGATCACTAGTGATTGTCCCTCTTTCTTTTCTGATATTTGTAACTTGTGTCTTCTCTCTTTGGTTAGCCTGGCTAGAGGTTTATCAGTTTTGTTAATTCCACCACCCCCCCCCCGCCTCGCCCCTGCAAAACAGCTTTTGGTTTGTTGATTTTCTCTGTTAATTACCTGTTTTCAAGTTCATTGGTTTCTGTTCCAAATTTTTACCATTTCTTTTCTTCTGCTTACTTGGGTATTATATTGCTCTTATTTTTCTAGTTTCTTCAGGTGAAGGCTTAGATGATTAATTTTACATATTTCTTCTTTCCTAATATGTGAATTCAATACTTGCTATAAATTTCCCTCTAAGCTCTGCTTTTGCTGCACCCCACCAATTTCGATAAGTTTCATCTTCAATAAAATATTTTAAAATATTTTCAAATTAATTTTTCCTTTGAGACATCTTTAACCCGTATGTTATTTAAAAATAAGGTGTTTAATCTTCAAATATTTTGGGATTTTGCAGCTATCTTTCTGTCACTGTTTTCTAGTTTCACTCCGCTATGGTCTAAAAATATAATTTACTTGATTTTTGTCCTTTTACACTTGTTTAGATCTGTTTTATGGCCCAGGATGTGGTCTCTCTTGGTGACCGTTCTATGTGAGCTTGAGAAAAATATGTATTCTGCTGTGGTTGGGTGAAGTATTCTATAAATGCCAGTTAGATCCAATTGATTGGTGCTGTTCAGTTCAGCCATCCTTACTGATTTTTTTGCCTGCTGGATCTGTCAAGTACTGAAGGAAGGGTGGCATAGTCTCCAACTATAGCAGTGGGTTTGTCTTCCTCTTTGCAGGTCTATCAGTTTTTGCCTTACCTACTTTGACACTGTTGTTAAAAGCATATGCATCAAGATCATTGTTTTCTTGAAGAATTGACCCCTTTATCATTACCTAATGTTCTTTTTTATTCCTGATAATTTTCCTTGTTCTGAAGTCCATTTTATCTGAAATTAATATAACTAACCAGTTTTCTTTTGATTAGTTTGCATGGTACCCTCCATCCCTTCAATTTTCTTTAATTTTAATAAACCTTAAAAAATTTTAATAAAATTTTAATTTTTTTTACTATTGGATTATTTTTATTATTTATTTTTATTATTGTAAAATACAAATAACAAAAAAATTATCACCTTAACCATTTTAAGTGTACATTTCAGTTATATTACGTACATTTTTATTTGTTGTGCAGCCATCACCACTATCCATCTCCAGAACTCTTTTATCTTGCAAAACTGGAACTGTATCCATTAAATAATAACTCCTTGCCCCATCCTCTAGCAACCACTATTCTACTCTGTCTCTGTGAATTTGACTGCACTCTAGATAATTCATATGTGTGGAATCATACAGTATTTATCTTTTTTTTTTTTTTCTGTGACTGGTTTATTTCACTTAGCATAATGTCCTTAAGATTCGTTCATGTTGTAGCATATATCAGAATCTCCATCCTTTTTAAGGCTTCCATCTCTTTAATTTTAATCTATCCATATCTTTATATTGAGAATCATTTTCTTGTAGATGACATATAGTTGGGCCTTGTTTTTTATGCACTGTGTCTTGTTTTTGTATGACAGTCTCTGTCTTTTAATTGTTCTGTTTAGACCATTCACATTTAAAGTAATTATTGATACAGTTGGATTAATATTTGTCATGTTTGCAATTGTTTTCTAATCATTGCACTTGTTTTTTGTTTCGTTTTAGAAGTTTACACCCTTGTTCTACCTTCCCTGGCTTTATTTGAGCATTTTAAATGATTCCACTTTCTCTCCTCTCTTAGTGTATCAGTTATATTTCTCTTAGTGGTTGTTCTACAGTTTGCAATAGACATTTGCAATGTAAGTTCACTTTCAATGAGCACTATATTGCTTCAATGTAGTGCAGATGACTATAACAGTGTGTTCCCAGTTCCTCCCTCCTGTCCCTTATAATATTGCTGTCATTTGTTTCGCTTATCCATAAGCTATAACCACCTACATTGTTGCTATTATTACTTTGAGCAATTACCTATTAGATCAATTTAGATCAAGAAAAATAAAAAATTTATTTTACTTTTATTTATTCTTCTCTAATGTTCTTCCTCTTTTTATATAAGTCTGAGTTTCCTAGTTAATCATTTTTTTTTTCTCTCTGAAGAACCCCTTTTAACATTTCTTGCAAGGCAGTCTACTGGCAACAAATTCCCTCAGTTTTCATTTGCTTGAGAAAGTCTTTATTTCCCCTCACTTTTGAAGACTGGTTTCACTGCATGCAGAATTCTAGGTTGGTAGATTTCTTCCTTCCAGCACTTCACTTTCTTCGTACTTGCATGTTTTTTGACAAGAAGTCCAGATGTAATTCTTATTCTTGTTCCTCTCTATGTAAAGTTTTTTTCGCTGCTTTGGCTTCCCTCCTCCAAAGATTTTCTCTCTGTTTTTGGTTTTGGGCAGTCTGAATATGATACGCCTGGGTGTAGCTTATTTGGTATTTATTCTGCTTGTTCTCTGATCTTCCTGGGTCTGTGGTTTGGTGTCTCTCATTAATTCTGGAAAATTCACAAATATTTTAAATATTTGTCTGTTCCTCTCTCTTCTCTTCCTGGTAGTCCCATTATAAGCATGGTATACCTTTTGCAATTGTCCTTTTGTTCTTGGATAGTGTCCTATTTTCTTCATTCTCTTTCCTGTTTGCATTTCATTTTGATTGCTAGTATTTCTTTTTGATTATTTCTTAGAGTTTTCATCCCTTTGCCTTCATTGCCCATCTGTTTTATATGTATCTACTCTATCAAAGCCCTTAACATATTAATCATAGTTATTTTAAGTTGTCTCTCTGATAATTCCAAAATATGTGTCATTTCTGAGTCTGGTTCTGTTGCTTGCTTTCTCCCTTCAAACTGAGTATTTTGTTGCTTTTTAGCATGCCTTGTAATTTATCATTGAAAGCTGGATGTGACGTCTGTGAGCTAATCAGGACCTGAGGCTTTCAGTGTGTGGTTTTCTGTTAATCTTTCTAGGATCTGGGCTACGTTTAATATTTGCTGTAGCCATAGTTGACAGAGACTTCAGTTTCCTACTTTTATTTATTTTTTTCTCCTCTGCTATTTTGGGGTTTCCCTAAGAACTCCATTTTAAATAGAGTCTGTGTCTTGCAGCTCTCTCAGTTGTAATTTACTTCTATTATACTGGAGTTTGTTGATGTGGTGACAAGTGTAGTGAGTTGAATAGTGTTCCCTACAATTTCACGTTCGCCTGGAACCTCAGAATGTGACCTTATTTGGAAATAGGGTCTTTGCAGATGTGATTTGTCACATTAACAAGGTCATACAGGATTAAGGTGGGCCCTAAATCCAATGATCAATATTTTTATAAGTAGAGGAGAGGACACACAGGGATACACACAGACACACAGAAAGCAAGCATATGATGACAGAGGCAGACATTGGAGAGATGCAGTCACAAGCCGAGGAATGCCAAAGATTGCTGACAGCCACCAGAAACTAGGGAGAGGCTTCCCTAGAGCCTTCAGACAGAGCACGGCCCTGCCAGCACCTTGATTTTGGACTTGTAGCCTCCAGAACACTGACAGAGTAAATTTCTATTGTCTAAGCCACTCAGTTTGTGGCACCTCGTTACAGTAGCCCTAGGAAATTAACGGAGTTAGGCATTGGAGGGGGAACAGTCTATGATCTTATGATTGAATCTCAGGGGGCCGCAGATCCTGGGCTTGACCTTCAGAAGCATTTCTTCCTCTTTTTCTCCCTTCTTTTCTGTACGTGGGACTGAAGTCTGGAGGGGGCTGGAGCGGCCTTGTTGCCCTTCCCCCAGGGCAGATAAGGTGCTGATAAAACTGTTTCCCTTGATGGAGGGCCTTTGTTAAGGAGAACAGAATGCTCTGGGTTTTCAAAATGGTTACATGCCCCAAGTGTATTTTAGAAGGTTACTTTTCTCCTCCCCTTCCCTGAAGGCACAGGGATTTCCTCTTCACCTTCACAGTGAGAACCTAGTGGGGCTCCTGGAGGTAAACCCCAGGAAAGTGAGGGGCCTCCCTAAGACTGGAACCCCAGGAGTTTTTAACTCTCAAGCTGGTCCACACCCAGCTTCCAGAGATCCATCTAATCATTTAAGTGCTCCTGCCCATTGCTGGCTCCGGTGACGGCATCTGCTCCTGGTAAGTAGTGATGCTTTGTGTTCACCTGTCTCTCTGGGGCGATGGTTTCATTTCGGGGTGGTGGCTTACCCTGCGACCTCAATTCTCCAATTAATCTAAGAAAAGAAGTTGATTTTTCAGTTTATTCAACTTTTTTCATGTGAGGATGGAAGTAACGACTTCCAAGTCTTTACGTGTGAGAGGGGTCTTATGGTGTTTTTTTGTCATTCAGACTTGTACATAGTTTTGTATTACGATTCAATCTCCCTACTAATTCTTCTTTTTTCCTTTTTAAAGGCCCCCCCCCCCACCTCTGCTGCACACTATAGGAAAACAGACATGGAATAACAAAAATTAAAAAAAAAAAAGGGAAAATTACAGAGGTCCAGAATCTTATAAAATCTCTCAGAGCAATGACTTTCTGGTCTGTGATTCTGACTTCCCTTCTAGAAATTTCTTAATAACCCAAGTTACCTCTCCTGCATCTGACCTTGGTGGATGATGGTCACTGCTCTCACTCTGCCACCAAAGCAATTCTTATCTTGTCCTTCTCAAAAATTGTTCCTTGTGTGTTTCCTTGTCTTGCTGTTACTTTGTAAACAATCTAAGGTCCTAGGCTCAGTCTTCTCTGCCCTTGACAGCTGTCTGCAGTTTTGCACAAAGCCAGTCTGTGATTAGGACTCTGGGAAAGTGGATTGTTAGTTGAACTGGATTCTTTTCCCCAGTTGGTTTGGTGTAGAATGAATCATATATATTGCTGAATGACCACTTACTATCACATACGGCCAGGCATGCACCCATGTGTCTGTCCTGTGAGCCTCATGGTATTAGGCACAGATGTCCCCTAGGAATCTGAACAACCTTCAGATCCTTTTTGAATGACTCTTTTTGAATCTGACAAGTAGAAATCTGTCCAAAAAGTCAAAGCATGTTTGTTATAGAAAACTTGGGAAATACAACCAAGTATAAAGAGGAAAATAAAAATGATCTATCATCCTACAGTCATTATTTTGGTACAATTTCTCTGACCTTTTATTTCACGGTACTAATAATCAGGGGAAAGAAAGATGAATTCCCTAGAAATCAACAAAAATGAAGTATTACTATTGCTGTGATTGTTATATATAAAACAAAAAGGGCTAACACAGTGGTTTAGGAATGAGGCTGGACAGGAGCAAAGCCTTTTCAGCTGATGTGTCTAGGGTCAAATCCCACATCTGTCGCTTACCTTGGGTAAGCTGCTTCTCTGTGATTCAGTTTCCTCATAGGGTGGTAGAGAGTAATTAAATGATCCAGTGTACATTAAACATTTAACACAGTGTTGGGAACAAAATGTTCAGTAAGTGGAGCAGCTGGAGGGAAAGAAGTGTGAGGAGATGGAAGTGGAGATTACATGGTACACCGTGCTCACCATTCTACTTCCAGTGGAAGATTTCCTGCTGTTTTAGATGTGATTTATGACAGCTAAAACCCGTATTCCAGCTTGTCTTCACAGAGAAATGCCAGTTAACAAATAAAAAAGGAATGATAGAATTAGATAATCACCATTTTGCCAAGACCTCTGTAATAACTGATCCAATCAATATCATCAACAGATGCTAAAGCCATTGGGTGAAGGGGTGTGGGGTACAGGGTATGTGCATAGTATCAAAGGTTCACTTCACAGATTATGTATTAATTACAGTAAAGACATCTGTCAGACATCACCTTAATTAAAGGATCAAAATTAGATTCATAAATAATGGGACAAGCTACTATTATGTGCTTCCTGATGTGAATAATTAGGAAGGACACAACATCACCTAAGTAGTATTCTTGCCAAAAAATAGTTAATCTGAATTGCATCAATGGGAAGCAAGTAGGCAAGTACAGATTGGGGAATAGTCCGTAAGACTTTTAAAAAATGTCAATGTCATGAAAGACAAAACTGGTGGGGAGACAGCACTAGAAAAAAATATATACTAAATAGTCAAATACAACGTGCGAAACTTGATTGGATGTAGGATAATAAGTTTTCTTAAAGGATATAAAAACATTTTGGAAATACTTGGAGAAATTTGAATAGGAACTGTTTATTAGATAATATTATCATGTCCATGTTAAATTTCATGGGTGTGGTGATGGTATTGTGGTTATGTAAGAGAGTATCCTTTTTTCTAAGTAGATGCAGGTGAAATAATTAGGGTGACAGTAACCTTACGTTTGCAACTTTCTTTCAAATGGTTCAGCAAAAAAGGCATGTATATACATAGATATGTGGGTATGTGTATATATATATATATATAATTTGTAAAGGGTAAATGGGTGTTTATTTAATTGTCTTTCAACTTCTCTGCAAGTTTGGTCTTTTAAAGAATAAAAAATTGAGGATAAAATCCAGCTTTCAGATGAATGCTGGGGTAATGCTCCCCACTAGCCTAGATATTGGGACTCCCTTCTAAGGAGAATTAGAGAGGCTCTGGCTTAAATACATTGACACAATCTTTTCTGGTTGCATTTTACTGTATGCCTTCTTTATGGCTATCTGGTCTACCACGGGGAAGTGTACTCATTCTCTACACTTGAATTGTTTTTGGTTTTGCTTTACAGTTCTAAGAAAATTCCCGTTGAGCTGATGTGTAATAGGCCCCTGAGTAGTGATACTACTAATGTGCTACTCAAGTTAGATGCTGGGAGTGTCTTGAACAGGCCAAAGAGAAAGTAGAGTGAGAGAGCCTGTGTTTACGTTGCGGGAATTTCAGAGTTACGTAGAGAAAACAAGTAGTCTGGGTGAAAGCCACTTTCTTTCCTAAGAACATGGGAGCCATTGTCACACATGACCATGACAAGCACTCAGATCTGTTATCACATCAGGGAAACACAGAATGTAAAAAGTTAAGATCTTTTTACTGGGTCATCCCTAAAGAAGTAACAGGTAATCATTAGACAACTTACAGTGTGGGGTGGTTTGTATTGTCTTAAATAAGCTCAATAGTGGACTGCGAATTATTCTTTTCTTTGCCACTCAAAGCAGAAGCAGATTACTATTTCACAGAAAGGATGAGTGAGTTAGGATGCCAACTCTTGGGGACAAATGAAATTACTGTCATATAGTAATCGGTAAGAAGGATGAGGGGATTTCAAAAGATGAATTTGTTACAAAACGCAGTTGCATCAAGGGATGGCCCGTAGGTTTCTTTTCACCTGCCTGTTCCACTTGTCTGATGTGACTGCTTGGAGGACTGTGTTAGGAGGGATTCCTGACTCAGGGAGAAAGAGGACAGTAATGGATTAGCAATGTCTCTGTTTTGATTTTTTGAGAGAGTGTGAATGGCAAGCATATCACATTTGCCGTCTTTGAATTCCCATCACACGCTCAATTGGATGCTTGAAAAACTTAAAAAGGCATTAATTACAGTAAAGTTTATAACAATAGCTAATATTTATAAAGCACTTACAATGAGCCAGACGGTAATCTAAGTGCTTTGCATGTATTAACTCATTTAATCCGGACAACATTTCATTGGGGTAAATACTATTTTTTATCATCCCCATGTAACAAACAAGGAAATGAAGTTGCCTTCCTCAGGGATTTGCTCACCTCCGGATGGTCTTTTCTGGTCATTGGATTTCAAATTTCACCCTGTCCCTGTCACTCCCAACCCCCCTTCACTGCTTTATTTTCTCCTCGGTACCTGTCACCACTTGACTATCTATATATGTTAGTATGTTTCCTTCCCATTAGGATGTAAGCTCCTTAGGGCAGGGATTTTTGTTTATTTTGCTTCCTGCTATATTTCTAGGAACTTTCCCAACAGGATTCACTGGCATTTAGCTGGTGCTCCATAAGTACTTGTGGAGTGGGAGAATGAGGCTTAGAGGAGCTAAGCACTTTACCAGAGGTCGGACAGCTACTTAGTGGTGAAAGGTGGGTATGGGGGAGATCTCATGGTTGTCGTCTGTCAGGAAGTTGAAAAGGATGCCAAAAAAAAAAAAAAAAAAAAAAGCAAAAGCCCCAGAAACTACAGAGTACCTGAATTTTACAGATTTTGAGAGTAAAGGAGAAAGGGAGCAGTTAGTCTTCAAGCCGAAGCAGCTTCCAAGTGGAGCCTGGAGGGGCGCCCTGGGTGTGAGGAGCCTGCTGGGATGGAGATGAAAAAACAAAGCCTACCTCCCAGAGGGGTACCAGGGCCATTCCAGGGTCCAGGCTGGCCACAGCTGCACCCCTCCCTCCAAGCATTTTTTGTCTCTAGAACAAACTGGGAGACGTTGTCAGAGCACAGAAATTACTAAGAGGCCTCTACCAATGATGTGAAAAGAAGGGAAGACTGTTGTCCGAAAGCTGTTTTAAAATCAACAGATAATGGACCATCAGAGAGTTAAGCTGGGTCCCCCTGAGGAGACAGAATGGCTCCTGGGCCACGTCACTGTGGAAACACTGAAAAAGGACTATTAAGGATAAGGTGTTGGCAGTGCTGCCTAAGCTCTGTCAGGGATGGGGCTGCAGGGTGGGGGAGACCAAGCCTGAGGACGCACACAGCCAACCTGATGCGAGGGGCAGCTGCTATGGACGTGATGGTGGGGCTGTGTAGCTGCGGCCGTGAAGCATTCAAGTCACAGAGCTTGCTCAGAAGCCTTCTGATTATGATTTGGTTTCCTGGGTATCTTGATTCAACAGTTATCTCTATTAATCAGAAGTTAGCGGCCCACAGCCTTGGGACCTGTGGTTCTCAGAATGAGCATGGCTAATGTGAGTGCACTCCATGAGACCCACCTGACAGATCTCCCAGACCAAGGACCCGCCCTGGGAATTCCCCAGGGGCAGGTGGTTCCAGGAGACCTGGGGGACTGCCAGCCCTCTCTTCTGGTCATTGCAGATTCACACTTTCCACACTTGTGGTCTTTGACAAGACCTACACTGGACATATGCATCCTGGATGTTTACAGCCTTTACGCTCCCGGCTGATCCTGCCTCTTAAGTCCCTCATTATAACCCCAGGGACCCAAGACTGGCAGACTTTTACCAGGTTCTCTTCTCCTGATAGTGTCTGGGAAGCTGTATTACTTCCCTGTGGCTGCTGTAACAAACGACTATGTATTGAATGACTTAAAAGAACACATACTTATTATCTCACAGTTCTATAGGTTAGAAGTCCAGCACAGGTCTCACTGGAATAAAATTAAGATGTGACAGGCCTGCATTCCTTCTGGAAGTTCCAGGACAGAACCTATTTCCTTGCCTTTTCCAGCTTCCCGAAGTTGCTCTGCTCTCAGTCCTTGGCTCATGGCCTCTTCCTTCATCTTCAAAGCAGTGTGTTGAGTTCTTCTCCCATCATATCCCTCTGACTTTCTCTTCTGTCTCCTTCTTCTACTTTGAAGACTCCTGTGATTGCATTGGGCCCACCTGGATAATCCAAGATAATCTCCCAATTTTTAGGGCAACTGATTAGCAACCTTAATTCCATCTGTAACCTTAATTCCCCTTGCCACGTACCTTAACATTCACAGGTTCTGGGAATTAGTATGTGGACATTATTGGGGGAGCAATTATCCTGCCCGCTCCAGAAGGCCTGAGGAAGGCTCCAGGACCCACAAAACCTCCCTGGTTGCTGCTGATCAGCAGCATCTTAGCCAGCATCTCTCTTTCCTCACCTCTGGCCACCTCAGAACTAGCTTCCCTGGGGTCCCCATTCTGCCCGAGCCACTGCACCCCAAGTGTGGGCCTAGGCATCACCCTAATTCCCCAAAGCCCAGTTCAAACAGGATGAAAAAAATCACTGTAACAACTGGCACCAGAAGTCCTCTTAGCCAAGGAAACATCTTGAGATCTGTTAGGGCAGAAGGTGAGACTTAAAGGTATAGGAGTTGGCATGAACCTGGGCCACAACTCAGAGGCTTCAAGTGCTCTGTGGGAGGTAAAGTGGAGAGAGAGAGAAAGGTCAGGAAAGCAGTAGGGTGAGAGGAGCCTGCCAGGAAGAGGCTGGGGTCCGAGTAGGGGCAAGCCTGAGGCTGTTCCCTGGGGACAGGGTTGCTGTGGGCCAGTTTGGCTGTAGATAAGCTGAAGGTTGTATTTCTGTGACATGAATCCTCTTGTCTCCTTGCAGCCCCTCAGTTAAAAATATTCGCAGAACACTCATGACTGCCTGTGCGCAGGTGTCTTGTTGGAACTCTGGGAAGAGGCTGACAGCATGGTGGCCAGAGGATGCCATGGAGACATCAGCCAGCCTTGCCCTGGGAGCTGGCAGAAAACTTGGGAGGGCTTTGAATCTCCTCAATCAATGGAATAGGACATCCCAGGGAGGGCTTTGTCCTTCTCCCGCCCCTTGAGGTCCAAGTGAGCCAATCTCGTCTAGAGCTCAGGGGGTGGTAAGACTGCAGCTGTCTTCTGGATCTCATAGCTAAGCCCAGGCTGTTCCTTTTAATCACATGTTACTAAAGCCTTGAGGATAACAGGCGAGCATGCCAACATGGAGAACACTTAAAGTGGTCACCCGGTTTGCCAGCTCCCGGTACCCAAGTGGTGCCTTCTCCAGGCTCCCCACTCTCTGCAGGTCCCTTCCTTCATCTTTAAAGCCAGCCTACTGGCCTACTGCCTTCTGGAAGATTTGCCTTTGACCATGTCATTTCTACCTGAAGTCCAGTAACCCCCTTCCTCCCCAGTTTAATCTTCTCTGGGCTGAGACAAAAGTGGAAAAAAATTCCTTCTTACTCTCAATTCTCAGGATCTCTGGCAACGTCAACTTGCAGGTGGCACAAAGTAGACCTGATAGACATCTACATTCCTCTGGCTCAAAGGGTAGTCTATTTTTAAGACTCTTGATCAGTTTGCCAAATTGCATTCTAGAAACTACATGATATCTTTTTTCCCTAGACTTCAGCCAACACTAAGAATTGTCATTTAAGAAATCTCTGCCAATTTGATAGGAAAAAAAACTTCATTTTCATTTTCAGTTCTTTGATTACGTGTGAAGATGTGTTTTAAAAATATGCATACTACTCTTTTGAATAGGATGAGTAATAACGAAAAGCTGATCTCAAATGTCACTAAGTCTCTATTTAGATATAAGAAAAAATTTCAGTTCATACAAAGAAGGGAAGGTGTTGTTATTTGTGCAACTTTTGTTATGAGCATTGAGGCTTGGGGAGGGGAAAGGAGAAAAACAAGAGAAAAGCTGGCAAAAGGGAAAAGGGAAGAGCAGAAGAAATAAAAGTGGGGAAGAAGAGCCAAAAAGGAAAAAAATGTAGAATTTCTTTGCATGTTGTCCCAGGTAGCTTGCCGGGGACTTATCGGTGGTGGTCAAGACTGGCCCCGCTCAGCTACCCCTGCACACTGAACATCGCGTACAGACCCACGGTTCTCAAGCTATGAGACCTCAGGACCCCTTTACATTATTAAAAAATTATTAATGGCCTCCTCCAAAGCGTTTATTTAAATAGATAATACCTATCAGTATTTTTGATATTAGAAATTACAACAGAAAGATTAAAAATATTTACACATTTTTATGAAAAATGATTTTATTTTCCAAAACAAAAAAACTAGCGACAGGCATTATTTTTACAGTTTCTCAAACCTCTCTGATGGCTGGCCTTTCCCGTCTGCTTCCGCCTCAGTCTGTTATGGCACCACTCATCACGTAGCCTCTGGAAGACTCCACAGCACACTCACGAGAGGAAGTGTGTGTGGAAAAAGCTAGTAACGTCTTAGTATTATCACGGAAATAGTTTTGACTTTGTGGGTTTCCTAAAAGTGTCCCAGGACCCACTGCCACCCCAGGGGTGCCTGGACCACATTCTGAGAACCACTGATCCAGGCAAGGGGGATTGATTTGACCCCTCTTCCTCTTCTCCAGGAGGGGATATCTAAAAATATGTATAAAGGGTCATAAAAACATTAATGACCTTTGACATCATGATTCCCCTATTGGGGATGTATATTTAAGGCAATAACCTCCAAAGAAGGAAGAACTGCCTAAATGATCTACAATTGAAGAATGGTTAAATAAATGCTGGTATACCCACTTAATAGAATATTTAGTGGTTTAAAAATTATAATTATGGGGCAAATGGCCAAGTGGGTGGAGATGGTAGAGTAAGAAGAGCCTGAGCTCGCCTCCTCCCACAGGCATGCCAAAGTTACAGCTGTTTACACAGCAAACAGCAACGAGAGTGACCTGAAGACTAACGGAGAAAAATTTCCACAACTAAAGACATAAAGAAGGAACCACAAAGAGACGGGTAGGAGGGGCAGAGACACAGTATAGTCAAGACCCACACCCCCAGCTAGGTGACTGACCCACAAGTGGGAGGATAATTACAATTGAAAAAGTTCTCCTCAAGGAACGAGGCATCCAAGCCCCACATCAGGCTCCCCAGCCCGGGGATCTTGAATTGGGAAGATGAGCCCTTAGAATGTCTGGCTTTGAAGGCCAGCAGCACTTGTGTACAGGGGAGCTGGGAAGCTGTGGACTCTGGTCTTAACGGCTGCACACAGAATCTCACACCCTCTGAGACCCAGCAGAGGCCATAGTTTGAAAGGAGCCTGGATCACAGGCCCTTGTTGACCTTGGAGAGCCTCCCAGAGAGGCAAAAGGCAACTGGGCTCCCCTTAGGGACATAGATGCTGGCAGTGGCTATGTAGGGGAGGTCAGTCTACCATGAGGACAATGGTGCTGCTGGCAAGGGCCACTTAGGAGCCCTCCCTCTAGGCTATTAGCCCTGGTGACTTACCTGCCACCCAGCCAGTTGGCACCACTCTTGGTACTCCCCCAGTCCAGTCAGCCAGCAGCTTGGGGGTTCAGCCTTGCCCACCAGCAGGGCAACACTAGCTGTGGGCCTCCCTAAGCCCCCTAGCCAGCTGCCCTGGGACCTGGCTCCACCCACCAGCAGGCCAGCACCAGACCTGGGATCTCCCAGGCCCCACAGTTAGCTGTACCGGGGCCTGGCCCAGCCCACCAGCAGCTGGTAGCCCTCTGCATGAAGCAGGGCCTGGCAGCCAGCTGCACTGGGGGTCAGTCCACCCACCAGCAGGCCCACGGTAGTCAGCCCTGCTACAACAGAAGTGTCCATACAGCCCACATAAGGGGAACCCCTAGAGCACACAGCTCTGCTGACGAGAAGGGAGTATGTTGCTAGACCCTATAGGATGACTCCTACAAAAGGCCACTTCTCAAAAATTGGGAAACATAACCAACCAACCTAATACATAGAAATAAAAACAGAGAATTAGACAAAATGAGGTGACAGAGGAATATGTTTCAAATGAAGGAAAGCTAAAACCCCAGAAGAACTGAGAAATGAAGACAAGCAATCTACCCAATAAAAAAATTAAGGTAATGATCATAAAGCTGCTGAATGAATTCAGGAGAAAAATGGATGAACATAGTGATAAGTTTAACAAAGAGAAAAGACAGAGAAGAACCAAACAGAGCTGAAAACAAAAACTGAAATAAAAAATACACTAGAAGGAATCAACAGTAGATTAGATGACACTCAAGAATGGATCAGCGAACTGGAAGACAGAGTCTTGAAAATCACCCATGCTGAACAGAAAAAGAAAAAAGAATTTTAAAAAATGAGGACAGTTTAAGAGACCAATATGACAACATCAAGCATACTAACATTCACATTTTAGGGATCCCAGAAGGAGAAGAGAGAAAGAAAAGGGCATAAGAAGACATAATAGCTGAAAACTTCGCTAATCTGGGGAAGGAAACAGATAAATCCAGGCCCCAAGCGAGATGAACCCAGAGATCCACACCAGGACACATTGTACTTAAAATGACAAAAATTAAAGCTGAAGAAAGAATCTTAAAAGCAGTAAGAAAAAAACAGCATGTTACACACAAGGGAAGGAACGCTCAAGAGACCATCAGCTGACTTCAGCAGAAACTTTGCTGGCCAGAAGGGAGTGGCATGGTATCTTTAAAGTGATGAAAAGATAAAACCTACAACTCGAAATACCCTACCTGGCAAAGCTATGATTCAGATTTGAAGGAGCAGTAAATAGTTGTGTATTTTTTGTTTTGTTTTGTTTTTGAGAGACAGAGTTTTACAGAGAAGCAAAAGCAAAGAGAGGCTGTACAAGAAATATTAAAGGGATTTCTCTAAGTGGAAAAGAAAAGATCACAACTAGAAATATGAAAATCATGAAAGGAAAAATCTCATTGGTAAAGCCAAATATATAATAAAGGTAGCAGATCAACCACTTGTAAAACTAGTAGGAAGGTTAAAAACGAAAGTAGTAAGATCATCTGCATCCACTAAGGATATAGTGGGTATAACTAAAGGATGTGCAAAAGAAAAATATGTAAAATACGATGTCAAAAACATTAAATGTGGTGGGAGGGGAATAAAAATTCAAGGTTGTTAGAATGTGTTCAAACTTAAGAAATCATCAAGTTAAAATAATCATGTCTATATACATAAGTATTTAGGTTGCAATATATAAAGCTCATCTATACTAGATGCACATGCAAAAAAGAGAAAGGAATCCAAACATAACACTAAAGATAGTCATCAGATCACAACAGAAGAGAGTAAAAGTAGGAAACAGAAAAGAACTACAAAACCCTGAAAACTATTAACAAAATGGCAACAAGAACATACCTTGTTAATAATTATTTTAAATGCAGATGGACTAAATGCTCCAATCGAGAGACATAGAGTGTTCCTTAAAAAACTAAAAATAGAGTCACCGTATGATCCAGCAATCCCACCTCTGGGCATGTATCTGGAGAAAACTCTAATTCGAAAAGAGACATGCACCCCAGTGTTCACGGCAGCACTATTTACAACAGCCAAGACACGGAGACCACATGGATGGACAAGGAGGGTATTATGCTAAGTGAAGTAAGTCAAAGTCAAATACCGTGTGATTTCACCTACATGTGGACTCTAAAAAACAAAACAAGTGATGAACACAACAAAACAGGAACAGATTCATAGATAACAGAGAAAAAACAAGTCGTTGCCAGAGGGGAGGGGGCGGGGGGATGAGTGGAATAGGTGAGGAAGACTAGAAGTATAAACTTCCAGTGAGAAAATAAATGAGTTGTGAGAATGGAATGTATAGCATAGGGAATATAGTCAATAAGATTGTTAAATAGATAAAAATATATATAATTATGAAGACTGTGTACCAGCATGGAAAGAATATACATGGCCCTGAGAGAAAAATGAAAATAATGAAGCAGACTCTTCACTGTGTCTGCCAGTCTCAGAAGACTAAACGCGGCAGACAAAGCCTCAGAGGGTGCACGGGAAAGTCAGTTCTTTCTGATGTACAGGTGCAGGTAATCAAAGCGTTCACTCTGTTCTTTTTGGGGGTTTTGTCCATGTTTATTTTAATGTTTGTTCAGTTTTTTTGGCAATAAGCCAAAATAAATTCTCTCTAATCTGTCCTGCTCCCCCAGGTCAGTGCGGTCAGGCAGGAGCAGAGAGGAGAGGTACCTTGGGGCTGGAGTCGGGGAAGAAGGAGGGGGTGGCGTGGAAGGAGGGGAGCCAGTCAGGGACGGATGCTTAGTGCTTCATCTCATTCCGTGGTGCCCTTTCAGTGGTGACGTGACAAGCCTTTGGTTAAACAGCTGTTATCAAAGGCTTTCCTGGAGATGACAGCAGACCACGTGGCGGGGGTGGGGGGCTGTGCTTCCCTTCACAAAGGGAAGGAAGAAGCTGCAGAGCCCCAGACATCTTGGAGAGAACCAGGTCCAGGGGGCCACACCATGTTTAAAGGAGCTGGGTGAGGGCAGCTGGAAGGCCCCCAATGCTGGGTAGCTCTTGGCCTGGAAGGAGCACAGACTACAGGACCGGGTGGGTAGTTTAGCGGACAGTCCCTGGGCTGGAGAGCCGGGACGCAGAGGACCACCTGGTCAGGACCAGGGCCAAGTCTGTGTTTAGGAAGCCCTCACTGGTAGCCGCGTGCAGGCTGCGACGGTTGGGGAGACTGGTTGATGCTGAACACAGTGGTCCTTAAAAGACAGCAAGCACTGAAGTCATCAAGTCCAGCAACAGACTCAGAGCCAGTGGGTAAGGGGTTCTAATCCCCCGAGCTGAAAATACAACCAAATCCCTAATCACACCTTGCAGTGAAATGCAGCCGTCTGTGACTGGGCATGAGCTCTCTGATTGTGCTCTAGCCCTTCGTATTGGAGCAGGTGTGGCCGGCTTACAACCCAGTTGCAGCTGACCGAGGCTTGGGTTGGCTGCTTCAGCACGCCTCACGATTTCCGTCTTCATCTGGCCTGTATCAGGGTCATTTCCTATCACTAGAATCAGCACTTTCATTTTTCCATTTTCCATTCACCGTCGTGAACCGTAAGGACTAACCTCAGTAAAAGTCCTATGACCAGCACAACTCGGGTGATACGGACCGAGAGGCAGATGCAGACAACTGTGGGCTGCCAGGCGGGTGCTCCGGGTGGTAGTTCAAAATGTTGATTTGGCGGCCAATGGATCTCTCTGGATTGTGGCCAAGGGTGATGGGGCTCTTAGAAAATTGAAGACACCAAAGTCAAACATGGGAAAATTGCCACTGGGTTAAGTGGACCGAAGTTCAGCATGAACCTTGGACAATTTTTATTTACTTTTGGGGGTTCACTAGAATATGATGTGACTAACATGTTCTGATTTCCAATTTGGGGGAGTGTCTCAAAGACTCGGTAGAGACCTGAAGAACCACACTGGGCAGCCACCTGCCATGGCCCTGATAGGCCCAGAGGTCCCCAAGGGTCTGATGGGCCAGTCCTGCTTGCTCCTGTCTTCATCAGAGCAGAAACTTGGCCCCCGCTGCAGCCTGGGCTGAGTGTGGGCTGCAGCAGGAACTCGTCCTGCCCCTTGGGGACCCCTTGCCCGCTGCCACAATAATCAACTTCCGCCAACCTTCTCACGTGGATTTCTCCCCCACACCCACTCCTGCTGACCGCAGCACATCTCAGCCTAACACTTCAAGGTGCAGCTCTTCAGTTGAGGACACTCTTTAATGCAACCACCGCTCAGTGTCATAGCTAAAAAAATTAAAATTCAGTCTTTAATAACACCTACCACCCAATCTATACTCAGATTTCTCCAACTGTCTCAAAAGTGTCTTTTCACAGCTGCTTTATTGGAATCAGGTCAGGACTCAAATGAGGGCATGCATTGCATTCTGTAAGTCACCCCTCCTTTCCTTTTTTTTTCTGTCTCTTTTCATGTCATTGTTTTGTTGAGGAAACTGAAATGTGTCTGGGAGGTACATTCTTCAAGTTCAGCAAGTAAGTGAAATCCTCTCCCTGGCACTCCTCCTCAAAATAAACTTCATACAGAAGGCAGCTACCTCCTGGAACTCACCTACTCTCTTTCAGTGTCTTTCTTTCTTTCTCAAATCCCAACCACCCCATCCTCCTTCCCCCCAGGCGGGTCTGTAAGGGCTTCCCTCTCCAAGCCCTGCTGTCCTTTTGCACAGCTCGTCTGAACCTCCCGGTCTTCTTTAGGGTTCTCTCTGCTTTGTCCCTGGCTGGGGTTTGTTACCACAAAGGAGAGCTCGAGCTCGAGGCCTGGGCCGGCAGGCTCACACCCTTACCCTTGGAGGCTGGGGTCAGGGCAGGAATGAAGTTCCAGCAGCACAGAGAGAACAACACAGTGGGGACACCTGCTCCCGTTGCACAGGGCGGATCTGGGGGCCTCGTCGTGTGTGCAGACATCCGCCTTCTTCACCAGGCAGTGAGTGCCTGTCGTGGGGACGTGACTGACTTCCCTGCCACATCTGCAGGGCGGGGCCAGCACAGTGCTGGTCACTTGCAAGACATCGGGAAGGATTCTTTGTGAGCAGGGGCAGTGGTCCTGCTATGTCGTCTTTGGGACACTGGCCCGTGTCTGGGGAGTCATGATAAAGAGCCCCATGAAAAAAAAAAAAAAGAGCCCCATGTGCACTTGTGACAGAGCTTTCAGTTGTGTCCTTCCCACTCCTGAGAGCACCTCAGGCTCCAGCTAAAGCCGAACGTCACGCTTGACGTCGGTGCTGAGCCACTCTCAGGGGCTCCCACACGCATGATACTCGAGTTTTCACTCTGAGAATTTGTTCTCGTGCCGTGTCTCAGTCATCTCGCCCCAGAACTTTCCCTCTGAATAAACCAGCAGTGGTTCCTGGAATCCAAGTCCCCTCCAGTCCCCTCCGCGAGCTTTCCTCCAGACTTGTGGGGTTTGCCCCGGGACCTGAGTCTCCATGCTGGTCGGGCCGGTGCATATCTCAGTCCATGAATTCAGGACTTGATTGTTGTCTTGAGGGCCCCTCATCTTGGTTAACTCAGGATTTGCCTCCTCTTTCCCCAGGACTACACAAATGTGGGGACATGCTACATTGGGAGTGGGGTCAGCATCTGGTCCTTGGGGGCTTCTCTGGGCCACACTGGTCGACATCACCCAGGAGCCCTGGCCTGACATGGCTGGAGCATCACTAGAAGGGAGCCCAGAGATGAAAAGGAGATGATGGAGGGGGTATGAGAGGGTACGACACAGGGGCAGCTTGAAGGGGTTCAGGATCTCTTGGGCATTTGCTTGGCGACAATGAGGCGTCTAGAGGAGAAGGCATGAGGGACAGCTGGGCTTGAAAGTCACGTCCACTAATGCCCCAGAGACCCAGTTTCCTTGGTCCCTGTTGCTAAGCTCACAGAAGTTCCAGGAAAAATCAGTCACACGTGGGAGGGATACAGATTCACCCCTTTCCATATCAGGTTTGCCCCAGTCCAGTGTCTAATCTTAGGTACTTTCCATCACAAGATCCTTCCTGGGCTCCAGAAAGCAGCGGATGGACTCTGTCTTCCTGGAGACCTTTCTCACCTGCCAGTTCTCCCTGGTCTTCACTCCCCGGCCTGGGGAGGACGCCAGGGGGAGGAGGGGCAGCACCTGGCTCACCAGGTCGCAGCACAGAGCCCGGGGGTGAGAAGCCTTCCAGGCTCTTGCTTTCTGACCGACTCTCCGTTGCTGCCTCTGCTGCGGGGCCCATCTGGGTCAGGGATGCTCGGAGTTCGTGGCATTGCTGTTTGTTCTAGGAAACTCCTCAGCCCAAACGTCTCCCAGGCACCCGAGCTCAGGGGCTGGCTGAGCCTCCTGACCCTCCCACGGAGAGGCTCCTGGGAGGATGTGCCTAGGAAGGGTGGGGGGGCTGCTCCAGAGCACCAGCCAGCCAAGCTTTCAGGCAGTCTCCACGCGGGGTGGGGGTCTGCCTCATGGGCCGCCAGATGGGGCCTAACATGGCCAGGGGCAGGTTATAGAGGGGCCCCGTCCTGGGACAGACACACCCGGTTCCGACCCAGGAATGGCCTCTGATGGTCCCTGGCTAGACCTTGGTCTCCTCATCTCTACAAGGGGCACAGCTGTGCTGCAGGCAGGGCTTCCAGTCCTCTCTCTCAAGAATTCTCTGCTTTTGAGGTCACAAGGACAAATCCTAAGGGATGTGAAGCAGACGGAAGTCGGATTCCAGAACCCCAGGGTCTGGCTCTTGCCCGGATCATTGGCAACAATGAAGAAAAAGCAGCCTCATTGTTTTTCTGCTGCCCCCAGCCCACCGCCTTCCCCTCCCTCTTCCCTGGCCTCTTCCCCCTTACCCACTACCCTCCACCCCTGCTTTCTGCAGGTCCCCACTCTCTGCCCCTGGCCTGGCCCTCCTCCCACTCGCCCACCTTGCCCAGCCAGGCTCCCATCTCTCACTGGCAGGCCCCCTTCTCAGTCTGGAGCCCGCAAGGCCCACTGCCTCCACAGGCCCCTGGGAGTCCCCTGCTCCCGCTGCCCTGCCAGCACCCCTGCCCCCACCCTCTTCCCTGGCCGCCTGGCCTCCCTCCCTGCTCTTCTCTCTTCTTTTGTCCTGGACCCCTCTTCTGGCCCTTCTCTGGCCTTCAGCCACCTGGGCAGACTGCTCTCCTGTCCCTACATCTTTCCTGCCCAGTCACTTCCTCCCGCCGTCTCCCCACCTTTGGGTCATTTTATAAACGGTCCCAGGGGCCTTGTGACCCTGCTGGTGGACACCCGGGCCTCTCAGAGCTTTGTGAGTCAGGCACCTGCTGGGCCCAGGGAGCCGCAGATGGCGGACAGCTGCGGGCAGCCTGGCAGCCACTCCAGCACTCCAGGAAGCCCCCATCTCCACAGTGACTTCTCAGCCACTTGGGGGAGAGTTGACTTGGAGGTGAGGGCTGTCTGGGGGCCACGGAGGGGAGTGGAGGAAGCGCTCCTGGGCCTCAGGGCCCCCACACCCTCCTTAACTCCCTTCCCTGCAGGCCCCAGTGTGGCCTGGGTTCCTTCTGTTTCCCACCCAGGACAGAAGCGAGGAAAGGCTGGACCAGCCAGAAATGGGAGCATCCACGTTTATACTCTTCTGTCTGCCAGGCTGGGCCAGACAGCTCTAGCTGGGGCAGCCCCAAAGCAGCAGCGTGTCCCCTTAGGAAGGTGCGTCCTGGGACGGGTGAGCCCTGAGAACCCAGAAGCAGAGCACAGGCTCCCTTCAGGGCAGGAAAGATGTAGGGACAGGTGCCACCACAGCATTGAGTGGTCAGGGTCCAGAACTGTGCTTTCTTTTGGCCCCTGCAGACATCTCAGTCTTGATATCCACCTTCCTGATGGGTGAGAGCTCTTTGCTCTGAAGACCGTCCTCCGGCTGGTGCCTTTTCTCCAGGGTTCATGGGCCAGGGGAGCCAGGCTCCCTCCTGCTGATGGCCTCGAGTTTGTAAATGATTATGAATAGAAAGCAGTACCAGGAAACCATCACTTTGTGCTCTGAATTTTAATGCCAAGGGCAAGTGGAGAAATGGGCAGAGTTTGAGGACCCTGCAGAAGACCCTTCCTGAGTAGTCACCCCCTTCCTCTCCCTCCATCTCTCCAGGGGTAGTTCCTACCCCGAGTGGAGCCTCTGTCGGGCTCTGGTCCAGGCACAGGACACAGAGCCAGGTAAGAACCTTCTCCCAGAGGTCTGATACTTCCTGACTCCCCACCCGACCCCCGTCCCCACACCAGCATCTCAGACAGGGCTAAGGACAGAGCTTGCAATGTCCATCCAAGTGAGGAAACCAATGACTCAGGTCTTTGGAGCCGTGGAAAAGGAGCCTTGTCCCTGGAGTCCCTCAGTCCCCTGCCCTGGGGGCAAAAGTAAGCACTGGCTTCTTGGAGGCTCAGCTCAGCCCCAGGACAGGGCTGCAGGACAATGAAAGGTCTGGGGAAGAAGGTGTGAGGAGGGCCTATGGTTGGCCAGTCCCATCACTCTCCATCTTGCAAGTTTGTCCTCTTAAGAGACTCCTCGTGCGTGATGCTTCCCACCGCCTCGTGGGGAGGTGGGAGCCCTGTCGTAGCTGACCTTCCTCCACAGGTGCTACCTGGGGGCACCACGAATGATCTTTTAAGAAAAGCCAGGCCTTTCTACTTTAGCTGGGAGTTGTTTACTGTACCTGGAAGAGATGTGGTTGGAGTCAAGGTTCTCGCCAGCAAATGACTGGACTTGGAGGCTTTATTTCCTCCCACCCAACATGGTATCTTTCAGTTGCCCAAGGCGGGATGAAAGAGAGATGCTGAGATGCCGTGGAGGCTTATGGCTGCCCCAGTGCCGCCGAGGGTGGCCGGAAGCGAGAGCCCAGAGCTCTGGGAGCCTCGTCCAAGCTCTGCCCTTTGCCTGCTGCTTGGGGTTCTCAGAGAGTTTTGTATTTTCTAGAGCTGACAGAATTCAGTGGAAAGAGTCCCGGGAATCTTCATTTATTCTCTCCCTGATTCCAGGGTCCCCAGTACCACTCAAGCTGCCTTAGCCTCAAGTGAGCTATCATCAGAAAAGAGGAAATATTTCTCAAAGCCATAGAAAGTTTTTGTTAAAACCATTTCACAGAAAACCAGAGCAAAAGATCAGGGTATGCAAGGCTGGCTGGCTCAACCACTTTTTTTGTCATCGGTTACAGAAAGAGAACTTTGATTGTACGTACGTATTTTAGGAGGAGTAAATGACATAACATGGTCTTTTTAAGAGAAAATCGATTCCACATGAGCCCGTCCCGACAGCTTCACTTCCTCAAGTGGCAGCTCAGGAAGTCCTTGCCTGGCCAGCTCTCTGTGGGACGTTTTACACAGCCTCCAAGTATTAGCGTGAGAACAACTTTAGCCACCTTTTAAAGGAGTCAAACATCTTGCTCTCTTTGGTAACTTTGTTCTGTTGGTAATTCTGACATCATCTGTGCTGCATAGTTTGTAGATTTTGAGAAATTAGCAGTAACTTTTGCCGCGTGATGTTTTTTTGAATCAGGGCAAGTTCATTTTCTTAAAGTTATATTATAGCTTATGTACTATTCCACAGAGCTAAAAATCTAATATAGTTCTTTCACGCAAGATACACCATAATTAACTAAATATTTCACTTTCCATAAGCAGTATGTTTTTCACTTCTCATATACTGTTCTCCATAGAATTCATTCTCTAATTGTTTTTATTGGGTTTGAGATGCTTTGATAAATTTTTAGGTTAATGACTCTCCAAATGCAGGCTACAAGAACATTTTCTTTTTTTTTTTCTTCTGGTTTTACTGAGATGTAATTGACATACAGCGCTGTGTAAGTTTAAGGCCTACAGCGTAATGACTTGACTGACCTACATCATGAAAAGGAAGGCTGGGAGGCCAGGACTGAGACCCTGGGGGGGAGGGGGCGGGGACAGGAGGTCATGAACCAGCTATGAGGCAATGTTGCTGCAGAGAATCTGTGGGTGATTCAAGGGTGCTCCTGTCTGAGAAGGTGAAGTTGTGTGAGTGTGAGTGTGTGTGGTTTTCTGACTTCAGATCTCCTTACGTGTTTCTGTGATTTGTGTGATTTGACGAGTACCTGCGTCTTTAGGTGTGACTCAGTCTGTGCATGTGTCTGTGGGAGCACAAGCATGTGTGGGTGTCATGAGTGTGTACTGTGTGTGTGTGAGTGCTTGTACCTCTGTATGTGTCTCTTTGGATGAATCTGTGTGTGAGTGTGTGTGTTTCTAGGTTAGGGTGTGTCTCTGGGCGTGTATGTGTGTGTGTACATGTCCGCATTCCTGTGTGTGTCTGAGTGTCTATACATCTCAGAGCGGGCGTGCACAGTTCTGGTTGTGAGCCCATGATGTCTGAGGGAAGCTGATGACACACCGTGTGATTATTCTGGACCCTGGGACGGAATTATTAGGCAAAGTCTCCTCTATGGAAGGTGGTCTGCTACCCCTCTGAGGCCCCCTAGGAGCCAGTTAAGGAGGAAACACTTCCTGATGGAGAAAATAATAAACAGACATGGAGTCCTGTCGTCTCTGGCTGCCTGGGCCCCTCGTCCAGACAGGAGGCTGGGCTGGGCTGGGGGTGGCCGCTGGCCCAAGACCACACACTCTGGTTCTGAGACTGGCCTGCTTCGTGTAACCTGAAGCCCCTTGTCTGATACATTCCAGACGTTCCCACATGCTGGCGACAAGCAAGGCCCGAGGTAACACAGCCCCTTTGTCTGACCATGGCACTGGGAGCCTCTTCTTGGAAATGTGGTCACTGTGGTGTTGAAACCGGGGTGCCTGCCAGCTGTTCTGGGGGAGAGAGGAAAAGTACCCGCTCCACCCCAGGTGTTTGCTCTGAGACCTCGTGTCTCTGCAGGGAAGAGGCCTGTGTGTGCTCATTTGTCCAGTGGAGGGACACGTGCGCATCCTGGGAGCAAAGTGGATCAGGGCATCCGGGACACAGTCAGTGGAAGCAGGGACCCCGGGCCAGAAACCCAACAGGACAATATCATTCCTTAGGGGGACAGAGTCAAGGTGAGAAGCCCTCAGGCTTCTTTTGAGGAGCCAGTCCCCAAAGCCCCTCTCCGACCTGCAGTGACTGGTTCATCCATGTTTGTTGGGGACTGTCCTGGTTTTGACACTCAAAGACCAGTGTCCCAAGAACTGCCAAAGCCTTGGGCCATCAGGACAATTAGCCACCTGAACCCCATCCCAGGGAGAAAACTAATGTCCCCTGAGGGGAAGCTGCGTCTTGCCCAAGAAGTGACTCAGGCCCCTGATGGTGGAGTGTAGGGCCCAGGGATCAGACCCCGTCAGGGGGTCTCGCTCACCATGGTCAGACAGGCCAACGCTGGGTCTTCCCGCTGCTCTGGGCTGTGTCCACCTTCCCCGGCACCGAGAGCTCAGGGGGAGGATGTCAGGGAGATCTGCGCTCTTCACAGTTTGTGGTCACCTCACATTTGGTCCCCAGACCTAACCTTTCTGAGGTCCCAGGGCAGAAAAAGCTGACAGAGCCAGGGGATGGAGAGTGTGGCTGGGGACCCACACATGTTTACTTGGAGCTCATTCCACTGCTGCTGGCCAGAGCAGTCCCGGCACTCATGCCAACTGAGATTTTGTGATTCCAGAGCCAGTGCTGCATTAGAAGCCAGCAAGTTCTGTCGTGTGAGGAGGGACCCAGTCAGCCTCTTGTGTTAAAGGTGCAGAGGAGAAACAGCCAGGGTAGTGACAGGTCCCCCAAACAGGCAGGGCCTGTGCCCCGTGGAGGCAGTTGAGTTGTTAGTTCCCAAAAGGGAGACTTTATAAGGTAGACAAGGAAAGTGCCTGACCCGAGGTGACAATTTGGGCAGCCAAGGTGGGTAGAGGTGAGATGGGCTGACCGGAGCCTGGCCCAGAGCTTCTAGGGTGGCAGGATGCTATACGGTGGCTGTAGGTGTGACCTCAAAAAACTAACTCAGGGATTTTGAGGCCAAGCTTGGGTAGGGAGAGGCTGGTAATGCCTCCCCTGAAGGACCCAGGCCCCCTTCCTTCCTGCAGGCTTTTATGCCCTGACTTCCTACAGCCTGGCTTCTTCCCTCCTGCTGCTGCCACAGCCACCCAATGCAGGCAGCCTTTGACCTGCCAAAGGGACCCCCAGGTGCTGTCTCCTGGAGGTTGGTTTGGGGAGTGGGGAGTGGGGTACGTACCAGACACAGGGCACAGTCACTTCTGAGTGAAGTGGTCAGTCTTTGGGTACCTGGAAGGGAGGGGGTCTGCAGGGAGAGATGCCCTGAGGCCACTGAACCCAGCCACCCCACCCACCCCGTCCAGTGGTGGCTTGGAGAGCCTGGAGGGGTCTGAGAGTTGACACAAAGGAGCTGATTACCTTTTCTTAGACTTATGAACCAATCCAAGGAGGTGTTCTTACCGGGTGACACAGGCCAGACCCCCAGATGGCTGAGAACTCACTGTGGAGACGGAGGCTGCCCACCATCTCCTGCTCCTTGGGCCCAGCAGGTGCCTGACTCATGAAACTCTGAGAGGTCTGAGTGCTCACTGGAAGGGGCACCAGGCCCCTGGGACAGTTTGCAAAATGACCCAAAGGTAGGGAGATGGCAAGATGAGGTTACTGGGCAGGAAAGGTGTAGGGATAGGTGAGCAGTCTGCCCAGGTGGCTGGATGCCAGAGAAAGGCCAGAAGGGGAGTCCAGGACATAAGAGGAGAGAAGAGCAGAGAGGGAGGCCAGGCAGCCAAGGAAGATGGTGGGGCATCGGGACTGGCAGGGCAGGACCTGGGGGCCTGTCTGCCTCTGTTTCCTCAGACCTTAGGATCAGATCATTCTAGAAAGAGTAAGTTGGCTGGAGGTCCCGCCTGCAGCACAACTGTGCCCATAGCAGAGATGAGGAAACCAAGGTCTGGAAGGAAGCCATCAGAGACCGGGCTTGGGCCAGAGCAAGGTGTGCTTTTTTTGTGCAGGAGACTGGGAAGTGATGGGATCAGAAAACGGGATGAGGAGTCCTGGACCAGGATGGAGGGTGGGACTAAGCAAGACATCGCAGCTGCAGATGCATCTGGGCGGGAAGACGAGGACCCAGGAGACCTGCAGCCCCATGTGGAGACTGTCCTTGTATCAACACCTTCTTGAGTTGAGAACTTTGAAGTGCTGTTTAGTCGAGGCCTCTGTGCTTTCATCTCATGAATATTCATGCCCATGTTCTTTTCATTTAGAAGAGTTGTAGATCCAATTATTTTAACGAGCACTGAAAACTTTTCCTTCTGTAATAGCTTTCCATGCATATAGCACTGTGTGTATTATGTAACAGAAGTTAACGTTCCTTTACAGAAATCTCTGTAATTTAAAAATCATATCATATGTAAATTGAGACTTCTGATCACCTTAGATTACAGAACAAATATCCATCCAATTTGTGAGTAATTTTCTATCTCCAAAACCAATAAGTAGGCAATGCAGTTTTATTCTTGTGACATGCTCTAACATTTTCTCTGCTCTGTGGACATCGCTCATAAACAACAGTGACAACTTGATGGCGCAGGTTCCCAAAGGAGACGGGTGAGGTGGGCGAAGGTGGGAGGTGAGTTTCTCTAAGCAGCAGAAACATCTTGTGGTGGTTGGCTGGGTGAGGGCTAGGACCCGAGGTGCATGCCTGATAAGCCAGATTTTCTCTGTGAAGTTGGAGGCAAAGGCATCTGTGGCTGGTGGGGACCTAGGGGAGGGCTTAGAAAGACACTGGAGAGGCAGGAAGGGGTGCTGGTGCTTCAAGATCACCATTTTGAGTGTCTCCCTTTGCCCAATGGAGCGCTTTCTGTGGGCTCAGTGGCCCGGGGGGCGGAGTGGAGCAGGAATGGGGCCTGGCCCAGGCTGGGGATGAACTGGGCAGTGGAGAGGCAGGGGATGGAGGGCTGGGGCTCCACCTCAGAGCGGGGAGGGAGGTAGAGGGAAAGAGGAGCTTTCAGGGGCTGAGGGACCCCACCACGTGCCTGTGGGATGATGGGGCCCAAAAGCAGGAGGTGACAGTAGGAGGAAGTCACACTGTGAGAGCAGAACATGGAAATAGAAAGGCGGTTAGAGCAGCAGTTACCTTGGGGCCTTGGGAGTCAGGCAGGTGTGGTTTTTGTTGCAGCTCAGCTTCTTAATAACTGGGTCATCATGGGTAAGCTGTTGAACTTCTCAATGACTCTGTTTCCGCACCCATAAAATGGAATTGCTCACAGGCCCTGCCTCGTGTGCTCTGTGAGGATGCGATGAGGTGGCGCAGGTGTGTACGCAGCTCCCGGCCTGGCAGGTACACATCTGGACTCGCGGCTCGATGGTTGGGTCCAACTGTGCTCCAGGCGCACATGCGGGCTCGTGAGTCGACCTTGCTGTTTCTTCACCTGTAAATGAGGCTAATGAGAGTATACGCTTCAGAGTTTGGTTGGAGGATGAACTGATTTTATAAGTGTGTAGCCCACAGGCTGATCCTCAGGACTCACCATATAAATGGTGGCATCTGTGGCGTCTCCTTGAGGGATGGGGTGTCCCGATTGGAGACTGAGTCAGGAGTGAGGAGTGACCGGGGGCATACTTGATGGAGCAGAGTTGGAGGGCACAAGAGCTGGGGCAAGAAGCTCTGGGGACAAAGGGCATGAGAATAGGACGTCCTTAGAGGGACAGGGGACAAAGGGCATCCTTAGAGGAACCTGCCGACCTCGGTATTGGAGAAGCTTTTTTATCCTTCTACCCAGGATAAAAAATTTTTTAAATAAAAATCAATTCAAAGATTTCCAGGAAGGAACTGAATACCACGCTTACTCTAGTCGTGGCGCACTGAAGGTGTACTCATTATTAAAATGCTACAGACAATTCATGGGAACAAAAGGACATACTCTTACACCCAAATTAACAATTTTTCATGCAGCAAAACAAAGAAAAATGTGTGGAAGTTGGGGAGGGTTGGGAAAGAATGAAGTGAGGAGAAATCACAAAAAATAAGTAGGACAGATTTCATAACTAAAGTGTGAAAGGGATTATTATGTTCCCAATGGACACGTGGGCTAAGGACAGAGTACACTTCATGCAACAGGAAACATGAAGAGGAAAGAAATATTCCGAAAGGGTCCACCATTCCCCTACCCCGTCATGTCCCCAGGAAATGTACAAGTGTAGCTGGGGACGGTGTCAAGGAGCCCCTTGGGCCCAGGCAGGAGGGGAGCCGGGGGCTCTGGTTTCCAGACCAGAGATGGAAAGGCCAGGGAGCTCCCTGGATGGTTCAGCCCAGGACACTGCCCCCTTAAGGGCCAGCCCTCCAAAGGGCCTTGGAGAATCTGGACACCGAAGCCAGTGGTGTTAATTTGGAAGTTCCGGCCCTGCTTAAATAAATCACAGAACCTTCCCTCCTCTGCCTTCAGATGAAGGGGAAGCTTTGGATGTCCATCGTTTATAGAATCTTGTGGTCTTTATCACCTTCGTGGTGAAGAGCCCCTCTGATGCTGTGGAATTTCGGTGTCTGGCTTGAAGACCGCCTTGTCTGACTCCTGCAGGCTCCCGTTAGGGCCATAAGCAGTTATGGGGAGGACCATTGTGGGGAGCCGGGAGCTCTGAAAACATGGCCAGAGTCATGACAGGAACCAAAGAAAGCCCACACCCGGATGTTTGAGCATCCAGAACTTTCTGCCTTAACCTCACAGTGCATTTCCAGTGAGAGCTGGAAGGGATGTGTGGGAGGGGAAGGGGTGAATTTTAAAGGCTGCTGCCCCTGGCATGTTCTACTTCATCCTGCCTTGATAGTAAGTGTCGTGACCTTGATGCCGTCACCCGCCCACGTGCCCACTTCCAAGGAGGCTGGACACTCACAGGCCCCGTAGGTGCTGTTAGGGTTCAGCTGTCTTTGCCACAACTAGAGGGCCAGGTGGGCGGGGGGTCCTTGGGGACTTGGCTCAGACCCTTGGGAAGGGCCTCATCCGTGCTCCAGTGGACTGAGCCAGGCAAGCTAAACGCATGGACCGGGCTTGGGGACAGAACTGTGGCAGAGCCTAGAGGTTTGGAGCAAGGGGCAGGAGGGGACAAAGGGGGCGACACCCTCCTCCCTCTCCCTGTCTCTCTGTCCTCAGTTTCTCCTGCTCTCCCCCCTGCCCCGCCCCGGTGAAGCCACCTCTGACTTCTGGGACTCCACCCTCTTCCATCACGAAGGTTCCATTCTCCATGTTGCTGCTTTCCCTGTTTTTTCTAAGAAACCCTTGAGGCAGACCTAACGTCAGTGGGGGCCGAAGAGTCTCAGGGTCATTGAGAGCCAGACCCCTGCTGGGTGCTCTGACCCCTGCTGCGCGCTGACTCCTGAAAACTGTTTCTGAGACAGTGCTGTGGTCTGTCTTGACCACCACTGCCCGGTGCAGAGTAGATGATCAACAGATGTTTGTTGATTGAATGAGTGTGTGACTGGGATTACAGAAGTTAGGCAGTGAGCCAAGTTCACAAAGCAGCTACCTGGGGGCTGGCTACTGAGCTCGGGCCATCTGTGTCTCTTGTTGGAATCAGGCTGCCTCAGAAGATGGTGGCCCTTCCCTCAGACACGCCAACACCCCCTCCCCTTCCTGATTTCTTCCTTTACTGCTATTGCCCTCACCCCACCCTGACCCTGCTGCCCGAGTGGGTCTGTCCTATGTCTAGACCTTGAATGGCCCCATTCCATGTAGCTGGTCCTGATTTGGATGGGTGTTAGAAGAAAGGCTCTGTACTATGCCAGATGTTTCTGTTTTATCAAGCAGCTTCCTGAATGACATTCTGGGCCAGAGCGTACATTCCCTGGGGCCCCTGAGCATCCCCGCCCCTGCTCCTGTCTGGCCAGCCCCCAGCCTCAGCTCTTGCCATTCCCCTGGCCTCCAGCTGTGCAGAGAAACCCCTGGACCCCCGCCGAACACCACACTCTTCACCTCGTGTCTGCACTTCTGCTGTTCTCTGTGCCTCTAGCATCTTCCTCCTGCACCTTGCTCCTCGCCCCTGTTCCCTGAGCAGCTTCCCTGGGCAGGGGTGGGGGGCATCCTCCAGGCTCTGGCCCAGCACTTACACCCTGCAGTGTCCCCTGGTGGGTAGGCAAGTCTTCCCCCTGGAGGGGATGCTCCATGAGCTAAAGGAGCAAATAAAGCAGCATCAGGAGAGGTATGGTGACTCCCCAGGTGCTGGGGAGTGGCTCCTTGGCAGATGCAGTCAGAATGGCTGGTTCCTCACCCTACAAGGAGTGATTTCTGGAGCTCAGGTGCTGCCCAGGGATGCGGTGAGGATGGAGGTAATAGCTCAGGCAGGAACCCACCCAGGCTCCCAAAGCCTCTGATTTGCTCTGGATGGTGAGAGGCGGGGCAGGACTCGGGTGGCTGGTTCTGGGCAGTTTAAGGGAAACCTTCTGGGGAAAAGTCTTCATATTAATGACTCCCCAGCGCTGCGGCAGGGGTGGGGGGTAGGAGAGGAGCGGGATGCAGAGGCCTGAGCCATGTGTCAGCCCTGGGCCAACCCTGCCTGGCCCACCCCTTGTAAGCAAGCACACTGGGTTTCTCTGGACCTCACATTCCCCAGCCAGGAGTCCACCATCACTCCCCGGATAAGAGTTATTAGCAAGGCTCTTCAAGAAAGGGAAGTGGAATATGACGTGTGTTTGCATTAAAAGGGAGAAAATAAAGACCCACATATGGATGTGCTGGTCCAGAACCTCTGAAAGAAGCTGCAATCAGTGGTACCATGAGGGTAGGTGGGTACTGGATTTGGAGGCAGTGTCGGCACAGACATTTCACTGCATGTTTACGTTGGTATTTGAACCATGTGCATGTACTCAAATTTTAAAATAAAAAGCAGCAATAAAGTACAAAGAAAATATTTATTTTAAAAAAGAAGACAGCCAGACGGGGAGGTGGCTGAGGCTCCCTTTGAGGAGGGGCTGAGCGGTGAGTCTCCCTCTGCTGACCCCTTCCCGGGGCTCCCTCACTGCGGGCCCTGGACACCTGCCTGTCTCCTCCCCACTACCTTCCCCACAGGCTCCTGGCCTCCTGCAGCCGTACCCGGGGTGGCCTGGCCTGGCCTGGCCACCTCACCGTGACTTAGATTGGGCCAGAGGCCTGGGGCGGCCTTGTCTGGGGACACACTGTCCTGAGCCCTGCCCCTGAGCCTAGGCCGACGTGAGTTTCCGTGGCCCAGGGCAGGGAGTAAATTGGGTTCTACCCTTCATCCAAGCGCAGGTTTGATCAGATGGGAGACAGGGTCTAAAAACTGACATAGTTGTGCCGAGCTCTTCACCAGATGACGGGGATCCCGTGCTCTGGAGGGCCCGGGGACTTCCCCACAGTCACACCAAGCTGTTCTTTACAGAGTCCGTGCGTGTGCTGGGGTGAATCACCAGACCCACCTTGGAGAGTTTCTATTCCTGTGGATGCCTGAAAGTCACAGCAGGCCAGGCCTGTGAAAACAGCCCGTGCCTCAGTCTCTAATGCGATCTCCTCGCCCCTCCTGGGCCCAGGAGTGGAATCTGCCAGACTGCGTTTCAGCCCAGACTTTCCTGAATGTCTGGAACCTGCATGAGTTCCCTGCAGAGAGCCACCCAGGGCCCACAGGCGAGTCCCGGCTCTCCCTGCCCTGAAAATGGGCCTTGCTGGGGAAATCTCTGCCCGCAGGGCCCACAGGAACAACGCAGCCCAAGGCTGACCCAGATCACTGTGCAGGCCTGGGATTGAGAATCCAGAGCCGAGGAGCAGCAGAGCCGGGCACCCCCGCAGACCATGCAGGGGCTGAGGGGGTCCCCGCCCTGGGCTGGGCCCTGAGGCCTTCCTAGCCCAAGAGCCCTAAAATATGAAGGCATCCAGCACCACCTCCCTTTTTGTGGGCAGCAGTTCTGACTCCTAAACCCTAGAAGCACTGGGAGCCACGACAGCCCTTCTTGGGCTCCGGCTGTCCCTGCGGGATGCCAGGCGCCAGCCGTCCGCTGCATGAGATGCCTCCTTCTCTCCCCAAGACTTCCTGGGCCTTGGCTCAGCCAGTGGCTTTGGCTTTTCTTCTGGAAGCTGAGGGTGCGTGCAGACCCTCTGAGAGGGCACAGGACGTAAAGACTCTTCCTGGCAACATGCCCCCCAGGCCACACTCTAGTTCCACTTAGGGGGAGGGACCCCTAATGGAACCCTCCTCCAGACCCAAGAGAAGGAACCCTTTGGCCAGATGAGGCTGATGCGGAGTCATTTGAAGAGCGTCTGGTCCCACCCCCTCATTTCACCGACGAGGAAGCTGAACCCCAGAGAGGGAAGTGACTCCCCAGAGCAGGCTGGTGACCAAGCTGGGAGGAGAAATGACATTGCACAGCTCGCTCAGCTGTACCGGACCCCCAACAGGTAACAGCCCCCGGGCCGCTTAGAAAAACCAACGCACAGAGCCACGCACTGACCTTGCTCTGGTGGACGGCGGGTGACTTTCCTGAGGTCAGCCGGGTCTTCGCGGCGTGGGCTCTGCCCACACCTGCCCCGACGGCGGGCCTTCCCAGAAGGCAGGGACAGCAGCAGCCCCTGACAGCCTCCGTGGCAGCAGCAGCGGCGGCGGAGGGCTGGTTTGTCCCCAGTTACAGGTGACATTTTCTACAAACCCTCAGCTTCCTCCTGATTTGACTCAGGGTTGCATCTTGCCAGGGAGGGGAAACCTCACTGAAGGCGGCCCAGGAGTCTTCCCCAGGGGAGCTCGGATTGCGTGACACTGCCGTCCACTGGCCCTGCTGCCTGCTCCCCCGGAGTCTGGCCAGGAAACCACCCAGAGCCCAAGATCACAAACTCTAGGAATCACCCTGCAGCCCCTGAGGAAGGTGCTTGCAGCAGGGTGGGGTCATGCTTGGGAACCCAGACCAGGCACTTGCCATCTGTGGAACTTCCCCGGCCTCAGTGTATCTCTCTGGGGAATGGGAGCAATAATAGTTTCTTCCTCAAGGGGCTCTTGAGAGCAGTAATTGATGGAAGTACTTACCCCCAGTAAGCACCCAGGAAGCTTTGGCTACTTTTACATATTATGACTAGATTATTCTCGACCCCTTACCAAGTGTCTCTTGGAGAGGTTGGGAGGGGAGATAGGGCAGCACGGAGAGCCCTGGAGATTCTAGATCTTTCTTGAGAGTTAGGGTGGAGGACAGGAGGTCAGGAAGTCTGCAGGACTGGCCTGTGCTAGGCTTTGTGCTCCTGGGGCAGGGAGCTGGGGCAGGGAGCGGGGGCAGGGGTGTGCACAGTGCACCTGGAGCCCCGTGGAAGGCTCGGGGCTCTCGGGTCTGACCGGCTGTCCCAGCTCCACAGGAAACACCTGTCATTCTGGAGCTGCCACAGACCAGGTCATTCATTCAGTCCCCCTTTCAATTAGTAAGTCCTTCTCGAGGGCTTGTTTTATGGGAGGCACGGTGGTATAAGGGTGAGAGGCATGGTCCTTGTCCCAGGGTTGCTAAAGATGGCAAGGACATTCACCCCAGCGGCATATGTATGATCGTTAAAAGCCCCACTCAGCCACAGCAGGGAAATCACATCAGAGGATGCAGGGGGAAAAGGGAAGTGGACATTTGAAGGAAGGGATGGGGTTTTTAGGAGAAGAGGTGAGTCTGAGGGGATCAGACCATGTTAGGTGGTGTCAGGCACTCAAAGGAGTGAGGAAATGCCGGGGGCTCTGGGACACACTAGGCACTCTTGCTGATGATGCTGGTGGGGGACCGGGGTGGGGGAAAGATAGAGGAGAAACTCAGCATGTGAGTTCCAGCAAGGACCCTCACTACCTGTTTGACCTCAAGTAGACTCTTTAGCTTTTGTGAGCCTCACTATTCTCATCTGTAAAATGGGCATTATTATCACAAGTCTCAGGAATGTACTGAGTATCCTCCGTAGAGCACTTAGCACAGAGCTAGCCACACCTCAAGTCCTTGAGCTGGTCCCGTCCTCCCCCAGCCCTTCTCCAGCCCCACCAAGCTTGGGGTGCAACTACCACAAAATTCTGGACTCTCAGAGATTCTGTCTATGTGCTCTGTCCCCACTGTGTCCTGTCCTTTCTTGCATTGTGTCCTTCAGAAGCCCAACTCAGGCATCAACCGATGAATTTATTCACACTATGGTATTAGTAGCAGATAATGGCATCCAAGTAAATCTTTATAATCTAATCATGGCATTCACCACTGCACCCTACAGGACACTGGGATTTTAGATAAGGAACCTGGTCCCAGAGAGTGTTCCTCCTCAAACGACAATCTCAGGCGATACCAACTCTGCTCAGCCCCAGGCTGGCCCTCCCGACTCTGAGGTGACTCACACCACAGTGCTCTGTGCTGGTGAGGGGCTTGGCAGCACAAGAGAAGAGGGCACCTTCTTAATCAGGTTGCATTTTCCCCGTTGCTGTTGTTTTCTGGAAAATCCAGGACTTCCAGGAAGGAAAGCTGGCTTGGTCTGAGCCACACAGCTGGGTTTAGATGCCCCTGCTGTGCAGACACGGGATCGGGGCTGCCTTGAGTGGGACGTTGGTTCCTTGAAGGTGTGGGCAGACTGGGCACTGACAGCTACAGGAATCACAGCCCTGACTGGAGCCGAGCTGGCAGGAAACAGCCCCTTGGTGAGGCCACAGGCTCCTGGCCCCCAGGGCTGAGCAGTGCTGTTTGGTTGAGAGACGCCAGACAGAGACCCCACAGCTAGAGACATTCAGGAGCAGAGCAGGGGCCTCTGGACTCTCAGTCCAGTCCCTTTTCCTGCACGAGATGTTTTCTCTCCTCTTCACTAAACTTTAGAAAACAATATATTGACAGAATATTCTATTACAGAGTTTAAAAGAAAAGAAAAGAAGCCCTTCATAGGTGTGAATTCCCTTGACAACATTCTGGATAGACAGATATATCACCTTTGCTTGTTTACCTCTAGGAACAGGGAACTCACTACATGACTGTTTGGTCTGCTCTCTGACTTCCGGTAGCAAGACAGTTCTGCTTTCTAAGCACCTGGATCTTGTTCCTTTTATGACCCCATGGAGTCATGCAGTGGAGCTTGTCTTGAGCCTTGGTGATGCTAGGCTGTCTACTGTTTTTATAGATTATGAACAACTCTAGTTCTTATGTTTTCCTGCATTGTGGCTTCCCAGCCCCTCCACATGCAGCCCCTGCAGACAGAGAGCCTCTAGCCCGTGGTTGATCAGAGCAGTGCAAGGGCCACTTGTCACATGTCGCCCTATGTTCCTCTTCCAGATTGTCTGCATGTAGCCCGATTTACCTTATATCTCACTGTCTTTTCTGTTTACAACAACACTTAGGAATTCTCATTTTCCTTTAAGCTGTGACTGCGTCTGTGTTTTGGGTATAAATATTTGCTCTTATTCAGTATTTCAGAAATATACTTCTGATTTCATCTTTGACTCACATTATTTAAGAGGCTACTTAACAGAATGCATAAAAACGCCTATTATGTGTCGTTGATATCACAGAGCTGCAGCAGGCAGCGGTGTTTCCTTATCTGCTGCAGCAGATGGGTCTGAGAACAGACGGGTAGAGTTGCCATTGCCTTGGAGTCCTTGTCTGGACCCCGGAATGAGATGAATTTGGTCAAAGACCCTCGTCCTCTCCCAGAGAGAGTGCATCCCCCTGATTTATGATTTAGTCCCCACTTTTCTGCTAGTTCTACCTTGTTAATCAAGCTATTGAGAGCTCTAAATTTCTGTCTACTTGATTGATGCTATTCTAAGGGAGGGAGCATTAAGCGCTCTATCTACAGTTATGTTCCTATTTCTATTTCATTTTGCATTTCTGCTTGTTCCCAGTATGGACTTCTTTGTGATGCTCATTGGAATATAAATTTTATGTTTAATTGTTTATCATAATTTTTACTTTTGTGGGGTCTCTGTGTTGCTCTCTCAATTCTTTTTAGCTAAAAATAATTACTTGGTCATATTTCCTACTTTTCTAGTGTTCTGTGTGCCTGACAATTCATAGGTTATCCTATCATTTGACTCTGTCTATGCCTTTTTGTTTTCTTTATTTCGTATTGGCACAAGATGGTTGGGTTTTGTTTTGTTTTTTAATGAATTCTCTTTTCATAGGAAGTATTATAATTAATATAATTATAATTAGGGAGTATTATAATTCTATTATAATTGCTACATTTGTCTAAACCTCCATGGGGTGGTCCCTCTGCTTTCTGTTTTGAGACATCGCAGTTTTTTCACTTTCAGTTTCTATTGTGAATTTTCCTTTCGTCCCTTTAAAATAGACAAGGCAATTTAACCTAAATATCCAATTTAGATAATAGTTAGGTTTAACGGCTACATTAACGGTTTCTATTAACAGTGCTCTAAACTTTGGGAAAATTATATTCAAACCCCTTCCCTCCCCTTCACCCACTCTCCATTGTCCATATGGCATTTCGAGTCTTTTATACTGTCCTTTCCTCCTTAAGTTATGCAAAATTTTGATGATGTGATGGCTGACCTGCGGACAGATGAAACTTTTCTTTTTATCATGGATCAGGTTCTTGCAGCTGTTTTCTGGTCCCTTGGGTGACACTTGCTTTTTCACCTGTCCAATTCTGTCACTTCATGCTTTATTCCCAAGTCCCTCTGACGTTACAGGTTGAAATCTTTGACTGGCAAGATTTATGCCTTATCAGCTGAGCATCAGTTAGTGCAACGCGTTTCTGTAAGTTCTGTGCAGACCTTTCCGCCCCCGCAGTGCCTCAAACACATATGCACGTTGCTTCTTTTAAGGGAAAATCAAACGCTATTCTCATTTTTCTTCTTTTCCCACAGCATTTAATACATCTAAAAGAATTAAAAATGTTTTCGTAGTATCACTAATTTAAAAACTACACACACAAAAGAGAGAGAGGCAAAAATAAAAGATTAAAAAATCACTCACCATCTAACTGTTAGACCGCAATCAATATTTGGCATATGGAAAATTTTTTCTAGGTTTTTTTCCCTATGCGTGGGTTTTTTAAAAAATCATTCTGAATGTATAATTCTGTAGTTTGTGGGGGTTTTTTTTTTCACTTAACGTAGTCAGCATAAACATAAAGTAGTCAGAAAAATTTTTCCATTGAGTAGATTTACCATAGTGAAATTAAGCTCTTGTTGACATTTAAATGGATTTGTGTATTTTTTGCTATCAGAAAAAAAAAATGTTAGAGTGAGCATAATTCTGTACACATATTTTTCCTTCTTTTACATACTTTACTTAAGGTAAATATTCCGAATCACTGTGAAAGACTAATAAAATTTCTATTGTAATATATCAAATCCCCAAATTTAGGTACTCATTTGTACATACACCAGCATGTCTGTGACTGCTTTATGGAACATTTACCAGCTTCTTCTTTAGATTATATAAGAAAAATTTTACCGCTGCTTAAATACTCTGATGGGAGCTATTTGTGTCCTTTGCCTGTTTGTCTCTTGTGGGTCTTGATAGTCCACATTTTTTTATACTCTTCACAGAGGAGGAGCATCATTTCTCTAGCCTATTTGTGGTATTTTCTTTCCTCCACTGTATTATTTGATATTAAAATTTTTAACAAAAAAATGTCTAATTTTATGCATCAAACTCATCCTATTTTCTGATTCTTCTGCTTTTCAATCATTCTAAGTCGATGAAGAGCTTTTTCTTCCCTTCACTGGCTTTTATAGATTCATCCAGCTTGGTTTAATTCTTTTGAAATTTAACTCATTAATGAATTTGGAATTTTTTTTATTATTTGGTGTGAGATGAGGATCTAAAAGTGGATTTTTACCCCTAAATTGTTCACTGATATGTCTCAACATCATTTATTGATTAAGTCTTCCGTTTGTATTATTGATTTGGGGACTATCTTATTTCTTGTTTCTGTTAATTGTCTAACACATCATCTGAAACTTCTGGGTGTTTGGCAAGTGTCCGGTTTCAACAAGAATGCTTCTTCTTCTTCTTTTTTAACCATTTAATGCAAAATTGGCCATTAACGTAAACAAGTTACTCTTTATCCTTCGTAAGAAGTATCCTTCAATCATCTCTTTCATCTAAATGACTTTTGTGGAAAAGCTGTCTATTGATATAATCAGATGGCTTTTCATTTTTGCTTTAATGATGTAATACACAGTATTAACACATTGCCTAACATTGAAATGGTCTTACAGTTCTTTGGTAAATCTGACTTAGTGAAATAATGATTTATAATATTAATATAATGAGTTCTACCTGGTAATATTTTAAGTCAGATGTTTGCATCTATATTCCTATGTGAATTTGAGTAATAGTTTTTCTCTTTTGTGCTACATTTGTATTGGTATTTGGGTAAACTAGTTTTATAGCAGAACTTTATCATTATTGTCTTATGTTCTGAAATTATTTACTGAGTATGGGAATTACCTCTTCCTTGAAATTTAAAATGTGCTGGTCTGAGTAATTCTTTGAGAACATTCTCAATTTCTTTCATGTTTGTTGGTCTAATCAATACTTCTTATGTCAACCCTTGTATCAATTGTGGTAAATTATATTTTGCCCCCAAATTGCCAACTACATCAAGGTTTTTAAACTGATTAGCACACAGGTGATAAGGTCATTTCTTCTTGTTTTTTCTTTCTTCTCTATCTAGGCTTATAATGCCTTCATATTTCTAGTTATGATCATTTGAGTCTTTTTTCTCGATCACCATTATCAGAGATCTATGAATTGTTTAGATCACTCTTTACTCCCTTGCCCCGCCAAGAAACCAGCTATTCAATTTATTGATTTCCTCCCTTCTAACTCATTTGCTTCTGCTTTTATCTTTATAAAAGTTTTCTTGATTTCTGTATGACTTTTTTGTTCTTTTTTTCTAAATGCTCAAGTTGACTGTTTTTTTCATTTAGTTAGTTTCCTATCCAAAAAACGATTCAAGCTGTTGGGGCTAGTATTTATCTCTGAGAATAGTTTTAGCTGCATCCTGTGAGTTTTTTTTTTAAACAATCAATCCAGAAAGTTCTTGTCATTCTTGATTATATCCCATGCATTTTGTTTTGTAGTTCTGACTTGACTTAATTTTATTTATTTATTTTATATATATATATATGTACATTTTTCATTTTTATTGAAGTATAGTCAGTTACAATGTGTCCATTTCTGGTGTACAGCACAGTGTCCCCGTCATGCATTTACATACATATATTTTGTTCTCGTATTCTTTTTCACTAAAGGTTATTACAAGATATTGAGTATAGTTCCCTGTGCTATACAGAAGAAATTTGTTTTTTGTTTGTTTGGGGTTTTTTTTTACTTAATTTTAAATAGCCAATTTTATTTCCTAGGTTTCTGTGTATTGTGGTTAGAGCATACAGCCTACATAATTTCTGCTTTAAAAAAAAAATGAAAGGTTTTGTTCTTGCTAGGCAGAGAATTTGTCTTGGCAACTGTTTGTTGGATACATAAGAAAAAAATAGATTGCTTATTTATTTAAAACCAAATCTAAGAGCTAGTAATTAAATTGTATTCATTGTATTATTTATATAATTCTATACCCAATTAATATGTTGGCAACTTGATCTGTTAAAATCTATAATACATTAAAATCTGACATCAAAATATCTTTGTCGATAGCTCAAATTCTAACAACCTTACTTTATGTACTTTTATACAACATCATTCGGTGTATAAGATTAGTATATTTGCCTTCACAATTTTTCTTTTATTAATATAAAATAAACTTCTTAATCTTGATATGTGGCTTTATGCTTAACTCTACAGTGCTAAGTATGAATATTGTCACTCTGACTTTCTTTTTGTTTATATTTGCTGTATCATCATGGGACTTCGACCATTTCTCTGTCTTTAAGAAAGTGTGTCCTTTATAAGCAACAAAAAGTTGAATTTTATTTTGTAATTGAACTGAAAACATGGTTAATTTTTGTAAATTTAAAATTTTTGTATTTATTGTTGTCATTTCTATACCTAGTTTCTTTTTCCCATTCTATTTACTTCTTTGCTATTTTGTCTGATTTGTTTGTTTCTTTTTATCTTCTTCAGTAATTTTGAAGATGGGCATCCTGTTTTTAATAGTCAGTGGTTACTTCAAGGTTTTAAAAAAATCTTACACTTTCTGAACTATCAAATTAAAAAAAAAACAGAACAATGACTTTTAATTTCCTTTTATGGAATATTTGCTTCATCCTTTCCACTACCCCTGCCCTCTACAACCCGAGAACATTCTTCCTTCTTAATTTATCTAATCCATCTTGTCCTTTTTTTTTAAGGACATGAATGATCTCTTTTACTGGTTTTTTTAAAAATTTTAAATCTGTAACTATATTCATCATAGCTTTAGTCTCTTTCCAGTTTCCTGTTTTAAATGCTCAGCTCCAAACTTCCCCACCTTGATGTCTGCATCCTGTATTGTTAGTATCTCTTAGAGGTCTAGATTTTTGGCTCTTGGAGGCAGTTTTTTCCTAGAAGCCACATGCACCTGAGGGTGGCTTTCTATGATCTTTACACTTGAAAGCAACTTAATCGGGTGTGAAATTCTTGCATTCAAAGATTCTCCCTCAAAACTCTCTGGTATAATTTTTTTCAGGGAACATGGTTTGTTTATTCACGGAAGTTTGTAAGGTTTTATATTAATGACATTTAAAGATGTACGTGGTACATCTGGGAGTGGCTCTCTTTCCAAAAATTTTGCAGAAACGTTGCTCCTGTAATGCAAGTTCTCATCTCTCTTGTTTAATTCAGCTGTACCTCTCAGGCACCAGCTGGTGGTGATTAACAAAGGTCCTCTCGGGCCCTTCAGGGCTATTCACAGACCCCATTTGCTTGACCCATGACATTGCTCATTCATTCTAATTCCTTCCTGGTATGAGGTTGGGACCAGAGCCCTGGTGACTGACAGCCCAGTTGGGGCCATGCTCATCTTGGGCGGCTTCTAGCCAATGACTGGGCTCCGTGGAGGTACTAGTCCTGGGAGATTCCTGCTAGATGTGGAACTTCTCCAACGGGCAGTTTGTGCTTGGGGACTCTCCCTCGGCCTGGCTAAGATATTCTCAGAGCCTCACTGTGGTCTGAAGCTCTTCCTACCCCTTCATTCCTTCTTCCTCTCTCTCCACAGGTATCAGACTGCTTTGTAGTCTGAAGGCCCTCCCTGTCCACGCCTACTCCATCTTCCTTTTATCCTTCACTGGGCTTTCTCCTAATAAATCTATCAAATGTCTAATACTGTCCTAGTATCTGCTTCCCAGCCTCCTAGCCACCCACCTTACCACTGATTGCAGTGGATCCCTGAGTTGGCTGGAACAGAAACTATCAGTGGCCCCAGGCAACAGGTCGAGAGTAGGGAGGTTGCTGGCCTCACTGCAAGTGGACTGGTTTTTATTGGCAGCCAGTCTTTGAGGAAAATAACTGCTTTATCTCTTGCTGCAGCCTGGAGACTTTTTATCGTATTCCACTGAAGTTCCCGATTTTTTATAAAAAAAAAAATTTTTTTTAAGATAGTTTCCTTGAACCTTCAGAGGGAATTCAGGGCATTAATTTTTCAGATTCTCTACTCACTCTACCATTAACTGGAAGAATTTTTTTCAACCCAATTTCTTTTTGCCAGTCCATAGTGTGCTTTCTCTAACTTCAAGGATTACCATTTGAAAAGTTTCCATTTGAAGTCATTCAGTAATTCAAATGTGACCTTTAGGAGCGTCCTGCCAGAGAACACTGATAGCTGAGTCGTGTCTGTTTTACACACATTCACCTGGTGCAGTCAATTCAGACAAGCTCCAGCGTCTTAGAATGCATACATTCCGTCAGACCATTTTTCTATGTTTTTCATCGGTTTGTTCAATTCAGTCATGTTTTGGGCTTGAGTTTGGGTTTATCTTTGAGCATCACTGGTTTTTTTTCTTGGCCACTCTTGTTCTAATCTTTGAGTTCATCAGCAGTGTTCTGTGTTTATCCACGGATTCTGCCTGAGCATGACCCAGACCAAAACGGATGCCCCAAGTTCTTTTTTTTGCAGTCTTGTCGGATCTCTTTAAGCACAAGCTTGTCTTTATGCTTATCTTTGTGGTTCTTGGTTTTCTGCAGTTTCTTATGTTGAAGTTTTCCTCTTTGGTGTTGCAGCACCTTTCAGTTAAATCTGAATTGAGTTCTTGCCCACTCTTTTCACCATTTTTGAAATTTATCTTGCTGGTGCCAAGCTATTCTAGCTATCTTTTGAGATGAGCTTGGGGCTATTTTGGCATATTTAGGCAGGAGGAGGCACCCTGCCAGCTCACCTTTATTCCAGGCACTGTGGGATTGGAGCAGTTACACCTGGGGCTCTACACTGCACAACTCCAGGAGGTGCCATTCACACAGACCACAGGAGTCTGAAGCTTTAAATATGAGGAAATGCATTGTCCTAGATCTCGTGTGACATAAACCTGTAAGAAAAGTTAGCACATAGGAAAATATAGAATTTTTGGAAAGCCACTGGATCAAGTGGTATACATTAAATGTTTACTATATAGTGCTCAATGAATAACGTGTGTGTGTGTTTCTCTAGTAGTTAGAGAGGGTTTGGGAATGGCATTCTATATAGGGTCTTAAAAATACCCAACTCCTTCATTCCTGAAGGCTTGTGATCCCCCTGATTGCCGGCATCCAGCATCCCAATGTAACCACACCAGGAGTCTTGGTCCTCTTGTCCCTGAGGCCAGCTCTAATTTTCTACTTGTCTAAAGTCCTTTCTTTGCCTTGTAGAGACCTCAAGCCCTCACTTTGGTCCCTCTTGGAATGTTCTTTCTTCTATGTTTCTCCAACTTCTGTCTGGATTTCCTCCACAGAGAGCAGGAGGCTACGGCAGCTCCGGACTTTACCCTCCCAACTTCAAATCCAACAGAAGGAGCGCCAGCCCCCTTCCCAGAAACCCAAGCAAGAATTTCATTGCTTCCTATTGCCTGGGCAGGGAGGGAATCATCTGTCCATCCATGAACCTATAAATGAACCAATGATGATATATGGGGGAAAGTGATACATTGATTGCAGCCAGCCCCACAGGGTGGAGTCAGCTTTGTCTGACCTTTGGGGTGTGAGTGGGGCAGAGCAGAAGGACTACATAGAAAGGAGCTGGGTCCTAAAAAGAGCATTTGAAGCTGTTGAAGCTACAGCTCAAGTCAGCCCTGCCCTAGTTTTCATGTTTTCAGTTTTGTGAAATCCTCTCTTCGATTAAACCAGCTTGGGTCAGGGCTTATGCCATTGTTACTACTTTCAACAGAGGGAGTTCTGATTGGAAAAGTGGGACAGATATTCATGTGCAGTTCTATTTTTGTAAAAGATAAAGGCGCACGCACGCACACACATGTGTAAGTGTGTGGACAGAAAGAGTCTGGAATGATATACATTAAAAAGTAACAAGATTAGGGTTAATTTCTCTTCCTGTGTTTGCTAATTGTGATCCCAAGAGCATGGATTGCTATGTGATAAAGGGGAGGTGTTTATGATTCTCAACAAAGTTGAGAATCCATCAGTTTTGGAAAGTAAGAGGACCTTCACCTCATCTATTGTTGACATTGTAGGAAAGAACATGAGCCAGCTAAACAAGAACCAGAACTGCTCCTTTAGTGATGTGGATGAGCTGATGAAAATCGTGCAGCTGGCAGTCCACATCCCAACCTTCCTCCTGGGTCTGCTCCTCAATCTGCTCGCCATCCGAGGCTTCAGCTCCTTCCTCAAGAAGAGGTGGCCACACCATGCTGCCACCTCCATCTACATGATCAACCTGGCGGTCTTCGACCTGCTGCTGGTGCTCTCTCTCCCGTTCAAGATGGCCCTGTCCCATGTGAAGGCTCCCTCCCCCACCTTCTGTACCTTGGTGGAGTGCCTCTACTTCATCAGCATGTACGGGAGCATCTTCACTATCTGCTTCATCAGCCTGGACAGATTCTTGGCCATCCAGTACCCGATCCTGGTCAACCACTGCCGGTCCCCCAGGAAGATCTTTGGGATCTGCTGCACCATCTGGGTCCTGGTGTGGGTTGGGAGTACCCCTATCTATAGCTTCCATGGGAAAGTGGAAGATTACATATGCTTCCACAACATGTCGGACAACACCTGGAGTGCCAAGGTGCTCTTCCCCCTTGAGGTGTTTGGCTTCCTTCTCCCCATGAGCATCATGGGTTTCTGCTCCTCCAGGAGCATCCACATTCTGGTCAGCCGTCGCAACCACACCCAGGACTGGGTCAAGCAGAAGGCCTGCATCTGGACTATTGCGGCCAGTCTGGCTGTCTTTGTGGTCTCCTTTTTCCCCGTCCACCTGAGTTTCTTCTTGCAGTTCCTGGTGAGGAATGACTTTATTGTGGAGTGCAGAGCTAAGCGGAACATCAGCTTGTTCCTGCAATTATCCATGTGTTTCTCCAACATCAACTGCTGCCTGGATGTTTTCTGCTATTACTTTGTCATCAAAGAATTCCGCACGGACATCACGGCCCACCGGCCTTCCAGGGTCCAGCTGGTTCTCCAGGATACTGTGACCACCAGGGGCTAAGGGAAGAAAGCTGTGCTCGGAGGAAGGAAAGCCCAGCCAAAATTCCCAAATTCTAGTAGCAGATACCCTTTTCCCAGGGCTGTGATGTGATGGATGATATGCAGGGCATTTACTGTTGTGCCCGCCCTTTGATGCTCACTTGAATGCCGTCTTTGCTTCTTGTGCCCCAAAGACCTTTCCCCAGCATCCAAACAACTTGACATAAATCACTCAGTGTTTGGGGGGTGGTATTTCTGAAGAACCTAAGAACCAGGTGCATTCTTGATTTCTAAGTCTAAAACCCATGAGGTGAAAGAATTGAGAAAGAGAATAAGGCTGTTTCCCAACTCTCTGCTGTCCTTCTGTTGGACTAGAATATTCTGGAAAGGAAGAGAGAGAAGAGTTATGAGAGAGAATCAAGCCATTTGGTCATGGTGGAGAAATGGAGTGGTAGGGATGACCAAACTTCTTTTTATCTGGGGGATCCTGGGGTGGAGCAGACTTGTACTTTCTGGTCTCTTTTGGAGCTCTGTTGGCCAACAACCTCACAGGGATGACAGCAGTGGGGGTGACTGGGGACAGCAAGTATGCATAAAGCCCCAAGTTTTCTATGGGCCTTAGGAAGACCTAGCTAAGAGAGAGAATCTCCTGTGCCCAGGAGAAGGCTGCAGAAGGGCAGAGCGGGGTGGTGTGGACCAGGCTGTGTGAGGCCGTGGACACTTTGTGGAGTAGTCGGGGCAGGGTGGAAAGGCATTGGTGACTCCGGGGATCCATGAGGCTGTATCTGGGAAAGGTAGGACGCAGGCCAAGGGCTGGAAGTGGACAACCCCTCCCCCGTTGCCATCGCAGCATTCATCGCATGGAGTTTGAGCCCTGGCCCTGGGAAGGAGAGGCAGCAGTGCCAAGCCTGGGAGAGGGGAAACTCTTGAACGTGACCAGCTTGCCATCTTAAACAGACTGGGATGCTGTTAATTAGTTTCCTTGAAATGAAGAGAAAGAATCAGGCTTGATTTGGTCCAGCCAAAGGAGAACAAGGAAGATGTGTTTGTCTTGCCCACCTGTGTCCTTCTGGGTGGCTGGCCACGGTGACACTGTCCATGGAGCTGTCCCTGTCCAGCGGCTGGGAGGGCGAAGATGAGCCAGTCAGGAATGGAGGGACCATCTCGACGGCACAGGGCTCTTGGCGGTTCCTGGTTGGAAACTAAACGACTGAACTGCGGCTTGGACTGGGCTTCTCTGATGATTTAGAGAAGGAGTGGCAGCGACAGCTGAAAGCCTTCCGATGACTCAGCTGCTCCGGAGAATGAAACATTTGTAAGGACACGTCGTGGGGTGGTTTGTGAGTTGGAGGGAGTGGGATGAGAAGTAATAAATGAGCCTTGATGCGAACAAGGGGGGGAGGGCTTTAGGAAGAAAAGCAACCACTTTTTACTTGCAGGGGAAGAGGTGTCCACTGCTAAGTGGCGGACAGAAAGGAGGGGTGGCCATGTTGTGGGGTGGTGATTTAGATAAAACCCTGAGAGGGGAAGAGGCCTTGGGTGATTACCCAAGGCTTGAAGCAATGGGGCTCTGAGAGGGGGTGGGAGATGGGGTGTGGGATGGGCAGGAAGGAGGGAGGGCAGAGCTGCTTCCTGCCTGAGAATCCCCAGTTTGACTGAGAGCCATTGAAGGGCAGGACCCCTGCCTTTACCTGTATCCTCTGTGGTCAGTGGTCACCTGACACTCCGTGGGGCTGGAGAGAGGTGAGGAAGAAATGGGAGAAATGGGTGTGGAGGAGTGATCAGGACCAGGATCTGCCTCTCAGAATGGGCCTCCATGAAACTGCAGCCAGAGACAGGTACTCCGCAGAATCCTGCCCAGCTGACCCAAGACCTGGACACTCCTTTCCCTGCCTGCAGGCTGCTCAGTCCCATGGCCACCCAGACAGAGGCACACCCGTGCTACTCTCGGAAAGCCAGACGGCCACATCCAGCAGGACCCCTGGGCTGGACTGGGGCCAGAGTCTGCAGGGGGCGGAGTTAGTGCACCGCCACTCGCTCCCCGTCTCCAGTATGTCTCTCTGCAGTGGGCGCTGGGGGCCTGCCTGGCGGAGCTGAGTGGCGCCCTTCAGGCTGCAACTGTGTCTACCAGTGTGCTTAAGGCCAGACGGGCTTCCAAAGAGGAGCGGGATGGCAGGGTCCTGACACCCCATCATCCCTAGTGGTGCTGATAAATCTTGCCTTGTGGGCAGCATAACTCTGCCTCAGCCGGGAGACAGGGGGTGGGAGGGGAGTCTGGACACACGAGCTGTGTCACTGTTGGATGTAGGTCCTTGGAGGGATAGGGCAGTATGGAGTTGATGTGACCACTGTGGACCTGGGGGTGAGCCTAGGGGAACCCCTGACTGATCCTAACACCCAGGGGAGGAGACGGGCCTCTTCTCTCTCCCTGGGGGACCCATCCCGGCCTGTGAGTCACAGAGGACCCATGAGGGTCGGTGGGAAGTGAGCACAGGGCTAGGGCTGCAAGCCAGGATGCGCTGTCAGTGTCCATGCTCTGGGATAAGTCTGGTCCATGATCAGCCGTCGGGCCCAGCAGGCACGGAAGGGGCAGAGGGGCAGAGTTAGAGTCAGGATGCTGACGCATCCAAGGGCCCACCCCGCAGCAAGTGGCGGCCCGTGAGTTGGGGACCACAGCTGAATTTAGTTGTGCAAAAGGCCAACATTCTTGCTACTAAAACCAATGGAGGCTTAGGGACATTGTCTGGCCATAAATGTGACCTTAATTGTATAGTCTGGAAAAATCTGAGACACACTTGGTACATGCACATGTGTGAAACTAGCACAGTTTGATTAATCCGATCTGCCAAATAAACAGATGCCTGTGATGCTGAGTGACCTTGTCTTGGGCTACACTTTATTGACTCCAGAGACAGAGCTGGCTGCCAATGGCCTTTGCCCAGTGACCCAACAATCTTGGTCAAAAGGACCACAAAGGGGCCAGATCGAAGAAGCCACCTGGACACCGGGTGTGGGAGCACAGGGAGCCACCCTCAGGCCTGTACCAAGAGCATAGCTGGGGCCTGTCCCAAGTGGCCGGAGCCAGGCCCTGCAGCATCTGGACGCAGGTCCCCAAGTCCACTTGGGTGCTTGGTTCTCCGTGGTACAACTGGACCACACAGACCCCCAGGCTGTGGTCCTTCTAGCTCTGAGTCCACCCCACCCGGCTCCGGTCATCTTGTTGCACCACCGCTGTGACACTGGTCCACTTCCCAAGGCCATGGCTCCTCTGCACACACTGGGTGGCCCGGCACAGTAGACCTGCTGAGCGCTGATGGTGAAGACTTGGGGCTGGTTCTCCAGACGTCCTCCTCGGATGACCCCTCCCTTCTCTAACCACCCAGAGTCAGTCCGTCTCTCCCAGATTAGATTTGAGTTTCCTTCCTTGGCTCCTCACATATGAATCCTGCTAACCAATCCAGAGCTCCCGGAGAATCCAAAGAGTCAAGCCCTGGCCTGGGCCACCCCATTCTCTTGAGCGCCCCACAATCCTGAGCACAGGCCAGCCATGGCCTGGGTGCCAAGGGATGACTGAGAGCATCCTTGCTCCTTGACAGTTGCTATAGACTGAATTGTTCCCCCTCCATCCATATATTGAAGCCCTAACCCCCAGCGTGGTGGTATGTGGTGATGGGGCCTTTGGGAGATACTCAGGTTTAGATGAGGTCCTGAGGGTGGAGCCCTCATGATGGAATTAGCATCTTTGTAGAAAGAGACACCGGAGCTCTTGCTTCCTCTTACTCCACACACTGAGGAAAGGCCTCACACACAGTGAGAAGGCAGTCGTCTGCAACACACAGAGAGAGCCCTCTGCAGACATCAACCCTGCTGGCACCTTGACCTTGAACTTCCAGCCACCAGAACTGGGAGAAATAAATTCCTGTTGTTAAAGCCCCCGGTTCTGTGGCGTTTTGTTATTGCAGCCTGAGAAGGCTCATACAACAGCCGTCTGTTCTCCATTTGACATGGAGAACACTAGTCCACATACTGCATTTGTCCACTCTATTCCTATCCAGTCCCTCTCTAGGGACCCTATGAAACTGAAAGTCATTCTATGAACACACTATAGCTGCTCCAGGATACTGATGACATTTGAACTAGTAAGATAACAGCCTTGTGGCAAGTTATCACAAATAAACAGAAATTGTAAAGGTGCTTGAAATGACTGAGCCCTGGTGGGCGACTCTGGAGACTAATAGAGTGTGAAACGGATTTTGTTAACAGATCAATGAGGAGAGAAATTGAGAAGAGCGGCGCGGGTGGGCATAAGGAGAGTCTGGTGTGCAGAACAGCCACAAGGTAGGGACAAAGGCATCTCCACGGAGGAACCCCTTGGAGATGGCGCTGATACCCACCAGACCACCCTCCGTTGACCCTAGAGGGTAGGCGGTGTGTGGACAGTGACCTTCCAGGGCCACTGTGAGACCCTGCTGCTGAAGGGAGCAGAGAACTCAAAAGACCCACAGAGAAGGTGCCGCAGAGATGGTGCTTTTGTGGGGGGGCACCCCTTGAAACTACCATTGCAGCCACCTATCGCTTTTTTTCCATAGAGTCAGCTTCCCCAGGGAGCCCAGGCCCCGGAGCCGTGAACGGACATTGGATGGAGAGCTTACAGCAGGTCAAGGTGAACTCAGGAGCTTGGGGTGGGAGGAAAAATGGATGCCCCTCTGCCCCAGTTCAGGCCTGAGCATCCCAGCCCCCGCCGCGAGCCTGCCAGATGCGTCCTCCTCACAGAGTCGTTGCAGGAGGGCCCAGGGCGCTTGATCGTGAGCTGAGACCTAAACGTGGCCCTCGGCCCTTTGAAGTCTCCGAGCGCTGTCACTTCAAAGCCTGACGTCACTCCTGCTGGGTGCGGGGCCCTGAGTTCACCTTGAAGCCTCAGACAGCCTTTGTTCTGGGGGCCTCGCTTGAGCAAGTGTAACCAGGATGCTCCCTGCAAGAGAGGCTGTTGAGACCTGGGGTTCCGAGAGGCACCGACAGTCACGCAAAAGGCACCGCGGGGTGCAGCTGTGTAACGTCTCTGAGAAGCGTGCTCTGCTGAGAGAGACCACTCTCTGAGGATGGCTGGGGCTGTACCTCCAGGGGCGATGGTGCACAGACCCACGTGTGTGTGCTTCTTGTTTAAGCTCTGTCTTGTGGTGGAGCACCAGTGGAGGCCTTACAGAATTTAGGAAAGATGTGCAGTTATCAGACTTGACCTGGCTGCACGCAGGTGATCCAACTAACTGATTCTCAAGGATGGTGCATTTGAGCCTGAATGATCCTGACTTGGGGAATATATCGGAGTCCAGTGTTCCAGTGACCATCATGTGTAGTGCAGGGCCAAATCACAGCTTTGAGAGCAGATGGTGGGGATTCCCTGAAGGGCAGAGAGGCCTCCTTGCCAAGGGCCTGGGATGGTTAAGGAAGGTCTTACAGGAACTGGCACAAGAGGAGCGGGCAGACCTTCCCCTCCCCAGGATGTGCTGGCTGCTGCTAGGCTCTGGGCGGGGCCACCTCCAGCAGCAGATACGAGCCTCTTGGCTCTGCTTTCCTTCCAGTTTTCCTGTGTTTTCAACACAGACTTAAAGTGGCAGCTGGGGTTCAGCTCTCACTGATGGGAGTCAAGTGTGTGCGGCAGAGTGGAGCAGAGCAAAGGCAAACCCAGGAGGCGTTTGTGGGACTTGTCAGCATGTCCTGGGGCAGGAGACCCAGAAATACTTGGGGAGGGGAAGCTGGCAGAAAACTGGACTTCTGCACTGTTGGAGGATGGGAACAAACTGACCATCCTTGGAATATTAGGAAAATTTGACCCCGGAGGCTAGGACATTAAGTCACATAGGTAAATAGGGGTGAAAGTTGATGTAATAGAGCTGCAAACTGTTGATGTTTCGTCCCTGGGTTCTCACACTGCAAAACCCACCCATCGGGAGGGAACAGCGTCTGACCTGCAGGGCTGCTGCAACGAAACTCCACAGACCAGGGGGCTTAAGCAACAGAAATTTATTTCTCACAGTTCTTGAAGTCTAAGTTCAAGGTCCAGCAGAGTGTGCTTTCTGGTGAGGGCTCTCTTCCTGGCTTGCAGACAGCCACCTTCTCAATGCGTCCTCACCTGGTGGAGAGAGAACAAACTCTCTAGTGTCTCTTCTTATAAGGACGCTAATCCTGTTGGATCCAGGTCTCACTCTTATGACCTCATTTTACCTTAAATACCTCCTAAGAGCCCTATTTCTGAATACAGTCCAATTGGGGGTGCCCTTGGCACCGACATCTGTGAAAGGAGAAGATGGAAGCAGTGGGGGCAGGCGGAGAAGTTGAGCTGGGATGTAGGCCCAGCGGCCACCTCAGTCAACCCCTGAGAGCCCTCTGCAGCCATGAGGTCCCTATGGAGTCATTCCAGGTTGGAATGAGACCCCAGGTAAGCAGACCCTGAGTGGCCCAGTCTCAAATGTGGGCCTAGGAAGGCATGACCTTCGATAGGAGGCTCCCTGAGCTGAGGGCCTCAGAGCAGCCAGGCAGTATCTCCTCCCTGGACACCTCTGGGTGGAGGTGAGCAGGCACAGCGCTTGGTGGGCAGCTCAAGTCACTCAGCTGGATCTGCTCTGGGGCCAGCTGGGCCCTGGGAGGCATGGTTGGGGTTTCAGGGTTGGCTGGCTGCAGCAAACAGGTGGAAGAGTCTGAGACAGGATGGGAAACCACAGAGGTCAGAACGAGTCGCCTTGTTTCAGGAAGGGATGCAAAATAGGCAGCTGGACAGAGAAAGTCCCCAAGAGCAGAGGCAGCTGGAGGCCTTGGTGCCGAGGTGTGGGGTCTTTGGAGAAGCCAGGCCGTGTCCTGCCTTGCAGTGCCTTTGGGACTCTGTGAGGGCACAGAGTGTGTTCAGGGCAGGGCCCTACCTTGAGTGGGCAGGTTGTTGGGGTGGGGCTGGGAGGTGGGCTTTCTCAGTGCCCAACCAATGCCCGTGTCTCCTGGTAGCTGGATGAGGCAGAGGACCAGCTGGAAAAGCCGGGGTATCAATGATGTGAATGAGTGATGTCCAATTCCAGGGACCAAGCACAAACATACCACAGGCCCAGGGCTCCCTCCCTTCTCAGCTGGGGCACATGGGGCTGGTTATGAACTGAAGGCTTGTGTCTCCCAAAATTCACATGCTGAAATCCCACCTAGTAATGGGATGGCATTAGGAGGTGGGGCTTTGTGGAGATAATTAGGTCTTGAGGGTGGAGCACTCATGAATAGGATTAGTGCCCTTATGAAAGAGACCCCAGAGAGCACCCTTGCTCCTTCCATCATGTGAGGACACAGAGCGGGGTTAGTGGTCCAGGACGAGGAAGAGGGCTTCCACCGGAGCCTGACCATGCTGGTGCCCGGAGCTCAGACTTCCAGCCTCCAGAACTGTGAGACATAAATGTTAAGTTGTTCAAGCTGCCCAGTCTGTGGTACTGTGTTATAGCAGCCTGGACTAAGACAGGACCCAGCTTAGTAATTAGTTGTTAGTGAGATGGAGAAAACGTTATTTACCAAAATTCTCCTTCAGAAAAGAAAAGTATTTGGGAAAGTCCTTGGAGGTGAAAGTGAAAGAAACTTCCAAGATAGAAAAGGGCCAGGATCCATTGCCTCAGAAAGGCGGGGGGGACCAGGGAGGGTCAGTGAGCAGGAAAACTGGAAGGATGGCGCAGAGCTTTTGTGCCTGGACGACCTCTAGGAAACGATGGGAATCTTGCAGTGCCTGATGTGGTCAAATGCCGTGGAACCAGGGGAGGGAGTCTTCGTGGCTGACATCTTGGAGCAGCACTGGGAAGAGAGGTGCAGCAAGGTGTGAGCCCTGGAATGTGTGGCTGTCCTGGGAGGGCCCTGCCCCTCTTAAGCCTGTGACACTGGAGTCAGGCTTATCCAGGCCTGCAAGGGGTAAGAGCCGAGGTGACCCTGGGGCTCTACAGGTTGCTTGGTGCCTATGGGATCAGAGCCGACCACTGATTGAACACTAAGCCGCTGAGACCACCTCCCTCCCCTGGCCTGAGCTGGCCACAGCCCGGCCCTCAGCCCACAAGTGGAAGCTTCACTGAACCTCGGAGGCAGCCTGCCTGAGAACGGTGAAAGTTCGGGTCCTGGGTCAAAAGATCAAGGCTGACTTCTAGCTCTTACCCTGGCCCTGACCACTGTGTGTTCATCGCCAAGTTATTGCAGGCAGTGCACAGCACCTCAGCTTTAAACGGAAATGACGGCTCTACCTACGATGCAACAACACACGGAAAATATCTGGCACGTGGTGAGGGCTCAACAAATATTAACTCTTAGAGTTGTGGTGAGTTTTCTCTTTTTCTTTATCGTTTTTTTTTTTTTTTCAATAAAAGAAGTGGTCAGTTGCTCTCTGTGTGGCCATGGATCTTAATCAATTTTGCTTCGTGGATTCCTCTTGTAGTCTGGGGAAGCCTGTGGACTTTCTCCAGGATTACAGTTTTAAATGCATAAAGCAAAATGCAGAGGAAACCAAATATACTGAAATACAGTTATCAGAATTTAAAAATTGTGATGTAGCAATCAATATATGTGCTTTTTAAATTTAGGCCTTGGATAGGGAGGTCTAGTGACAGGTTCAGTAACTTATTATCATGATCTTGAATGAGTGATGAGCTGAGCTGATATGATATTTTCAAATACCTGCAGCAACTATGGTGTGATACGAAAATAGCTGTGATTTCTATTGGTGACAAAATTCCAGGCACCTTTTATATGACTGCGGTGTAATGCTACATGCACAAAGGAAGGAAATGCTAGTTTCAATTGGTGATTAGTGAAAGAAAAAGGTGTAATGCTTTCCCAAAGCTACTTCGTGACCCTCCTGGATTCCACTCCTGATCCCCAGGGTAATAATTCCTGGTTTAGGCAGAGACATAAGGACACCTGGAACACATGTTCTTCCTCTGAAGAAGGGTCACTTGTGTGCCCTCTTTATTTTAATTTTAGATTTTTTTTTATTGAAGTAACGTTGGTTTGTAACAGTATATAAGTTTCATGTGTACATTACATTTCTACTTTTATGTACCTCGCAGCATGCTCACCCCCTAGAATACAGTTTCTATCCATCACCATACAGCTCATCCCCTTTACACAATTCGCACCCCCCTCTTCCCCTCTGGTCACTGCCACTTGGCTCTGTGTGCTCTCTTGGTTATGCAAATGTGGGCCAGGGTGCCAGCCTCTTCCTCTTGGGGTGTGGGCCATTTAGCAGAAGCATACCGCCCCTGCTGGTATGCATGGGGCTCTCTGAAAACAAAGACATCCACATCTCAACCCTGATCTCTGGGATGCAAAGTGAGTGAGGGTGATCCAAGGAGCCATGGCAGGGAAGAGCAGAGAAGACCTCAAAGTGAATCACCTCGAGTGAAGGGGGACTTTGGCTGATGTGCTGTTCTCATCTCGAAGGAGGAGGGCTGAGGCTGGCGCTGATTACCCTCCTCACCCCACCACCCTGCCCCAGGGGCTGTGCCTTAGGAAAGTGGGCTACGAAGAGCTGTAAAGAGAGGAGGGACTGTATAGCTCAGTGGAAGGGCACGTGCTTAGCATGCACGAGGTCCTGTGTTCAATCTAGTACCTCCATTAAACAAATACACACAGACACAGACACACACAGACACACAGACACAGACACAGACACACACACACACACACACACACACACACACACAAAATAAAACAAAACAAAACAGAAAGAAGACCTGTAAACCTGCACCTCGTCCACCAGGGGCATCCCAGCCTCCGGGGTAGCAGCACCCTCTGTGAGAGCAAGGTTCAACAGTGACACCTTGTGACAGCGAGAAGCAATGATACGGTAGCTGTGGGCTGTTGGGACTCTGGCTCAATTCCTGGTATGAGGAAGCAAAGCTGACCTCCCCTTGGGACTAGGAAGACACTGAGATTTTGGGATAATTTGGGGCAATTCTCCTGCCCAAAAGACACACAGGAACTACAGCAAGGAACTGGGGCAATACGAGAAATGTGGGCGTATTTGTCAAATAGGCTGGAGAAGCGTGTCATACCAGTTACATTATCAACATCATATTATGTACGGTATTTTATTGTTATGACTGTTCCTTCCATGTGCTGCTGTAGTAAGTGCCACTCTCAGAGGATGACCTTACCTAACGTTATGTGAAAGTTCTCGGGGGCACCTTATTGTCACCCCATAAAGCATCTCCAAGACCCAATCACGCCAGCCGATCCAGCCCTTGGCACACTTGAGGATTCAGTTTCCCAGCTCCTCAGTGCCCCCTCCCCACTACTGCTCCCACCCAGCCAGGCCAGCTTCTCTCTTCCTGCTCTTCATTATCTGCTCTTAGTGGTCGTTACTCCTGGTATAACTGCCTGGCCGTGTGGTTCTTCTTTGTTGGGATATTTACAATGAAATGGGGACAAAGCTGCAACTCAAAGAAGGAATCAAGACAGCAAAGCAGAGACATTTTTAGAAATTCCTGCCATGCATCTGCAATTACAAGCAGCCTGCACAGGTGAGGTGCTGCAAAGACTTCCCAGGGCTGCAGAGCACCTGGAATCAGCAAACCTGGGGAGGGGGCAGCAGTCAAATGAGAAATCCCTTGGCAAAGAAAGGGGCTCAGGCTCATTATAATCCATATCCCACCAAGTATCCCACACTCAGTAGCCTTGGAATCAGGGACGTGCTCCATGTGAGGCCCGACATACAGACTTGTAGGACCCAGGGCTAAGATGGAGAATTCAGCAGTTTCCCTGAGACTCCTAAGACTATTCTGGGGCCACCAGAATTCCCACTGAATGTGGGATGAGGTTATAAGTTCTCCTGTTTGGAGAATAAAAAAGGGTGACCCCATAAAACTGAAGACAGAGGCTAGGAATAGGTATGCGCAGGACCTCACCTTGGAAGGGAACGATTTTACAGATGTAGAGACAGATGTGATCGGAGGTACACGTAGCAGCCGCTCTCTGATTTCCAGGTGAGTGCTCTTTCCACAGCATCACTCTGGGTCTCTGTGCTTGGCCCTCCCTCCCCGTTCCCAGATCCCTTCGGGGCTCTTCAAAGACCCTGAGCCATCATGGGTGACCTGTCGGCTCCCGAAGTTGGCACAGCCTGCCCAGCAGCCTCCACCCAGTGTGATGGGTGATGCACCTGGTGGAGAGCAGGCTTATTCTCTCCTCGTCTGTTCCACCCCATTTGGCTCTCCATTATGCTGTGCACCAGGCATGGAGTTCTAAATAGAAACAGTCCTTCTTAATTGTCTCTCCCAGCGAGGGCTCACATCCCCTCTCTGCCTTGCATGCCTGGCACAGGCTGGGCACGCAGCGGAGCCAATAAATACCTGCTGATTGACAGCTGCAGTCATCACCATCGTCCCAGCCCTCACTTCAAACCAGGAGGCATTTGGAGTCTTGACTCCATCTGAATCCCGGGCCCCACAGCACCTGCTGGAGATAATAGACAGCCAGGGTCCTGACTAAGCCCCTCATCCCCAGCCGGGTTCAGGGAGCCACGTCCACCCTGGTTGCAGTAATGACAACACTGGGTGACTGTTACGTCTCACATCACCAGCTGCGAATAAGGTCGCATTTCTCTTAAGGTTCAAATTAAAACTCTAAGCCCCTAATGTTATGGGAAGGGACACTTCTGTCATTTCACAGTGGTGTGTCAAGCAGGGACTCAAAAAGGATTGAATCTGAGTAATTGAGCCTCGAGGGCAGGTCTTGTACTCTGGAAGCCCCTGGCGGCTCAACCTGGCCCGTGGGATAGTGAAGACTCAGACACCAAAGATGCTAGTGAAAAGTTGAGGTCAAAATGCTCCATAAAATGTGAAAGTGGAAAAGAGCAACATTTTCAAATTAATGTATTAATTACTTTTTGGGGGAATTGAACTACTTTAAAAACAAACACTCAAACTACTCCCTGAGACATTCACAGAATTGCATGAACACCCCTAACAGTATTTGTATTCAGGTTGAATCTTCTCATTCGGGAAAACTGTTTCTTTTAAATGGCAGTGCTGGGAGTTGAATCCAGGCCCTTGTGCGTGCTAAGCATGTGCTCTGCCACTGAGCTATACCCACCCCCTTCCTGTGTGCCTCTTCTTAATGGCCAGGTGGGAGATGCCCCAGGTTTAGACAAATGTGGCATGTGCCCCCAGTTCCTGGAGAAACCCAGCCTGGGTAGGTGGAGGATATCCAGATTCTTCTAATGGGACATGGAAGCAGATTGGGGTGGCATTTCCCTGGAGGTGATGTCTGGACTAATGTCCCCCTTCCCTGCCACAACAAAGTGATCCCAGGGCCCAAGGCTAGGGATTCCTGCACCAAACTGCCATCAGTCCCCTCACCGGGGAGGGAGGCCAGGGGAGGCCCAGGTGTTGGAGTCACCTGCAGAGAGCTGCTGGGGCCTGGAACATGGAAGGGCCTGGAACGTGGTAGGGCCTTGAGTCCACACAGGTTGCCCGTAGAACTCTGTGCCTAGGAGAGACAGGTACATGTCTCTAGTGAGAACCAAGGGACAGTCCTTAGTGTCCCCAAAAGAAAAGGCAGGATGTGCTTCTCTGAGTGGAACACAGAGAGGTCTTAAAAGGTTACTTAGCAGATATTTAATTAAGCTTGAAGAAGTCATAAACTCCAGGCTCGTTCTTGCGTGTAGTCCAGAAGTTCAGAGCATGGGTGTAGCGATGCGGGAATCCAGAGTTAAGCAGTGAGGTTTGGAATTTTGCCAAAGGACCTGGAGGGACAGCAAGCAGATGGGAGGCCGAACACCCTGAAAGAGCCAGGGTCCGCCCAGCCCAGGCTGTGGGCCGAAGGAGGGGGAAGGATTTGGTCTCCAGTTCCCCCCATGCAGGACTCTGCTCATCTCACCGCGTCCCAGTCCAACCCTGGCCCTCCTCTCTCTGCAGGAGCCAGGGGTCGTGGAAGCCAAGGAGCTGGCTCTCATCCCTTGAGGGAGGGTGAGGGTGAGCCTTGGTGGCAGTTGAGGGGGTCTTGTCACCACCTCCCTCTGCAGGAATGTTCAAGACTCTTTCTGATGGGAACTTGGCCAAGGTCAAAAAGGAAAGTGAAGAGAGTGACGTCAAAAGCTGTGAAAACATGTGGTCTCGATGACAGAGGACAACATTAATATGAACCCAACACATAGGTCCCCTGCTTTGCTTGTCTGGGCCGGACGCCCATTCCACCACAGCGCCCTGGACTTCCCTGTCACAACACTTAGCACACTGTCCAATAACTTCCAGTTTGTTCTATCCCACTAGACCGTGGGCTCTGGAAGGGCAGGGTCCGTTTCTTATTCACCAGTCCCTGCCCAGGGCCAGCCATGCTGCAGCCTCTCAGCCATGCTCTGAAAGCCTGTGTATCGTATCTTGGTCTAGAGATTAGGTCTACCCAGGCTGGGAGGCTGGCCATGAGGCCTGTGAGCTCTCAGAGGGCAAGGCCGTGTCCTGCTCATCTCTGCCCCCATGCCCCGGACAGGGCCCAGCAAGGCTCAGAACTGTTTGTTGAGCGAATGTCTGACATCACCTCCTCACTCACCGCCTGTTTGGTTCCATCTCAGTCTGTGGCCGGAGTGAGCCGAACGGTGTGCAAAAGACCTTCTCTTAACTGCTTGGAAAACCGTGCTGATACTCTGTGCAGAGGCAGGAGTGGGGGTGGGGGGGGTTCCTCATGGCTCTGGCCCCCGAGGACAGCAGGACGGGGTGTTCTCACCTGCTAAATGCCCACGTGCCCTGAGGAGGGGTGGCCAGGTGGCCGCCCCACAAAACCGATGGAAGACGGCCCATCTGAGCCAAGGCACTGAATTCTCCGGGCTCAGGGCCACCCAAGGGGGCTGCTGAGGCTGGGACTTGGTGCAAATCACCAAAATACTGTTCTTTCCACCCAGTGCTTGTCCCAGTTCTGGTAAATGTGAGTTTTATTGTCAGCAACAACAGGCAACAGCACAAAGAGAGCGGGAGGAGATCCAACTGGAAACTTTCCTGGACTCAGAGAGACAGTCTCTGCTCAGCAAAGCCTGGCCCTGGAGTCTTGGTGACAGCGGTCTCCTGGGTAACGGTGGCCAGAACGGGGAGCTCGGGCCCTGCTGGGGTGAGGGTGGGGGTCTCTGGATTCAGCTGGGCAGGCTGTGTGGGGCAGCTCTGCTGTGACGGGTTGGCCGAGAGGAGAAATGACCCGGTGGGTACCAGGGCTCCATCTGCACTGCAGGCCGAGGGGGTGGGTGCAGCTCGGGTGGTCAGGGGCTAGGAGGTCCTCAGTGACACCTGGGAGATGGGGGCACTCCTGCAACAGAAGGGATCTCTGCCTTCTAACCCCATATTGCAAGGCCCCCAATCACCACACCTAGGCCTGCTCTGCCCTCCATGAACAGGGCATTTCTGAACACCTAGAGAATCAAGGTATAGCATCTCTTTTGAAATGGGAAGGAAGGACTTTTGCCTCCCAGATTGATTAGATCTGCCCCATTTCCCAAATTGCATGGTATTCCATCGGAGTACTGCTGACTGCTGCTGGGGTTTTTTTTTTTTTTTTTCTCTCTCTTTTTCCAGTGGAGGAACCGGTGATTGAACCCAAGACCTCCTGTATGTTAAGCATGCGCTCTACCACTGAGCTATACCCTCCCCCTAAACTGGTTCTAACTGCCAGGATCCAGAGAGGCCTGGGGGTGTTCCAGGGCGGGTCAGCTGCACCCCTGCTTCCTATAGAAATGACACAGCCTTGGCCTCTGCAGGATCGGCCTCGGTGCTGATCAGCTGCCAGGGCTGCCCAGGCAGAGGGTGGGGAGTAGAGGGCTGTTCTCTCCTCTTGCAAGCCTGTACTCATGACCTTTCTCTTTCCTGTCTTCTGTCACTCGCCCCTCCCCAACCCTCCCCCCCCGCCCCACCCCCAGCTAACTTTGCCACAAAGGGAAGACCTGTGGAGGCCCCCTGGAGGTTAGCTATAGTTTTACAGTAATAAATTGTCCCTAATTAGTGGGAGCCGGTGGGGAGGGGCTTCGTATCAGGAGGGGTGGGCAATGTTAGCATCTCTCCACAGGATGAGGAATGTGTCCTAACCTGGGGAAACTGATGGCTTTAATTCCTCCCTAGTGGCACCTGGAGAAGACCTTCAGAAGCGAAGCCCTGACCCCCAGGCACTTTGCTGCGTGTCCTGGAGAGGAAGGCTGCGGGGATCTTGGATGAGGACACTAGAGGCAGGGCGGGAGGCAAGAGAGAGGAGGTGTCAGAAGCAGACGCCAAAAGGACTAACAGTGGGGAAAATTCTCCACCATCTTCTGGATGTAATGTGTGCTCAGGATTGTCTAATACTAATATTGAATTTATTTGAGCCCAGGGCTGTACTTACACATTCTTCGAACTGTTGTGAACTCAACTGAGAGCTTATTTAACCCTATCAGTAACCGAGAGAGAGATATTATTATCTCCAGTTTGCAGAGTGGGGAACTGAGATTTGGAGAGATTAAATGACTTGCTTGAGCTCACTCTGGTAGCTTGTATCCACAGATGGCCCCAAACAGCTTCATCCCCCACTGCACACAAGGGCCACTTCTCTCATCAAGAAGCAGAGCTAATGTTCCCTCCTCTTGAATCTGAGTTGGGCCCAGAGCTGCTCGACTGAATAGAATGGAGAGGAAATGCTGTGCTGGGACCATCAGCCCAGGCATTAAGAGCGCTTGGGAGCTTTGGCTTCCTCCAGAGGTTTGGGTTTGGGTTCCTTGGAACCAGCATCTGTGGTGTGAGGAGGCCCAGGCAGCCAAGTGGAGAGGCCCGTTTGGAAGAGAATCAAGACTCTCGGCCAGTCGGCCCCGCTGAGCTCTGAACTGCTGTGACACCATCTTAGAAGCAGGTCTTCTTGGCGGCATGGAAACAGCTCAGTGGTAGAGGGTGTGCTTAGCATGCACGAGGTGCTGGGTTCAATCCCCAGTGCCTCCATTGGGAAAAAACAAAATAAAAAAGAAACAACAACAAAAACTATTTTAAAAAGAAGTAGATCTTTTTGCCCCCAATAGACAACCCAGCTGATGACACGTGGGGAAAAGTCAAGCTGTCCCCACCGAGCCCGGCGCAAATTGTAAAGTCTTTCACAAATACCTGCTGTTTTAAGCCACAGGTTTTGCAGTGTTTATTATGCAGCCATAGATAAGCAAAAGAACCACACAGCCAGAAAGTGGCAGGAATGGGATTCAAACCCAGGGCTGGTAGTCCGGAGTTCACTCTCTGACCACTGTCTCCCAGGGCTGACCTGCCACCACTGATGTGCAGGACATCATCTGCCCCTTCTCCCTGAGATGAGGCTGTGCGAACTTCCTCTCGTGTCCAAGATGCAGGTTGGGCCCTCTCTGTTTCCAGGAACCCTGGAACAAGAACCTTCCTCCTCACACAGCTCCAGGAACTCCCAGCCCAGCTTGGGGGATGCAGAGAGCTCGCCTCAGGGTCAGAGTCACTGCTCTGGCCCCTCCTCAGCCACAGAACCAGCTGCGTGGGATGCCCACGGCGGAGCCTGCAAGACCTAAACATTATGCAGACCTAAGACTTGGTCACCTTCCCCCCTTTTCCCGACATCCCCCCTCAGTTGTAGATGAAGAGCCCAGAGGCTGAGAGAGAAAGAAGTCAAAGGCAAAGTGAGGTCGCAGAGAGGGGCCCTGGGTTCTCCTGCCCCTCATCACCCCTCGGGGATCTGAGAAAAGAGGCGGGGCATGCCCACTGGTCAGAGATTCCAAAATAAAGGACTTGGGAAGGAGGTGACTCCAAAGCAATCCTGCAACTCTTGCTCATCCTCTACTCCAGGCTGCTAGCTGGAAAGAGTGTCTCTAAGGAAAGAATGACCAGTGTCCCATGCACCAGGCCTTGGCCTTTGTCTAGTGAGAGGGGCTTCCCTGAGAGCTTGCTGTTATGTCCCCTGCTGCTGGGAGCGGCAATCCTGAGGACCTGGTGTGTGACAAGCACCTGCGGAGGCTAATGGGGGTGGGCTGTGGCTGGAGCTGCCTGCCCAGGCTCAGAGCTCAGAGGATGTGCCGGGAATGCCGGTGCTGCGGGAGCAGCAGTGTCAAAAGATGGGCAAAGGTCTCAGAAGCTGGTCTGAGCTACTTAGATCCAGGCACAGAAGGCTGGAGCTGGCGGAGTGTCCACCTGCGTTGAAGTGCAGCAAGAGGTGAGGATGGGGGCTCAAAGGCTCCCACAGGTGCCAGATAACACACAGCTGGTGGCCCTTCCTGCCTCTTGGCTCCTCCCTGGCCAACACCACCCTCTTCCCCCATCACCCAGTAGCCTTGTGGGGTGGTGCCAGGGGGTGTGGCGGGGGCTCCATGGTGGAGGGGGCAGCTCCAGCTTCACATGAACTTTGGAGTCTCCACTGTTTTGCCTAACTCCACATTGTAGTGACTGAAATCGGATTTTTGTGGCTAAAGTGACCCAAGGAATTTTTATTATCTTGGATTGACCTGAAAAACCAGGAAACCAACCTTAGATTTCATCTGGGGTTGGGAAGAGAACTGATCCCACAGAGCATGTTTGAAAAGCAAGTGGGAAGAGAGAATAAAGTGGTTTTCTGATTCTACCCACTGGGCTCTCTTGCTCAGTAAAACTGTTACACAAACAAGGAAGAATTCTGGCTAATTTAGCCAGAAAGGGGTTTATCGACAGGACACTGGGTGCTCAGAGAATCACTGACGGACTGGAGAAGCAGCTCCAGCAAATGAATGGTGATGAAGGGAACCACGGAGAGGATGCCACCCCCTCCCTCTGCTCACAGGACTCTGGGTGACAAGGTCTTCACACGTTTCTAGAAATTACAACAGGAGGCAGCCACTGTCTCCCGTCAAAGCTCTGTTGGTGGGGGAAGACCCCAAATACAGGCACATGATTCAGATGCTGGGCCCTGGAGGAGGGGGAGGGGGCTAAAAAAAGAGTGAAGCCTTAATTGATCGCTCTTCAAACGGAAGTAACAGCTGCGTTTACCCCCACGTTATTGTGATTACATTTTCTGCCAGCAGGCTAAATGGGGACTTGAAAACTAGATTATTGTAGAAAAACAAAGATACTTTTTTGCACGCCTGAATTTACAGCTATGAGATTCATACTCACCCCAGAGACAATGCAAGAAATGAACAGAAATGAGCAAAGCAAATCAGTGAAAGCCCCTGGCATGTGCTTGAACATAGTGGGTCTCTGCTCCATGAGTCTTGGACAAGGAGGCTGGTCAAAGTCATGGTCCTCCCTCTCTCCCCACCCCTCTCCCCCATTATCTCACTGCTGCCCCATTAGGGGCAGAGCCTAGACTCTTGTGGGGCCAGACAGGGCACGTAAGCTCTCGGTCTCACAGATGGGAGACTGGCTCTGGACGCTGGGCCACTGGAACGTGTGCAGCACACAGCAAGGGCTGGGAGATGCGGCAGTGGGTGGCAGGGTCCGGGCCTCACTGATGCTCTGGATCCACCCTCTTGGGACAGCACCATCCCAAGCCCTGGACTCCAAGCCTCCCTTCTAGCCCCCCAGTCTCCCTCAGAAGACTCAGCCCCAGGAAGGCCATAGGCTCTAATGCACTGTGACATGTCCTCTGGCCCATGGAAGACATACCTCGTGTTGCATTTTACCCACCCACCACCATTCCTCCTTACCATCCTCCATCCTCAGATGAATTCCCAGGAGGCCTACCCTGGCCGCTGTTTGGGCTCTCTCTCCTCTGGGCCCCATGCTGCCGGGCCACATGCAAACCAGTGTTCTTAAAGCTGGAAAAGACTTAGTCTTTTCAGAATGATTTATTCCAAACTCTTCACTTTATGTAGGATCAGCTATATAAAATATATAACCAATAAGGACCTATTGTATAGCACAAGGAACCATACTCAATATCTTGAAGTAATAACCTATAATGGAAAAGAAGCTGAAAAAGAATACACAGATACATTGTATATGTGTATGTATACCTGAATCACTTTGCTCTGCAACTGAAACTAGGACAACATTGTAAATCAACCATACTTCAATAAAAGAAAAAAAAAAAACAAAAACGGGCGTGTTGGAACCCAAAGACAGTGTTATTCCACCACAGCTATACAGGCACACCGGGGGTCAGTGCAAAGTCTAGACCCCCAGGCCTCCAAACACCAGCCTCCCTTCTTCCTCCGGGGACACTGCATACACGGCCTCAGGTGTCTGCCTCGTAGGTGCTATGCTTCCCCACAAGGGCGTGTCCCTTGGGGGATGGGCTCTTTCTCCTCCGGTGGGCAGCAGGTGGTGCCCAGAGCTCACCAAGCATCCCTGGGGTGGGCAGAAGCCGGTCCAACATTCCCTCCCATTTATTGATGCTCTGAGGTCTCTGATAAGTAAGACTCTAGCACCAGTGGGTGGTAACTCCTTCAGGCAGAAGGCTGAGAACGATTACCATGGAGACCGCCCAGGCTCTGGTTTCCATAGCAACACTTGCAAGAGGTTACAGAGCTTCCTACTTATGTCAACTTAACATTTCCAACTGCTCTATTCTTCAGGCTAAACCTGGGCTTAATACAGGGCTCCTTTCTAGGATGGGTGACAGACCTCAAGGGCCAGAGAGGAAACGGGTGAAACTCTGACAACGAGGGCATCTCCTCAGCTATCAGGCCCTCCTCCAATCTGGCTGTGTATATATATATATATCTATATATATATATATAGAGAGAGAGAGAGAGAGAGGGACACATTTCAATTATAAAAAGAGCACATGGTGTGGAAGGAGGCACAGCTCTCTGTCATCCCTGCTTTCCAGAAGTGATTGATGTTACAAGGTTCCGAGTGCCCTTCCAGGAGCAGTATAAGCACATCCATAGAGCTATCTTTTTAAAAAGTCACAAATGGTGTACGCATATGTGTATATATCTTGCTCTGCCACCTGCTTTACCCTAATTATAGATCTTGGAGAACTTTACACATCAGCACAAATAGATCTACCTCTGTCTTTGTAGTGGCAACAAAATCTTGCACTTTTTAAAACTAAGTCTTTAATTGAACATCTCTTGTTTTCAGTTTCTTCCTATTACAACAATAAATGGCCTCGTACATATATTTCTGTATACTTGTTTGAGGCTATCCACAGGATAAATTTCCTTGGCATGAAATTGCTGGGTCAAACACATTATGTTTTAAAAATTGAAATTTTAAAATCTGATTCTTGTCAAACCAATTTACTGCCACTATTGACACAAGAAGGCTTATGCACACTTGAGAAGACTGTATTATTAAACTTACACAAAACAAAATTGCAAAACCAATCTCTCTAACTCATTCTATGAGACCAGCAAAACTTTAACACAAAAACCTGACAAAGACACTATGAGAAAGGAAAATTACAGGTCAATTTTACTAATAAACATATATTTAAAACTCCTAGATAAACTATGAAAGAAACAAAATCTATTTATAATCAATGCAATTGTTTATATAGAAAACACAAAAGAATCCTTGGGTAATTTCTTAGAGTAAGAAAGACCACTTGGCAAGTTTGCTGAATCAGTAGTCAAAAATTAGTTACATTTCTACACACTAGCAACAAAGAGTTATAATTATTAATTCTAATAACAATATAAAGGATTTAGGGATCAATCAAATGAAAGGTGTGCAAGACTTCTACTGAGAGAAGTATGAAATTATATTGGAAGATATTAAAAATCCAAATAAGTTTTTAAAATACCATGTTCATGGATAAGGACATATATTTATAACAATTTTTAATTATATTAGAAATTAGAGTAATTTTCAATTCTCCCCAAGTGGATCTATAGATTTAAAACAAGTCCAATAAAAACCTCGACAAATGTTTCATAGAACTTGATAAATTATTTCTAAAATGCATATGAAAACAAAGGGCCAAGAACAGTCATGGCACTGCTGCAGAAAGTCAAGGAAGGACTCTTGCACTGTCAGGTGTGTAAGTCTTGTTTTAAGTGTGGTTGTGACTCAAAGAATAGACCCAGTAGGACAGACTAGAAAGCCCAGAAATAGACCTTATACATACGGAAATTCAATCATTGCAGACACACACTGCACACCACAAACAGAACCAATGGTTATCCCTACCTCACAGCATGCCAGGGGATAAAAAGGGATTTTAAAATGTAATATACAAAACTTTAAAAGGAATGGAAGAAAACATAGGACAATCGCTCTTCATTCTTGGTATAGGAAGGATTTTGGAAACAAGATGCAAAAATCCCTAACCATAAAGGAAGAAGGATACATTTGACTACATTAAAATCAATAATTTCTGCTCATCAAAGAGAATACAAAGAAAGTGAGAAGACAAGCCACAAACTTGGCTAAGAGATTTGCACACATCAATGACAAAATACATAAAGACTATATAAAATATATAAAGAACTCCTGTAAGTCAATAAAAAAAAATGAAGCATCTAATAGAAAAATAGGCCAAAGAGCACAAATAGGCATTTCATAGGAAAAGTCCAACACACGTATGAAACTCAACACAATTTCCTAGTAATCAGGTAAATGAAAATTAAAACCAAAATGAAATACCATTTACTCTCAATCCATTGCCAAAAAATCCCAAGGGTTATTAATATTAAGTGTTGGCAAGAACTTGGAGCAGGGGGAACGTCTCTGCAGCACAGGTGGGAATGTAAATTGGTTCAACTCTTTATAAGAAACAATCTGGTAGAATTTTGTGAGTTAAACATTTGCGTACTGAGTGACCCACTGGTTCCCTTTTAAGGTGTATATGATAGGGAAACCCTTGCACGGGTGACCAGAAGCTTTGTAAAAGAAATGTCTACCAAAGCATTTTTCTTATAGTAAAAAATCAGAAAGATCCCAAATATTCATTGTTAGGAGAAGAGGTAATTAAACTGTATATCTACTTAATAGCCTGATACACTGCAGTTCAAATGAATTAAATACTACAGGCACCAATGTGGAAGAATCTTAGAAATATAAGGTTGGGGAGGAAAAACAAATCAGGGAATAATACATGTGTATTATTACTACTTTTATGATGGTCAAATCCAAGCAAAATTTCATGAGGGGTTCATAGAGCTGTGGTAGAGTTATAACACAAAGCACAGAAACTCAGGATAGGAGTTAACCTGGCTTGGTTAATTAATATAAGGAGATTGGCTAATATACGGAATGTTGATATATTTTCATGATTGTCTTTGGATCTAAGAATAGATGTACTTTTAACGTCCCTTAGAGGATATAGAGGTGGAAGCAGGGATGGAAAGAAGAGGCTGGGATGATGTAGGAGCCTCCGAACATGGGAGCCAACAAATCCTTGCATCCCTGAGCATGTAAGCTTCTCCCCACATCCAGAGGTGGTCCACTTCCCTTTCACTTAAATAGGGGCTAGTTTTGTGACTTGCTTTGACCAATAATGCATGGAAGTAATGTTCTGGAACTTCAGATTCCAGGCTTTAAAAAACAGGCAGCTTCAGCTTCCCCTCTTGGAGTTCAGGCGCCAAGCTGTAAGGAAAACCAGGGTATTGACTGGCGCCTGTTCCAAGCCATATCCTGGAAGGAAGGGGCCATTCTGGATGTGCCAGCTCAGCCAAGCTCCCAGTTGAATGCAAAGCAGGAGAGAGCAGGTAGCCCATGAGGGCTGACATCAGTTACCGTGGAACTCAGCCATCCCTGCAGAATTAAGTTCTGGGGTGCTTTGTTACACGGCAGCAAGGGGAGTGGTACATGTGAAGAATTCAGTGATACTGGCAGTCTTCTGCTTCATTAGTCAGCTGTCGGGTTCCAGACACACACTGGTTGTGCCTCATAGCTTACAAGCTAGTGATTGATGTACAGTATTCTGTACGTATTAAATGCTTCACAATATAAAATACGAAAAAACCTCTAGCTTACGCAGATTGTATCTACCTAGTTTTGATTTGTGTTTTCTATGTAACCGTGATTGAACATCTTTTCATGCTTAAGCAGTGTTCCATTTGAATTTCTCTGTGAACTGCATGCTCATATTCTTTGCCGCTTTATCTATTGGGTTATTCATTTTTTTTATCGATTTATAATAACTTTCATACTAAGAAAAATAGCCCTTTTATGTCCTATGTTTATAATCTCTCTCTCAGTTTGCCACTTACAAAACTTTTAACTTTGTGGTATATTCTGCTGTCTATAAATTCTAGTTTTTCATACTTCAAGTGATTATTGGTAGGTATCAAGCTTAAAGATTATCTCCTCCAAGATGCTCTTTTAAAGCATCTCTTCTCAAGTACTTTTATGGTTTCACTTCATACTTAAAAGCTTTGATCCACTCAGAATTAATTTTGTTAGAGGGACATAGGATCGAGGTTTTTTGTCAAAATGGCTAGCCAGTCATGCAATTAAAAAGAACCCACATGTCCCCCACTGACCTAAATTTCCTTGTATTTAAGTCAGCCTCTGAGCCCCCACATTGTTCTCCACTGACCTCGTCCTTTGCTACCCCAAACTCTTTAATTACAGTATTTTATGTTTAGTATCTGGAGACAGTTCCTCCCCCTTTTCAGGATTCACCTGGCTGCTCCCGCTGTTTACTTTGCCCAAAGAACTTAATGTGTCAGTTAAAAAATAAATTCTGTCGGCATTTTAATTGTGACTGCCTTGCATTTAGATTGGCAAATGTAACAAAACCCTACATCTTCCCAAGATTGCCTTTAGATCTGAGAACAAGGTGTATCTGCACTAACTTGTTGGATCTTTTGTGTCCCTCGCAGGATTACTGAGCCTGTGAGCCAAGGGTGTAGGCGCTCATCCTTGTCCCCAGGGCAGGACCCAGGTCCTACCTCTGCGGTCCACTCAACCAAGCCTCTGGGCAACTCCCACCCCCTCCTTCTCTGCAGAATGTGACCCTGTGACTCATGCCAAACCTCAGCTCAGCTCCACCAAGATGGTTATTAATTGCCCAGCAATTGTGGAGAACATGACACCGTCCTTGTGCTTAAGGACAAGCAATAATGATGTCATCTTCTGTGTAGAACTGAACAGGTGGTTTATAGGCGCTTAAAAGCAGCACGACCTTGGGCAAGTTGCTTCAGCTCTTCCGCCTTTTCCTACTCCTCTCGCCTGTAAAATGCAAATCTACCTGGACTGAGGGGAGAATGAAGGGGACATCTTGGTTCCTTGGCTGAACCAAGAGCAGGCCCACCTCTTTGGGGGCCAGAAGTCAAGGCCTGTGAGCTTCTCCTGCCTGCCTCCCCCTCCACGCCCACCTGCTCCTCTGACCCCAGGGACACCTGCCCAGCCTACAGGATGGAGGAGCACCCCTCACCCAGCCCGCACCCCACCTCCCGCCCACCGCCACCCACCACTCCCAAGTCAGAGTCAGAAGTCAAAGATTTTTATTGTTCTACAGACACTTCTGAAAAGAGATCTAATTGAGAAAATATACAAAGCACTTAAAAGTTTCATCTCCAGAGAGCACCTAGGTCTGACTGGAGGCGTCAGAGCCCTCCCCTTCAGGGCTCAGGGCTGAGAACAGGGTTAGCATATCGGATGATCAGTAAAAACATGCAGAAGTGAGAAGGAAAAGGAAAAAAAACCGCTGCATTCCCCCAGAGCAGAGGGGGACAGAATTTCAGAACAAAGAGGAGGCAGGGTGTGCAAGTACCAGGTGGCTCTCCCTCCCTTTCCCCCAGTGATCTTCTAAGACAGCTCTAAGCTGGAGAACGCAGTGAGCCCCACCTGCTCAGCAGGACCCACAGCCCCAAGTGCATCCCGGCTCAGTGCTCAGCAGGGCAGGGCTGCCTGTGGACAGGATGGGAAGAGACCCCCCACCTCCTGCCCATTTCTCTGTGGCTGTGGCTGCGGGGACCCCACTTGTGCTCCTGGGGGGCCAGGGCTGGGGGCCCTGGCTCCTCCCTTCTTTGGTTCCACCCGAACGATTGTGCTTGCCGGACTCATCCCACCCCCACCCCCAAATTCCAGGCTCCCGCTGGTGGGCTGAAGGCACTGACAGGAATCCTGGGGAGACCCCAGGACAGCCATCTTCCCTTGTGCTCTGGGTGGCTCCATCCTGGGGCACATTCCGCCACCCTCAGCTCAGGCCCCAGAATCGGAACAGAGGAGGAAGTGTACCGTGCAAGGAAAAGGCCTTTCGGGACTTTTCCAGCTGTGCAGACATTCCTGAACCCCACTCTACATCCCTCCCCCCGCCAGAACCCCAACATGCCTGGCCCTTCTGCCCAGCCCTTCTTCTTGGGCTGTCGGTGCAGCTGTGGGCCCGGCCCCCATGGACCTGACCTCCAGATGGTGGTCAAAGAAACCCCCTTGGGGCACCCCATCCATCCCCCAGACCGGGGAGGTCAGCAGAGGTGGAGGCCTTGAGAGGTCACAGCTCTGGTACAGGGAGGCGGGTAGGGCTAGAGAGAAACGGGGAGACACGTCACATCTATGGAAAAGTGTCCAAAATACAAGCTAAGCGAGGGGAAGGAGGGCCAGAGAGTGGCCGGAAGAGAAAAAGAAAGAGGGTGGGACGGGGCCTGGGGGAGGGGCCTTCACACCACGCCGCAGATGAGCGTCTCCACCACGAAGGTGTTCTCGAAGTGGCGGATGGCGTTGCAGTGCTTGGCCCCTCGTTTGTTGATCCCTGAGAGAGAACCGAGAAATCCCAGTAAGGCCTGTGTCCTGGCCCAGAACTGGCTGGGCCACAAAGGCCACCAGCCTTGGAGCCTTAGCAGGACCTCAGGCCCCCAGGGGAAAGCGGGAGGCCCAGGTAATGACACCCAGATTCACCCAGAGGCAGCGCAGTGAAGTGGTGTGAATTTAAGAGCTGGAGTCAGACCACCCAGCACGGCCACTTTCCTGCTGTGTGACCTCAGGAGTGTTTCTTAACCTCTCTGTGCCTCGGTTTCTTCATCTTTAAAAGGGGCAGCAGGAATAGTGATGATGCGGATGATGCTGCCTGCTTACACTCTCTTAGGAGACATAACGAATGTGAAGCAGGGCTCAACTAACACCAGCTGTTATCCTCACTGTTACTCTGAGCTCTCTGACAGCTGGTCTCCAGCTGTGCGGCCAGGCACTGCCAGAGGATGGCCATGGTTTGGAGCTTGGGGCAGGGGCCAAGGAGGGTGGAGCCCGCCACTCACGCCTCCGGGTGGCCCGGCGCCGCAGCCGGTAGGTGTCCTTCCCGTTGCACAGGTGGTAGATGAAGGAGCCCAGGGCCTCCTTGTCGCTGACGTGCTCCGTGACCACCATTTCCTCCTGGATGATGTACGTCTGCGGGAGGTAAGTCCCCCTCTGCAAAGGGAGCAGCCACAGTGGTAGGTCAGAACCAGGGCTCTCCTCCCGTGGTCCCCACTTGCCCACGCCCCTCATCACCATCCTGCTGATCACCTGAGCCAAGCTCCCCCCCGCCTGAAATGCCCATCCAACACCACCCTCCTCATCCAGAGGCCACACGGCTCGCCCTTCTGACATTCCGAGACACTTCCTGTTTGTGCCAAGTGCCTGCACCTGCACTGCTGTGAGTCACGCAGGTGTGCAAGCCTGGTCCCCATCCTCTGGGGACTGCTCCTCGGGGGCAGGGCCCCCATCTTCTCCCTGCACTGCTGACATGGGGTGACACGGAACTTGGCAGTGAATGCTAAGGAAGTTGGTTTCGAGGTTCTTCCGTAGTGAGGGAGGCCGAAGTGGAGGGTTAGGCGTTAACTTCGAATGTGGGAGAAGTGAGCAGGTGGGGGATCAACCTTTGATGCCCGGCCTAGCTGACCACAACATCGGGTCCCCCACCCCTGCCGCAGGAACCTCCCTTGTCCTGGCGTGGCCTCATGGGGGGGGACCAGCCACTGCCGAGGCCCCGCCCACCTTCACGTTCATGAGCAGCTCCCAAAAGTTGCGAGGGGGCAGCACGATGGTGGTGTTGAGCTCGATGACGTAGCACTTGTCCAGGGAGATGTCATGATAGGCGGTGAGACCCTGAGCAGGAGGAGGGGGCCACATCAGTCTACGCAGGCGAAAGCCTGGCCCTGGTGGGCTGTGCAAGGCACGAACCCCAGGGCACCCATGCGACGCTCCCAGATTCCTCAACACCTGGGTGGGGCTCCCTTCTCCTGCACCTCTCCTAGCCTGTTTGTAGAAGCTTCCACTCACCAGATGAAAACACCACCTGTTAAGTGTTTCAGTTGTTACAAGGATTCTTCTCAGGGGGGTCACACAGTTGAGGTTTGAAAAACACGGTAAGTGTCCCAACTGTCCATCTGATCAAACCTGCGCGGTCCAAACACCCCAGTGGACGGCCTGGACCCTCAGCAAGAGATGCTCCACCCCAGGCCCTGTGTGTGGCACCTCTGTAAGATGTCAACATGCAAACAGCTCAGTAAAAAGGTAACAATCTGCAGCTGTCAGGAGGCTGAGGAGAAAGTCAGACACGGCTAGTTCAGGTCCTGTGAGAGTCGCATTACCTATATGATAAAAGCTGTGTCTTTAAATCCCCGATGGACCTAAACCATAGACATCTACATCTACCACACAGTGTACATTACACAGTATGTACTTCAGGTTTAGACAAGGGACGTCGGCATTCTCCTTTTGCTCCTGTTCCTCTTCTCCTGGTGACTCTTGGTGGAAGGGGGGCTCTGGGTCCCTGGGTGCCCCCTCACCACCCCTGCCCCAGTCCCTGGCCAGCCTCACCCGCTGGAAGTCGTGGATGATGTCCGCGGGGTCGCCACCACCAAACTGGGGCACAGGGACGTTGATGCGCTCGTAGTTCTCCTCGAGGTAGATCTTCACGTCCTCCTCCAGCTCCATGCGCGTGCGGGCCTGGGAGGACAGGGAGTCCTCGTAGAGGACACCACAGTGGAAGAAGTTGTCTCGGGCCAGCTGAGCAAGGGTGGGTGGGAGGTGAGAGAAAGAGCGAGAAAGAGAGGGAGCCTGGTCACTCAGTGCCCTCGGCACAGCCACTGCTGCCTGCCCAACCACAGCAGGCTCTGAAGGCCTGGGGAAGCAGGCAGGGTGGGGCTGTGAGACCCATTTTACAGAAGGAGAAACCGAGAAACATGCCGAGTCAGGAAGGGTGAGCCAGGTCTGCCAGTTCCTAAAAGGAAGACACCTTTAGGCCTCAGTTTCCCCATCTGTAAAAAGACGAGAGCCCCTCAGGCTTCTTCTGGCCTCCAAGTCCGTGAGTCTACGGCTGTGAAATGGGGTGGATCTGCAGAGGCAAACACAGGGACTGTGGACAGGCGGAGCCCTGTGGGGTGCCACCCTCCGCTGCCACCAGAGGGTGCTCGCCTGCGCTTCCTGCCCTCTGCTGCGGGGTCCAGCACGGGAGGAAGAGGGAGGAGCTGAGAGGCAGCCCTGTTACTAGATTCTGGTGGTACCCCCCCACCCCCCGCAAGCTGCGTGTCCACTCTCTCACAAGTCCCGTCACCTTCCCTGGACCCCGTACCTCATGAGAAACCTTGATAAACATGGTGTATCCTATCTCGGGGGGCAGCCTAATCACTCCAACAGCACGGGTAGGGAGGCAGCCTGGCGTGACTGATAGGCACGTGACTGACTGACCAGGGACCGTGTGCCCCTCCCACTCCCCCAGGGGCTCCTCCAGATAGAGCAGGGACTGCTGGCCCTGGCCCGTGATAGGCAGAACTCCCCTTTCTCTGAGTGTCAGCTCTCCCAGGAGAGTGAATCATCACATATAAATCATACTGTCCCAGGGCCCAGACCCACAGGCTGCTCTGAGGTGGCCCTGTTCCCCAGGAATCCGGGTGGGGTGAGGAACCCCAGGAGGGCGTGAGTCGGGGCTGGGAGCAGAGGCTGCAACAGGAAAAGGCCCCAGAGGGCGCGTGGCTGGGAAAGAGAACCAGGGGCAGGTATGGAGCAGGCCATGGGGAATTGGAGCAGATGCTGAACAAAACGGGAAGTGAGTGGTGTGTGGGAGTGTGGTTTCACAGGGTAAGTCACATGGAACACAAACTCTTCAGTAATTTCCACTGCAGAAAAACTGGGTGACAACAAAGCGAAAGCCCAGTGCTAAAGGGTGGGAGGAGGTCACTTGGGTCATAAATGACTTGCAATTCTCAGCCTTCTTGTCACTGAGATTCCCCGTAAGTTGTGTTCATGGTTATTCTATTGAGCGACCTTTAACTGAACTACCTTCAGGTCTGAGAACTTGGTGGCACTGCCTCCCTCCCCAGGTCTGGGCTGATCACAAGGTCGCTGTGACCATGACCAGGTGTCTGGGCCAGCTTTGGGCCCAGATTGGCTGTGTGAGCAGATAACCAGGGTACAATCCTGGGCGAAGGCCGCCCTCACAGGAGGTGGAGGTGAATCTGTTTACAACCCACCCTCCACCTTTCAAGGTTTGTAGCCCAGATGTCCAGGCCCGGAATGGAATTCTTGAAAGCATGACCCGCAGGCATAGGGGCTGGACTCTCAAGGGATTGCAGAGATCCAAGTTCTGCTGGACCTGAGTTTCCGGTAATAGCGCCCTGGGGGTGACACTGTGGGAAGGAGCCTCAAGGGCCCAGACTCTAATCCTGGCTCCCCCATCACTGACTGTGTTCCTGGAAGAGCGCCCTGTCAAGCTCAGGTGTGTCTGAAGAACTAGGCAAGGACCCTCCTCCAGAGCCCATGGGAGTTGAGGCCGGGGCCCCAGTCCTGTATCCTGGACCGAGACCAGGGAGGGCGAGGATGCAGGTCTTCTGGGCTCCCCTGAGCACTCGTCCCACCTGGGGCTGCCCTCTCCTCACAACACCAAGCCCCTGGCTCTCAACAGCTCACACCTCCCGCTCCCACACCCTCACCCCTGACCCCCGCAAACACGCACACTTCCTTGCTTCTCTCTAAACGCCATTCTCTCTCGTCCCGGCCTCACCTGAGCGAGGAAGAAGTATCTGTAGATGTAGACGGAGGCGAACACGAGGCCCATGAGCAGCACGACCATGCCCATGGACAGGTAGCACACGCCGCCCACGGAGCCGCCCTTCTTGTAGCGGTGGTGGGGGGGCCGCTCCTCCTGTGGACAGCAGCACAGGGTCAGCAGGTGGTGGTCCCACCCCCCTGGGAATCCCCTTTCCCGAAGTGAGACATCTCCCCACCGGCTGGAGGGGAAGCCTCGGGGCAGAGGGAAGGGAGATGCTCAAAACACACAGAACATCATCTGGCAGGAAAGGAAAACATCGCCAGGGTCCCCCCAGCTCTTCTCATCTAAAGAGAAACGGACCCCCACCTTGAAGATGACCCATGGAGATCAAGCAAGCGTATTTTGAGTTACCCACACTATTAGTCCCCTTCATTATACCAGCTCTGACCACAGTAGGTTCTTTCAAACAGAGAGTGGGGAAGCACAGACGTGACCTTGGTGACTGTTCCAGGCCTAGGCACCTATAGGAACTGGGGTGCACTGGGCAGGCTGGAGCCACTGCTCTGGGCAATGGGGAGCCAGGGAAGGCTTCTGAAGTAGGAAGTGACAAGATCCACCTGCAGGCTGGAGCGGTCACTGACTGATGGGGACAGGGCTCCTGGAAGCCCACAGGGTCTGGGCAGGGGTGCTTGTCCCCTCAGGCCACACCGGGCAGGGCTCAGCCAGCCACGACAGTGATGGCATCACCCAGGCACTGGCTGGGAGCGTCAAGCAGGCTGTCAGGAGTGGAAACTGTAGGGTGAAGTCTGGAGGCTTCTGGAAGCCAGGGCGCCTCTGCCAGGAGGGAAACGTGGCTGTGGCAGCGGCAGCTGCCGGCAGGGAGGCCAGGGCAGGAGGTTCCTGGAAAAAAACCTGCTCTGGGGAGCCATGCTTGGTTTCGGGACAGTAGCTGCAGGGCTGCCAAGAAGCAGCCAGCCAGCCTGACCCAGCTCCAGTCCACACACATCTGGGCCAGTGGCTGGAAGGTGTGTGTGTAAAACTCAGTAACCCTGCGCTCCCTGGAGCACTGGACCAGGAGTCTAGTGACTCGGGCTCTTAACCAGCTGTGTGTGGCCTTGGCCACCCCTCATCTTTATGCCTGTCCTCCCAGCCACCCCTGCCCTAATGCAGGCCTCATTCATCCTGGAGATGTCTCCAAGGCCCCAGGCCTGTCTCTGCCTACAGAGCCCACCCTCTTCCGTGATGCAGCCGGGAGAGGTTAGAGGCCAGTCCCAGCTCCCCTCCCCCACCACTTAAGGGGCTGAGGCAGAGCTGGGGAAGGGGGGAGCTCCAGCCCAGAGCCTGCACCTTCTCACTCCAGCTCTGCCACTGTCCACTCAGCCCTCTTTGTGCCGTGTTTCCATTCTCCCTTCATCCTGGAGCAGGTGGTAGGAAGGTAGGGACACAGTTCAGGTCCAAGTTACCCAGGACAGGCCCTTATCCTCAGTTCAGCAAAGGGGGCCCAGACTGGTAGGGGTCGGGTGCAGGGCCTGCTGTGTCCCTCAGGTCCCGCCCCTTTGCTTAGGGCACATGGGGGTGTGGGGCCTGGGCCTGAGGGAGCAGAGGGCCATCCCATCAGAGGGGCTGATACCTCCCCGCTTGTGGTTCTCCCAAACCCCTTTCCCGAGGAAAATGGCAGAAAATGCCTGAAGGACTCTCCCCCTCACTGCGCACACCTACTGCCAGGCCAGCAGCCCCTAGTCTCCAGCACCAAGGGATGCAGGCTGGAGAGGAACCTTGGCCCATCCTGCTCCCCCTTACAGGCCTGGGGCCTCTCCCAACCCTGGCCCTGCTGCAGGGGTCCTGTAATCGAAACCAGAGAAGCAAGCTGGTGAGACCACCCACCTGGCTGCCATCTCCTCGGCTCCCTGGGGGCACTATGCAAGGTCACTAGCACACGTGACCACTGCCCACAGGGCCCTGAGGGATGGCCGTCAGCCAGAATGGGTTGGGGGCTGCAATGGCATTGATTTTCCAGTGGGCTCCCAGGAGCAGCCCAGGACCTGGCGACCCGATGGCCAAGCTCTGCCAGGGTCTCACAAGGAACAAGCTATCCAGAGGCTCCAGCTATTGTGAGTGGGTCCAAAGGAGAGGTGGGTGACCAGGAAGACAGGCCAAGCACTGCACCTGCTCTGAATCCTGCCCTAAGGGCAGGACGTATATTTTATTGGACTGCAGGGACTCAGAAGCCCCATTATGGGCTGAGATCCATGAGTGGGAAGCACCCAGCCCCCTGACCTTCCACAGGTCCTCCTGTGAAATGTGAACAGACTCTTCCTGCCAGGGTTTTGTCAGGATTAAAGGATACAAAGACCCTGAAAGCCCTTTATAAAGGATAAAGTGCTAGATAAAAATAGCAGAACCTTTATCAGCTAAACCTTTCCTTTTTAGGGCCACCACCGAGCCAGCTGTTGAAGCTGCACTGTGGCCAAGTTTTGCTCCTGTGTTTGTTGGGGAAAACCAGAGAAGCAGGCTTGTGAGAACTGCCTTTAAAAAACAAAACAAAACAAAACAAAACAAAACAAACACCAAAAAAACTCAATAGGCTACAAAGCAAGAGCCCCAAGGTCTGCTCCACAATGTAAGTTCACGGACAAGGTGAGACCTACTAGCTTTACAGCGGCCTTTCTGGGCCCAGGCTGGGTCAGGTGCTTCTAAGTGCCTGGGGGAGGGGCTGGGCAGGCGGAAGAGCGGGGAAAGGGAAGGTCAGTGAGGACAGGGGAGGGAAGAGAGGCCGCAGCTGAAGGGAGGAGAGGCCACCATTACTGAGAAAGAGTCTCCAGTCAGGACCCCGGGACGCCACCCTGTGTCCTCACAGGTCTCTGTGGTGGACCCCCACCTTTCCTAGACATGCAGCAGGTAAGTGGCTTCCTATCTGGTCCCTACAGACCCCCACCGAGTGCACACCCCTGGCTCACACCCTGCTCCCCTTCCGACCCAACACATTTGGCCTGCAGGGGCCAAACCCCCAGAAGCATCACGGAGCAGCAGGGGTGGAAGGGAAAGCAGGCCCAGAGGCTGCTAGGAGGCCGACTGGAAATCACAGAGACTCTGCTTTGAGACAAACGCTCTGGAACAGAAAGAGCCACACAGGGGAGGCCCCTGAATCCTGCCTGGAGCTCCCCGTGCCTGCACCTTCAGCCCCTTGCAGCAGCCCTGAGGCCCCTGGGAGCACGCAGTCAGCCTGGGCTGGAAAATCCCTGGCTGCACAGCTCACCCAGGATGATGGCCGAGGAGCCTGCTTCCCGAAGCCCTTAAGCTGCTTCACCTGTCATGCTGAAGCCCCAGGAAAACACAGCTCCCAAGTGGAGCAGTTACTCACAGCTGGGCATCTGGGGGGCTTCCACTGAGAGAAAGCAGAAAAATAGTGATACTGTTTCCATGGCAACTGAGCATCCTGAGAAACATGCCTTGCTGTGCATGCCTCTGGGGCACCTGGGCCACATGTCCGGGGACCTAGGAGGGGCCCGGGCCTTGGCCTGCCTGTTTCAGGAGTCTGCAGGGCTCTCATTAAATGATTTAGTAAAGCCAGCGACGAAAGAGTCAGGGGGAACCCTGCCAACAGAAGCATTAACTCTGAAGACTCCCCGGCTTAGGGAGAAAGCTCACCCACCTTCCCTCCGTGGCAATGTCCAAATTAACTGCAAGCAGATTAAACTACAGTGGCAGGCTGCTCGGAGGAAGCTAGCACAGGCGCCAGAAATACACTCATGGCAGGCCCAGGCTGGTGGCGGGCTCCCACCTCAGCTCACCGGCACCACTCCCCCTCCTCAGCCTCTTCCTCTCCCAGGCTGCAGAACACAGAGGCAAGGGCACCAGGGAGGGAGGGAGGGAAGGAGGGAGTGTGTGTGTGAGTGAGACAGACAGAAGCCTGGAGAGGTGGGGGGACTGGGTAAATGCCCTCCGCCCACCGAGCACGCAGAGGTGTGGTCAGAAGTACAGACATCAGCTAGGTAAACGCGGACAGGGCACCATGAACTCACCATCAGTGAAACCCCACTCCTGTCGTGTGACCCAGTGGTGCCCACAGTGCAGGCCTGGGGAGGAAGAAGGGTATGGACCAGAGAACAGCCCTGCACAGCCGGGGTAGATTCCCTCTGCTAATTCTTTCTATTCCATTCCCAACAGTCAAGATGAGACCCCAGAGAACAAAGGTTCGGGGGGCGAGGAGCACAGCTGCTGCTGGAAGCTCTCCTAGGGGAGACGCAACTCGGAGATGCTGCAGGGGCTGTGCTTCCGTGATCTTACCATAAAGATTTTTTTATGGTAAGAGAAACTCATCCCTTCGTGGCAATCTGCTGACAGCCTTGAATCATGCAAGGAGGGGCCGAAAGGAGGACAGAAAAGAAAGGGAAATGAGAGAGAAGGCAGAAAAGTCACTGGGGCACAAGTCCAAAAGCCAGAGCCCCTTGGGGAAGTCCCAGGGCAGGCGAGGCATGGCCGCCGAAGTTCCTACACCACCACAGGGGCAGGACCGCCCATTCACCAAGATCCTCTTGGCCCAGCCCTCAGGGCCCATGGGTATGGGGCACTGGGGCAGCAGGGCTCCAGGCCCCACCAGATCCACTCTCCTGGCTGGCAGGGGTCCCTCCCCCAACCACTCCAGGAGACCCAGCTCCTTCCTGCCAAGGGCCTGAGGCCAGGAGGTGGAAAGTGAAATCTGATCCCAGGTATGCGGGCTGGGGGAGGGGGTGACACAGGGGCCATTAATCAAAGGCAAAAGCCAAGGAGAAAATTACAGCGCTGAGAAGATGACTACTGAACATGGTTCTCTCTTCTTGTGGCGCCTCCAACCTGACTGTTCGAGTCTGTACACGCCCACACCTGCCTGTGTGTGTGTGTGTGTGTGCGTGAGTGCACACGCGTGCGCGCATACACAAAGACACGGGCAGATAGTAGGGACAGGGGAACTGGGCTGAGAGTTGCAGGGCTGGCCGGTAGGCCTCCAAAGGGGAAGAATGATCCGGCTAGAGTGCTAAGAGGGGGTGCTTCCCGTCCAGCCCACTTTCCAAGCTGACTTCCCGCCAGCTGCCCATCAGCGCTGGCTTCTTATTATCTCAGAGACAAGCACCACGTGGGGAGGGTGGGCAGCTGGAGGCCCAGCTGGGGCCCCACCCCCATCCCTTCCCAGCCCACCGAGGCACTTCCTTCCAGCAGCAGGTCTGGGACAAAATCCTCCTTGTTTCAGTTTTACTCAGAAGCCGGGGGAGGCCCACTGTGCTGGTGCTGCTGCTGTGGCTGCCCTCCCCTAGCCCCCCGGGGCGGGCATACAGGTTGACATTTTATTATGACAGCTAGAGGGTGGCTCACTGCTGAAAGGCACTCACAAGACTCTGTTCATTGAGTGGTCCTTCCAGAGCTTGAAATCTTATTTTTGAGTGCAGTTCAGTAGCCAAGGAAGGTTCTAGGGTCGCCCCCAGCCAGAAGAGACCTTCTAATCAGCTTTCCTCTCACACGCCCATCAGCAGGGGACAAACCCAAATGCCCTCTCTTAAAGAAGCAGCTCCCGGGAACTCCTAGCCTGCCTGCCTGTCCCTGGCTGGTGTCCTGGGCTACTGTGAATGCTGGGCGCCTGATGTGTTTACCGCAGGAGGAGGAGGCAGGAGTGGGGGGCTTGCTCCACACCCCGCACACGTGGAAAATGTGCCCACTGGCCAGGCGAGGCCACAAGAAGCTCAGAGAGGTCAATTCTCTTCACAAGCCTCCAATTCCAGCAGGTGACTGGCAGGGCCAACGTGTGACACCCAAAAGCCTCCTCTGATCACCTCAGGGCGGGTGAGCTGTGGAAGTTTACTAACAAGCAGATCTGTCCTAAAGGTGCTGGGATTTTAATCCTCCTTCTGGGGCCCCATCGCTCCCCCTTGCCCATTAAGAGAGCGGGGTGGGGGAGTTTTAGGGGGGAAATCCTGCCTAACTAATCAGGTCTGGGGAGGAGGCGCACTCAGCTGGCTTCAGACCATTGCAAACAGCACCAGGAAGATGTTGATGTTTCCATTTCACGCTGTGCGAGGGGAGAGAGGACGGTTTAAGAGAGGACGCTTGATTCTGGAGCCAGAAGCTGGATGTCAGTTACAGCCAAGGCTGCATCTACCATCGCGCGGCTGCTACCAGAAAATGTGCCACTCCTGAGAAATTCGGCAGACCTTCTAACGGGAGTTTGAATTACATCCTCGACTGTCTGGCTGGTCCTCCCTCCTGCCAGAATCCTATAGCTCTCAGAAGCAGGGTCCAGTTTTCTGGGCCTTGGGAGAAGTACTTGGGATCCCATCCTGGCACCCTACAGGGGCTGGGTGCAAGGGAGGAAGAAGGCTTGAAGAACCCCTTTCAAACTTTTAAAGCTGCAGGCCACGCCTTCAAATGTGGAGTATCCCCTCAGCATCTAAGCTGAGAAGACAGAGCTGCTCTGGTGGGGGTTGCTATGCAACCCCCAAACCAGACCCGGTGGCCACTGATGCTGCAGTGACCACACCAGGGCAAGGAGGCTCGCTAAGGCTCTTCCTGGAATTCTATGCTCAGTCTTTGCTCTAGCTGTGACACCCACCTCTGAGTCCCCTCTCCAGCGTCCCCTTTTCCAGGGCACAGGTAATCCGGCAGCATCTCCTCACCGCCGACTGCCCCCCCACCCCCCGCCCCCACCTCAAGGTTTAGTCTGAGCAGTCAACTTGGGGAGGGGCCTTGGTGCTGTGGAAGACTCCTCAGAAGCTAGCAACGGAAAGAGAGAGGGAGAGAACTCCTGTTTCGATGGGGGGGGGGGGCGCCGGCGGGTGCTTGGTGCGCTCCAAGACCGCCAGGGGCGACGGCCGCGAAGGCCCCTTTGCTGGGGCACTATAAAGCTTGGCCGGACCAGCTCTCCTTCCCCTCCTTGCCCGCCACGCGTCCTGCCCCCTCGGGGCCCTCCCCCGGTCAGACTCCACGCAGCTCAGACAGTTCTCCACGGCGGAAATGCCTCCTCTCCCCACGGCTGGAGGGAAAGGGGAGGAAGGGGAGGACGCTGCCCCCACAAAGCGCAACCTGGATGCGGGAGGGCCCCCGGGCAGCGGAGGGGCATCCCCGCCGTGTGGAGGGGGTAGCCCAGAGGGAGAGCGAACGAGGAGAGGAAGGAAGAGGAGAGCTGGGAGGCCCAGACGGCGGGGGGCGGGGTGGGCTCAGGGCACCCAGACTCGTAACTCGAATCTCGAATCCCGGACTTGTGGCCAGGCCGGTTCTGGTTTATTTCCATTTCATGTTTCATCGCTTTAAATCTGGTCCACAAATTCAGGTGCACACTAGCAGCCCATCCTTCGTCCCCGGCAGTCCCCGGTTTGGGACGAAATCAATAGTCCCTCCCCCTTCGTTGGCACCAGACCCCCTCCCCTCATTCCCCACCAATCACAACCCACCGCCCTACTTTGGGGAAACAATGTCCAACCCTTCTCCCATCCCCCACCTGGGGAATCGACTCGCGGCCCCTCCTCCTTGATTGGAACCAGACGCACACACCCCCACCAACATTCCTCGAACTTCCTCGGACCAGCCCCCTCCCCGTATTTTGGGGCCAGGCGTCTAGGGCCCCCCTCCACTTTTGGAAGAGACCTCGAGCGCTTCCCCACCTGGCATCTTCGACTCGGACCCCCACTCACTCTTCAGACTTATGCTTTTGACTCCTTAAGGGGACAGGACCCAAGCCCCCTCCCCACTTTGGGATCGATGACCCATTCCTGACTCCCACCCCCGCTCCGCTCTAGGCTCCGGGATCCCAGTGCGCCTCGGGCAGTTGCCGGAACCGGCAAGGCGCGCTTTGGTCCCCCGCCCCCCATCTGAACAAATCCCAGCCCCTCTCACCCGAGCCGGCGTCAGCAGGATCTCGGCGGCCGGGGCGGGGGCCGGGGCAGAGGCCGAGGCCGAAGCCTTGTCGGCCTTGTCGCCCTTGATGCCGGCCACCGCGGGCTGGAAGCTGATCTTCACCATGGCTGCGACGGACCGCGCGTCCGCTCTGCAGCCTCTGACCGTGCAGCCTCTCTCAGTGCAACCTCTCTCTGTGCCACCACCGCTCCGCGCTCTGCAGGCACCGGAAGTTTGGATCCTTTTCGCGTCCTTTTCTCTAACCCCACCCCCAGCCCTCCCCGCCCCCGCCCCAATAAGGGAGGGCCTTGGCTCCTGCCGCGCCTGCGCCCCCTTCCCGCCTGAGGGGCTTGCAGTGACCCCTACCGGGCGCGCTGCTCCGACCCGGGGAAGTCTGAAGTTCCCGCAACCACTCATTCAGTAACTCCATCCATCCATCCATCCATCCATCCATCCATCCATCCATCCATCCATCCATCCAATCAGACATGGACTCAACCCCCTTCGCAGCCTTATCCCTTCCATCTGCCTCTCCAAGACCAGCATCCCCAGAATATACAATCTTTGTTAAAATCGTGTTTGCCAGGCAAATGCATCTTCTAGACCTGTTCCACATTTCCTCTACCCCACTTCATACCATCCTCTTTGGAAATGCTGGAGCCCTCACTGTACATGCTCCCACCGCTCCCTCCTCCCAGTCCCTCTTCCGACCTGTCCTGGGCCCTGGGAGGAGGTGTCAAGGCCAGGTGCCTAACTACTTGCCTTTGTCCCGCATCCTGCATCCATCCACACCGGCTTCATTCTCCATCATTCTTTTCCCTTCATCATTCATTCCTGCAGAACCTTCCTGAGAGCCCTCACGGGGAGCATGCGGAGAACACTGGGAGTAGAGAAAGGAAAGCAGCCCCTGCTCTTTGGCGCTCTTGTGTTAGCTGTGGCCTCAGTTACTGAGTGAAGGGTCCTGTTGCCCATTTCTTACCCATCCAGGAGGATTATGGCAAGTGTAATGGGAAGATCTGCAGGGCAGTGTGTCTGGAGACTCAATCCTTCTCTTACTGGGGAGGCCTTGGAGCTGCTTGGCCACGCCCTTTCCCGTAACTCCTCCCACTCCTCCATCAACTCAGTTGAGGACCAAGATTGGTCACCGTGGGAAAGTCTCCTGGAATCAACTCCTGCAAAAGCTCATGTAAAAACTAAAACCCCACGTGTGTTTACCTCTCTCCAAATTGAGTAGTTGAGTGCTATTCTTAAAAGAGATCTGGCTTATTACAATTTAAAGCACTGGTTATTTAAGCCTTACAATTACAATTAAGCTCTAGACGGTCAGTGGATCGAAAAAAACATGCAGGCGTCTCAGACAAGGGTATACCCACCACCCTCAGAGCTCTGTCAGCTGCCCAGAACTTACTCATCTTATAACTGAAAGTTCATATCCCTTGGCCACCATCTCCCCATTTACCCCATCCCCACCTTGTGATAGCCACTGTTCTGCTCTCTGGTTCTATGAGGTCGACTATTTTAGGTTCCACATTTAAATGAGGTCACATAGTATTTGTCTTTCTCTGTCTGGTTTATTTCACTTAGCATGACGTCCTCCATGTTCACATGTTGTCACAAATGGCAGGATTTTCTTCATTTTCATGCCTAAATAATATTCCATTAATATATACACCACATTTTGTTTATCTATTCATCTGTCGATGAATCAATGAACACTTAGGTTGCTTCCACGTCTTGGCTGTTGTGACTAATGCTGCAATGAACATAGGAGTGCAGGTATCTTTTCAAAATACTCATTTCATTTCCTTTGGATATACACCCAGAAGAGGAATTGCCAGATCATATGGAATTGCTGGATCATATCTATTTTTAATTTTTTGAGGCACCTCCATACTGTTTTCCATAATGGCTGTACCTGCTAAGTATATTGAAGAGATATTTCTACTGAAAAAAAATCAGTAAAAAGAGACAAATCTCTGGAAAATCTAATTAATAAATAAGAGAAAATACTAATACCTTTCTATATTCTGCAGTTACAAGTATAGAGAAGGTAGATATTACAAAGTATAAAATATTTTATACACAATCATATCTAATAAATATAAATATTCTGAAATAATGATTTTATGAAAAAGAAGAAATGGCCAAGATGGACTCAAGAAGAAGTAGATCATGATGCCCTATAATTAAGGAAGCTACTGGAAAAAGTTCTCAAGCAATTATCTCAAAAAATGGCTAAGAGCAGTCAGATCATTTAACTGGATAATTCTTTCCAACTAAAGGAACAGTTAATTCCACTGATGCTCTGATTAGTTTCAGGCATACTTTATATATTCTGATACAAAAATCTGACAAATAGAAGGGAAAACATAATTTTAGTTACAAATAGAGATACAAAAATTCAATAGAACATTACAAGAACAGTGAGGTGCCATCAAGGAGAACTTCTCCTAAGAGTAATGACACAGAATTTGTGTTTAAAAATCTATTTCAGGAGAAATTGATTTATAAAATAATGCTTAAAACTCATAGTTATTCAAACTTGAACAGCACAGAAAAACGTAAAGAAAACAAAGCAACTATTATGACAAAACCCACAATAACCACTGTGAATGTCCTGTTATCTTGTTCGCCAACATTTTTTACACTCTCTGTGTATGAGTATGGTTATGTGTGCTGTGACTTTAAGAAAACTGGAATCACATTTTTTGTGTATGTGTGCGTGTGCACCGCGTGTGTGTGTTCTCAACTGAGGGTATTTTTGACCCTCAGGAACATTTAGCAATGTCTGGTGACATTTTTGGTTGTCACAGTGGGGGAGAAAGAAAGGGGGGCAGGGTCGGTGCTACTGGCCTCTAGTGGGTAGAAGCCAGAGATGCTGCTGAACACAGTGCACAAGACAAAGAATTATCCAGCCTAAAACGTCAGCAGCGTCAAGGTTGAGAAATATTGATTAATATCCTCCTTTTATTCCCTTTAAGATAATTTCAGCATCTTATCAGGTGCTGGGCGGGATGCCCACCATCTCCCTCCCCATGTCCTCATTTCTGGACCCTATGAATTTGCTACCTTGCATGGTGAAAGGAACTTTGCAGATGTAATTAAGTTTACGAGCCTAAAATAGGGAGATTATCCTGGATTATCAGTGTGGGCCCAGTCTAATCACATAAAACTTAAAAGCAGAGAGCTTTCCCTGGCTGGAGTGAGGGATGTGGCAGAAGGAGAATCAAGAGAGAGTTGAACTAAGAAGGACTGGATGTGGCCTTGCTGGTCTGAAGATGATGGGGGAGTGTTGTGAGGAGAGCAGGAGAGAGACTCCCAGCTGAGTGCAAGAAAACGGGGACCTCAGTCCTACAACCACATGGAACTGAATTCTGTCAACAACCTGAGTGAGTCTGGAGGAACATTCCCCTCTGGATCCTCCAGATAAGGAGCCCAAGCTGGCCTGCACCTTGCTTTTGACTCTGTGAGACCAGGAGCAGAGGAAACAGCAGAGCCCACTGTCCTGTTAACCTACACAACTCCTAGACGAGGAATCTGTGTTGCACCAAATTTATGACAATATGTTACAGCAGCAATATAAAACAATGTGTCTGGCAGGATTAAAAATCATCTCAAATTCACAAACATCTTTGTATGTAAATCTTTGTCTCATCTCAGGCTTTTTTCCTAAACATTGCCAAGGTCCTCGCCAGAACTGTTTTTTTCAATTTATCACCAGGCATATTTGCAAGAAATGGCTATACTACCTTTGGTGAAATTATTTAAAATGTGTCCTTTAATTTTATAAGTAAAAACATAGACCTCAATATTATAATTTAAAAAATTGAAGTATACTTGATTTACATTATTGTGTTAGTTTCAAGGGTACAGCAAAGTGATTCAGTTATTTTTTTCTGCTTATATCCCTTTACAGGTAATTACAAGATATTCAATATAATTCCTTGTGTTATACAGTAAATCCCTGTTGCTTAGTAATTTCATGTGTAGTATTTTACATCTGTTAATCCCATACTTCTAATTTATCCTCCTCCCACCTCCCCTTTGGTAACTGTAAGTTTGTTTTCTGCATCTGTAAGTCTGTTTCTGTTTTGTATATAGATTCATTTGTATTATTTTTTAGATTCCACATATAAGTGATATCATATACTGTTTGTCTTTCTCTGTCTCATTTACTTCACTAAGTATAATATTCTCTAGGTCTATTCATGTTGCTGCAAATGGCAATATTTTAGTCTTTTTATGGCTGAGTAATAATCATATATATATATATACATGTATACACACACAGGAGTGGGATTGCTAGATCATATGTTATCTCTATTCAATATTATAATATTTTGTCAATTTTTTATTCAAAAATTTTAAAGTGCCAGGTATTTGCTAATTATGTGTTTTTTTAAGATCTACCTCTTAGATTGATCAATTCTGTTTCTTTTCCTGTTTTATATTTACTTTATTTCTGCCTTTAAAAAATTTTATATCTGTCTCTTTTCTTCAGATTTGTTCTGTTATTTTTCTTAATTTTTTCTTTTCTTTTTTTTTTTTTACAAGATATTGAATATAGTTCCCTGTGCTATACAGTAAGAACTTGTTATTTTTTCCTAACTCTTTTTTATTACTAGTGAAGATAAAACATTTGTCCTTATATTCATTATGTCTCTGTCTACAAATTAGGGGAAATATTAGCTATTTCATAGGTAATAATAATTAAGTAATAATATTAGGTGTAAATGAGATGATAAATAGTGCAGAACTGAAAGCATTATAACTCAAATAATTTTCTGCTGCTGGTTGTTGGATTGCTTTCAGTTTTTCACTATTATAAACAATGCTGCAGTGGACATCCTCAATACTCTCCACAAAGGGCATCCAGTTCAGACCCCACCAGCTGTGCCACTACTGCTGCTTCCCCCCACACCCCTCCCCGTTGGGGAGGGGGATGTTCCATTTAAATCATCTGAAAAACAGTAATACTATTTTATCTGAGTTTTTCAGAATGTTGCTCAGAAAAATAAAAATGTCATCAGCAGGTATACACATTTGAAATGTATTTTGAAGCAAGTTGTTTTTACCCAGTCAAGGTTTATGAGACGTAATTTCTAATAAAATTTTTTATTTGAAGTGGAAATAATAGTTCTGGAGGCTGGGAGTCTGAGGTCAAGGTGTTGTCATGGTTCGTTCCCCCTGAGGGCTGGGAGGGAGAATCCTATCCATATTTTGCCCCACGTTCTGCTGATTTACTGGCATCTTTGGCGTTCCTTGGTGTGTAGAACACCACCCCAATCTTGGCCTTTTTCTTCACGTGCAGTTCTCCGTGTGTGTGTGTGTGTGTATCCAAATTTCCCTTTTAATAAGGACACCCATCTTACAGGATTAGGGCCCATCCTAATCACCTCATCTTAACTAATTACATCTGCAACAACTCTATTTCCAAATAAGGTCACCTTCTGAGGTGCTTGAATTACTAACCCTCAGGCTGAATTCAAATTCAAATCCAACATATGAATTTGGGGGACACAATTCAACCCAAAACACAGGCTTGTCCGTAATTACACTTCCCTAGGATACCTTCTGCCATCAGTATCCATATGCAGTTGGCGTATATTCTTCTAGGTTTTCTCTACATGCATATGTACACTCACAAAGTTTATTTTGTAAAGAATAGGGTTCTTTGGTTTTCTAATCTGCTTTTTTTTCAGTTGGCAAAATGTTCTGAATGCCTTTCCATGTCATCAAATACAGATTATATTTTAATGAGTGCATAGAATTCTATTCTTTGATGTACCATACTTTATTGATTGAAGAACAGTGCAAATTTCGCTCTTCCAAGCAAAGCAGCCATGAAGATGCTTGTATGCAGTGTGCTTCCTTGCTTGCTAGCTTGCTCTTTTCCTAAGATAAATTGCTACAAGTCGGTCGGCTGGTTTAAATGACCTACATCTTGCAAAATATTATGAAACATATTGACAACCTGCCCTTCAGAAAAGCTGTGACTTTTTACACTCCCTCCATCAGAACACTTCCTCTTCCATACCTGCTCGTCCCCAGCCTTCCACATCTGGGCAAGGACAACCCTGTTTTAGCCGGTGACGCCAAATCTTGGTCATCCAGTTACCTCTTCTTGTCTCACACAGCTCACTGAATCTACCAGCAAGTTCCCTGAGCTCTGCCTCCAAAGTCTATCCGCATCCGACAGTTTCTCTCACCTTGGTCCACGCCATCATATCACCTGGACCTTTGCAGCCCCGCTTCCCCGGCCCACGCAAAGTCTGTTCTCCATGCAGCCGCCAGAGAGCGCAATTTAAAAAGTAAGTCGGACCATGCTCTGGTATCTGCTCCAAACCCGGCTCTGATTTCCCATTTCCTTCAGAATAAACCCCACAGATCTGACCAGGGGCTCCAGACTCTACTATAATCAGGCTCTGCCTATGTTCTTTCCCAGTTCTTCTATTCGTGTTTTTCTTCATAAAAAATACACTTTGTATATTAAGAACATTAGCTCTGTCGGATCAGAATTCAGTGGTAGTTTTCCATTTTGACATCTGTCTTTCTATTGAATTCACGGACTGTTTTGATATGTAAATCCCTCAAATTTTCCATTATGATTTCTTCCTCGCCTGTACACTTAGAAAAACTCTCTTCTCTTTAAACTTATATATTCATCAATTCTTCTAGCATTGTTATGTATATAGAACATCGAAATCGTTGGGCATTACTTTCAAAGTTCTTGATGATTGTAATGTACTGGCTTTTCAAGGCACATTTTAGAATGATTTTTCTACTTGTATGCAAAAAACTATTAGGATTTTTATTGGATTTGCTTTAATTTGGGGGAGAGTCTACATCCCCATCCAGAAATACGGTTTGTCTCTCCATTTAAGCTTTATGGTCCTCAGTGAAGTTTCTAGGTCGTAAAACTGATTCCCAGGAATTCTGTATTTGTAGCTGCTATTGGGAAGGAAATATATTTGCAGCCAGCCTTCTTCCTGGGAACACCGTCGCAGGCGGTCGGGGAACCCGGGGAGAAGGAGACGCACACTTGGGGACGTAGAACGTGGGGGCGGCGGGCAGCTGGGGGCCCCTCCTGCTTCTCGGAGCCGCACATGGCCACGCCCAGGGTCCGCCCGCCGCGACGGATGGTGGCGCGTCCCCACCCTGCTCGGGGCGATTCGATGGCGCCCCCTGGTGGCCACCTTCAGGGCGGCGCTTCCGCTAATTTTCAATTTCACCTTCACATCACCTTCTTTGATTTTCTCTCCGTGCTAGACCTTCAAGACACCTCTTAAACAAGGACAGCAAACGATTTTCAACATTCTCGATTCAGTAAAATACAGTTTGGAAGACGAATTGTGAAAAAGTCACTCTAAAGCCAAATCGACTCTTAAACATGTAGAGCTATTTATTCACTCACTCAACGCCTGCTGATGGAGAGTGTCCTATGGGCTGGGCTGTAGGGATTCAGGCGTGAACCAAGACAGACAAGGGCCCTACTGTTCGCTTGCATCTTATGTTCTAGTGAAAGGAGACCAAAAATAATCAAGTCAATAAATGTGATTATTCCCAAGAATATTATGTGCTTTGAAGAAAAAATAGTGACGTGAAAAGAATGGAGAGGGGGTCAGGGCAGGCTTCTTTCTCTGAAGAGGTGTCATTGAAGCGAAGAGCTGGATGAGGAGTCAGTGCAGGAGGATGGCTGGACTAGAGGTTACGGTCTTTTGTCAAATCCAGAGCCTGTATTTTTAATAGGAGGGGAGATTTAAACAGGGAAAATGTAAATATATGCATCTTTGTTGCTTTGTCCATTCTTTCATATTCATATTTTACGATGCAGCTACGTTTCACCCATAAGGTAAGAGTGAAGTTCCCATCCGCCTGCAGACCCTGCAATTTGTCCTTGTTGGAGACAATGGATGTTGGCAGCTCTGGTCTGGGTGTGGGAGACATCTCGCTTTAGACCTTGAGCTGTCTTTCAGGCTGTGATTAAAGATATTTTTCCTGTTGTCAATACAAAAACCAAAATCTAGGAATTAACCCAGTGTTATGAGCTAAATAGTCTTCCCCAACCAATTCCTAACTCCCAGAACCTCAGAATATGACTGTAGGTGGAGATAGGACCTTTAAAGCAGTGATTAAGTTAAAATGAGGTCTTTAGGGTGGGCCCTAATCCAATACAGCTGATGTCTTTAAAAGAGACAGTTAGGACACAGACATGGGGGAAGACCCTGTGAAGACACAGGGAGAAGACGGCCGTCTCCAAGCCAAGGAAAGGGGCCTCAGGAGAAACAGGTCCTGCTGACTTGATTTTGGACTTTCAGCCTACAGAATTAGGAGAAAATAAATTTCTGTTGTTTGAGCAAGCCAGTCTCTGATACTTGATATACTTAGATGATTATTACCTTTAGAATGAAATTTAAAAGAATCAAAGTATAATGGTTGAAGTAAATGACTTACTGTGAAAAATATTTGTAAACATGGGCTTAGAAGATTGAGGAGCACATGACTAGGGTTGGAGCCATGAATTGTAATGTGTTGAAACCCAGGAAAACTGAGTCCTAACTAACCATGTGTACAGAGTGGGGCAAGGAAAGAACGTTAACAGGAAGGAGGCAGTGGGCAGGGACCAGGCAGCTTTCAGAAACCCACACATCCAGCCAACATTAGTGTCACCTACTTGCTAGAGGATGGAAGTGAATCAAGTTCAAGGGAGGAGCAACCTAGACAACAGGGAGAGGTTATCAGGTTGTCCCGCACTCTGCTAGAAGAGACCATCAAGCCGGCCCTACGTGACCCCTCCTCCCACTGGATGGATGCTGACTCAGCAGCCTTCTGGTTTCTGATTTAGCTTTCCAAGTCCCCTGATCTGGGAAAGAAGGCCCACCATTCACCCCAAGTTTTGTTTGTTGAGCATCTGCTTTGTGCTAGGCCCTGAGACACACAGCGAGGGAGGCATTACATTCTGGGATATGGAGGGAAGAGGGTGGCTACAAGATCTGCTTGAAAGTGGAGTAAGAAGAACGTGGAGAGGAATCAGACATGTGGGGAGGTGGAAAGGAGAGAGATGACTCTTAGGTTTGGGGCCAAGTCCAGGATGGTGGTGAAATGAGAAGATTATAGGGAGAAGAGCCAAGAGCTTTCCCAGCCAGATTGGGTTTAGATGCCCTTCAAGCATCTAGGAGACATCAAATAACTTGATATGTGAATTCTGGGAGGAGGCTGGGCTGGAGGTATAACTGTGGGACTCAGCAGCTTACAGAAGGAATTTAAAGTCATGGGACTGGGTGAGGTCACTCAGGAATAAACCATAGTTGGAGAAGCCAAAGGTCAGGATAAATTTTGATGTGTTAGGTTTTAATTTTCACTAATATCAAACTATTTTCTTATTTCCCTTGTGATTTCTCCTTTGACACGTGGAAGATTATGAAGATTCTGATTTAGTTCCCGAATATTGGGAGACTTGAGAGAGAACTTTATGCCACTGATTTCGAATTTCTTTCTATTGTGTTCAGAGAACATATTGTAACATGCTCTATATAATTTCAATCCTTTTCTCTTCAGATTTTTTGAGAATCACTTTATGTTCCAGCATATAGTAGACCTTGACAAATATTCCATGTGGACTTGGAGAAAAAGTGCATTTTGCTGTTTGGGGTTCAAAGTTTTGTAAATGTCAATATGGCACGTTGGTTGATAGTATTGTTCAAATCTTCTATATCCTTTCTTTTTTTTTTAATTAACTTTATTTTTTAGAAAAGTTTTACCTTTACAGAAAAATTGCAACATAGTACAGAGAGCTCCCATCGGCCCCACACCCCATTCCCTTCTTGTTAACAAGCGTCTTACGTTTGTGCGGCACTTTTACTACAGTTAATGAATCAATGTTGATACATTATTATTAACTAAAGTTCATGCTTTATTCAGATTTCCTTGGTTTATACTCAATGTGCCTTTTCTCTTCCAGGATCTCACCCAGGATCCAACAGGATATTTAGTTGTCACATTTCTTTAGGTTCCTCTTGGCTATGACAGTTTCTCAGATTTTCCTTGTTTTTGATGACAGTTGACAGTTTTGAGCTATTTGGTAGGACGTCTCTCTAAGGGGAATCTGTCTGATGCTTTTCTCATGTTGAGATTGGGGTTATGGGTTTGGGGGAGGAGGAGCACAGAGGTAAAGTGCCATTTTCATCCAGGTGTATCAGAGACGCGGGCTATCAGCATCACTTACGTCTGCTGATGGTGACCTTGGGCACCTGGCTGAGGTGATACTTGTCAGTTTAATTAGCATCCCGTTTCCTGGCAGCCCCCTCTAGTGGTCCTCTCGGCTGCTGCCAAATGTCCATTTGGAGCATCCAGGACATAGGATGCTCTTCAAAATATGTAAATTCTTCTTCAGATTTTTTTGTCTGATGTATGAAATTCTTTTCTGAAGTTCTCAAGGTTTCTTTCGGCCAAGAGAGCTTGAAGCCCACTATTATGGGCTTCTTTCCTGGGAAGTAAGCTGGCTTCAGTAATAGCCCGTGATTCTTTTGAACATTTCTGATGGAATTTTGGCTTGTACTCTGTAGGTATCCAGCACGGCTGATCTTGCCATCTGCTTTGGAGAGATTCTCCTATAACGTTAAAGGGCAAATTCTCTCTTGGTTGGATATTTGGCGAGCATTCATTTATTTTTCTTGCTGTAATTCAGGAAGGACTTGAAATTTCTGCTGGTGCGATTGCCTCTCTCTTTTTGTGTTTTTCTAAGTTCAGTGAAGCTTTCTCAGTTTGAAGACTTTAAATATGAGGGCATTGGCTATTTCATCTTCTTCAGCTGATTTATTAGTGTATATTCTGTTTCTTTTAAAGTGTTTTAAAATAATCATTTAATTGAGTAGCATCAGTTTCCTCAGAAGTCCTTTTTTAAATTGAAGTATAGTCAGTTACGATGTGTTAGTCTCTAGTGTACAGCACAATGTCCCAGTCACACATATACATACATATTCATTCATTCATTCATATACATTTTCATTAAAGGTCACTACAAGATATTGAATACAGTCCCCCGTGCTATACAGAAGATATTGGTTATTTATCTATTTTTATACATAGTTGTTAATATTTGCAAATCTCAAACTCCCTTCCTACCCCCTTTTCCCCCGCCCGGTAACCATAAGATTGTTTACTATGTCTGCGAGTCTGTTTCTGTTTTGTAGATGAGTTCATTACTGTCTTCTTTTTTCTTTTTTCAGATTCCAGATATGAGTAATATCATATAGTATTTTTCTTTCTCTTTCCTCAGAAGTCCTTTTGATTCATCTCCTAGGCCGTCTCTGTTTTCCGGTGCATTTGTTATATCCAGTTCCAAGCTCCCACCACCCACGTTGTCTTCTCCCAAGAACACCAACCAAGTTACTCCTCTGTAGGCAGTGGCCACTTAGAGGCTTAACCTGATTTTCTTCAGAATTCTCTAACATTTCATTTTGTTTACTATGCTCGCTCCTCTCCCTTTCCCTTCTCTGGCTTCTTGTGGAAGCAGCTTCTTGCATCCTCAAAGATCATCCTTTTCATCCAAAGCATCTTTTAGCATTATCTAAAGTTGTCCTTTTTTAATTCTGGTGTATTTTGAAGGCTGTTTCAGTTGCATGTACTTGATATTGGATATATTTTGATGTATCTTCTACAGACTGACTGTTTCTTGTAATGCTAGCCATCAGCTCAACCTGTTCTGAGTGTTTATAGATTTCTCTTTGATATGTCCTTTTCTAAAAGTGCCTATTTGAAGCCCAGTTAAAGAGCTGGCAATCTCCAGCTCTTTATTAATGTTCTCCAGTTTCATTTTTTAAGAGTTAATTTTTTAGAGCCATTTAGATTCACAGGAAAATTGAGTGAGAGGTACAGAGATTTCCAATATGGCCCTCTGGCCCCTCACATGTGCAGCCTTCCCCATAGTCAACACCCCCCACCAGAGCGGTACCTTTGTTACAGCTGATAAACCTACATTGACACGTCGTTATCACCCAAAGTCCAGAGTTTACATTAGGGTTCACCCTCGGTGTTGTGCATTCTGTGGGTCTGACAATTAATACATTTAATGTAAGTGTTGACATGGTTGGTTTCAGTCCATTGTCTTGCTGTTTGTTTTCTATTCATCCTATGTGATCTTTGGTCCTGGTTTCCCTTTTCTGTCTTCTTTTGAATGAATCAGTTATGTTGTAGTATGCTGTTTCAGCACCTCTATTGGTTTTGCAGCTCCACATTGTTCATTTTCTTTTATTTGAATTATTTTTTTTAGTGGTTGCCTCAGAGATTAAATACAGCATGTATGCTTAACTTATCACAGTGTATGTTTAATTAATATTCAGCCACTTCTAACACAAGAAACTTAGAGCAGGGTAATCACTCCTTTCTTGTCTTTCACCTATGTCATATATCCTGCTTCTAAATGTGTTATAGACCCCACAGTATTTTATTATTTTTGCTTTAGAAAGTCAACTGCTTTTTAAAGAAGTCAGGAAAGAGAGGAAACAGTCTTCTGTGTTTGCCCGTGTGCTCACATTTCTGGCACTCTTCCGTTCCTTCCTATGAAGTCTGAGTTTCCGTGAGTTTCCATCTGGTATCGTTTCTCTTCAGCCTAATGAGCTCCCTTTAGCACCTCCTGTACAGCGAGTCTGCAGGCTATGAGTTCTCTCAGCTGTAATTTATCTGAAAATGTCTATTTTACCTTCGTTAACATTTTTTGATACAATAGAAATTAAAGCATTCTTTTTCATTTCCATTTTACAATGATATTTACCATGACTTTGTACTAGAAAAAGTGCATCATCCATTATTACTTTATTTCTCAGTGGATTATATTTAGGCAATAGAAAAAAATACAAACAATCTTTATTTGCATTTTAAAATGTTTCCAAACATTAAGGCAGATGGATAGAAGCAAAATATTCTGTCAAATGTATTTTTTTTGGTTGTTAAATGTATATATACATATTTTCAATTCAATGCTTTTTAGTAAATAGTAGAACTGAGCAATCATCTTCACAATCCAGTGTTAGAACAGTGCAATCACTTTGAAATGTTCCTTCATGCCATTTGCAATTCATTCTTGCTCCCATCCTCACCTACTGATCTGCTTTCTATCTCATAAACTTGAGACATTTCATATCATATGCAGTCTTTGGTCTGGGTTCTTTCCAGTAGCACAATGCTTTTCAGGTTCATCCATTTTGTAGCTTATATCATCAGCTCTTTCTTTTTAACTGCTGAATAATATTTCCTTGTGTAAGTCTATGATGTTTTCTTTATACATTCACTAGTTGTTGGACATTTGGATTGTTTCAAGATTTTCATTATTATGAACAATGCTGCTGTGAACACGCAGGCCCATGGTTTTGTGTGGGCATGTGTCTTCACTTTGCTTGGGAAGATTCTTTGAAGTGGAATGGCTGGGTGACATGGTAAGTTTATGTTACCTATTTGCATCGTTTATCCTTCTCCATCCTTTTTCTTCCAACCTATTTGTGCCTTTGAATCTAAGGTGTGTCTCCTGTAGGCAGAATTTAACTGCATCCGTCTCTTCCACCCAGTCAGACAATATCTGCCTTTTGACTGGGGTGTGTAGACCATTCACATTTAATATAATTATTAAAATATTTGGATCTATATTTGCCATTTGGCTATTTGCTTTCTGTATGTCTTTTTGTTCCTCCATTCCTCATTACTGCCTTCTTTTGTGTTAAATAAATATTTTGGGTACACCCTTTTCTTTTGTTGATTTTTGAATGACATTTTAAGATTTTTCCCCCCACAGTGATTGCTTTAAGCATTACAGTATACATTTTATCACAATTTACTTCAGATTGATACTAACTCAATCCTGGTAAAACAGAGGACTTTGCTCCAGTATAGCTCAATTCCATCCCCTTCTCCTTTGTGCTATTATTGTCACAGATAATAAGTCTATCATCTATCTATTCATACTTATCTATGTTAGAAACACCATACTACAGTATCATACTTATTGCTTTATGCAAATTTATGTCTTACGAGAAGAAATAGGGGAAAAATACATTTATCTGTTACATAAAACTACATATTTACCATTTCTGTTTCTCTTCTTCCCATGGATTTAAATTAGCATCTAGTGTCATTTCCTTCCCCTCGAAGGATTTTCTCTATATTTCTTCTAAGGCAGGTCTGCTAGCCATAAAATCTTCCAGTCTTCATTTATGTGAAAAAGTCTTTACTTCAGTTTTGAAGAATCATTTTACTGGATACAGAATTCCTGATTGACAGTTTTTTCTTTAGCACTCTGAATTTGTCATTCCGCTGCCTCTGGCTGCCATCCCTGCAGGCGCGGGCCATCGGCCACTATTGTATCGAAGTTCCCCTTACTGATGAGTTGTTTTCCTCTATTGCGCTCAAGCTTTTCTCCCTGTGGTTTCAACATAATGGAGACCCTACTATGTGGATGTTTTTGTATTTATCTTGCTTGGTGTTCACCGAGTTTCCTGAATGTGTAGAATAATGCTGTTTAGACACACTCATGTTGACTGTAGGCTCCTTCCTCCATCTGGTGTGGGGGTGATCCTTCAGATTCCTCCTAGAACAGGATGAGCTTTGACTGGGCTGCAGTTTTATTTCAACTGTGTTCTCTGTGATTAGCCCAACCCCCAGTCTCCTGGGTCACTGCCTTCTTGATTGTATCATTTGAACTGGGAGGCAATTGGCTTCAATTTCAGATATTTTTGGTGCATCTTTGGATTCAGCTCTGGCAAAGCCCCAGAATTCAATCACCACAAGAATGTTTGAGATTATGCTGTTTCCTTTTGCTTAGCATCCTCTATCCTATTGCTGTTTTCTTGGCAAAACTCAGAGGAGAAAACTTCTGGGCCAAGTGATGTGTCCTTATGTTTGGGGCTCTTCCAGATTCCAGTCTGTACCAAAATCCATCTGTTTTCCAAGATCTGGCTGATTTCCCCTTATCTTTTGCAAAGCCTCTCCATCTATGGCTGAATTGCTCTTCTCCAGAGCAGGCATCACCTCCAGGTTATAGAAGCTGCCTCAGTTTCCCATTTACCTATGAAACCTCAGTCATCTTGGAACTTTAGTTCATATAAGATTCCCTTGTGTCCATCACTTTTTGCTAGCTTCATAGAAACATATTATTTCAATTTTGTTTGTTTGCTTTCCTTCTTCTTACCACAGGAATAAAGTCTTTTGTGACCTGCTAAACTTTGGCTGGAAGCAGAGGCCAAATCTGGAGATTCCGCTGGGTACTGAACTGCAGAATGAATGCTCTCAGCCACTCTGTTTTACTGCTGTTTCAGTCCTGACCTCAGAGGGCTGTTGTGAGGATTAAATGAGCTGCTGCACAGACACCCTCAGCCCCATGCTTACACGCAAGCTAGGGAGGCCCAGCCCAAGCTGTCGGCGGCAGTCCCTGCTCTGCCCGCGACACCATCTGCAGCCAGCGGCTTGTTTCTTGCAGAAGCACCTCCTGTGTCTCCCAGTGCCCAGCCCTTGGCGTCCCCTCTGGCTGTGCCCACAGGGGCTGGTGCAGGGATGAGGGAGAACCTCCGAGCCCAGAAGAACTGGACTCCCTCTCAAGCTTTGTCTGCGTGCATGTTGTGAAGGACAGAGGTTGCTGCCTCCATGTCTGTGGGTGAAGCTGCTACTAGCCAGACTGAAAACCATGGCCAGTGGTGGCTCAGGAATGTCCTTCCTCTGCGTGGTGGAGGCACATGGCCCTCTTGGATGACCTGATGGCAGCGTGGGCTGTCCCCATGACCAGAGCCTAGGTCATTGTTAAGGCTTGGGTTCTCAGCTGCTCCAGCACAAATAGGCCAGTTGCAGCTCTAGGCTCCTCTTCAAGATCCAGAAAATCTCAAGTTCCCAGGGTGAGTGGGTGGCCGCCTCCCTCTTCAGCAAGTCTGGGCCCCTAGACCCACTGGTGGGACTGTAGCTACCAGATGACTTGGGTTTTGTTCATTCATTGGGTCAGTGAGAGGTGGCTCTGGTGGTGTTTGGTGGGCACCGAAACAAAGGCGCCCCATCCGTGAGATGTTTCACTGCCATCTGCCTGAGAACCATCAAGTGAAACAGACAACCATGGAGACAGTCTGAAAGTGAACGGCGCCCCCTAGAAGTGTGCAGTTGTGGCTGCCCTGGTACGTAGCTCTCTGCTGAGCCTCCAGTGAGGGCTGAGGACATAAAAGTGAGTGACAACCCCCAATTCCTGATCCTGAGAAGCTCCCAGTCTGAGGGGGCAAATGCATAAACAGATAAATCTGACTCCCCAGTGAGGGATGGACCACACACGGTGGGTGCCCAGCATCGCTTGTCAGCCCAGCTCGGCCCAGCCCTGTGCCCTCTCTCGGTGGCCCTGTAGACCCCCTCCGGGTGCTAGGTCCAGGCCTGACCTCTGAGGCTGGTCTGCACTGTGGCTCAGCCCCTCAGGCCTCTCTGGTGGCCATGGCCTTCAAGGGCGGCCTCAGTGAGCTCTCCGAGACCCACCATCCCTGCTGCCCCCAGTCTCCTGCCTGCCCTCCTCCTGGAGAGGCCAGTTCACCTCCAGCGTGAACACTTGTGGGTGGTGCTCCTCTTTGCCCATTTGCCTGGCCAGGCCTCACTGGAGCTGTTTCTGCAGGCAGCCCCAGGAGCTGGGTAGCCTACTAGGTTCTTGGCACCTGCAGCTTGTGACACTTGCCCTCTCTTGCTCCTCCAGGGGTGGTTCTGGGATCTTGTTAGAAAAACAGGATCTTAGGCACCACCCTAGACACACTGATCAGAATCAGCTTTTTGTCAAGAACTACGCCCCCCCTTCCCCCTTAAGTGGCATATACGTCACCGTTTGCGAAACACTGCTCTGAGCCGTGCCTCAGAGTTCCGGGAACCTGTGAGGAGGGTGCCAGACGAATGGCCTCATCTGGGCATTTAATGTAAACAGTCAGAGTGGGTAAGATTCAGAGACCCCCTTTGCCAGGCTTATTTGGCCTCAATTATCTGCTCTTAACGGTTTTGGAGGAATGTAGGCACTTGGAAGAGGTTGCTGTGTGTAGGACTGAAGAAAAGAGATGCCGCCTTCTGAGTTCACTTCTGGCTCTGCTACCTGCTGCTGAGTGACCTTGGCTGAGTGGCTTAACCTCTCTGTGCTTCTGTTTCCTCATCTGTAAAATCAGGGTAATGGAGGGCTGATTCATCTGAGTGTTGTGAAGATTAAGTGAGTTAGCCTTTGTAAAATGCTTGGTGACCACTCAAGTCAATATTAATGAGGATTGTTGGCAGTTAACGAAGAACCTTGAAAGAATCTGTTGACATGGGTGATTTAGGAAGACTTATAGATGGTTAGCAAATATTTAGCTACCAGTTACCACAAAAATAAATTCAATCGATGCTTATTCTGTATTGCATCATCACACAATTGAAGTCTGTTTCCTAAGAAGGGAAAGAGCTTTCTTATGATTTTAGAAGGCTGGTTATAATCATTTCAAGGGTGTTTGACTCGAAACCTTGAGACTAAAGCATTTTGAGGCAGAACAAACAATTTGCTGTTAATAGAATGGAAGGAGGAGGTAGGAGACCAGGCAAGGCATCAAGGATGATTGTTGACTAAGTCACCAGAGCCCTGGGCCTGGAGTGGGGGTGGGGGGGAGCTGCAGGAGTTCCGGTTTGGACCTGGCAGATCAGGGGTTGTTGGACATCCACGTGCAGCGGCGAAGATGCTGTGTGCGCTGCTCTGTCCCCTCACGTCCTGAAAACCCAAGCGGCCTTTCGCCTTGCATTCAGACATACGTGCTCAGTGTATATCCCACCCCCAGCCATTTTTGGGATCACTTACTTTGTTTCCACAATTTTATCATGAAACATTTCAAGCATACAGAAAATGGAAAGGATTTTACAGGGGGAAACAATGTAATGGGGGAGGAGAGACAAGGCTCCCATGCAGAAAATTTCCAAGTTAATATATGTGGGTACTCACTCCTAAGGAGATGAGTGTAGGCTGCTCATAGTAGCTCCTTCCTAAGAGGACAGAACTGAAAGAGGGAAGATGAGAGAGCAGCTTTACAGTGGAGAAACCTGACAACGCGACTTCAGCCAGATGATTAGGGTCAACATCACCTAGGCTAAGTCCCGGTGACAGTGTGTGTCCTTGATACGATGTGACCAGGATGGCACTTTACTTGTGTGGCCTTCTTCCTTTAAACCCATAATCTCATTCGAATCATGTGGGAAACATCAGACAAATCCCAACTATGTTAGAGTCTACAAATTGACCAGTCCTCCTCCAAACTGTCATCAAAAACAAGGAAAGTCTGAGAGACAACACAGGCAATAGGAGCCTACGGAGACATGAAGACTAAATGTCATGTGGGCTCCTGGCACAGAAAAAGGACATCAGGGGCAAACTAAGGACATCTGCTTAAAGTATGGACTTAATAATAATACATAAGTATTGGTTCATAAATTGTGTTGAAAATCCCATACTAATTTAAGATGTTAATAATAGGAGAAACTGGGTGCGGGGGTATATGGGAACTCTGTGTACTATCTTTGCAATTTTTTCTGTAAAACTAAAACTCTTCTAAAATCTAAAGTTTCTTAAAAAACAAAGCAACCATATAAGCATCATTTAAATTCTACCCTTCACACTTTAGTATTTTTATCATACTTTGCATCACCTATCTGTCCCTCTCTCTGTCTCTTTTTTTAAAAGCCTCTCTTGACTATCTTCTCCTTCTGGCTCAAAAAGGAAGCCGGGGGCCGATGGGCACACAACACCCACAGTGTCTCTGGGTCCTTTCACTTCTACTGGGCTGGATTTGCTCTCCCAATGCCCATTCCCCAGGCTCAGCCGCTACAAACAAGGAGCTCTACTGCCACCTAGTGGATTTTTAAATTAAAAGGTTGAATGCAGGAAAAGCTGAAGGAGGCCTGCTGGCAGAGGGCCCCTCAGGCTGCCAGGGACCCTGAGCCCAGAGATGACTCCACCCTGGCCCCTTCCCCACTGATCCCCATCTCAATTCTAATTTAGAATTAGGCATTTCCTAACTTTGGCCCCAATTTCCAGTTGTGCAATTATTTTGTAGGGTTAAACAATACTTTTCAATTTTTTGGAAGGGGGCAGAGCATGAGGGAATTGGGAGTTTTCAAGTTTCACTAGCAGGTCTAGATGATCATGAAGAACAGTTTTAGAGCAGTGGGTGTGCCTGTCCAGCTGCTTTAGAAAGATAAGGGTGTGGAGGTTTCAGCTCACTGGACGTCGGGGCCTGGTCTGGGCCTCTGGACAGCCTCCTCAGGCAGGAACAGCTATGGTCACCAGAGGCCGGGCCAGTTTCTCCTAAATACTGAGGCCAGAGGGGCAGGATGGGTGCTTCCCGAGGGCAGGCAGCACCGCTCTGCCATACCAGGCCTCCGCTTCTGAGGGAGGCCCCTCACCTGGCAGCCGGCAGGCGTGGCGGTTCATGCCCCTGGGTTACAAGGAACAAGGCAAGCCTGTCTTAATTGGGGTTGCCCTGGAAGTACAGCCTGGGATCAGGGTTCAAATGTTATTTATTTGTAACTCAGTCCCCGGAAACCCCAGTACAGAGTGGGACTTGAGTCAGGGGAGGGAAAGAATCCAGTAAAATGTGTCAGCAAACCATTAATGTGATGGCTTCGAGCTGAGTCCTGCTAGGAGCACCTCCCGGGCTGAGGGGCCAGGACGCTGGGAAAGGGCAGCTTCTGGGGCATCAACTACTGCACTTCTGGTACCTTGGGCCACAACAAGCAGCTTCCCGAGAGCAGAAGTAGGTGCCAAGGGGCTGGGGTGAGGCACTGCCAGGTCCTCTTACTGTGTTCGTGTGACGGGGGTCCACCTGCCCACGCCACCTATTCAGCCCCAGGGAATGAGGTCCAGGGATGAGCGGGGCAGGACAGAGCACTGTCAGGTTAGGAGCGACGCCTCTGGGACGGTGGTCGCCTTCTCTGCACAGGGGAGACTGTAAGGAAGGGAGCAGCGAAGTCTGGGGGTGTGGAGGGGAGTGTGCGGGGCAGCAGGGAGGAAGAAGGAGCCAGATGGACAGCGGCCTTGTCTGCAAGCTTCCCCGGGCCCGCCAGCCACCTTTGTAAGCGTTTTAATCTCCAATGAATGGAGGACCTAGCTCCCTGAAAAACAGAACAGAACCAGGTTGTTAGCACGGAACGCCACGTTTGCAGGTGATACAAATGTATCACCAAGGAACAGCAGTTCAAGATGAGCTAAGGCTCATCTTGTGGAGGATGGTGAAAAATAGAAATCTTTCCCCAAATCTCGTGTCGGTTTTCCTAAAGGGCTACCTAGAAAACGGTGTCTCACAATCTCGGAGCACACGACCTCCTGCGCAGACACCTGGTGGTCACCAGGCTTGGGGACCCAGGGCGGGGTCCCCACCGGACGGACACGCAGGAGCCTGTACATCACAACCTCGCGGGTCACCGAGAGCTCATGCAGGGGTCAGCCGGAGCGGCCGGCGCAGCGAGGGCCGGGTCCGCAGGCGGCATGAACGCCGGGGGCTGGAAACCCGGGCCAGAGGCTCCAAGGCTCTCGTCACGTTACCCGTCTGGGGCTGTGCGCGGACCGGAAGTGCAGGCGGACACCGGAAGCTGACGTCGCCGCTGGGCGGGAGCAGAGGGCGCGTGCGGGCGGTCTTTCCGTGGGTCGGAGTCGGGGCTGGCCGTGAGGGCTTGGAGGCAGTGGCGGGGAACGACTCCCCTCGTCCTCCTGCTTCCTGGAGGCCACGTGGTCAGAGAGAGGGCCGTGCGGCGCGGGGAGGACACAGGAGTGGCCGGACGCCCGCCTCTGGTCCCCGGGGGGCGCGCTGGGCGAAGGCCCACGAGGGTGACTTGCTGCCCCGGTGGCTCTGGCTTCCAGAACCAGCACGCTGGCGAGCACGGCAGCCCTCCTCGAGCTTCCGCAGCTGCCATCTGTTTGATCCTTACACATGAGGGAGGGAGGAAGGAAGAAGCCGGGTAACTTCAGCTCCGGGTGTGCGGGCTGTGGGAGGAAGCAGAACTCGCTCAAGGGCCGAATCCAGCCCGCGGTGTGGCCACCCTCCTGTGTGACGCGGGGCTCCTGTGCTCACCTTCAGGAGGAACGGCCGCATCACCCGTTCCCGCGTCATTTTGGAGAAGCACGACACACGTGCGGGCTGAACTACCTAGAAGAGATGATGACGAGTAAAATGTTAATTGAGTTCAGGTAAGTGCTTTTGGCAACAGCATGTCCCGGAGAGTGGAGATCCCATTTGCTGACAAGGGTCCTCGAGGACAGCGTTGTGTGCCCGTGCTAGCAGGTGGCCTGGAGGGCATACTTCCTTCCAGGTGCCCTTTAACACTGTGCTCCCATAGTTCTTTTACCTTCCTAGTAATTTCACTCCAGTAACTTGCAAGTACTCCTGCCACGCGCTTAGTTTTACCTTGCATCTCCCCAAAGGCTATGGTTTAAAAAGTGATGGTAGTAAAAGGTTTAATAATAATTAACTGTGGAAAGTAGGGCCAGGGAACCATGAGCCCTATAAGGTAAATGAAAACCACATTTTTGACACCAAAAATAAAATGTTGAATAGGAAAAAAAGATTGAGAGACATATGTAATAAACCGGCTACAGTGTGTGACAAAAGTTTGTGCTTGTGCGTCTCCTGATGGGGCTGTTCACAGAGACACAAATGCTGTTATCTATAAGACATTAGAAAAACGAAAAACCAACAATGCTGTTTCTCCAAAATTTTATTTTAATTTAAATTACAGGGCCAGCCAGATATTCTGATAAGAAATTTACTTTTCCTCAGGAGAAAGGAAATGCTTCCATGGCATTGTTAACAACTGTATACATCTCCACCTTTTTTTTTTTTAAGGGTTAAAAGTCACATTGAGTAACTGACTTATGTAAAATTAAACCTGGATAACACAAAAGAAACCACTTCCAGTATAATAGTTTTGGTAATATGAATATATTAAATGATAACTTCAAATGCAACTTTTCAACTTGAATGTTTTCACATTTTTGTTTAAAAACAACAAAACCCCCCAAAGTCTCAACTATCCCCAGATTCCAATGCGACAGTAACACCTCAGTGTTGTCTTTGACACGCTGCACCCCTCATGTCATCCACACCAAGGCTCCAGTGCTGCGACGGCACTGCCGAAGTGGAAGCTGTTTTGTTGTTTCAAGTTCTAAGAACCAGCTTGGCAAGGAAACCTTCCTTCTACTTGGGGTAATTACTGTTCTTGCACTGAATCCAGGTACCCAGCACTGGACCACGAGAAGCAGAACGATGCATCACGGCCTAGTCTGCCTTTCTAAACTCTTGGATATTTCCACTTCAGAGAGCTTGGATCACTCTCTACTTCCAACAGAAGAACATGAATTATTTTACACAGATTTGGGTAAAGACAGCCTCAGAAAAACCAATTATAATGTAGACTGCCATTTGAATGAAATAGAATAAAACACATCTGTATTTTCTGGAGGTATTTTCCTAACTGGTGCTCCTAGAAGATCTTAAAGTCTGCTGAAACATCAATTGGGAGTCTCATTTTACTGGCTGATAATTTCAATTAGTAAGAGAGGCTAGCAAAGAATAATTATATAAATTTCTTAATCAGCTACAGCCATGCTGAATTCGAACTGGCAGACTCTGATTCGTAAGTTGTTAGTTGTGATCTTCATATCACTAAGATGAACAAATACCATTCTAACTTTACACAGATATATTCTAGGAGACGCTGTTCTGCCGTGGTCACAGTAACAAAAAGGTGGTGCAAAATCAGTTACTTTATAAATACTGGTAATTTGCAGCATTAAGGAACAGAACATTAAAAAAAATAAATTTCCCCATAGGACACCTATGACTAGGAACTCTTCTTTTCCTAAGAGAAGCCAAAGTTTTAATTATTCAGTTTCACAACTATTGTACTGGATTACTTACTCTAAGAAAGAAAAGGTGCTCTACAGAGGTCTCCCACACACACAAAGAATCAGCGTTAATTTAGCATAATCAGGATCATTCATAGATCTGGCGAGCTCATGACTCATTTAAATGAATAAGGCCAATATTATGCAGGAAAGTGTAGCTGACTGAGTTCCAGGTCTGTACTGTAGCCTATTGATGGCACCCCATTAGATAACTGAATATAAAGGATTGGTTTACTACTTTTTCTTTTAATGCTGTGATACTTAAATGTTAAATCAGCATTTTCGTGTGATTTGAAGTATTTCAATTACATATGAGCATTCATTTTTTGCAAAAACTCAATATTAGGTAATAGTTACATACTAATACAATAACATTCCTCTGCTGTACAAATTAAATCATTTAAAAGAAATGAGCATTCTAAGAATTATATACAAAAGAAACTTGTAAGCATCATTGAAATGAAATGCGAGGTGTCGTTGCTAGCTCTACTGTTTTAAAATACCTTCAAAAAGTAAAATTAACAATACCCTTCAACATATCCAGGTTTACGAGTCTCAAGAAAATCAACTGTCAAAAAATTCTAGAAAGCTGTGAAAAGCATATATACATTTTCCTTATGACCTTATGAAGCTCCACACTTCTGAGAAGTTGCTAAGTTTCAATATCAATTTATTCATGTGTCAACTTTATTCACCCAGAAAGCTCACATCTTGGATATAGTTCCCCTATGATTTCAAATAAAGCTCTGCACGATCTTCCATTAGTGAAGGCATACAATCTGACCAAGAATCTGCGCTCAGATCCTTAACAAAGATAAATGCAAACAGGCAGGTTTACTCTGATAATATCAATGCCCTCCTTCCCTAAAACACACTATCATCTATCCATTTGCCTTCATGAACCTAGCCGTGTTCAGAACTCCTACAGCCAACGGAGTCTTTGAATTCTGAAATGACACCAAGATCAAGAGAAAGTCCACGTGTGCTCTAGTGTGCAAGAAAGCAGCAGCTACGTTCTCCAACTTGGACTAAAAAACAACAAAAAAGGTAAAATGAAAACCGTTCACTTAACAGCAGATTAGCAGTAATGTTCCTCATGAATCGATAACAGTGCCTGATGCTGAATAGCTAACAGCAGATGCTGAATTTGGATTTAACATTTTAGATGTTTATTGGAAATTAGGCTTCTTGCTGAGCTGGTCTCTTCAAATCCCTGATCTGTTTAACTAAATAGGTCTTCTCATCATTAAACTGCTCGTCCTCGGTCCTGTCATTCTGGAACTTGCTGAGGAACTCTATGAGTTTGGTCTGGTTCTTGAGGAGGATGTCGAGGATGGGCTGCGTCTTGTTAGGATTGGCCACAAACACCTGCAGAAAGAATACACATCAGCCACAGGGAAAGGACGACACGGAGACATCCACCTTGCAGGTGGCAGAGCACGTGCAGTGCACAAGCCAGGGCTTCCCTGGGCGCGTGGTGAAGTCAGGATGATGAGCTCAGAGGTTCTTCCTTTTGAAGCCCTTATCTTACAATTTAAAAAAAGAGAGAGAGAATTACATGTTTCAGCACAAAAAGGACTGATGTTCATTCATGCTCTGAAACTCAGTTGGTATTTATAAATTTAGACTTTGATTTTAGAATAAAATGAGCAGAAATTATGTCTGGGCACAGGAGATCAGAATGGATTTTAAGAACAAAAACTTTTCATGGAAAGCATTAAGACGTGGATTACCCTTTATTTTGTGATTAATAATTTTCTATGCCAAAGATAAATGACACTCCTCTGCAAATAAACTTTTCTTATTCCCAAATCTAAATGGTATATACCCTATTTCTGGGTCTATTTTTGTTTAAAATGTTGTACCACACAAATATGAAAACTGAACTCAAGTGGGTGACTTAGATTACCAAAACGAGGCTAGTAAAACTTCAGTAATTTGTAAATGAAATAAGATGAACAACTCTAGAGGAAAACAATGTTTCTGGTTTTACTTCTCTACCTTAAAAACGTGAAAGGCCTCAAACTGGATGTTCCGGCTTTTGTCTCGTAGAAGGTTCATCATTAATTTGAGGTTCTCAGGTTTACTGATGTATTTCGTCATAATTGTGAAGTTGTGTCTGTCTAATAGAAGTTCACCGAGAAGCTGAGAAAACATTTGAACATTAGCATTCAGATTTGAAGTAAAAACGAAAGTTTTACAAACAATTCACTTAATAATCATCATTATTAAGCATGGAGTATTAGGAGGCACTCAAAAGACTGATGAACTGTACTGAATTATAACCTAAAAGCTAACGAGTGCCTACTGTTTACTACTTGAACACCTACCTTTTCTTTTGGAGTTTAAAACCATGGTGAGTCTGACACTGCTCCCTGAAGAGAGGACATTCAAGGCACATTTTGCCCAGAATCTGAGACTGTCAGAACCTATTCTGTAAGCATGCATTTGTGTTATCTCACTAAAAAGAAACTATCCAAGAAAAGTGATCAGAAGATAAGTTACTGAATAACTATAAACCTTTGCTTAATTTTAAAAAATTTTTACTATTTTTAAGTTTTATTTATCTGAACTTCACAGGACGAAGGGTTTCATCATGTCCAATGTTTTCCATCACTTACCCCTAGACACACCAAATTCATCACATTTATCTTGTCTGTTCAGAAAAGTTTATAAAAACAAATACTTTTCTGTTCCTTCTTAAGCAAAGCATCCTGAAGATACTCTAAGCTTTTTTTAGTGATTCTTCAACATTACTAATGACATCAATTAAACTAAAAAAAGTCTATGCCTTCAGCTAAGTCTGTGCTTACTGAGGTCTATGGAATTTTAAAATTGTTCCTGCTTGTACTAGATTTCTCTTTTTCTGAAACCAGCAGTCACCTCTTCACATTGTCAGTGTGCCAACTTCTAGTCAAGGTCTAGTGTGCAGGTGGTATAACCTAATGGGAACAGGGACCAAGCTGCAGTGCTCATGGACAGATGCAGAAGCAGAGTGGTGGAGAGCCTGGCTCCTGGCAACAGCCTGCCTGGGTTCAAATCCTGGCTCCCTACTCCTGTGAGCTCTGTAACCTAGAACATGTTATTTAACTTCCGTGCCTCAGTTTCATTGTCTGTACAATGGGAGTGGGTAATGGTACCTACATCATATGAGAGTGTAGTGAGAAATAAAAGCAGGAATACGTGCAAAGCACGTTGGACCTGAGCCTGAAGAGACATGGAGTGAGGCCTGAGGTAAGGAAAACGCACGAATAGAGCTACTTTCCCATGGATTACTTGCTTTTGTTAATTCCTTTCTGGGTTCCTGGTTATGATCTAGAAACTTGAAGTTTTCAGATAACTGATCTCTAGATAAATAACGTATCATCGTAGTAAATCAAAAATAACCCAATGTGCAGCAAAACAAATCTATTCTACTTAGGATTTATAAAGAATTTACAGGAAGAATTCAAAAGCTCAGACAGGCTTCACATCAATCTGAATCACAAAATCTCCACCTTTAAAGTAAGAAGCCCAGTATTTAGTCTTATGGAGGCTCAAAAGTTATTATTTAAGTATGTGAAGGTTTATAGATTTACTGGTGTTTGTTTTCTATCACAGAAACCAAGGAAATACTGAAAATGGCTCATTTCAGTTTGATTATCTAGACAAGGACGACTGGTAATTTAAAAAATTTCTTTGGCCATAGAAATAAAGATTGAAGTTTGGTACAGGGAATACAAATTTGCTGGTAAAATAAATATGGGGATAAATAAATGCCAATATGGCTGCAAAAAAGACAGTACAAATTAAAATATATTTTTAAAGTACCACTGGTCCTCAAAATTGCTCCCTGTGTTCATGAGAAACAGCAGGAATGAAAGACTTGCTTCATTTCCATTACCAAGGTCCTGAAAATGGCAGTCAATCTTCCTTTTCATGCTGGTAATTCTGAAGTGGCAGAAAGCCTTTCTCCTTATATAAGCAGCCCAAGAATTCAGAATTTGGTCAAAGTCTATTGATTTGAAAGAAAAAAAAAATCCCCTGCCCTGTGAAGAGGTATTGGCCCTGGAAGCTAGTATCCTATGCAATCCTCTCTAGCCTCCTTGGCTTCAGAAAACACTGACTCCATCCAGTTGAGGAGAGCAGGATATCCTGGCCCTCAGATATGAAGAAGCTCCTGGAGTAGGGCCACTTCCCTCTGAGGACCACAGGGGAACCTGCCTATATTACACTGATGTAGAGGGAGGAACAACTCCTTAAACAGCTGCCAGATGTACTGCATCCACCCCTGAAAATGAGAGGATTGTTCCCGTAAGCTATCAGAATCACCGGTGACCATCTAGGCTGCACACCTGGAGATGGAGAACAGGTTATGGATCCCTGACACTGGGCCAACGGAAGACCAGGAGGCTAGGCCCAAGCAAGAGCAACGAGTGGAAAGCACCCCAGCCTGACCAGGACACTTCAGTAGTGACACATTTCCAAGCTGTGGCCATTACTGGCCCTCAGTTATAGAAGTCATAGCCTTAAGGAGAATGAAGGAAGTAGATGGTCAGATGGAAAGGGATCTTTTGGAAATCTGGATGGCAGGGAGTATTCTCATCAAAGGACACAAAGTACAACGGATGCTCCCCATGTCCTTTAGTCAATTTCCACAGAAATATATGGTTTTCAAGAGTGATATCCTCATAGTAGGAGGAGAATTAGGAATGGAGTGTCTTGATCAAAATGAATTCAGACATCTCTGAGGGGAAGGTCTCTGGGCAGAGTAGAATTTAAAATGGACCTGGCAAAAAATATAAATGGAACTACAGTTTCCCCTCCCCCTAGATCCTTTGTGATTCCATCTATAGCTCCCGTCAGGACCACTAACTGGCAGAATGAGGGGTGTGCATTTATTAACTGAGGTATGAACTTTCTAGATCAGCGGTCAGTAAACTTTCTGTAAAGAGCCAGACAGTAAATATTTCAGACTTTGCAAGCCATATGGTCTCTGGGGCAACCATTCATATCTGCTGTTGTAGCCAAAACAGCCACAGATGATATGTAAATAAATGAATGTATCTCTTTCCAATAAAACTTTATTTACAAAAAAAGGCAGTGGGCTGGATTCAGCCCACGGGCTGTAGTTTGCCAACCCTTGTTCTAGAGTTTTAAATCTTATATTTAATTTCAAATGGAATTGCCCACATCCTATTCTGACACAAAACAGCCAAACCTGTCTATGGTTCCCAGTGTCACTGCCCCCGGCCGTGCCCTCCCCTCGCACAGCAAGCCCGCGCCAGCCACCCAGCAGCATCCCGGGGAGCACAGCACCCGCACTGCCTTCAACTCGCTGATATGCGTCTAAGTGTTAAAAAAAAAGTCTTCGAAATCTAAAATACTTCATTGCTAAGAAATTAAATCTTCTCCAAAATTCTGTATATTCCATTTTGGTATCCCTAATGTGCAAGGAAGTGAGCAGGGGAAGGGGCCCTGCCTGGACCACTGCTGAAGCCTGCTCCTTTCCACAAAAATCATGACCGTGGACTTTCCCTGCAAAGGTCTAGGACTCCTACCAGCATATATCCCTTTCCCCAAATACACATTTCAAGCACGGAGTGGAGAGAGATAAATTACTTGAAATGTGTCATACCTTGAGCGATTGCCTTTTTGTCACATAATTTTCTGAATGAAGTAACTTCTCATATTCACTGAAGAACTAAAAGACAAGAAAACACATATCAGAATTTTTTTTTTTTTTTAAGACTGGTAGGTAACATTAAAAAGCTTGAGTACAAACTTCTAACACTACAAAAGCCAACTGCTGCCCAAGCTCACCTCTTCCCATCTGTTTCACACCCATCCTCGGCGTGACAACCTGCTGGTTACCTCCGTGAAAAAGGCTCCTCGGACCAACCCCCCTGCTCGAGCGAGGAATGCAGATACCCTAAATCTGGTCCTCTTCTGTCACCCAAACTCCATATGCACAAAACTTAACTCCCTTTCCTCATACTGTTTTCTCATTGTTGAGTCAGCTCTCATTTCTTGGTGTTAGAAAATTCGTATCTGTTACAACTCAGCTAGTCCAAAGGACAACCACAAAGAAAAAAGTTACCTGTTCTTGCAAAGCAAGAAGAGAAAATAATTAAAAATAGAAGAGAGGACAAATTCAGCACTGCTAAATAAGCAGGTGTCCCACAGAAGGTAGGAATTATTGAAGTTATTCTCAAGGAGAGCTGTCTGGTTAGACTAGACCCCTGGCTCAGGAAGAAGGGATGGGACGGAAAGAGGACGGGCACTGTGTGGGCTCCTCCAAGCTTGCTCTCCGCGAGCGGCGCTTCAGCCCAGCTTTTTACTTACTGCAGAGTCACCCTCGGGGACTGCGTGCCTACACGACACTGTAATTCAATTCCCATCTAAGGATGCCAACTGGAGAAATTTGTTTCAGGTCCTGTGCTAAAAAAGGTTGTTTCTTTTGAACATGCATGTTTTGCTTTACAGATACTCTGATCTTTCAATTGGTTTTGTTCCCCCCTATGCTTTGATTATTAGAAAGCTCAAAGCCAAAATAAACAGATTTTAGAGCATGCATTATTTTGTGTAATAACTCCACCCCTGGCATAATTTAAACTGCACACATCTCCCCACTTGCCATCTCCTCCCTCATACCTGACTGCATTGTGCATATATATACTTTTCTGTCAGTTTCGCACAAAAATTTTCTAAAATCTTGTCAACTGATGTCATCCATTAATAACACACAGGAAAATATTTAAAAATTAAACTGATGTCACTGCCTGTAGTAAATTTCTTGGAAATTAGTTTGTATCTTTGGCAGGCTTTAAATAAGATACTCATATGTTCAATTAAAACAATCTTTGAGACCATGTGGTAATAAAAATAATATAGCTAGTGTTTATTAAATGCTTCCTGTGTTCCAGGCTCTATGTCATGAACTTGACACACATTCTTGTCTAACCTTCAGGACAACCCTGCAGTAAACAGGAGCTACTCTGAGGGTGGATGAAGATGGCTGCCCAAGGTCTGGTAGCACACGGTGGAGCTGGGACTTGAAGCCAAGCTGCACGCAGTCTGGTGCTGAGGCCCACGCTTCTAACTACTGTAAAAGGCACCAACAAAATGGCACCAACAGAAAGAAACACACCCACATCCAAATGCACCCAGACAGAAATAAAAATAAGTGACCAGCAATGTTTAAGCCATTTAAGAAGCTACTTATGAGGGAATTACTACGTACTTGGCACTGCGTTACGACGCTACTTGGAGTGGGAGGGGAAGGAATGAAAGAATTAGAAAGCATACGTTTGCTTCCAAGACTCTTCTACTTTCGTTGACCAGTACAGTGAACAATGAGGTGTTAATAATACCTAGGATTTTAAAAGTTCAAACAACTAGTGGAAGGAGGAAACCCAAGCCAAATCGTGGGGAAGAGTCAGAAATTTTAGGTGGCCCTTTGTTACTGTAACTTCTCTAGGAGCGCCCTGAGATCTTGGACAATGCATACATGTAACTAGTTCCGCAGAAGGAAGTGCTCGTGGCTGCGTGGTGCGCAGAGCTGACATGTGGCAGAAGGCAACACAGGACACTGCTGCTGTGACGATCGGAGCTGCCAGGCTGGCAGTGTACTCAGAACTGGTCACAGACCTCTGGGGATTCTCCATCGGGAAGTCTGACATCAACTCAAGCTGGAGGGGGCCGTGTGGCTGGGCCACGCCAATGTCTTCACTTTACAAAGGAGGGCAGACTTCAGTCCCCCTGCAGTGACGGCCACGAGTCAGCAGCGGGCCAGGGGCAGAACTGGCTGCCGCCTTCTCCAGGCTAGTGCTCTATCAGCTGCTGCCTCCTTTCCGTCCATCTAGAAGCAGCAGGACTGTGAGCAACTAACGGAAAATAAGGGGAAGTTAAGAAGTCCTTTTATTTTAACTGTGTATTACCACTCAGCAGCAAAGTGCCTTTATTTTCCTCTTCTAAAGCAAGAAAAGATGCAAGGGGGTATGTCATCAAAAAGATAAAATTCTGCTTCTGACCAAGTAATGCCCTATACTTTGTTTTAGTAGAGAAATGATTACAGCACCAATTAAAAACATTGTATTTCCAAAATAAATATTCTGGTACAAAATCTAATTAAAATCTTTCATTTCTGGTAACAAAATCTACAATTTGCTATTTTAAAATAGCATTTAATATACTTACTCTATCATAATGCTGTTCCAAAAATTCTGCACTGAGCAACTTATGTCTTGTAAGTAAATCCTAGAAAAAGAAAATATACTCTTTACAGTTGTTTAGCATTCAAGTTCTTTTAGAAAAGAGAATCCTAAACATTCCACGCCATTTTACCTGATAAAAACTGTAGTTAAAAATTACTATACTTTAAAACTTGCGCATAAATTGTATTGAAAATGTTGATTCTATGCAAGAGCAAATAAAATCATTAATGATTTGAAATTGTTATTGTAATGATTAAGATTGTCACAGGTCTACAGTTCTTAGAAGGAAAAATTAAAAAGCAAACATGAAAGGCAATGGAGACAAAAACCCAATGAAAGGGAATCAAGAACTGAAGTGAAGTAAAAGTAAACATTTGTGATAAACTGTCAAATAGCATACTGCTCCTGGTGGAGAAAGGAAATTTCTTTTATTAGAAAAAGTACTGGAGGTCCCATTTTCTTCCTAAATTCAGTTTCATATTGACTGCAATCCTTTTTCAGAGGCAGAAAGTTTTTCAAAAGTCCCATCATATTACAACATTAGCTCATAAGTCAGCGGACTAATGCTGCAGACACGTAGAACCAAAGTCAGCGTGAACTAGAGTCCAATTCTGCATCCCTATGAAATAGAGCTTAGGCCTCATCCCACAGCTTTCCCTGGAAATGACTCAAGGATCATTCATTCAGAAAACATCTACTATGTGCCAGGTAAAGTTCTAGGTGCTGGGGCTACACAGACAGAAAGATGTGGTCCCTGCCTTCAAGGACCTAGAAGTTAGCAATGAACTAGCCTTGGTCTCCTCAGGTGGGGATGAGAATGGGAATACGTGACAGCAGGAACGGCCAGTTGATCTCTGGTGACTTAATGAATAAAATTCTTTTAGAGCTGCCTACCGGAGAGGTCAGTGCCAATAATTAATTCCCTTTCTCCAAAACAACTTTCCACATTTGTTTTCTTTGCTCTTTATGTTCTGAGTTACCCAGGTTACAATGAACTCGTGTTTCCTGAAGTATGTCCAGTACAACACTGGTCCTGAAAAGCGCTCTAAGGAATGTTCCATGGCCAACAAATGTGGAAATGCTGCTGCAACTCTGGTTCCCCCGTGGGAATCCATCAGGTCTCAAGAGATTCTGCAGGGAGCAATTCCATTCCCTGTTTTGTTAACATCCTTCCCTGAAAGGCTTTCTTTGCACAGGCTTTCCCCTCGGCCTGGTTACTTACTACCTTCAGACCTCAACTCAGGCATCACTTCCACAGTGAGCCCTTCCTGACTGGTCACTGGCACCAAAGCATGGTCACAGTTATGACGTTACATCTGTGGGATGATTTATTAACGTCTCACTCACGGTAGACTGTAAATTCTATAAATACAAAGGTCAGGTCTATTTTCACTAACTTCTGAATCCCCAGCACCCATGCAGTACCCAGCACATAGTAAGAGCTTAATATTTAATAAATAAATGAATGAACCAACAGAATCAGGGAACATGTTTGGGAAAACATCACATTAAGCAATCTTCAAAGTATGCTTTAAGAAGGCTTCTAACTCCACCCCAAAGATTTACAGGTGTCCAAACTGCTGGATAGGGTATGTGTCCTATGACCATGGAAGAGCTACCCAGTTCCTCCCAAATCCCTCTTGGGGATTAAAACAGGCAAAATTAGAAAACCTGGAGTTTATTTTGAATACCTTCAAGAATCTGGAAAGAAATATGAGGCTTCCCCATTTGGGGAAGGAGGAGACAGTGGGGGAAGAAGAATTTGTATTATGTGAGTATATGGGTCCACGGCATCAGATGTGAGGGAGAGAGGAATGTGCCAACTTTAAGCGAATTTATCAAGCATGCTTCTTAAAGAGAGTGTCCCTCCTCTAAGATGCTACTGTGATCTATTTATGAAGGTCTTGCCTGTGTAGGAGACTCAAGGGCAGGGTCTGTCTGGACGGCTCACTGCTGAACCCCAGCACCTAAGGAATAGCGCCCAACACAGGGTGGGCACTCCAGACTTGTGAAACAGTGAATATGCCAATTTAAGGACTGCTCTGTCTGGACCTAGGCAAGGCCGACTGTTTCGTGGCTGAGTCTTTCTGGAGGCCAGCACGAGGAAGTACAGCGACAGGAACCGGGCACTCGCTGCTCCGTCATGAACCTGATGCAAGAGAATGCCCGAGGAGGGGGCTTACAGACTGCGGCTCTCAGCTGGGCGTGGATTCTCAGGGACAGGCAGGTAGAAGGTGTTTCTCTGAAAAGCGGAGATCCTAAACATGCTGTGGAAGATTTCTTCCTTTGGTCTGAGTAAGGAGACTGCTTGCCCTGAAGGCTGTCTCTCCAGCACGGGCCAAGTGTCACAGCTGGGCCACACACGACAAGGGGGAGCCTCAAATATCGCCCCATCGGTGACTCTGCTTTTTATCATCTGGCTTAAAGAGACCAGGAAGCTCAGGAAACCACCGCCAATCTAGGAATCACATCTCCATAGCCTTCAGTAGGAGAGACGGGAAAGGGTTCCTGAGACCGTGAAAGCAGGAGCCGGACAGGAGGAAAGCCCTTTGTTAAGAAGGGCCATGTGGGGCCTGGCAGGGAGAGTAAAACATTAGCAGGGAAGAAACAATTGCTGGGAGCCAGCACGCAGGAACAAGGCTGACACTAAGCTGGGAAAAGAGGAGGTGGGGACTTGGGCAGAGCCTCTACCTCCTGAGAGGTGGGAAGAACCTTGCGATCTGGACTAGAGCCAAGAGCTCTGGAGAGCTCAAAGCAGGGTAGAGGGTCATACACCAACAGACTAGAAAATGAAGGGAAATGGTCATATAGTCAGCATCTGGTAAGTGACGTGCAAAGTTGACAGGGTGCACGTGGTCCCAGACCAGCAAAGTTGCTGGGTCAGCCAGCAGGGAGGGCAGAAAGAGCAGGATTTCTGGCTTCCCAACCTACCTAAATTCTATTACCCAGAGAAAGGTCAGGGATCATCTCCCAAGTCCAGCAGATTGAGCAGCCAACTTTTAGGGTGGGCTGAATCAAAAAGATTCCCGAAAATTACGTGAGTTTGGGTCCCAAACATCATGTGACAAAGACAGCCCTGGAACGCCTGAAGAAACGCTGCTCCCAGGGAGCTGATTTTCACAGGGCCTCAGCAAGTCGTGTGGCCCAAACTCGTGCTTGACGACTACGTCCAAGGACAAGAGACTCGACTCTTCCCACTGTGTGGTTCACCTCTGCAGTTCTTAAAGTTGGAAAGTTCCTGCCGTGCTAGTCAAAACCTATCCCCAGGTTATTTCCAGAATCTGTCAGAGTCAACAAATAGGTTTAACCCATTTTCTATAGGACCCCACTTTAAAGACAAGTAGTGTTCTCATGGCAAGTCCCTACCGAGTCTTCTCTTCTCCAGGCTAAATACGTCCAGTTCCTTTAACCACTCCTCGAATGACAGGTTCTGAGTCCCCCTCACCATCTACTGTCTTCTGAAAGTCATCTATTTGTCTATGTGCCTCTTAAAGTGTAGCGCCTGGAACGGAACACATTTATGTGTTGTTACCTTATAAGCTCATAGTGGGGCGAGACCGTCAACAGCTCCTCAGATCACACACTATGTGGTCATAGGTAGCTCTGGGGTGGCAGCACCATGCTGTTTAATTTTACTGGACATATTCAGAATTTGTTTACTCAAGTAGGCTCTGTAGTCAGAGTCAGACTGCCTCGGTTCAAATTCTGGATTCCCCATTAACTGTCTGACTTCACCCAACACTTCTAGGCTTCAGTTTCCTTATCTGTAAAGGAGATAATAACAATACCTCCTTCACAGGGTTGTCTGGGTGGGACATGAAATTACCTGCATTTCAGTAATGATTACACTTGGTAACGACTACATTTAGTATTAACTGTTACTATGCCTTATTCTCATATCTCACACTTACAGAGCTGGGTCCTCAAGTGAAAGACCGCACCAGTTATCCGTGTTTAACTTCACCTTGTTCTCTCTGGCCTCTCTGGGTCTTTATGAAGCCTTATTTTAGGACCTCTGTTTTCTGCTCTCTATCCCATCATGGCATACATTTGATAAGTATGCCTTGTCGCTTTTTATCCAAGTCTTTAACAGAAATGTTCAATTGTGCCGAGTGAAGACAAATCCACTGAAAATTTCTCTCCAGGATGGTGGCAGTTCATTTTCTGTCACCTTATAAATTATGAACTCGTCATGAATTACTACTCTGAAACCTTATCTAGTGCCTACCTTCACTGTTTCCATGAAAAGAGACCTGTACAATTATTCAACATCTAATGCATCCACACTGTCCTAAAGGAATAATCCTAACAGCTACTGTTTACTGCAGACATACTATGTGGGGGCACCACAAACCTGACATACTAGTATTATTACCTATGTTTTGACAAATGAGAGGACTGCGGTTAAATCAGCAGCAGAGCTGGGAACTGAATCCAGGCAGCTGTGCCTTCAAGCCCCCTGATCTACTGGCATCTATGAGACCAGTAGGACTGACTTACTCTCAGTGAATCCATGCGGGCTATGGGTGCGTGGTTTCCTTTCCAAAATGCTCAGAAATCATCTCTTTAGCAGTATTTTCTAGAACCTCACACAGATACAACTTTAAAATCCAAGTGCAAGCAGCCATTCTGGGGAATCTACCTTCTTTCCTTCTGGAAAACTGGAAATAAATTTGTTGGCCTTCTGACACCCTTTCCCGTCTCCTTAATTCTTCAAAAAAAAAAAAAAATTCAAACAAATATTTTGCTGCTGATTTACTATCCCCCAGTACCCATTCACTCGAGCTATGAATCTTGGACACATTTCAAGCAGGTAGTTTTAATTTCCTTTTAAGACTCAGCACCTGCTCCTCAGACTTGAAATCCAGGGTTATGGATGAGCTGTATTTGTTTGGAGGTTTTTGTGTGTAGAATGCATTTTCTAGGAAGGTAGCTCTGGTCACATTTTCTCAAAGGAGAGAATGAACTAAGGGTTTCTTCTCTTCCATTATAAAAATACTCTCTGCAAAGAGGAACGGCGGCAAACCAGAGAGGAGTGGTCCTCCTTCCCTCCTCATCAGCACCTTCATTGGTGCGAAGGTGAGACCATCCTTGCTGGTCCTTCTCCCTGCGCTGGGTGGCCTTTCCTGGGGTGGGGTGGGGTGGGGTGGGTGTGGCTTCAGTCTATTTGACAGGTCTGTGCCTCTCCTATATCGGCTTAGTTTTGGGCTGTACTTAATTTTGTTCCTTGGAGAGCTCTCTGTTCAGGGGCCTTAGTTCCCCCTTTCTTGGTCATCAGGAGCAGCTGAGATATAGAAGCCAGGCCTGCTCCTCACTCCTCTCTGTCCTGAGCTCATCCTTAGAATCCTACACAGTTTCTAAAGCTTCCCTTCTTCAAGTGGAGAACACCTGCCTCCCTCTGCCCGGTCCCTCCTGCACTGGCTACCATGCCCTGACAGGGCTGCTTTACCCACAGTGATCCTATCACCACCATCTTCTTGATGAGAATTTCATTCAAAGAAGCTACCCTAACTGAGATGAAATTATCAGCAAGGCCAACCAAGACTGTCAAGTACTGTGAATCAACTTCTGGCACACAGTGAGCACCTCTCTCACCTCTAGGCCAATTCTGCCATCTGTGCCAGGAGCACGTCTCCATGTCCTTCCTCCACTGGGGCAGGTGGCCCGGCTGCATTCTCTCACACTATTGCTGCTCCCCTCCCCTCTGCCCCCACCCTCCTGCTCCCAGAGTGCTCCACTCTCGGGTCCTGGCTGGCTTTCCATCCCTTCTTGACACACGGTGCTGCTACACCTCCCTTCATAACAGGTCTGCTGCTTCTGAATGGGGCACAGCCTTCCACCAGTACATCCTAACCCTGAGTCCCATCCCACCAAGTGCAGTGATCCCTAAGATGTTATTGTTACCATTCTACCTTACAATCTCAAATGCATTTCATTTTGCATTGTACATCAGCATATAAATATCTGAGGTCTTACCCTAAGGCCTCTGAAAACCTCTCTGATAATCCCTAGGCACCTCTTACATCATTACCTTATTCTCATTCAATGTGAAAGGTCCCCAGGCTTTCATCCTATTTTAAGAATGTTCATTCGCCCCGAGGGACAAATTTTATTCAGATGCCAAGCTGTGTGCTCATTACCTCAGCAGCTCCTTATATATAAAACTGAACCCTCACAAGAAAAGTGGCCACTTCTCACTGTAACAGTGTTCATGGTTCCTGAACACAGTCATCTGCATGTTAGTATGTTAAATTCTGATGAAAACTGCAGTTCTAAATATTCACTTAGGAGGTCAGACACTTTATAAGGGAATGTAACATATAAAGACTCGCTCTCATTGTGAAAAACACTAATAAAGATTACTGCTTTATTTATATACCTTAAACAGCACTCAACTGTGCAACTCAAAACAAAATTGTGCACATTATACCGTGGTAACCACACCATATGTGTACTTAAATTATACAGACATACAACAGGGAGACAAGGCAGGCAGGAGCGGGAGGAACAGTTCCAGTGACTCCGCCCCCGCCCCCGCTCCCCCTACCCCTTGCGTTTAATAAACAAGCTTTGGCCTGAGCACGAGATGGGAGAGGTAAGTCCACTGCGCCCTCGAGCCTGTTCATAATAGTGAAATCCCTGTCCTGAACGTGCTTCCAGTATTTAAAGACACGCATATTCCAAATTAACACAGCCCTGAACAGAGGCCAACTGCTTCGTCTGATGCTTTATACGTTCCAATGCAGGAGAGAAATCTGATTTTTACATGTACTGTATTCTATATACCGTATTTGATTGGTAATTGAACAGAAAATTGTACTTTTGACCATATAGGACTTCTGTCTTTTAGAAAGACTTTAGAATCTACCTTTCCGACCTCTTTTAAGCTGTGACTCTACTGTGTATATCTGAGTCTCACACACACACACACACACACACACACAGAATATAAAGTCTCTCTCCCCGCTAGAGGGCAGCCGTGCACAGTCTTGGAGGGTAGAAAGTTTAGGGAAAAAAACAGCACACCCGTTAATCTGACTTGCATGTATTTAGAATTCTATAGTTTTTATGTTACCTTGAATGTGGCAAACGCATCTGAAGCTATGTCAAATGTTGACATTTCGACATATCTGAAGAAATCATAAAACTGTTCTGACCACAAAATGATTTTTGCAAGTGGTTCATGTCTGATGCATTCTCTTAACATTATTCCACAATTTAGAGCTATTTCTGGAGATTCATACCTGCAAAAAGAAAAAAAAGACAAATATGATTGCCTTCTTCCCCAATTACTGCTTTTTAAAAACTCCAACACTGAACAGTTCCAATTTTTAGAACAGGAAGTTTCAGATGTGTCCTAACTGACCAGAGCAGGTTACAAAATGCATTCCTCTTAGAGCAGAATAGGTGCTCAGAGGACTTGACTCTAGAGGGCACACACACAATAGTTGGTCGTGACTGCTTCAAACCTAAGAAAAGTAATAGCCATGAGGATGATCATGTGAATTGAAGTCCACTACTTAAGCTAAAAGGTTTAAAGAGAAATGTTCAGGATCACACCTCCAGTAGGGTTAATTTTACATGTGGTGCTCTCAACACTTCAGAAAAACCAAAAGCTGAGTCAGAAAACAATATGAAATACAAAATAGTTTCTTAAATTCATAGTACCTAAATGGGTCTATGAAATATATAGCATTTATACTTCAGTTGTTTCAAGATAACACTCAAAATAGACTCTTGGCAACACATAAATACCACAAAGCTGACAGCCTCGTCTTGAGGATGTCACCAAGTGCCAGGTCAGGGATGGCCCAAGGGCTCTCTCAGTGGACACAGGCGACCCCATGACATCCTTCATCAGCTCTCCAAGCACGGCCGTCCTTCACACCCATCTCAACGCCTCTCGCCTCTTCCTGCCCGATGAGTAGAAAGAAAACCTCCTTCTCCCCTCAGCCTAGCAGCCTTTTCCGTTCTGACACACACCAAACCTCTTGGACTGGACTCTGCTACTCTGCTCAGAAACATCGCTCTGTTCCTCCACTTCCTTTCAAGATGCAGGCACAGGTTTAATCTCTTTCCCCACTCACAGTGTCCTCTGGTTTCCTGCCATTGACTCCATTTCCCAACATGCTACTAGGAAGGGCCTCCTCTTGGCTAAAATAAATGGTCTTTCCTCATAACACAAATTCTGCTAGTCTCCTGACATGCAGATCTTTGCTTCTCTCTCTTTAAAAAAAAAGAAAGAAAAACTCTCCCAGTTCTCCTTTCTACCTCCTGACTGTTCCCATTTCTTGCCTGGCTGAGGTCTTTCCTCCGTTGCCTCTGGCCTGCTAGTGACCGGCCTTATGACCTCATGGCTCCCAGCATGACTCCTAAATTGCCCCACTCAGAGCCACCCTGAACTGTAGTTAGGTGTTTTCTGTTGCTTCTGGACAACTTCAGTTAAAGTCTACCATCAACTCTCTGGGTCTAATTTGGCATCACTATTTTGTTTCAGTTACTTGTGTCTAAAACAGGTCTAACAGAACTTTCTTTGATAATGGAAATGTTCTGTATCTGTGCTGTCTACTGAGCACTTGAAAATTGGCTAGTATGACTGATTGTTAAATGTTATTTGATTTAAATTAATTAAAAAAAATACCTGCATGCTGTTAGCAGGTGCTGTATTGAACAGCACAGTTCTAAACCTTCCCTCTTTATCCACTCCTAATCTTCCCATCTTCAGTTCACCACTACTTTTTAATACTTGAGATAGCTCAGTCTCCTTTCCTTTGATCCATTCCCACTGCTGCATGAAGTCACACCTCCTCATGCAAGTGCCCCCTAACTAGCATCTTTGTTCAAGCTGTATCTAAACAGATCTACCCAACGTACAAGTATATCAATAGCCTTTCCAGCTCAGGGCCTTAAAATGATTCCTTCTTGCTAATCAAATGGACAAAATTCTGGGCTATGACGTGCAGGCTTCCCTGCAGGAGGTACCTTTCCTCTGAGAGGCACCGCTGGGCCAGGGCACATCCTGATTATCTCCCTGCTGTTGCTGATCACCGTGCTCATTCTCACCCCGGTACTTACTCCCTTTTTTCGGTCTATGCATATTCTAAACTATCTGGAATCTCAAGCCTAAGTCCTACTCTGTTATCAACTCTTGCCTTACTGCCTAAACCCACGTTTTATCCCCTGAAATCCAACAGAACGGGTATCTAGTAGTAGTATCCTTTTGTTGTACAAATGTTCATCACAGACCCTCAACCAGATCAAAACGACATTCCTTTGTGTCACCTGCGGCACGGCAGCTGGAATGCTGACTGGCTCTTAGGTGACGAGAATGTCTGCTCACAAAATGGCTGATCGCACAATTCATTTCAGCTGATCTGTAACAGGCAGGAGACTAGAGAGACGAGGGTAAGATACTTTCGTACAACAAGTAGGGAAGGCTTTGATGGCAATTTGTCAAGCTTATCTTGAATGATTAAACCACAAACCAATGAGTACAAGGCAAACAGTTATGCTGCACAACCTGTTAGCACTAGAGTGGAGAGCACATTAACATTTAAATCGCCAGTGAAAAAACCTACTGCCCACAGATGCAGACTAACACTAGCAACAAGATCATTTTCAAATGCACGCTAATACTGGCAGCATAACCCCCCAAAATGTCTAACATCAAAGAACTTCTAGACTGGGTGGATAATCACATTGCATGAAAGTAGTTCAAACTAATTAATCAACAAAAGCAGAAAAATCTTAAAAAGGTAGCTCACAAGACTCCTGGAAGAAATGGCTGTTTCTGGGTCTCATGCAGGAACCTGCACAAAATGAGCAAGGGACCAGACAGCAAGGAAGCTATCAAAGCCTAATGGGGTTTTGCCAAAAAGACACAGGAGCCAATCTGAAGGAGCTCCCGATAGCCCAAGACAGGGCAATTTGGACATAAAAATTTGGTCATAATGACTGTAATGGATTGAAACACATCAAATATATTTTAAAACCCCCTAAAACTTGAGTTTATAATGATGCTTCAAACAGTAATATACTCATTGCTCATCTAAGGAAGTAGCTAGGGTACCAACTGTTTATACTAAAAAAATGATAATTCAAGTGAAAAAAATCAAGCATCTATTCTGTTTTTCCTACAGCAGTCACTGATGAGGAACAAAACACATTTACTATATGGAGAATGAATAACAGAATTAGGAAATCGCCATTCTCAATCTAGGCAGTGATCCTCAGTGGGTACTGAAAACGTTTAGGTGAAGGGTTGATGGAGAACTTCATGAGAGACAGATTAGACGGACAACACGTGCACCCACTGACCAGTCTAAACATGACCCGAAGAAGGACAACTAGTGTTACCCAGTAAGAAGTACACAGCCCCATTCGTGAAGAATTCTTCAAAACTGAAGCCGAATCTAATCAAACCTCTAGACCTGATCACCAGTTAAAAAGAACAGAGGCTAGAGAAACATGATACATGAAACCACAGGGTGTAAATCTAAAATATATGATTTTTCTACAAAATAAATAACCCACTTGCTTCAACAAATAAATGGTGTTAAAAGAAGAGGGCAGGAATTATTACAGATTAAAAGACACTTAAGAGTCACAGCAGCCGAATTCAGTTTGTGAAGTTGCTTGAAAACTGATTTAAACAAAGTAACTGAAAAATGACATTTTTGGTGAAAATGAAGGAAATCTGAGCACTGACTGGGTATAAGATGTGAGGTTTTTAAAATGATACTATAATTATGTTAAACAATCCTTTATGTATTATGTACTAGTGCTGCACACTGGAGTGATGTGTGTGAGGAAAACAGGAGGCAAGGAATAGACGAAACAAGAATGACAAAATGTTAGTAACTGCTGAAGCTGGGTGACAGGAGAGAAGGGTTTCTTGTATTATTCCCTCCAGTTTTATGTATATTTTCCACATTAAAAACTAAAAAGGGTGGGGGAGGGGTTCTGTTGGATCCCAACACCAAGGGCTTCCCCATGCTTCTCACCTCCCTAAGCCGAGGTTTCTGCTCTGGCCAGCTCAGTGGAGAGTCTTAAACCTTTCTTTACATTGTATCTCAAAAGTCTGACTTTATATGATATTTAACAATGTTTTTCGTATCATACCCCTTACTATTCTAAAGTGAAAACACAGGCAGAGTTAACTAATTTATAGATTTTAATAACCACTGCTTTCTATGGAAAAAGGAATATTGGCTTTAAAAATACACAAAGACATCTGGAAGCTGCTCTAAGAACACCAAAATGTCAGGCTACTCACTACATGCTCACACATGCAGTGCTAGATTGAGACAACAAAAAATTAGATGCCAAAAATTCTGTATGGCAACATCTGAAGAAGCAACATAGATAGTTAGAACTAGAATGAAGGAAATAGGATGCTGGCATCCAACACACGCACTGACTCATGATTTGCCTGAACAAGTCTGAACTTGGGGGAAGTGTTAAACCACAGAGATACGAATCAGAGTGAGGCAAGCTGCCCAGCTCGGGGCAGGGGAGCAGGCTGATGCACGCCCACAGTCATGCCAGTAAAACGCTCGCCCGTCAACTTGACAGCACACACCGGTGCACACCGTACCCAGAGCTGGCAACCGCTCCGGTGTGAAACAACAAGAGGCTACTCTGACAATCAGTGAGAAGAGAGAGAGGATTTTTTTTAAGCTTCAATTGTAAGGCATTTTTTTTAGTTTTTGTTTGTTTGTTTGTTTGTTTGTTTTGAAACTGACAGGCTACCCAAAGATAAATGCCTGCTTAGTCCAACAGTAATTCTAAGAAGATGCAGTGTGAATTACCAAATTAAGTGGGTTAGCGAATGGACATACACAGGTGCACTGCAAAGGGGACAATGCCATAAACATGACTTTGTAGACTGAAGAAGGTTAAGCTATACAGCGTCCACGCTCCACTTACTGGGCAGCCTTTACTGCCTTACAGTGTGCACATATGTCCAAATAAGATGTCTTTAACTGTAAGATTTAACTGGTATTTCATATAATTAAGGTTTTTACATCTTAGAGTGGTGAAACGAGGCCACAAAGGACTTACCTCTTTCTTCAGTCATGCATGATTTGAGACTTTAAAGCATCACAATTCACCTAACTTTAAAACCCCATGGGCATTTTCAAATTCAGTTTAGCTCACAGGTTGAATTTTAAGGACAGAAATGTGTTCAAGATCTATGGAAAAATGAGCTGCTCAAACTACAGAGAAAATGCTTTCCCACATTTACCATACTGTTTTTGCCCAAGACCATCTTCCCTTTGTATTTTTCAAGTCAAAAATGCAAATTTTATTACATTATACATACCCTTTCAATAACATGAACAAAATATTCTGCTGGGTGCAGATGTATTCAACAGTAGGAGTTCTTGTACCAATTTGTCTTCTGAGAATATTGTTGAAAATTTGAGCCACATCTTTTTTGCCCTATTAGGAAGACAAAAATATTTACCTGACTAAGTATCAAAATGCCCATCCACTCTCCCAAATAAACTAAAATCAAGGCACTGCATATTTATAATTGTGACTGAATATCTTAGTTTAAAATGTTCATAGACATTAAAGTTTCTTATTTTATTTCCTTTATAATTCCAAATTCTAACTTTTAATAGTAAAATATTTTTGACATGAATAATGTGTTGACAAAGTGAAATCTTACTTCATATAATTTGAACCATTTCTAACTCTTAGAATCATGCTGACTCAGGTATGAAAAACAAAACATTGCTATATGCTTACATTGTTCAGCGGTCTGATTCCCACCCAAACGGAACAAGAAGCTTCAAGTAGGATGCTCATACTGTAAACAATACAGATAGCTTCCTTTTATAGTGGTAGAAGGAGAAACTATACTCTGCTAGTATAAGAAAAGTGAAAGAATTCTCAAAGAAGTTAAGCTTTAATGGTAAGTAGATATATCCTATTAAACTAGGTCTACTTGGGAAAAGCTTTACATGGATTAATAACGAAGGTACTAAGTGTCACATGATGCAATAGTTTAGAGATCAGAATTATACCACTGTATTTTACTAAACAAAATAGCGCGATGTTAACGCTATATGGTGAATCTTATAATGAGAAAGCTGCACAAGAATCAACAAATAGAGAAGCAGACTCCAAGAGATGTTTCAGAGCAGCCACCTGCTGTGAGGCTGACAAGTATGCTGGGGAGTAAGGGAAATGCTGGCTTTCCAGAGATCCCCCTGGGGCCTGTGCTAGGTCTGGAGTAGTAACGGCAATCTCTAAGAACCAGTTTCAAGGGCACACATTTCTTTTAAATTCATGTCTCTAAAGTCCCAAGTGACTTTAAACTCGGGGTACAGGTTGGGGAGCTGGGTGGGTAGACAAAGAAGGAACTAGATGTTCCAGTGCATTCCCACCTTTGCAGCAGAAATAAAAACTGTTGTTAGAATTTGATACTCCATTAAAAATACATGAAACCAGCTATTAAGTGGAAATATCATAGTTCTATCTGTTCTAAAGGACAGAAATACATTTTTATTCTTTTTTATTATCTACAGGTAATATACTCAAGTAGCCTATGAACCACACCTTCCCATCCTTCTCCGAAGTTAAATCTGTCTATAAGTTTGTCATTTTCCCCCCTGGTTTTTCAAACACCTACATAGATATCCAATCCCTCAGAACAATAAACACTGGGGCTTGAAACAAAGCACACCTACGACAAAGAGTCAAAGAGGAGACTGCTCATGACCATGCCAGAAACCTTCATTACACGCTTCTCAGAACAGTATCAAGGACCATTCTTCTCACTATTAAATTCACTGAATATCTAACCATCAGATCTGGTATGGTCTGGCTGTATAAGCCTGGGAAAGGATCTCAAATGCCTCCCAGGGCTGGTCAGGAAATGCAAACGAGTGCAGCAGGCCCTGAGGCAGAAGAGCAAGCTGTGCTGCCTGTAGCAAACTCAAGTGCGGATGCCTCCCGCGTGGCAGGCGGAGGGGGCCGTGCAGGACCACACGCCCAGTGCTGCCAAATGTTCAACAGAAGCCAGAAATTCAAAATTGTGTATATAATCTCCTGTCAGTTTAAGTTACCCTAACTTAAATATTTAAAAGCAGTGCCAAACAAACACCTATAATCTCTGCTGTAATAAGTTCTCAACAAGTTAAAAAAATTAGGCGTAACTAGATGTTCTCTAAGATCTCATCTATCTCAACAACTCTAAAAGTCTATTCTTCTTTAGACTGTTTATTCCTTGAGAGCCAAGGACCAGTGAATTACGTAAAACAGCAGCTGTATATTAAGTACAACCTAAATGAAAGGGCATAATGAATACCTAAGAAACTTCACATACAATGTAGTGAAACAGGGGGGTAGCGGGGGGAACCTGGCCTAAGCCCGAGACGCCCTTGAGCTCCTGCCCTGGCCCCGCTAATTAGGCAGACAGCCCGGGCATGCTTGCAGGTCAGTTTCCCTGAGCCAAGAGCCCAACAGGAATCGTAAGGAGTTTCAAAGGAGAGAACACACGGAAAAGAGCTATAAAAATTGATTTCTTACCTCAAAGTCAATAAGCTGTAAGTCAGCTACCAGGGTGCTAAGGAGGCCACTGTTATACAGTTCCTGAGCAAGCTGTGCCACTGCTTCTGTCTGTGGCTCTTTTTCATTTGTGCCGTACAGAATTTCTTTCATGGCAACCAGATTTTTGGAAACTTCTTCTGTAGCCTGATTTTGTAGGAGAGGAGAAAAGTAATTCATTTAAACAAACATAAACAGCATACGTACATTTGCTAAATACCTTCCCCATATATTATGTACCCACAGATTTTTGTACAAGAGAGTGGGAAAGCCCCATCCTTAACCTCAGGAGTCAAACACTGAGTGAGAGTGAGTGAGTGAGAGAGAGAGAGAGAGAGAGAGAGAGAGAGAGAGAGAGAGAGAGAGAGAGTGTGTGTGTGTGTGTGTGTGTGTGTGTGTGTGTGCGCGCGCACGCATGCGCCCATGTAGGGACTGACATACGCGTTCAACAGAGAAGGCTGCCAGATTCACAACCTGCACACCTGAATTCTGAAAACAACGTTGTTATAGTAGAAGCAGGGAGTAAAGGTTCAATTCTGCCTCCCCTGAGAGAGAAACAACGTGGAAGAGGCATGTGAGCTGACCCTGAGAACTGGGAGACACTGACAAGCAAGGACCCGCTGGGGAGGAGACTGGGGGAAAGGACTGACAGGGACTGGGCTGAGGGAGAGGAAGCAGCACAGGGCCTGTCAGAGAAAAGGTGTGGAGGGAATAAGGGAGTAATGGCAGAAATGAAGCAGAAAGAGGCCTTGAATGGAAAGCTAAAATATTAGCAATAAATAAAAAGACACTAAAAGGTTCCTACTTCTGGCCAAGATGAAGAACAAGGGTCAGATTTACCTTTCCCCATGAAAAGGGCCAAAAATTGGAGAAAATATATGAAACAATGAATTTTAAACATGAAACTTCAGGCAGCACGGGACAGCGAGCCCTGAGAGAAGGGAAACAAATGAAGTGAACCTCACAACTGCCCTGGCTTATTACCCAGACAGAATCTCTAGGCCATATCACAGGAAGGGAAAGACAGGCAGAACAGGCAATCTCCTCATGAGGAGACCGAGCTCGGCATATACGGAGGCCGAGGAGACGTGTTAGTTCCGCAGTGCAAAGTACCAGAAAGCAGAGAGAGGCACTGAACGGGTGTTAGAGACCTGCAAAGACGCACTTGCTTCTCCAGCTGAGTACTGATAAGCACATGCATACAAGGAAAGCACCCCAGGCCGGGGAACAGAGCCATGGAGCTCACACAAGGCTCACATCAACCTGATGGAAAACCTCATATTCACAGGCAGCAAGCAGAGCTCTCAAAGGGCTTTGTCTCTGCTGTTATAAAAAATTAGTCCTGGACTAATTTCTGCTCTAGTCCTGCCAAACAATGAAAAGCAAGCCTAGAAAGAATTGAAACTGGAAAACACAACCATTAAGGGGGAGAAGAACCAATCAATAGAAATAGCCCTGCAAAGTGACACAGATGGTAGAAATTAAATAAGGACATTGAAAGTTACCATAACTACTGTCAATATATTCAGGGCAAAAAATGAGCATGTTAAGTAAAGGTAAGGAAGACATAAAAAAAAAAAAAAAAGACCAAAATCAAACACTTAAAAACAAAAATTACAGTATCACCTCACACCAGTCAAAACGTCCATCATCGAAAAGTCTACAAATAATAAATGCTGGAGAGGGTATGGAGAAAGGGAACCCTCCCACACTCTTGGTGGGAATGTAAATTGGTGCAGCCACTATGGAGAATAATATGGACGTTCCTTAAAAAACTAAAAAATAGAGTTACCATATGATCCAGCAATCCCACTCCTGGGCATGTATCTGAAAAAAACTAATTCAAAAAGATACATGCACCCCAGTGTTCAACAGAAGCACTATTTACAACAGCTAAGACATGGAAACAACCTAAATGTTCATTAACAGATGAATGGATAAAAAAGATGTGGTGTGTATACACACACACACACACACACACATATACACACAATGGAATATTACTCAGCCATAAAAATGAATGAAATAATGCCATTTGCAGCAACATGGATGGACCTAGAGATTATCATACTAAATGAAGGAAGTCAGACAGGGAAAGATAAATATCATATGATATCACTTATATGTGGAATCTGAAAAAATGATACAGATGAACTTATTTACAAAACAGAAATAGACTCAAAGACATAGAAAGAAACTAATGGTTACTAAAGGCGGGGGTGGAGGGATAAATTAGGAATTTGGGATTAACAGATACTACTATATATAAAATAGATAAACAAGGATCTAAGGACAGGGAACCATATTCCATACCTTGTAATAACCTATAATGGAAAAGAATCTGAAAAGTAATAGATACGTATATGTACAACTGAATCACTTTGTTGTACACCTGAAACACTGTAAACAACTCTACTTCAATAAAAAAAATAAAAACTACAGGGTCTGAAACAAAAATGACACTGGATGGGATTAACAGATTAGACATTATGGAAGAAACGGTTAGTAAATATGAAGACAGAGCAGCAAAAGCTATCCAAAATGAAACACACAAGGGGGGGAAGAGCACATCAGGATACTGGAAGCAGTCTGATACATGTGTAACTGTAGTCTAACATATGTGTAACTACAGTCCCCAAAGGAGGGGGAAGGCAGACAAAACATATGAAGACATAACAACTGAAAAATTTCCAAATTTAATGGAAACTGTAATCCCATGGAGGCAAGAAGTTTAAAAAAAATTCTAAGCACAAGAAACAGGGAGAAAACTATGTCAAGGCATGGAAAAATCAAATTGCTTAAGTTCAATGAAGAGAAAAACTTATGGCAACTAGAGGGAAAAAAAACATTACAAAGAATCAAAAAATGACAACAGCCTTCTTGACAGAAATGATGCAAGTCAAAAGATAGTGGAAGAACATCATTAAAGTTCTGGGGAAAAACAAAACTAAACTGTCATTGTAGAATCCTATAACCCACTGTAAAAATATCATTCAAAAATGAAGATGAAATAAGAGTTTTTGAGACATAGAAAAGCTGGAAGATTTTGTCACTAGCAGACCTGTGCTATAGGAAATGTTTAAGGAAGTCCTATAGGCAGGAGATTCAAGGTGAGAACCTGTATATACAGAAAAGAAGGAAGAACACTGGAGATAGTAATGCAAATAAATATAAAAGATTTTCCTAGTATTTAAAAATAATTGGCTGTTTAAGTAACTGTATTCTGGGGTTATGACATATGTAGACCAAGAATATGTGGCAACAGTAACTCAAAGGGAGGTTAGTGTTGTAAGGTTTTTCTATGTGAAGCAGTATCTATTTCTTGAAGACAAACTAAAAGTTAAATGCATATACTGTAAATCTTAAAAGAACCACTATAAAACAAAACAGTTACAGCCAATACACAGAGAAAGCAGGTTATTAAATGTATACGAAAAATATGAAGGCTATAAAAAGCTAAATAAACAGAAGTATTTATGACCAGAAATATACCTCAGGGAGATTACTTAACACAGAGTCAGAGGACAGCAATGCTTAATGCTACCTAAAGAATCATCTAGGTCCACGGTGTTCCCTTTTACAACCTCATAATCCTCTTACCAAATGGTCACATTGCTTCACTTTAAATATTTCCAGTGTCCAGTAATGAGTATGAACAGATTTTAGAATCAGACAACTGTTAGAAAATGTTATAGTGAGACAAACATTGCCTCACCATAGTGTCTGCTGGTCCTGGGCCTGCACTGCAGATAAGCCAGTCTCCTAACGTCTCCTCCACATAAAGGCTCCTCACTGAAAACAGCTTGTCTGTCTTCCCCAAATAGTCTTCTCCAAAAACCTCCGCTCAGCTTCTTTAACTGTCCTCCTTATTAAAGGCAGGACTAACATTTCAACTCTATCCAGATGGAATGATGCAGAAGACACCAGACAGCCACTTTCCTGCAAACGCTGCAAATGTCATTGTAGCTCAGGACCGCCATGAAGAATTTCTGCAGTTATATCATATAATTCATTCAAAGCCAGATCTTTGAATAACACTGCAATGATGGCTTTAATACTTCTCGCTATTTAACTTAATCTCATTAACAGCCCATCATTCAACATTGTGGAAGTATTTCTGAATTCTGAAGGACATCCAGTATGCCAGCTATAGCTCTCATTTGTATTAACTGAAAATCTGATAGGTAGGTATGTCTCCCATGCCTCAATCCCTAACCAAAATGCTGAAAAGGAAGTAGCTATGAATGGAGCCTTTGAATCATCACACTCTTTTCAGCAACAATCGGCTAATAATCTTTTGGGTGTGGTTGCTCAGCCACTTATATCTATACTTATTTCCAAATCACATTCAAAAGGCTTTTTGCTAACTACTCTGATTAAAATATGAATATACTATTTCCTCCATATTTCCTGAATAAGAGGACATGAAATGAAGTTATTTGGTATGACTTCTTTACTTAGTCTTTGCTGGTTTCTACTGACTACTGCTTTCTTTTCTAAATGCTTATAAATTATCCTCCTCCTAATCCCATCATGAAACCTTATTCAGTATCAATATTAAGCAGAATCTTTACCTTTTCCAGTCTGCTGTTACTACTCTATTCTGTTAATGCCTTAGATTTCTGACAGCAGTTTGTCATCATCCCATATATAAATCTTAAGTATCTCAGCATGTACTTTTTCTGAGCCAGGTGATAAAAATCACTTATTAGCAGTAAATGTTCTTTTATAATCTAATTACATGTGTTGCCTTTTCAATTTCTTTGTATTAGTCTTTATTCTTAAGACGATTCTCTTTGACAGGGCAGAATCTGGCAATTAGTAGGTTTTCTGAGTATTATCTGTGGATTTTATTCAGTGACCCTATGTAGTAGACCTCAGCCCCCTTTGCTTCTTTGACTAGATCAAAGCTTGGGGGCTTTTAACAACCCTTCATGTGCCTGAGTTTTATACTCTGCTTTGAAATCATGATAGGATTTTGAATCTGAATTCAGACCATACTCTATGCTTTCTGATAGTAAAAGATGAGTAAGAAGTGGGGGTGTATTTTAAGGCATGGGGTTTGTTTCTGAGGTGATGAAATTTCTAAAATTGACCATGGTTGTGGTTGCACATTATCTGTGAATAAACTGAAAACCACTGAATGGTACACTTTGGGTGGGTGAATTGTATGATGTGCAAGCTATATTGCAATAAAGCTGTTTTTGAAAAACAGAGGAGAGAAGCAAGGAAACAGAAAGCTACTTAAGGGACTTCTGAGATTAAAGACATCCTGGTTTCACACATAAAGCTCTCTTCTTGCCTTTCAGAAGACGACACTGTCACCTACATCATGAGTGTGGAGGAAAATACCAATGGAATTCCCTCATCTGCTAACCATTATACCCCTCGACCTATATTAACCCTCCTCGCTCTGGATTCCACTCACCTCCTTGCTTTCTCAGGATCTCATCCCATCTGTTATCTCCTTCTCATATAGTCAGCTCCCCTCTTACTTGATTCCCCTCAAACTCAATTTTAAATATGATCAAGATTTTCATTAACAAAATTACATAAGCTCTCCTTTGACTGCATAACCCACTCCCAGCTACTGCCTACCCATAATTAAACCTCTCAAAACACCTACCTGTGTTTTATAGCCCACATATCTTTCCAGTTCACTCTCCACCTCAATCCCATGTGCCTTCTATGACTAGTACTTTATAACTTTAAGACAGTTACCAATGACCTGCCTGCCATTAAACACAATTTTCAGTCTTCATTACATGTGTGCTCTTGGCAGCATTTGAAGTTGTTGATTACATCCTTCTTTTAAAACTGATCCTCCCTGTCCTCTGTGACTTACCAAAACTCTAATTTTTTTCTTCCTGTCTCGCTGGTTGCTCCTTCTAAGTCTCCTTTTCAGCTCATCCTCCTTGACTGGGCCATTTAGACACTGGGAATTCCTCAAGGCAGAGCACAAGGCCCTCTTCTCATTCTGTCATCTCTCCCTAAGTGATCTCATCCGCACCCACATCTTTAATTAACCCTTAAATGCAGATGCCTCGCAGATTCCTATCTTTAATCCAGTTCTCTTACTAGTATATTAAACAGCCTACTCAAAATGTCTCTACTTGGATGCTTCAAGGGACCTCAGACCTAACGCACCTAAAACAGAACTCATGACCTTGCCTGATGCCTGGTATTCGTCCCTTGTCCCATATTTCTGGGAGTGATACCACTGCTGATGCTCTTAACATCTCAGAAACTTAGGATTAATCCTCTTCCATCTTCCTCACACTGCCCCAATATCTACTTCATCATCAAGTCCCCCATATCCATCTGTTTATCCCCCCACCATCACCATCCAAGTCAGAGTCTCCGTAACTCTTGTCTGGACTACTGAGTAGACTACCGACTGGTTTCCTTGAATCCCCTACAGTCCATTCTCCACATAACAACTAGACCAATCTTTTCATAACAGAAATATGATTAACATTTGTGCTCAAAACTTAAAAGGCTTTGTCTTAAAATGCTTACATTTTTGTGTTTCAAATGCTTTAATTACCTATTGCTCTTAGGATGGAGAAAATTTCCTTTTAACATGGCCTGTAAAACCCTGAATCGTCTGACCTACCTCTCTGACTTACCTTCCAGTGCAATTCCTCCCCCCACTATCTATACACCAGTGCTCTGGTCACACTGGTCTCCTGTCAGGGTCCTTGCATACGTGGTTTCCTATGCCTGCAACGTTCTTTGTGCTCACATCCTGCCCCACTTCCTGGCCAACTCCCACTCTCCCTTCATTGCTCAGCTCAACGATCACTTCCTCAGAGAAGTCTTTCTAAGTAAATTCTATCATACATTCTCCTACCACCTGGTCCTTCTTCAGTGTTTCTCAGAGCTGCATATAATTCTGCTTTTCCTTATGATTTCTAATTAATGTCTGTTTCCTTCTGCTCCATCAGGAGCCCAGTGCTTGCAGGTGCTCTGTACATGCTTCATGAAATGACTGAACATCAGTATAAAATCCAGAGGAACATGGGATGGAGGGAAATGTGACATTATCACACCATAAAGTCAAGGAATTCCTTCTTTTAAAGTAGTGCAGATACAGGGGCTGGAAGGAAGGACACCCTGCAACATCTCACCGAGAAAAGTTAAGGGAATCTACTTGGTAGAGTTACAATGGCGAGCAAGGAACCTAACTCCTCGTTTTCTCAGAGAAAACAGTCTGGAAGAATACACACCAAACTGAGTACAGTCTGCCTATGGCAAGGGGTAAAAAGAATACTTTCACTTTTCATTTGCCGTACTTTAGAGCTGTCTGTATGTTTTACAATTCATATTTTAATTTTTTTAAAGAGCAAAATACCATAGGGAATGAGATAAATAGATGAAAGTGTTCAGTATGTTGGTAACAACTGGTTTATCTTCCTATTTCTACTTTCGTTTCCCCCTTTTCACTCTTCCCCACACAACCCTAAACTTTTAAGATTTCTAACAAATAACTAAGTATATAGGTCACATATGTAAATAGGTCTACCAACCATGTAAATAGGCACTTAAAAAACAGCGCCACAAATGATGCCAAATAAAAAGCTAGTTTGGAATAGAGCTTAACAGATAAAAGGTTGACTCGAACTACTCTGAAATAGAGAATGGCACTGGGGACAAGAAACTTCCAAATACCTGGGTACTTCCAAGGTTAGTTACCATCTTCACAGGATAATCAGCAGCATGATATAAAAGAAAAACTAAACTTCATCAACTTTATTGTTTATTAACAGTCCTGATAAATGAGAGTGATCAAGTTCATATTTCAATTGATGACTTCTAATTTAACGCATATTTCAACTATTTGTGTGATTTCTGTTCCCCAATATATCAACCACACGTTGATTAAAAAAGAGCTTAAAAAATAAGTAATATGACCAACTATTACTAAAAGGTGATCAGAAAAGCTTAAGAATTTATGTGTTTCACCAGAAAAGGCGATGAAGAATTTACTGAATGAAGATGCCACATACAGAGCAAATAACTTGGCCATAATTCTTATTTAGATTTCACCTGGTTCTCTACATCAGCATTCATAGTAGTGACCCTGCCCAGTTCCCCATCTCTGGCCAGCCTGCATTATATCAATATGTTCTCTGCCTCCCTGACCACATCCTCCTTATCTGCCACCTTCCAGTTTGTCTCCTCACACCTACTCAGTAAGCTATTCACACTTACAGCTCCTCACACACTGTACCCACGTCAAGCTGCTGAGATCATCATGATACCTAATCCGCTGGGCTCCGTAATGACCGTGCTACCTGTCTGGGAAGACTGTATGTTTCAGGGCTGCCCGTGCCTGTGGCTCCAGGTCTCTCACTCCCCTACGCAACGCTGGATGGCCTTTACTGAAAATCTTCTCTACTTCAGCGCCCAGGGTTCTGAGCATTGCAGAGAAGGTGATGGAACTTGTGCACACTTGGTTCACTAAAATTCATCCTGTTCAATTGCCTTCACTCCCTCCAGAAACATTCCTTTCAGCTGGATTGGTTTTTAACCAGTTACTCCCAGCAGCAAATATTTTAAACAGTTGCTTCACTTTCCTCAAGAGGCTTTAGCTCTCTTTCCAGTCTACGTATCTGAACATTTAGCTTCACTCCTTCCATACTGAGATAAGACTTTCTAATGAAAACATCTTCAACTTCCTTGATCCATCTTGTGTATCCCTGCCATCCTCTGTCTCAACCCTGCAGACACAGCAGAATCACTTGGGGGACTTTTAAACAAAGATGCCCACTCCCCTAAGAGACTTGTCAAAGACAAAAGGAAAAATAGCACTTTAATATGGAGACAGCCCTTAACCATGTGACCAAACCTGAACAGTAACAAGACGACTGACCGCATGTGCCTCTAGAAAGGACATGCCACAAAGGGCACAGCATCACTTCTGTGGGTTTCTTGCCAAAAAGGTATCACTTGCATTGAATCATGAGGAAACATCAGCCAAACTCAAATTAAGGAAGATTCTACAAAATAACTGGACAGTATTTTCCAAAAGTGTCAAGGTGACTAAAGTCAAAGACAGATTGAGAAATTGTTCCGGACGATAAGAGACTAAGACGTTATAGCTAAATGCGACGTGTGATCCTGAATTGGATCCTGGTCCAGAAAAAGGACATTAGCAGGACAACTGCAGAAATTTGAAAAAGGTTGTGGATTACTTAATAGTACTATATCAACATTAGTTTTCTGATTTGATTGTTGTACTGTGGCTACATAAAATGTTAACATTTGAGGAAGCTGGGTGAAGACCACTCTTCTTGCAATCGTTTTTATCAATCTAAAAAGCTCTTCAATCTTCGTATTTTGCTTTTACTTCACAGGTAAGAGGCACCCCTCCTTAGTTCCCCAGCTGATGGCTCTATGTACGTGTGCTGGAGAAAGGGCCTACACATGGAGGGGGCCGGCCTTGAATCAAGTCCCCCCTTGCAATTCTGTCAATAGTGTGGCCTCATGGAAGGTTGCTGGGCTCAATGCCTGCTGGGATCCATTCCATTTCTGAAGATCTCAATCCCAAATAAGGGTTCTCCCAATTCTCTTTGACCACATCACCTATTCTCACTCTTTTGCCCTGGAAGCTTTGTCTCTGCTCAAGCAACCCTGAGAGACTGAATGCTCAAACTGCTCCCCTTCCCTCTCACAGCCCATTCCCCCCCTCCCCTGTTCTCCTCCTGATGCCACAGCAGTTGATACAGGTCTCAGTCCTGGCCTTGCAGTGCTGTTTCTTCTCATCCCTACCTTTCATTTCCCTACCATACATTCGAGAGCTTTGGGAAGGGCCTGCTTACGCGTCTTTATACCCTCCTGCCGCCAGTGTCTGAGATGGTGATTTGCACATGATCTGACTTCATGATTCTGTCACCTGACTGAACTGCCGGGAACATCTTGTCAGCAGAACCCGGGGTTCTGAGACACAGACGCCACGCTTGTGTGGCCAGTGAGTCTCTATTATGCTTCATGGGTACAGACTACTAACATGGTCAACTGTTTTATAAATACATGGTCGTGAGAGAAACCTGAGAGAACAGCCACTCTGTTGGGTGAGAAGCCCACTCCTTTGACTGGAAAATGACGCGGACCCTGCCTCACTAGCTCACTGCCGACTCGTCTCGGTGAGAGGCATAGAATTTTAATTCTTGGTAGTTTTCTTGCAGCTTTTGAGAAGTAGTTTGACCTGTGTGATTCTACTAAGTAGCCATACAGTGGGAGTTTGGGACACGCAGCCGAGCAAAGCCACAGAGGAAAGAGTCTGAGGCTGGGCAGTTTCTCAGAGTCAAGGCTCTGGGTTAAGAAGTGCCGCCCCTAACTACCGGCGGGGGGCGGGGTGGGGGGGAGGCAGGCATATTAATCCTCCACAAACAACTTTACTTCTAATTAGTATCTTAAAAAATATTTTTAAATTAAACAATTTAAGGTACAGGATCTACTTAAGCAGTAACAAATGTTCCAAAGTACACAACTACTACTTGCCTTACGAGTAACAGTACCAGAATTATACTTCTTTCCCTCCCAGAGTGAGCAGACAAGTAACTACTCCAAAATTTTCAGGGTAGTGCCCATAATAACTTCTCCAGTTAGAACTAAGACTGTAAGACTTCCTGTTTCCTCATCAAAAAATACGAGGTGGAAAAAAGTCAAACAGTACAAATGGCCTATTTCAAGACACCCACCAATTCAGGTTTCATGTTAAATCTCTTCCCTTAAGCCCAACGTTCCCACAGTATACCTGTCCCTGTACTATTTTACCATCAGCAGCAGCAACCACTCAGATACAAAACACTGATGCAAAAATACAATTTTAGAAGACCAGAGGAGGTACTCACTCACCCACAAGTTCTTCCAGATCATGTCTCTAAGGGCTCAAAGCCCTTATTACCCACTCCTCCTCTAGACCCAACAAGGCCCAACTATTTTTTTTTAATAGCTAAAGTTACTTGTGAAGCCTAGCTTATTAATATATAAAGCACACTTACAGTAACATGGTTAAAGTATAGATGAGGCTTAATTCAGAAATTAAAAGGCTAATAAACTTAAAAGAAGATATTCTACTTTATAATAATATTAACTTAAAATGATAAGAGATTTCCCTCCTCCTATCAGAGGCAAAGACTTCTAGAAGATGGGCTAGTAGTATTTTAGCAAAATATTATCAAAAAGCTTTTTTAAAAGGTGCAATCCCTCTGAATCACCCATTGTACTTATAGGGAATTTACCTTGGGGGAAATAGCTAATTACACAAAGATGTAAGTATAAGCAGTGTCATTTACAAGAGCAAAGGCTTAAAAGTAAAAGTTATCCCACTGAGCTGGTTAAATCATGGTGTGCCCATAAAATGTGAGATCATGGCAAGCTTTAAGGACAATTAAGTAGATCTATACTGATAAGCAAAGATGTTAACATTAAAATTAAAACACAAATGAGGTTCTAAAATAGCATGGTTTTGTGTGCAGTATCTTATCTGCCCCAGAAAGAGAGAGAGAGTCAGAATATGAATGAGAATTGGTGAGGATATCCTATCATCTTAACAGCATTCACTCGTGGGGCAGTGTAATCAGGATGAGCTTTATTTTTCCTTTCATACTCTGTTGAATTTTTGGAATGAACATCAACTAAAATACATTATTTCATACAGATAAATGTAATTATAGAAATCAGTTAAGACTAGGCTCAATGAAGGAAGACTAGAGCTCTTGCACACACATGTACCCACACACCCACATTACCTATGGAGCGCTTATAAAAAGGGAAAGAGGGAGAAGCTGCAAATTTCAGCCTCCTCTCCCCTCACCAAATGATTTTAAGTGTACAGGACTTTGGCAAACAGATGCTGAAGTAAAGAAAGAATCTGATAACCCTAAAGTTTTGAGCCAGGAATATAAAGGCAAAATTAAACCAGTCAGTCAGGAAGAGAGAGACCACTTCTGGGGCAGAGAAAATGAATTTTGAGTTGAATGTGTTAAGTCTGAAGTGGTAACTCAAGTATGGAATCTCAATATCTTAAGTGTTGAAAGAGATGACATAGCTCATCTAAATCAATGGTTTTTAAATGCTTTTGGGGTCACCGATATCATGCTCCCTAAACCTGCTGTCACCATTTTTCAAAATAAAGATCTTGTGTAGAATCCCAATATACAAACAAGGATCAAGTAAAGCTGAAAAAGTGGATGAAGGGAGAAAGAGCACCTGAAAGCATGGTTCTACCTGCTTCTCCAGGGCACCCTTTACACATATGTGGAACATTAAATTTAAAAGTAAAACAAACACGAACATAGCGGGGAAGGTATAGCTCAGTGGTAGAATGCCTGCTTAGCATGCACGAGGTCCTGGGTTCAATCCCCAGTGCCTCCATTAAGAAATAAATAAATAAACCTAACTACCACCCTACTCCTCAAAAAATGAAAATAAAACAAAAAACAAACAAACAAACAAACAAACACAAAACACACACTCTCCCTGCACCTACCTGCCTTGATTTCTAACCTAAATAAGAATTCCTACTAAAATCTATCTCATCAAAAGTATCTATCAGGTATAAATGTTAATTTTATTGCAGAAGGTTGGAAATTACAATTATAGCATTTAAGTTCGAGTCTACTGGACAAATAAGCACTATGCTTTTCAAATGATTTAAAAAATCAGTTTTATTTGCCTACTTTTTTGACAGTTTTTTTTTGTTTTTTTTTTTAAAGAAAATCATTAAACTTGTGTGATGGTAGCATGGAAATTATCTGAAGTATCTTACATGACTGTGCTTTGGCCAGGGTGGACATAACTTAAATTATAAAAACTAAAGATTAAAGAACAAAGAAGTATAAGTCCATGCCTCCTGTTTAAAAGAAAATTTTCTTTTTTCATAATTATATAACATTATAATGTCACTGATTCATAAGGGGTTTAAATATTAATTCTGTGGGGTAGGACACCAGAATTATCAGTGTTCATTTTCATCTAAGATCTTTATTTCTCTAACGTTCTTGATCCTACTGAAACATTTCAGTATACAAATATACTGTAATGTTAATACCCAAGAGAAAAGCCATCATAATACATATGCTGGTCATTATGATCAGAGTGGTACATTTTAAAAAAATAAACTATCATGCCCTTTAAAAAAAAGTATCAAGTTTCTTTAGATAATAGGTAGTGATCTTTTGGTGGGTCGTATGATCTCTGTTACAACTACTCAACTCTGCCTCTGCAGCAGGAAAGCAGCCATAGATCAAGTGTCAGTGAATGGGTATGGCTGTGTTGCAATAAAACTTTATTTAAATAACTAGGTAATGGACTGACCCAGGTCACAGTTTATTGACTCATGCTCTGGAAAAAATGTGGTGGGTAGAATGATAGACCAAAGGATACGTGAACCTGTGGTTAACTGCAGACAACCATCAAATCCTCTCAATTCTCCCTGAGAAATCTAGTCTCATACCCTGCATCTCCACCTTACCCTTAAGCTTTCCTTGTCATCAAAGTCCTCTTACCAAGTTAACCCTCTGCCATTACGTCCATCTCTCCAACACTTTCAATCTCACCCCATCTCTGACTTTGAAACGTTGTTAGTGGAAATGTAAAATGTTACAGCAACTTGCAAAAGAGGTTGATGGTTTCTTATAAAACTAAATATGCACTTATCATATGACCCAAGAACTGCATTCTTGGGCATTTATCCCAGAGGAAGGAGAAAACTTATATTCACACAAAACTTGTATGAAAATGTTCATAGTAGCTTTATTTGTATTAGTCAAAAACTAGAAACAGTCTAGATGTCCTTCAATAGGTGAAAGGGTAAACATTCACCCTATGTACACCTATGGTACATTCACAGAATGGAATGCTACTCAGCAATTAAGAGGAATTACTGATAATCACTACTTGCATGGATCTCATGCAAGTAGGAGGGAGGGAATTAAGCTGAGTAAAAAAAAAAAAAAAAAGCTTATTTCAAAAGGTTACATACCATATAATTCTATTTATAAAACATTCTTGAAATAACAAAATGACAGATTGGGAGAACAGATCAGTTGTTGCCAGCAAGTTAGGGATGGGGAAGAGGAGATGGGTGTGGCTATGAAGGCACTGCAAAAGGGGGCCTTGTGGCTAGGGAACAGCTCTGTATTTTGACTGTGGTAGTGGTTATATGTGTGATAAAAATGCTTAGAGCTACACACATACACTCACAGAATTATACAACTGGGGAATTGGGAATAGGCCTGTGGACTGCACCAATGTCAATTTCCAGGTCTTGATACTGTATATAGTTTAGTGAGATGTTACTATTAGGGGACACTGGGTGAAAGGTAAATGGGATCTCCCTGTATACTTTTTTGCAGCTTCCTATGAATTAAAAATTATTTTAAAATAAGGATTTTTAAACAAAGCAAAACAACAATAGATTTCTTCAGCTCCCCCAGTCTATCTATGTTGTATATAAGGCCCTTTTCAATCTCCCACAATCTACATTTCTAGCTTCACTTCTTAACCACTCTCTTCCATCACCCCATAAAGTCACCTAAACTCCACTATTTTCTGAACACGCCACACTTCAGGCTGTTTCAGTGTTTCCTCTCACTCTTTGCCTGCCAAACACCTCAAAACCAGTTCAAATCTCACCTACTGCTATCTTTGTGCCTGTCTCTGACAAAGATAATAACTGCTTTATCCTCTTCATTCCCACAAAATTTCACTCATACCCCCAAGTATCTCTGTACTGTATTGTTTACATATCTGTTCCCGATTAGATTAAAAACTCCTTAAGAATAGGGATAAAATTTGATCCATGTGCCCATCTATCTGCCCACATACACAACGGTACTAAAATGTCTGTGGATTCAATCAAGCTGGAAATCTTTTGCAAAAGATAAGAATAGAAGTGATGACAGTAATTACTTCCACTGTCATCTTTTGCCAAAAAAACTGTCCTGTCAACTACTGTGAGTATGGAACCTGGCATAAGGAAACATAATTCAGATGGGAATCACTGTTTATAAAGTCATCCTTTTTAGAAACAATTTTGAAATGATCTATTAAGCAGAATTTTCCATGCTTCTGTTCACTATTAGTTTACATAACTGAGTTTATTATAGTTTACATGTAATTAGTTCTTATTATTGAGAAATGCCTCAAAGGACCTAGATTTTTTTGAGGGGGAGGGGATTTAAATAATTTATTATTTTGTCTTGTATTTTTCTTTTTTTTTCAGTTTCTTTACATCCACTCTTTAGCAAAAGAATCATTTTAGATAAGAGTCCTCTAAATATATACCAATCTATATTTACTGTTTTAAATGTCAGTTCATTCTTTAAAAGGGATTTATTAGATGATCTCATAGAAAAAAGTAAGTTTTTAAAATAAATTAAGATAAAGGATGTGAGATGGAACCTAAAAGTAAACTGACAAATACTGCTGGTGCCAAATATTCAATAATGAGACCAATCCTATTATCATATCAATTTCTACATTAAAAAAAATCCTACACACATATGTGCCTCTCTACTAAAGAAAATGTCTGAGTATTCCAAGCTAAAAGATCATGGACTAAGAAAATCCTATTAATAACCTTCTGGTGTCAAAGATTACTCTAAACAAGTTTAGTAACCATGAGTCACTGCTAAATGGCTATGCTATGAAAAGGCTACTCCCTTCCCCCCTTTTAAGTATGCCAGCAAACTTACTCCTCTTGTGAAATGAGTGAATATAGCTATTCAATGCTGTGAACACATGCATTCACAGCGATGAAGGGAACCAAGTATAAGCTGAGCGAGGCAGCCATACCTTCTTTTATATAGCACGCAGTGGGCAAAGAGTGTGTAAACAGTCATTTATACCAGATCTGTGTGACTGTTAGCAACGGAAAAACAAATTCCACTGCACCCCACTCTCATGGCCTGGTTACTTAAAAATAAAGGGTTTTGCTAAAGGTATAAGGAAAGTAGTTTTCAAATTCTCTTTAAAAGGTATGGCATAGTTCCTAAGGGAGTAATCTATCTATATTATACACAATTCTTAATATGGCAACTGTGTACCATATAGAACACGGAAAAATACCACATGCTACAAAGAAAAACACTGAAATGTTATATTTATCATTTTCGTCTATAAGATCACAAGAAATGAATGAGAAAATGCCCATGGGTATAATGAAAAAAGCAGAAACAGACAAGATTTTACATGGGTTTGCAGAGCTAGGAGTGACTACCACCTCTGACTCTAACATAAGGGGTGTCTTAGGGAACCACAGCTTTCTTCATGTGGATCATGAGGATAATAACTATTCCACCTCAAAACAAGATGGGAGGCCTGTTCTCTACAAAGGCAACTCGTAAACTACGGTGTTGTATCAATGTAAGGATGTGCCAATCATACAAAGCTTGAATTCCTTCTACAAGACTTAGGTGGTCCCCTAGTCCACACCAATACATATCCAGAGACAGGAAACTTGTTATCTCCCAAGGAAGCCAAATTCCACTTATTATTTTTCCTAATATCAAGATGAAGTTGGACTCGTTTTACCTCCACTCACAGGTCTTAATTCTGTCTTCTGTCACTGTCTGGAACCTTCCCCTGATCTAATATTAGATGATCCCCTAAAAACAGTTTACTATGCTTGAGGGCTCAAATCTTATTCTTTCTCTACTTCACATCTCCAGTTCATTCAACTGTTTCTTAAGGAAACTGTTCTTCTGTGCCAACCTGGTCACTCCCCCTAAGACGTAGTTTCTCTACATCCCCAGGAGTGTACTTGTCTACACAGAGCAGAAGATGATCACTCTGAATTTAAATACTGCAACCTAGGCTTTCAATAGTTTTTTGGGGGAGCTTTATTACACAATCTAGTCTCAGGGCAAACATCTGTGGTTTCTAAGCCACCTATATATCTCAGTTGGTACATGGATAAAATTTTCTAACTCTCTTTACTGAATTATGATTGACATACAACAAAGCACACATGTTTAAAATGTATAATTTGATCATTCTGGACTTCGGTACACACTCATGTAACCCTCAAGACAGTGACATCTATCACCACCATGATTCCTCTGTAGTCCCCTCCCTCCACTAACTCCACTCTAACCCTCCACATATACCCCTGCCAACCCCAAAGCAACCGCAGATGTACTTTCTGTCATTATGGCTAGTCACAGAGTTTTGTATAAATAGAATCATACACTATGTATTCTTAATAGTCTGGCTTCTTTCACTCAACAATTATTTTGAGATTCATTTACGTTGTTGTGTACAGCAATTGTTCATTCCTTTTTATTGCTGTGTAGTATTCTATTCTATGGATGTACCACAACTGGCTTATTCACCTATCTGGGCTATTTCCTGTTTTGGACTATTACAATAAAGCTGCTATAAGTATTTATGCACAAGTCTTTGTATGGACATGTATTTCTTGTTTTCTTGAGTAAATACCTAGGAGTGAAATGGCTAGATGTAAGTTTAGCTTTTTAAGAAACCACCAAACTGTTTTCCAAAATAGTTGTATTATCTTATATTCCCACCAGCAGTTCCTACTGCTCTGCATAATCACCAACATTTGGTATAGCAGTATTTTCAATTTTAGCCACTTTGATAGGTGTGTAGTGGTATTTCATCACAGTTTACTTTGCAATTTCCTAAGATTAACATCTTTTCAAGTGCTTGTCTGAAATCTGTGTATCTTCTTTGGTGAAGTGTGTATTTAATCCATTTTTTATTGGATTGTTTTCTTATTAAGTTTTGAGAGTTCTTTATGTACTCTGGATGCAATCTGCTGTCAAATAAATGCTTTGAAAGGATTTTCTCAGTCTGTGACTTGTCTTTTCATCCTTCAACAGTGTTTTCTGAAGAGCTGAAATTTTAGTGTCGACAAATTCCAATTTTTTTCTTTTATAGAGTAGGCTTTTGGTATCATATCTAAGAATTCTTTGCCTAGCCCAAGGTCACAAAGATTATCTCATTTTCTTCTAGAAGTTTTTATAATTTTAGGTTTTACATTTAGTTAGTGATCCATTTTGAATTAACTTTTATATATGGCATGAGGTATGGGTCCAACATGTTTTTTGCATGTGTGGCAATCAAACTGTTCCAGCATGAATTGTTGGAACTACTGTTCTCTCTCCACTGAATTGCATTTGCACCTCTGTCAAAAATTTTCCATATATGTGTAGGTTTATTTCTGGATTCTCTATTCTGTTCCATTGATCTATTTGTCTATCTTTATGTCAATATCACACTGTTTTGATTACTGTAGCTTTACTATTCTTGAAATCAGAAGGTGTGAACTCTCCAATTTTTTTGTTCCAAGTTGTTTTATTCTAGGTCTTTTGTATTTCCATACTCATTTTAGAACCAGTCTGTCAATTTCTATTAAAAAGCCTGCTGGGATTGCAATGAATCTATAAATCATCTGGGGAGAACTGACATTTTAACAATATTGAGTCTTCAACCCATGAGCAAGGTGCCTCTCTCTTACTTAGGTCTTTCATCTCTTCACAGTATTTTGTAGTTTTTAGTGTACAGGTCTTTCATTTCTTTTGTCAGATTACTTCTACATGTTTCATGTTTTTTATTTAATATTTTATTTAATATTATATTTAACATTTTAAAATTTGAATTTTGTTTTTTCACTCCTATTGGCCCTTTGTATATTGTTGTAACCTATAAGCTTGCTAAACTCATACATTAGCTCTACTAGCTTTTTTGTAGATCTTCTGAGTAGATGATCATGTCATTCACAAAGACAGTTCCACTTCTTTCATCCCATGCCTTTTTTTTTTCCTTGCCCGTCTGCACAGGCTACAACTCCAAGCACAAAGCTGAATAGAAGAGGTGAAAGTGGACGCCCCCGTTTTCTTCTTGATCTCAGAGGTAAAGGACTCAGCCTTTCACCATTGTGTATAAGACTCCCTGTACAGCTTTTGTAGATGTCCTTTACTAGGTTGAGGAAATTCTCTTCTGTTTCTAGTTTTGCAGAGTTTTAATCAGGAATGCTTAAATTTGCTTTAGAATTTTTATATCTATGTTCACGAGGGACACTAGTCTATAGTTTTCTTATAATGTCTTTGATTTGGGTATTAGGATAATCCTGGCTTCACAGAATGAGTTAAGAACTATTCCCTCCTCTTAAATTTTCTAGAAAAGTCTGTGGAGAAATTGTGTTATATCTTCCTTAAATGTTTGGTAGAAATCTCTACTGAAACCATCTGTGCCTAGATTTTTCTTTGTGGGAAGATATTAACTAAATTTTGCATTACTTTAATAGATACCGTGCTATTAAGGTACTGTATCTATTTGAAAGAATTTGTGTCTTTCAAGGAATTTGCCCTTCTCATCTAAGTTGTCACATTTATTGGCATAAAGTTGTTCATAATATTCCCTTATAACCCTTTTACTATCTGTAGAATCTGTAGTGCTGTCAACTCTCTCATTCCAGATATTGGTAATCTGTCTTTTCTCCTGATCAGTCTTACCTAGAGTTGATCAATTTTACTCCTCTTCTCAAAGAATCAGTTTTGGTTTCATTGTTTTCTCTGGTTTTCTTTTAACTAATTTCTGCCTTAATTGTTATTTGTTTCTTTTCTCCTTACTTTGTGTTTAATTTGCTCTTCTTTTTCTATTTTCTTAAGGTAGAAGCTGAGACCTTTATAGCACTAAATATGAATTTAGTGTTATAAATTTCTATGAGTAATGTTTTGGTAACATCTCATTAACTCTAATATGTTGTGTTTTCATTTTTATTCCACTCAAATAACTTCCTAACTTCTTCAATCCATGAGATATTTAAAAGTATGATACGTAGTTTCCAAATATTCTGGAATTTTTCTAAGGCTCTTTCTGTTATTGATATCTAATTTAATTCCACTGTAGTCACAGACATGTTACATATGTTTAGCCTTTTACTTGCTGATTTTCTGCCTACTTCTTCTATCAACCATTGGGATTGAGGAACTAAAATCTCCAATTATATTTGTGGATTTGACTGTTTCATCTTCTAGTTTTACCAGTTTTTGCTTTGTTTTATTTCACTTTTTTTTTAAAGCTGTTATTAGGTACATAAACATTTAGGACTGTTATGTCCCTTGGATTAACTGACCCCTATTTTATCATGAAATGACTTTATCCATGATAATATTCTTTGCTCTGAAATCTATTCTTGTCTGATATTAATAGACCACTCCAGTTTTCTTCTGACAAGTGTTAATTAAAATGGTCTTTCTCCATCCTTATACACTGTGGTGAAAGGCTGAGTCATTTACCTCTGAGATCAAGAATACAACAGAGACATCCACAATTGTAACCTAATTGTGTCACTGTCTTTAAAGTACATTTCGTGTAAGCACATACAGTTAGAGGACTTTTTCATCCAACAGGACAATCTCTGCCTTTTAATCGGGGTTTTCAGACATTTATACTTAATGTTATTATTAATATGGTACATTTAAGTCTATCATCTTGCTGCTTGTTTTCCATTTGGTCCATCTGTTCTTTAATCCTACTTTTTCTTCTTTTTCTGCCTTCTTTTGGTTTAATCAAATATTTTTAGTGACTGTCTTATTTTCTCCCTTGGTATCTCATCTTTTTTTTAGACCGTAGTACAGGTCTGTACTTTTATCCATATTGCAGTTTATTAATTATAATCATATCCTTCCTCCAACCCCTACCCCACCACCCCCAGCTAACTGATCCTTCTTTTGCACCTGATTTAGTCACCTGTAGAGCCTTCTATCCTTCTCCAATTTTTGTCTTTCACAAATTCTGTTAATTAAGCCCTTTAATTCTCCTCATATAAATCAATGATAACAAATACTATCGAAAGTTTAGAACTGGGGACAGTATCCTGCAACAGATACCAAAATCCTGCCTAGGTGCTCAGTTATCCACTAATCAGATCCACTAGGTATAATTATTCATCCAGTCATGAAAAATGTCCACTGAATATCCCAAACTACAGGGGAAGATAATTAATGAACACAAAATTATATGGAAGATACTAGGACCAACAGGGTAGATCTCTTGAGAAGGGTCATTAAACTATTTTTGTGGGTGGTATCACTAAAAGGGAATGTGATACTTGGCCACCATCATAAAATTCAGAAGATACTTGGCTGTGATACTTTCTTATTGATCATAAACTCAATATACAAATTGTTACAACACTCTTAGTAATACGCTTCATCCTATTCAGTAGAAATTAAGGGTTTAGAAGAGTTATAAGGTGCCAGTGTTTTCATGTTAACTCTGTATTCCATTTTCAGTAAACTCAATAACAAATAGTTACTAAGTTGTCTTTGGAGGGCTTATGTTCTAACAGAGGGAAGAAACAATAAACAAACCTCATTAAGTATACTAAAGATGTTAAGTGATACAATGGAAAATAGAGCAAGATTAGGGGGAACAGACATGCCGGGGGCAAGGCTGCATTTTAAGCATCAGGCTGGGTGAAAAGGGACACGTGAGTAAAGACCTGAAGGCAATAAGGGAGTAAGCCAAGCGGAGAGCTGGGGGAAGAACATCCTAGGCAAAGGGAACAGCCCAATGCAAACGCCTTAAGGCAGGAGTGTGACCAGAGTGCATGAGTAAAGGACACCAATGCGGGGGGAATATTAGCAGAAGGGACCACTAAGGTCATGGGCCTGACTGGCCAGGAGAAGGGTGGACATTTACTTTTCTGTAAAAGCATCAGACAGTAAATATTTTAAGCTTTATAGGCCACATAAAGTCTGTTGTATATTCATATTTTTAAACCAACCCTTTAGAAATGTAAAAACTATTCTTAGCTTACAAGCCTTACAAAAACAGGCGTAGGCAGGATTTGACCTGTAGAACTTAGTTCAGCCCTTGTAAGGACTTTGACTTTTACTCTAAGGGAAATATTATTTGACGCATGTTTTGAAAGAATCATTCTGGTTGTGAAGAGGCAAGAGAGATGAGTTAGAAGAACACTGTAGTAATCCAGAGCAAGGATAATGGTAGCTCAGCCAAGGGTGGTAACTAGGAAAACGGGGTGAAGTGGTTATTAGATTCTGGCTTTTTAACACCCCCACCCCAATAAAGTGGATGGATTTGCTCATGAATTGGATTTGGGAAGTATGAAAGGAGTCATGGATGACTCAAAACTTTTGGCCTGAAGAACTGGAAGGATGGAGTTTCATTAACCATGACTGGGAAGACTACGAGTGGATGTGTGAAATGCATGTTTTGTTCCAAAACAAAATAGAATTCATATTCCTTAAATTGTAGCACAACTTTGTAGCTATTTTGTTTATTCTTCTAGGACTTCAGAATCATTTCTTGTCAAGGTATAAAAAACTCCTGCTGTGATTTGAATAGAACTGCTTTAAGCTTAAAAATTAATTTGATAAGAAATGGCATCTTAACTATATTCCATCCAATAACATGGAGCAAGTATTTTTTCGTACCTCTGAATAAGTTTTTACAGTTTTCTTTATATAGGTTCGACATACTTCCTGATGAAAGTATTCCCAAACACCTTACTTTTGTTCTTGTTGTAAAGTAAACAAAATACTTTAAAAAATTACAATTTTTAGATAGTTTTGATTAGTATTTAGGGAAGCTATGAATTTTGTATTTAGCTGCCCTAGTGAACTCTCATTTTCACACTGAGTCTCTTGTTTTTTGTAAAGATATATTAATATCTTAACACTGAAATTTCCCCTCTTTATTGGAAATAGCTGTGTTTTTTATTTCTAAACCACTTCTTCATGAATTGGCTAGAATTTTCAGAACAATGCTAAATAACAAGTTATGGCAAGCAACCTGGTTTTAATGGGACTACCTTCAAGTTTTCAGTCTTAAGTATGATGTCAAAGTTGTTTTTCATGGTTTTTAATTTAATGGTTAGATTTTCATCTTTGCAATGTTTTCAAGTCTCAGTTCTCTGTTTACCATCTGCATTAGTGCTATTTCCATTTGACTCTTGATAAAAGTAAAATCAGAAAGTCCAGGATTTTCCTCCCTATTCCTCATCTATTTCAGAATAAGTAATTTGCATGGACTGCTCTTCAGAGATGTCCCCTTCCTTTGAAATAAAATTTATTTTTCATAAACTCAACTATTTTTCTTTGCTCTGTTTATCCTAATAGCAAGAGGTCTATTCTTGCTTAGGGTTAGAGCAGGAATTCTCACCTCTGTTTCAAGGGGTCTATGAGGTCAAAACTGTTTTCATATCAATGCCAACACATAATGTGCCTTTTTCCACTGTTGCCATCTGCACTGGTGTTGACTCATAGCCCAAGTCAAGGCAGTGACAACGAACTATACTAGACTAGCTATCACTGTAGTCCTCATCATCATGCACTCAGTTAACAAAAAAAGGCCAGTTTCACTTAAAAATGTCATGAGGAAGCAGAAAAAATTTCATTTTATTAAATTTTGACCTTTGAGTATACATACATCCTTTTAACATTTGGTGTGATAAATGGGAAGAATGCATAAAGCACCTTTTGCCCCTTACTGAAGTACAGCTGCTTATCTTAAGGAAAAGTACTTGGGTAATAATGTTTGAGCTATGAGCCGAACAAGCTGTTTTCTTTATGGAGGATCACTTTTCCTTGAACGAAAAACTGACAAATTATTCAGGCTTGTATATTTGGCAGACATTTTCTCAAAAATAAACAGAGTGAACCTGTCACTTTAATTAGGGAAAACAACCAACAGTATTTGTTGCCAAATTTGAATTTTGAAATTTGAATACACCATAAATAAGTCTGACCACTTCCCAAAACATACTTTTCTGGTGAGATCACAGTGGTGATATTTTAAAATGTGATTTTTTTTATATTTAATAATGTGTGAACATTTGGAAGATGTGTAAGTCAGTGATTCAGAACTTTTTAAATGACCAGTGCATGTTACAAAGTCATGCATGGATAAAGGATATTTTCAAAGTGCAGAGTATGAAAAGTTCATTTACATAGTTTCAGTCTATTATAAACAAGAAACTATCAACTGTCAAATTGCGATGTGATATCAAAAAATATTCAAAATTAACTGAAAAGCTATTAAACTACTTTTCCCTTTTCCAATTATATATCTGTATGAAGCCAGATTTTCTTTATATACTTCAACCAAAATAACGTAACAGCAGACTGAATGCAAACACAGATATGAGAACTCAGCTATCTTCTGTTAAACCAGACATCTTTAAAATGAGTTAGTTTTATCACATCATTAACATTTATCCACATTACTTAGTGTAAGTATGCAAGAAATTATCTAGAATTTTCATGGAAGATCTAAAGTAAAGTTGAATAATAGAAAATTTTATTAATTGTAGATTGCTTTCAATGACAGAAAAATATACTAATTAAATAGCCTATACTTACAAATCTTAATCCCATGAATGTGAACTTCTTTTTCTTATAAGAACACAGGTAAACCACAGAGTCTCAGATTTTTAAAAAATGGTAAAAGTTAATCAGTTTAACTACCAACTCAAAACCGAAAACAACCTAAAATAAAAGATAGGGTGGAAGATGTTGCTCCAAACAAACATTCATTCAATGAATCATCAGGCATCCAGCCCATGGGAATCAGGTACTGTGGAAGGCACAGGTGGGCCAGAAATGACACATGGGTTAAAGAGCTTGAGGTCTAGTAAGGAAGAAAAATACAACCCAAATAAAATCATGTTGAAGATGGCAGCAGTCTTGCCATTTACAAAGGAAGAACCAAATGGTAGAGACTTGTTCTTGGGGTTAAGGGTAAGGCCAGGAGATGGAGCATTCTGGGAAGCCACCTGGAGTAAAGAAATGAATAGGGTGGTTCTGAAAGGTGAACTGGGGCTGAGGTGAAAATGGAACAGGAGAAAACAAGACAAAGGCAGTGTAGCTGATTATTTACTTTAATTGCTTTCAACGAACAGAGGTAAGCTGAGATTGTTAAAGCATACAGAATAAGGAAGAAAGGGGTTCAAATTCACCCAGAGAAGCACAGACCAGGTCACGGAGGGTCTTGTGTGCCCCTTGAGAAGGTTGCACTGAAGATTTAAAGCAGGGGAGATATTTCAGAAGGAGCAGCAAGGAGGCTACAGCTAAGGTCCATAAGAAGAGTCGTAAGGATTTTCATCAAGTAGGAATGGAAACTGAGATCAACCCATAAACCCCTTAGTAAGTAGGGGTTCATACTGTTTATTGAAAGATGATGTTTTAGATAGCAGGGAGACAGACTGGGATGAAAGTCAGGTTTTGGACTGTGGTGCCTGGGTAGAGGGAGATACTCATCATGGATACAGGGAACACAAAAAGAAACCAGGATAGGTATCTCCCCAGGAGGACTACTGTGCAAACACTGATTCCAGGAATCAGATAAACCACTTCAACAATGAAAAAAAATTGAAATCTAAATAAAATTGAAAACCTCTAATGAGAAATGGAGGAAAAAAGTTAGAAATATATTCTTAGATGGTAGTACCACAGAAAACACATGGTGTTTAAGCCGCAGCAAATGCCACTTTAGGACTATATTTTTAAAACCCTAAATATAGATATAACTCCTATATATATAATAGATAAACAGGTTTCTACTGTATAGCACAGGGAATTATATTCAATATCTTGTGGTAATCTATAATGAAAAAGAATATGAAAACAGAATATATGTATGTATATGTACGACTGAAACATTATGCTGTACACCAGAGACTGACACATTGTAAACTGACTATACGTCAATAAAAAAAAGAATGCAAAAAAACCCCAAATAAACCCAAATTGGGATTTACTGATTTTTAGAAATCACCTCATAATTTGTCTTATAGTTGCTCCTAATCACAATATTGAAAATATAAGAGGAAGCCAAGTATATACCTTTTCTGCTTTTTTGTCAGAAATGTCTTGCTTTTCCAGCACAGCCATGCTTTCCTTCAGGTTCTTCACGATGTCTGCAGGAGATTTGTGAGACTTCCCGAAGGGGAACGGCATGGCGGCAGCGACAGGCGCCTCACTGCGCTCTGCCTGCTTCACCTGGGGACACAGCACAAGGAACAAGTGAGGAAAAGTGAGGCTGACAGAAGACATGCTTTCTAAATCCTCCTTTGAAAAGAAAACTAGTGTTCGAGAAAGTTATTTTATATGACTTTCAAAATTAGTACTTGGAAACAAATAAATATATGAGAAATGATAATAAAGAAATATCTTAGAATTACAGAACACTTTGTACTTTTCAAATCACAGTTTTAATCCCTTGCTCTCTTAACCATCCATTTAAGGAGGAACATGATGGTGCTGATGAGGGAGGGCAACTAGTACTGCCTGGTCCCCGCTAAGCAATTTAACCCATCATCTATGGGATCCTTTCAAACAGTTCCCACACAGACACTGTATCACTCCCATTTACAGGCGAAGTTGAACATGGTTAAGAAACTGGCTTAAGGTACTAAGGGGGAAAACCAGCTCAGGTCTGTGTTGATGCAAAATATCCTTAATCACGACACTATACCTCCGATTAATAGACACCTCTATTGTACAGTTGAGGAAACTGAAGTAAAAAGTTAGGTAAGGAACTTAGCCAAAAAGCACTAGCAACAGGCCCTCTCCCTGTCTCTCCAGAGGAGGCCTTTTCCTGTGTTCATGCTGCTTCCTCCCAATCACTCTGGTGGGCACACCCATCCTCCTCTTCAGTCAGTCCTATGGTCTCAGGGCTGGAGAGAACCTTGGACAGAGCCTTGGACAAATCTCTCATCAGATCCCCAAATCCTTTAAGTGACGGTGTACTTTTACTGCCTGGATACAACTATCTCTTATGAAGGAACTCAAGGGATAAAACTCTGGGGATAATGAAATTCTGGAAGTTCTCGATTTTTTTGTGGTCAGCAGAAAACAACACTTCAACCACATAAACCACAATATTACATCATCCAGAAAGAGGACATCAACTATTCCAAGAAGTCACAATGAAAAACAAAGTTAACAGGATAAACAATGGAAGTAACTTAGGAACATGTTGGAAGTTACAATTTATTTCACTAAATAAACTAAAAGAAGTTATACCCACAGGCATTAAACAACCTCATACGAGATACCAAAAGATAACACTTTTGAGAAGAACCTTACAGTTTGCTTAGATCAGCGGTTTTCAAACTGTGAGTTTGAAACTCCTATATTTAACTGCCCCTGGCACCCACTGCCCACTTCTGCCAAGTGGGAAGAGGTGGGTCTTGGCTATCTTAACCCTATTGTTTCCCCCGTCAACATATCTCTGTTGCATAGCATCATAGTAACGCTTCTTCTGACCTCTGCCTAAGACTTCATTTGAAGAAAGTACTGGAATGTTTTTTCTCTAAAGTTTGAGATATAGTGATCTGCATATCTGTTTACAAATAAACCTTTAGGGAAAAGAACATGCAAATGAACGCCAGTGTTAAGTCTACAATTAAATCATGAACAGGTATGCTATTTCTAGACAATGCTTTGATATGATCTATTCTGACAATCTCTATACCAAGATATCATCTATATAGTTCACCTTATCTCAGCTTGCAAATCCCTTTTCAATCACATTAAAACCGCATCTTCATTAACCAAAGGGAAATGTCCTCAAACACAGGTTCTCAAAATTCTAAATATCTTTTCTATGACAAGAGGTTTGGATCAACTACAGGTAAGTTATTCCCAAGTGGCTGTTACATTCTCTCTCTGATTACTTGGCTAAATGGGGCCCAAATCCCAAATCATTCTTTTCCATTACTTTTTTCTTTTTAATCTTTTTTTTTTTTTGGAGGAGGGGTGGGGGGCAATGCAGGTTGCTTCTCCATAAACACAGTGGATTCACACTCACAACAGATCCTATGAAGATATAATCTTCCCTATCTGTACTCCACAAATAATGGCAGTGATGCTACAAATCAACGCTGGGTGGAGGGTGGGAATGTTTCATGGTATTTTGCAGGAAGTGTTAGGGTGCTATGCAACAGAGATATTTTCAGCTCTGGCTCAATGGTGGAAGAAGTGACTTTTCAGGGCAAAAGGGGTCTTAAAAAGTCCTACCACATACTAAATGTTGGTCACAGCAGAAGGAGTACAGCTGCTGAAGACAACATATGTATAAAATGCTTTTGTGAGGGAAAGGGGAAGCATGATACAATCATTCCTCCTAATTAATACCCTGGGCAGCCAGGATTTTGCAGAACTTACAAATTAGGAAGACTGCACTTTGAGGAAATACAATTAGGAACAAGTACCCCAAACAAGCAGTGGACACTCCTCAGCAGGCTCCAATCCAGCCATGGTGGTGAGGCTGTCCTGGCATGCTTTTATTTTCTCTCCTCCTCCCTCCCTCTCTCATATACACACTTTAAATTTATTGCTTTAAAAATACATTTAACTATAACTACTAAGTAAAGGAATAAATAAGAAGTGTATAACTTTATTATCAAATATATAAATAAAAACTATATCACACAGCTCTTAAAGTATGAGTGCAGCAATTAAACAAATCCTTTTATTTCTTTCATTTACTCCTCAGGTTCACCAATTCTTATGCTTGAGGGGCAAAAACAAGGAAATAAAACCCCTTAAAACTCCTGCATTGGAAACTGCTTATGCCTGAATTTGCTTTGTATTAAGCTTACATATCTTATACTAATGTATGCTACTCAGTGATCCAACTTCTTAAGTAATTAACTGAAAACCTAGGTAAGGTTAAAATTCATGAATGGTTCCTAACTGGTAACCAAGCAGGTTGACAACACATGTCCCTAGAACACTGCTAAAAGGCTAAGAAGCATAATGTTTTAAGAAATAGTTTTTAATAAATGTTAGATTAATATGCATAGAGCAACTAAGTATTTATTGCGTTACTGACTTTACAATGCATATACTAAAGAAAACAAAAGCAGCTACTGAGACAAATGTTACAGGTTAATGGTGAAATCATGGATGTGTCCTTAAGTACGTTCATTAAAGACACGGAGAAAGATAACAAAATAACCAGTCAAAAGAGGTGGTACCTTTAGGGAGCAGGAAAAGTGTGGAGGACTGGTATTTTTACTTACAAACCCATTTTGTAACTATTTGTCTCCTTCGATTTCACATGTATAACTTCAATAAACATAAAAACTAAGTTTAAGGAAATCAATGGATAATATAAAACAATCTATCGTTAACACATAAAAAGTATCCTTTATACTACTCATAAAAAATTTGAATGGAAGGCTGAATGACAGAGAAAAGTAAGGCTGCCAATTTACTAATCTTGAAAATCAGATAGAGCCAATAGGACCAGCAGTGTTTTTCAAACTTTGATTATGATCTATAAGAAAACTATTTAAAATGTTACACATGTGCACTTGCACAACACACACAAACACACACACACACACCGCCAAAACTGATATTTTTTATTTTATTCAATTATGTTTTTTAAAAAAAGTTGGTGACTAAACAAGTTTTCCTGAATCACTAATTGATTTTTGTGACAGACAATAAAGAGGAACATGAAAATTTGGAACCAAATACAAACAGTTTAAGAGTTGAACATGAAGCTTCAGTCTCCTTACTTCAGTCCTTACAAGCAACAGAGGTTAATCCCTTCACAGAACAACTCATGACCTTCCAACAAGGCTCAAATGACAGTAAAGGCACCACTGAGAGTGGACTCTTCAGCTCACAATGCTTCCTCCTAGGAGTGGAGATGGTAACTTCACAGGGGCTGGTCCACCATCAAGCAGACTATTCACAAGGCTCTGTGTCCTTGAAGGACATGAAACACACAGGGACATGTCTGAGTTTTGGAACTGACAATCCCAAGAGTATGCAGATGCCCAAGCTGGAAGTAACAACAATTAAGCAAGGTTAAGATAGTTAAAAGACACCTTTTACCATAACCATCTGCTTGCCTCTCATTTCCACTTTCCCCCCTTTATCATAAGCATTTGAAAGAATTTTAGGGAACAATAACAAGAATCCACTGACCAAGGCCCTTCAGTAACTTTTCATTGCCCTTATGATAAAATCCAAATTCTTTACCACAGCGTTCAAGGCTTTACCCATCCCCAACTTAGCAGCACAGCCCTCTGGCCTCTATTACAGAGGTCCAGCAACACTGAGGTCCTTTCTGTTCATTAATATGGCAACTATCTCACACATGCAAATATTGCAAAAATCTTAATTTTTAGATCTAGTTGGATATATGGATTTTCATTTTTACTCAATTTTCTGTATGTTCAAGTGTTTTCTTAAACTATGTTTTGCCTAAACTGTATTTTAGACAGAACTGGAGTTCACGAAGGAAATGGACAAAAATACATATTATAATTTAAATAATTTAGTTATCAAATACCTACTTCCCCCATCCCTTAAAAAAAAAAAAGGTTCATAATAAGCCGCAGGATTCCTTGGGCTGAGTCAAAATTACTAATGCCATTGGGAGAAAGCTAGTCACCGTGGGAATTATAAAGAGGGCTGTGGAAAACCCACACCTACATTTCTCAAACTAGGGGTAAGCCTGCTCCTAATGGTAATCAGGGTGTATGCTTGAATCCCAAAGATAAAGAGTTAGAGGGGAAATTTAACTCGAAAACTAGGGGGAGTGGGGACAGGAGTGGGGAATAATTTAGCATGCTTTTATATTAAAATTAATATTTATGAAATTACATGCTAAAACTGCATGAAAGGAATCTGCATGAACATTTAGCACTGCACACCCCTTAGCTTTCATGCATTTGTTGTTTTCCTGTCTCTCCAAATGCCCTTTCTTTCTGCCTTTAATTCAATGACTCATCTCTATTCCAATGTTGATGTCCTTCAAGGTTTTATCTTTGCTGTCTTCTTACCCATATTCTGAGTGATCTCATCTACCCATGTTTTCAACAACCTGAAATCTATCTCCAGCCCCAACCAATCAGCCTGCAGTTCCAACCGCTGCTTCCTACAGATGTCCTCCTGCAACTCAAACGTCATCCCCAAGTCCTGCTTATTTTTCTAAATTCCCCTTCACAGTGAATGGATCCATTGTTCACCCAATCACAAAACTTGGTCTTTACAGCAGACTCTTTCCACTCATTAACTCTTCCATATAATCAGTTCAAAATTTCAGTAAATTCTATTTTCTAAATCTTTCTGTCCCTACAGACATCAAGTGGAGACCCTCACTATTCTCCACATAGGGCAAGTGGCTGTCAATGGGGCCAAAATCATCCCAAGATGTTCTGGAAATGTGGTTGTCACAATAGCTGGGACGTTTACTGATCTGCTGAAATCACTTAAAAAGGGAGAGGAGATGCTTTTTGTGTCATTGTTCACATAAGCATAGTCCTCAACTAGCTTCTATATCCTTGGTGTAGAGGGGAGAAGAGTTAGGCTGGGGATCAGAATAATTGAAGCCTTTCTATCTATTCCTGCATCTATGTCCATCACTGAGAGTTAAACTTCTAGCTTTAAAAAAAATGGTTACAGTGTTCATTCAGAATTCAAACACTAAAGGACTACACAAGGTAGAAAGTGAAAACCACCTGCAAAGCCTACAGGGACAGCTAGTATTAACAGTTTGATTAACAGTCTTTTTATTACTTGCTCTGTATTTGTGGTCTTTTGCACTGGGAATCTACTCTTTTCTCCAAAACAGATGGAGACCAGATGATAGCAGAAATGGTCACTTCTATCTTACAAAGCACAAAAACTTCAAATCACTGCTCTTTTAGGTTAATACTCCTAAGAGTATTAATACTCCACCCCCAAGAAACTGCTGGGTAACACACAGAACACCCACTGGGAACCCAGGAAGTCTAACATCACTAGAGTCAAGATGGTTAGGCACTGCCCTTCTTAGGCACTCTGACTGCTTTTGACTTGTGCAACACATCCCTAACTGTAACTAACTCTAGTTACGTATGTACTGACAAATACTGAAAAGTAGCCAAATGGTTCATAAGCCACTAATTAGGACATTCATTCATTCAAGAACCAACTGTGCACACACTATGTGCTACAAACTCAAGGCACCAAGAGTGCTTGCTCTCAAGCAGACACCATTCTGGCATGTGTAGGTGTGGGTGTCAATGTTTAGAGACAATAATGAAAAGCTGCTGAATGACAACACATTCCTAGACAGCTGAGTTCACAGGACACTATGTTAACATATCTGCTACATCTGACTCACAAACTTTGTGTTCAAATGAAAAAACTGCATACAATGAGACCGCTGTACACAAGAACTATTAAGGTACTTAATTAAGTAGTCATGGAAAGTGTGAAATGTAGTACACATCTGAATCCATTTTTTAGATAGATGGCTCTGAGACTGAAACCCCTGCTTCCAGGTTAATGCTACTTGATTCAAATAAATATTAAGTATCTACAATATGCCAGATACTGTGTTAGGTGGTAGACTATCTATACAGTAAGGCAGGGCAATCATATAAAGCAGAGTAGTTAATTACATGGGGTTTAAAGACAGCCTGGGTCCCAATCCTGATTTCACTTATCTGACTTACACTTTTCTAAGCTCCCTTTCCTCTTCTCCTAAAACAGGAGAAACAATTGCTCCCTCACAACTTGGTACAAGAATTGCACGTGTTTCAAGTGCTTAGCACAGCATTTGCATATGGTAAAATCCAAATAGTAGGAAAGGATAGTTATGTGGGGTTTTTTTCCCTTCTAAAATCTGATTCATGACTATTATTTCCAGAACCAAAATGCGTGTAAAAAAAAAGATATCCACACAGACTGTACAGCAATATAAAATGAGTGATCTTATCCTTTTTAAAACTGCATTTAAAACTTCTGATTCAGTTTTTGGAAGGATGAGATATACACCCTTATAAGCTGCAAATAAGATGCAGTGACTTATATGTATGACTGAAACATTATGCTGAGCCCCAGAAATTGACAAAACATTGTAAACTGACCATACTTCAAGAAAAAAAGATGAGGGAAAAAAAAAGATCCAATGACACTGAGCCCCATTAAAATAAACCATGAGTAACTTTAAGAAATAGCTGAATCTTTTGGTTAATTACCAAAGCTACCAAATACACAGCTCATCATCAACTATGTCAAAACCAAAATTAAGTGTTCAAGAGCATACGAGGCTTTGACAGGTGCTTTGCAATTAATAGATCTTGACCAGCCCAATGATGTTCGACACTGAACAGTATGCAGGAGTCAAATGACAGTTTTTAATAGCCTAGATGGCAAATCAGATGGTTGCCTCGGTGGTAATAGTAGCAGTATTCAAAATAACGTAAGATCTCTCCTAAAGTACTATATACTTCACAGCTTACAAAGCCCCGTCACTTATTTGTTTAACCTCTCCCCCAATGACCTCCCATTTCACTCAGAATAAAACCCACACTGCTGACCAAGGCCTGCAAGACTCCTTGTGATCTCCTCCTCTCTGGCTTCAGCCACACTGCCTGGCTTGCCATTCCAGTGCCAGACCTAAGCACATTCCCCAGACTGTTCATGGAGAGATCTTAGCTCAAATCTCCACAGTTCTCTCCCTCATTTTACTCACAGGGCCCTCCCTGACCAATGTTTCCAAAATAGCGCTCTCCCCAAATCTCATCTTATCCTGCTTCACTGCTCTCCCAGCACTGATCACCACTACCAGACACACATTAATAAAGAAGGGAGCAAATAAACATCAGTCCCAGGAAAAGGGCTTTGCTGGTTTCACTCATTCATTGCTGTAAACCCAGAAACTGGAATAGTGTCTGGAACATACTTGTAGAATATTTGTAGAACAAACAACCTGTCTATTTTGATCCTTGAGGAAAGAGTAGAACTCTTTTGATCCTTTATTCCTAAGGGAAGTTTAATCATTTTTTTTCCTGTTCTATAGATGAGTAAACTAAGGCTCAAAAATATTGAATAATCTGTTCAAATACCATGAAGCTAGTTAGTAAAGTGGAAGAGCAAGGATTTCCAAGGTTTTGACTCTAACTCTTATTAGCATCATCTGTCAGGTTATCTATTATCTTTCATATGACAATGAATATGTTCATTATATATCAGTAGACTTAAAAATGCTTCTCTCTTAAACCTGCTTCTCTAAGATTTATGTACTAAAATGGCAACTGAATCATTATTTAAAACAGTGGAAAAAGGAAAAAAATCCTCAGGAAATATAATTAAACATTGTGAAGTCACTTAAAAATCAAAGCTTCTGAAGATTTCTACTGATGTGAAAAAATGCCCACAATCCTTTTAACTGAAAACACTTTAGATACAAAAGTGTGTGTGTGTGTGTATACGTGCGTGTGTATGTATGTATGTATGTGTATATATATCTCTCTCTCCTGTGTGTGATCTAAATATGCAAACCCATATGCTAGGAGAAAAAATATCAAAGGTTAATAATGGATAGGGAGAATGTGAGTTGTATATTAAATTTTTCTAAAGGTTAAATATTTACAATGTACATGTAATACTGTTTTTTACTGATTATAAAAGTGCTTCTTCAAAAAAAAAAAAAATTAGTACAAGATCATTCCCAATAAAAGGAACAAGGGCTCCATGAAGGAACAGTAAATATATAAAGTGAACCTGGGACATGTTACCTCAGAAAGCAAAGATGAATGGGGTCATGCCAAAAAAGACACAGGAACCAGTCTGAAAGACTCCCATAGGCCTAGGATAGTACAATTTGGGTATAAAAAAAGAAAAATTACTGCAATGAATTGACATGCAAATTAAAAGTTACATATATAATTTGTGAAAATGAATATATGTATATGCAAGACTGGGACATTGTGCTATACACCAGAAATTGATACACTGTAATTGACTGTACTTCAATTTTAAAAGTTACATGTACAATTTGTAAATTATCATATATAATAAGTAACTATAATATAGTTAATATGAAACATTAAAATCCTTGAAAATTATAATACTAAAAAGGAAAATTTACTGGTCACCTTAGAGTTTGTGAGAACTCAATACCCCAAAAACTGGGAAATAAAAGAAAGGGAATGGCACATTTATCCCATCTTTTCTGTAACAGCCTGTTTTTGAGATAACCAAATAGTTGAATGGGAAAGTTCTTTATAGAAGATTCACATAGCTAATAATGTAGAAAGACAGAAAATCACCATTTTGTAATCCTTGATGAAATAAGCATCAATTTAGGCAACAATCATCAATGGCCATCAAAATCAGAGGTGAAAGGTTGATAAGAGAACTTCACAGTGGATACACTGGACCTGATACTTTGGAACACACTGATCTATCACTAAAAATAGGAAAACCAGACATCAATGTGTCTCATGATAGGATGCACAGGAAGTACAAAGCTCTACCTATAAAAATATTTGACCTCCTTTCCCCCACTTTAAAAAAAAAAGAATCTAATTAAGTTTCTAGATCTATCAGTCTACAGGAAACACAGCGGATGGAGGAACAAGTTTAACAACATCACAAGGAAGCACTGAGTCAAATCCAAAACAAGGGATACTCAACAAGACAAATATTGGGTTTCGGCAACAAATCAAATAGCACGAGAGAAGAGGGGCAGGAAAGGCACGAAGAGGATGTTAAGAAATAAAAGAGACTCACTAGAAATAGTTAAATGTATGCATTTTCTCTGAAGCCTGATTCAAATAAACTATAAAAGATATACAAGCAAATCAGGAAAATTATACACTGGGTATGATAATTAAGAAATTATTGTTAATTTTGTCAGGTATTATATGTAAAAGAAAATCCTTATTAATTAGACATACATACTGAAGTATGGGTGGTTTGGGGTTTGCTTCACCCACTAGAGATGGTCTTGCAGGGTGAGTGAGCAGGAAATCTAAGAAAGCATCTATAATCTAGCTACTACTATGTACAAAGCTGGACCCACATTAGCTTAGCAACTCCAACTGTATGTTGTTTGTGCCATGAATATAAACATGGCAAAATTCTGACTAAAGTGTAATAGAGTCATGTAATTAACCAAGATGAAATACTGAAAAGGTTGATCTGGGTTCTCAAGTTTGTGGCATAATTTGCAGAACCATCCTGTTTTAGATCATCATAGCTCTTTCGCATTGACTTTTTATTAGTGTTAAATTAGAATAAACTTAATAAACTGATCACCTGGGCATTACACTATGCCGTGTATTCTCTAATCCAAGGTCTATGAATGCTTTCTATCCATGAAACTACCTCTTCTCACTTTCCCCAGCTCCTATGGTAAATACTTCCTGTACATCTTAAGATTCACATAAAAGGCCAGCCCTGAGATCCCATGTTGAGTGTGTGCATCAGGATTCAAGGCAAGTCTCTTGACTCCAAATTCTCTTTCTATTTGTTCTGTCATCTTATACGGATCAAGTATTACAAAAATGTACAACATAAAAGTATGAAAACTATCAAAAACAGTAACCAGAAATAAATGTTAAGTGACTTTTTAAAAACATTTTAAAATTCTGATCAAATAGACAAAAGGCAATTTTAAGATTATTATGAATTAAATATGAAAAGGATACCCCCTGAATATCCCTTGTCCTTCCCGCACACAAAAAACTACCAAAAAAAAACAAAAAACAAAAAAACAAAACTGGCCAATACCTCTGTTCCATATACTTTAGAGAGGATTTTTATTGCTCATCATTGACAACCCAAGTTCCTTTTGTGTTAAGTTATCAGAAGCACATTGCCTCGAGAACTAGGAACTACTTTCCAGCTCCAGACAAGTCTCCCAAACACATACACAGGTCTGAGAGATCAGAGCTTCTCCAGGGATTCATCCTCTGGGAAAATGCCCTATTAACTAAAACAAAGCTCCTTCAGGCATATGCTTAATAATTTTTCCAGAGCATTTCTAAAAAAGAGAGAATGTCAGAGACTTCAAATCTTTTTAACATAGAGGTGTAGGTAAGAGCAGATTATTGTTGGTGGAACATTCTCCATGACCCTAAAGCTCAATGTACCAATTATATATGTCATACGGATCATTAATTACAATTTTTCGTAATCAAAAGTAGTAAAAAAATTACTAGGTAAATGGATCTTTAGTAGTATTCCCACAAGTTTAAATTTCTAGAGAAAAATCCTATTTTAAATTAATAGCTTTTTGTTCTGAATGAATTACAGATCAAATACTTAACAATATAGGCTTAGTAAATGTGATGTTTAGAAATAATTTCACTTTTTTGTTCTAAAACAGGCTTTCTGTTATTCCTTGAAAGTTTCTTTTAGTTATACTAAACAAGAGAATGTCAAATTATGAATGTTTCTGAAATATGCTCTAATGATAAAATTCATTCTTTATTTGAACAACAAAGCAAGAGACACCTTATAGAAGAAGGCTTTGCTTTAGTAGATTTTTAAACAAAAGTAATTTTACAAGGATTTTTTAAGCCACTGGCTCTTTTTTTTTTTTTTTAAAGCTATGTATTACTTTTACAAACAGGAAACTCGTATTAAACCTCAAACACTTATGGAGAGAACTATATAACTAGCGTCACATTTCACTGTGGACTATGCAGTCATAGTGGATTTCCAAGACTAAAACTAGAATAATTAAGTACAATAGAATATTTCAAGCTGCCTTAAATCCCTTCTGAAAATAGGCAGGCACGTACAAACAATCACTTAAACAGTTCTAGAATTCCCTTAAAAATATGGTTGACAGTGTTTTAAGCAAACTGAACATAACTAATTCTTAGGAGTTTATCATGTTTCAGAGCTCTTTGCCATCTTTCTTGTAAGTTTAAAAAACCTTAAAAATTCACACACACACACACACACACACACACACACACGCACGCACACACAATGACTTGAATCTGGCTTCCACAGAAAAGTTTGCTCTTTATACATCTGCTTCTTGCTCCAGTTTAGTATTGGCCCAGTAATACAGTTTTCAAGTATCTTTTGTTGTTTAAAAGAAAGGTAGTTTGCTCAGGACTAAAATAAGTTGTCATGAATGGGAGTACTCTTCTAAATGTCTTTCTTCTAGTTGTGACTAAATGAACGTCAAGTTCCAAAACTGCTTAATAATATTATAAAGTCGAGTTATATAACTTGAGGTCTACGTCCTTATATTTCAATTTTCTGTATGAACACAGCTTGGCAAAACTTTTAAATATTTTATGTCAATAATTTCACACAAAATATACATTTAACAATGTCTTTTAAATTCATTATATAAGTAAATACATACTTTTTTCATAGCTGAAATTGTTGGACCAACACATCTCTTTTCTGAGTCAGCAGGAGGTCACTGCAGCATTCCTCCAAAGGACAGACTGTTTTGTAACTATTTCAGCAAAAATACTCAGGTCATACATAGGCTTCAGGTCTTATTTCTAATGCATTACTGTATTTCTCTTTTGTGCCCAACCTGTCTGCCCAGCTTGACTTTTTCCTGGAAGTCATGTAAAATGAGTGAGAATAAAGAAACTTCTTGTCTTTCTCTCTACCAGCCAGACATACCTGACTCTGGACAGTCACTGAGTGTATGTGTCAGTTCTTCATCTTTATAAAAACCAAAGAAATGATACTTGACCTGTCCACCTTAGGAAGCAATCTTCTATAAAGAATGACAAAGCAAAGGGCTGTTCTGGCCACAAAAAGACCACAGTGTTCTGTATATCAGATACCAGAATGACAGAAGACAAGGAGGCTCTGACTGGGGTAAGGTAGCAGTCTGAGGGTCAAAACATGAAGAACAGTAGCTTGTACCAAAAGCCAATCTATGCTGCCATCAGCAGTGCATGAGGGCAGCCATCTCCTCACCAGCCACCCAGCATAAGCCCTATTGATCTTTTTGATTTTTGCCGGTCCATCAGATTAAAAATGCTATTTTCTTGACCTTCTCCTCTTCCTACCCGCTCATCAATTTGATTCTTTTGATTTGAACTGATCATTGACGACATGAACACCTTTTCATGTCTATTATCCATTTGTGTTTCCTTATCAAAATTGTACATCTCTACTGCCCATTATTCTACTGGGTTTGGAGTCTTTTTCTTACTGATTTATAGGATATTTATAATTATGAATATTATCCTTTCAGCTAGGTTTTTTTTTTTTGCAAATATGTTCTGGTTTACCATTTGTACTTCAACTTTTTGTCAATGTACAAAATTTTCATTTTCTTCCAGCTTTATCTATCTTCTTTATGAATTCCAGATTTCCTATCAGGCTTGTAACTGCATATTAAATATGATACATGATTTCATATTATAGATATCAGAAATTATTTATAATTAAACAACATCCTTTTCTGAAATTAGTTCTAGTAGAAACTAATTTAACAAACCTCATTATATTATCCAGTTTGACAGTGAAGCAACTTTCATACCAGGACTGCTTAGTTGTGGGGAAAAAATCGATCAAGAAATCCACTATAACATGAATTCATGACCTTTCTCCAATTACCACCTACTTAAGTTATTGGGGGAGGGGTGCAGAATGTATTTTTTACATATAGTAACTATACTAAAATACATGTTAAATAAGGATGATGTTAAACATTTAAATTTGATAGATTTTTCAAAAGTATAGGTCTGTGACTTGAGAATATTTAAAAAAAATGAATTTATAGACATGTTTTTTAGAAACAGATTCCAATGATGATATAATATACTTTCCATTCCTAGACTCATCTCAGTCTAAGCAAAGCCAGAGGCAAATTACTAGGCCTAGAAGTAAACTGACAGACTACATCATCACACCTGGCAGCAATTTCAGTAGGCATCAGGTAGGAATATTTTGTAGTAGACCTGTATCCTTATGTCCTAAGACCTGTATCTGGGACTGGAATAAACTGTATGCGAGAGATGTCAAATAGAAAGAACTCAGGCATTTTGAACAGTCTAATCAGACGTATTAACATATAAATTACCATCACCATGCTAGCCTGTGAGCTGTCTGGGAGCAAGAGCCATAATATTCAGTCTGTACTACATTTAGCACTGCTGGCAACCAAATTTCTATAAAATGTATCCAGTTGTGATTTTGTTACAAAGAAGATACAACTTGGGGGAGTTGGCTCAATCAGAGGACCACACGCTTCCCCAACCCCCTCCAGTTATTCTCTAGGATTTCAGCTTGTCACCATCCGTCTTAAGAGTGTGGTGTTCCAAACGAGACCCTATACTCCATATGCAATCTGACCAGCCCACTGACCAGCCAAGACAACCTATCCACAGATTTCATATAAACACCATTAACAGTCTTGATACATTACATGAGATCTCTATCCAGTAACTTAATTGACTTCAATGTTCGGTAGTGAACCACATCTTCACCCACTGTTTACTATAGCTTTCTAGGATGTATCTGCAGGGTTGAACAATAATTATTCATATTAAATTGCTTCTGATTTAGATTCAATATACATCTGACATTTCAATTTTATTTTTGGATCTTGATTCTGTTATCCAGAGTATTATTAGCTTTCCTTACCAGATGTCTGTCAACTACAAATCTGATCAGCAAGTCACAGCCTTTACTCCCTGCTAAAAGTACAAATACTGGAACTTTCCAGTTAAAGCCTGCCATCAGTCTGCATTGTGTGTACAGTCATTTAAACAACCACAAGGCCACCAGGCCACCTAACTGCATTACCACTAGTGGTGATGGCTTACAGATTTGTCTGATTTCATAACACACATATATTCATACACAAAAAATAAGTTATCACACACAGAAAGTATCACCAAACAGCACTTATCCTCACTATGTAAAATTACACTGATATTCTCCATTCTATTTTATTCTATCCAGGTCCCTTGCTTCCTTCCCTCCCTTTTAAAATGCTAGTCATAGCCCACTAAGTTGATTTCACAACCAACTGACAATATGGGACCCGCAGTGTAAAACAGATTTATAATCAACCTGGGTGGTTCATTTACTAATGATAGCTATCTTATTCACAATGCTGAACTTCTCAAATTATTACAAGGCAAAAAGATTTCATCATTTGGTTTAAGACCTGAAATCATAGTTACATATTACAAAGCATTATTTAGAAACATCTGTAATACATGACTAATTAACTGATTTCCATGAATATGTTAAAGGCCTTTTATCAATATGGATCAGCCATCTTTAATTTTATCTACACTGATTCATTCACATTCTAAGGAATTAAGTTATATAATCATAGTTTTAGAATTAGTGTCAGAAAAGGTGAACTTCAACTATTTCTTCACAAATTAGCACTCTAATAATACGAAAAGTTAATCAATGTCTATATTTTAAAATGTGAAACTGTCAATCTTCAAGGATAATATTATAACTCCATTTTTCTTCTGGTTAAATTTACTACTCCCTTTGCCACAAGGCTGTGTAAGCACAGTCCATATGATCATGAGCAAACATCACGGTCTCACCCACGTTTTGGTAAGTAAGAAAAGCAAATAGCCAATCCTGCTCTTTTAAAAAGATGGCAATTCTTTACAAAAAAAAAAAAGTGTAATTCACAACTTGAACAGTAAACAAGTGAGAGAATTTGAAACAAAGTTCAAATATGAAAAATAAAAGCCTTTCAGAAAATTACTTTTGTGTCAAAGAATTAAGATAGATTGAAAAGGTAAAATGCTGTGGTTCTAAAGTTACACCTGAGAGTGGTGAAATAATTTTTCTTTCTTTCCTTTTAGTCATTTCAATGAAAAACTGTATTTTGAATAAACAATTTCCTTTTTAAAACTTATAAACTTAAAACTTATTTCTAGAGGATCAGATGTAAACCCGGTCTTCTTCAAGGTCCAGCGAGGCTATTTCTGTTCTGGCTAAATGCCCACAAAAGCACAAACATGCCACAAAACCAGCCTGAGCTGAAGCACCATAGTTGGAGATTCGAAGATTTGTTTTCTTTTTAAACTGCTCAAAGGCCACCGTATGGTCGTATTCAGTGTAAATAGACTTCTTCCAGCAGAAGTATTTGGAGTCACAGAATATACAACTGCATGGCCCTTTAGAGGACCATGTGGAACACTTTACTCAAGGATGATTTCTCTGAGAATTCTTCTAACTGGTCAACATTCCTTCCCACCCCTCCCAATCAACATACTCACTGGCATATGGAGGCTTGATCCTGGGTTGAGAGAAAAATTCTAGATAAAACAATGAGGTTGAAAAGCATTTTATTTCAGAGGAAGTAAGTGAATGTACTTGTCAACTGACCGGCATGATCAAATATAACTCTTGCTTGTGCTTTTGAAGGGAAAAAGTTCCCAATTCTACAGCCAAAACTCAGCTCAGGGACCAAAAGATGTGGACACACCTCATCTTGTGGCACACATTCACTAGGAGTTCCAGGACTGTGTTCTAGGGAGAAAAGGCACACACAGGAAGACTGAAATCTATGGAAGACTAATGTATGCCACCCGACCCTGCATGAAAAAACCCAAATAAGAGATCCGAGTAGCAAGCTCAGAGGATAGACAGGGCACTGTGTGCCGACTTCAACAGACGAGATGTTTCTTGAGCTGCATTTTGTAGGCAGAATAAATCTGGATAACAGAAAAATGTATTATGACTGATTAGGGAGCTTTATGCAACAATCTGAACTACGATAAGGAAACAAAAATTATTTTGTAATTTCATCAAGTTCTGGTGGGTAATAAAGTATCAAATGAAAAGGAAGGCAGAAGGCAATGAGTTTACAGAACTCACTGTAAACTCAAGTGCTGTTTACAGAATAACCACATGCCTTCTTTTATTGCTCAAAGAACATTCCACACTTTATGGAGTGGTGCTTTCCAGGTGAGTGTTGACATGACAATACAGCCACAATGGAAAACTTGCTTTTTAATCTGAAACCTGTATTGGAAATGCACAACAGAAACATCTTATACCCAAGAGAGTATAAAAAGTTAATCCCCCAAAACACTCAGGAAAAGCTACAATGGATACATTTACTTACATTAAAAAATTATTTCCTTCTGCAAAAATTTTGAACATGGGATTCTGTTTTTCCTTTGCTATTTAGCAGAAGAATGCTACCAACTTAAGTGAATATGATTACTAAAATATTTGTGGAAGTGCTCTAAAATTTGCAAAAAAAGCACACAGAGATTATCATTTCTGTGCAAGCCTCAAAAACCTACCTTCTTGGTTTTTAACTTGATCTACTAAATGTTTAAGTTACTGCTAACCATATCACCAACCTATCAGAATCATAGTGGTTTAAACAGGAAGTTATTGAGTTAAATATTAAAATTTGGCTTTGTACAAGTGTCCTTGGGGGTAGCTGGGGCAAAGTGGAGTCCGGTGAGCCAGGCTTTAAAGTTTTCCCAAACTAAAATGGTGTTGGCCATGAATCTGACAGTAGCTTTTAAATCTTGCCCTAAGGTCGCAGCAGGTAAGGATCTACCTCCTCTCTGGCCTGAATACCTCACTCTTATCAGGTTTTTATGCTGGGCTTCTGTGTCAGAAATATAACAAATTTTAAAAAACTACTACTTATAACATAAAACACTGTCCGTTAAACACATCTGCATGTTGAACAGAGAACTATTTCCTGAGGCAAACAATGACCTGGCCTCCAACTCAATTTATGCACCTAGATTTGAAATAAAGTGCTGGTTAAGCTTTTGAATCTTCAAAGGCAGATGATTACTGCTGCTGGCCCCTCAGCTGTCAAAGCAGAGCAGTTACAAGAAAACTATAGCCCTGGACATCTCTGGTACCCAATTGTAATGAAAAGTTCAGTGGCATGAATAATGATGGGGGCCATTTCCACACGTACAGAGCATCAAGAAAAGTAGTGATTTAATTAAACTGCATGCCAGTCTAACATTATTCCTATATCTTGTACTAAGATGCTTTAAACTTGAACTGGGTACTTTTACAGACACTGTAGAGAACTGAGACATATACTAAGGACCCAAAGCTGCACTAATAAAGGATCCACAGGGTCTCAGTTTCTGAAAAAATTATGCTTCTGCTCAGTGGCTAGTTTGTTTTTTATTTCCTGAACAGAACCTTGCAATAGAGCTTGTTTTCTTCTTTGTTCTAAAAGTCAAAGCAAAATGAGTGGTCCCCAGCTACTTCATGTCAAAGACATGCATTTATCTGTGTACTAACCCTGCTCCAGGAATCATTTCATTTGTCTTTCCTTGTTTTTTCTTTGCTCCTTATCTAATTCTTTGGGGGTGAGGGAGAAGATGGGACAGAAAGGAGAAAAAAGAAGGAAACATACCCCTATATTTTTCCATTTTCCTAAAATGAAAGGCAAGGAACATGAAAAATGAACTAGCTAATTTTAACATGAGGTGTAGCCTTTAACCTTACTATCATGATAAATTTGTTAAATACTGCAGGATCTAGTGGTCAATTTTCTTGCTGGAGTGGAAACAGGTAACACAGGTAACATCCTATCTGGGAAAAGATTACTAAATTAAGTCAAATAGGGAAAGTGTATCAAAGCAATCAACATGTACAGTGTATAGCAAAATACAGTACTTCCATCATTTTTCCTTAGAGTCAAATAATTTCTGTGAATAACAACGGCCCAGGCCTCCTCTGTAATGTGAGAGATGGTTATCACAACTCCTCCACCTCTCAAAGAGCTCCGACTCCAGCATGCAAAGCCTGTTCAGTCCCTGCCATTTGGTAAGTAAGGATAAATTTAAAATACTTCCAAGTTTATTCAACATATTTTTCAAGCCCCTGTTATGTATGAGGCATTATAGGTAAGAGGTCTAAATGGCTGCCTTTATAGAAAATATTTTTTAGCCAGTTATACAAAATGTATGCTATTCAACTAGTGTAAAAAATATCATTCATAAATTAAAATAGTGACTGAGTTGTACTTCCAAACCTTTATTGTATATTTTATTCCAGTATCTTCTAGGAAATTAGGAAAAACAAGAAGAATATAACTAGGGATGAGGGCAGAGGCAGGCAGGGTGACAGGCAAAGGGCATTTCATTATAATCAAAACAAACTGAGAATGATGAGCTAAACCAAAAGCTACCCAATTAGCAAACATTGCTGGTTTAGACAAAAAGCAGATTAACAAAACAGAACTCGGGTCCACACAGTCCCTCCTTCTGTATTCTGAGGATTGTTGAAGTAAGTGCAATGGCTTTTTGGTCAAAGGTGGAATTCCTTTAGTATCCTATGGTCTTATCCTTCACAGTCTTCTGGGCCTTGAGGATATCTTTGGCCAGAAGAGCTAAAATGAACCTGCTTGGGCTAAAAAGAGAGATAAAGGACAAAATACGAATAGCAAGAAATATGTGGCCTCAGGGCAGACAAGCAACCAAGAAGTCCTTTAGAACGTGTACCTTGGACACCTAAACAAATCAGACAGGAGGATGAGACTCCCAACAATCCTCACAGTTGGGAAGTTCATACGGTCACTCTATATTATCCCCAGCACCACCTCCTTCTGGCAACTACCCCCCGACCATACACACACCATTAACACAGCTCCAATGGGAGGTGCCATAGTCTTAAAAGAATTGTACCCCTGCTGTCCACAGCAAAATAGCCTAGAGGGGCAAGTAGATCTCTGCTTAAAGTGTCTTTTGAGAGGCTGAAGCTCCATAAGAGATGTAGGTGGTTGCCTTTCTATCAGGCAGAAAAAGTCGGTCTGCACTGGACAATCACCATGGAGTCTGTGTTCCTGGTGAGAACTACTGGTTGGACCCACGTGCATCTCTGCCTTTTCCCACAGCCTGAGTGTCTGACTCTCCCCTGGGATAAACTTTCATTAAATCCCTGCCTTGTTGAAAGAAACAGTGTTCCAAGTAGCACAGGGGCTACTTCCTAGGCATCACTGCTCCAGCCCTGTGTCCCAGAAAGGCCACTCTAGTAAGGCGAGACCTTAGACATCTCTCTTAAAACTCTCAGAGGCCAAAACTGACGTAGTGAAGACTGAGAGTGGAACCGCCTTTTATTTTTCCAGGTACTCTGCATACTTACTTTTGGGGCCCAGAGATCTGATATGTGTCATTAAATGACAGAGGAAGAAACATAAAAAAATTAAAATGTGAAAACAGATTATGTCACAAACTGAGAATAAAGTTCAAGATTATATAAGCAAATGCAAATTAAATGCCGTTTTTTCCCCTGGCCTTCCTAAACTGAACTCTCAAGATGATTTTGTGAAACTCCTGATTTTTCCCTTGAAAACAGTTGCTCTAAAACTTGGAAGAAATATGGAAAAGAATTAAGGATTACATAAATATATTATATAACTGTATGAATACTGGCACATCATCCCTTTAAACCATTCTTTCAAGAATTACATGGCATTCAATAACAATCACCTAAGAACTAGAACTCCCCTAGTGATAGAAGTGTTAGCTATCTTGATTGCGGTGGTGGTTTCATGTGTGTATACATCTATCAAAACTCATCAAGTTGCACATCTGAAACACGTGTAGTTGACTGTACAGGAACCATACCACAATAAAGATGTTAAAAACATTTAGAAACATAAACTAGAACCCCTCAACTTCTCTTTCTTCAGTAGGTCCTTAGAAGCTACATATATGAGTGGAGGAAGGGTGAAAGAGGGAATTTGGGCAAAAACAAGGTGTTTACATTTAGAATCTCTCCTTTTAAGTATCTGACTTGAAGTAAAGCAGAACATTTTAGAGTTGGAACATCATCGTTCTCATTCAGAGAAAAAAAGTCTTTTGATTCCAATCTACAGAAAACCCTTTGGTTCCAAAGAGGGATCAGATAGCTGCCATGGCCACAGAATTAATGCCTCAAGAACCACACTTTAGGGGGAGACACCTGAGGATCTGAAAAATAGCCCTGGTCCTTACGCATCAAAAAAAAAAAAAAAAAATGAGGGGAGGGAGTAAAAAACCAGCTAGTCTTGCAATTGCTAAACATTAGATAACATAATTTATCATCCAAAACCAGGACAATTCAGGGAACAAAAGGGGACAGAATGATTTAATTATGTGAGGACAACAGGCACAGCCCTGGACTTTCCCTGGCAAACCAGGACATTTGGTTACCCCTACTAAACTGTCTCCTGCCACTTTTCTACTTCATTACCCTGAAGCAGCAAGGGCAAAGCACCCTCCACTCAGATCAAGGCCTAGCAGGGTCACCTGCACATAAATATTTGTCAGTGATGATGAAAATAAGTGTCTCTTGGCAATGTTTGGTATTTCAAATCAGTAAACACCAACAATTCACTGGGGGGAATATGCCCATGTCATGGAATAACTATTAACTCTTCAACCTCTCACCAACTGCTCTTTGCTCCAGGCTAGGTAGTTAACAATTTACCAGTTCTCCTATAGACATATACTTAAATATTACCCTGATTCATCACACCTTGTTCTCATTGCTAAAGGGATCAGAGCAGGCTGATCTAATTGGTTTAATTCACCCAAGAGCCCAGTATCTCAGTGTTAGCTTTTCCCTCTACTGAAACTTTGAGTTGTTTTACCCTGGCTTATGCACTCATGCATTTAAAAATTACAAAAAAAATACATTTCATGCATGCCCCTAGAGAGCCAAGGCCATGTTCATATACTCCTCACAAGGTGGGATACTAAAGGAACATCAATAGTGAAAGAGTGTGTGCGTGCACATGAGTTTCAAATGAAGGTAAGGTGTAAGGTGTAACCCAAGCATGTGGTCTAAGACTGACTTTGATAAACCTGAAGTAAAACTATTGAGCTCTCTACTAAGAGATGACATCACTGGGCTACCAGCTCTCTCTCCTTTGACTACTAGAATATTCTCAGCACCACTCCACCTAGGCTTATGATACTGCATCAAATCAGGCATACAGATAAAAACAGTGCAGCATCAATTGGAAGAATCTAGCTTGTTCACACATCTTTAACAATTCAATGATTCAGAGAAGCAAACTTTATTTTTCTCTTCTTCCTGACAGCTAAAATATCTAGATCATTTTACATAACAGCTTTATTGACATGTAAGTCACACAGCACACAATTCACCTATTTACAGTATATAATTCATTAGTTTTTCATATAGTCACAGAGTTGTGCAGCCATCACCATAATCAATAAAATATCTAGATTGTTCTTGAGACACTGGAGATCACTTATAGTAAGAATGAAAAATGAATATGTTATTTTATTTTTTTCTGACTTACATAAAATGAACATTTCAAGAATCTAGATATACATTGAACCATACAATTTTCCTGAAAGGCCAAATGAGCAATATACTCAGCCCTCCATATCCAGGGGTTCCACCAACCATGGATGAAAAATATTCAGAAAAGAAAAATTCCAAAAAGTAAGACTTGAATTTGCCATGTGCTGGCAATTATTTACATAGCAGGTACAGCTGATCTTTGAACACAGGTTTGAACTTCAGGGGTCCACGTACATGGATTTTTTTCCCACAAAATCAGTACCATAGTACTACAAGATCCGAGGCTGGTTGAATCCATGGATGCAGAGAGCTGTCGGTAAAGTTCCACTGCACAGGGGGCTGGCACCTCTAACACCCATGTTGTTCAAAGGTCAACTGTACACTGTACTTACAACATTTACATAACATTGTATTAGGTATTAAAAGTAATCTAGAGATTATTTAAAATATACAGGAGGATGTAAAAAGGTTATATGCAAATACTATGTCATTTGATACATAAGAGAATTAATCATCTGCATATTTTGGTATTCATGGGGGTCCTGGAACCAACCCCACCCCAACCCTGCCTGCGGATACAGAGGGCTGGGCTGTATATGACATTGCCTTATCTCAAGTCTCCACGCATCCTTACTAGCAGAAGCATTACCGATTTTTAAAATCTCTATTTAACAGCCTCTCTCTCATTGTTTATTTGCATTTCTTTTATTTAGTCACTATCTGAATTGACTATTCATTTATCCAGCGTTTTTAGCCTTACAACTTGTTTGAAAAACAACTTCTGGTAAGGGTTAAGAGGCGTAAGATCTTATCAGACCCAAGGTCAAATCTGAGTTCTGCCATTTAGAAGTATACACAAAAACCCTTGGTCAAAACATTTACCTTCTGAGTCTCGATTATTTGTAAAATGATAGGATAACTATTAAATTGTTAACATGAGTAAAATGCCCAGGATAGCATTTAAAAAATAGGGGGAGCTTACTAATAAATGGCAGTTACCAACGTGTATGAGCTTTTACTGTACTGAAGGTAAGTATTTACCTTCTATTACCATGCAAAATTTTTTTCACATATTTATCTTAAGTGTTTTTTTCCTTTCAATTGCTTGACAGCAGTGGAAATAAACCTGCTTCTCATCCAAAGGTCTGACAAATATTCATACAATTATATGTTCTTCTAATTAATATTTTTTAACTCATCCTCCCAACAGATTTATTTTCACAAAGGGTAGCTTAATTATCAAAACTGATTTTCCCAAAGAACAGATAACCAATTATCTAAAAATCTTCTTTAAAGCTAAATAATCTTTCCTCCTTCCCCACCGATGTGTGATTTCACTTATGTAGCAGATGCATATATACGTTTCACTAAACTCCCTGAGTTGCCTTTCTAGAAGTCTGACAGTACTCTCTGGCTAACAGTACACTAATTTAACCTGGGAAATTTTCTTTCTTCATAACATTCAGTATTCACATTCAAGAACAAGGTTAACTCTCCATGCTTGAGTCTTTTTTCACTTAATTAAGTTTATATTAGTTTTCTTCATAGAGATCCCAAACACTTCATATCAATCCTCCCAACTGAAGAATTTCAATTGTTGTTGCTATGAGATTTTTGTCCCAGTTTTTTTTTTTTTTATAACTGGATATTGCCAGCAAGAAAAATGTTACCAACTTTTAAATATCTTTATGTGGTATAGTTATCTTACTGAACTCTCGTTTTTAGTTTTCAATCGATTCTACTGGTTTTCCTAGGTTTAAGATTGTGACATCTGCAAATATTGCTATTTTCCACCATTTTTCAAACAGTTATAACTTTTATTTGATGTATTCTTGCATCAGTCAGGATGATATCAAACATCAGAGGTGCTGGGCATGCTTGTTTCATGTTTGGATTTCAAGAGGAATTCCACCAGTGTTCTCCCACTAGTAGGTTGTTTGCTGTTGGTTTAAGACAGATTTTTCAAAACCTCCTACCAGCTTTCAAAGAGTTCATAATCAGGAAGATCTGTTGAATTAACATTTTAATCTTGGCACATACTGGTATGATACAGCATGTTCAATGTATGCTAGTGCCAGAACCCAAGGGTTCAAAACTAGATTCTGTGACTTACTGGCAATTTATCCTTCGGCAGATTATTTAATCTCTTGGCCTAAATTTCTTCACCCATAAAATGAGGATAATAATAACCACCTCTTTCTTTGGGTTGTTCTGAGGATAATAATAATAATGTATTAGAACAATGCCTGGCACACAGTAAATACCAAGCGTTACATGTCATTTGTCCTCTTTAATTAAGAGAATTTCCTATTTAATTAAATTTGCTGGTGTTTTACTGAGAATTTTCAGGGCTATTTCTATAAGTGAAACTAAAACATAGTTTTCTTCTTTCGGAATATCTTATCAAATTGTCTTTCTTATATTTTATTATGCTTCTGAGCATTTGTGCTGGTTTTAAAACATGATTTTTATATCTTCTGGTATTTTTCTAGGATCTAGAATAAATGAGATAGTTTATTGATAAGTTTTTCAAAGTTTTAAAAAGAACTTTTAATTTCTATACTATCAAGGTATGAAGCTCCTTCCTCTCTTTCTTTTGGTTAGGAGGCCATGGCCTTTAATATACATTAAATATATTCCACGATTAACAATCTATTCAAGTGCTCTACCCCTTGAGACAATTCCTAAAAGCAACCAGTTCCACTTTCATGATTAGCTTTCTCAAAGCTGCACATGACATACAAATTTAGATCCAGTCTCTCTCTCTCTGGTCACTTTCTTCTGGATGTACTGCTATGTCTTGTTCCTCCTCCTCCTTTCTTATTCCTTCCTCTTCTTAACAACAACAAAGGCCTCTGTAAAAAATAGTTGTGCCCTTTCCAAACACCTATGATATCCTATGCTAAGCACGCTCATCCCTCACTACATTTAATTTTAAAAGTGGGGGAGCTTTCACAAGATAAAGAAAAAGCTAACATTCTTCACCTTCACCACCCCTCTGCCCTCCACCATAAGTTTTTAGCTTTTGTGAGGAAGGAGCTCTCTCCGACTGTCTAGCCCTCTTCCCATCAACTTACTTCCAGGCACTCACTACGCAGTCTTCAGGAATCAGAACAAGACTAGCTCTTGAGTAAACAAATGGGTTATGACCAATCTTAAAGAACAATATAAAACTAGGAAGTATTTACTTTGCGGTGTGCATGTACAGGAAGATGGTACCAGTTCCTTCTCGCCTACTCAAGAAGACAAGGCACAGGGATGCCGGCCACTGTACATGCAACTAATCTGCCAGCTGAGGAAAAGGGTACTGCAAAGCTATATTCTAATACAATGAACATAAGTAAAATGAATTTGTAAAGACATCAAATGACTTCTAAGTCATCTACGAAGTCCTATTAAGCCCTAGAAAATATTCCAACTTAAATTACTAATAATCTCAAAAATGAATGAAACGAATCTGTACAGATCCACGTCTCACTTACATCCTTATCCAAGACACTTAACAAAATCCTGTTAGGAAAAGAAACAGTTAATAAACGGACGGTAGCTTCTAGAAATCAACACTTTGCTAAGGACTCACTTCTTTTTGGAATCTGTCTAGCAATCAACATCAAGTTCAGTGTCTATGGTTCATGGATTCTACCTTTTTTCCTTTTTTGGAAAAACAGTACATTAGCTTCACTAAGCTTCCTGCACAGCTAGCTCCCTCTCTCCACAGCGCTTCAAAGACCACTGCCAGCTCCTCAGTAATGTGAAAGTTCTCTCAGTGTGCTAGGTTATCACACGTCCTGACCAAAAAAAACTTGATCTCATCAGTTTCTGTAACAGAAATTACCTATATTGCAAGATGATTCTACATTTCAATACCTTGTGGTGGAGGCAACAGAGTATGGTGGGGTTCAAGCATACCCTCTGGGACCAGGGTTTCAAATCTGGGGCCCCTTTTTAGGTGTGACTTCAGACCAATTACTTAGCTTCTTTTTCCCTGTTTACTCACCTGAAAATAGGGTTACTATAGGATTAAATGAGGTAAATATATAGAGAGGCCTTAAACTTTATACCAGAAGGTAACATGGGCCATGTTAGCAATTATTTATCCTTTTTACCTCATTCCTCATTCCTTTTACAAGTACAGAATCTTTATGTTACTTTAATACTGAATTGGTAGGCCTCAATGATGCTGACTACAACTTCTCATTTCAGCAACTTAAGGCCATACTGAGGACAAAGGGGCAGTGAAAGAAACAAAAAGAGAAACATTTAATCAGCGATAGACAATGTAAACGCCTCAGTAGGTAACAGAAATGTCTAAGGTAGCCAGCACAGTTCAGGACAACGGAGAATCCTCCACGAACTGGATTGGCCCCCACCATTGATAACACCTTCTAAATACTCCTTTTCTTAGGTCAGGTCACAAAATTAAACCCCCAACAGCAATACTGAGGATGGGGAATTTTAAAAACTGCAGATAAAACAGTAAATAACAATTTTTACCTTGTTCTTTTAGTGAACCAAAACTATTAAGAATGCTAAATTGATTACCTTGTTCTTTTAGGGAATTGTAACTATAAGAATGCTAAATTAATCACTAATATAGGTCATGTATTTATTTATATTTAATTACATGTTATAAAGAAAGATTATTCTAAGTTTAAGATCTTGTTAAAAATAGTTTAAAAAATACAATAGTATAGCATAAAGCAATTTACAGCTATGAGGCAAATCAACTTTAAGTGGGTCCTTTTGGATATTTTAAAGCTTACTATTCCAAAGGGCTAATATCACAATAAATGATATATCCAAGTACAGATCAAAAAGAGTCCAGGTTCACTTGAAGGCCACTTTAACATTTTCAAAGTCTTAAAATATTTTTGAAAGTGTGTATGGTACAGTAGAAGGAGTTTTAGAACTTCAGTTATCGTAAAAGCTAAAAGGTATTGAACACTTACAGCATTTCAGACACATTATGCAAAGCATTTCTTACCGAATCTTCAAATCATCACAACCATTTCATGCATAGGTTTTACTCCCACTATTTTACAGATGAGAAAAGCCGAGGCAGAATGTGCACTAACCACCCTGCTCAAGAAAACACAGCTAGAATCTAAGTCCAGGAATTCTCAGGCTAGAGCCCTTCCTTTTCCAGGCTGAGCTTTAGTTTTCTCACTCATAAAACAGTCTTGACAATACCTTCTCATTCTAACATCCTAAGAGTTTATAAATTCATGTAACCTCACAGTGTTTCTCAAATTGAACAGTGAATTACTTTAGTAACTAATAACATACATTAAAAAATAGAACAGACACCAGAGATTTACACTGTAAGTGACTATACTTCAACTAAAAAAAAAAAGGAACCAACATACTCTGTCCACCCCCCAAAATAGAACAAAATAAAAAGTATCAGATTGCATGTATTGTACATAGAAAGGCCTAAGTACTGTTTCATGAAACTTCTTTTTCAGTTCTGACAGTGTGTTTATATATGTCCTGAGTCACTAATCAAAAATGTAATTTCTCACTGTGGGTTGAAGTTTAAAAGGAGGAGGGGAGGTCTTGAAAAGTTACTCACCTAAAGAGCTCATTATTTTACCTAACAAAGCTAAATTATTCCAACCTTAATTGGATTCCAAACCTGCTGTAAGTAATCATCCCAATTAAAAACTAAATACTTTGAATTCCATACTAATTAGTATGAAAATAAGAGGGTTTCTCAAATTATGTTCCAATAGAATCCTCCTTCAAGATATCTGCGAGTATTTTCTGCGGAAAGGGGGTGTTCTTGTGACCAAATATACTTAACAAATTGGGAAATATTTATATTTCCCTCCTAGACAGTCACAATGCACATTATTAAAAACTGAAAAGCTCAGAAGAAAAAAAATAAACACAACCACTATCAAAAAATAAAAACTGATTAACTATTTTTAATCCAGTGCTCTCCTACACTTAAAATTTCATTCTGGAACCTCTCCCACCAAGTATTAACCTCTCACAAGACTAGATTCTGCAAAACACAACTTAGGAAATACTATTTTATGTGAACTTATCAGGAAAAGGGAAATCCTAATAAGCTTCAGCTTTACAGCTTAAAACCTAATTCAAATAAGCACAAATAGAGCAGAAATACAGAAAATACACAGAAAATTGTATTTTGGTTAAATATTTCATCTCTGCTGACTAGTTTCATCAGAATATTACATGGCTGAATCATTTAATATATATTTACCACAACAATGTTTTATTCTCTAAAAACACGAGATGGGGGAAAGGGTTGAGAAAAGAGATATGAAAAAAGATTTTAAAAATCTGCAATTCAAATAAATTACAATCTACCGTACAAAATTTACATAGGAAATCTACTGAGACAAAATCTCACATACACAGGAAAAACTTGTAACACACAAAGGCAGAACAGAGAATAAAGCCATATCGTAAATAGACAGCCAAACAATCTGCAAGGATCATTTCGGGGACCTGAGTTTCTGCCTCCCTGCTGGAGAATCCAGAATAAGTAAACTGGCTGATAACATGCCAACAAAGAGGGGAAGGGTTGTTTACCTGGACTAGGAAACCTCTGAGACTGGCATGTAAAACAGGAGCCAGGAAATGGGCAATAAAAAATGCTGTGGAACAAATTAATTCAAAATAGATATTTGAGGAGTTATAAATACCCAAGGGTGGTGAATTTCACTCTCATCTCTTATCAGTGATAGAACCCTGGGCTGGAAACAATCCTGTGATCTAAGACAGCATACCACCCTTTTGTAAGCAGAGGATTAGTACCAATTATAGCCAAAGAATACTATCTTAAGCATGTTCTTCACATCTTCAAATTTGTTTCTATATTTTTAGTCTCTTCTTTTCCACTCCCCTTGCCTTTAGTTAATATTTTTCCTTTCCCTACAACAAACAGCTAGCTCATAGAACTTCACAACATATAGTACTTAAAAGTTGACAATGAAACTGGATGTGAGGCTTGAGTATTTGTTAATCATTAACTTACTAAGCTTGTACTTTACAACCACATAACATTTACTTCTTAGCCATTTATTCATAAGTACGAAAGTAAAAAATTTGAAAAAATATATATTTTAATCTAAGACTGCCTGAAGCAGAGAACTACTGTATTGTGAAATAACATGAGGCACCTGACCAACCAGGAGAAAAAAATGTTGAAGCATGGTTACATGCCACAGAGCTCACGTAAAGAAACTACTTCAAGACCACAGGCAAAGAGGAAAGGTACTCAGTAGAGGAAAAACAGCCTCCAGAAAGTCTATATACAGGATCCCTGAAAATAGAGCAAAAGAGACTGAAGGGATTTTTCCGCCGGCTCCCTTATTATAATAATGGGATGCCTGAAGCCTAGAGAGGTGCGACGACTTGCCCAGAGTGACATGACTAGCTAACGAGTCAAGACCCAGCTCAGATCTTCCACTTTCCAGGCTTCTGCATTGCCCACTATAACACAAGGCTTCCCATCTACTCTACAAGACTAACATGAAAAATAAATACTACCTACTGGCCTAATAAAAACTATAAACCAGTAATCAGATTATAACTCTACACAACTAGAGCATTTAGAATAACACATCTCATTTTGTATTATAAAATGTGGTTACTGCCTGGAAACTTATTAATGACCTCATTAGGCTCTATCTACAAACCTTCATTCTAAAGCACTAAATCAAAAAAAGTTAGCAAGAAACCAAGACCCTACAGAGGAAATAAAACTATTTCACATGAGAGAGTCATATTTTGTTTCAGAGAGCACAGATTTTGAAGTCAGGTATATCTGGGTTCAAATTCTAGCTCAACTGCACAATGTGTGATTGTGCACAAGCCTTCACCTTGATTTCCCACCTGCAATGATGCTGGGGATAATACCGCTTGATTCTTTGTCTATTTCAACTTTATACTCATACAACTACCCCTCAAAACTTGCCAGCTACACCACAATGATAAACAGTATATTAAACACCTTTTAAAAAAAGGATTTTGTGCCATAAACCATTTAATACATGAATACAATCTTTGTAAATGCTAATGAAAAAGATCAAAGAAGACATTACTACATAATATAAAACTTTCTTTCAAGCAAACTGAATGAAGAACAGAGAACCAGGTGGTAAGTAGCACAACCCCAAAGCACAATTCCACTTTGGAGAAAATCCACCAGTTACAGCTCAAAGTCAGCCACATGCCTCTCCAGTTATGGTAGGCCTCGCTGTACCCATGTGCAGAAAGAACCATTCCCCTACAGGATTCCTAAAGTTCTCACATTTCTTCTCCTGGAAACAGTCTAGCATCAGCACCACCATCATCACAAAATTTAGTATGTGCCAGGCCCTGCTCTAAGCACTCTAGACATAGTAACTCATTCAATTCCCCTACAATCTTCTCATATGGTCTATATCATTTCTATCCAAGGAATCTAAGCTAGACAGGAGAGAAAGAACCTGCCTAAAGTTATGGAGCCCACAGGAGGGGTGAGGGTTCAACAATCCAGGAGTCTGGTTGCATTGGTGCTTTTAACAAATGGTAACACAGGCTCTCAGAATCATATAAATCTCAGAGTGAGCCTTAAACTATAGACGTGTAAATGGAAATCTGTTCATGTTATTTCTTCCTTGTGCCTAATTACAGCTTATACATGATCTACTGTGGAGGGAGAGAACAGTGACTAACAGGTTAACAGTACCCTGTAAAAGAACAAGCTATAGTTCATTAGACAAAGTTAAGAAGTTAGCAATTTAATTAAGGTCAAGCTACAAAATATATATTTTGTTTCTCAGACAAACATTTTATCACAATAATCAAAGTGTTGTGATGTTTTAACATTATCATACTTCCCTGGTCAGCAATAGTCTATCTGCTGGATAATGTTCCCAAGGATGGATTATATAAAACCAGACTGCCACTGAATATTGGTTTACTAGATTTTCTGCTTTGTAACTACGCATATGAAAGTGCATACATACATATAAACAAGCAAGCACAAATCTACAACTTAAACACTGTATTCTGAGTATCACAATCTCAAATTAGACCCAAAATATTAAGGATCATGTGTATAGGTACATGCTGGACACCGCCAACACAGGTGACCAGGGCAGGCTTTACCTTCTTCCTTTAGATCTACTTCATACCTGACTGATTTCTTGCAATTCTCTGCATGCCATTCTTCCTTCCTCTGCCAACTTAACAACACAGTTGCTAAAAAACCACGATTCTGCCATCCCCTCACCCCTTCTATCTCAAGAGAAAAGTTAAAAGCAGGGTGGGGTCAGGGAGCTCAGGGGGTAGAAATGGCATATCGGAGGAAAACACACGCACACATATGCACACACGTGCACGCACACACACCCCAAAACAAAATGCTGATTGCAATAAGCTGTTAACCTTAATTTTATCACCACAGTCTATCATCTGCCACCCTGTCTTGCAATAACCCTTCCCAGAATCCTTGGAAGGCCTAAGAAACAGAAGTAGAACAAATGTTTAGCATTTACTCCAAGATTGGTCTACTCTACAAATGCTGGTGGTAGAACTATTTGCCTCACTTTGCTCTGCGCTCATACTCTGGACTGACAAAGGTAATGATTAGGGTGCAGCTGGACAGTCATTTGAGTGGTGAGACAGACAAAGTGAGAACTCACATGGCTCAATTCCTTCTTTAATTAAGGATGGCTCCAATACCAGTCTTCACTCCAATAAAACCAAAATATAGACCAATGATTAAATTGTTACGCAATTTTTAGGCTACTTGGCTTGATCTGCATTCACACAAATACAAGCTCTTTATACCTCAATAATTAAATAGCAAACCACAAGCAATCTAACCCAGAGGTTCAAAGGTTTGATCTTCTTTCCCACCTCTTTATCACACAACAAAGTTTTACTAACATTTTATCATTATTCATATGAATCTACCTATCAATTCCTATTTCTTTAACACCAAACATCACCCATAAAATCAAATTCCTAACTACAGGGAATGGTGGAAAAGTGGAATATTGATTTTTAAAATAGAGACATCACCAGAAAGGTAACCAGAAGACAGTACCTGAAATGAAATTCTGTCCCATATTGGATTTCATTTTTGCCTGCTGAGAAGGGGTGGGAAGGCATTTGGGTTTGTGTCTGTATTTTTATGGCAGATGGCACAACTGTGAATGATCAATGGTCAACCCCTCCTGGAAAAAAACGTTTAGTAAAGTATGGCAGTAATTACAGAAATCAGTAACTAACAATAAAAGCTGATCAAAAGAAAAAACTTTGGTGAATATTCAAAACTAATGAAGGATGCCATGTGGTACACCCATTTGCAATATACAGGTAAAGTTTCAAATAAAACATTATTATCAAACCAAGCCCCATACTTAAACTGGGCTTTCTTATCTATTCTTTTATGTTAACTTTACGAAAATTTATACAGTTTAACTCAGTATCTCACTTTATATGCCATTAGAAACAGAAACAGAGACCTCATTAATACATTTTAGATTGTAAAGCACAAGAGAAAAAAAACTGGCTTAAACAAGAACCTGCTAATGAACTGCCTTGAAATAAAAAAAAAAAAAGTCCCTTTTGTTACAGCAGCAAATTATTTCATGACAAATTCTGTATTTTACTGTAGAAATACCAATAGGAAAACAAAATACATCTAACCTGAATTTTTGTGATGTCATGATCACATAGGAGTTAACCTATATGGATGGCCCTAGTACAAAGACTATTTTTTAAGGGTGGGGGGAGATGCATCACAGTGTATGGGAGATTTTATTCCACCTATGAAAGTAATCTTTTTAGTGCCTTTCTAAAAAAGTACATCCACTCATATGGCAGAAATGTATGTATGATTTCTTCCATACCTGATGACAACTGCATCCAAAATAAAACATTTCTTTACTCAACAAGCAATAGGATCGAAATCTTACAGGAAAGTTAATAAATACACTACAAACAAAAAGCCTTTAAAAAGAAGTTCACAGCAGCAGGTAGCAGTTATTAAGCATGACTACTGCATTTTATCTGAGGTAAATAATGTCTTGTCAGGAAAAATAATACACGCAAGATTTCCCTTACACTTCAGTAAAAATATTTTTATATGAAGATATTTAATGACAAAAAGAAAAGGTTAATAAAAGCTATACATATATAAATATATACACCTATGTAGTTTTTCTCACAATGTAAAGAAACATAAACATGAAAAGACTGAAGAGGAAATGTGCAAAAATTTTAACAGTAACAAAATCTAAGATTACAAAAAATAATTTTTAAAAATGTTATGGTACTTACTGCATTTTACAAGCCTTTTTATTAACTAAAAAAAGTTCATGTTCACTTGTCATATAAGCAAACAACAAATAAGTGCTTACCAAAAAAAAACACACACATTATAAGCTGCTTCCATAGATCTTATGTCTAGACTTCAAATACAGCTAATTATTTGCTAGTAACTGGGGGGGGGGGGGGGGGGGCGGGACACAAAATAAAGCCAGACTTCCACTTCTGGCTCTCCTATAAAGATTTTCATAACCAAAAGCTAATTAAGAACATTTTACCTTTTGACAAAAAGGTTCTATGTTCAACTTTCTATCCCAGAATATTAGTAACAATCTGTTTTTTTTAAAGCATCAATTATTCAGATGGTCTTACACAAAAGTCATTTCAAAGTAAGTTATGTTCAGCTCAGTAATTCCAAAATGTAGATACCTATTACACAATGCAATAAGTTTTGATGCATTTTAGGGAACTGCAGAAACAGAAACACCTTATGTGCAGATGAGTTTATTTTATACACATGTTTCCATTACATCTTAAGAGCCGGACATCTAATGAAGCTTTCTGCAAGAAATATTTTGCTTAGCCTGGACGTGGATTTATTTGAATATCCGGGAAGCTGTCAAAATCGATCTCAAACTGCATTATACTCAAGGCGCAGAATGTCAACTCTTCATTGGGCCTCCTCTCTCTTTTTTCACAAGAGCGCCTTTAATATCCCCTAGCTTACATTTCCGGGCCCATGAGTCACTGAGAAATGAGCACTAAGTTTCCCTTAGAATGCCACTCCACAGCTCCTCCACAGCATTCAAGGATCTGGCCCCCAAACAACTCTTTGGCCTAGCCCCACTCCCCACCACGGTCCTACGCAACAAACTGCATTATGTACTATTTCCAGACTATGCCTTTTTACCTTTGTCCTCTAGCTTTACTGCGCCTCCACATACCGTTCTCTTCTGCAGCTCTCCTCTCTCCCAAATCCCATCGGGCCTTCAAGACCCCGCTTTGCACCGCCTCGCCCAAGAAGCCTTCCAGATTCCTGCTAGGCGGAAGTGATCGATCGGTCCGGTCTTCCCTGGGTACCTTTCTAGCATTTTGCAGTTCTTTCACAGGACTTATCACCTCCTTCCTTGTAACGTGGTTATTTGTGTACTCGTTTTATCTCCCACACCAGAGCGTAAGCTCCTCGGGGGAGGGGACCGCGGGCCCGGGTTCACCTTTGAATCCCTCCGGCGCGGACAGACCAGGGCGCCTGCACACAGTGAGCGTGCAGGCTGGTTCAACCGAACTCGGGAACGCTCCGGCCGCACAATTCCTAACCAGAAATCAGTTAGGCATTTTCCCGAAATGAAGATCACAGAGATGCTCTCTGCCTCCCGATAACAGGAAGTTTACCAAGGGCCAGGAGCCAGGTGCCCGGAGCCCTTGTGCGGTGGGAGTGACAGTTGGCCGGGCCCGCACTTCCCTGCCTTCCCGGCTGCGGCCGCGGACATCCCCACGCCGCCAACCCCGCCAGAGAACCGCGGAGGCTGGCAGGACAGCGCGGGGCCCCCGGAGCTCCGGCCGCAGGCCCCCGGCGCCGCGCCGGCGAAGATGAGGGGGGAAGGCTCCGCGAGGGACCCAGGCCGGGCGGAGAGAGCAGGCCGGGCCGCTCCCCCGACTCCTGGGCCAGAGCGGGCCGGGGCGGCCGCCGCCACCTGAGAAAATGGAGGCAGCCCCGGGGCCGGTGACGGGCCGGGGCAGAGCAGGCGGAAGCCGGGCTGGCGTCCGCGCCGCGAGCAGGGTCGGGCCGGGGGTCACTCACGGGGCTGGGCCGGGCGGCTCCCTCTCCGCCTCCACGTCGTCGCCGTCCCCGTCCTCGGCCGCCGCCGCCTCGGGCTGCTCGCTCGGTCCCCGCGGCGCGGCTCCGGCGCTCGGCCCCTCCGTTGTCTTCCGCCCGCTCCTGCTCCCGGCGACAGGATCCCGCGGCGGCGGCGGCGGCGGCTGCGCGGGCGGACGGCGGCCCAGGGGCTCCCGCGGCGGCCGCCGCACTGCTGCGCGCGCTAACTCGTTCGGGCTGTGGCTGCGGCTCTGTTGCGGGGCCCGGCAACGCCTTCGCCTTCGCCCGGCTCCCGCAGATTCAGTCTCTCCCAGGCCGCGCCGCTCCCCGCTCCCAGCCCGAGCCCGGCTTTGACGTGCGCACTGCGCAGCCGCCGAGGGCGCGACGTCGGGCGGCGCCGCAACGCCCCCCTTCGGCCTCGGGCGCCCCCGGGCGGCCGGGCGGACTCAGGACGTAGGAGTCCGGGCCGAGGCCGAAGCGCTAGCGGGCGCAGAGAAAAGCGGAAGCAGAGGAGGAGAGTTCCTCTCTTTTCAACCTGCCACTTACAAGTAGGTGCTCAGCCATTTGTCGTCTGTCTAAGCACTCTTCCTGGAGGAATCCTCTGTCAACTTTCTACCACCACTTCCTGAATTCTTAACAAAGCTTTATTTCTGCTAAAGGCCGGGGCCCGACTTGTATAGATTCATCCCTTCATACTTTCCAGGGCTGGGTAACTCATTTTGGCATCCTCTGAGAAAGCCTAGAAGGTGATCGAATGATCCATATTAATAGGATTCAACAGCCTCGATCGGAACCTCAACTCCACCATTTAGTCTCCATGGGCTATTTCCCTATTCCTACGTTCTTTCACACACTCAACAGTATAGTAATACAGTACCACAGGCTTACGATGATGAAGGAGATAATGAGTTGCAAGACTCTGACAGACTCTGGTACAGAAAAATGCCATACATGCCTATTTTAGTTTCTTCCTGTTGCTTTGTTTTTAATTTGTAATTGAACAGATATTTTTGAGCGTCTACTGGGTGCCACGTGCTACTCTGAGTGGTGGGGCAATGAACAAAACAGCCCCTACTCCTGAGACCAACAAACATATATGTGACATTAGATGGTTTTCGGTGCTGTTGAGGAAAACCACAATGGCTAAGGAGGGAGAGAGTGCAGGGTATTGGTATTCATAGTACTTCTGCAGGGGGTCAGCGACTCCAAGAAAGAGCCTAAAGTACCTTGAGCTATGTGTATGGAAAGGCAGAGGGAACAGCAAGGATGAAGGCCCTGAGGTGGGATGCCATGGAGGGCAGAAGGCAGAGATGGGGCGAGACTGAAGGCTAAACAGACCTAGGTGGAGACGATGGTTTTTGCCCTGAATGAAACAGGGCTAGGAGGGTTTTGAGCAGAGAAAAGACATGGTCTGACATTTCAGAAGAATTACTCTCAGGCTGTGGTGTGAAGACCAGCCTAAAGGGCCTGATGGTTTCAGCCAGGAAACCAGTTAGAAGGCTTTTGAAATAATCCAGTGACAGAGACAGGCTCAGCCCAGTGGAAGACTAAAGAAAGAAGTGGTCAGGTTCTGGGCACATTTAGAAGGTAGAGCTGGCAGGATTTTATTGATTTCTCAGGTTGTTTGTTTGTTTGTTTGTTTGTTTCTGTTTTGTTTTCTCGAGCACCTGGAAGATACAGTTTGGTGAAATGGGGAAGACGAACAGAAACAGATATGAAGGGAGGAACTTGGAAATGCACTTGGGGGGCGTATTGAGTTTGAGGTGCCTTTTTGACGCCTGAGTAGGAAGCTTAATGTGGAAGTCTGAGGTTTCGGGGCAGAGCTGGGCTGGAGATAGAATCTGAGGAGTCCACAGAGTAAGTAAAATCTCAGGACTCAATGAGATCATTTAGGGAGAGAGTGTTAATAAAAGGTAAGGCCAAAGATGAGCAAAGGCCCCAACAATGAGAGGTCAGGGGGATGACAAGGAACCAGCAAAGGATCCCGAGAGGAGCCAAGGTGGCAGGAGGAGACCCAGGAGAGCTTCGTATGCTGGAAGACCAGGGATGGAGGAAGGATCCATGCTTCCAAATGTGGCTAATAGTTCAAGTAAGGTTAGTACTGGTTATTGGTCATTGGTGTCAGCACTGCAGAGGTATTTAGTGGCCTTGGTAAGATCTGCTTCTGCAGAGATGGGTGGGGAAGCCTGACTGGAGTGGTCTCTAGAAAGTATGAGACCTAGAAGGATCTCTAGAAAGAATGGGACTCTAGAATGAGAGACCATGAGTGTAGATAACATTTTCATGAAGATTTGCTCTAAAGAGGGGCAGAGAAATGGGGTGGTAGCCAGAAGAGAATGTGAAATCCAAACATATTTTTTGTTTTATATCATTCATTTTGTTTTGAGGATGGGAGCTGTTAGAGCCGACTTACCTGCTGATGCTAATGATTCAGGAGTGAGGGGACTTTTGACGATTGGGATGGAGCAGCTTTTCCTGGAGAGTTGTCCTTGAGTGAGCAAGAAGAGAAGGTTGCAGCACGCTGTCAGGGGTCTGGTCTTCGGGACCAGCAAGGTCACGTTCACTCACAGTAACTGCGGGTGGGCAGCCCAGTGGACACAGAAGCAGGGAGCGTGGTAGATGAGGTGCCAGAACATGTGGACATTCCCTTTGAGGGCTTCTGTTTTCTCAGAGAAACAGGAAACAAGGTCATCAGCTCAGAGCGTGAAGAGGGAGGAGCTTTTGGAAGTTTGAGGGGACAGGAGAAGGCGTAAAGAAGGTCCAGTCAGCAGGACCAGTCTGTTTCTCAGAGGCCACATTTTGCTAGGATGGTGCAAGCACAGGTTGGTGGGGACTAGGATTCAGCTAGGGTTCTTTTTGTTAGATAACTCCATAGAGAGAAAACAGGGAAAGAAAGGGATATACAAGGAAGTAGTTATAGTAATGGCCCACTGTTGCCTCCAAGCTGGATAGGAGGGAGGAGAAAATGGCAGGGGGTTGAGGAGCAGTGGGAGGGGAGACAACCTGTGAAAGTGGTTAGTAGGATCTATGGACGGATGGGTGTTATAATCAGCACAGTAGGCAGAGTGAGCTGGAAAGGAGGAGGTGCCAGTCAGAGAGCCAGGTTGCTCACCCTGAAATTATGGAGGAAGCAGTTTCTAGTAAATGACAACACCTGGGGCAGCTTCTCAAACTGTAATGTCCACACACACTAATGGAACGTCTTATTGAACTGCAGATATTGAGTCCGTGGGTCTAGGGTGGTGCCCTCCATGTCTAACAAGCTGGGGGTAGGATGGAGAAGGGTGCTGATTGTTCTTATTCTGGTTATAGCCTTGATTCCAAGACCTCAATAAATGCAACACACACACACAAAGAAAATCAGACTAATCTTGCTCGTGAATATATACATGAAAAAACGTAAATAAAAAGTGTGAAATATAAGTAAAATAATCACATGTTAAAAGTTAAGTTCATTCCAACCAAGGACAGTTGATCTCAAACATATTAGAAAAACCACAGCTGTCTAGGCTCAGAGAGGAATCAGCTGGTGGAAAGGCCTGAGCAGGCAGTTCCCGGAGCTGTCTCTGCTTCTCTCTAGCAACTCTGGAAGGGAGGTGCCCGGCCCTCTTGTTTTATCTAATTTTGAAACTTTGTTCAATAAGAACTTTACCCCCACAGCTTAATTTTTTTTTTTAGAGAGGAGAGTTCTTTTTAGTTGTAGTCCCCCAAAGGGCAGCCTTTATCGCACTGATATTCCCCCAAAACAAGTCAAGACCCCACTTCCCACAAAATAAAAGAATGCATGGGGGTGGATAATCCTGTATGCCAGGTTTTGATTCCTTTGCTTTAAGGGTCAGAGTGGGATCCCAGATTAATCTCTTAACTGGGATAAGTCCACTGCAGCTGAGAATTGTAGCAGCAAGATGGCAGAAATTTCTGGAGGAGGGGTTTGTGACAAATTCTCACGCCAAAGCCCGCTTTGGAAGAAGCCCCCTTCATCTGACCGCTTGAATTTACACTGGGAGACACTTTCCCAATCCTTCCACCAGCTCAAATCCCTTTCTCTTAATATATCATATATGTTATATAATATATTCTATAATTTATAATATATGAGGCAAAACCTCTTTCTAGCAAATTCGTCCACCTCTTCATCTGGAAACCCTCTCAAGAGAGGCCCCTCACCCTCCTGTGCCATGTCCACAGACAGCAGGGTCATCATTCTCCTGGATCCCGTGTTGGTCCTGTATAAATCTGCTTTCATTTCCCTTCCTCTCCTCTGCTGAAGCTGGGCCATCGGATAAAGGCACCTCCCTGCCTTAATCACACCACTTGTGAAAGGACCTTGAAGCCTGACTCACAGCTTCCCTCCCCACCCCATGCCTGACTTCTCCCAGGCAACGCAGTGCCACTCATCTGATATACTGGATCATGGTTCCCTCGTATTCTCTGCGCCAGTGACCTTCACTTCCACCCCACTTGACAGGCACTTGGTTAGCCCCACCCTGGTCCCTGCAGTCACCACGGCTCTACCTTTGAAGCTTGAACTCTGTAACTCTCCTATTTAACTGCTCCTCCCATCCATTCGCCCTTCCCACACCTTCATACCCACAAAACCTGCTCTGAATCTCATTGAAACTTTGTTTATTCAACAAATACATATTGAGAGCATGTAATTACTGGGCACGAGCAGTGGGAATGAGACATCGGGATAACACATGGTCCCTGCTCTCAACGAGCCTGTAATCCAGGAAAGGCACATGAGGAAACAGCAACTGCGGGAGAGTTAAATGTGAAACATGAATAAGATTTAGCCAGTTGAAAATGGGGGTAGATGTTCAAGGAAAATCATGAATAGTACCCAGAGCAGGAAAGCACAGTGAATTTGGGAAAGTACATATGAGTAGTTCAGTATATAGAGCTTAGCACTTGAGGAGGAGAATTTTATTTTTTATTGCTGTTTCTTTTTTTCCCCCCAGCTTTATTGGGATATTATTGACGTACAACATCTGTAAGTTTAAGGTATACAATATAATGATTAGATACGTGTATATATTGCAGATTATCACAGTAAGGTTAGTTCCAAGTCTTCATCCCCTCACATAATTATGACTGTGTGTATGTGCGTGGTGATAACATGTAAGGTCTATTCTCTTAGTAACTTTCAAGTATATAATGTAGTATTGTTAATTATAGTCAGCATGCTGTACATTAGATATGTACCTTTCTATGTGCATTATATATATTGTACATTATATGTACCTTGTATATTTTATGTTTACATTAAACCTATTGTATTTACATTGGGTATAGTATGGACATTTCTCCATGTCCCTACCTGCAGCCCCTGGCAGCCATCATTCTACTCTCTATTTCTGTGAGTTCAGCTTTTTTGGATCCTGTATATGTAAACAAAAATGTACAGTATTTGTCTTTGTCTGACTCATTTCACTTAGTAGAATACCCTCGGGGTCTATCCACGTTGTCACAAGTGGCAGGATTTGAGGAGGGGAGTTGGCACCAGATAAGGTTGGAGGATAAGAAAGGTCCAATAAGGAAGAGCTGTGTCATCCCTGTTCAACAGGAAGGCAGTGGGGGTGAGTTGGGTGAGTGAGCATTGAAACTTTCAGCCAATGAACATTTGAGTGACAGGCTCAGATCTGAACTTTAGATTAAGGAACACCGCTCAGATCCTGCATGCACAGTGGATGAGAAGAAGGCCAGATTAGAGACTGTGAGACTAGTAGGAGGCTCTTCTCATTCTGGCAAGAGATGATGGGGCCTGAGCTAGAACTGTGACAGTGGGCATGGAGAAAAGTGAATAAGTAGGAAAAAAAAGTATCTAGAAGGCAGTCATTGGTGACTTGAAGGATATTCATGGTAGAGAAAAATAATGAATATAGGGTGAAAACCAGACTTTTGACATGGGCAACTGTTTGGATAATAGGGCTAATTTGTTGGATGGACACCATCTAGGAAAAATCAAAAGGTAGGATGAAAACCAGGAGAACATTATGTCCCAGGGGCACATTACAAGAGAAGGAATAGTCAGCAGTCTAGTGCTCTAGTAGAGTCAAGTAACAGGAGAATTTTAGTGACCTTGGGGAGAGCTGTACCAGTGGAGTGATGGGTGGAGAGGCACCGATACAGCAGTGGGTTTAAGGTGTGAGTAGGAGATATGGAAATGGAAATAATGAGTAGAGGTCACACTTTCAAGACAGGGAAGTAGTGAGAAAGGCCTGGTCAGGAGAGGGTCTGGAATTTAGCAGAGACTTGAGCTCATGGAAGGGAATAGTTCAAGAAGCTGAAGATACGGGAAACAGAAGGGAATCACAGATGCTTGGAGGTCCCTAAGGAGGGAGGAGGCTTCAGGGGAGCATAAGAGAAGGAGGAGGGCTCCCTCTTTGTAATAGCAAAGACCGAAGAGGGTTGAGGTCCAGGAAGATAGTGGTTGGGTGAAATAAGGGGGAGGTTCCTGGGAGCTGAGGTGTGTAGGATGTGTTTTGTTAAGGAAAAGGGAGGGTAATTTTGTTCTGAAGTAGAATGGCTGGTTGTTCCAGAATAAGAAAGAGGAAAGTGTAGGACACAACCTGAGTGGATATAGAAAGTTATAGAAGGTTCTAGAAAAGGGAATTTTGTTTGTCATGATCAAAGCTGGCTAAGGTTTGATGGATTTACTTATAAGATTTTCAAAAAAAGCTTTAGTATCAAATATAATGATGCAAAACTAGAATTTGGTTTTCTCTCTGTTAAAATGAGAAAATTATTGATCTGCCCTTCATGAGAGTTTGAGAGATTGACTAATGGCCCCCTAAAGATGGCCATGGCTCAATCTCTGCAATCTGTGAATATGTCACCTTATATGGTAAAAGGAACTTTGCAGATGTGGTTAAGTTAAGGATCTTGAGATGGGAAGATTATTCTGGACATCTGGTGGGCTCAGTGAAATCACAAGTGTCCTTATAGGAAGGAAGCAGGAGGGTCAGAATAAGAAAAAGAAACTGAAAGAGTTTGGTGGATAGTTCACTGCTGGATTTGAAGATAGAGGCAGGGGCCATGCGCCAGGAATGAAAAGGGCTTGCAGACACTGGAAAAAGCAAGGAATTGGATGCTTTCCTAAAGCCTCCAGGAAGATCCAGCTCTGCTGACACCTCAGCTTTAACCCAGTGAGACTGATTCTGGACTTCTGATCTCTAGAACTATGTTTTAAAGCTCCTAAATTTGTGTTAATTTGTTCAAGCAGCAAGAAGAAATGAATGTGAGGTTGTAAAAGGTTACTCTTTACCTTCTGTGTAGTTTGCAAGGTAACAAAGATTCTGTGTTTTGCCAGAATAACCTTCCATGGTTTGTGCTGACTTTATTACGTCCTGGATCATTTAAGAGAACAAAGTTTTCTTACTTAGGAGAGAGTTAAGATTCTTTACAGTCACGTTACCTCCTATGTTTATTTTTAAAACCCTTCACTGTCACTTTAAGTAAGTAGCCAAGTATTATTTCTCAGGAACTCATGATCTTACCTTATTCATGTGTTCAAATTTCCTGCCAGCTTTTGATTATTTGCCATTCTCCAAATTGATCCTAAATGATACATTTTGCACCTAAAACTGTCTTTAAGATTTCCCAAAGGACAAAACACAAAGGATTTGTTCTTTCATTGTAAAAAGAGAAATGCTAAGAAGTCATTGGGTTTATTTGATGGTTACTATTGATGAGTTGCATAGGAAGAGTTGTTATATTGGAAGAGATGCTGCTTAGCATGCCCCTGGTTAAATCGGTATGATAAAATGTGATTAAATTCGGATGTCAGGAACTATAAGCTGAAGGGGAAATTCCTAGAGCATTGTCCAGGCTTTCACTGGCCCCATTGTTTCTTGGAGCTGCTGTATTTGACGGTACAGTCATCCCTCAATATCCACAAGGGGTTCTAGGATCTCCCACAGATACCAACATCTGTGGATGTTCAAGTCTCTGATACAAAATGGCAAAGTATTTGCATATAAACTATGCACATCCTCCCATATTCCTTAGATTACTGGTAATGCCGCCTACAGTGTAAGTGTTATATAAGTAGTTGTGAATGCAATGTAAATAGTTGCCAATGTGCTACAAGTTCAAGTTTTGCTTTTTTGGAACTTTCTGGAATTTTTTTCCAGAATATTTTCTATCCACGGTTGGTGGACTCTGCAGCTGTGGAACCCGTGGACACAGGGCCAACTGTAGACAACCACAGTAGGTGTTCTCAGTCATAATTTCAGCTGTTTCTTAAAATGGTAACTCAGTCACAACTTCTTTCATTTAAATCTAGCATCCACCAGAGTGGCAATTTTCAATTGGAAACTCATATCGTATAACTATGGAGTTATTTTCAAATGCAAATGTTTAGGACCAATTCCAGATCTACAGAGTCTCTTTACTTGATATTCTTTATATATTCTCAGTGTATTACATGTTCAGTAAATTCACGGAATATTATGTCAGGATTACTCTATGTTACATCTGAAGATTTTTTTCTCTGAAGATTATGTTCCTCCATTTTTATAAATTAGATATATTAACCACTCTTCTTGAAAATAGAGTTATTCATTACACTAACAGAGATTTTGTCTAAAACATTTTCTGGGTTGACTTTATTCTTTTGGTTTGTATGCCATAGAAACAACCAGATTTCCTGGTCAGTTGTACTATTTTTGCTGTGAACTCCCAGCAGACCTTTCACTTTTGAAAATCATCAGTAATAGGTTAACCACAGCAATCTTATTTTGTCATCTACAGATAGCTTTTTGGTTTTCTCTGACGCTTCCCTGAAAGCACTTGCAATCAGCTATAGACGATTAGGGTGCTTGTCTTTGACAAAGAGAGGCTGTCTCAAAGCCCTGTGGAAGAGGCTAGGCAATTTGGGGTACAAGCTTCTGATGGCCTTATTTAAATAGCTATGGGACCATTCCAGTGGGCTGATTCAGAATGTCTAGAATTCTAGTTGAAATTTAGATGAGTTCATGGGAATACTAAACCAAAAGCTAGTGGAACAAGAATTAGTTACCAAGGACTGAAATAATGGATGAGGGATGATGGTGGGTTTTGTATGGAATATTGCTGATGTTATTTTAATGTTCTGCTTTCTGGATAAATAAGGAACCCCATTCTCTTTTCTCCAAAGACATCTATAACTGCTAACAATTCAGTAGATTATGCTTTGCTAACCAGAAACAAACCATATATGAATATCCTAGTCTCCCTCCTTGACGGCTCCAAAATTTAGAAACTCTTATGAGTATTATTAACTTCATGGCAATATAACTATTTGCATAGGTTCATTAAGAATCTGTCTTTCTTGTTAACAGGATATAATTGGAAACATTGGTTATTAACCCAAGGTTTTGCCTGGACTATCATATTTGAGAATGATGTTTCTTTAATCAGATATGACCTGACACTTTGAAGGAACTGAGATTGACTTTATGCAGGCTGTGGCTACAAAGCCTTCTTGGGAAAACAGGCCTGGTACAATTCATAGAATTCCCAGCCTTACAAGTGAGTAAGGAAGGTCACTTCCTGGCAAGCCCGTGAACTTTAGGATGTTTGGGCAACCTCAAGAAAAGAGGAATTTGTTCAAATTTGTAAGTACTGCAGGTGAATTTGATGGCGAGTTTTTGGCTTGGCTTCCTAACCTCAAGAGGCTTTCAACCGTCCAATCTGAGATAACTTACTAAAGCTTCCAGCAAACAAACTTAAGAAGGCCTATATGGAAAGTCACTATTCTTGCTACACTTTTGTAAATAGGGCAAATGGATGAGACCAGCCTTATTTTGTGATCAAGAAAAATCTTTGAGATTATTTTTCTCAAAAGAGAGGTAAATAAAATGAGAAAGTTTGTGTTTCAATATATAACATACCTTTCCAGGTTATCAGACTCTCACTCTGAGTCAAACTCTCATTGCTTTTGAGTTTTCTTGCTCCTTTTTGTATACTGCAGGTAGCCGATGATTGTGCAAACTCAGTCTTGTCTGATGAGATTTCATTTATCTCTTTCCCCTGCCCCTCATGGAAAAACCAGCTTGGGTACCTACATTTAAACTAGACTGGATCCTGCTGCCTTTCCCAAATTGTCAATCCTTTGTCAATCCTTTAAAATTCTTTCCACTTTCTTCCATATCTGATTACAATCCTTCAAACTAACTTTTCAAACTTTTCTTCCTCCTGCCTGACTCAGAGTCACCAAGAACTACAAACTGGTTACTTGGATCCCTATCGGCACTCCAGATTGCCTTGCAGCTGGCCCATCCCCCCAGAATCTGAAGGAGCTCTCTGAGTTGAAGCCCAGTGACTTGGCATCAACCCTGAAGGTCTGAGCTCCACAGCAGACCATGCACAAGCTAGAATTCTCCTCAGACAAGCCACTGCTGGGCCACTGAGGAAGTCCAAGCAAATGTTTGGGTCACACATGGCCTTGAATGAGAGGTAGCCAAGACTCTTTACAACATCATCAAGAGTGTGACCATCTTAGCTTCAAGAAGGAGTAGTGCTATGAGATTTTCTTCTGCTAACCTCTGGAATTCCCTGGACTGCTTAATTCTCAAGGTTCAATTTCTGGCTCTTTAATACAACTTTTACAGTATTATTTCTCTATTTCAGGCATCCTTCTTTTAAGATATCTGATCTCGAGGACCATAAGACAACTGACCTTTGGTCCTACCTCTCAACAGATGGGCCACCAGGTTTTGAGGAAAAACACTAGCAAGAATTTCAGAGAGACAATTTCTTAGGCCCTGTTTCATGACACTCAGGAAGTTTATTCTTGCCTCTGAGTTGTTCAGTGACAAGTAATATTCATCTTGAACAAAAGGCGGGACTGACAGTGTTGAACTTTATCTGAGCTCTGTGCAACTTCAGCAGTGAAGGTTAAGAAATCCTCCCACCATTTTGTGCTTTGGAAATGACAAACCAGCTAACCTCAAAGGACCATGCTGGCCTCAGAGTTTCCGACGGAAGTCTTATCTCCATCCTTCTTGACTCCCATGAGACTCCAATATGACTTCCTTGTTTACCCTAGAGCACCCCAGGACCCCTCCCTTTTCTTTGAGATGTTCCTCATTGATGTTCCCCTTATTGCAATAGACTGAATAAATCATCTCCTTAATTATCAGATGAACTGTGTCTGTCACAGCTCCAGTGAGGACCTCCCTTTGATGGCAGCCAGCACACCACCCCTGACTATCTAACTGGAATGGCAACCATCCATGCCCTGAGGCTCTGTTCAGCTCTCCTGTGACTTCGCCCTGTGGACAACCACCCTTTCAACTGCTCAAGACGTGAGTGAGCAGAGAAGAACAGCATGGCCCTGGATACCTTAAGTAGTGGTGGAGTTATGGAAGGGAACTCCCACATCCTATCTTGAGTGGGACAGAAAGGAATCAGTTTGAGATGCTTCTGAGCTGAGCTGGGGATAAACACACCCTTTTAAGAAAAGAGGCAGCTGAAGTCTCAGCCTGGACAGGTGCTGGGCAGAGCGCAGGCTGAGGCTGAGCAGGACCAGAGCAGGTGCCTCTCCCTGGGGAGCTGTCAGGGTGACCAATGCGAAGGCCAGTCAGAAATGCCAAGGGCAGTCCTAAAAGCTGGGGAGAGGGGAAGCTCCAAAGAGGGAAACTCCAGAGGAAAAGACTGGCTAGAAGATAAAAGGTGTACAGGCTTTAACCAACCCTGACCCCGTCTCATTCCTCTTCTTGGCGAGGAGCAGGGGCAGGCAGGGCAGTCTCCACTGGGTAGAATGTGCCCTGGTGGGGGTCTCTGATGGCAGCACATGATAGTATTCACCACCTCTGCAACTTCACAGGAATCAGAAAGAAGCCTTCCCAACTTCAGCAATGTTGCTGAGAAGGGGAGGAATCTAGATGCTTTCTCCATTCTGGAATTGTCTCTCTTGTAGCCTGAGGGCTCTAGATATGTGTGGTAGGTTTTTGTTATTTTTTTTTTTTTCAGTGTATCAGATATCTGATTCTCCTTGGTGAAGCAAGCATGTCTGGGGCAAGGTCCCAGGGGCCATGATAGCCAGGGGGAAGCCCCTGAGGATCCCCAGGGCTTCTGGATGTTCTGTGCGTTGTCCCCAGGCCCTGCCCAGTGCCTGGGACTGAGGAGACATTTTATGAAGCTTGAGATACTTACTAAGCTAAGTGTGTTCTGGGTCGTAAAAAATTGACAAAGCCAGAAGACTCATTAGAGGCAGAGTGAGGGACTGGGTCAGGCTGACTGTATGATACGCAGTCAGGGGTCACATTAAAAATATTTAATAACTAGAACTGCCTAAGCACAGACTAAGCAGAACAGATTCTGGCTGAAAGTCATCCCTGTGTATCGCAATGGTAGGACTTCTCTGGGGTCTGGCTCACTTACTATTTTAGCAAAAACAGGAGAGAAAGAGAGAATAATGGCACTCTTTAGGCTTTGACTTGTGCTTCCAGAATTGGGGTGCAAACTGAGGCCACTACATAGTCATTGGGTTAGAATGCAACATTGACCAATGGGGCTATAATGGCTGGATATAGGGCTGTGGTCCAGGAGATCGTGTGCGTTACCTTGGGGACATGATGCATAACGCCTGCAGTTCAAGAGGCCAAAACTGTCACAGAGCCCAGTTTTTCACAGGCCTCTGGCATCAGAGATGGATAAAGGAGCCTGCACGGTCTTCTTGGGCCTTGCCTTGACCTGAGCATGTTCTACCAGAAGACCTGACATTTGGATGGTTCTGAGTTGACATCCTGGCAGCAGTATATGCTTGTGTTCTGGCTCTTCCCCAAGGAATATGCTGGAGGGGTCACGAGGAAGCAAGCCTCCCCTGTCCTCTGCACTCTGGGAGTCCCTACAGAATGGTGCAGGACCCTGACGAGGGGCTGCCGACTGCAACACTGGCCTGTTGCCAGTGTCCATCATGCTGCTGGTTCTGAGAGGGCTGAGCTACAATTTGTTTAGAATGGAGGATCCTCCTTGAGTCAGAGTGGCTTCTCCTGGTTCCTGTTCCTTGGGCTCACATGACAAGGGTTTGGCAGCGTGATTGCCTCGGCTAACTGTTTGAAAACTCCAGTCATTGAAAGTCAAGTGCCCGCGCTAAGTCCAGGGCTGAGTTTTCCTGTCTCTTAGAGCTGTTTCAGGCTGCAGTGGTTAGCCTTTGAGGCCCACTGATGTCAGTTTCTGTTGAGCTTCCCTCTCCAAGCCTTGAAGCCTCTTTTAATGTTATTTGTGTCCTGGGAGTTGACTTCTCACAGAACTAGATTCTTTGAAAAACAGGCACAAGAGTCCAAGTTTTCTAGCAACATGGTGGCCTCATCTATGTGGTTGGGAGGCTTCCAAGCCAGGTGCACATGGGTGGGCTAAGGTGGGATAGGCTTGGATGAAGGCAGAAGAGAGCAGGTACGTGATTTTGGGGGGAGCTTTTGCTCCCTTTGGGGTCCAAAGAATATATCTTTTCTTTTGAAGAGGTCCATAGACAAGATGGTAATGGAAAAGGGAAGTTTTTTTTCTTTTTCTTTTTTCTAGTCAGGGAAGGGGGTGGGAAGGGATAAATTGGAAGTTTGAGATTTGCAGATACTAATATATATAAAATAGATAAGCAACAAGTTCATACTAGAAAAGTGAGTTTTTGCATACCTACGGTAACCAGAGAATGATTCTTCCTGGTGGTGTTGTATGCATTTGATGCTTCACTGCAGAAACGTGGTCAAGTCAACTAATATTAGGGGGAGGAGACCCTGGCCCACCCATGTCGTAAAGGTAGGGTGCAGGAAATAACCATGGGTCAAAGCTTCCTCCCTGATCAGGAGGCCTTGGAGGACCACACCTGTGAGTCCTCAGAATCCACCTGGAGCGGCTCAGGCCTCATAGTTCACCAAATACCTGGACTGGTCCAAACATGTCCAGAGGCCTTCTCCTTTGGCCCACAGGCCCACCTCTAAACTATTTGTCCTCAGAATTTCCAGCTTTATGAATGGACTGGCTCCTCCAAATTGACTTCATGAATTGAAAACGAATGGAAGTGAGTCTCTTAATGTGACTGCCCTGAGTAGGGCTGCCATTATAGGGTCTAGGCCCTGGTGAGAAAAAACAGAGGCAGGGGTTTGTTAGCTAAAAGTACTTATATGAGATCTGTATGAATATGCAGCCTAGTTACATCCTAGTTTCCCTTCCAGACTGACATCTTCTGTCTTGGTGGCACCAGCCCTGGTTCTGGGCCGTCCTATTTTAGCTGGAATTCCCAAGTTTTTTTTTTTTTCTTCTTCTTCTTTAAAAAGACATCAGTCCTTACTGGATATGGGCAAGGATTTGCTAACTCTCCATAGTAAGTTTCTTCTCGATTGTCCTGGATGAAAGACCTGAGCTTCAAAAGATGAATATATCCCATAACTATGCTTCTGGTTGGAGAACACCTAGCTGGGAGAGTGCTGGTTCCAGGAAGTGGATGAGGCTCCATGTCCAAGTATCCAAGTGAGTTTGTGACCAATGGTTTCCAGTTGTGTGGGGCTGGGAGCAATGGGGCTTCCCACACGGGTTACAGATAGTAGATGAGGAGCTTGTGGGTATGCTTTTGGTGGCAGTAGGACACTCCAGTACAGGGACTCATTTGTGCTATCTGTCCATATATGTGTGGGCCAGAATGATGGACTCTTTGGCCCCCTGTAATTTGTCCTGACAAAGATACCTATGAGAGGTAGCCAGATCCTTCCTGTGCTAGGTTTAGGGCAGAGAGTTGGGTCTTGATTCCTGGTGAATAATATCATTCTTGGGGTCTGAGAGGGGAGAGCTGGAACAGAGCATCTATTAAGCTGAGGGATGTGCCATGGTTGCCTTGGCTGGTTTGTCCATTTGGCTGGGGGGGTGTGTGTGCACGTGCATGCATGTGCGTGCGTGGGTGGGTGGGGCATACAGGTGAATGAGTGTATGTGGGAGTGAACATGAATGTGTACACATGTGAGGGAGGTACAGCTGGAGGTGGCCTATAACACTTACATAGGAAGCCCACCGACCCACCCCAGGCGGTACATGCTGGGCTGGCCAAGAAGACAAGAAGGTACAGAATTCTATTAACCCGATGTCTTCCACCCAGTTCACTCCCTACCAGAAAAAAAAGAAGAAGAAGAAGAAAATGAATTGAGTTTGCCAGGTAAGACAAGCTGCAATAAAGGCATACCTGACCTCCCATTACAGGGCAACCAATGACCTCTGCCAGAGCAAGCACTGGCTTACCTCCTGGAAGAAGAAGGGTCCAAGGGTCACACCCTTCCAGGGAATGGAATAGAAGTACCAAGCCATCACTCAAACAGCAACCTCAGCTGGAATCCAGCTTCCCCAAGATTCTGCTACGGTGGAAGAGAGCCAGGGAAGCTGTCAGCTACTGTGGCTTAGTCCACTGCTTCCAGAAAGGATTGTTCAGGCCTAGAATGGTGAAGAAGACCCCAGCCCAGGCATGGTCTGAGTGACAGCACGCCATGACACATGCCTACATTGGCGCAACTACAATACAGCTGATGGACTTGGCACCTGGCCTCCACTTGCCAGCAGGGCCCCCAAGAAGAAGCTGAACTATCTCTAGCTATCTCAAGATCGATGCAGAAGATGCTACTTTTATTGCCACAGTGTCTGAGGAACAGTACAGGAGGTACATAAAGTGTACTGGAGAGGACCCAGATCAAATTCATCAATCTGAAAGTTGATTTCTTCCAGGCTGAAGATCTATGTGTATAGTTTCTGTGCAGCTTCTGCAACCCCAGTTCATCCAGCCATACCAATTTCATGTTCACAGCACACTCTACTAGCCACCCCCAGGATCATGCAAATACATTTCCAGTCATTTCTGGAACCAGCTGAAAGATGGGGATTGTCTATGCAGTAAACAAGTTTCAAATGAAAAGAGATAAAAATTACTTTCAAAATGTATCAAGTGTCAACAGTGTAACATCTTCATTGAAAGTGTCTGTAGTCGCTTTGTAGCTCTCCATTGATCCCAGCTGTTCGGTGGCCCAGGCCTCTTTTACGTTCACTACACCACAAAGCACCTCAGAGCACAGGCAAGATTATAGGTAGATGAGATACTGCTAAAAACATAAAATCCCATCAAGCGCGCCAATAACCATTGCATGCCCCTATTAAAATCACCAGGCAAAGTAACCCTAACACTATGGAATGTTTTTAATTAAAAGTACATTAAAACATTTAATTTAATTACATTAAAATTACATTAAAGCCCAATTCCTACCTCACCATTTCAAATGGAAATTCCATCACTGACTGTTTTAACAAAAATTATCTCTAAAGAAAAGTTATCTTGATTAAAGGACAAATTGCATCATAGAAACTATTTATAAGCACGTTGCTACTTGCCAAGCTATCTCATGATTAAAAACTCAGTTCTGCATTTTTGTATTATCTGTATTTTCTGAATATGAATCTTTTATACAACTTTATACTTTCATTGAGCTGAATTGGGCACAATTGCACAATTGTATGCTGGTTGTAAACAAAACAGCATTTTCATATTTGCTCTATTCAGCCATAAAGCTAACATAACGATTGACAATTCTACCCCGAAAGTGATTTATTGATAATTCCCTTCCCCTAAAATAATAAATGTCAATCACTACTTACACAAATTTCTTTGTAAGCGTATTTATCTTGGTGTTTTAATGTCTTTTCGTGATTCTTATAATTGGGACATACAAAACCATAAACATTTGACATCCTGCAGAATTTCTCGAGATCAATAGAGATCAAACCCTGATTTTACTTTAAATGTTACCCAACTCCATTAAGTAATAAAATCCTTTTACAAAAAGCATTTCAAATAATAAACTAAACATTCAAATATTAAACTCAAGTACAAATACCCAGATATTCACACACTAACAAAATTTTAACAAAATTGATACCATTCAAATTGAACAAATCCCCTGGGGGTGGGGTGTAAGAGGGGGAAGGAGCTGGGTTCCAAACCACAGGTAAATTTAGATGTTCTTTCCAGATCTACTCCCGTGTACCTAACAGTGTTCCTTCATTTCTTGTACAATTAATAGGGAGCTTTGCACCGAACAATGGTCTCTGTCATCCAATTAAAAAAAGAATAAAGGAAAAGTTTTCTATTTTCAACTTCCAACTTTACAATAATGAAAGTTCATGGCTTCTCAGCTCTTCCAGGTCTGGGAGAGTTTAGCCTCCCATTCTCTGAGGCTAAGGATGATTTATTCTGGATGTTCTTTGCTCCTTGCTGAGTCACTCTTGAAGTTGATCACTGCATTTGAGCTCATTTGTTTTTCCCAGGCTTGGAACCAGCATCTCTCACATTTCAGCTGTCATTGTAAAGTTCCAGTGAGATGACCAATTATTTCTTCACCTTTAATTTTTCCTCCTGCTAATCTTGCTCTGTTTTCTAACACCCCCTACCCCCCACCATCTTCTAGTCTGTATTTCAGTCCTTCCTACAAAGTCAGAACACTTTCCCCAACATGTCTTTCAGGGCCCCCTCCTAAGGCCCATAATGACAGTCATACAGAGTCTGAGGGTAGAAATCAAACAATTCACAAAGACTTTAAGACTGTTCTTTAATATCCTGAAGCAATAATATTAAAATGCAATTTTTTTAGAAACTACTTTGTGCAGGTCCTGTGCTTTGCTTATGTGATTGTTGATCCTAAAACCAAAGGGAAATGCTGTATTTCATCAAATCTAAGACATTTAGGTTGTAAGACTCATTGTTACTTTATGTAACATTAAGGGGGAAAAAACCCCCGTCAACTTTATTGTCATCGATTGCAAATTGCATCCTAATTTCAGAGATGTTAAAATGTGAATCTTAGACCTGATGATGAGGCATTCTGCAGAAAGCTGAAGCTCAGAGAGGCTGGGTAGTGTGGCCAGAACCACAGAGCTAATCAGAGGCAGAGCTGGGTTTAGGTCGTGCCAGAATCCACTGCCTCTCCCGAGATTTGAATGCTTTTTTTCCTGAGTGGTGTTTTGTTTTGTTTTGTTTTGTTTTGTTTTGTTTTGTTTTGTTTTGTTTTGTTTTGTTTTTTTCTTGCCTGCCTGTTCTCAGAAACCGGTCCCTAACCTGTCTGTCTTGGAAAAAAAGGCCTCCTCTTTCAGTTGCTCAGACTACTAACAGAGCTCAAGCAACAGCCATTTAGAGACTGTGTCGCCTTTTCCCAGTGCCTAATTATAGAGACTGCCCATTCTGCTGTTGCTACATTATTTTTGGCAGTGGGAGGGTGGGAGAGGAAGAAGTGGGTGTTGGTGATGGCTATGCAAGCTTCCCCTTCTCCTGCAGCTCCTGGCTTCTCAACTTCTTACCCCAAGGCAGCAGAGGCCAGGGTAGGGGGGTGGGGGGTGGGGACGAGGCACAGCATTTGCAAGTGGATTAATAAAAGCTGATTTAGGGAGATAGAAGCTGTTGGGGAAGTCTACCCACGCCTCTCCTTATCAGATCTTCTCGCCTTTCTCTGTCAAAATGAGCTGCCCCTCTGATCCCAAACTCAACATCACCCCTTAGACTTCAAAGTTTTGTTTCTCTCTGAGTTGATGTCTCCCGAGGTGAACTGTCAACTTCTGAGCCCCCTGCCCATTTGCTTGTTCATGCATTCAGTGATTTAATATTTAGTGAGCTCTGACAATATAGTACTCTGAAGATGAGTGATAAGCCGGCACACACAGTTCCTGCCCTCACGGGGTTCACAGCCTAATGAGAGAGACCCTTGTCATCAAAGAAGCTTGTAAATTACTATAAAATGACAACTGTGATAAAATGTTCACAGGATGAGCTGCAGCTGAGATGAAGCTCCCCAATTTGGTCTGCTCCCCTGTATTTCCCACCCCTTCCCCTTGCAGTTTATGTTGGAGTCAAGTGATTAATTCTGGCCCTGGACCACAAGGGACGTGATGTGCATTACCTCCAGGGAAAGACTTTAAGAGCTGGTCTTCTTTCAACTCTTTTTGTTCTATTTTGATACCTTGGACACCATGTAGATGGTGTAGCTACAAGTTGAAGGAGAGCTACCCAGCCCAGACTGAGCTCTACATTTAGGGAAAATAAACCTCTATTGTGCTTGCTCACTGAAATCTCCATTTGACTCAGTAGCTTGCCTTATCCAAATACAGAATCACAGTTCCTATGAGGGAAAACATGGAGAGAACTGACCAGGCAAAGGGCCAGGAAAGGCATCCTTAGGAAAGTGATATTTAGGTAAGGGTCCAAAGGAAGAATGGGAGTTAACTTGAAAAACAGTGCGGGGAGGAGCATTCTAGGCAGACTGACAGCCTGTGCAAAGGCCCTGTGGTTAGAGGGTATAGGACACATTTGCTGAAATGGGCAAAGGGCAGAGGGACAGGAAGAGTGCTGTATGAGGGGCTCATCTACCCACTGTCTGGCTGATCTGAGACAAAGTCTGACATCCACAGTGGGACACCACTGCTGCCCAAGTCCCCTGGACTGCCATGGCCTGCAGGATGGGTCACTCAGGCTTGAAATGGGGAGACAGCTTTACTCTGTTCTCCTCCAAGCCCCTCACAGCCAGTTAGTAGCCATTTGAGAAGTGTCTAGCCGGCGGTCTTCCCCTCTGTGTTTCCCTGTCTATTCTGCTATGGGAGCAGGGTCCTGGGGAGGGGATGGGAGCAGGTTCCTGGGGAGGGGATGGGAGCAGGGTCCTGGGGAGCTCCTACCCAATGTTTTTGAGGGATGAAACCAGAATACTGTGAGAGGTGCCTGAGGATTGCTGGGCAAGAGGACCAGCAACAAATGAGAGGCCATGGTGAGGACCGCAGGGCATGGGGAAGAGGCTTAGGGGTGGGTGGCACTATGGCCCATCCACCGTGAGCCACCCTCTTATGGCCTGCCACAGGGCCATTCCTCCCTCTCGTGAACCAAGCAATGGAACAAAGCAGCCTGGGTTGCTCACTTCATGTTTCTGGGGGTGTGCAGAGGCCTAAAGAGGGTGTGGGAGTCTGGGCAGCCCCTGCTCCCTCCCAAACTGGTGCCATGGTCCTCCCCTGTCCACCCTTCGGCTGACCAAGCCTGTGTCTCCATCTCCCTGTGTGCATCTCTACCTATCACACACCTGCTGAAAACTCTGCTAAGAGCTCCCCTTTGAGTACAGAGTAAACTCAGGCCTGGAGTCCAAGGACCCAAAGCTCTGGCCTCGACCACTTTCCCGTTACTCCCCTCCCAATTCTGCCCTCAGCTGGACCCAACAACTGTCCCATCCCTCACTGGCCAGAGTGCCAACCCTTTGGGGCAGGATGAGTTGCATTCACTGCACAGGGGAAGCACTGAGGTAGATCTCATCTTTGTCTAACCAATATCCAATTCCCATTTCTTTCTTGAACTTAATCCCATGCAGTAATGTGCCCAGACTCAGGGCTCAAATTTGTCATGGCAGATCTCTCAATTTTCTTGTAGATAGGGAAAGTTGTGTGCGTCAGCTATCTTAAGAAATGAGGAATCTACTGTGGGAATCTGTGTAGGGATCTATGCGGGAATCTGCTGGAGGTGAGGGAGTATTTTCTGGAAAAGCTTTTTTTTCCCTGTTAACAGGAGACATGCACAGCTGGTACCACCTTTCCTCCTTTCTTCTTTGATTGCAGATGTGATGGTTGGAGCAGGGGCAACCATTTTTGAACCATGAAGAAATGAATGCTAGCAGCCTCTGGGTCATCTAAAGGCTATTGAATCATCACCAACAGCCTTCTACTTCTGGGCTTCTTATTATGCATACTCCTTACTCATTTAAGCCACTGGAGTCATGTTTCTGTTGCTTGCGGCTGAATGTTATTTCTACCTGCTACACCTATGCAGAGCCTAGCCTCAGATTTCTTTATCTCCTCGATTCCAGTGACTCTTACCTCTGCTCCATTTCAGCACCATACCACATTCGAATCCTGGACCTTGTTATCACCTAGAACTATTCCATGCCTGAAATACCTGACACAAACTGCCCATTTTCTGAACCAGATTTTGATCCTTATTCGCGGGATGACTGTAAAAGAGTACTAGTTTTTGGAATTGGAGAGTTATTCTGGACTGTGTTTGGAAACGGTCAGGATCTGCATGTAAGCTCTCACTCATATTTCTTTCCAGTATTCACCTGGGTTGAGCGCTGCTACAGCTCCCATCATCCTGCTTTCCTTGTGTTTCATGGAGACTGTCCCCTTACTGTCCTTGAGGACAAGATGGCCCTCTTCATGATCAAATCCAGTCCCCCTACAAGTGCACTCGATTCTGTTCCTGCTGGCACCTCCAGGACTTGCTCCATCTACTCCTTCCTCTCTCTGATGTCTTCAACCTCTCCCTCCTCACCCGCCACCTGGAAACATGCTCAAGCTTCCCCCAGATACCTTCCTTTGACCCAGCACTTCCCCTTTGCACTCCCTCCTTCCTTTCCTTTTGCCCTGAGCTTAGCAAAAGAGCCGCGATCACTGGGTAACTCTATCCTTCACCAATCACTCCACACCCCTCGGCACTCAAGTCCTGTCCCTACCGCCCCACTGTAACTACCTGCAGAAGTCTCCGGTGACTTCCAGATTATCCAGCCCACTGGGTACTTTTCAGTCCTTATCTTTATGGGCCACTTTGTTGATGTGACATGGTGACACACTCTCATTTTTCAGATTTCTTACTTCCTTGACTTCCAAGATAGCCTCTCGCCTGGCATTCCTTGTAATCATCAACCAATTCTTCCAAGACTCTTTGATGGAGGCTGGGTTACTTAAGACCCACGTCTTGCTCCTTGGAGTTCTATGTTTAGTGTAGCACTCTTTTCTCTCATACTCTGCGTCATTTCTCATCCATGTTAGAATTTCTATCACTTCTATGCTGCCAATGCTCTGATATGTATCTTCAGCCATGATACTGCCTCTAAGGTTTAAAAATTATTCTATTACCTATGGATTGCATCTCTTGCTCCTCCATGAGCATGGCTGGCCACCAAGTCTGAGTTCCTCAGGTTATGTACCCTCAGGTCTCAGCTCCTGCTCCTTCTTTAGTCTGACTCCCTGTCTAGTCATTCCAGACTCACTGGACTTCTCAGGACAAGCCATGATGGCTCATGTCTCTGAGTTTTGATATGTGCGGCCTGAAACTCCCTTCCTCTTCTTCCTTCTCTGCTTCATAACTTACTCATCATTGGTGCTCACCTTAGATATCACCTCTCTGCCAGGAAGCGTCACCTTTCTGGCATCCTCTGGCAGAGCCATGTGCCCAGACTCAGGCATGCCTTTACCACCGCACGTATCACAGCCTGTCTCTCTCCCTCCCTCCCTCTGTCTCTCTCCACCTCTCCATCACTCTGTCTCTGTCTCTCTCTCTTGCAGCCCCTACCACTCTGCACACTTGCTCCACTCTTTCCAAGACAGCTGGGGAAGCTTTGCCTTTATCTGTGGCACTGACTCCAGCTTCCAAGCAGCAGCAGCAGCACATCTGGGACTCGAGACTCACTTCTGCATCCCCTGGCTTCCTCAGGAGAAAGAGATTGGGCCATGTCCGGTCAGGGATGATGCATGGGCAAGTTAGGGGTGGGGATAGAAAAGGGATCTCTTGGAACACAGGGCTGTCTATTTGAGCTGTGGCCAGCAAGAAAGTGATATCCACCTCTGGTATAACTGACTTAAAATAAACCATGAGCAGAAACTTCTAGAAAGAAGCACTGAAGCTGGGTCCTCTTTCCCATGCCCGGAGCCAGCCCCTCTGAGTGGATTATGGTTCCTAGGAAGCTGCTATCTGGGCAGGTTTGTCTTCTGGTGCATCTGACTATTCACGCTGCATTGTGATTCATATGTTTGTTGAAAATCAGAATTTTGTGTCCAGAATTTTGATTCTTTGTCTGAAAGGCTCACAGAAATGATATAGGCTGGATCCTCAGAATTGGTCTCAAGAAAGCCTGAGCTGGTGTTCCTTGAGTGGTCCCAGGATCCTGTGGAAGATGTGTCTTGACTTTCCTGGGCCCTCACTCCTTGGAGACTGGTTGGTGATCATGGATTCAAAAACCCAAGGGATCTTGGGGCTCTCAGGGGGCAAGTGGCTATGCATGTGGCAGCTCTGGTGGTGAGGACCACTCAGCAGGATGCCTTGGCTAGGCCTGGAGGCCCAAAGAGGAACATAGCTGAATGCCTGTCCCCCAGGAGCATGAGGTGAGAGACACACGTAAGTGACCCCCTCAGGTCTCATCCCCTTTGCAGCTTTATCTTCCATTGAACCTCGAATCTGCCGTGTAGCTTACTTACTCATTTATTTTTGTCGCCTTCCCATACACTCTAGAATGTAGAGTCCATAAGGGCAGGAATTGTTTGTTTGCTTGTTTCTTTTGCTCACTGCTGCATCCTTAGGGCCTAGGACAGGTGCATAGTAGGTACTTAAGTATTTGTTGGTGGAATGAATGAAATACTTGGAGGAAGGTCTGTGCAGGGCGCTGAAGATGTTTAGTCCATACTAAGGATTCAGAGATGGCTTTCTGCAGCCAGTGTGCCTAGCTGCGTCTCTCAGCATTAGCCAGGTGATTCCAGGTAGGAGGAAGAAGGCGGGTGTCACAAGCAAAGGCTCAGAAGGAAGGAATAGCCTGGTGTATGCTTGGACTTGTTGCCCTTCGTGCAGAAAGGCTTCTGGCTGTGGGTGCAGCTGCAGGGGCCCAGGCATGCAAATATTGATGAGGTAAAAGTAGAGCTTTGAGGTGGGTAAGGCCAGGGGACACACTCACTCTTGTGTTGGAATTCAGTACAGGACCAGGAGGGGGCTGGGGCATGTGGCAGCCTCTCCCAGTAACTGGACAGCCAAGCCTCCCTGCCTTCAACCCCACTGGACACAGAGCAGGGGCACTTTGGGAGAGAGGCTTAGGATCTTGGTCAGCAGAGGGACAGAAGAGGCCTGGCAACAAGCACCCCAGAAGGCACAGGACCCCAAATGTCAGGGGGACAGTGAATGATGGTGACTTCAATCCAACTCATTTCAGCTGCCCTTGCTCTGCTCCTGCCACATGGAGATGCTGCTGGGAAAGGTTTCCCTGCAGAAGAAGGCTTCCTTGTTCTCACTTGGGATGGTGCCCTGGCTCCACTTTTAGTCCAGACGGCAGAGGAGCCCCACCCTTGGCTTCCCGAGGTATGAATGGTCAATTTACAGGCTCGTGCTCAGCCGCAGTCTCTGAAGGCTACTCCCAGGGGCAGCCGGGTCAGGCCACAGGCTGAGCCCCACATTCTGAGCCTTCCTATTGAACCTGGGTCCCAAGTCCTATCGCCACCTGTCCTCATAGTGAGCTCCCCTCTCAGGCCCTTCCTGCAAGCAGTCTTCATCTGGAACAGTCTCAGTTCATCAGAGATGCTCTTGCGATGCTGAAGGTCAACAGGCCCTGGGGCCAGGGTCAGGCTTGCTTTGGTTCTGGGAGGCTCCTTGGCCCTATGCAAATGTGCCCACTGTCCCAGGCCAGCCCAGCAGAGCAAGGGCACAGGGCAGTGATGTTGAACTCTGTGGCTGTGCCTCCTTGGAGACCATTCTGTGGCCCGCATCGCTCCCAGTGGCGTCACAACACAGACTCACCCTACCCAGCTCCCGCGGGGGCAGAGGGCCCCTCTGAGGCCGGTCGGGAGCTGGCACTTGGTTCCGAGTTAGCAGTTCGCTTACACCCTGACTCTGCTACTATGGCCCCTCTGGGAAGTGCCCCATCTAGACTCGCAGCTCCTTCAAAGTCCAGCCCATGCCCCCAGGTGCCAAGGGTGGCTCTGGTGAAACTCAAGTGTGGGGTGGGCCTTGGCTAACCGAGATGTACTCCCAGGTTGGCATGGATGCGGGTGCCTCCCAGGCAGGTCCAGGCTGCCTGTCCCCAGAGGCCTGAACGGGGAGTAGGAGTGGGAGGGTGGGGAGAGGAGGAGGAAGCTTCCCTCTACCCTCCACCTTTGCTCTGCTTTACATCCTCCCCGCCTCCCACTGGATGGCTCTGTGTCCCACGCCCAGACCCGCCTTCAGCTGAGCTGCTTGATACATCCTGGGCTGGAGGGGCCAGTTCTTCCCTCGTTTCCATGCAGGGTGGGGAGAACACATTTTGATAAAAGCTAACTTGGAGGTCGAGGTCAGAGTAGGGTGGGAGATAGATTAAATAATTTAGAATTCTTTTTCAAGGTAATAGTCTGACGTGCAAGGCTTTTTTTTTTTTTTTTAATTCCTGTATCGAAGTTGAACAGCAGCTCGATTTTTTTTTCTTAACTTTTGTAACAAATCCTAAAATTTCCCCAGGCAGATGGATGAAGCACAGATAAAGGTGGATGTTCCAATCTCATTAAAACTTTTCAAACCCATTGCACACTTTTCTACTCATCCAGTCATCATATATGAAGACAAAGGCCTTGTTCCAAAAAATAAGTTAGTTAAAAGGTTTTGTTTGGCTGTTTGAGGAAAAGAACCGAGATCTCCTCTTCGTTTGCTGCTTCATATTTTCCGGATAACGAATGAGTCAAACAATGAAGGAAACTGCTGGGGGCCGTTTATTCCTGTGTCTCAAGTTCCACTCACCCCGCTCCCTTTCTGGCCTCACTTGTCACCCCCACAGGTGCCCTACATATTTCAGAAGAATGTGGGGTCTCTCTCCCCTGGCCGTCTGCTCTGGAGAAACCGTTCCCCGGGAGAACATGGCAGGATGTCAGGACACCCCCGGACCAGTGAAGAGGGGCGCCCTGCAGCTGTCAAGGGGACTCACAGTGGGGTCAAGGCTTCCCCTGCACTCTGACATCTGGACATTTGCCTGGGGGAGGGGGGTGATAAAGGAGAAATAAGTCATATTTCTTTGTACCTGCCTGTGTTCACTGAGTATTCAGGGAGCACCTGTTGTGTGACATCCAAGACCTGGGCTAGAAGAGACAGTTGTCCCCTTGCCCTGTGGGCCTCCCTCTGCAGGAGAATGCAAAGCTCGCACTGGGAAGACAACCACGGCAGCGCTGACACGGCCGCTCATTCCACGGAGCCTCAGCTGCCTTCTCCCTCACCCCCACCCACTCCGACCTGCGTGGGGCCACACAGCCCCCTTTGCCCTGTGTCCCATCTCTGGCACCCAGTGGTTAAACATCTAGACCTTGTCTTCTGAGTGACCAGTTCAGATCCTGCCTGTGCAACTTACCAGTTTGTGTGACTTCTTTTATCTCTCTGAGCCTCCATTTCCTTGTCAATAAATTGGGGATTAGGACTAGAAATCACATCACAGGGTTTTGTGAAGATTAAATGTGACTGTGTTGGGAAGGGGCTTAGCTCAGTGCCCGGCATGCCAGGAGTCAGGGATTCTGCGAGTAAAACTTAGCACCACCTGCCTGGAGCCCCTGGCAAGCTCTGGCTGGGAGCCCCCAGCTGCAGCAGGAAGAGGAGGGTCTTCAGCTCCAGTTGGAGAAATAAGACTAATTCATGGGAGAAAACAGAGGACAAATTAAGAACTAAATTGTGATACTGGCCACAAAGAAATTATGGATTTATATAAGAAGATAAGGGAGCACTTGGGTGGCTAAGGAGGTCTCAGGGTATGTAGAGTTGGTGACCAACGGGACGAGAGGGATCTTCAGTTAAGTAAAGGCCACTCTTGCGAGGCTAATTTAGGGCCAGCTCAGGCTGAGCCAGCCCTGTGCAGCCCATGCAGTGGGCTCTGACGACCTTCTACGGCCCCAAGGCCGTTTGCACTCAGATTTATTAAGCACCTACTGTGTGACAGGCATACATTTATAGAACAGCTCCAGTTTCACAAAACGTTATTTTGGGAAGTATAAATATGACTTGGAGACTTGCTGTTAAATATATACCTAGAGGCTTCCTGGGTAGATAGATGTCTGGCAGAGCTGAAAAGCTGACTTGTTTTTCTGTGATGAGACCCCAGTTTAGAAGTTTTTCAAAACAAATCTAGGCTTGGTTCGGTATGATTTTACTCTGCAATCCCTGGCCCTCCCTTATTTATCTAGTCATGCAAGTCTTCCTTATTTAGAAAAAATATTAGTTACAAGTTGGGTTTTTTTTTTTTTTTTTCATTCAAATACCCATTACACTTGGTTTTGTGGTCGTGGAGGAGAATGGACCATTCTTAGGAGATGCAGCTGAAGCGTTTAGGGCTGACGTGTCGCCGTGTCTAAACTCACCCTTCAAATGTTTCAAAGGCTGATAGACACAAAGAGAACAGGGCAAAATATTAGCAACTGTTGAATCTAGACGGAGGGTTCATCAGAGTTTGTTGTCCTATTCTTTGCATTTTTCTCTCTGTTTGGAAATTGTCACATGAAAGGGTGGAGAAAACCCATTGACGTCTAAGGGAAAAGATGAGGTAAGAGGAATAGCCATCCTCTCCTGGCCGGTGGGCTTGGGATCTAGCCTAGGGCACTTCCTGTTTCATGCCTGGAGCTGGAGAGGCTTCCCCTCACACTTCAGGGTTCTTCAAAACTTGGGCCATTCCCACCTCTGATTTCTGCTCTCTGCCTTGGGGTCTCCTCTGTGCCTCTCCCTGGATTCATCCTCAGCCTGCTGGTTTTTCTGAGGGTCCACTAGACCCTGCCTCGGCTGCCATGGCAACAGAGGAGCAGCCCCCGGAGGAAGCTGAGAGAGGCTGGAAAGCAACCACTTTTAAGACTTCTAGATGTGGGTTCTTTTGGGGACATGTTGCATGAACCTTGAGAACCCCTGAGCAAGCACCTGTCAGCCCCAAGTTTCAGACAGAGGGCTGGGGCTGGGGAAGAGGACCAAGTCCCTCTCCTTAGGTTTGGAGGGGGAGGCTGAGGAGGCAGGTCCTATGGAGGGAATACGGTCACAACAGACTTACTGAGAGATTGATGTCTTCCTGATGGAGTTTCAAGGGTAATATAAACTCTGAAGCTCTTTTGACCTTATTTGCTAACTTTAGACCTAACCTCTATGTAGCACGCGATGGCCTTGAGTAATGAAGTGCTCATTCATTCCTTCCATGCTTACTGACTGATGCTTATTTTGGGCCCCACATTCTGCCAGCACTGGGGACACAGGGCTCCACTTCAGACTGCAGTTGCCTCAGGCACTGGGGGAGGAGGTGGGGGTCAGGGCAGACTTCCTCAGAGGGGTGGGACTGGGGCAGGTAAAAGAGGGCTTGAAATTAGACAGAAGGAGCTGCTTTCTTGGGGGGTGGGAGTGGAGACACCGTGCGTGAAGGCCCTATTGGATCAATGCATGTTCTCTCGGTGAATGGAGAGTACTGGGCCTCGGTCAAGCTGGGAAAAACCTAAAATTAGCCTGACCAGCTGAGCCTGGGCTGTGCGGGATTCCCCCTTACCCCCCTGGCCTCCTCAGGTTTCAGAAAGCATGAGTGTGTGTGCAGGAGCAGCGTGCTTTGCCCAGGTCAGGGCGGGCGGAACAGAGCACTGGGCCCAGGCAGGGCTGGGGATGGAGGCGTAGCTCCCAGCAGGGACGTGGTCCCCCAGTCCTGTAGGGCCTGACAAGAGCGAAGGGGGAGCCCCTGCCCTTTCCCTCTCCTTCTTGATACCACTTCCCCCTTCGCTGGTCCGTTCCCCTTCCAGATCCGCAGGCCTGGCAGCGTGGCCAGCGGCAGGTCAGATCACTGCCTGAGCCAGCAAACCGGAGCCTGGGGCAGGGCAAGCTTAACCAAGGGGCAGAGGCCTGGACAGGCAACTTCCCGGGGCACTGGGGGAGGAGCGACCAGAAAACCGCATCCTCACCCATGGTACCCTGTGCCCGCCTCCTTTCTGACCTTGCCTGAAATTCCCCCGTTACTCACCACCAGCAAAGAGTGGGTGCTGACATCAAGCCTTAGAAGCTGTTTCAGAAGCTAAACTTGCTTTAGAAGGCGCTGGAGCTGGGCTGAGCGGTCAGGAGCAGGAAGCAGGCGGGTGCGGAGGTGGGAAGGAGACGGCCCAGCCTGCTGGTTGTGGCAGACGTGGGGGCTGGGTAGCTGCCTCTTTAGTGTCCTCCACCCCTTGCCCATGCAGTGCCCGTACCCACACAGACAGCCGCAGTGGGATTCCTCTTATGGGCTGAATTGTGCTCCCCTGGCCCCGATTCATTTGCTGAAGCCCTAACCCCCAGTACCGCAGAATGTAACTTTGGGAGATACGGTCTTTAAAGAGGTAATTATGTAAAATGAGGGTGGGCTCTAATCCAATACGACCAGTGTCCTTATAAGAAGAGGAGACTAGGACACAGACACAGAGAGAGGGAAGACCATGTGAGGACACGGGGAGAAGACGGCCGTCTGCAAGCCACGGAGAGAGGCCTTGGAAGCAACCAACCCTGCCAACTTGATCTTGGACTCCTAGCCCCCAGTACTGGGAGAACATAACTTTCGGTTGTTGAATTCCCCCAGTCTGTGCTGCCTGTCAGGGCGGCCCTGGCCGACTAACGCAGCCCCCTCCTCACAATGCTCTGCCTGGTGCCCTCTGGCTTCTCATCTTCTTCCAATATGGAGCCTCTTCCCCTGGGTCACCAACCCCAGCTTCCACATGGCTCTAAGATGATTTGCAAATGCCACCTCTGGTCATGAGGTCTCTTTGTCTGCAGCTGTGCAGGAAGCTTCTGGAGAATGAAGCAGCATGGAGCACAGGAAGGAGGGCCCAGGAAGGCTTCGGAAGAAAGCGTGATGATCGCGAGCCTCTGACACCCTGCCATAAGTCGCTCAGCCTCAGCTAAGGGCAACAAAAGCCCTTCCGTACTGAGTTGTTGGAGCCTTACTGTGTCCCCTGCACCTGCTAAGCACCCCACATGCCTGGCAGCATAACTTGTTGACATGCTAATTTGGGATTCCTCTCTCCACCTGCCTGCCTGTGCCCACTTTCCAGTACAGCGCCGTGTTTGCATGTCCGGGTCTTGGGAATTGGTGGAGCCTAGAATGGCTGATTACCAATGACAAATTGGCTATGATTCCCGAGGAATAATATTACAACTGGTGCACAATGCCTGCTTCCCAGTTTGACATCCTTTCTTTGGCAGAGTGGAGGGGGAAAACCTCCAAGAATCAGTGATAAGGGGCATTGGCCAACTCCAGCCCCCCAACCCCTGCCATGGGCAGCATGCTCACAGTGTCCGGGAGCCCCCAGGGTGAGTGGTAAAAGTGGAGGCTGCAGGATGCTGGTGCACAGGGGCCCCACGTGTGTGAATGAGACAGGAGGGTATGTGGTTAGAGAAGCAAAAACACCTGCTCACCACTGGCCTGCCCACACCACGCAGGCCCTACAGACCCGCAGCCCTAGGCTCCGTCTCTCTCAGATCTGGACTCTCCTGCCAGTCCTGTGATCATTGCTGCTGCTGGGGGTGGTCCTGGGCCAGGCTTGTGGCTCCAGCACTGGCCTCACCGGGGGTCTGATGCACCTCCCCACCCCCACCCTCACTGTACTGAGCTCTGCAGAGAGCAGCGTGCTAGGCATCTACCCAGTGTCTAGTTTCCCCTTCTTTCTACTAGCAGAACCCTGATTTGGGGGGAGAGATAGCAATGTGCCCAGCTAAAACACTTCCTAGGATCCTTTGTAGCTAGTGGTGGCCTTGTGGACCTAGTTCTGCCCAATGGAATAAGAGGGGAAGTCAGCAAGTGGATATTGAAAAAGGAACTGACTCAACTGATTTGTTCGTCAGCTCTTTACCTCTAATTGCTGACTTTTCCCTTTCCCCTTTCTACCTTCCTGGAAGACAGGTTGGATGCCTGGAGGTGCAGCAGCCATCTTTCAACCATGAGGATAAAAGCCAGGGGCTGAGAGTGGTGGAGGAGAAATATAGAAGGAATCTGGCTGACACCCCTCAGTAGTGGCACCGGCCCTTGACTGCCAACTCAACTTATTTTTTGCACCAGATTAAAAAAAAAAAAACAAAAACCTCTCTTTGTTTAAGCCCCAGTTACTCCAGTTTTCAGTTACTTGCAGCTGAACATAGTCCTAACTGATACACAGTCTTCCCTGCACAAAATCTGATAGCTGCTTCTCAAACATCAGCACCTACCCCAGCCAACCCTAGAGCAGCTCTGCCCAAGGATGGCCATGCCTTCCTGACCCCACCACCCTGAGATGATTGCCCAGAGGAGTGCAGGATGTAGGTGCAAAGGCTCAGAGAGGTTAAGTGACTTGTCCTGCGTCACACAGCCAGTAAGAGCAGAGTCAAGTGTTAAGATAAAATCTTCTGTCTCAGAGGCACCGTTTCTTTTCTGCTACTAGGGTGGGTGAGGGTTGACAGAAATGTGGAAGTTCACAGACCAGCAAATTTGATCTGATTCCCTAGGAATAATAATAATAATAATAATAATAATTATTATAATAATTATAATAATTATAATAATAATTATAATAATAATAATAATAAACAATAGATCTAAGCCTCTTTGAAGGCTTTGGCAAATGTTGCCTCAATGAAGTCTACTCTGAGCACTCTATTCAAAATTTCAATCCTTATTTCCTGATTCCATTACCTTGTTCTATATTTTTCCCATAAAATTGATCACCTTCTAGTGTACCATGTAATTTACTTTTTTAAAATATTTTTTTATTGATTTATAATCATTTTACAATGTTGTATCAAATTCCAGTGTAGAGCACAATTTTTCAGTTATACATGAACATATATATATTCATTGTCACATTTTTTTCTCCATGGGCTACCATAAGATCTTGTATGTATTTCCTTGTGCTATACAGTATAATCTTGTTTATCTATTCTATAATTCTTAAATCCCAGTCTATCCCTTTCCACCCTCCGCCCCCTTGGCAACCACAAGTTTGTATTCTATGTCTATGAGTCTATTTCTGTTTTGTATTTATACTTTGTGTTTTTTTTTTTAGATTCCACATATGAGAGATATCATATGGTATTTTTCTTTCTCTTTCTGGCTTACTTCACTTAGAATGACATTCTCCAGGGACATCCATGTTGCTGCAAATGGCGTTATGTTGTCAGTTTTTATGGCTGAGTAGTATTCCATTGTATAAATATACCACATCTTCTTTATCCAGTCATCTGTTGATGGACATTTAGGCTGTCTCCATGTCTTGGCTATGGTAAATAGTGCTGCTATGAACATTGGGGTGCAGGTGTCATCCTGAAGTAGGGTTCCTTCTGGATATAAGCCCAGGAGCAGGATTCCTGGGTCATACGGTAAGTTTATTCCTAGTCTTTTGAGGAATCTCCATACTGTTTTCCATAGTGGCTGCACCAAACTGCATTTCCACCAGCAGTGTAGGAGGGTTCCCCTTTCTCCGCAGCCTCTCCAGCATTTGTCATTCCGACTGGTGTGAGGTGATACCTCATTGTAGTTTTGATTTGCATTTCTCTGATAATTAGTGATATTGAGCCATGTAATTTACTTTCATCATGCTGGCTGTATGATGTCTGTCACCTCTCTCCCCATCCCCAGGATGAAGTCCCACACAGATAAGGGTCTTGGTCTGCTTTGTTCGTGAATGCATTCTAAGAGCCTAAAATAATGCTGGCATGAAGAAGGTGTTTGTTGAACTGAATTAAATAGTGACGTTCCCTGAGAACCAGCTATTAGGGGCTGAATTGTTTCCTCCTCCCAAAATTCATGTGCTGAAGTCCTGACACCCAGTACCTCATATTGTGACTGGATTAGGAGTCAGGGTCTTTGAAGAGGTGATTAAGGGAAAATGAGGTCTTTGGGGTGAGCCCTGATCCTACGCGGTTGGGTATCCTTATAAGAAGAGGGGACCAGGACACAGACGCAGAGAAGGAAGACCATGTGAAGACACAGACAGACTACAAGCCAGGGAGAGATGCCTCTGAAGAATCCAACCCTGCTGACACCCTGAGTGTGGACTTCCAGCCTCCAGAATTGTGAGAAAGTTAATTTCTGTAGCTTAAGCCACCCAGTCTGTGGTTCTTTGCTGTGGCGGCCCTAGCAAACGAAAATAGCGCCAAGCCTCGCTGTGTTGGAAGGGCTTTGCACAGCTTGTCTCCTTTGAGCTTAACCACAACTCTAAGAGATAAGTCCTTCCTTCTCAGATGCAGAAACTGAGGCCCAGGAAGTGATGATGAGGGGGCCTGAGGAAGGCTGCATCTCGGGCTGCTGGGGGGAGGGAGCCCCAGCTGCTGACCCACCAGGGCCCCCTCCTTATCTGGGGTTTGGTCCTGTCCTCCATCTACCCCTCTCCCAACCCCACCCCTAAACGGGCCTGTGTTGGACCCCTCACCCCCAACCTGCTCTACCAGCAGCTTTGTGCAGAGTCCTGAGATCTGAGATGCTGCCTGGTGCTACCAGAAGAAACAACTCTCTACGGAACCATTTCAGACACTGAGGCCAGTGGAGGAGGAGAAGTAAGGCAGCTTCGAGGGGAAGCATTTCCTCACTGTCCCTTGAAACCGCCAGTCCTGATGCACTGACTCGCAGGCCTGTGCAGAGGCAGATTCTCCAGGACGAGGGTGTGAGTGTCCCACAGGTTCTTCAGCTGCCGCTCCCAGTCAGGGTGACAGTGGTGGTCAGTATTTGTGGAGGTCCTACCAGGTGCCAAGCCTTGTCCCAAGTGCACGATGTCGAGTTTCTCATTTAACCTTCTGAGCAGCCCTCCGAGGTGGTCACGGATACCGTCACCACTTTACAGGTGGGGAAACTGGGGCTTAGGGGGCTCAAGTGACTATTAAGCAGTTGGGTCGGGATCCTGTCTGATTCTAGTGCTGGGTCCATTAACTGACGCCGGCTGTATCCCCTGCCACGTGCTGCCTTAGGCTGCTGTTTGTCGGGCCTGTTCCCTAAGCCCCTTGCTCTTTTAGGAAAGAATTCATGGGAAAGAGACGGAAACTCTGACAGCCCGCGTGACAAAGGTCTGAACTCCTGAACACGTGTTCTGCAACCTCCCCTGCCTGTGCCCCTCCCCCGCTGATCCCTCTACCTGGGAGCTGTGATTGTCCCCTCTGTCTGATGTTTCCCCCTCCAAGGCCACCCCGTGCTCATCCCAGCTAGGGTCACAGGGAGGAGGAGGTGCCCCTGCTGCCAGCTCTCTGTGATCGGTAGCAGTCTGTGGAACAGCCTGGTCAGTCCACAGCAGTGGGGGAGGGCATTGTCCAGGACTTCCCAAGGATCAAGGACCACCTGGGGACAGTGTGAAGCCAGACCTGTGGGTCCTGGTTGGTGGCCCGCTTGTGCTCTGCCCACTCCACTCTGGCCTCCGGGGCCTGTGCCCTTTACTCACTGAAAGAGTGCCCAGGAGGGCCCTCCGGGACCTTCTGACCACGGGCTGTGAAGCATGGTTTTGGGAGTCTGGCCGGGAGCCTCTGCCTTCCCCTGCTGGCCGCACAGCCCTGGACACTCTGCGGGTCGGAATCTGGGTGAAGGTGAACCCGGGCAGGCCCTTCTCCTCTCCCCAGAGCCAGAGGGCAGCTGCCTGTGACCCAGCCGCCTCTCCCCGGGGTGAGTGTGGCAGACTGGTGGGGGGGACCCGTGCCCTCTGTGTGTGTGTAGGGGGGCCACAGGGGATGGAGCGCGTGTGTCCGTGAGCATGGCCACGTCTATGGGCGAGCCTGGCCCCCGGCGCGTCCCTGCCTCCGACGGGAAGGTGCTTGGCACAGGAAGAGGGCGGTGGTGTCAACAGGCCAGGCCGGGACACAGAGGCAGGTGGACTGGATGGCCTTGGTGGGAAGCCAGAGGGCATGACGAGGCTGCCTAAGGCTGCGCCCGCTTGGCCGGGTCTGAGGAAGCAGCGGGGCCCCAGTTCCGGGCGCACCGCCCCCTCCGCCGCCCTACCTGCCCATCGGGGCCGCTCCAGCTGCGGCCGGGGGGCTGGCTTGGCGTGGCGGGTGGAGGACCACATGAGGGGCGCCGCTGTGCCTCCTGGTGGGGCTCTCCCCTCCACCCACACTCATCCTGCCTTATGGGCTGGCTTCCGGGCTCTCCTTCAGGAAAAGTAGTGTAACTGCCTTTCCCTCTGAGCCCTTCATAATTTGCAATCCACTAACCCCTGTCTTCCCTTATCAAACACCCAACACCCCGTGTCTCATTTCCTGGATGATTCTGCAGTTCTAGAAATGATAACCTGTTAATGTTCTGCAAAGGTGCTTTCTGTCTCCCCTGGAAAGTGGGCAACATATATTTTGAGATTCCACAGGACACCTCTGGCTACTTCCAGCTGGAAGGGGCAGAATGAGAGGACCCAGGGCCTGAGTTAGACCGGCTAGGCAGGGTGGGGTGACTCAGACAATGGGTGTGCTTTGAGAAAGCTGGGCGGGCAGGTGCATGGCGGGTACTGGGAGGGGTCTGAGAGGGCAGCGTTGGTGCATTCCTGTTGGGTGGTTGGCCATGGTAGGAGAAAGATGGGAAACCAGGAGCAGGGGGTGGGTAGGGCAGGGGGTCCAGGGACGGCAGCAGAGGTCTGGCTAAAGATGCGAAAGGCACACCAGGCCAGGCAGAGCCGTTCTCAGTGGGAGCTGGAGCGTGGGGCAGGGACTGTCCCAGGAGCTGTGGTCACCAGGGCTGTGGCCGAGGGTCCCAAAGGCATACTTGTGTGGCCTATGAAAGGCCTGCTCAGAGCAGGTCAAGGCTGTTGAGAGGGGTCACTGGAGGCTTGAGAGGAAGCAGGTAGCCTGGACCTATACCTGCTGGGCAGGTGTGCAGGTCGGGGCAGGGTCAGAGACAGAAGGATGAAGAACTTTCCTTTGGAAGAGCCTGCAGAGGGCGTGGCCACCATAGGGGCCACGAGTCTGTGATGGGGGTGCTACACCCAGAGCGGGGCCGGTGGTCGGCGGAGGGAGGTTCGGCCCGTCCAGGAAAGGGTCTTTGCGGGACATCTGCCGTCCGGTCACTGCAGGGCTGTGGCAGAGACCTGTGGTTTGGACGCAATGGCCAATGAGGGGTCTGGGTCTGGAGAGCAGAGGCCCCCACTCGCCCGCAGCCCCCTTTCAGGGGGGACCCTACCCAGTCTAAGAGCTGGATTCTTCCCTTCATGGACTAGTTCCTTCCAGATGCCTGTGAAAACCCTGACATGTGCAGGACTCCGTGGAAGCAGAGCCCGGCTTTCAGCCCCACGACAAGGCAGAAAGGCCAATGCACCCAAAGACGTGAAGACAGAATGTGGGCTCCAGAGTGGGGCCGTCAGGTGGCCGGGGCCATGGAGCAAGAGGCCCGAGCTAGGCCTTGAGGGCCGTGTGAGCCACAGAAAGGGAGACCAGGGGGCCAGGATCATGCGGGGAGTGGCGGCATGAGAAAAGCCTGAAGAGCCACAGCTAAAATGACACCAGCTAAAGCAATGAGGGATTAGCACTGTGCCCCCAGTCAGCAGGGCAGGGAGGAGGCTGTGAAGCGCTGGCTCCAGGCCCGGCAGAGTGAGCAAGTGTTAATGCGGGTAGATGGCCGTGGTCTTCAGCACTGGAGGTGGGTCTCCAGCAAACTGTGAAAGGCGGCCTGAGTTTTGAGTGTCAGCCTCCTTTGGAACCAACCCAGGTGCCCTTTTGCATCCCTTCTGCCCTTCAACCCCTTCCCTGTCCCCGTGGGCAGGGCTGGACCCCTGGTGGACCCAGCCCTCCATTGCCCGGCCCTCCTGAGCTGAGACCCTGTGTGACGGCAAGACAGCTCCATTTTCCTACAAGCCCCGTCCCCCATCTGCCAGGTACCACAGTGCTGGCCCCACTCTACAGTGGATTAAGATGTCCTTTCACCTCTGCCTGGCCGTTTCCACTGGGGGTGGTACCTGGAGAGGGTCAGGGACAAGCTCCTGTGAAACTTGGGGGGCTGCTTCAGCCTCTGGAGAGATGCCTGGATCCCGTGGTTACTCCAAGAGTGCCCTAAGGCACTTTAGAGAGTGCTCCAGAACCCAGGTGAGGAAACCTAACCCTGATCCCAACTCAGAGAGGCCAGCGCATCATTCGAATGACCATCCATGCATCAAAACCTGCTCCCTGTCCAGATGTAGCCCTGTCACCTACCCAGATGTTAATCTCCTCACCTGCTTTGGGACACCCCTCCCACACATATCCAAGTGACCGCAGTTCATTCGACCCAGACTCTACCCCCCACCCCCCAGGCCCTCATCTCCCCTGTTGCCTGTTATTATTACGTTAGTCTCTCAATGTCTGGCTCCCCTCCAGGCGCTCCCCTTCAGGGCCATTCTCCAAAGAGCTAAGCAAGAATCTTTTAGAAGTGCAAACCCCATCACCCGAGTTCCCCTTAATGCCTTTCACTTGCCTTCTAGATAAAACCCCAATCCCTCAGCAGACAAGGCCTCCTCCCTGTGGTCAGCCTGTCCCTCTCCCCTCCTGGCCACTTCTTGGACCTCAGGGCCCAGGCCTCAGAAATCTCCCCCTGAAACCCCTGGACCTTTCTCTCTTGGAACCACGACACTTTTGTACCTGACCCCTCTGCCTGGGACACCTACTCACCCCAAACTTTTTATTCCGTCCTAACTCCAACTCACCTTGAATTTTATTTCCAATGTTTATGTCAAATCTTACTTAGTTTTGTTTTTGTTTTTATTTTCTTAAGTGGAAACGTCTATTGTGCTTGTCGGTGTCCTGCCGGGTGGCTCTGCTCAGGGTCCCTGGGTCCCCGCCTTGGGATGCCTTCCTCACTCCCCTTCTGGGTGCCTCGCACCTGGGCTCCCTGCTGCCTCTGATGAGCACACGGGTAGTTACCCCTGTAATTGTTCATGCCTGTTGGTTTCTCAATATTTTTTCCTCAGTACCCAGTAGTTCCTGAATTATGTCAGGTGTTAAGAAAGGTATTAATTAAAATATCTTTAATGCATATTCTATTTCAAAGCTATAGATCCAAGTGTGTGAATCTTTAAAATTAAAATTTAAAAGAGCTTAATTATTCTACAACTCAATTTCTATCTCAAACCCCCTTCCTGCCTCATGGCGGATACTTTAGCCAGGAAATCCACCCACTCTGTGACTCCCCCTCCCCCATAGTCCAATTTATGCTTTTTATTCTATTTTCTTCCCCTCACTTCTGTAACAGGAACCAAGTCAGGGTGCCTCTCTGAAGTGTCCGGACACTGAGGGGAAGAGCTGGTTCCCTGGAGGCCGTGCAGACACGCCCCTGACGTCTGCCGTGTCCTTTGTCTGGCAGTGGACATCTGTCCCCCAGCCTTTGCTGAGATGCCTTCCCGGCAAATCCAGAAGACAGAAGGGAGCAACCACTGATTATGGGCCGGTGGCTTCAGTCATATCAAAGAGCACCGTCCCTCAACAAACCCCAAACCTCAGGATTCTACCTTGAAAGGGGCCTTAGAGCAGAAAGGGTGGATGTGAGTAATAACCCGCCTGCTTCCCACCTCCTGGCTCCAAAGTGGGGAGGGGCTGGAAGAGAGGCTGAGCCTTGGAGAAGGTGCCCCTTATCTGGGGGAGCACAGTAATGAGACTTTGCATATGAAGGAGCCCTGTGGGGCCCGGGCTGGTGTAGGAAGTTCTGGTGGTAGGAATGGTTCTGCATAACAAAGAGGGAGGGATATTTTTGGAGTGAGTTGGGGGTGGGGTTCAGGGATTGCCCCAGCGGGTGAGTGGAGAGGGTGGAGCCACTGCTGGCAGAAAGGCCAAGGGACTTTGTAAGAATAGGGACGCCTCCTTTGTCCCTGCACCCAAATTGGAGTGCTTATCCTGGGAACAGAAGGGAGGCTCTTTCCATCTCAAGTTCAAACTCCCACTCTCTTGCCCTTGGGGAAGCCCTGGGGGAGGTAGCCTGCGATCCTGGTGTGACTCCAGCAAAATGATCAGTTGTCCCCTGTAAACAGACAGTTCTGGGAAGGGGTCAGCTTTGAGGCGCGAGGTCACTTGGACAAACCTGGGGTATGGAGGAGTCAGCTCCCCAATCTCCTCTATAAACACATTTAGCACCTGGGGTGATTTTAATACAGATTGTACACCAACCACCTGTAAAAGAAAAATGGTCCCCAAACTGGTTGGGGACAGAACTTTTCTTCTGTGATGCAATGAGCAATTTCCTTCTGGAAAGACATCAGCATTCCTGATGAATTGCAGGAGCAAGTTTCTGATAAGCTTTGATGGAGTTAAGACTGGTGGGAAACCAGTGCTCAGCCCACCCAGCTGCCCCTAAGAAGGAGGGGGTGGCAGCTCTGCCTCTGTGCATCTGAGGGGACATGGAAATAGTTCTTTCCCAGCTGCTTCCACAAAGAGAGGTTAAAACACAAAAAACATGCCCTGAAATAGCAATGAAATGTGTGGTAGAGGGTCTACTTGACTCCAACTAGGACTCAAGATAGAAACGGGCTTATGCGACCTGTATGGTCAGATGGGTTTGGGGAGGGAACGCCACACGCTGAGGGATGAGGGAGCTGGACCCCATGAGGGTGACCGTTGTCCATACAGGTGATAGTTGCCTGGCCTGCCTCCCTCCGATGTTGTGATGATCAAATGACATAAGGATCAGATGGTAACATAATTGGAAAAGTAGGAGGTGGTTTGTAAATCAGGGAGTTAGTATTAATCTCATCCGACTCAGAGATGACCCGCCCCATGCCAGAAAAACTCAGGATGCAGGATCCACCCCAGCCTCCCTAAAATAGGCCTCTTTTCTATGGCATGCAATTTCCCCATCATCCAAAGATGCAGTTCCCCCTGTGCAATTTCTCTATGATTTCTCCATGATTTCTCCAGCTCTAAAGCCCTCTGAAGTGCGTGGCTTCCTTCCTTCCTGCAGCAGCTTCCTCACCCCTCTCCTGTAGCCTCCCGTCCAGGCTCCCCCACAGTCAGTCCAGCCCAGGCCCTCCCCAGCCTGCTGCCTGCTCTTCAGCAAAGCCAAGGCCACCGGAGCTGGTATTGGAAGAAAAGGGTTAGTCGCTGCCGTCTCAGCTCCTGGCAGCCCCGACCAGCCTCTCCCCACCCCCAGCTCAGGCACAACGAGGATGTCTGTCTCCCTGCTGATTATGAGATAGCTCATGGCTGTTAGGTCTGCTTGAATAAGTCCTTTTGTCTAAGAGAATTTTCCCATGTCAAACATTTAGTCTGTTGTGTTATGGGTCAGTGAGCAAAGAGATAAGTCTGAATTCTTAAACAACCTTGTGAGCACAAGACATCTGCCTGAAAGGCAATCAAACAACATCTGTCACACTGTCCTCAACTTTCAAGACCCTTTCTTAAAAAACAAATCATCGTTTTATGTTTACATGTCTTTTAAAATTCAAATATTACAGAAATAAATACTTTAAAAAAATGGAAGTATAGTGAGTTACAATGTGTCAATCTCTGGTGTACAGCATAATGTTTCAGTCATACATATACACACATATATTCATTTTCATATTCTTTTTCATTATAGGTTACTAGCAGATATTGAATATAGTTCCCTGGGCTATACAGAAGACATTTGATTTTTTAAATCTATTTTATATATACAGAAATACATACTCTGGAAGATGGAAGTCCCTCATAAATCTGCACCTCCCTTTCCCCCTCCTTCCAGTACCAGAAAACTACTGTTAATACTTTGGAGTCTGTTGCTCAACTTTTCTTTTCTGCACCTACTAACATAGATATTATTATTATCATTAACTTCTTTTTTAAAATATATTTTTACTGAAGTACAGTCAGTGTACAATATTGTGTCAATTTCTGGCATCATTATCTTTTTTATCATCATACCATAGATATGTTTTGCAACTTGCCTTTTGACTTAACATATAACTTGTTTCAGTACTAGGATCTCATTTTTAAACAATTGTAGTGTTCCATTGAGTCTATGAATAATCATGTATTTAATGAGCTTCCTGTTGACAGATACTTGGAACTCAACCCTTTCCAACCCAATTTTTCCTTTATATAAACAATACCGCAGTGGATACGCTGGCACATACTTTTGGGATACTTGTGAGAGGGTTCCTAGGAGTACAGGCTACGTTTCTAGAAGCAGAAATACTGAGTGAAAGGTAGAAACACTTAAAACTGAGTAGGAATTGCCATATTGACTGGGCAAGCATGGATTTCTTGCAGGTAGAAAGTGCTACTGGGCACCTAGAGGGGTCAGTGCCAACAATGGGAAGAAGCGGAAGCTCATCCGGGTACCCCTGGGAGTGTTTCCCCAGCTGCCTACAAGGCTTGAGGACCAACCCAGGAATAAACTATCGGTCTAGAAAGGAGTGAGCCATCAGCGGAGTGAATCCCAGGAAGGTGAGTCCTGAATGACGTGGACATTGTCTGACTAGCACAATCCTTTTGAGAGACACCCCTTCCCACTCCCCATCTCCAACCACCGAGTGCTAGTAGGAGCTGCTGATGCTGTTGTTTGCCGGCCTAGCCAGGGGTCAGCAAATACAATCTCTGGCTGATTAGAAGCCTTCCCTAGCGCTTTTTGATTGGGAAGTAAGAGAAGAGAGGTCTTGTTCCAGGTGAGAGGTTGGAAATGCCTGAGTCCAGAGTCAGCCAGGGGCCATGGTTTGTACCCTGTAGAGGAAGCCATTTGGGGAGACTGCAGTTGACTCCCAAACAGAAACTGAGACAAGAGGCAAAGAGAGCTCCAGAGCCTGGTGATAGAGGTTCTGATTCTTGCCTTCCCTGAGGCCCAAGGGCTAGTCCTTTTGATATGGGCCAAATAATTAGATTTGCTTGGTTTTGACCTTTGTATAAATGGAATTATACGATTTGTACCCATTTGTCCTCTTTGATGCAACAGTAATCAGTGAGATTCATCCACGTTGTTGCACGTGGCAACAGCTTTTTCAGTTTAACTGCCTCGTAGTATCCCAATGAGCTTGAGTACATACCTCTGAAAAGGATTTTGGGGCCGCGTGATAACTCTATGATAACATCTGAGGAACTGCCAAACTGTTTCCCAAAACAATTGCACCATTTTTAAGTTCCCACCAGCAAAGCATGAGAGTCTCAGTTTTTCTACATTCACATCGATACGTGTCATTGTCTGTCTTTTTGATTACAGTCGTCCTAATGGGTATGAAGTGGTGCTCCACGGGGGTTTTGATGCATGGCTAGTGATGCTGAGCATGTTTTCATGTGTTCGTTGGCCATTTGTTAATCCTCTTTGGAGAAAAGCCTATTCAAATCCTTTGCCCATTTAAAAATTGGGTTATTTGTCTCTTTCACTAATGAATTACAAGAATTCCTTAAATAGTCTGGATACTAGACTCTTATCACATGTATGATTCGCAGATATTTTCTCTTATTCTGAGGCTGACTTGTGTTTTCAAAAGATCACTCTGGTTACTCTTTCGGCAGCAGACTGCGGGGAGAGAGCAGAGCTGAAGTAGGGAGAACAGACAGGAGGCTAATGTAGTCATCCAGATGAGAGACGATGCTGGTCAAAACACATTCGGAGTCTCTGAGTTGTAAAGCAGAGCCTTGGGTCTGCTCTAAAATCTCTGTCTGGTTCTGGCCCTGGCACTGCCTTTGACCCTCCCCGGTTCTGACCTGGTTTTTTGTCTGCAGCTTTGCTCACCCCTACCTGATTTCAGTTTATGTCCACGTCTCCATTTTCTCTTTTATTTCCTTATATATTAATTTCATCTCACCAAATTGTGGGCAGTTTTGTGTATCACCCCACATTCCCTCTGTAACGGGCACAAAGCGTGGGGAAATAAAAGGGGTAGAGAGGGAAGCGGGTGCACAGACTCCTGGGCCTTGTGGACTCACAGAAGCTGGACTCTTTCTTCTGATGCTTGCCCTCCCTTAGTTATTTATCTGGCCCTGCTTTCTGGTTCCACTCCCTGGATTCCCAGTTGCCCATGATGTACTGCGAGCCTGGTAAGGGACTCAGAAGTGGAGGGATGCGATAGAGAGCCTTGGGGGACATCCCACAGATACTTGAAGACACAGACACTCCATTCTTTTTCTATCTGTGGGGAAGCCCCTTCCGAATCTGCATGTCACTGAGCTTTAACAGGCACGCGTCGAGCCCTGGACACCCTACTCTCCTCTCCGGGAGTTAAGAGTGGCGGCTACAAAGCTTGCTGGACACAAAGACTGTACCCAAGATTTGATTGAATTTTTACATATTAGAAACAAATTATTAGAGATAAAAACTTTAAGGAACTATCATGTAAGACGGCCAGGGCTGGGACTACGGTAAAGCTAGACCCAGACACATCCGGGCACAAAGTTTAAGGAAGCATTCACTCTTCTTCTAATCTCTTGTTTTACTCTGGTCCTGACCTTAAGAAAGTAAGAAAATATCAAATACCCAGGAAAAAAATCTAATGAAAGAGATTTAAGATTTCTATAATGAATACACTGAACATTTAGAGAGAATTTAAAGTAGGACAAAGCAGGTGAAGAGCTATACTTTGTTCATGGATTAGAGGACTAAACATTGTTACAAACTAAATGTGACAGTTCTTCCTAAATTCACCTATAGATTCAGGGCAACAATAAAAATCCTAACTTGTGACTTGGTGGTAATTGAGAAGACGATTCTGAAATTTATACAGAAATCCAAATAATTTAAAATAGCCAAAGTAATTCTGAATAAAAACAAACCTGGAAGACTTACACTACCTGATTCCAAGACTTACTAAAAAGCTACAGTAATCAAGACAGTCTGGTGGTGGTGCCAGAATAGACAAGTAGTCTGATGGAACAGAAAAGGGGGTCAAGAGACTGTCCTCATATTTATGGTTCTTGAATTTGTGGCGAAAGCTCCATGGCAAGTCAGTAAAGAAATAATTTTTTTCCAATAAATAATGTGGGTCAGTTGAACAACCTTATAAAAAAAATTAATCTTGACCCCTTACCTCACACAATATACATTAATTAATTTGAGATGCATCATAGTCCTAAATGTGAAAGTTAAAGCAGTAAGTATGATGGCTTATCTTGACCTTGGTGGTGGTTATATGCCTCTATGAACATGTTAAAAGTTTGTCCACTTTCCTACAATTCCTCCAGCAATATATCTACGTTGTACACTTTTCTAATTTATGAATTATAGTCCACAGCAAAATTTATTTAATAAGTATAAAAGGAGGCTGTTGCTCACGCTCTGCTTACAGATCGAAGGGGCTCTGGCCACAGCCTGTGGCTGGGAAGGGCAACAGAGGCGGTGGCTCAGGAAAAACGAGGCTGCGGTGGTGGTGGTGGTGGTGGGAAGATGTCGGGCAAGGACGAGCAGCAGGAGCAGACTATCGCCAACGACCTTGTCATGACCAAGTATAAGATGGGGGGCAACATCGCCAACTGGGTACTTCGGTCTTTGGTGGAAGCATCCTGCTCAGGTGTGTCAGTACTGAGCCTGTGTGAAAAAGGTGATGCCGTGATAATGGAAGAGACAGGGAAATTTTTCAAGAAAGAAAAAGAAATGAAGAAAGGTATTGCCTTTCCCATCAGCATTTCAGTAAATAACTGTGTATGTCACTTCTCCCCTTTGAAGAGCAACCAGGACTATATTCTCAAGGAAGGTAACTTGGTAAAAATTGACCTTGGGGTCCACGTGGATGGCTTCATTGCTAATGTGGCTCACACCTTCGTGGTTGATGTAGCTCTGGGGAGTCAAGTAACAGGGCGGAAAGCAGATGTCATTAAGGCAGCTCACCTTTGTGCTGAAGCCGCCCTACGCCTGGTCAAACCTGGAAACCAGAACACACAAGTGACAGAAGCCTGGAACAAAGTTGCCCATACATTTAATTGCACACCAGTAGAAGGTATGCTGTCACACCAATTGAAGCAGCATGTCAGTGACAGAGAGAAAACTATTATCCAGAATCCCACAGACCAGCAGAAGAAGGATCATGAAAAAGCTGAATTTGAGGTCCATGAAGTATATGCTGTGGATGTTCTCGTCAGCTCAGGAGAGGGCAAGGCTAAGGATGCAGGACAGAGAACCACCATTTACAAATGAGACCCTTCTAAGCAGTATGGCCTGAAAATGAAAACTTCACGTGCCTTCTTCAATGAGGTCGAAAGACGTTTTGATGCCATGCCCTTTACTTTAAGAGCATTTGAAGATGAGAAGAAGGCCCGCATGGGTGTGGTGGAGTGTGCCAAACATGAGCTGCTGCAGCCATTTAATGAGAAGGAGGGTCAATTTGTTGCCCAGTTTAAATTTACAGTTCTGCTCATGCCCAATGGCCCCATGCGGGTAACCAGTGGTCCCTTTGAGCCTGACCTTTACAAGTCCCCAGGATGAAGAGCTCAAGGCACTCCTCCAGACTTTTGCAAGTCAGAAAACCCAGAAAAAGAAAAAAAAGAAGGCCTCTAAGACTGCAGAGAATGCCACCAGTGGGGAAACTTTAGAAGAGAATGAAGCTGGGGACTGACGTCGGTCCCATCTCCCCAGCTTGCCACTCCTGCCTCGTCCCCTTCCCACCTCACCCCAGGCTCTGTGAAGTGCATTTCGTCTTCTCCACCCAGGACCGCCAGCAGAGCGGGGTCTCCCTGTCCTCATCCCAGTCCCCCAACCCACCCCCTTCCAACAACACCAGCTAACTGACTCTGGTCTTGGGAGGCCAGGCTTCCCAGCCACCGAAGACTACTTTAAATAGACAAGAGAAATTGAATAGTAAAATCAGGAGTAAAAAAAAAAAAGTATAAAAGGAGTGTCAGAAGTATACATGCAAATGATTAAATTTTACCATGAGTAATTTACACTTTAACAAGAAAATGAAAAAACAAATTAGGTAAGGCTATTGGGCTGTTGGGAGTTAGCCACCCTGACACAGATCAGTCACCAACTTCAACCTGATGAACTGTGCACCATGGCAGCCCTGCCCCCACGTACAATTCATCCCATTCCGAAGACATCATAAGAGGAAGTGGAGAGAGAGCTCAGTGGGCAGGAAGAAGGCAGAAGAGAGGTGTGATGAGTATCTGACTCTATTTAGATTCAGTTTCAAGATGTGATGAGCATGCAGAAGAGAATGGAAAACCCCGCTGCCTCCTGTCCCCAGCTTTCAGACAGGAAACTCAGCTATGAGTAAAACCAGAACGCCAGTGTGATTGATGTGTTGAGTGGAGAAGCAGCAAGATGTCATTTTGTCCCCTCATGCCAACTCAAATCTGCTCTCTGAAACTATCTTATCTTTCCCTGGTGTCGTCTTTTGCCTCTCCCCAGAAACAGACCCAGAGACAGAATTGGAGGGCAAGCCCTTTTTATATGGAGGCAATCCCAGGACACACAGGTAGGGGGAGTGAGGAGGTGAAATAGGGAGGGAATGAGCCAACGGGGAGGGAGTTTTCAGGCCTGGTATCACAGAGCCACCCCAACCGGAGGCCAGGAAGCCGTGGTACTTAATCCTGCCCCTCACTGGTGGAGGACAATTTCCAGGTGCCTGAGTTCTGTGGCACTTCTGGTTTGCTTTGCTCAGGGTCGGACACCCACCCAGGTCAGATCAAAACCCTCAGCCGGCGTTGCAGGTATTGGCAACACACAGCCTTCCTGCACAGGGTTACTCCTGAGGAATCGTGGGCATGACAGCGTCCACTAAAGCTGGTAAAGTCTGAGGAGGGCCCATCGTTTTTCCAGGCCCTATTAATCACAAGAATAGACTCCTGTTAACAATCAAAAAAGTCTGATCGGCTCTAATATTCAATATTCTATTGTACTTAAATCCTCTCTGTGACGTTAGCTGGGACCTGCTGTAGCGTGGACACCAGCAGGATAATAGTCTGATTTTTTTTCTGACTCAATCTTTTCCTCCTTTACTACCTGTTCTTTTTGGTCTCTGTAAGGACTTCAGCTCTGTGGGCTGAAGTGAGCAGAGGAGGAGGTAACGGGCAAGAAAGGCTTTGCTTAACTGGTTCCGTTGTAATTTGGCTCTGGTGTTCTCTGAGCAGGCGAGATGTCCAGTTACTGGATTATTTTCTCAAGGAGCATTTTTGGGGGGATCCTCAGGCATTCTATCTTTGGTGGGAAGTTTACACCTCGTTTCCTTGAAGTGAGCAATGGCTCTCCCTGCTGGCTAAATGATTATCGGCACAAGGCTCCCCCTTCTGCTTTCTGATTCATACCCCGTTGTACTTCTGTGTGATTCTCTTGGGGACACTCTTTCAAGAAGACCTGGCCTGATATCTATCTATCTATCTATCTATCTACCTACCTAGCTACCTAACTACCTATCTATCTATCTATCCATCTACCTAAAGTACATAAATAAACCATGTTTACCGTAGGACAATGGGTGTGTGGGGAATATGATCTTGCTCCCCAGGGGACACTTGGCAATGTCTGGAGACATACTGATTGTCACAAAGACACAGGACAGGCCCCAAAATAAAGAATTGTCTGGCCCCGAATATCAATAGTGCTAAAGGTTGAGACATCATTTGTAGAATAATAGACAATTCAATTGAAGAAGCAAATGTAAAAATAATTACTGCTAGAGATTCCGACCAAATTCTTCCTGATAGTTTTTTAATATAAAAAAAAAAAAACATTTGGAAATGATTACAGATATATGAAGAAAGAAATGTGATTATCATATATATACTGTTTTGTAACTTTCTCTCAATTAATAATATTACTCCATTTCAGTGATTTTATATCTGTCATATCATTTTCCATCCCATCATAAAACACACTTTTAGTGGGGAGAGTATAGCTCAAGTAGTAGAGCACATGCTTAGCATAAACAGAGGCTTGGGTTCAATCCCCAGTACCTCTTCCAAAAATTAATAAACCTAATTACATCCCCCACCAAAAAAATAATAAAATAAAAAAACCACACTTTTAAATAACAAAAGTATACATTCATGTAGTTAAAAGTGAGAATTACAAGAGTGAAAACACGTTCTTTCACAGTGGTTACGTACAAGTTAGTTCGTGTGAATTCTTTAAACACCACAAATTGGATTGTGCAATAACCCTGTCGTGTACTCTGCCTTCATTGCTTAATAATGTATCTGAGGACAATTCCCGTAGCTACACATAGAGACCCACCCCATTCCATACACTGCTGCAGAGCATGACCTGTTACTCTACTGATGGGCAGTTGGCTTTTTCCATGTTTTGCCGTCACCGTCAATGATGAACGGACATTTCTATAGCACTTCTCAGTAGACTCCTGAGACAATTTCCCAAAGATTTGGAATTGGTGAATCAAAAGATATGCACTGGCATATTCGGTAGCTTTTACAAAATTAGTTTTTAAAGAGTGTCTAATTTACATCTGCCATTGTCTCTCTCCCAATAGCCTCACCAATAAAATATTTAAATTTTGCTAATCTGGTTTCATAAACATGGTATCTACTTGTTTCATTTGAATTTCTTTAATTATCAGTGAAGTGAATTAAAAAATGCTTTATGACTATTTTCTTTTTCTTCTATCAACTGTTCATTTCCTTTACCCATTTTTTTTTTCTATTGGATTATCTTTTATGTTGTTGACTATCATGATGTCACTGAATTTAAGGAAGGTAGTCATGCATCTATAAATACATTCTCCTGGTTGGTCTATTCCCTTGCAGAAGTTTACCTTTTTTTTAGACAAAAATTTAAAATTTTTTCAATTTATGTTGTCCAGATATGTTGTACTTTGCAGGCCTTTTGTATACCAAGGACATAACTAAATTCACCCATGTGTTCTTCTTTTATGGTCTTACTTTTTTACATGACATTAAAAAATTGATCTTAAATTTATTTTAGGGATAAGGACAAGAGGCAGTCACCCTGAGACCTTTATGGAGTCATCTCTCTCACTCCACTAATCCGAAATGCACCTTCACTGTAGTTTCTATTCTGTATGTGTTTAGGGGCCATTTCTGGACTTCTGTTCTGTTTCATGGATCGGTCTATTTCTCCACTATTGCCAAATTTTTAATTACTGGCATTTTATAAAATATATTTTTAGATACAGTAAGTCTTATCCTCTCACTACTCTCCAGAATTTTCTGGATAATTTATCTATTTATTTTTAAAATTTATATAATAACTAAATATATTAAAATATATAAAGAAAAATATAGTGAACTCTCAGTTTAAAAAATTAAATTAAACACTGCTAGTACAGCTGAAGCCCCTTGGACCCCACCTCCCTTCCTCTCTCCAGTGGTAACAACTATTCTAACTCTAGTGTTTAGCATTCCATACATTTTAAAATACTCTTAATTAACTTCTCTCTATTGATCCCTTAAATTATATGGAGTATTGTTTTTCAAGTTTTAAATGTGTTTTTTTTTTTTTAGAGAACGTACACATTCTTAAATAAACCAACCACTTGTGATGATTAATTTTATGTGTCAATGTGGCTGGGCCATGGTGTCCAGATATTTGATGAAACATTATTCTGGATGTTTCTGTGAAGGTGTTTTGGGATGAGATTAACATTTAAATCAGTGGACTTTGGGGAGAGCAGGCAACCCTCCATAATGTGGGTGGGTCTCACCCAAACAGCTGAAGGCCTGAGAAACACAAAAGACTGACCTTCCCTAGCAAGAAGGCATTCTGCCAGCAGATGCCTTTGAACTCAACTATGACATGGGCTCTTCCCTGGGCCTCCAGCCTGCCTGCCCATCCTGCAGATTTTGGACTTTCCACCTCCATAATTGCAGGAGGAGTTCCTTAAACTAAGTATCTCTCTCTCTCTATTATATATACACACACACACACACACACACACAGCCTCTGAGTGCCTTAAGTATGTCTCTGAGAAAAAAAGAGGAGCGTATCAGAGACATTTTATGTCAGGATCAGTTTCACCTAATTCATTTGTTCAACAAATATTTACTGAGTATCACTGTTTCCCAAGCACTGCTCTAGGCACTGGGGGAAGAGCAGGGAACACGGCAGGGAGCCCCCATCCTGGGGCAGAGCTGGACAGATGGATAACAATTGCACAGGGACCCCCAGATGCCACTGGGAGGGGGTTGAGGCCGCTCTCAACCTACCAAGACATTACAACAGGAGTTCAAATAAGAAAAAATAAAGGCTCAAAGAGCCGGAAATGGTGTGGGCTCCAGGAGGCTCAGTAGGGAGCTTCGGTGAGGGGCAGCATGGAGGCCTGACTTGGAGGAAAACTTGAAGGAGGCAGAAGAAGAGGCTCTGAATGCATTCAGGAGTCTTCCGTTTAAGGGAAAGAGGGCTTGGGTGGGATAAAGAAATAATGAGACAGAAGAGGGGGAAGGAGACACACAGAGAAAGAGAGAAAGATCAGAAGAAAGTGGTAGACCCAGGGGTGAAGGCCAGGGTAAAAGAACGAAAAGACAGAAACATAAAGACAGGAAAATATAGGGCAAAAAGAGTATTTGAAAGGAAATCGCTGTGAACAGTATTTAAATCAAGTTTTCAGATGTTTGCTATCCATACCTCCAACCATCAGAGGCTGGTGGGGGCTCATAGCTGACCTGTGATATGCCCTGCTCCCCACCATTGGAGGCTGAGAAGACTTTCCAGCATCTCATGGCTTCCCTCCCCTTTACCTGGCTGCTCCCTTCTCTCCCTGAGAGATTTCTGGGGCACTGTGGGAGCTGGCTGGGCTGCAGGCAGCAGGACTTGGAGATTCTGAGCAGTTAGTGCTCCCAGGGGCAACCCCAACCAGTGGGCACAAGAATGAGCTCACGGGTGCTGCCACCTCCCCTCTTCATAGGCCGGTTCAGGAGCGTGTGCCGTAGTTTCTCAGCCACAGTGTCCTGGAGGCCGACAAAGAAAAGTGGGAAGAGGTACAAATCTCCAGTGTCTGAATTTAACCTTTTGCTCATTATGCCCTCATTACAATAAAATTAGCCTTGCAGATTAGAAGTACTCATCATGCACCGATGCCATGACCCTTCTGATCCAAACTAAACAAGGACAAAAATCCCTCCTCCCCTCAGGAAGGTAGAGCTGGGATGAAAATCAGGGAATACGACCCCAAACCCTTCCCTCCTCAATAACTATTCCGCCCATTCATTTTCACACCCTGTGTAACCAACTTGCCAAAGAAACTCAGCACAGCTGCTCACCTGAGTCCGCCCGCTCTCCCCTTGAGAGTGGACTATCTATTGCTTAATAAGTCCCCACCTTACTTTCTTAACTTCCATGTCTCATCTCTGAATTCTTTCAGCAACAAGGCAAGAACTTAATCCTGACAACACCTCTATCATCTTAAGTTTTCAGCTCGGCCTCTAATAAAAATACAGATTAACAGGAGAAAGACTGTTTATTAGCTGACTTAGCACATATAACTGGGAGAAGCCCCAAGGAAAAGTGACTGAAAGTGGAGGCTTACAACCCTGGCTTTTTAGCATCTTTGACAAAGAACAAAAACCTGCAAGAAATGACAGGACAGAGGAGAGCAGTTTTAGGTTTCCGAGGATGGCAAACTGTGGGAAAGTAAATACATGCCGGGCAGCTGATAGTGTAAGATTTGTTTGTAGGTTCCTCTGGTGCTGATAAGAGTGTGTCTCCAGCACCAGGAGAATTTATGTCTTGTCTTTAGGCAGAAAAGAAGAGGGTAGAGAGACCATTTCCTGTTTGGTTCTTAATTGTCCTCAGCTCAAAATAATTTTGTGTTAAAGAGGCGTATTTGGGGGGATATAATCTGATTTCCTTCACCTGCCTCTGGGGCAACCTGAACTAGTGCTGGACCACGGGTCCCCCTAGTCTTTGCAAAACCTCTTACAATAAAAGCAGGTCTAAGGATGAATCCAGGGTGGTCACAGAAGTACAGGGAGGGGTCCTAAAGACTGGCTTGATGACTTTGGCTGAGCAAGGTAGCAACCACTGGAGGATTCTAAGCAAAGGCGTGACAACAGCTGACCCACACTTTAAAGGATCAGTGCTGCGCCAGGAGGAGAGGTGCGTGGGTACAGATGTTCAGATAAGCTCAGGGGAGAAGTCTGGCTCGGTGGTACATTTGCGAATCATCAGCTCAGAGCTGATATCCAAAGCTGGGAGGCTGGAGGAGATCTCTGAGGAAGAGTTAGGAAAGGGAAGGAGTCCAAGAATTGAACCCTGGGGCATGCCTTCCTTCAGAGGCCACGGAGATGGGGAGGAACCAGCAAGAGACTGGGAAAAAGCAGCCCTGGAGGAAATCCAGGAGAAGGTCAAGTCTCAGGAGCCGAGAGCCAGTGTGAGGAGGGAGTGGCCAGTTTTGTCAAACGCTGCCAGATGTTTCAGTTAGATGAAGGCTGAAAGTTGACTGTTGGATTCAGCGACATAAAGTTGGCTCATGACTTTGACAAGAGCAACGTTGGTGAGTGGTGGGAGTAGGAGCTTTACTGCACTAGTTCAAGAGAGAGGGAAGAAGAGGAATTGGAGAAAGAGAGTAGAGACCTCTCTTTGGAGGTCTTCACAGCATTTTGCTGTGAAGGCAAAGAGAGAAATAGGAAAGTAGCTGGAGGGGATAATGGGATAGGAAAAGGTACTTCTAGGATGGGAGAAATAATAGTGTGTTTCTGTGCTGCTGGGAAGGACCCAATGTAGTGGAAAACCTGGGGATGCAGCAGGTGGAAAGCAGAACTTCAGAAGAGATGCCCTTGACGAGGTAAGAAGAATGGGGTCCAGTGTACCAGTGGGAGGTGTGGCCTTAGCCAGGGCACAAGTGAATCGTCCATGGTAACTTTCTGAGTCAGGTAATGGAGTATTACACACGACAGTCCCAGGGTAGGCACTACTGCAGCATGCCAAAAAGGGAGCCAGAGGCGTTTCAGAGCTGTCGGCTTTATGGGCGACCCCGCTCTGTTGGGATGGTTTTGCATGTGGAAGTTTACGACACAGCCCAAGTGCTCCCTCCTTACAGAAGCCTTCTCAGCTCCCACAGTCTATCAAATCACCCCGTTTTATTTGCCTCACAGACTTAGTCACCATCTGAAAAGAGCTCGCTAATCAAATAACTAATTCTTTGATTTCCACCTCCTAGAATGTATGCTCTGCCAGGGTTATGACCTTGACTGGTTTGCTCACTGCTGTAGTCTAAAAAAACAGCGGCTGGCCAATGGGATACTGGTAAACCAACTCTTTGGAAAGAACAAAACAAAACAAAACCAAAAAGAGCAAAAGCCTGATTACTATGGTATAAATATTTCCACCAGGTCCGATTTCAAACTACCAACGTGGCATAACTGAATGCGGAGATGAGAAGAGGTGCACACATTGGTTCTCATGAGCCGGCACACACCACCTGTATTGTGCTTGTAGGAGGTGCTCTATACATACTGGCCGAGTGAAAGAATAAACGAATTACTACTAGCCTGAGCCATTAGTCTATTAAATATAGCTCTCTGGATATTCTTGGAAGGTTTATATTTTTCCGGTTGCCTTTTAATCCCCCATCTTTGCTCCTTTTCCTCTCCCCTGGGCATTCTGTATGTCTCCTGCACTGCTTGGTTGAAAACCTCTCAGTCTGAGCAGTGGACAGGAGTTTGGTCATGTCCTGACCCTGGGCGCATCTCCCTGTTTGTCCCTCTGCTCAGAGCTGCAGCCCACAGGGTTAAGGTTGCCTTCCTTTCTTCTCCATCACCTGCCTCTTTGGAAACTAAATGTTTTCCTCCAGTTCACCTCTCTTCAGGCCCACCAAACTAAGCTTGGAGACCATTCTTCCATAGCCCAGAAGTCAGTAATGTGTCCCTTAATCCCAAACGACATCTTTCTACTCAGCCATCTTAGCATCTTCAAGTATCACAGTCTACGCACGCGCGCGCGCGCACACACACACACACACACACACACACACACACACTCTCTTTCTCTCCTGTGATTTCTCTTTTTCTTTTTATACTGGGCAGGGTTAAATCTGTTGGCAGGGTTGCTACTCTGATTTCCACCTCTGCACTCCTCCACCGAAACTGTTCACATCTTAGAAGGCAAAAATGGCTTCGGTGAAGTTATTTTTTCTTCACTGTAAAAAAGCCTTTTCTTATAAGAACAAAGAGTGTAACTGGGTAGAGAAAGACAATTGCAAAAGCAGTCCCGTGGGTCACACTGAAGTGGTTCTACAGCTTCCTTTCACTGTGAGTGTCTGATGGCATCTCTGGTCGACATGGCTGCCTCAGATCCTGCCTGGAGGGTTCTCTAAATTCAAGACTTCAGAAAGACAACCAAAGAATGAATGGAAATGGACAGCCCTAAGATGAACTTCTGATTCCTCCTCTTGAGTGAAAACTCTCCTGAGCAGGGCTCTGGAATTGTCCCTTCTTTGGTCCCACCCAGACTTCTCTCTGGTCCTGTTGCAGTTCAGCCAATATGTGGATACTGACCTGCCCTGTCCTGCCCCGCCCCGTGTAGTGCTGCTTTGCACTGGGGACTCTATCATCCAAGGGCAGGAGCGTTTCGGTCTTTGTACCTGCAGCTGCTCCAAATGAAATCAAGCTTTTCCAGCTGTGCTGGCGAGTGCTTCGGTCCAGTGCTCTCTGCAAAATACCTGCTGCCAGTTATTTACAGATTTGGAAATGATTTTTCCCCCTATTTGGATGGTTCTCTGCCTCTCTTTAGTATTCTCTGCTAGCTGCCTTTGCCTTTTCCCAAATTTTAAATTGTTAGCCTGGGCTGTGTTCAGAAAGGATGTATAAGTGTGGTCCTTTCTTGTGACAGGTGTTCATGACACACAACATAAGGGTCATTAAACTTCCCGTGTAACTCTTTCAAGATTCCTCCTGAAGGTTAGGAGAACTTGCATTTTATCATTTTAGAGTGAACTATAAACCCCCCTGACAACTTTATGAGCTGACACTCGTCAACTTTTCATTTCTTCTTCAAAATACAATGAGAATGGAAATTATGACAAAAATAATTATTACTTATTTAGTACATACCATGGGCCAGGACTTCTGCTCTTTTCACATATTTTTAAATTTAATTCTTAGAACAACCCCAGAATTATTCTAATTATCCTATAAAGAAACAAACACATGGAAAGTAACATGCCTTAGGTCACTGAAAGTAAATTACAGACCTAGACATCAAACCCAGGTCTGGCTGACTCCTCGCTTTTTAATATTTTCACTAAATTTTGAGATCTGTCTCTTCCAAGGACCATTACCAATTATTTTTCTGGACTGGAGCAACAATGCCAAAAGCTATGACCACCTTAGTGGTAATGAAATTAAATCAAGGTCTAGCATTGCTTAGTGGATAGAGGATTTCTACCTTTAGGTTTCTTGTTTCTAAAACAACTTTTATTTCATTGATTAGCACCCACTGAGGTTGCTTCTTTCAAAATTATTTACATGGAGGCCCAAGACATAGCCAGCATCATGGAAGGTATTTATTGCCCTGCATTAGATGGTCCAGAATGACTAATGTAATGAAATGAGCTTGGTATCCATGATGATGATGATGATGATGATGATGGCAGTGGTGATTTCTTCAGTCTGAGTTTATTTCCTGTCTTTCTAACCAAAGTGTCAGATCTGGGACTTTGCTTAGATGTTTTCATTCCTCTGGAATGTACAATGAGCTATCTTTCCTGGTTATTATTCAGGTTGTAATAAAAAGCCCTTTTCCTAAAATGGGACTATATCCCAGGTATACCTCCTTCTATGGGAACTTGGTAGAGATGAAAATTATTTGGCCCCACCCCAGACCTACTGAGTCTGAACCTCTGGGGTGGGGTCCAGCAAGCTGTGTTTTAAGAAGCTCTCCAGATGCCTCATGGACATGTTGACCTGCACAGTCTACAATATGTATTATCTGGCTCTTTATAACACATTTACCCATCCTAACGTGTCTCCAGAAAGGTCAGATCTAGGTGCTGTTCTGTGCTATATGATGCTGAGCCCTCTAGGATGCCAGCCTGACTGTGGGGACTTCACGTGACCCCCACAGCTAGCAAAAACACGCCAGAGTGGAAACAGTGTTATGGAGGAAAAGCAACCCAGGAGCTCAGAATTTAAAAACAAGCGTTGACATTTGTTTGAACAAAGGAGGATGAAATGCTTACAGCCAGAGGCTGGGGACCATCATGCCTAAATTCCTTAACACATCAGCTTACACATTCTGTTTCACACGCTGGCAGGAGAAATGAAGAGATTACCTGGGTATTCTTTTAGTGCAGTGATGGTTATGCAACTGGGACCTTCCATTACCCCAAATACTTAATAACTCTTAAGAGGTAGAAGTTAACTTGCAGAAAACTGATAATAACACAAATGATTCTTATCCAAAAGCTTTGTAAATAATTCTTATCCATAGTAATGCAAATGCATTTTGTCTGGGAAAGATGAAATTGATTACTATCAGGTAGAAAAAATGACTTCAGAGTTTAATGCCCAGGAGGATATTAACCAGTTTTGCATATATTAGCAAATTCATTTCAGCATTTCTTTGACTTTGACATAAATCTCAGTTCTTCAAAATCTCTTGTGAACTAGTTTTAACATCTTTCTGGTTCTCTCATTAATTAATAAATCAAAGTGTTTTGATTTATTGTTATTAAAATAAACACATGTTCATTTTATATGTATATAAGAGTTTTAAATTCTTTCAGAAATTACAGATATGAATACATGGGTTGCTCTGGGGTCAGCTGAGAAGGAAGAACCTCATGACACACAGGTAAGGAAGATGAGACCTAGTGATACTTAGCAAGGGATGGGACAGTGGAACACTGTGGTCCACAATGAACACTCTTCAGAAAGCTCATATGGAAAGAGTACTGATAACTGACATCTGAAAGAGGTCACGTTATTTGTCCAGCAAAACACTGAGGATTTATAAAGCATTCTTAATATTTGTACTGGGGAGAAACATATTAAGGATTTTTTTGTTACTCGGGGTTTTAACTTTCAGGACTTGTGACATGAAGTTCTTTTGTTTATGGAGGCTGTTTCTCAAGGCTGGGGAGCACTTAACTCCAGGCACCATTGGTTGCACCTGCTCCAGATGCCTGCTTGGCCCTGGCAGATGCTCTGTGTAGATATTATTCCCTGAGGCCATGATGCCATCTCAGTTATAGTCGTCAGTTTGGAAAGACCCACCGTGTTCTCCGTGAGGGACTCCTCATGAATGCACAAAACGTTCGGTTCTGTCTGCCAAATGCACATTTCACAGAGGGAGTTCCCATCGCTAAGGAGACCCTTCTTTACATCACCTCTGGTGTGAAGCCACTTCCCCACCACACATCATCTCCAGAGGAACAGTCATATGCTGCACATCAACTCATGCTAGACGGTACTTACAATGCTGCAGGAATGAAGCCCTCCCCGCAAGATGGTGCCCACTTACAACAATCCACTTCTCGTCTCCCCTTAAAAGACAGCTCTTAGCTGTGGTTATGCTCACCTTCATACCCAGACCTTCCTTCTCTGTTCAAGCCACTGTTGAGACTCCACTTGCAGAAGGAATTCACAGAGTAGAAAATCTGTAGGGCAAGTCGGTGGAAGTCCACAGGCTGTGTGCTGAGGTGGAGGCTGGCCAGATAAGCATCCAGGCGCCTTCTCACTGCTCTGCAGCTTCAGATGCCCTGGTTCACTGCGGGAGTCCTCTGAGGGGAGCTCACCTCAGAGCATTCCCAGCCGGTGGGGGGGGGGGGATCCAGAGGACAGGGATGCTTTGTCTTTGGGGGCTTCTAAGCCCAATGAAGGTCTCGGGGACGTAGGAAGACGGACAGCTCAGAAAGGGGATGGAAAAGAGTCAAAAACACAGGGCATCCTCACAATTTGAACTAAGACTTCTCTGTCCAGATCATACATCTGCTTACAGGCATATGAACTGCCCAACAGGAAAATCATTTCATGCACTAATTCCTCGTACTATTTCACTCACTTTTATTTAGAAGGAAATAATGTCACTTCTAACCTTGATTTTGAGCTATTTGGTTAGAGGGTTAAGAAATGAGTCCTACTTTTCTAGGATAGACAACAGGATGAATGAGGAGACGGAAAGGTTCAAGACATTTCTGAAGGGGATTGTGCAATAGCAACATTCAGCCACCAGAGGGCAGTGTAGACTTTCTAGGGGTTCTGGAGAGAGGAAAGAGGTGCCGAGAGAAAGGAGGGTAAATGCAAATTTAAAGTGAAATTTCACCTGCTAAAATTAGAATTAAAAAACAAGCCCGGTCGTAGGGTCTTTCCTTTCATTCTGCTGTGCGCTCCTGATGAAAGCGGACGCCGGCCGAAGACTGCAGCAGGTTCCTGGAAGACCCCGACATCCGGTCGCTGACTAGGGAGGTCTTGCGGGCGGGGTTGCGGGGTGGGTTAGGGAGAGGACGGGTGCCTAGGGCAGCAGAGGGCGGAGGGAAGCCCTTGAAGGGGCTCAGGGCAGCGGCTATTTACCAGCTGGGTGGAAAGCGTGTTTGATAAGGTGTATTGCTTTGGTGGAAAGTCTTGGCTGACGTCTGCCCTGCAAGGGGGAGGGCGCTCTGGGAGAGTGCGCTGCTGGCTCCGCGCCGGCTGAGGTTGTGCCGGCAGCTGCCTTCCGGTGAGCGCGCTCGTGCGGCGCGAACGGAGGAGAGCGAAGCCGGGGCTGGCGGGAGGCCCCCGCCCGGCTGCCAGCCGGTGTTTGCTGGGAGAAAACCGCCGGTGCCGGATCTCTTATTCCCCAAGCGCCGCTTCAGTGTCTCCTCCTGGGACCCTTGCAGGGACCGCATCAGATCAGGATTCCTTCCTTTGGGGAAGAACGAGGTGCCAGGGACAGGAATTCCTCCTCTGCCTGAGTTTCTTCACTTTTGTTTCCTGTTAAACCATGAAGTTCAACTGGCTACACCTAGTCACCCCAAGGTGTGGCGGCATTTAGGAAGGAGAGGAGCAGACCCCCTGGAAGGCTTGCTTCAAGCTGACGGCCAATGCTTTCCGCCACTGCTTGTCTGTAGATAGTGGAAGCCAGCGGATTAAGAAACTCAGATGTGGCTCTGAGATGGTTCTGATATTTGTCATGACATTAGTGACCTGTAAGTTCTCACTCTTTCCTAGGCTGAGAATTTGCCCTCTCCCTCCCCCACTCCCCCATTTACTTTTCTGTCCCAGAATACGCTCAGCTCTAGTGTACTGGCTTTCCAGAAAGCACCAAGTGACAACTCAGTTGGAATAATTAACATAAAGCTCCAGATTCCAATAATATGAGCACCCTCCAATTATTTTTAAAATTGTGGTAAAATGTATATAACAATGTTTATCATTTAAACCATTTGTTAGTGGATAATTTAGTGATATTAAATACAGTCACAATGTTGTGTAACCATCATCGCTATCTATTTCCAAACCTTTTTTATCACCCTCAACATAAATTATGTGCCCATTAAACAATAACTCCTCCCGCCCAGCTCCTGTAACCTACATCCGCTTCTTGTTTCTATGAATTTTTTTATTTTCGGTTCTTCATATAATTAGAACCATATGTTTGTCCTGTGTCTGGCTTATTTCACTTAGCATGTTTTCAAGGTCCATCTATATAGTGGCATATATTAAAATTCTTATTCTTTTTTATAGCTGGGTAAGATTCTATTGTATGTGCACACCACATTTTGTTTATCCATTCATCTGTTGATGGACACTTGGGTTATTTCCACCTTTTGGCTATTGTGACTAATGCTGCTGTAAACATTGGTGTGCAAATACCCGTTTAATTCCCTGTTTTCTTTTGGGTATACACCTAGGAGTGGGATTGCTAGGTTGTATGGTAGTAAGATATTTATGTTTAACTTTTTGAAGAGCTGCCCAGCTGTCTTCCACAGTGGCTGTACCAGCAATGCACGAGGGTTCCAATTTCTCTACATCATCACTAATACTTGTTATTTTCTGTGTATGTGTGTTTTAAAATTATTTTTATCATAACCATCTTAGTAAATATGAAGTGATATCTCATTGTGATTTTGACTTATGATGTTGGGCATCTTGTCATGTGCTTTTTTGCCGTTTGTATATCCTCTTTGGAGAAATGTCTACTCAAGTCCTTTGCTCATTTTAAAAAAATTGAACTATAGTTTATTTACAATATTGTGTTGTTTTCAGGTATATAGCAAAGTGATTCAGTTATCTATCTATCTATCTATCTATCTATCTATCTATCTATCTATATTATTTTCTATTTCTATATACAAATTATTTTCTATTATAGGTTATTGAATATAGTTCCCTGTTAAACAGTAAATCCTTGTCTACTGTATATTGAATATAGTGCTTCAATATATTGAATATTGTTCCCTCTGTTATACAGTACATCGTTGTTGCTTATCTATTTTATGTATAGTAGTTTGTATCTGTTCATCCCATACTCCTAATTTATCCCTCTCTGCCCATCCCTTTCCCCTGACTATAAGTTTGTTTTCTATGTCTGAGTCTGTTTATGTTTTGTATGTAGATTCGTCTGTATTAGTTTTTAGATTCCACAGATGTGTCATATCATATTTGTCTTTCTCTGTCTAACTTACTTAACTTAGTATAATGATCTCTAAGTCCATCCTTGTTGCTGAAAATGGAAATATTTAATTTTTTCTATGGCTGAGTAATATTCCATTGTGTATGTATATATCACATCTTCTAAAGCCAATTGTCTGTTGATGCTTTGCCCATTTTTGAATTGAGTTGTTGGCATTTTTTTTTTTGCTATTGTGGAGCTTCAGGAATTCTTTACATATTCTGAATATGAATCCCTTATTGGATATGTGGTTTGCAAATATTGTCTCCCATTCTGTAGGTTGTCTTTTCACTTTCTTGATACTGTCATTTGATGCACAAAAGTTCTCAGTTTTGATGAAATCCAATTTATCTATTTTTTATTCTGCTGCCTATGCTTTTGGTGTCATATCCACAAAATCATTGCCAAATCCAGTTTTCATGAAGATTTCATGCATCATGAAGATTTTCCCCAATGTTTTCTTCTAAGAATTTTATAGTTTGCCTTTTATTGTTAAGCCTTTAGTCTATTTTGAGGTAATTCTTATGTATGGAATAAGTTATGGGTCAAATTTCATTCTTTTGTGTGTGGATATTCAGTTTTCCCAGAATCATTTGTTGAAAAGACTATTCTTTCCTCATTGAATAGTCTTGGCACACTTGCTGAAAATCAATTGATCACATATATGAGGATTCATTTCTGGTTTCTCTGTTCTATTTTATTGATCCATATGTCTGCCCTTATGCCAGTACTATACTGTTTTAATTACTGTAGCTTTGTACTATGTTTCAAAGTTGGGAAATGTGAGTCTTCCAAATTTATTCTTCCTTTTTAAGATTGTTTTTGCTATTCAGGGTCCCTTGAAATTCTATGTAAATTTGAGGATCAACTTTTCCATTTCTGTGAAAAAGGCTGTTGGAATTTTAATAGGAGTTGTGATCAATTTGTAGATTGCTTTGCATAGTATTGACATCTTAGCAATGTTAAGTCTTCCAATCCATGAACATGGGCTGTCTTTCCATTTATTTAAGCCTTCTTTAATTTCTTTCAGCACTTTTTGTAATTTTCAGGATACAAATCCTTCACTTCCTTGGTCAGATTTATTCTAAAGTACTCACTTATTTTAGATGGTTTGGGGATGGAATTGCTTTCTTAATTTTTTTTAATTGTTGAAAAATATCTCTGTGCTGGGGATCAGCCTAAGAAGAAATCTTGTGGTCTTTTCAGGTGTTTTCTGAGCCTGTGTCCATCCCTGGGCATGTGCAGTGGCTTTCTAAATCCCCTTATGTATATTGTTGCTTTTGAATGTCCTAATCTTAAATGTCTGGCTTCCAAAAGGGGAGAAAAGGAAACAACAAACAAATGAACACACAAAAAGCAGGTGCAACTCCTTCCTATCCCCAGGAAACCGCTTCAGCCGGTGGGAGTTGCAACCATGACTGTCTCTCTCTATGCCTGCACCTTAGCAGTGAAAAGCAGTGATCTGCGACCAGAACACGGAACCCTAATATTTAGAGGACCAATTCCTTGTTGTCCACCCTGGCTCCAGCAAGCACGCCAGAAGTGTGGGCACAGCTGCTGCCACTGGGCTGGGAGGGATGAGGGTAGGTAGCCACTATAGCACTAAGGGTAAAATTGGCTAAAATTAGCCACACTTTACCAGTCAAGCTTTCTCCTGCGAGCCGCAAACATTCAGATTGACTCCAGATTTCCAAAACAATGACTTCAGACAGTTTCTGCTAGTACAGTCATTGTCAAAGTGGAGAGACAGATTCCTGGCACCTCCCACTTTGTCATCTTCCCTGATGTCCCCTCCCATTGTTTAGCCCCATAGTAAAATTAATGGACTGAAATGAAATCTCCCCTTCTTTGTAGGTTAAATTCCCAAAGAAATTGTCACCCCCAAATCCCCCCTGGTTAATGTCCTTATTCTACTCAGACGTAGCTGCGGAGGATGGGGTGAGGTCCAGATTCTCACTGCCCTGGCTGCTGCAGCCTGTGCCTCTTGGGAGATGTGGCTCTTTTGGCACACCAACCAAGTTCCAGCAAACCCTTGCTCTCTTATGTTCTCCTAAGTCCAAGAAGCAAGAAGATTGCCAAAACTAATAATAATATCACAAGTCGTGTTACAACCCACAAAATTAAAAAAAAGCAAGCAAATCTGAAGCCAACCTAACAATATATAATCTGTGACAATCCCCTGATCCCAGGGCACCAATGGCCATAGACTCTCGCAAAGGCTTCTTCACTGGAGTGTGGGGAACAGACAGATCAAACCGCAGAAGGAAGAAAAATCATTGGTCAATATCCAGAATCCATTGTAGAACTTAATTTTGTTTATTTTGATTTTGGTGGGGAGGTATTTGGGTTTATTTACTTTTTTAATGGAGGTACTAGGGATTGAACACAGGACCTCATGCATGCTAAGCAGGTACTCTACCACTGAGCTGTACCCTCCACCCTGCGGAACTTAATTAAAATTGGGGATAGTTTCCATCTGAAGGTCAATTGTAGCATTATGTTTTCCAGATTCTCGGAGAAATCTACCTATTTGAATGGCTTCCTCTTTCAGAGAGTGGCATCTACCTTCTTGCAAATTTTGTAAATTTTTAGTGACAGCATCTCATGTTCCCAAGGCTTCTTGTGGCTTCCTTCTCCCCTGTAGTGTCCACCTTGAATATTTAAAACCTCTTGGTTTCCATTTGCCCTTTGAGCCCTATACTCTGGGACATCAGTGGTGCGTCAGTGTGGGACCTGTCTAGGGAGGCAGCTTCATGTATAACTGGCACCTCTCCCAGCAAAAACTATAACTATGTATCTCCCTCGGTTTTTGTGGGGATTTGAGGGGGGCCCACAACAACACCTTTAATGCGCTTAATTTCAGACTCACTTAAGGGAGAGATAAGAAGTCAGTAGCTGGAGATCATAACATCAGCTTTATTACTAATCAAAACTGGACTGGGGGACATGGCTTAGCTGCGTGACAATGATGGGTTTCTTTGTCCTGGGAACCACGATTAAGGAACTGCTCCAGCCAGGCAAGGCTGCAACGCCTATACCTGGAGCATCCAACTAGAGGCCTCCTCTCTGCTGCCAGGCTGGCTCCAGAAAGATAGGCAGAAAGAGACCCGCCTCATAGCCTGGGCTCCCTCTCCAAAATGTCTAAGAGCCTATCTGTCATAGACAGGAGGGGGGAGGGAGGGACCAGGGGTGTCACGCCGACTAGTGTCCTCCCTCCTGGAAGGAGATTATCTGGAGCCGGGAATGAATGGCCCCACTCGAGGTAACCTGGCTTCTGCTCTTTCCTTCCAGTTCTCACCCACAGGAGGAAACCCAGTCTTTTTATTTTTCAACCACAGTGACCACCGCTGCTGCTGCTGCCTCTTGGCTTTGAATTCTGCAGGCCCAGGAAGTCTACTTCTCTGGGTAATAAACCCCCGGTCTCAGCTCAGACTCACCCCTCCATACAAAATCCTGAACTGAAGCTGTATTTGGTGAAACTGGGTGAGACTTACCTCAGCGGTCCAGGAGGGACCAACATGCCTGCTGGCCCATGCTTTCCCCCAGCTTCAAATTCTCCTCTTCTGAGTGTTTCAGGCCTCGAATAATCTGAGCTGTTTCTGTGAGAACAGAAATGTTACATGTCAGTCCTTTCCCTGTAGCCATGAAAAGGTCTCTTGTATCACATATGTCTTTCAAGCTGTTCCAGCAGGATCTTTCAAAGTTCAGCCTGCCTCTTGGGTTAGTTCTGCCCTTGCCTTCTCTATGTTCAGCCTGCTTCTTGGGTTAGCTCTGCCCTTGCCTTCTCTATGTTCAGCCTGCCTCTTGGGTTAGTTCTGCCCTTGCCTTCTCTATGTGGGTCTCATGCTGTTCCTGGGATCAGAGCATCTTTCCCCGCCAACTTGTCAAGTCTTGACCTCTACACAAAAACCTAGTTCTTAAACTGATCTTTAAGATTTTTTTCCAATGCCTTTTTTCTTCACATACTGAATTCTGAGGATTTTTAAAGCTCGTATACTTTCTGCTGTAAGTTAACAAATACATTGACTCAAATTGGCCTAAAAAAGAGAAGAGATATATATATATATTTACATATATGTTCAACATATAAAAATATTTTATTGAAGACTAGTTGATTTACAATATTATATTAATTTCAGGTGTACACCATATTGATTCAATATTATAATAGATTATACTCCATTTAAAGTTATTATAGAGTACTGATGTATTTTCTGTGCTGTACAATATACCCCTGTAGCTTATTTACTTTATGCCCAGTAGTTTGTACCTCTGAATTCCCTATCCCTACCCTGTCCCTCCGCCTTGTCCTCTCTTGACTGGTAACCACTAGTTTGTTCTCTGTATCTGTGAGTCTGTTTCTGTTTTGTTATATTCGTTCATTGTTTTATTTTTTAATGATTCCACATATAACTGTTCTCATTTTAAAAAATTTGGTTTTCTCTTTGCTGTCCTGATTGGATGATTTCCATTGTTCTGTCTTCTAGGTCACATATGCACTCTTCTTTGTCACTTAGTTTGCTATTCATACCTTCTTGTGTGTTTTTCATTTCAGTTATTGTATTCCTCAGTTCTGACTGATTCTTTTTTACATTTTCTAGTTCCTCATTGAAATTCATACCATATTCCTCTATTCTTTTCCTTAATTTACTTAGCACTTTTATTGCTAATGCTTTCAACTCTTTATCTGGTAAATTATTTATTTCTGTTTCGTTAGTTGTTTTTTCAGGGGTTTTGTCTTGTCCTTTCATTTGGAACAAATTCCCCTGTCTTCTCATTGTGCTTAACTTTCTTGGTCTCTATGATTTAGGTGAAATATTTACCTATCCCAGTCTTGACTGGGTGTCCTGCTGTGGGAATGGCCCTGTAGAGTCTGCATGTGCCCAGGGGCTTTGGTGGGAGAGCTGGATCTGACATGAGCATGAGCCACATCTTTCCCCAGGGTGTCCTGGCAGCTGTCACCTTGGTAGGAGGTGGGGCTGGACATGGAGGGGCTAGAGCCAGGGTCAGTTGTGAACCAGGGCTTCTCCTCTTCTCAGCGGCCAACACCATCCTACTGGGGGCAGGGGTAGGTTCTACGTTGCTGGAGCAGAAGTTCTCAGGGTTTGTGTCTGTGCTGGCATCATTCCCTCTAAGTTTGTGTTATCCTCCCTCCCAGCGCTGGTACCCTCACCCCAGAGGGGAGCAGTGCTGGAGAGAGAGAGGCTGGATTGGGCACTTGGCATAGGTCAGGGGGGTTTTGGCAGTCCCCGCAGCAGTCAGAGTTCCAGACTACTTTTGATCTGGTGCCTTTGTAGGCGCCAGCAGTGACTCCCTCACCTCGTTCAGTGCAGTGCCAGGTCCAAGCAGGCTTCATCCCCTACAACTGTGTACTTCCCTTGGCTGTGGCAGCCCTTGTCCCAGTGTAGAGCTGTGCCACAGAGCAACCAGGGCCCGACAAGTGCTTGGGTCAGACTAGGGCATGTGCTGGGGCAGTCGTGGTAAACCAACCAGAGTCCCAGGCAGTGTCAGTCTGCTTCCTCCACCTTGTTCGGGAGTATACAAACATGTGCATTCTTCAAGAGCAAGGTCCAGGTTTCTTATAGCCCCAGTGTCAGTCCCACTGGCTGTCAAACCAGCTAACTTGTATTCTTGGTGCTGGACCCCAGGAGTGGGACACTCAGTTTATGGATCGAACTGCTCACTCCCCACAGAGCTGAGCCCGTGTAACCCTCCTCCTCTTCTGTGCCCCTTCCAGGGATGCGGGTATCGACCTGATCACTTCTCTCCCCTTCCTACCCTTTTCTGTGTGGCTCTTTTATACAGCCTTTGCTGTGTAAGAAAGAGTCTTTCTCCCAGTCTTCAGTTTGTTTTCCGTGAGGATTGATCCACATGTGTTTTTAATGTGTTCATGGGGGAGGTGAGCTCCATGTCCTCTTACTCTGCCATCTTGATCTCTCCCCGAAATGAGAAGGTATATTCTCTTTAATAACAAAAAGTCTAGCAGGACACAGGACTCAGGGTTGGCAGATTTAATGGCCCAATGATGTCATTAGGCACTTGGGTACTTTCCATTTTTCCTGCTCTGATGCCTCCGCATTAACCTGAGGTTGATGATTCATCTTGACCTAAGTCTGTTGGTAACCTCATCACAAGACCAGCAGCAACTGGGTGACGAGCTGCCTTGTTTAGACCCACAACTGGCTTGGATGGGTCATCTAGGGCAGAGGAGTTTGGAGGAGCCAACCAGAATGTCCTCCTTCTTTGAGCTGAGTACTCTCAATGTGGATCTTTTAATCTCCTAAGCATTTAGGTTTGTATTAATTCTCCTGATATTTCTTGTACCTTGACCAAGAATCTGATTTATCCCCTATAGCTTAAGGATCCTCATTCTTGTTTTCTGAGGAGGAGGAAATTAGGTTTCTTCATTGATTTCCACTTGGAGGAGGTACAGGGGATTGAACCCGGGACCTCTTGCATGTTGAGCATGTGCTCTACCACTTGAGCTATACCTTTCCCCTAGGATCCTCACTCTTTTTAATCTTTCTGCTAATAAATGCACTGCATTACTGGGGTTGAAACAACAATCAGTTCCTTGCAACTCACCATCATAGTCAGCCCTCTTTCACTGGAGGCATGTGGTTCCATCAAAAGAGGAGAAGTGGGGGTTGAGGCAAGCTTCACTTTCACTGTTTGAACCCAGAGATGGTTCCAAAGACAAAGACAAATAGAAGCTGAGACAGTCAACATTGATTGTCTAGCGATTACAAACTTAAATAGCCCGAAGATGAAAAGAATGCAATGTTTCTCAACGTGGGGTCTATGGACTGCCGCATCAGAGCCAGGGTCCCACCTAGATCTCTGATACCCTGTTGTTTTACTTCATGTCCCCGCTCTCATTTTCTTTCTGCTTCAGTTTATATTTAACTTTTACTTATGTATTTAAAGTATTTTACAAAGTCACTTTAAGCCGTTTGTTGAATGCTGGTGGAGTATGAATGAAAAAATCATTGTCTAGGAACATGAATGTAGCTGGATGTTAGCGGTGTTCACCATGTTCTTTAAGATCTAGATGATCTTGGATCCTGTCCTCTTGGCGCATCCCATGAGGAGCCTTCTTGATTTCCTGAATACTTTGCCTAGAAATCTACTTAACCAGATCACTGAGTTTGTTAGGGCTATTTTCTATGTCCCATGTTACTGCAGATGAGAGTTTTATGACATTTTCCATCACTGCATAGCCAGGGTCTCTTTCCCTCCTGCTTCCTCTAATATTTTTTCCTGTAAGCTCCACTGACAGTTCCTTGGGGACCTTCAGGTTTTCATTCACTGCTTGTTCCCAAGTCAATGCCACCTGTTTTATATTCTTGTTACAACAGCAGCTTCCTTGAAAATCTGTTCTAGTTACACTGTTGTGAAACAAACTACCCCAAAATGTAGTGGCTTAAAACAAACAAAAAAATCACTTACTTTGTGCATTCACCTGCAATTTCAGTAAGAGCTCGGTGGGGATGGTTAGCCTCTGCTCTTTGTGGCATCACTGGTATAACCGAACTGAGGCTGGAGGATCTGCTTCCAATATGGCTCCAAATCTACCTACAATATAGTGCATGCACTGCATGCCTGGCTGGCTGGTGCTGGCCAGAATCTCACGGCCTGGGCCTGGAAACCAGCACAATGTCAGTACTGCCATCTTCCATTTAGTCAAGCAGTTCACAGACCCCAGGTTCAAGAAAACGGAACAGACTTCCCTCTCTATGGGAGGAGTGTCAAAAATTCTGGGGGTGTATTTGCAAGTGCCACACTACCTTTAAAAGGTTGGTTATTTTTTACTAACTTGGCTCCTGCCTCTGGCCTCAGTGGCCTAGAGATCTCTCTGTTCCTCTTTGCTTACTTTCAGAAACTCTAAGAACATTTTCCCCAGTTTATAATGCAGCGCATTATAATTTATAAATCTGCATTTATAATACAGAGCTCTCTCCAGTCTTTTGTGTGTCAGTACTACATTTCCCTGAACTGCTGAGTAGTTTCCGTTGTATGAACATACCACAATTTTTTTAATCAGTTCACCCACTGATGAATATTTGGGTTGTTTCCTGTTTGTGGCACCATGAATAAAGCTGCTATGAACATTCTTGTACAAGCCTTTTTGTGAGCATAAGTTTTTATTTATCTTGATTAAATACCTAGAGTTTCTTTAAATTCAGCAAATGTTTGTGATTTTCAGTGTAGTGTTCTTTCTTGTTATGTTTATTCTTTAAATTTGTTTTCCTCACCTTATTGCATGGGCTACAATCTCCAGTAAATGTAAATAGAAATGGTGACTGTGGACATCTTTGTCTTGTTCTCAGATTGAATGGGAAAGTACTTATTACTTCTCCTTTATGTAAGATGTTAAGAATAGTTTTTTTTTAATTAATGAAGTTACTTTATACTCTTAGTTTTCTGAGAGTTAGAAAAATGAAGATATTGAATTTTATCAAGTGTGTTTTCTGGATCTGTTGAGATTATTATATGGTTTTCTCCTTTATTTTGTCAGTTTTTGCATTCTTAGAATAAATTCTACTTGTCATTATGTTTTATTCTCTTTATCTGTTGCTGGATTTGATTTGATAATGTTCTGTAGGAGTTTTTCTATGTCCATAGAGACATTGACTTGTACGTTTCATCTTTGTAATGTCTTTGTCAGGTTTTTGTATTGGGATTCTGCATTCCTCCTAGAGCAAGTTAGGTTTCTTATTTCTTTATTCACTGAAAGAATTTGTGTAAGATTGTTAACATTCTTCCTTAAGTGTATATTTTGAAGAATTCACAAATGATGTCATCTGGGCCTAGGTTTTCATTTGTTTGCTTTTTTCTTTTTTCCTTTTTTGTATTTTTTTTTGGTGGGGTGGGTAGGGAGTGAGAAGAGCATCTTGAAATCTTGGTGTTTATTTTCTCATTGTATTTTTTTTTTTCCTTAGGATGCTTCCAGTTCAGAAGAAGGAGATTTTCCGTGAGATCCTTTTGAATCACTTTAAGGAAAATAAGGTGGAGATAGCAAGTGCAGTAACAAAGCCATTTCCCTTCCTTGAGAGCCTCAGAGATAGCTCCTTCATCACTGAAAAAATCTATAGTGTGAGTAAAGTTTATTATATTTCCCCATGGTAACCCACCCCCACGCTGATTTGTATTTGACATCCTAAATTCAAAATTTAATGTATCACTAACTGGCTGAGAGTCCTTTTATGCTTTTCTTGGGGAGACTCTTTTAAGTTAGTTAATCATCCTGTAAGTTCAAGGGTGACAGAGAAAGCACATATCACTTCTATTCCAATCAAAGCCCTTCTCTTCTGTGACACATGTTGGAGTGGGGATGGGTGGTAATGGTGATATGGCTGGATTGCAACATATGCTTTGCAAGATGTATAGCAATTTATACAACATAACAAAATTAAACTAAATTAAAATAAGAAAATTGGGGCAGTATTTCATTATAATACCCACTTACGGTAAATGAAATCCCCAGGGAATTTGTGCTAGTATAAATCAAATTTCTGCCTTTTTGTTGTCTCCTCCAGAGTGTTTAAACTTTGTTAGGTGGTTCTGGAGTCTTGGAATTCCAGTAAATTAGATCAGTGGACCCTCCTGGGGAAACAGAGGAGGAAACCATCTCTGCACTGCGTGATTGTGCAGGTCCCTGTGTGCTCCTCGTGGCAGGGGCAGGACCATCTCCCTACATCCTGGAGCCCTTTCAGGGCTTCTCACACCTGGAGGGTAGGCAGTGGTTGCTGGGAAATCCACAGAATTGCTATAAGCTTCATTCTTGAAACAGCCTAGGCAGGATGAAAATTCAAAAAGTCAAGAGGAAGGGTTATTTTAAGCAGCTGATCAAGTATTTAAGAAGTTCTAAAATATGGCATGAAAAATACTAGTCTATCTACATTGAGCAAGTAGAATTAGTGCAAGGTGCAGTTCCTTTCTAGATGTCTCTTTAACTCTGAAACTATTATTTTATATTTTTCCCATTGCACCTTTTAAAAGGATTCTCAAGAAGCCTGTAGAAACTTGGTTCCTGTGGGGAAAGTGATACATCATATTCTCTGTCACCTTGAGAAGACGTTTGATAAATCACTTCTACGAGCCCTGTTCATCAGGGTCCATCTGAAGGAGTATCCTGACTCAATTCCGATTCATAGAAGCTTTGAAAATGGTAATCAATTCTCTCTTTTCCCTTCTGGGGTCTAGGTCATTCATTCCATTCATTCATTCACTGAGTCACTCATTTAGCAGCTATTCATGAGATGCTCCCCCATCCTAGGCCCCGTGCTAGGCAGTGTGATGTAAGTAACTGTGAGCGGTGACATTCTTCAGAGGCAACCAGGCTGTCTTTAATTTCCACAGAAAACTTTATCAAAGGCAAAAAGTTAACTCTCCAAATAAAGAATGAAGAAGTCACAAGAGCCCATCAGCCCAGGAGGGCCAGCATGTGGAAAGGTGTGGGCGTGAGGAAGGGATTCAAGCAAAGCTGAGCTGATTCTGCACATGATGGTTAGAGGCAGACTGTGCAGTTTCTGACATCCTAAACTGAGGAATTGGAGTATAATTTTTATAGTAACAGGGAAGTAACACCAGTTTCTTAAGCAAGGGGAAAAAATCAAAAGAAGCTAATTTAAAGTATGGAGGTTTTTTTTTTTTAGTCATTTTATATTGGTTACGTAAGAAAAAATTGAAGTATAGTTGATTTACAATGTGTTAGTTCCTGGTGTACAGCATTTTGATTCAGTTGTACACGCACATATGTATATTTTCATATTCTTTATCATTAAAGGTTATTGCAAGATACTGAATATAGTTCTCTGTGCTAAACAGTAAGACCTTGTTGTTTTTCTGTTTTATGTATAGTAGTTAGTATCTGCAGATCCCAAACAAGTATGGAGTGTATTGATTTATGAAAATAGTAAATTGATTAAAATTAGAGGAATCTAATTTCTATATTGATACATGAGTTAGAGATAGGAATAGAGTAAATCAAAAATCAAACATCTGGGCACAAATTTTAAGTCACTAATTTTTAAAAGATTTATTAATATATAATTCACATACATTGTCAATATATTTGTACCGGGATGTCCCCAGGTCATAGGAGCAGAGGGAATAGCAGTTACCTTTACTGTCCACATCCCAGGGGCTCTGGTCCTCTTCACCGATTGCAGGAACCCCCCCTCCCTAGGCCCAGGGTCCACAGCACAAGTGTTAGTTTCCGGGGCTCCTGGTTCTGGTGCTCCTGTGACTCCCACCTACATTTGCTGTCACCCACCTGCCCCTGGGAGAGGTCTCTGCCACCACCCCCGGGACCCCGCTGTCCATGGGAGCTGTGGGTCAGTGACTAAAGTCAAGAGGCTGGGGACTGTGGTCCATGGCATGGCATCACTCCACTTGCTCAGTGCCCACCTTCATCCCATTCACAGAAGCCCCCAACCCCTTGCTGGAACACCTGCACACAGGCTTCCTTCTCCGAGCTTTGGGCCCTTTGTTCTCTTCATCTCTTCCACCTGATTTTTCTGGGGTTTGAAGCTGTGTCTTGGGGAAGACAAAGCCCCTGTGGTCCCACAGTCCTGTCCATTCTTGCTCCTGGCAGGCATTGTCCTAGGAGATGCTTCTGCCATCAGTCCTGGGACAGCCTGGGCTCCGTTGCCTCCCATGGTGTCTCTTCTCTCAACTTTTGGCAGGGACTTAGCCCTTAGGCTTCCTGGTTTATTTCCTTCCTCTTACATTTGCTAGGTCATCTATAAGCAGGGGCCCTGGGCTGGTCTTCTGACCTTTCCTTGTTGGCAGCCTTCAAGTTTCCTGGTATGGGAGTCATGGGGATGTCCTGTAGTGCTGTAACACCCACTCCCTGCCTGCAGCTTCAGAATGTTCTTCCTGTGCTCATGGGATCTGGGTCACCCGTGGGAGGTGTCTAGCTCCTTCCCTGCCTTCTGGTTGTCTCTTTTGAAAGTGCTCATCCTTCCTGACCCAATTAAGCCCAACTTTCCTCTCGTCTAGTCCCATCTTTAAAGTTCTTGGGCTTTCTCTTTTATACTCATGGATCTCTCTAGGATCCTAGCCCTTCTCCAGAGAAAATCCCTGTTTCTTCCCTAAGGTTTGTACAGTTCACAGAGACATTCCATTATAGAATTTATATTGAAATAAGCTTTCACTCCTCTCTGATCATCTTGATGAGTAATTAATTACTGTTTATGACCTTTCCTCTGCTTCACCATCCTTAAAAATCAGGAGGCTCATCACCTCTTTTTCAGTGGATTTTTTTTTCTCTTTGCTGTCCCAGGGAAAGGCACAAGCAATACCAAGTCAGGAGCCACTGAGATTTGGAGTGATCCAAGGGCCAGAAGTCCCCCACTGCAGGACATGGGTTTGTGGGTGGTCCAGATGTGTAATTATGAAGTGATGTCCCTGAGCACTTACTTGCTTACAGACTCTAATGAATTTTTTCCTCTGTTCAGTGATCCAAGACACATATTTTTCACAGGAAAGTGATAAAGAGACATTGAAATTGCCCAGCTCTGAACAAGGTAATTATGATGGGACACACACTTGTTTTTTTGGTTACTAAGAGAAAAAGGAGACAAAGGAACTGAGCTCTAGAAGGGAAACCATGATTCTGGAAGAAGAAAATCTGAAGGTCAAGGGCCAGGTAGATAAGTGTCACTTTGTATCAATTCCAAAATGACCCAATTCCATGTAGAACCCAAAATGTTAGCAAGAGGTGGCAACCAGAGACTTTCTGCCCAATAACCTGGAAAGTGGAATAAGAATGTAAATGTGAATTATGAGTTTCCATAGGAGACCTTCAGCATAAAGGTGTGAAGGGTTAAGGACTATGGGCCCAAGGTCAACATCAAGACAGACCGTTGATGATGGCAAAAGAAGGGACTGATTTAAATGTGAGGGATGTTGTTGAAGAGTGGATTATTCAAGGAGAAAGGAAATCACAGAGAAGAGAGGAAGTGGAGGAGACATGGAAAAGAGGATGTGGGTATTTGAGAAGGAGAGGAAGAAGGAGGGCAAATGAGGGACAGGGAGAAAGAGACAAAGGATATAATAAAAAACAACCACATTATCTACAGCTCCCTTGAATGAACGTGTATCCTGGCAGCTGTGGATTTAGGCTCATGGCTGCCATTGGAGGGTATTATCACTTATATGCCCATTTTGCAGATAAGAAAACTGAGCTCTAGAGAGATCATGTAATTAGTTGGCCTGCGGTCAAATGGATCCAGGCATTCTGAACTCACTGCCTGCATTCTTTCTTTTAAATGGAAGTAAAATTCACATAACATAAAGATAACCATTTTAAGTGTAAAATTTAGTCACATTTAGCACATTCACAGTGTTATGCAACCATCACCTCTATCTGGTTCCAAAACATCTTGATCTCCTGAAAAGGAAACCTTATATCTATTAAGCTGTCACTTCCCATTCCCTTCTTCCCACTGTCAGGAGACACTGATATGACTATTTTTAGTGCATCTTCTAGTTTCTGTGGGTTGAGTGGAGAAAATCTCAGACAAATAGAATGCAATTGGAGCCTGACATATAGGTGGGGACATGTAGAGGAAGAGATCTGGGAAGGGAAACAGAGATACAAGGACTGAGTTGGAGAGCATCGCTGGAGGGAAGAAAGAGACAGATACATGAAGCGACTGGAGAAGCCAGGGAGACAGAAGCCAGTGGAGACCCAGATGCAGGTATGTCTTCCTAGGATAGAAGCACCAATACCTGGAGATTGGATCCTGGTAGAAAATTGAGAAGCAGAGTGGAAGAGAATGAGGTCTAACAAGATGGAAAGAGGCAGAGCAGAGCTTGATTGGTTTTCCTTGGGGTTCTGGGAGCAGGTGTGTTTCTTCACAAGGAAGTTTTCATCCTCAGAGCTCACTATGACCACACCTTAGTCTATTTCCTGGCCCTTGGCTCTGGTCTCTCCTTCCTTTTTTTCTTTTCAGTGCCCACTGAATCCAAAGCTCTTGGAATAAAAAAGAGAGATCAGGAGAGTTTCACAGCCTTTCACTAAATGGTAGACAAGGTAATTATGATTAAATCCCACATTGTAAACTACCGGTTACCTGATTAGGTTACTAGGTGGAAGGAGGAAAGTCTGTACATGGGAACACAGCCTCTGACTGCTTTCTATGGCTTGAGGGAGGCAAGGAGGGTGAGGCCTTGGGTATAGATTTTAAAGAGACATTCACTGCATGAACCTCATAGTAAGTGCCTCTCCAATTTGATGACTTAGGCCTCTTGCTTGCCTCATCCTAGCCCTGCCTTGGAGGCAAGGATGAACTCAGTGAAGGAAGATGCCCTGAGTGGAGAACATAAGAAGAGCAAGTTTAGAAAAAACCCCAATAATGAGTTGTAAGAGCAGGCCCAGCTTTACCTAAATAGATGAGATCCAAACTTCTCCAGGGTGGTGGAGGGTTGGCAGGGAGATAATTTTTATCCTACTTGCCAAAAATTGACACAGGAATCTGCAAATAATGTGTGTGACTATCAGATTGGCAAGTGAGAGAGATCAGTGTAGAAGACCTTTAGAAGGGAGGAGGTAGGGGGAGGAGGCTCTAGAGATATGGTCAAAACCACAAGAAGAGACCTTTAGTAGTGGAGGGGTGCAACCTCTGAGATAAGGGTGACGGCAATTGGAAGAGAAGAGGCAGACAGAGGGTAGAAATACCAAGCAAGAAAAAGTGGAGGTGAGATAACAAAGAAACCATGAAGACAAAGATTATGGTTTTATTGCCTTGTAGACATCACCCAGTTTGGCCTCTAATTTAGGGAACTTGTTTCGGTCAGCATGCCTTTTCTGGCTAACTTTGTAAGCCTATGTTCCTTGAATTCTGCGTTGGTGGTTCACATGCACTGCAATTAATAAGGAAATTAATTCATTTATTCTGAGAATATCACAAATGTTGGAAAAGAGAACCAGGAAGCTTCTAGCTCACCACCAAAAACTGGGTCAAGCAAGGCAGACAAGGCTTGGGTTTTAGGATTCCAGGAGTCTGAATTCAGAACTACTTTTTCCTTTTTCATTCTGAGTACCAAACACATGAAAATGAATTAGTGATACTAAAATTCCATTCTCTGCATTTCCTTTACTACATGCACAGAGAGACATAAAATCATTATAAATTCATATTTAACAGTATGAGCACTATTGACTGAAAAGATGTGCTCATATTTTGATGTGGTAGAAATATGCTCATAAAATGAGATCCCTTTGGTTACCTGTTGTCATGCCTAATAACTTCAGTCTTGAATTCATACAGTAATTTTCACCCATTCTCATCCACTTCCTTATCTTTTATGGAGCACAGAAGGCTAAGTAGTCCTTTCTTGGGTAAATAATATTGTTATCATTTGTTCAAAACCCTGAGAAAGCTCAGAAATCCCGCTGTCTCATAACATTCAAATAGAAAGGATTCAAATCAACTAGTGGCAAAATCAACTTTTAGATTTTGATGGATGTCCTCCAGAGAGTTGTCCTTTTTTAATCAGTTTAAGTTTACCAGGGGTGAACAAGCTTGTGGTCCAGCAGTGAGATTTATTGGCTGGTTACAAGACAGTGGGACACACACAAGAAGACTGACCTATGGGACACTTTGCCAAACCAAGATATAGATACAGTTGTTGTAGGTTTTGGGAGAGTTTAATGAAACTTAAAACTTACTTAAACTCTTTGGGAGTTTAAATAAAGTTTACAGGAAGCAGTGGTCTGATAGGTTCAAATTAAGCCAGAACTCTGTGTAAAGAGGGCAGGATCAGGTCTGGATTGTGAAATACACTCAGGGTTCTGTTACGAGGAAACTACAAAATTAAGGAAATGTTGACTATTGTATTCAGAAATCCCAATTTGCAGCTGGATTGGAAATCAATAGTCTATCTCTTTATCAAAATAACTCAGACCCTCTAACTTTTATTCTTGATGATATCATTTCAAACAGCAAGTTTTTTGACAGTGTGAGAATTTTGACAACAAAGTTTCTCAGTGAGTAAGAAAGTGGAAGTCATTCAAAGAAGGATTATTGTGATAACTTAACAGCTGTAGCAAGTTCTTAGGAGAACTACTGTTTCCTATTATTTTTTGCAATTGGTTTTCACTGTATCTGTTATTCCATTCTCATGAATGGCAGGGTAGAGTTTTGCTTTCTTAGATTAAGCTAATTTCTACTTTCTCAATAACATTAAGTAGGTGGTGATTTATCAAAGGAGTCTGCCAAAAAAAAAAAAAAAAGTCTTATTTTAACTTTACAGCAATCATGAGATGTCTTATTTTATATGTGAGGAAGCCAAAGCCCATAAATGTTTGAGGTTCTCCCCACTTCTTGGTTCATCATGCCAAGGAAGAGCTAGAATTATCATCCTTGATTTCTAGAACTCAGTCCCATAGCTGTCTGTTTTCTTTAGAAAGAGGGGAGGGAGAGAGACAGAGAGAGAGAGAGAGAGAGAGAGAGAAGTGATAACCAACACATTTTAATCCTGACTGTGAATTGTGTGAAATGTCAAGATTTACCACTTTTCAGTGTACAGATTATTGGTTTTTGTCTCCTTGCTTTATAGATCCCGTGGACATTGGAAACTCTTTTACTTGGGACAGACATACTAGGAATAAAGATATGTGCAAATCTAGAATTCTTGGTATACAAATGAATCTTTAAAAAATCTATGCAACATTAAATCCAATTGTTTACTACATCATTCAAAATAAAATAATAAATTTTAAAGAGTCCAGATTAATCATTTTTATTAGTTAAGGTAGGTTATCTGTTATATGAAATAGAACCTAAACATTTGTAATTGCTAAAAGGAGAAGTTATTTCTTGCTTGCAGGAACAATCCACAGTGTTCCAGACCATGAGTAGGAGAAGGAGTACTGGGAAGAGGATAGGGTGCTCTGCCCCATGTAGTCATTCGGAGATCAAGTGTACTAGAGACTATGCCATCTTCAACACTTGTCTTCCAAAATTACCCCGGGTGAGAGACAGAGTAAAAGCCAGAAGAGATGTATAGAGACAGGTAGGAAGAGTAAGAAGTGGAATGACAGTGAAGGGTCAGCAAAGTTGAAAGTGAGACAAAGCACAACTCCCCACTGTGGGTAAAATTTTCTGTCTCTGGAGATAGTGCTGAAGTAACAGTAACCTCTGTAGGTGAGGTGCACGTGAGAGTCATACCAGGGTACCTTCAGGCAGGCATAGTCCTACTCCTGAGTTGCTGGATCTTCCCTGGTCATCCCTCACCTTCTCGTTACGTGATTTTCTTTTGTGTTGGCTCCTTGGGCACACATTAAGTCCTCTAAGTGATTTCATTTCTCTGTGCAGAGGTTAATAGAGATGACACTCTGGAAGTCAGACAAGCCCCACAAGCCTCTAGTTTTGCACTGAGAAGTGGTCCACGTAAGGAAGATGCAAAATGTCCATCAATACAAGCTTGAAATCAGAGCTCCTGTCTCCTGATTAATTGAAAGTTTTCCTCTAAGATCAGGAACAAGATAAGGGTATTCACTCTCACCACTTCTATTCAACATAGTCCTGGAATTCCTAATCAGAGCAATCAGACAAGAAAAAGAGATAAAAAAAAAGCACTCAAATCAGAAAGGGAGAAGAAGAATTGTATCTATTTGCAAATGACATGGTCTTATATACAAAAATCCTAAAGACTCTACAAAAAAAAAAAAAAACTATTAGAACTAATAAACAAATTCAGCAAAGTGGCAAGATACAAAATCAACATACAAAAATCAGTTCCATTTCTATACAGTAACAATGAAATATCTGAAAAAGAAATAAAGAGAACAATCCCATTCACAATATCATCAAAAACAATTAAATACTTAGGAATAAATTTAACCAAAGAGGTGAAAGAGCTGTACACTGAAAACTACAAGATTTTGATGAAAGAAATTGAAGAAGACACAAACAAATGGAAAGATATCCTGAGTTCATGGATTGGGAGAAATAACATTGTTAAAATGTCCATACTACCCAAAGCCATCTATAGGTTCAGTGCAATCCTTATCAAAATTCCAATGACATTTTCCACACAAATAGAATAAAATTATAAAATTTGTATTATAAAATTTGTATGTATAAAAGATCCTGACTAGACAAAGGTATCCCCAGAAAGAACAAAGCTAGAAGCATCACACTTCCTGGTTTAAAACTATATTACAAAGCTATAGTAATCAAAACGGTGTGGTACTAAACATATAAATAGACACAGAGACTGATGGAACAGAACTGAGAGCCAGAAATAAGCCCTCCCATATGCAGTCAACTAATATTTGACAAGAGAGCCAAGAATACTTAGTGGGGAAGAGTCTCTTTAATAAATGGTGTTGAGAACACTGGATAATCTGAAGCAGAAGGATAAAATTGGACCCCTTATCTTACACCACTCACAAAAATTAACTTGAAATGGGTTAAAGACTTAAATGTCAAGACCTGAAACTGTAAAACTTTTAGAAGGAAACATAGGGGGAAAACTCAAAACTATTTAACATTGGTCTTGGCAACGAGTTTTTGGATATGACACCAAAAACACAAGCAACAAAAACAAAAATAACAAGTAGGCTATCTCATTAAAATGGCCATACTGCCCAAAGCAATCTACAGATTTAATGTGATCCCTATCAAATCACCCAGGACCCTCTTCACAGAACTAGAATAAATAATCCTAAAAGCTATATGGAATTATAAAAGACCCACAATAGTCAAAGTAATACTAAAGAAAAAGAACAAAGCTGGAGGAATAACCATCACAGACTTCAGACAATACTACAAAGCTACAGTAAACAAAACAGGGTGGTATTGGCACAAAAACAGACACATAGATCAATGGAACAGAATAGAGAGCCAGAAATAAACCCACAGACCTCCTGTCAATTAATCTTTGACAAAGGAGGCAAAAATATACAATGGAGAAAAGACAGTCTCTTCAGCAAGTGGTGCTGGGAGAACTGGACAGACCCATGCAGAACACTTCCTCACACATACACAAAAATAAACTCAAAATGGCTTAAAGACTTAAACATAAGACCCTATAAACCTCCTAGAAGAAAACATAGACAAAACATTCTCTGACATACAAATAGCCAACAGGCACATGAAAAGAAGTTCAACATCGCTAGTTATTAGAGAAATGCAAATCAAAGCCACAATGAGGTATCACCTTGCATTGGTCAAAATGGCCATCATCAAAAAGTCTACAAATAACAAATGCTGGAGAGGGCATGGAGAAAAGTTAACCCTCCTGTACTGTTGGTGAAAATGAAAATTAGTGCAGCCACTATGGAAAACAGTACAGAGTTTCCTTAAAAAAATTAAAAAATAAGCTACCCTTTTATCCAGCAATCCCGCTTCTGGGTATATATTTAGAAAAAATAAAAACTCTGATTCAAAAAGATACATGCACCCTAATGTTTATAGAAAAACTATTCACAATAGCCAATTCAAGTGCCCATCAACAGATGATTGGCTTAAGAAGATGTGGTATACAGATATAATGAGATATTACTTAGCCATAAAAGAGAATGAAATATGCCATTTGCAGCAACTTGGATGGACCTAGAGAATATTATGCTTAGTGAACTAAGTCAGACAGAAAAAGGCAAACACTAAATGATATCACTTACATGTGGAATCTAAAAAATAATGCAGATGAATCTAAATACAAAACAGAAACAGACTCACAGACATAGAAAACAAACTTATGGTTACCAAAGGTGAGAGGGAAGGGAGGAGGGATAAATTAGGAGTATGGGGTCAACAGATACAAATTACTACACATAAAACAGGCAAGCAACAAGGATTTACTGTGTAGCACAGGGAATTATACTAATATGTTGTAATAACCTATAATTGAATCTAATCTAATCTAACCTAATCACTTTGCTGGACACCTGAAACTAACACAACATTGTGAATCAACTGTACTTCAATTTTTAAAAAAGATTCAGACTGTTTATCACTTCCATAGATAGCAAAGCAAGAAGAGCGAAGGTGATAGCTCCCCATGTCCCAGTGGGTAGCACCAATGCCAAGGGGGACGTGGATGACATATGATGAAGCAAGAGTGATGGTACACATTCATGTTACCTCATGCCTCTTCAGAGCTTGGAATATGAGGAAAGTATGTCACAACAGAAGGCAGCGCGTGGGAAATAGCCTTGTAGCAGCTCCTTGCAAGCCTCCCAGGCTTTCATGTTCTGGTGGATGATACGGCTTTCTCAAGACTTAGATGAGATCAGCTGCTGGTAGATCTTGCCTATGTGGACATGCAAGTTCCACAGGATGCCATGGCAGAGCCATTCCTTAACAGAAGCAAGGACTGTCAGAGGTTTGAGTGCCCAGGTGAGGCATGCTTCCATCAGATGTACCAAGTATGATTCTGCAAATTGAAAATTGGAAATGCTACGCATCCACTATGAGCTTCCTGATGGCACTGAGGATGAGGCCACAAGCAATGCTATCCAGTATCCACTAAGGTAACCAGTGACTAAAATATATAAATCACAATAGCTTTCTATAACAGGCAAAACTCAGTAACAAAATATATTGGGAAAAGGTCACATTCACAATAACAAGAAAAAGTATTAAGTACCTGAGAGTAAAATAAGAAATGATTAAATCCTGTGGGGAGGAGAAAAGAAAACTTAAGAGCCTAATAAAAGATTCAAGTAAAGCACATAACACAATCTTTTATAAAAAGATGTATTTTCTTCTGTAAATTTCACCCTAAATTATTCAAGAAGATAATCTGACAATTTTAAATTTCATTTAGAAAAATAAATGAGCAGGAATGTCAACAAAAAACAAGTCTGAAAAAGAAGTGTGATATGCTATTTGTACAGCAGTGGGCATAATGTTCAGTGGGGTCCCAGGCATGATCTCTTGTAGCTGCTGGAGTCTCTGAAGGGGGACCTAGAAATGGGTTATGTCATAAAAAAAATAGGGTGGGGCTCAAACTGAATACTGTTTGTGCTTATTTCCTGGATGACAAAAATGTCTGTGAAGTCATTCTCAAATCTGGCCTCTAGATGAAGTCCCAGCCTGATGAATTTCTCCTTGTCCTGAAAAAGCAAAGACAAAAAACAATAATAGCTATTGCCAGTGGGCTTAGGTTGCCAATGAGCTTGACTCCCAATGTTCCGGATAACCTGGAGTTTCATTTTAGACTATCCCAAATGCTAAGCGAAAATTAATCCAGTTGAGAGTAGCTTATGTTCTTTGATTGCTGGATCATTTTTCTTCATCTTGAATACAGAGGAGCAAAAATAGTACTATACTGCATTCTAATTCTTCATGAGAAATTTATTGATTAATTTTTTAAAATCTAGTTATTTGATTTTTGAACACAGCACATATTCCTTGTAGTACTCTGATTGTGCAGAAATGTCTAAGGCAAATTCATGGTGTTTTCTTTTATCCTTTATTCCCATCCCTTAAGGTAGTCCTTGTTAACTTTATTATACACCACAGAGAAATTCAAATGTAAAGAAATTCAAGATTTTGAAATATGAGAAATGTGATTTGGTATCTTTCTTTAGAGATGAGACACACAAGTTGCGTTTAAAATGTGCTTCTAGCAGATGAGAGAACTGGTCCCACTTCTCCACGAGCACCGAGGCCATAAACATTCTGCTTGTAAGAACTCTACCATGCTCTGAATCCGAAGTGCAGTTCTAGAACCACTGGAAATAGGAAGATGCCCAGGTGTGTGTGTGGGTCCTGTCCACACATTCCTGAGGGTCCGGATGCCAGAGGGCAGGAGCACAAACTGCACAGGAACATACTCTGTATCGCGACACCCAGTCTCCCCAGAATGGTCCCTAAGTCTGGGCTGCGTGGGGACAGGAGCCCAGGCCCAGGGCAGGGACTTTTGAGGCACCCACAGAACTGTCCAGATCCAGTGGAAAAAAAAGAAAGAAAGAAAGAAAGAAAGAAAGAAAGAAAGAAAGAAAGAAAGAAAGAAAGAAAGAAAGAAAGAAAGAAAGAAAGAAAGAAAGAAAGAAAGAAAGAAAGAAAGAAAGAAAGAAAGAAAGAAAGAAAGAAAGAAAGAAAGAAAGAAAGAAAGAAAATCACTTCCATTTCCTGTGGAAGGGACTAGGTCTGCAGTTCACTGTTCTCTGTGGGCAAACCAACTATCTAGAAGGAGTAAACTCTGAGGTCCTCGGGCAACGTTTTCAGTGATACCTTCTGGCCTGTTATTATCTTCCCCACCATAGCCCAGAGGGCTTTTAAAATACTGCCAGAATTTTTACTTTGTGGGCTTGCCAGATGATGAGGGAAATTGCAACTTTTACCTGCTTACAAGAAGGTGAAAGACAAAGCAACTTAATCGAGAGAAAATAGAAGCAGGGAGAACCACTTACGCTGGAATACTGTCTGTGGTTCTGGAAGACGAGACGCATGTCCTGCACAAATCCCTCCACCTGGCGGTAGGTATATCTTCCTCAACTTTTTCTTGAGTCTGTTTAACCATGGGCTTCTTCGGCCCGAGACGCCTCTCTACTCTGTTGACAAAGTGCCAAAGGGCAGGCTATTAGAGGGTTCCAAGTCTACCTTCTGTAGACTCCCACTGTTATGGACTGAGCGCTTGTGTTCCTCAAATTCATATGGTGAAATCATCACCCCTACTGTGATGGTGTCAGGAAGTGGGACCTTTGGGAGATAATTAGGTCATGAGGGTGGAGCCCTCATGGATGAGATTAGTGCCCTTATAAGAGACTTCAGAGAACTCCCTCCCTCCCTTGTGAGGACAAAAAGAAAAGACAGCTCTCTGCAACCTGGAAGAGAGCCCTCACTAGGACCTGACCCTGCTGGCACCCTGATCTTGGACTTCCAGCCCCCAGAACTGTGAGCAATAAATTCCTGTTGTTTAAGCCACCCAGACTATGGCAGTTTGTTATAGCAGCTGAGCTTTGAAGGGCTGACTGAGCTGACTAAGACATTCACCAACAAGACAAAGATAATGGCAACTTGTACCCTCTGGACTCATATCACAAATTTGACAGATGCCAGTTTTGGGTTTTATTGCTTTTACTTATATAATGTGGTTCTGAGACAAAAAAGGGGCTTTTGGGAGAGCAATATAACTTTAAGAGGAGAAACTCACATTTCTGCAAAAGAGAGGAAATTTTAAGTGAAAAGCAGCTTGGAGAGAATGAGCCTTATGTATGCTCAGATAGATGCACAACTCCCAAACGTGCAGATTGTGAAACAGACACCAAGTTTCTGTGGTGTAGAAATGTTGGTGTCAGGTCATGTGATCAGAGCACAGCAAGGGACAGCAGTTTGCCTTGGGCACCTTTCCTCCTGCCCCCTGCAAGGTGGTGCTGCTTCTCTTGTGTAAACAGAAAGGAGGAGGCTTCAGGTTTACATTTCAACTCACCAGCTGCTCCTCAGGCAGCATCTTCCTCTTCAGGACCTCAGATTCCTGATGACATGGTTGGCTTTCTGAGTACCTTTCCTGAAGAGCCTTTATCTTGCAGAAGTTGCAACTCCATGGGTTCCTGAGAGGTTGGACATAAGGTCAGCAAAGGGAGGTTCTCTGTGAATCAACCTTTGTGTCTATAGCCACTGGAGTGCTCTGCTCAGATAGTAGTTTCCAGCTGTACCCTACTTCTCTCTGACACCCCTCAGCACTAGAGCCTCATTTGGGCTCAAATGCCAAAGACAACCCTCCCATCAATAGTAGTAGAAGGCTGACAGTCTAAGTGAGGTGTCACAGTGGGTAAAGACTCTCATTCACCTCAAAACTTAGGGTTCCCATCTGAGCCACTGTGAGTTTGGTAATGACTCCTGCCTGCTAGAATCGAGGGTTGGAAATTAGTACCTTAAGCACTGGAGTCTTGGTCCTTGAAGAGTCATCAGATAACATTAAAAATCAGGAAACCAGCTCTTTCTCTCAACTTAGCTGAATAAGCACAGGGCATAAGCCACAGGCATCCTTTCCTCTGGCACTGCCAACTCTATGTCTAGAATCTGGGCTGCAGAAACTTCTTGAAAAGGAAATCTACCAACAGAGTGCCAGATATCTTCCATTTGCTCCTAGATTCATTCTCTCCTCTCCTCTACCAGGCTCTGTACTGCAGACCTCGCGACAATTAGACGGATACAATGATCCATCCTAGAGGTATCGTTTAGCCTCTTTCCTTGGCCACCCTAGTGGTTGCTCAAGGGGCCCATTACAAAGTAGCCATGGTGCAGGGCTGGAGACTATACATGAGCTCAACGACTTGTCTTCCGCCTCTGCAGACTGTCTAACTGCAGAAATTTATGCTGAATCCATAAGTGTGCACATTCTCTGGTTGCTACATGGGAGCAAGTGAATTATACTAGACTCCTCCCATTATGGAGGGCCATGCTCTATTCTATAGGGACAGACATAATCCTGGTAGAGATCATCCTTCCTGGCTACAGCGAGTCTGCTTACACCACCACTTATAGAATGCCTTATCAATCTATGTGTTATCTCACATATCATCACCTCTGACCAAAGATATATCTTACAGCCAAGAAAATGCAGCAGTGGACTAATACCTACAGAATTCAAGGGTCTTATGTACCCTGTGATTCAGGGTCAACTAACTTGATAGACTGCTGTGATCGCCTTCTGAAAGCTCATCACAGCCCCAGCTTTGTCAGCTTTGGGGTGTTCCCATAGCAGGTGGTGTCTGCTTTAAACCAGCAACTAATGTAGGGAGTCATCACCTCATCAAAGTGTATGGGTCTGGGAACCAAGTGAGGGAGGTGGGGGGGTCACTCCTTTGTTTATTATACCTAAAAACAACTTGAAGACTTTTCTCCTCATTAATCTACTGCTGCTAGCTTTGTTAAGCAGCTCTGTCCCTGTTTCTGGATCCCCATACTTAAGGACTCTGCTTCTCAATCAAGACACATGCAACCAGAGACAATCTTGCAAGCTGAGTGTGCATGGTGGGAGAAGCTGTACCACAAGAAGGAAGGGCAAGAGGGGGCCAGGTCTCACTAACCTGCCAGCATCTTTAGGTTGGATGTGGCATTTCTCATGAAAGATCCTTGAGCAAGTATCACAGGAGAACAGCGCTCCCTTTCCATGGCACACCTCACACTCATTTGAGTTTTCTCACTAGAAAAAGAGATAATATAGACATCACTGGGATCAGTGAGACCCTGGAAGGTTGACACACTGGGACTCTAGAACACGTGGCTTTTGCTTGTACTAAGGTGACACTTGTAAATTTATCTCCTCAAACTATTAAGGAACAACACTGCATGGAGATTTCATTAATTTTTATTTTTAAAAATTAAAAATTAATTTATTTCTTATTGATGAATAGTCAATTACAATGTGTCAATCTGGTGTACAGCATAATGTCCCAGTAATACATATACATACATATATTCATTTTCATACTCTTTTCATTAAAGTTTATTACAAGATATTGAATATAGTCCCCTGTCCTATACAGAAGAAATTTGTTTTATACCTATTTTTATACATAGTGGTTAATATTTGCAAATCTCAAATTCCCAAATTTATCCCTTTCCACCCTCTTTCCCCTCAGTAACCATAAGATTGTTTACTATGTCTGAGAATCTGTTTCTGTTTTGTAGATGAGTTCATTCACGTCTTCTTTTTTCTTTTTTCAGATTCCACGTATGAATGATATCATATGGTATTTTTCTTTCTCTTTTTGGCTTAACTCATGTAGAATGACATTCTCCAGATCTGTCCATGTTGTAGCAAATAACATTCTTTTATTCTTTTTTTGGCTGAGTAGTATTCCATTGTATAAATACACCACATCTTCTTTATCCAGTCATCTGTTGATGAACATTTAGGCTGTTTCCGTGTCTTGGCTATCATATATAGTGTTGCTATGAACATTGAGGTGCATGTATCTTTTCGAATTAGAGTTCCCTCTGGATATATGCCCAAGAATGTGATTGCTGGATCATACAGAAACTTTATTTTTAGTTTTTTGAGGAATCTCCATACTGTTTTCCATAATGGCTACACCAAACTGTATTCCTACCAACAGTGTAGGAGGGTTCCCATTTCTCCATAGCCTCTCCAGAATTTATCATTTGTGGAAGGGATAGCCTGGGATTTCAAAATTTGTAGATACTGACAGGCATATTTAGAATAGATAGACAAGATTATACTCTATAGCACAGGGAAATATATACAAGATCTTGTGTTAGCTCACAGCGAAAAAAAATGTGACAATGAATATATGCATATTCATGTATAACTGAAAAATTGTGCTGTACACTGGAATTCGACACAACATTGTAAAATGACTGTAACTCAATTAAAAAAATGTTTAAAAAAATGATAGCCATTCTCACTGGTCTGAGGTGATACCTCATTGTATTTTTGATTTGCATTTCTCTGATAATCGAGCATTTTTTCATGTGCCTATTGGCCATTTGTATGTCTTTATTGGAGAATTGCTTGTTTAGGTCTTCCGCCCATTTTTGGATTGGTTTTTTTGTTGTTGTTATCAAGTTGTATGAGCTGTTTATATATTCTAGAAATTAAACCTTTGTCAGTTGTATCATTTGCAAATATTTTCTCCCATTCCATAGATTGTCATTTTGTTTTTCTTATGGTTTCCTTTGCTGTGAGAGTGGACATCCTTGTTTCGTTCCAGATTTTAGTGGGAAGGCTTTCAGCTTTTCACCATTGAGTATTATGCTGGCTGTGGGCTTGTCATAAATAGTTTTTACTGTGTTGAGATATGTTGCCTCTGTACCCACTTTGGTAAGAGTTTTTATCATAAATGAGTGGAGATTTCAGAAGACATTCTGGTCTGCAGTGATGTTCAGGAGGAAGTGGCTGTGTGTTACACCTTTAAAGTTTTCTTTATGAAGCCAGAGATTCTTACACAGGTAGGCTAACAACAACAACACAAAAGGAATAAATTAAAGATAGTCTGAGAAATTTATTATTCTGTAGGCAAAACCTGGTTCAGGAATACTGTGTCTTACCTAGTTGTCTACATTGCATCATCTATATTGACTCATTGAAGAGTGATTACTGAGAATTTAATATGAGAGAATAAACTTCTGAGATACCACTGCATCCCATTTTCTTGTCCATAAGTTCTCTGTGAGTTGAAGGACCTGAGGAGGAGTTCCTGGACAATGGATTCCGTGCCTGGAGGGCCCCTGGGCCTGTGACAGAGCCTCTGGGTTGGAAAGACCATGGGCACAGGTGACCAGATGGATGCCAGGGAGGACAGAGCTCTTTGGCTCTGGGAGCCTGAGATAGCCTGCCCCCATGATGTAGCTTAGCACATAAGATGTGGAGGTGCCATCTCTCAAAGTCCAGAGAGAATGGGAGCAGCAGCCACTGGAGTTGAAGGCCAAGGCCCTAACCTCATTTTCTGAGCCTGTGGAAGACCTATTCTTTGTCTTATATAAGGAAGATGACAGGGTTCACAAAATTGACTGATGCTGGATTTTTCATCAATCTCATTATGTGGGACCTTTAGCCAGATTTAATTTCATTTAGTGAACTTAAAAATTTGACAGTGTTTTTGTGTCTAAGTATTGTCGAGTAACAAACTCAAATTAGAACAATAGAATTTATTGACCAAAATAAGAATTGGTCAAGGAATGAGCCCACTGGTGGGCAAAGAAAATCACATTTTTCCCTCTTTTTTTGTGATAATCTCTGTGAGTAACATGTGAATCCCTGTATACTACAATTTCTTTGTATAAGGGTGATGTGCCTATGCTGGAAAAATGCCCAGAGGACGGGCACCCGGCTTCTCTCCTGGGCTACCTGAGCAGAAAGAGAACCGTATGGGGGGGAAACATTTCATCCAATGGGTAGCAGCTCTGCATCTAGATGAATATATCCTGTCTACACAATAGAATGGAAGAAGGAATTCACATCCTTGTGTGACAATCTAGGCACAAAATGATGCATAGACTTAGGGGCTGGCCCATCCAGTGATGGGTAGCTGGGACTCTGGTGGGTGGTGAGGAAGTAGGGAGGTGGCAGGGAGTGCCATTCCACCTCTTCTTTCTAGAAACACACTTAAAGCTTTATTCGATGACACTCCACTCTCTTGGATTTTTTTTTCTAACACCCTGCCTCTTTCTTTTCAGGTTCATCACTTGGAATGTTGGAATTTTGGAGGGCTCTGTCTTATGTCCCCTTCTATGTCCCTTTACTCTCCTAGATGACCACAACTACTCCCATCACCACACTTACCACACTTTGTCCCTAGGCTTTAAGACCTGTGTCTCTAGTCGTCTTTCAAGTCTCCAAGCACCCAAATTGTACTTCCCATCATCTCCAATTAGATGTCTTTCATCATGAATAAAACCCACCTTGCCTCAAACCACATTCCTCGTCTTCCTGTCTTGAATTGGCTCCTCTTTTAGTGCTCCACCATTCACTAAGCACCCCACCATTCCACCCAGGGACCTAAAAGTGAACATGGAGTCCTCCCTTTTCCCATCCCAGATATCCAATTATTACCAGTCCTGCTGATTCCAATTTTTAAATATCTAATCTCATTCTCAGTGATTCTGTGAGATCCACTGCTACAAGAATGCAGGGCCTTTACTTATAAAACAATATTATTAGCCAAAGAAAAATGGTCTGCTCTTTGGGTTCAAATCGTAACAGTCAGAATATCATTTCTGAGCCCAGTGAGCTGAGGTGAATTGCAACATACCTCAATTTGTAAATTCTTTTCATGTACAAATTCAATATAAAAAGAAGAGACACAAAAGCTGCACGTAGGAGGAAATTCTAGGCTGCAAGATGTATCTTGTCCATGTGCTCCCTTTCAATAGGAAAACCTAAGGAATGGCCTGTTAGGGACATCCTTGGGGACATCCCCTAATGGGCTTGAGTTGCCCTGGTATGGGGCCATGTAACTGTTTTTCTGTTTTGTCACAACAGATGAGACTCATGGATGCTGACCACTATTTTTAGGCTACTAGGTCAGAGTTCCTGAACCATCAGTCTTTAAGTACACTGCGAGTGGGCCTGAGGAAGAAAGAATGATGCGTGCAAATTCAATGTTTGAAGCTCCATTGTCTAGGAAGCCTGCAAACTTGGTGCATGTCTCTTTAATCTTTTTAGCAAGAAATTTGTCTTTTCATGCAACAGTGGTTCTACACCTGTTGTACAGTAGAATCACCTGGGGAGCTTTAAGAAAATTCTGATGCCTGGGACCCCATCCTCAGAGATTTTGACTCAATTAGTCTGGGTTGAGTGTGTGTTTTAAAGCAGTGTGTTTTAAATGTTCCCCAGATGGTTTTAATGTGCAGTCATTAGTTGAGACCTTTGGCTTTTTAAAGTAGTGGTCTCTGGACCAGCATAAGCAGCATTACCTGGAACTTTTTTGAAATGTGAATTCTTGGGCTCCATCCCTCACTTACTGAATCAGAAGCCCATGAGATTCTGATGGACACCATAGATTGTACAGCGTGGGTCTACAGTGACCCACACATTTTGTCATGCATTAAAACCACCAGGGGAGTTTTGGAAAATCTTGGTCCTCAGACAGCATCTTAGAACAATAACATCAGAACCTCTGAGGGTAGGTAATTGCAATATGCAGCCAAGAGTGGGAGCCCAAGGTCTAGAGGAACTTCTCCCAGTAAGGGCTGGGAGTTATAGGCAGTCATTATCACCTACAAGCTCTGTCACAAGAAAGGTTATGAAGAGGGGGAGAACATCCTATCTGGAAGAGTTGCCTTTTCATCTTCATAGAGGGCTTGGCCATGTTGGAAGAAATAACCCTCTGTGCCCACCTCAGTCATCAAAAAAGCTACGCAGACCCCAGAGATGAGAGCTATTCCACTACTCAAGGGTCCCATCTCCAGCAGAGGAACAGAAGCAGTGTGAATGTATCTAGAGCTTGCTGGGCAATGCATCTGCTAGAAAACCAGAGGGCATGGAAACCCTTATCTATCCCTCTCTGTTGGTGCCATGTATTAGTCCAGCTACACAACATTATGTAGTGAGAGGCACCTCCTGCAGTTGTGCAAAAAGTGACTGCCTGAAATGTCCTTATTGCAATGAAAGCAATCAAAGTGATATTTAGCTTAGAGAGAGGCAGTAGTTCAAGTGATAATTACCTTTTATCTTTTTATTGACGGATCTGGTAAAAATCCTTTCTGAAAGAGAAATGAGATTCATGCCATTATGGGTCCTTGTTTTTACTTTGTGAACATGGTAATTCCAGCTGCCTTCCAGATGTGTCCCATTGTCAATACAAATTCAAGGTGTCTTCATGGAAAATAACCTCCCTCTCCAAATCTGTAACATGCTGCTCTCTGTTATCCAGACTCAGCTTTCAAACCTGAACCCCCTCTCTTGCTCTCCTTATAAAGTCTTTCCAGGTTTTCCTTCACAACCTCTTCTATACCCACCGCTTCCTTTCTATTCCCACAGTACCCCTCTAGCTTTTATCTTTATACCCTGCGTACTACAGCTACTTCATTGGCACACATCTGGTGAATGACTGACCAGGTGTCAGGCCCCATCAGTGGCTTTGGGCACACAAAGATACCTATGGCTTTGGGGAGACAAGTGGGAAAAGCTGGCACATAACGGGCAAGGATGATAAAGTGTAAACTGTGGTCTCATAGAGTATTTTGGGATCTGGAGATGGGTGTGTATAGAAGGCTAAATAATGCCCCTCCTTGCAAAAATGCCTAGTTCCCACGTCCATGAATGCATTAACTTTCATGGTGAAAGGGGCTTTACAGATGTAATTAAATGAAGGAGCTTGAAATGGGGAGATGATTCTGCTTATCTGGGTGGAGCCAATGTAACCACAAGGGTTAAGAGTGGGGCAGGAGGCTCAGAGTGAGTAGTAGGACACATGATGACAGAACAAGAAGTTGGAGTGATGCAGAGACGGGGCCATGAGCCATGGGGATGAAGGCTGCTTCTAGAAGCTGGAAGAGGCAAGGGACAGATTCTCCCTGGAAGGCTCCAAAAGGAACCAGCCCTGCTGACACCACGACTTGAGTCCAGTGAAATTGATTTCAGAATTCTGGTCTCCAGAACTGTAAGATAATAGACTTATATTGTTTTAAGGCATCAAGTTTGTGGAAAATTGTTATAACAACAATAGGAAACAAATTAAGTGAATTTTAAAGAACTTCATCAAAGTGTGCTGTTTGAGCTGAGCCTTGCAGTTGAGTGAGGGTTTACCAGGCAGAAAGGCAGTGAAGGTCACTTGAGGGGTCCATGGATTAAATGGGCCTCTTCTAGTCCATCTTGCATTCTCTGATCAGATTCATACTTCTAATGCCCTATTTCAACTTTTTCAGTCTGTCCCTAACTCAAACCTCCCATGATCTCCCCATGATTAAATGAAGCGCTCAGCCTCTTTCCTTGGACCTCAAGGCCTCCACACTCAACCCAGCTCATATATTGAGCCTTATTACCCGCAGTTTGACAACCTGTTGGGAGGATTTTCATGCCATCCTTTCAATGTAGAATTTTTCATTCCTACAGTTTTGCTTGTCAGAACCATTCTTCTTCTATGACCCAGCTCAGTGCAAACTGTTCCAAGAAACTGTCTTCAGCCTCAAAGCCAGAAATGACCTTCCCTCCCCTAAGCTGCTGCATCTCTTCCTGCCAGCACCTCTCATTACAGCATCCATGAGCTGTATAGTACTGTGGTTAAAATGTGCAGCCTTACTCCTGGTTAGAAACTGGGAGCCACACTACAGTCCCTGCGGCTTTAGATGTATTTCAACAAATATTTGCTAAGCAAAGAGCTTTTCTTCATCATTAGAGTGGTACAAGGAAGGACCATCTGGGGCACGTGATAGAGTCAGAAGGCACAGGTTCGTCTGTGACAGAGACCTGGCCTGCTTTGTCCACATCAGGGAGCTGATATGAAGACCAAGTAGATATTTTTAAATATATTTTAAATATTCTTTTTCAAGAATGAATTTCAGATGGCTATCAAAATAAATCATGTTGAAATATTCTGTAATCAAGGAAACACCCATATTGGTGTATTATTTTCATATACCTATTTCTACTATTGTTACTTTAAACATTGGCTCCCCAAATCTAAGACCCTCCCCTGCCAAATTTAAATTATTTTCCTGTACCCAGATTGCACAGTGACAATTACTAGTGGCAGAGTCAAGGGTACAATTTACTGTCTTACTTTCAAAAGTGTAAGAGTTTAGGTACTTAGAGGGTGAATCCGTAATGTAAACCAGCAAAGGTAACACCCACATGGCAGGTTAGTAATAATACATGCATTGGGACCCGAGCAAGGCGGGTCATGATGGTTTTCTGGACATTGAAAAATTCTGCTAAACTTTGAAGTTCATGAATCATGATACTAAATCCTTGATTTCAGCCCTTTGTCACTAGAATACCTCAATCAAGTATTTTAGGGGCCATCCACCGCAGCGCACACTCATCTTCCAGTTCTTGGATGCTGCGCGGTTTCCTTCAACTTCAAATTCCCTGAGGGTGAACCGCCTTCCATCCTTACTCTGTACGCACTTCTCAGAGACTCCTGTGAGACCAAGACAATCTAAGGTACCTCTGTCACCACGGTGTGCTCCTGATTATGAAAAACCCCAGAACTTGAAAACTCCCACAATGTGGATTGAGGGCACCCATTTTGGGGTCAGAATCAGCAGCAGGAGAGCTGAGTTCCCTCTCTGAGGCCGCAGAGCAACTTGAAAGGTGAGGGCAGAAGTGGACTTCTTGCTGTGTGCATGCACTTGTTTGACTTTCATGCAATAAGAAGGATAGTAATTACTACCAATATTTACTTTTAACAAATATTTCACTATATTCAAAAGAGAAAAAAATGGACGGTTCTAAAGAAGAACGGTTCTCTTCCCTTCTCTGAGACCTGAGTTTCTGAGGGGGCAGATAAGAGACACAGGTGGCTGTGTTGCAGGTGTCAGCACAGCCACATCTGCCTCGTCTTGTACAAAGTTGATCATCCAGCTAATGGCAATCAATTATTTCTTATATTTTAGGGGGTTGAAAATATCGTGAAAGTGACGAAAGACCTTGTTCACATGGGCTTGGACAAAAAAAACAGTAAGATTTGTGCAAAAGATAAAGGCATTTGGGAACCTGAATTTGGGGAGGGGCCCCATCATTCTCAGAACTTAAAAGAGTGGCTCACTCTGCCTAAACGGTTTATATAAACAGTATGGTTTATGCAGAACATCTGCTCTCCTTCTGGGAGTTCGGAATTTTGGCGTGTGCTAGGCAGAGAGTACTTAGGTAATTAACGCCTGATAGAAACCCTGGACTCTTTGGCTCAGGGCAGCTTCCCTGGCAGACAACATTTCACACTTGTTGTTATGATTTGTAGAAGAATTAAGTGCATCTTGGGAGAGGACTCTTGGAAACTAACACCTGGCTTCCTTTGGGCTTTGTTCCCTGTGCCTTCTCCCTTTGCTGATTTTGCTTTGTATCAATTTAATAAATCGTAGCCGTGAGTTAGACTATATGCTGAGTCCTTTAAGTGTGACTCACCAAACCTGGCGGTGGCCTTAGAGACCTTACAAAAAGTTGTTGACACCCTATACAGTATCTTATTCACATGGGAGTTTTCCAGCTGAAGTATAGATGACTGTGAAACCCACCTTTTTTCATTTTCTCTTTATTTAAAATCCCTTCAACCTCACCGCAAGTCACAGGAAGTTCAGGAAGTCGAAAATCCATATTTGCTTCTTTGGGAATCTTTGAACCTGCAAGGAAGTATTATTATTATTTTTTCATTTCACCTCCCTCTCTAACTTTGCACTGTCTCTCCTCACCCATCTTGAGACCGTTCTTTATAACTGAACTATAACTTAATTCAACTTAAACATTTCTAGGTCTTTCTTTTAAGGCAGATCAGAAACATAAAGATAATGTCATCCTCCACTCCCAATGTCTAAAATTCTGCATACAGACTTCATGTGTAAGGGTCTGAATTCCATAGCTTGCTGGCTACAACTACCTGTTGCAGGAAAATTTTCCCTCTGTTGTTCTGAAGGAAGATTTCTAGTCATATTATTGCTTTGAAGTTATGGAGACAGAGAAGAAAGCCTTCAACTTTTAATTTTTTTCTCCCCATTTGAGGCCTCAAATGGGGAAACTAAGCAGGGTGACAACGGGGCCCCTAGAAGGGCCGGTGTCTGTCCTCTCACCTTGCTCTCTGCTTTGTTTCACTTCTCCCTCATGTGAGCCACCTCAGGGTGGGTGCCCTAGGAGACACTGCAAATTGCTCAGGGAGAGGGCCTCGGCACATCCTTGGGCAAGGGTGCTGGGGTCTGAATCCTCTGAAGCAGGTGTGGAAAGTCTTAGAAAGAACTTCAGTAGAAGGAACACCTACTCTTGCCCTTGTAGCCCACCTTGAGGGGGATCCATTAAAGACATATGCTTGGGTTTCTCTCTGGAGGAGAAGAGTAGGTTGTCCAGAGTCCTTCCAGAGTTAATTCTACAAGAGCTGTGGTGGACGTAGGAGGCCACTCAGTCTAACTCACCTGCCACCCACTCACTTATTGGAGGAAGTGGAAGCAAAAAAGAAGAATGGCGAGCCGAAGTCACACAGTCAAAGGAAGTTTAAGAATTAGGACACAGGTCTTGTATTACCCAGGGTCCCCCTTGGTGGGCAGTCTGTGGCTCTCTATGTGGGCAAGAGAAGGGTCAGATAAACAGCATGTGAGTCATACCCTTTATATATTTTTCTTTCTATTTCCCCCATCAAAAGTTATCAGTGCAATGAGGGGAGCCCTGGAGTCTCTCACAGACCAACTGGCTAATCAGTGGATCACCATCCTTTCATGTTGTGGAAATTAACCAAGGCCAATGAACATCCTAACATTTCTTATTGATTCTATAAACCGATTAAGAAAATTGATTGATCACTTAAACCACAGTATAAAATCAAAGTTTAGATATTTAATTATTAAAAGTGAACTAATCATTTATTTTTACCTCTTCTTCTGCCTCTTTTCAGAGGCCCAGAGTTGATGGTTTTTCTCCCTAAGAAAGTAGAAAAATAACACAAATGTCTCTTATTTATAACATTGCATTGCAAACAGCAGTGTTTTCCCCAAAACACTGTTCAAATGTAACTTTTTAGGAGCCTATCTAGCATATAAGGAAAAATAACAAATGCCTAGATCAGGAGTTAGGAACTTTTCCTGTAAAGGGCCAGATAGTAACTATTTAAGGTGTTGCAGTCCATAATCTCTCTTGTGACTAACTCTGCTGTTTTATTGTGAAAGCATTCATAGATAATACATAAATGAAAAGATGTGGCTGTGGCTGTGTTCTGATAAACTTTATTTACGAAACAGTTTATGGGTTGAATTTGTCCTGTGGACTATAATTTGTGGAACCCTGGCCTAGACTTAGTTATAAAGACGATGCTTAACTGAGATTTATCTTAGATTTCTTTTGCTAATATCTTCAAATCATTCCAAATACAATTGAAAACATGTTTTATGTATTTCCCAAGCAACAGAGCAACAGAGTGAGAAAAGTAATGAAGTTGGACATCTGTTGAGTGCTTATTGTGTGCCAGGAACCATCTTTAAACGTTTAATTTCCTTGATAAATTTACTTCATACTTACAGCAAATTTATCAAATAAACTAATAATATCCTCATTTTGCAAATGAGGAAATTGATATGTAGAGGTAAAAGTACAAATTAAATAAAAATATTCAAGATTTTCTTTGATAAAGAGACAGTGATAAAAGGCAGTAATACTAACTCTCAAGGGAGACCTCATGCTGGACTCTATAGGTCAGAGAGCTGCCATAAACCCTAACCTGAAAGAAGACTTTTGTACCAAAAATGGTAGCAAAAATGACTAAGGACTTAAAAACTAGCCCAATGACCCAATGAAAGAGAACTTATAAAATTCATACTCAAGTTCTACAAGTTGTAGGGTTAGAGACAGCACAAAGGATTGACTTAAGAGATGTCTCAGAAGAAAGTAGTACCTGATTTAAGTATTGATTGTGTCCAAAAAAAGTCATATCCACGTGCATGTTTAGGTCTGCCATTATTCAAATTTATTTGAATGGTGAAGTCAGGGACACACAGTGGGTGTTTTCTTGCTAAAGGTCTGTGCCTATAATTCTGTGCCCATGGCTGGAATCCTGGAGTGCTAATTTGGGTAATACGGGTTGTAGAAGAAAATATCCTATAGATACTCAATCATAACTAATCTTTCCTTTAAGCAGATTATGATCAGTTGAGTCTGGAAAGGAATCTTTTCTTCAAACAATCATAAAAAGCCTTCAGATTGATGATGTTATCTCATATTCTGGGGCTTTGCCATAAAAATTACTCAAGTTTTCCAAAAAATCTCATCAAAATAAAAATGGCCCCATGAGACATTTGCTGATGGCTCCCTTCCCAAGAGAAATCACATCCCAAGATCAAGCAGGTTCTACCTTACAAGATGTTACCTTTAGGAAATTTATCAAGGTATTATGGAGGGACACTGAGAGGAGAGATAACTAAACCTGCATAGAAGAATCATAAGCATGGCTGTGATCCTGAAGACCTAAGAGAAATAAGTAAAATGGAGAAAATATAGATAAAGCTTTTTAAAAAATTGCTCTAGATTGATTGGTTTCAAAGAATGTGATTGTGCAAAATATGACAGTCAGTACAGCTGCCAGGCATAAAAGGTTATCCACACAGATGTGGTTCTCGGTGGAGTAGTCCTCTTCTGTCACTAATGATGCCAAAGTGGCATGTGTACCCAGGAAAAATGGCCACTTCTGACTGTCTGTCTGTCTCTCTCTTTTCCTGCAAGAATCAAGGCCAACTGTCCCACGAGAAGACACTTGAGTTCTCTTGGCTTTCTCCTTCCTCTCCTTTCCCATACAGACCCCAGCTCTGGCTATAAGCTGAATATGTTTAACAGTAGCCATTACTGGCAAACATATATTCTCTTGCTCTTAGTTTCTCTCTGTGAAATCTTTCTGGGACTGTTGAGTGAGCTAGACTTCCCTTTCATCGGAGCCTGTTGAGGACAAATAACTACAGTGTTTGTTTCTGCGCTAGCCAGCACCTTTTCATTATCTTATATCCAGGAAGTAAAAAAATGCCTGGATAAAGTAGGATTTAACTATTCTTGGTTCTACCATTTTAATAACTACCTACTATTACTAAAACCTTACATTAACTCTTACAAGTAATAATGTGGTCAGAAAAATTAAAACTCATTTAAAAATAATTTTCTCAAGAGTTGGAGAGAATCATCAGACATCTGCCTTGAAGTCAAGAGAAAATATGTTGAAAAATCCACATAGGAGATAGATCTCAGTCTTTGGGGATGTCAGGGAAGGAGAGACTATGAGACTTATCTTTAGTAGCATAAAGGTGAAGGTCATGGCTAGAGTGTTCTGTGGGGGGAGAGAGGCTGAGCCAGGAGCCAGCAAGGGCATCAGTGAAGAAGCATGATTCCCATGGCTTGGTGGGGGGCCCTGTGGATGGAGTTGAGCTGGGTGTTCTTGGTACTCTTTCCAAAAGAACCACATAGAGCAATGAGGTAACTGCAGTGGGGTGCTAAGCTTCCAGAAGTACCATCCAATGCCTAAATTCCCAAGCAAGTTGGCCACCACTCACTACTTGAGTGGTGGTAAAACATATTGCTTCTGCTGTGCCAGCGAGAAATTTCTAGCCAAACTTTTTTTTTCTAGAGAAAGAGTTTTAGACTGTAATTTGTCTATAATTTGTCAAATTTGTAGATGTGATTTAGGGACTGGCTGAGCAGTGAGCAGGATCACAATACAGCAGCTTAGCAGGAGATGGTGTTGTCTTAAATGCTTGGCTCACTTCTCCATCACAGTAGCTTTCTCCTGGTTGGAAGGGAAGCTCAGTGGAGTTCTACGGTCATCTGAAAATTGCTCAGGGAGGAAGGAAGCTTTGCCTCTTAAAAACTCTACATGATGTAGTGTCATTGTGTGTGTGGGGGACTGAGAATTTGACTCCACAGAAACAGATGTAAAGGTTTTAAGATTAACTTCACAATGATTAGCTGCTGTTCCTCCCCTTCCAATTCAGCAATGTTGGGAATCCATTAAAGACACTTGGGCTCCCGGTTGGCCATGCAGATGAAAGAGCTGTCCATGGTCCTTCCTGAGTCCATTGGTAGAACCATAGGAAGTGAAGCTGGGATGGGCCTTGGTGGGCAGTTAATCTCTCTATTATTATTTATTATCTCACTTTATTTCACTTTACAGAGAGTAAACTGAGGCAGAAGAGGCAAGGTGACAGACCCAAGTCCACACGTCTACCTCAGGGTGGTAGGAAATGAGGAAGGACAGCTGCATCACTTGTAAGTTCCACAGTGTTTCATGGCTACAACTATTTCCAGCCTTGAAAGTTATCAGTTCAGCAAAGGCAGAACTGCTATAAGCCTCAGGTCCTGGGTTCTGGCTGCAGACTCATCACCATATTACTTGCCTGTGATATAATCTTTCTTTCCCCGTCATATTTTAGAAGCTGACTAAATCTTATTTCTCAATAGTTAGTAGCTACATGAAGCAATTAGAGAAATAAGTTTGTTACTAAAAGCATAGAAAAAAGCACGAGAATTTAGATGTTCAGCTACTGAAATTTTATTAAATATTTATTTATTTATTTATTTATTTATTACCTCTTGGTTTGCCTCTTTTCTTTGGGGCTCTGTTACTCAGAGTTTGGACTCTACGTCTGCCTCTCTTTCTCACTGAAAAAAAAAAAAAAGAAAAATATAAAACAGATGTTGCTGAAAAGCTGCACTGCATGTAATAGTGCTTTTCAAAAATTCCATTTTACTATATATTTTTAAGAGACTGCTGCATAAGGAAAAATATATAACCCATAGCCTTGAATTTGCCAAGCCATTGATGGTTAATCCGGGTTCATCCTAGACTTCATTTTATTTACCCTTATATTAATCCAAATTCATTTATATCCACATTAATAAAAAAAGAATTTAAGACAGAGTTCTATTTCTTATATCTCAAGGAACACTGTGAGAATAGTAATAACGAGAGGTAACAGTTGCTAAGTGCTTATTATATGCTAGACATGAATATAAGACCCTTATATCTACTAATTTATTTTTAGGGACTTTTACTACCCCCATTACCAATGAAGAAACTGAAGCATCTAGAAATTTAAAAATTAAGTAAAATAATGCAGATTTCCTTTGGTTAAGAGGCAAAATCAATGGAAGCAATGTGAGGATTTGGATTGTCAAGGAAGATGAGATGGTGAACTACACGGATGAAACATTAGCCATTATCTTAGCCCTGAATGAAGGTTTTTGGGCTGAAAATATCACGGAAGTTACCAAAGACCTTGTTCACATGGGTTTGGACCAAAAAAAAAAAAATGGGATTTAAAAAACTAACCAAGAGAATATTGCTCAAAGAGAATTAGTAGAAATAGAGGTTTAAGTCCTAGAAAGCCTTAGGGTTAGAGATATCAAAGAAGGATTGACTGAAACCTTATCTCAGCAGGCTCACAGACATAGTAAACAAACATGGTTACCGGGGAGAAAGAGGGATAGGAAGGGATAAATCGTGAGTTTGAAATTGCAACTGTTAACTACTATATATAAAATAGATAAACAAGTATAGCACAGGGCACTATATTCAATATCTTGTAGTAACCTATAATGAAAAGGATTACTAAAAGTACATATACATGTATATGTATGACTGAAACATTACAGTGTACGTGAGAAGTTGAAGCACTGTAAATGGACTATATTTCAATAAAAAAAAAGAGAACCTTTATCTTGGGAGAATATACTCCCAGGTTAAGCAGGTGGCGGGTTTGGGTGGAAAGATGGTGAGGCTTGTACAGGTGAATCTTCTGAATGCCATGTTCAAATATGTTGAAATCCAAAGTAGGGCCATGAAGTGTGCCCCCTTTCTTTCCTTTTCCTTTCCCTTCCCTTCCCTTCCCTCTCCTCTCCTCTCCCTTCTTTCTTTCCTTTCTTCCTTCCTCCCTCCCTCTCTCTCTCTTTTTCTTCTCTCTTTCTTTCTCTCTCTCTTTCTCTTTCTTTCTTTCTTTCTTTCTTTCTTTCTTTCTTTCTTTCTTTCTTTCTTTCTTTCTTTCTTTCTTTCTCTCTTCTCTTTCTCTCTTTCTCTCTTTCTTTCTCTCTCCTTTCTTCAGTTCGATGGAGAGACTACAGTTTGGGCTTTTTCAGCCATAGGTATCTTAGGAAAACACATTTTCCTCTTCTGTATTTATCTGGTTCTATCTGATTCACCTTTCATCAAACCTGTTGAAGCCAAAAACATTAAAGAAATAAAAGTAGTCTGGTTCAGTTTACCAGAGTTCTTTGAGATTTAAGACCTGCTAATAACTGGTTTTTGTGAATTTTCTCACTCAAATACCCCACAGGAAGTAGAGCAGCTGTTCTTGAGTTTCCTGTCCAAATACTATCCATTGACATCAGATACTTGCTATAGGAGTTAAGTGCTCCATGCTCCTCAAGGCAAGTGAGAAGGCTTCAGTCTCCAGGTAATTGATATGTGTCTCCAGGAGTTTGAAGGAGGCAGAGATGTTTAAAGACTCAAACCGGAAAAGTCTAGAGAGGGTGACCACATTGGGAGCCAGCTACACCTCCACTGACATTAGGACCATGAAGAGGCATGCTTCTCATGAGCCTCCCTGGGAAAGGGAGGAGCTCAGTTAGTTGTTGAGAGATATTCTGTCCAGGAGGATTATTTGGATGAAAGAGGTGACCTCAGGATGGGCGTGGGCCTCCTAGAAGCAGAGAGACTGAGAAGGAAGTGGTAAGCAGTCAGTTGAACTTTCTGCATTAGGGGAACTTGAGTTGAGAGTTTGTCTCTAAAGAGGGGAGTCTTTGAAGACCCCACAAATGTGGCTCACGCATCCACCATATCTGGGAGATATGAAGGATCTATTATAAGAGGACAGTTCTTTCTCCTTACCACTTCCTTCTCTCTCTCCTTCCCAGATTTGAACTATCCAAAAGTAACAGGTACTGAATGGTGTTAGAGAGGAAGTGTGAATGAGAGAAGAGGCTGGCCTTACCTTTTGCAGTTTTAATATTATATCAGCTCAGTCTTTCTAATATTGAATGAGAATGTCACTGCTGTTGAAAGGGACTAGCACAACTCTGGAGTTTATCTAAGACTTCATCCTGGGGCATGTAAAGAGCTATTTGAGGGAAAAAAGTTTGATGAGAAAGTAAGTAGGAGAAGGAACAAATGTGATTTGTACTTAGACTGTTCATTCCAACTATTATAATAGATCAAGTATGGCACAAAAGTTCAGAGGACAGAAGTCTTAGACCTGGGTAAGTGTAATCTGGGAAATAACCAAGATGATAAAGGTAAGTATAGATAAAAATGATAGAGATACTAGAAACATATATATATATTTATATTTAAATATGTGTATATATATATATATAGTGTGTGTGTGTGTGTGTGTATATATATATATATATATATATATATATATATATATATATATAGTGTTAGAAATAATCAGAAGAAGGAAAGGAAACAAAATATATCCAAATATGTTTTAACTCCAGAAGAAAAGAAAAAGCTTGCCATATCGACAGTGCCATATAAATGCAACAGCAGCATTTTCTATAATATGATGTTAAAGGATGAACAAAGAAATAAAGAATACAAGAGAAACATAAGTAGAATGAGAGAGGGAAGGGAAAAAGAAGAGAGATAAAGAAGAGGGAAAAAATGAGGAATGGGATACAAATAAAAATTACAGAACTGGATGCCAAGAATGGAGTGTCACTTATCTTTTTCATCTTCTGCTGCACCAGAGTGCTGTGCACTCTGATTGAGTTTGGTTTAAATAACTGAGTGTTTATCAGGCTTAGATCTGAGGTTATAGCCAGAGTTTGGCTTCTACTTAATTGCTTCAAGTTTTTTCTTGTCCGTCTCTCCTTATTCTGTTGAGAGCTGTGTTCGTTAATTACAATAAACTTTTCTAATGCATTCTCCCTCATTTCCTACTCTGGGCTGGCTTGTCTTTGCCATAAAGCTCTGTGCTGCATCCAGGTTCCAGCTCCTTTTATCGCCAAAGGGTCTCAGGTGACAATGGAGTCAGGTTTGAACCAATGGAGAGTATCAATTTTCCTCTTTATTTGAGGAAATCAGTGACTTTGGATGAAAAAGGGGAGAGCAAACAGGTAGATTGCTATTTGTTGCCCACAATCATTCTCCCTTTCTTCCATTGGAATAGAGTTACAGATGGACCCATGGCTGCTTGTTTAGAGATTATAATTCTCAGCCTCTCCTGATGCTAGCTCTGGCAATGTGACTAAGTGTTGACCAATGGGATGTGAGCAGAAGACTTTAGGTTTTTCCATTAAGAGAAACAGGTGGCTGATTTCCCTGTCAATGAAAGACAGTAAAATTATTCGAGTTCTTGAAGAAGAAAATTAAAATAATAGAAGAAATACTTGAACATAAATTCAAGAAAAAAACTTTTTGAAATTACAACAGGAAATAGAATATACATATCATATGGACATATATTTTCACCCTGTGGCAGAGAAATTGACTTCAAACAGTCAACCCTGAAATATATTCCAGCAAGCTTAGTGAGCTTTAAAGATAAAGAAATAATTGAATGGATAGCCTGGGCAAAAAAATCAAGTCATTTTCAAGGGAGAGGGTCTCATTGGCTATAGAATTTTCCACAGCAACATTTAATGCCACAAGAAAGTGGGAAAAAACCTACAAGATAGTTCTAGAAATAGAGTAAGCAAATTATTTTTTATGTATAAATAATAAAACCAAATATTTTTGAATAGAAAAATTCTGGAAATATTGTTCCTTTGAGTCCTTATTGAGAAAACTACCAGAGGATCCACTTCAGCAAACAAGACAGGACTTGAAAAATTTTAGCAAAAGGATTAAAATAAAAGTGTAAATGAGGTGACAGTTCAGAATGATAAGCATATATACCCTGACAATATAGAAATGATATAATAACAAAAAAATTGGGGGGAAGGGAGAAATATGGGTGGTAGAGCAAGGTCATGGTTTGTTTTACAGCTAGGAGTCAAAGGGTATTACTTGGAAAAATCAAGGATATATCTAAAGCACAATTAATAGCCAAGAGGCAAACATAAAGGGAACATCATGGCCTAAACTAGGTGGGAGAGAAAAGAGATTGGACAGAGAAATAAGACATATGTTAATTTCATAAATTTCCTGGGTGGAAAATTAATAGGTCTGTCTAAAGAGAGGACCAAAGGTATCATATAAAGGTAGTTCTAAGAATAATCACTATGACAAAAGTACAAATCTTTGTAAATAACAGAAGTATATATTCCTAACCAGTGGAAATATGGGAAATGAGCAGAGGCACAATCATTCATTTCTTTCAAGGGAAAGACTCAGAAGTGGCTCATGTTTCTTCTGCTCAGATGCCATTGGCCAGCGCTTAAGTCATGTGACAGGGCCTGCATGGAAGTTTGAGAGGGCTGGTCTCAGGTAACCAGCCATGTGCCCAGCTATAACCACTACAACAGAGACGCAAGCCTTCCGAAGTATCACAAGTACACACATGCACATAAATGCTTTGAAGACAGAATGTAGAATGTTGACATTTTTATTATCCAAGACCCTAGGACATATAATATAAATTAACATAACAAAAACAAGATCAAACATTTCAGTCCTATCAATAAAAGTAAATAAGCTTAACACATTTAAATAAAATATTTTGAGATTGAATTACAAAATAAACCCCAAGTTTCAATCATATACAAAAGACTCAAGTAAAAATATATATATTTAAATGCTGAAAATAAATGTATAGGCAAAGGTATGTGCAGCATACATCAACAAAAAGAAACCAGGGATTCATGATCTGAATATTAGAAAAAAAGTATAATTCAGGTCAAAAAGTTTTAAGCAAGTAGAAATTACAAGAGATAGAATGTGAAACAGACAGAAACACACTACTAGAAGACAATTTTATTTTTATCTCCTTCAGTCCACAAGAGATCAAGTGGACAAAATGAGGAGACTATGAAAGACCCAAATAATACATTTTAACAAGGTTGATATGATTGATACATATTCAACTCCATACCCAGAAAGTAGAAATAGAGAATTTTCTCCCACCCTCTCTTAAACAACTCTTGAGTCAAAAAGTAAATACAAATCCACATTGCAGACTATCTAGCAAACAACAGTAATAAAATGTTGCCAATGCAAACTTTTGTATTATTTAATTAAAAATCCCACTAATTCTAGAAAGATTGAAAATATGTATATATACAGCCAATCTTCATTATTCAAAGATTCCATATTTGCAAACTCTGTTCACTTGTTAAAATTTATTTGTAACCTCCAAATCAATAGTCATGGCACTTTTATGATCATGACACATTCATAGATGTACAGAAGAGTGAAAATTTTGAGTTGCCTGATGCAGATGTCCCAAGCTGAGGTTGAACAAGGTAATACTCTGCCTCATTGTTTCAGTTCATTCTGTAAACAAGTGTCCTTTTGCCATCTATTTAGTGCCATGTTTTTCTAAGTTTTTTGCTTTTTTGTTGGTGATTTTGCTGTTTAAAATAGCCCCCAAATCTAGTGTTGAAGTGCTATCTAGTGTTCTTAGACTGCGATGTACCTTATGGAGAAAATAAGTATATTAGATAATCTTCATTCAGGTGTGAGTTATAATGCCTTTGGATGAGAGTTCAACCTTAATAAGTCAACACATATATATTAAACAAGGTGTCTTTAAATAGAGACACTTACAAAACAAAGGTATATATTTATTGGTTAACAAAAATATTGTGACCAGAGGCTCACAGGAACAAAACCCTGTATTTCCTCTGGGAGCAATGACTCAATATTAGCTAATTTTGTGTTTGGAGTGACTTTATAGAACCTAAATCCCATGAATAATGAGAATTGGCTATATACGTCTACAAAGAGACACATACAATGTATTTTCAGAATCCACTCACTTTTCCACTATTTTTTATTTCAGTTATATTTTTCAGTCTCAGAATTTCTATTTGGTTCTTTTAAAAATAATTTCTACTTCTTTATTGATATTTGCTGTTTAGTGAGAAATCATTTTCTTTTCTTCTTTACACTGGCTTACATTAGTTCACTGAACATATTTAAACAGCTGGTTTAAAGTCTTTGTTTAGTAATTCCAGTATCTGGCCTTCCTTAGAGATAGTTTCTATTTTTCCTGAGTATGGGCCACACTTCGTTGTTTCTTTGCATGTCAAATAATTTTTTTTAAAAAGATTGACATTTTAAATATATAAGGTGGTAACTCTGAAAATCAGACATCCCTATTTCCCCAAAGTTTGTTATTATTGCTACTTGTGGTTGTTAGTATTGATTTTTGTTGTTTATTTAGTGCTTTAAAAAAAAATCAATTCTGTGTTTTTTTCCATGAGGCCACTGAAGTCTGCTGTTAGTTTAGTGGCCAGCTAATGACTAGAAAGAGATTTCCTTAAATATCTGGAACTGATAAGTCTCCTCGTCTTTGCCAAGGGGTTCTGTGCATGTGTTGGTGCATAGCTTCAACACACAGCCAGCCAGTTTACAACTCCACCTTACCTCTCACTTCCTGCTTGCACATAGCCTCAAGGTTACCCAGAGGTGAGAGTTCAGGGATTTCTTAAGTCTTTTCTGAGTGTGTGCACAGTCCTGGCTATGTGTACTTCCCTAGACATGTGTGTGGCCTTCTAGATAGCCAGGAATGTGTTAGAGTTTTAGACATATAATATATAAATATATATGTATATATTATATAAAATATTTTATTTAATATATTCATTTATGTATATAAACATATTTGTGTATTATATGATTTTTACATAGTTTACTTATTTATATGTATTTTGTATTTTAACATATCTTATTTACAACTTATTTTATGTATTTATTTTATACATTATACCTATATGAATATATTTCTATATTATATATTTTGTATAATATATAATTAATATGTATAAATAAAATATTTAAATATATATTTATATATGTTGCAATGTTATATACACATGTGTACGTGTGTGTGTGTGTGTTTTCAGAATTCACCCATTTTTGAACTCCTCCAATGCCCCTGGTTAGTCCAATCCACTGTCACACTTGTCTAGACCATTATAATAGCATCCTTACTGGTCTCTTATTCTAGCCTCCTAAAGTATATTCTCCATATAGACTCCAGAGAAATATTTTAAAAATATAATACAGATCATACTATTCTCCAGATCAAAACTCTTCAGTGTCTTCTCTTACTAAGACAAGAATCCAAAGTCATTACTGTAACCTATGAGGTCTACATGCCCCTGACAAACCACTCCCACTCTTTCCCCTCTACTTCCCCAGCCAGTGGCCACCTTGCCATTCTCCAAAAGGACATGCATGTTTTGTCTCAGCCTTTGCACTAAGGTCTTCTCAGCCTCAGCTCTGTGGCTTTGTCCCTCATGTATTTGGATATGTACTTATATGTTGGTTTGCCAGTGAGGGTCTCTCTGGAAACCCTAAGTAAAATGGCCTGTTTCTGTCACTCTGTACCTCCATTACTCTTTATTTTTCTTTACAGTATTGTCACCATCTAAAATGTTGCATATTTATTTGTGTATTATCTATATACCCTCCACTAGAAGGTAAGCTCAATGAGATTTTGTTCATTTATTTATCCCTACTAAGCAGCTTTGGCAATTAACATTTGGAATAAAAGAATGAATAATCTAAAAAGAAAACAATAAATAATGCATGCCATATGTGACATTACACATTATTGGAGAAGCTAGGAAAATTGGTTATCCATGTTGAAAAAAATTTAGACCCCTACCTCATATCACCAAAAAAATGAACTTCAAAAGATTAAAGAGCTAGAAGAGAAAAGAAATAAGGGTGTCTGAGCCAGTTTCTCTAAAAATTAAGTGTCTATATTCAGAAAGTTTATTTTTGAAACCATCTCAAGGATCACGAGTGGAGAACTGGGAAGAGGGAAAGAGGAGGAGAGAAAGCCAATTGTGTTGGTTGCCACTGTGCTCATCTGAACCTCCATTCTGCTGAGAATCCTTTGAAAAGCTATAAAGAGTAATCCTCAAACTATTCATCTTAGAAATGGAAGAAAGAGTATTTACTCAAGATTTCTTAAACAAGAATTGAAAAGCATAATTATAAGGGATTGTATAGACAAATTAGATGACACAAAGATAAGTTGGTAGGTACATAAGAAACATAATAAATCAGGTGAAAAGACAAGCCACAGGTTGATGTAAAATAGGTTGGAGAGGATGTTTAAGGACATAGAGATGATGGAAGGCTTTTCTGAGGAGGAGATGCTTGAGCTGAGGGGAAAGGCATTTTATCTAGTGTCAACAGCAAGTGCAAAGGTTCTGGGGCAGAAACTTAGTTTGTTCAAGAAGGCCAGAGTACTGCGTGAGGGAAAAATGCTAAGAGATAAGATGTAAGAGGTGATCAGAAGCAGCTTATGTAATGCTTTGTAGGCATGGTAAGAAGCTTAGACTTTTTTCTAGGTTCAGCTGGAAACCATTGAAAAAGGTATAAGCAGTTGGGTGGTAGATTGAAGAATGAATTATAGGTGGACAAGAATAGAAGAAAGACTGGTTAAGAGGCTTCTGCAGTGTTCTATATGCATGATAATGGGGCTTGAACTGGGGTAGTGGCAGGGGAGGATAAAGAATAGACAAATTTGATATATAATTTTGAAACAATGATGAATGAAATCGGGGGTTAGAAAAAAGGGAGGAATCAAACACGTTTACTACATTTTTGGCAAGCAATTGAGTAGGCATAGTGCCATTTACTGAGATAAGATGACTGATGGTGGATGACAGGTTTGGGAGTGAAATAAATAAGTCTGTTTCATCATATGTCAAATTTGAGGCATCAAGTAGAAGTTTGGAGAGTAAGAAGTTGAACTTATGACATGGCAGTTCAAGAGAGAGATCAGAGGAGAAGAAATATAATTGGCAGTCAATAACATATTGATGGATGGACAGCTACCAGACTGGAAGAAATCCCTGATGCACTTCAACATGTAGATGTCTGTAAGCCTAGAAGGGACCACCAACAACAACAGTACCATCACTATCAACATTGTCACCAGCATCACCAACAAATGACCAGGACGGAGCTATTAGCAAGTAGGAGATTATGATACTCCAGAAGATAAGAGAGGAGAGTGCATCCATCCATATGTCCTGAAGGGGGACCAAGTTCTCCCAGCTTACTCACCTGATCATGGTGATGCCAAGGCCTGCCAGGTGTTAGGAGGCAAGAGGCAGCCATCAACCTCCCAGCCAGAAAGATCATGATCAGGTGATCACCGCAGGCCACCCTCTGACAAGCCACACCAGCTCCATCCTCTTGACTGGAGAAACTAGCTTGTTAGGAACAGATCCCTTCAGGTCTACAGCCCAGGCTCCAGGAAAAAAACCCTGCCTCCCCATCCACACTGCTCTCCACACCTTCTGTCTACCCCTGTCTCCCCCGTGAGGTCAGCAGGGCCACTCATCTGTGGTCACTCTGTACAGTTCTCCTGGAGTATGTGGTCTAGAGGCAGCCTCATCCTCACAATGAGATCTACAAAGAATCCTCATTAGCCAACAACATTGATTACTACATCAACATCTGTGACAAAGAACTAACAACAAAAATTACCAACCTTCTAATTTGTAGTTTCCTGACATTTCTTTATCCCTTCCTTTATTTTAATGTCTTTTTTTTGGGGGGGCTTTAAGTATATATTTTATACAATCACATATTTGGATTAAACTTTTCACAAACTGATAGAATTAATTTAGTCATTTAAATTACTCTTCCAACACCTTTTGGATGCATAAATATGCAGAGGCTTAACGGTTTCTAATGTAGAGTCTCTCCGTCCTGCCATGCAGCAGGAGGATGGAATTCCTGTGATGCTAGCACCTTCAACTTGGGGCAAGGACAGCTGGAGGAGGAGATAACTCTATAAGCATTTGGGCATGACACTGGTCTAACCTTGCGTAATCAGTCTTTCTCTGTTCCAACATGGTGGAAAAATACGGAGGTTCCCACCTTGCTATTTAGAACTGAAAGTTGCTAGATTGGGGGGCTGTGTCTACAAACACATGTGTCACTGGGAACCAGTGTTGTGACCATATCCTGAGCTGTGTTGCAAATGAGACCCTTGACTCTTTGCCTCTGGGTGAAACTTAGAGCTTAAGAAAAAGGGAAGCTCTGGGTTCACGGCCTTATTCTGTGAAAGCAGGGGTCACTGTGAATTGTCCTGCCATGTTCTATAGGATGAACTATTGTATAAGACAGTTTTTTTAAAAAAGAGACATCATAAGCACCCTCACCTAAATACTGAATAAATCATTCACACTATGTATTTAGGTGAAGGCAAGAAAGGAAGCTGGAAAATAAAAAGATAAAAGATCTGAAGCTGATTCAGATTTAAGCAATAAGATGGGAGGCTATAGTAGAAAGTCCGTATACATCTTATTTTACTGTTTTTAGGTAAAATCTTTTTCAGGCCCTTTTCTGTTTCTGCCAGCAAAATTGAACCCTATGAGCCTCCGTTTCTTATAAGGCTAACTAATCAAATTCCAGAGGCCAGATTTTTAAAATGTAAATCTTCATAACTAACAAGAAATTATTGAAAGAGAGGGAGGAAAAGTCCCCTTGAGCCATAGCTGGAGGAAGAGAGAGAGCATTCTGTATCGTAAAACTAACATAAAGAATCCAATTTGATAGTATTAAATTGAGAAATTTCATAAAAAGATCAGTCTTATGGAGACATGTTCTGTTCTCTGTGATATAAAGTTGTTCTGTTCTCTGTAACATAAATTTGTCCTTGGAAGAGTTATTTGAAGGGGTCTTGTAATACTGCCCCAAGTTAGAAATCATTGCTCTTTCTCATGAAGCCAATTTCCTAAGAAACTTAACTCCAATTGATTGTCTTGATAATTTGGGGTCCTGGCCATAATATTTTAAGTGACATATGGATCTTTATATAAATGCTTGTATGACTTTGTATTGAATCAGAAAAAGATCCTCATGTGCAAATAGGTAACACAATGACCATAGATTTCCTATTTAAATAAAGATTTTGAAAAAAAAAAAGATTTTGAGAATTTTGTCTCATTTAAATTAATTCTAGTTATTCTGTAACGGGAAAAAAGATATTCATAGAAACAAACATAAAATTTTTTTAAAGCATAGGAAAATTCTTAGTGGAAGAACATTAAATAAGACATGAATAAATGGGTAGAAGTGTCTGTTCTCCTCAAATTAATCTGCAAATTGAATGCGAATGAACTTGGGGAGGAGATGGAGGAATCTTCTTGAGTTGATTCTAAAGTTCAGTCCCAGTGAGTCATCAGGCTGGTGCTACTTCTGAGCTCACTTTTCCCTTTCGCAGCCCCTCCGATTATAAAAGGAAAACTGATATATAGACAAGTAACGGCACTGTGTGATCAAGGTGGCGATTGAAATCATGATATAATAGTGTAGGGAATATTTTTAAAATTCCAATCTCACATATACACGAAGAGACAAAACTCACAGGGTTATGGAGGTAAATGTTTAAAATGTTCAGGTACTTCAAACATTTTAGAGTCAAATATAGAACAATATTTTTAAAATCTTCAGCTAGAAATGGCTATCATAAATATCACAAAGAACTAGAGAGAAAAAAAGCTGACAAATTTGACTACCTAAAAATTTATAACTTCTCTAGGACAAAATATTCCATTATAAAACCTAAAAGAAAAATAACAAATGGGACAAAATATTAGGAACATATAAGGCCAAGATTTAATGTCCATATATCACATAAGGATTTCTATATTCATTCAGCATAGTAAGAAAAAGACAAACACCACAATAGGAAACACTGACCCAGCATTCTATGACAAAGAATTCTATGAAGAAGAAAAACAAATGACCAATCAATTGAAAACTACTCAACCACACTAAAAAAAAATCCTTAAAAAAAATTTTTTGTAGCTCAATTTAAAATGTCAAATATTTTTATTTTTCAGGCATCATATATTAATTTTAAATAGCAAGAAAAGGGAAAGTAAGCATAGAATTACCCTATTTAGAAAAATAAAACTACATTCCAAAATCTGTTATTACATACATAAAAAATTCTAGAAAGATATATACCAATGTTTTTAAGACATATATTTTTTAAAATCAGAGTAAAAAACAACGTGAAGATATAATCATTTTGAAAAAAATAGTTACTTTAAAAGGCACTAATTTTTTGTCTTATTAAAGGTATAGCAGACAATAGTAAACTTTAACATTAAAATTGTTTGTAACATAAAAATCAAGTAAATTCTTATGCAGTCTTACTTCTTGTCCCACTGTCTTTTTCCAAAGTAGAATTGCTTCTCGTATCCATGGTATCTAGAAAGTAACAGGTGGTGGTCAGAAACTAAAATTTTTGAAACTGTAAAAACATTAAAAATTGTAAAAACTTTGAAAAATCTCTTCGTTACCCTTGTGCATCAGTTTCCTCATTTATGAAACAGGGATAGCAAAAGTTATCCTGTTCAGGCTTTAAACTTTAAAATTAAGATTGAATAAGGTCCTGTTTGCAAAAGCTAATGAAAAAATCACTATATAAATCAATAACATGCTGCAGGGCATCCTTCAAAACTGTATGCTGAGTTTAAGAATAGTTAGTTACCTGAGGTCTTTTTTCCTGACAGGTAGAAGGACCACTTATTTGTCTTTTGATGCCTCTACAAGGTTATGACAAAGTGATACTATTATCTACCAGCAGAAGAACACATGGATATCTTTGCTCCATGGACAAGGGTGGATGTCACTATATAAATCCAGCAGTTTGTTATTGATATGCTAACACAGTAAACGAGCTACTGCCATTTTTACCAGTGTATTTCAACTACGTCATCCGTGTATAATCAACAGTACCCATTCTGTTAGACACGACTTTATAATAATCTCTTGCTTCCTTGCAGTTCCCCGAAGGATCAGGCCAAGTGAATGCTGAGAACAATGCAAAGAACAGGATTCTGATGTGGACTGGACTCATTCTTTGTCAAAGTGTGTTCAGAGTCAAGTGCAACAGGAATGGGAGCTCTGATTTCAGACTCCTGACAACTTGCAGATCTGGCCCTGTGACCCTCACCCTCCATAACTGGCCACTGCCTGTTGTGAGCTGCTTGATGTTCTCTTTGAACCCTGATCACCCACCACAGCTCCCCCAGGCTCTGTGGTGTCTGCTGAACCACCTCTACCCTAAGTCCTTGGGTGGCCTTACTCATCATGTGAGATGCTTGACTTCCTTCAGTCCCTGCTTCTTGGCCTCTTGGCACACTTTTTGAAAAGCACATGATGCAGGAACACTTCTCAAGTCCTTGGAGCTCTGCTCTTATGATGATTCATAAATAATTTTCATTTTCACCCCCTCCCTTCAGACCATCCACCTTTCCCTGACTCCTACATCACAGGATGGCGCTACCTATGAAGTCTCTCTCTTTTTTATTTTTTTCACTGTCCTTGTCCCTTCCTTTTAGTCTGCTTCTTCTCTTTTCCCTTTTTCTCTTTGCCAAAAGTCCGTATGTTTGTTTTTCTATTTTTTCTTTATATGCTTCTTCAATCCATTCATTGATGACATTTTTACCTATTTGTATTTACTTTTATGTGATACTATTCTTTTCCAGAAATACTGTTTATTACATTTATGTGTATATATGTATATAGTTCAATTAATAAAATACTTTAAATAAATATTCTCATATAAATACTATAATAAACTAATTGTTTCCAGACAAATTTCCAAATGTTGGGATACAGAAAGTGGACTTTTTTTTCCTATTCACTCAACAAGTTCGCAGAGGTTCCCTCACGTGCCACATTTAGCTTCATCTCTCAGTTTACCACTTTCCTTGTCACCACTGCCTGCTCTTTTGACCTTGACCCCACTACTGGCCACTATTACATTTGCCAGTTCCCTATGAGCTTTCTACATCGCAGGCCTGTTATGGACTTCATTACCACGTTTCTGGTAAACTTCTGAGAGGTAACTTGAAAGTTACCCATCTTCCTCTTCAGAACTTCCCAATCTGGTGATATTTGGATTTCATGTCCACTTAGAAAACCCTGAAACTCACTCAGATGTCTTTTAATTCGAAGAAACTTACTCAGATATCTTTCCAGCCTAACTTTTCCATTCTTTCTCCTTACATTATCCACTTAGTGTCACCTCTCTCCATCCAGAAGCCCAGTTCTTTTTCCTCTTTTGGCTCCTTCAAACCTGTCGAAAGCAGCTTAAATCTGTGCATACGTCTGTCTGTATATATGAGCGTCTGTATTTGTGTGTGCATGTGCGGCAATGTTTTGGGGGACAGGTAGGTAAAGAAGGAAGAACTTTTTCTCTGTGCAGACAGGAAAAGAAAGATAATTGATAATTAGTATCATAATTGGCTTCTCCATCACATGCTAAGAGGCTGGCACCTCTTCTGACTCTCTTCCCCTATTCATTTTAAGACCTCTGACTCCACAGGACACTGAAAAGAAATAAGGAAATGACAGACTATCGATGATGACACTTTGATGTGGTCATGCTGATCTGTGTTCATAGTTCAGATGGGCTCAGGAAAAATACACCTGCTCCAACAACTACACCTCACATTCAACAGAAGTTTGCTCTGTCTCCTATGTAGCCACACCTCATCCTCCTCCTTTTCCTCAAATTTCAATCATTGCCTTGCCTAACACATTTCTTTTATTTCCAACGCTTTCATTCTAAGAGCTTCTCTGTCCCTGATTTCTCTTCTGTGTCTTATATTAATATCCACACCAATATTGGTGGCTATACATCCACCAATATATATACATTTATATACACATCTGTATTTACTATTGTTGTTAAATAAGTTTTCTTGCATCAAGCATTGATACATTCCCCTGTGAATGCGCCAGTCCCCTCACATCTCCTCTTTGGCTTCTGATCATGTACTCAGCTCTTATCTTCCTGCCTGTTACATAAAATCCTCACCCCTTTTTACCCTTATGCATTTATACATCCATTTCCTCATCACAAAATGAGGAAGCAAGAGTTAGCCTGCCTAAGTCTTAAAGATTCTGTGATGACAAAGTAAGATCTTATTTGCCAAAGGACTTTAAAAGTATCATGGTACAGTCCAATTACAATGTAATGAATATCTGTCAAAAACTATACTAAAGTTTGAGAATCACTGATCTGAACAAAGCTTTTATTTCTGTCTGTAATTGCACAGCAGGACCAGTTGTCTTTTGAGGCTTTTACAATTACAGATGACGTTAGTGTCAGCCAGTATATCACTGGAGAAATCTAGGATCTTAGTGTTAGGAGACATGACAGTAAGCGTTTTAAAAGGTACCATCATTTTGGTAATTATTTCTACTACAATAGGAATATAAAATTATATACATTTAGTAAGCAAGACTCATTCCTTTAAACATGAATTTATAATACATTCTTGCCTCCTTCCATTATCTAAAATCCAGAAAGTACTTCCCAGGATTAACAGGATACAAATTAGTCAAGGTGTTCAGAATAAAATGCATCTGGAAGCAGTAGCTTTTAATTCAGACTCTTGACATTGTGCAGGCCAAGGCTTGGCATCCTAATCTTCTTTACCTGACCCATTTCTTAGGACTGAGCTAGACGCTTCCCGAGGCTCTTTGTTACTCAATTCTGAAGTGTCAACACCGCTGAAACCTGCAGAAAGAAATAAAATTCCTTTACAATCTCAGTCTGTGTCCTAGGATCAGTCCAGCATGGAATTCTTTAAAAGGAAATTTGGAAAAGGGAAGCTCATGTAGGTAGGGTGCGGATATCTCTACTACCAAGCCACCCTATGGTTCCATCTGACCTGTTGGTCAAAACAGGAACTACCTTCAAGGGTGGGATGGGGCAAAATTTTGCCATGGAAGGCACACCCTTTGGTCACTACTTCTCACATTTCTTACTCTTTCCTCTCGTATGCATGTATTTCTGCTTCCACTCTGTTTCTTACCCAGGAGGATCATGGAAGTAACATTTTCAAGATGTCAGAACCTCCATCAACTGGATCCTCAGTGAGCACCCCTCCACCCTTGGAACTACTCTATCCTTTTATGTGAATGAAGAATAAACTTGTATTGCACTGTGACATTGAACTTCTTGAGGTCTACGTGTGACATCGATTAGCCCAGCTCACCCAATTCAAAATGCATAATGTGAATCATCTGAAATACCAACGAGTTTATTGTTTTATTTTAAAGAATAAAACCAAAAACTGAGTGAAGCTTTTGTAGACAAGAAAGACATTTGTTGCATCAAGAGTTTTAATTGTTCTTACGTCTTTTCCTATTGCTTATTCCATAAATAAATGTATTTTCAAAATCCGAAGAATCTAGGAAGGAAAGGAAAATACAACCAGTAATCTATAAAAGAGTCGTAAATCTTATGATTACTCACATTGTAGACAGGACTAGGACTATAAAGACACAATGATAAAAAAGATACAATGATGTTCATTTCTGTCTCTTTCTCTTGTCTGCATGTATTTCTGCTTCCACTCTGTTTCTTACCCGGGAGGCAGACCTTACCCTCATCATCAGGACCACATCTCAGTGCTGAGCTATAGGATCCGAAGGTCGCCTCGTCCGCTGAAGAGTCAATCACTGCAGAATGGAGAAAATGTGCCTTAAAGTTCTCAGTGCATGACAAAGGAACCAAGAAAGGAAAAACCGGTTTACCTTTAGGTGGTGGTAAACATAAAAAGATACCTTATTTGCGAAGGTATTTTTGAATATCACTCTACAGCCTGATGTTATGTTGGGGGTGATGCTGGGTTGCTGCCCAGCTCCGCCTTTTACCCTCCATGGGAATTTGTAACAGATCCTTAACACATTACCAGCTCCAGTTTCCTCATCTATAAGCTGGGATAACCTGGTTACCCTATCTATCTCCCTGTCAAGGTTTTTGTAAGAACAAAATGCAGGCTATTTACAAAAACCCTGTGAGAAATTGCAGTGTAAGCCAATGGCTTAACTACAATTGGGGTTTGAGAGTACTTGTGTGTGAAGCCATTTTTTCCATCTATAATTTAATAGCAACTCAAAGTATTCCATGAGGACTTTCTAAGCTGGGGACTAATGACAACATTAACAACAGATAGAGGAATATGCGTTTACTAGGCTTTAGAGAATTAAAAACATGCTAGAGAATAAGAGCACTATTTCCATTCTTTAGCTTAATAGATACGATAGTGTGTAGTAAAAAAAAAGTATCATTTTACTAGGGCTCATCCAATTAAACAACCATTTATATATAATGCCTTCTTCCCTCTTTCCATTTCCCAACAGGGCCAGAGAAGTTAAACGGGGAAAATGGTACCCTAGAAGTAATCAAATCAAGGCATGTGGAGAATGCCCAGAATAAGATTCATCAGGAAAACAGAGCTCGGGATTTAGACTGTAAGTATTTGTCATCCAGGGGTGCAATCCGTATCTTCTTATGTGAGTGACTTGGGGTTGTGACAGGTGGCTTCTTGGGCCTTTCTTCCCTCACTTGATTCTAAGGAGTCAAGGTTAGTACTGGTCACTGCACAAAGGAATAGGATTCTTGAGGTGCCTGGGTGTGTGACCAAGGAACCCATTCATCAGGAAGATCCCTAGTAAGAAAACTTGGAAAGTCTTGAAAACTCATGCAAAGCATCGTCGGCACCCTGGCTAGCCTGGTCTGCCTTGTAGGTTAGTGGTGCTCCATTCTCTGCCCCCAGAGCAGAGACAATTCAACTGCAAGGGGCAGCTTTGCTCTGTTTGAAACTTACCATCCTACTACCCTTCTCTCTCTTCTGCTTCTTATTCCTTCTATGGTCTTTCCACACCTCCTTTATCGCTGTTTCCAGTGTGGGGAGACCTTGGAAACCTTGTGATCAAGACTGTGAGCACCCGTCCTCCCCGCCAACTTGGTGCCCCCTTCAACCATTTGCAAGGCTGAGAAATAATCTTCTCACGTGTCTGAGCCACAAATGTGTTTGGGGACAATCTTCTACTAGTACTAAGATAAAAGTGGAAACTGGACTCCCTTAAAACTGAAGCCAATTTACACTTGATTCTGATAGATCTAGAGAGCAATTGCATTGACTGTATTATTTAAAATATTGCTCTTCTGTAGCATCAAGATCAGGTAACATTTTTATTTGTTCTCAGGACTTTTCCTAGTGTGTTTCCCTAAATAGGCATGTTTCTAATATTGTCTGGGTCTAGAAAGTAGAAAGGGAAAAAAAAAAATCACCAATTTATCCTAAAGAGCTACAGATCTTATGACAACTCAGGATACCCATAAGATTGAGGAAACAACATTTTGATAATCATTTCAAGCTCCAGTTTAAAAAAAAATGCAGAATCCAGGACACTAGGCTTGTTATTCCCTGTAGTTGCCCATGAGACTTTGTAGAAGACCTTGAAACATTTACGTGATGGTGTTTCTCATCTAGAAACAAAGGTAGAAATGTCTACCCTGCTTACTCTTTAAGGTTGTTGTAAGATACTGATTATAAAGGTCCCTTGAAAAACCACTATATATGTCATGACTTGTTGAATAATTCTGTCAAAAACAGTACTTTGGGTTTCAGAATACATTATCAGAAGTTTTTATTTCTGCTAACACTAGATAGCGAGGTGAGGTATCTTACGACATGATTCAAGTTTGTGATCAGATGACAATACGACCTTCCAATGAAAGAATACAGCCCACCCTTGAACAATATGGGCTTGAACTGCGCAGGTCCACTTGAACTTAGATTTTTTTCAGTAATAAATACTATAGCACTAAATGATCCATGGTTGGTTAAAACTGTGGATACAGACCTGCGTGTCTGGAGAGATGACTATAATTTACAAGCTGATTTTCAACTGCGCTGAGCATTGGTGCCCTTAACCTGTGCATTGTCCAAGGGGCAACCATATTTAGCTTCCTGTTCCCTACAGAGATCACTGTATAAATCCAACACCCTACAGACACAGCAACTAGTAGTTTGAAATACACTCATTACTTTGCTGGCCTATTTCTCCTGTACAATCAATACAGGGCATACACATACTGATTAATGGGACCCATACATTAAGAGACCTCATTCTCAGATTGAGATATGGATGTCTTATCTCTTTGCATTTCCCTCAAAAGTTCAGTAAAACAAATACGAAGAATGGGATTCCAGGATATCCTGGCCACAGTACAGAAGGGGCTCAGAATACGATGCTCAGGGAATAGCAGCTCTAGTTCAGATTCTTACAGCCCAGGCCTTGCTCTCCCTGTTCCTTACCAGGAATCCTCTGTGCTGATATGGAGGCTTCTGGGGTCTCATCTCCATCACTGGATTCTGCAGAGTCCTCACTGCTGATCACTGCACAGAAGAGCAAAACCCCTTAGGACACTAGGGTGGAGCCCATGCAGCAGGAAACCCCAGAATGAGAACACGGGAAGACCTAGGACTGAAGTTAACTCAGGGCACCGTGGTCTGTGTTAGAATGTGTGTGACTTGCAGGTTGCTCCAGGGCCTGCATAAAAGTGAAGATATTCACACACAGAGGGCAGCTTCGTACACCCTGCTGGCACCTTCTTCCTCCACCATCTTCAGTCTTCCTCCCCCACCTCCTCCTCCCCCTACTTCAATCTACCTCTCAGTCTACCTCTGACTCTCTACTTGGTTCTGCCTCTTTCTTTCATTCTCATTTTACTTCTTCACCTTCCTCTTTGCTTGGCCCATTTCCCCTAGTTATGCCTGTTCCTGCTGATCGTATCCTTTTATACCTTTCTTTAACTTCATGGGTTTCTCTTTCATCTCATCTCATGAATACCTTGGCTTTCTGAATTTTTTCCCTTTTCTTTATCTTCTCCTTTCATACTTTCCTCTCTTGCTTTAGAAATAGTCTCTCAGACATCAATACTCATTATCTATCGTTTCTCTTTTTTTGCATTTTTAACTTTTCATTCTTTTTTATTGACGTGTAGTCGGTTTACAATGTGTCAATTTCTGGTGTATAGCATAACGTTTCAGTCATGCATATGCATGTATTTGTTTTCATATTCTTTTTCATTAGGTTACTACAAGATACTGGATATAGTTCGCTGTACCATATAGTATAAACTTGTTGTTTATCTATTTTTTGTATAGTAGTTAGTATCTGCAAATCTCAAACTCCCAATTTATCCCTTCCCTGGCTACTGATATTTTTCTAGTTCCTGGGGTCTCTGTTCTACCAAACTCACTGTGTAAGGCTGTGGCTCCTTCCCCTTCCTGCTTCTGTCCAAGGCCACCTAGACTGACTTGCTGGATGTTGACAACATGCCCCAGCCTCTTGCCCGATTCCTGTGATTCCTGTTACACATTCTTTCCATCAGACTTACCTATTATGTCAGATGTCTGGTTACATTTGGTGCTTGCTTGGGCTTTCCATTTAACTTCTGAGATAAAAAATGGTTTTTCCTTCTTTATATCCACCAGACAGACAGAACAGGAATTGATTTGGATTCCATGATTGGGTAGATTTGCTCCTGGGTCAAATGTAATAAACAAAGAATTTTCTTTTGTTTCCCCAAAAATGCTAGCACTGTTCACTGGCATTAACAAGCCCTACTTCTTGTAATTCCACCGCAGGGGGAATCTTCACCCCCACCCCCTCCTTTCCTGGTCTTCAACTCTGTCTCTTCCTTTGTGCCTCTCTCAACTCTGAAATTTTATTTTGTTTATTTGTTTTTACTTTTTACCTATTTTCTCACCCTTTTTGATAATTTTTTTTTTTTGCTTTTCAAAAATAAAAATCACAATTGTAGTATAACATAGATAAAAATTTATAAATTATACATTTCGAATTACCACAGAATAAGCTTATCTGGGTAACCATAACTTCGGCCAAGTAACAGATTACTAACACTCCAGAAACCTCTTAGTGATGCCCCACTAACTGTCCCCATCAATCTTGCTCAAGTTAATCACCACTTTAACTTTCAATATCATAAATGATTGATTTTGTCAGTTCAAAATTTATATAAATTTGTATAAATGGAATCATTCACCCTAGTTCTCTTTCTCCGTCTCTCTGTCTTTTGGCAGAGGGTGGATTTAGTTTCTTTTCTCAACATTATGTGTGTGATAGTCATCTGTACCCATTTTGTAATTTATTCTCATTCCTATATAATATTCCATTGTAGAAATTATCCATTAAAAATAAAACCATACAGTATCCATTTGTGCTCATTCAAGCTTTAGACTTCTATTAATAATGTTATGATTACGGAGATGAACTTTCTTTTGTATGTGTTTTGATGAACATAATATACATTTCTGTTGATCTGTTGAGGAATGTAATTGCTAAATCATAGGCTATGTTGTATTTTCAACTTTGGAAGAATATACCAAACTGTTTTCCAAAAGTACATGTAAAGGCAGAAGTATAATTGAGAGGGCTTGGAAAATTCAAGTAACTAAAGGGAGTTGGTGTAGTAGGAATGTGGTGGGAGGGGGAGAGAGGCAGTGATGGGGAACTGTGCAGCTGCATGGCAGGTATCTGCCTAGTATCACACTATACAGCACTGAACTAGTGCTGAGGGCCGCAAGAAGGTACTGGGTTATAAATAGGAAAAGCACATGAACCAGTCTGAATTTATGAAAGGTCCATTCTCTGAAGTGCAGAGAATGAATCTGAAGGAAGCAAGATAGGAGAGAGGAGGCCAGCAGGATACTGTTCCTCTACATGAAGTGAGAAGAGGTAGGGATCTGGATTAGAGTGAGCATGCAGAGAATGGAAAAAAAACCAGGCAGGCTGCAGGTATTTTAAAGAATTGACAGAAGTGACAAAAAAAAGTCATGGTTGTTTTAATCCACTGAATTTTGGAACTGTTTGTTACACAGCAGTAGATAAGTGATACAACCTCTAAACAGAGATGTCCATCAGATCTTTGAGTAAAGACCTTCAGGTACTTGGAGGAATGAATCCAGAGATCAAGTCTGGGCTGGAGATGTGTGTTTCAACAGACCATAGATGGTACTGAAACCATGGAGAGCATCAGATGCCGGGCGAGAAGCGTATTTTTATCTGAGGGGGTTATGGGACCATTCTGATCACTGCTGACACCTCACCCTTCTCAATGGTATTAGGAACAGACCCCTGTGCCTTCTTTCTAGTGATTGTCTCCCCAAATGGGATAATGTCTTGATATCTCTCTTCTCTCTCTGTATTTGGTCCATTCTCTACTGATTTTTCATTCATTGTCCTTTAACTTACTCTTTGTGGCTCTCTCATCCCCATTTTTCTATCTACTGGTTTTCTTTTCCCTTTGTATCTTCTTCTATTCATCTCTTTTCCTCTACATTTTTTTTTAACCACTGTCCCCAGGGCCCAGCAGGGATTAGGGGGAGGCAAAGGAGATGCCCAGGGCACAAGAAGGTGCCAAGAGTGAGATTCTCCTTATATGTGCCCCAGGGTCGCCCTGCCTCACCCTAGACCTGGCCCTGCTGTGCCCTACCTGCTTTTGCGATATATCCATTCTCTGCTATGTTTCCTACTTTTTTCTAGTCTGTTCCTATTTCTTAATGATTAATATGACCTGTGTATATGTCCAATATATTAATTTTGTCTTTCTAAGTAGTTTCCTCATCTCAAGCATTCCAATCATCACCAGAGTTCTCCCCCTGTGCCATTGTCCACCACACCACGTCCCTCCACCTGCCACTTCCTTTCTAAAGGGTCTTTCCTCTGGGCTTCCTTACTTGCAAATCTGACCTGCAGCATCTTGCATGCTTTCCATGTTTCCATTATAACTGCTGAAAAAGAAGTTGCAACTTATTTCTCTTCACCAACTCCACAACAAGGCACTGTTTTGATTCTATGTCAGTTTGTCTAAAATCTATCTCACTCTTGTACTTTACAATTTGGTGCTCTCCAGCACAGCTTTTCCTATTCTCCCTCTTTGCATTTTCTTCCCAGGGATATGCCCTTCATTAATGAGCTCATCCTTACTTCTCCCTTGCATTTTATACCTGCTAAAATCAGTCAGAGGTTGTGTACAAGGCTCTATGTCTTGGATGGTGTTAGGATAGGAAAGATGTTAGTATGGGAGAGCAAAGGAAAGCTTTTGCTCCCATAGATAAAGGTGTAATTAGAAAACTGGTAAGGTAAGTAATAATTACTTTCTTCATCACAGGCCAATGAGCTGGGCGTCTCCTTTCCTGCATCTCCATTATTTGATTGGACAGGTACTTGTTCATAAGACTCTGAGGATAAAAAAAGATCACAGCTGACATCCAACAGAGACTTGCTTTGCCCCATTTCCATTTTCTTGCATGTCACTTGACTTCTCTCTTCTCCTTATGTCTCTACTTATAGTCTCTCTGCATATATTGCCACCTTCACCCTATGAAAGCGTAATGCCTCATTGATTCTGGAGCCAGTCTCCCCCTGACTTCTTCTGGCTTTTATTTCTGTCTCTCTTCCCCGATGAGGCTCTGCAACTCTTCGCCTTCTGTCTCAGTTTTTCCGTTCTCCCTTTCTTCCTCCAGTTCTCTCCCTTCAACGTATCAGGCACCATTCCTGTCCTCTGTGTGTCTGTGTGATTTCCCCATGCTTTGTTAATAGATGTCTCCTTGAGCTGTGCATTACTTTATTCCCTATTACCAGTCAGGACCTCTTGGCCCCTCCACACTCATCAAACCCAGCCAGTCTTACCTGCTGGTTCAGACTCCTGGGCACATTGTTCATTTGCTTGCTGGCTTTCTAGTGCATCATTTTGGTCGCTGGTTGTATCTTTCCTCTTTGCATTTATCTGTGCTGTTCCACGGAGGTGCTCCAAGAATCTATTTTCAGATGGAGTTGTACCTAAACCATGTAGTGATTCACAGATAATTTATTTACCTCTTGTGACAGTCAGGGTCCAATAGGAAAATACAAATCACTCTAAGCTTTTAAAGCATAGGGAATTTAATCCAGGAGACTAGTTACACAGTTGATGGGAGAGCAGAGAAATTCAAATGGGACAATGGGGCAACCTAAAGAATAATCACCAGAAAGCTATGGGAGGGACTGAGAGTGAGCCCAGAGACTGGGGCTCTGGGTAGCTAAAAGCTGGACCATGGCTGACCTGCTTGGTGGACGGTGGAGCCATGCCTGGGATGCTGCTACTGCCAGAATTGCTGCTGGAAGTGGTGATGGGGAAATACCTGGCTTCTCCCTTACCCTCACTCTCTTGTTAATGTCTCCCACGTTAGGAATCCAGCAGGGAGCCAGCAGCAAAGAAGCCTGCAAGCAAGTCTGCAGAGGCCAGTGGCTGGAGATAGAGGGCAGAGCAGAGCAGAGGAGGGTAAGGAATGAATCTCTGGACAACCACCCTGGACCAGCACACACTCAGTTCCCTTATGGCAAACCTCCTCTGCTCATTATGGATTCCATCGACCCATCCCACTCTATTCCCACTAGCCTCAATAATGTATGAGTACATAAGTATATTTTCAGTGCAGTTTCAATTTTTTTCATTTATTGCTATTTTTCTAAACAAAGTTATTTATATAAAGCACGATTTTAAAATTCTTTCTCCAGGTTTTAATACAGAATGTGGGCTCTGGTGTATGTTTTGTGCCACATCTTCAGCACCTCGGAGCCTCCCCTTGGGCTGGTGGGCATGAGACAGAGTTCTTCCCTTGCCTGTGTATGTCACAACCTGCTGTCCTTGCTGGGTCGGACTCTTGGACACACTTATTGATGGTTGGTGTGCATCATTTGACTTGTAAGTGGAAGTTTCTCTGTTAATATTAATTTTTCCCTATCACTGAGATGCTCTGGGTTTCATTTTCTGGCAGGGTTGCCCCCAGATCACACTGTGAGCTTTAAAGTATTTCATTGCCTCCTCCCTTTACACCCTTCACACACACACACACATACACACAGAGAATCCCTTCTCTTCTGCCCATTGCTAGTCACAATTCCATCCCCTCACCCCTTCCTGTTCTCATCAGCAGTACCAATAGATGAATGGCTAATATGTATTCATGCATTTTGAGGGGTATTTTTAAATGTTAACTTTTTGAATAAATGTGATTTGTTAAAAGCATAACTGTGTTTTCAAAAACCACTCTGAAAACTTTTTGTTTTATAAAAATGTATTACTAATTTAGAACAACCTTTCTTAAATAACACATCCCAACTGGAAGCTACGTAAGACACTTTCACAGTGTGGGAAGTTCCCTGAGACTCTATGTTACTCACTTCCTAAGGAGAGTCATGGAAGAAAGACATAAAATTTATTTTAAAAGAAAATTTTGGGGGGGAGAGGTAATTAGATTTATCTATCTATCTATCTATCTATCTATCTATCTATCTATCTATCTATCTATCTAATGGAGGTACTGGGGATTGAAACCAGGACCTCGTGCATGCTAAGCACACACTCTACCACTGGGCTATACCCTTCACCTCAAGACATAAAACTTATTATAGAATGGTGTGCTGTAAGTATGTGGAAAATGTAGCCCTTAATTTAACTTCCTGGGCCAGAAGTTGGTATTGCTTTTATCACAGCTATTCCAGACTAGGGAATCAGTAAATCCAACAGACATCTGTGACAGAAGAAAATCCCAAAGTTTACTGCAATGACTAAAAGCTTAGACTGTGGCACTGGATACAAACAATGATAATTAAATGTAGTAATAATAACGAATGCATGGAACGCTGATGAAGCCCCAGGCACAACTGTGAATGCTTTACGTGATATGACCTATTTAAAATCCACCATCCTCTGAAGTAGGTACTATTATTATGCCCATTTTATAGATGATGAAACCAAGGGACCAAGAGGGGAAGTCACTTCCCCAGGATAACAGTGCAGAATATGAAGCCAGGCCATGGGCATCAGAATTCCTGCTCTGACACTAACCCCAGCAGAATTCAATCCCAAGTCTCAGTTGGGTGAACTTGTACAAATAACCAAACTCTCTAAACTGACTCATTCTATTCTGAAAAACAGGGATCATCTATACCTCATTTTCAGGGTTTGAGGAAGATTAAATGAGCTGTTGGCTGCATCACTGTATGAGATACCATGATCAGAAAAAAAAATCATTATGATTAATGTTTTAAATTAATAATATTTAAATAATAACATTATTAAGAGTGTTATGCATTAAGGGAGGTTTAAGGGACTGTTATGCATCAAGAGTTTTAAAAAGTGGTTATTGGTTGCTACATTACCAAAAGGGTTTGTTTTTTGGAGGCCTGTCTGGTGTTTGGAGGGCAGCTCCTGGTCTCTGCCTCAGGGATGTTGGGAGAGGGTTTGCATGGGAGGCAAATAGTGTCCATGATCCTGCGTGAAGGACACAATGGGGGAGGTACCCCCACCCCCCAGGAATGCTCATCACCTGTATTCCCCTGCCACTCTCCCTGCAGCACTGGCCACTGTTGGACATGAGTCAGAGCACCATGGTTGAGGCCAAATCAAGCAAGACAGAGAAGAAAACTGTGAAGCCAGGTATACGGGCAAAATGTCCAAGCCCTTCAGGAATTAGCAGCAAGTGCATTTAAGGAGTACAGAAGGAGTGACCGTCGCAGGCAATTCATAGCACTAAGACTCTTATCTAAACTCTTGGAAAAACCGCAGATACAAAGATTGACAGTTTTTTTTATACAAAGAAGTAGCTCCCCCACCCCCTAGCACATTCCAGAATGGGACACAAATAGCAAAGGATCACAGAATAGAGTCAATGGGAACAGACCATCATAAGATGAGGACTCTCTGCATGACCAAATCAGACTTTGATATGAGCTTTCACCAGATCCTAGGGGGAAGAAAGTAGAAATCTATTTCAGAAATTGAAGTATGGACTGTGCCATCCTCCCCTAATCTCTTTTTTATAAACAAGAAGCTTAAGACCCCCTGATGATATCAATACAGAGACCATCTGGACCTGGTGGATCTCATCCAATGCTCGCAGTCAGACCTCAGCCCCCAGAGTGGAAGACTCGGGTCAGCTGCATCCCTGGCTGAGAGCACCTCGGCCTGGCCATCTCGCTGCATGTCCTCCACGAGCCATTCAGTAACTAGTGAAGGTTTCTCTTGACTCCCACAAACAGTGAATCTGCCTTTGTCCCCAGAGCTGCCTCTGACTGGCAGCCTTATCTTAGCTCCTGCAAAGCCCTGATGACTCTTCCCCACCCTTCTTCCTCCACCCTCTCCCTGTATTCATCTTTAATTTCTGTTGTTGGCTTTCCTTGAGGATTTAGTGTCTGATTCTCCTCCACTTCCTTCAGCTCTTGGCATTCTTTTCTCTGTCTCTTTCTCTCTGCATATATTTCCTTATTTTTGTTTCATGTTTCTGTCTTTCCTACTGGGTTACCAGGTAGTATCCAGGGCTGCAAACACAGGCTCTAGGTTTAAAATGCCTGGTTCATCCTTACTTGTTTGGCCTCCAGGCCAACTGCATACCCGGTCTCTATAGATTTCAGCTTCCTTATCGGTAAAATGGACACGTAAGTGATAATACTGTCCAATGGCACTAAACCCACAACTGCCAGAATACACGTCCAATTAGGTGAGCCGTTAATAACTTGGCTGTTTTGATTGTGTCCCTTACCCACTCTCCTCCTTCATTTCTTCTTTTTCTTCCTTTCTCTCTCAAAGTACCCACATCCTCTTCTCCACGTCTCTACTGCTTCCTCACCTCTGCATCTATATGACTGCTTTTCTCCTTGAATATTCCTACTCTTGAACAACATCCCCCACATTTAAATCAGTCCCTTCTTCTGCCATCATCAAGCATCTCCTCTTCGATGTTGACTTTGGGCCCATAGTCCTTGGCCTTCACACCTTCACACTGATCTCCTACAGGGATCTTTCTGAATCACAATTACTTCCAGGTCGTCATTCTATTTAAACCTGGTTACTGACACCCTAGGTTCCTCTTGCTGTGTCTTGGTATGGGGCCAACAGTCTCTTGTCACAGCTAGTCCTCCGGGATACAAACACCCCTCCCTGTCTTCTCCATGGCCCTTCAGCATTTCTTCCCTGATTCTCAATCTTTGTTCAGAACGAGGGCCCCACCTCCCATTCTCCTTTTCCTCACAGCAGATGAGAATCGGTTTGTACTTGGTCTCAATCACCTTGCTCAAGTCTCAGTTGGATATTAGGCCTCTCCTGCCTCTCTTCTTGGTCTCTTTCTTCACAATTAAGTTTCTCTTGAATCACTGAAGGGGAGAGAGAAGAGGACATTTAGAAATCTCCACCAGGGACCCAGGACATCATCTCAAAATTACACATTTAGGAATTTCCAGCTCTCAGGTCCACTCAGAGCTCAGTGGGTCCCAGTCTTCATGGTAATGTTCCCCCATCATCCTCGAACAGAAAGAGAAACCCCAACAAGGGAGCTGCTATGTTCCCCACACAGAAAGGAGCCACTCGAATGCAAGAATAAAGGAGTCATGGAAACACCCTGAGCCTGGAAACACCCTGAGCCTGTTGGTCATATAAAATAAACTTCACATGGCTGGGAAAATATATGTCAAAATGAAAAATGAAAGTGAAGTGTATTTACTGAACTGTTCAAACTATAAGGAAAAAACAAAGATTTCCTCTAGAGAAGGGCTGGATCCCAGGGAGATCTGTGTGTATAAAAAGAGGAAGTCCAAGAGCTTTAAAGACAAGACTAGACAAGAGAAAGGTTGGGCTTAATTGTGTTGGGGAGGATGAGCAGCTCTGGAAGAGAAAAACAAGAGGTGGGGGGACAGAGCTCCCATAGGGGTCCAGATCCCACACAGGACTCTGAAGCTGCAAGAGGGAGTGCAGGATGTCCCCACGACTCCTGGACCAGGACCTGGGAGACCTCCAAGGAGGGGAGACCAGGACACCAGCCCAGGGCCCCTGTATGTAGGTAACTCAGCAAATGTAGGAGGAAGGAAATGAACCAGGAAGCCTGGGGAATGGGTCCCTGCTGAGAGTCTGGGAAGGAGACACTGGGAGGTGGTGGGGCCCGGGTGCTGATGGCAGGAGTACCTCTTAAGACAATGCCTACTAGGGGGTGAGATGGACAGGACTTTGGGAGCCACAGAGGCTTTGTCTTCCCCAGCACACGGTTTCAAATCCCAGCAAAATCAAGTGGAAGGTACAAGGAGAACACAGGGCCCAAAGTCCAGAAAATATGAAGGAGGCCCGTGTGCAGGTGTTCTGATGGGGGTGGGGGGCTTCAGCACATGAGATGGAGGTCGGGACCAGGCACTATGAGACCTGTCGCATCCTGGCCTCAGTCCCCAGCCTTTCTGCTTTGGTCTCTGACCTGCAGCTTCCTTGGACAGCAGCAGAGACCACCCCCCCTCCCAGGGTCAGGTGGGTGGCAGCAAGTATAGACTTGGGTCACCCCAGCATGAGTCAGCCTGGAAACTAACATATGTGATGTTGACACTGGATCTGGGAAGGGGATCCCCTGCAGCCTGTGGAGACGACCACAGCCCCTGAGATGTGGCCAGGAAAGGTAACTGCCATTCCCTTTGTCCCCATGACCTGGGGACATACTGGTTACAAATATAATACTGGCTTGAAATTTGTGACTGAGTGTTAGACTTCCTATATATCTGTTTTGACTTGAATGATTTGCTGTAGAAATTACTTTGTTCTAATTAGAAAACATTACCATTGACACAAATCAACAAGCCACGTGCTTTATATCTCCTTTTAAATGTTTTTCCTTGCTTATAAACCCATTAGTGTCTCTTTTTACCTAGTAATTCAAATTGCTTATTTTATATGCTAGACTTTCCAAAATCTTGCTCAGATGCATCTCTCTTGAATCAGCTCCACCGTCTGCTTCTCACACTTTGATTGAGGGAAATGAATTTGCCCTTGTTTTGAAGACAAACTAGAGCCTTTCACACTCTAGGCCATAATCCCATAGCACCCGCCCCGCCTCGGGACACGTGAGCATTTCTCTGGTGATGTCTCTATCTCTTATTTGGAGAACTTCATTGACACCAAATTGTGTTGGAATAAAATATTTTCTAAACAAGTTTATATACATATTTGTACGTGTGTGTGTGTGTGTGTGTGTGTATCTCTACACATTTCTCAACTATGTATCGTTTAAAAAGTATAAATTATGCCTTCCCAGGAAAAAATCATGAATCAAAGATTTAGTTTAATACAGCAACAAAAATAGTCCCTGGAAGACAATGTCTTTTGTGATTATTTGAGTAATGTTTCATCCCTTGTGGAGAACATGTTAATAAAACCATTTTTCCTTTAAGGGCAAATTTGATGAAAGTGGCCTTTCTTCTGTGTTACTAGGCCAACCCTGGGATTAGGGCTAAAAATGACCTGTGACTGGTAAATTGCATGTGGGCTGGGAGGGAATACCGATGGACTATACTTGGGTCTTCCTTCAATGTGGTGATTCTTGTAACTCAGCTTGTCCCTCTAGGGGTCCCTGAAAGTTAAGACTACTGCAAGGGATCTCACAAAAGAGGAGCAACTGATGCTGCCCTGTTGGGATGCTGGGCTTTCTGTCATTTGTTTTTCTGTCTAAATTGGATGCCATGGTGGCTCTGTTGTCCCTTGAGTCTTGAATGCCTAATTAAGCAGATCTCCAGGTGGGTACTGTGCCATAAGCTTTGAGAAGGGTCATGGTTATGTGTGTTTTGTTAACTGTTATATCCCCACTTCCCAGCACCATGTGTGCTATGTGGTAGGAGCTCAATACATGCTTGCTGGAAAAAACTGGCCCTGGACATCAAAAGGTAGATAATAAAGCCAATTACCTTTTTCGAAGCTTTTATAAATGTAACTTAAATCAGGATATTCCTGCATGTTGACCTCGCTGAACAGTGCTTCCAGAAGTGTTACGTCAAATGTGCTCTGCAGTTCATCGAGAACATGGTACACCACTTTTGGTACAGGGACCAGGTTTCTACAAGAATCTTGACAGTCCTTAAAAAATATTGAATGCAGAAAATATAAATGCAAACTTTCAAGTTACAGAAGGGCCCTAGAAATAGACTTCGTGGTTAATGTACTCCATTTTCCCTATATAGGTATCTCCTCATGTAAAGGTTTAGAATTTCCATATTTGTAGGGCTACTATGTGAAACAAGTAAATCCTTCCCCCTTTAAAAGCATTCATTTGTGAATCCAATCTCCTCACTCTCATATTAATGAGATTTAAGAAGAAGCAATTTTGAAGAATAAAAGTCGATTCAAAGTTAATTAATGTGCAGCCCTCTAAAAGCCTGGTCAAATGTTTTAGGAATAGACTTAGCAGGTGATGAGCAGCTGTTCTGTTGACTGGACAGCCTCTTTACCAAGACTGACTTGGCCTGGAAGGGCTCAAGGAAGGCAGGTGACATTTCTCCCTTTTCATGAACTTGGCTATTGAGAAAGCATATTCATAGGACAAGGAGAAGACTTACATCTCTGTCTCTCCAGCAACACCTGTGGCTGAAATTAACCCAAATTCCAAGACTCCAGAAATAGCATAAACAAACAAACAAACAAACAAATAAAACCCCCCTGAAAACTACTGGGGAAAGAATAACAAGCATCTACTCCTAAATCTGTCCTAATAACGTATCAGTTCCCTGTGGGGTTTAATGTCCTCAGATCTAACAATTTAAACCGATTTTCACTGAAAAGAAATGCTGTGTTGATTATTATTTCATGGAATCATCTCACTTAAATTATTCATCAATTCATTAAAATTGCTTTTAATTCTTAGTTTATGCTATATTGTATGCGTCCCTGCAGGGAATTATGCATCTGCGGAGCACACTTGCTTCAGATCCAGCCTATCTCCGTGCTGCTAGTGGTCGCCATCAGCACCATCTCTTCAGTTAGCAGGACTGTCTCCAATGATGCCTGCTTCTCCCCGCCCCCATCTCCCCTTCTACTTTACAACAATACTTGAACATTTGCAACAACACTTGAAAAGGTCTTCTACTCACAGGTGACTCCTTAGTTAATGAGTTGTGCCCATAACTTGGTTTGGAACTGGTTTACCAGACTGTGACGTAATAAACCTCACTTACTTGATACATTTTATTGGTGATAAGTTCACGGTCACGAAGTACCTCAAGGAAAGGAAATGCCTTTTTTATTGCCCTTGATATCTCCACTTTATGTCTTTTGAAGTGATTGAATACTGTCTCGTAGATAAGCTTGTCATCTATGTTCTGATTTTCTCTGGACATCCTAGGGAGGAAGAATATCATGTCAAAATGCTCATTAGGATTCTGGGATGCTTGCGGAGGCCGTCACATTATATATATAAAGGACAGGCTATGAAGAACCAACATATATAAAGTAAGTGGTTTCAGTAGAGACCAGGATAATTGGAATTGAAGCAACAAAGATATAATTGAAGAAAGTGTGGAGTTAAGAAAGACTGAAGCACAGGACTGAAAAAGTCCATTCTAGTCTGTCTCGATCAAAGCCATTCTGAAGATATGTTCCCTTACCTTTTTTTAAGGGCAAAGTTTTTATTTTTTAATTTTTTAATTGAAGTATAGTTGATTTACAATGTGTTAATTTCTGGTGTACAGCACAGTGATTCATTTATACACATATATATTCTTTTTCATATTCTTTTTCATTATAGGCCATTACAAGGTATTGAATATAGTTCCCTGTGCTGTACAGCAGACCTTGTTGTTTAATCTATTTTTGTATAGTAGTCAGAATCTATGAATCCTGAGCTCCCAATTTAACCCTCCCTATCCCCTTTCTTTATCTGGTATACCTTATCTGGTATTTTTTTAATTATAAAAATTTAAAATGTGTGGATAATCAAGATGGAATAAACAGAGGAATGAAAACAATGGAATAAAAAAAATCTAATCTTGAAAATGCTTCTTAATTAACAACTAAGAGAAAATAAAACAAGGTGTCCCCTCTTCTGACCTATGGATGTTAAGAGGAACACTGTCTTGTATTATAAAATGAGTTCATAAATGATAAGATGTGGTTAATAATGATACAATATGAATAAATTGAAATTTCTGCAAGATTATCAACATTCTCCAGGGACTTCTGCTTTGTGTTAATAGAAATCTTTCTGTGCTATTTTATGCAGAGAATCTTTCTATCTGAATTTCAGAAATTGCTGCTATTTTCTGTGATAGTAATTTTAAACCTAAGCCTGTAATTCTGGTTCTTAGTTGATTGTTTTATTGCTCTGATAATGTTTTAATCGACATTCTGTATTCATACAAGTCATGAAGACATTAGCTTTCTTTGTCAAACCAGAAGAGAATTATTGCCATTTCTCAGTACCCAAAATGCATTTGGGAATAATAATAAATGTCACATTATTGTGTCAAATTCCTGTAAAAAAAAAAGGGGGGGAGGGTTCTGGTTAAATATAGCAGATTAAAGAGAAGCATTTGTCTTCTCTTTTATTAACCTCATCCCCACCTAAAATGCTAATTAAGGTACTGGATTCACAATGACAAGGAGAATGGCAGGGGCCAACGAGCAGATGAGAGGTATCTACCAAAATCTATAAAACAAAAAGTGCTCAGAGGATCACTAATTACTATAGTAGGTGGAGGATATCCCTAGAGGGCAAGAAAGCAACCAGTGTGCCCTGCAGAACCGTGGAGAGGCACTGTAGATCACAAGGGAGATGTGGTGCTGAAAATTGACATGTTATTTTATAAATGAAAAACAGAACAGCACACCCTCTATCTCTCAAGTGCATCCTGACCATTTGTACCCAGGCAGCCTCTCAGAGGGAAACACTGCTGTCCTTTCCGTCACCATATGTTAATTTTGCTTGTTCCTGGATTTCAGATACATGAAAATAATACATCATGTGTGCTTTGTATCTGAATTCTTTGTTCATCATCTATGTTGTTGGATGAACAGAAGTTTGTTCTTTTTTATTGTTGAAGATATTCCATTGTGTGGACTTACCACAATTTGTTCATTAATTTTCCTGTTAATGGGCATTTGGGTAGATGCTAGCCTGGGACTAGTTTTAATAAAGCTTGTTATTGTACAGGCTATTTTTTGTGTGTGGCAAGATGTTTTAATTTCTCTCGAGTAAATAACTAGGAATGGAATTGCTGGGTCATTGTGTAGGAATATGTTCAATGGTTTTAGAATCTGTCAAACTACACTTCAAAATCTATTAGAAGCAGTCTTTCTAATTTTAGCCATTTTAGTCTATAAGTGTATAATGTGGTATCTCACATAGTTTTAATTCGTATTTCTTTAATGACTAGTGATACTGAGCATATTTTCGTATGCTTATGGCCAATTTATAATTTTCCTTTGTGAAATGTCTTTTCAAGTCTTTGCCCCATTTATATTATTGGACTGTCTTTTATTACTTATTGACGGGTAGGAGTTTGTGTATAGTATGGAAAGAAGTGTTTTGTTTAATTCAGGAGTTTAAATACAATGTTAAGGAGAAATGGTGAGAATGGAATCCCTTGCCTTGTTTCCAATCTTGGAGAAAAGGCTTTCAGTATCATCATTAAGTATAATGTCATACATGTATGTATAAGTGTCACACGTACACATATAACTGAGGAAGTTTCTGTTTATTCCCAGTTTCCTGAGAGTTTTATCATGGACAGATGTTGAATATTATCAAATGCATCTATCGAACTATTCATACGGTTTTCCTTCTTTATTCTTTAATTGGTCAGTCACATTGATTGATTTCCAAAGCCTCTTCTAAGTGGAAGCAGATAATCACAGGTCAGAAGGAAATTTTCAGAAAATGCTCCAGTAACAAAAAAAAAAAAAAAAAAAAAAAAAAAAAAAAGAGAGAGAGAGAGAGAGAAAAGTTACCCCAGGAGAAACAGACATTACAGGAAATAGGAGCAACTTCCAAAACCTCTAATATTTTCAGAGAGATTTGAGAATACACATCACACCCCCGATTACAAAAAAGAACTAATAGAGAAAGAGATAGTAGTCTTAGATATTTTTGAAATTGATTTTTGGAAATGTACTAAGATTTACTAAAATGGTTGTAAAATAAAGTTGGAGAAATGTCCCAGAAAATTAAGTAAAGAGATTAAAAGAATAAAAAAAGAATAAATCTGAAAGAATATATGGGAGGGTAAGATTAATTTAGGGGTCTAACAGCAACCTAATTAGAATCAAGAAAAATGTGGAAGGAAAGCCAACATATGGAATGGGAGAAAATATTTGCAAACAATGCAACTGACAAGGGTTTAATTTCCAGAGTATTCAAACAGCTCATATAACTCAATAATAAACAGACAAACAACTCAATCATAAAATGGGTAGAAGACATAAACAGACATTTCTCCAGTGAAGACATACAGATGGCCAATAGGCACATGAAAAACTGCTCAGTATCACTAATTATCAGAGAAATGCAAATCAAAACTACAATGAAGTTTCATCTCACACCAGTTAGAATGGTCATCATTAAAAAGTTCACAAATGATAACTGCTGGAGAGGGTGTGGAGAAAAGGGGACCCTCCTACATTTAGTGGGAATGTAGTCTAGCACAGCCACTGTGGAGAACAGTATGGAGATTCCTTAAAAAACTAAAAACAGACTTACCATATGATCCAACAATACAACTCCTGGGAATATATCTGAAGGAAACTAATTTGAAAAGATACTTGCACCCCAATGTTCACAGCAGCACTATTTACAATAGTCAAGACATGGAAGCAACCTAAATGCTCATTGATAGCTGACTGGATAAAGAAGATGTGGTGTCTATATAATACAATGGAATTGTACTACTTAGCCACAAATAATGAAATAATGCCATCTGCAGCAACATGGATGGATCTAGAGATTATTATACTAAGTAAAGTGAGCCAGAAAGAGAAAGAAAAATACCATATGGTATCTCTTATATGTGGAATCTAAAAAAAAAAATCACACAAATGAACTTATTTACAAAACAGAAACAGACTCACAGACGTAGAAAACAGTTACCAGGGGGAAAGGGAGTGGGGAGGGATAGACTGGGAGTTCAGGATTTGCAGATACTGACTACTACATATGAAATAGACAACAGGTCATACTGTATACCACAGGGAACTATATTCAATATCTTATAATAACCTAGACTGAAAAAATATGGAAAGGAACATATACATGTATGTATAACTGAATCACTATGCTGTACACCAGAAACTGGTACAACGTTGTAAATTGACTACACTTCAATTTAAAAAAAAAGATTAGAAGAATTTAATTTGGTCCTGCATGCAGTCTACATTTATGCAAGGAAAAAGGTAGAATATTTGGACTGAATCCTGACTTCATTGTTAAAAAAAGAGAGATATGCAAGGAAATGCAGAAGAAGGAGGACCATATAAAGAGAATTATTTAAGGAGATATATACCATGGAGTAGAAAGACATGAATTTTTTATAGGACTTACAAAAGCGAATTATAAAAGAACCAAACCAAGGCATACCATTATGAAATACCAACACCTTAAAAACAAAGGGAAGAACTTAAAAGCTACCAGAAAGAATTAAGAAACTGGTCACCTGTGGAGGAATGATAGCAAGAATAGGTTGAGACATCTTATCAGTAACAGATCTAGCCCTTCAAAATACAGAGTGAATCAGGACAACTACAGACACGTATGGCTGAGAAATTTTACTTTATGAACATGCATTTTGAGTGTTTTTCCTAAAATTTTCTTTATTTCTTTTATGTGTATGTCAATACATATATTTAAGATTTTTAAATGCAACTTATACACTCTAAAATGTTTATGTAATCACTGTCTTACTTTCTGTTTTTTGTTTTTTCCAACCACATCTCTCCTTCCTATCTATCCACATCACTGTCCTCAACCCTTTTGCATAATCCATTTTAATTACCTTGTATGTATTCTTTCTTAAATTCTCCATAAGCTTATAAATCCACTACCTATTTCTATAACCTACCCATATCTTGCAGAGTTTTTATTTATCATTTTATATTATAGTATTATATAATTTCTTTCCCTGGATTATAAACTGTCTTCTAAATCAAATTTGTCTTTAATACCTTGCAAAACATTCTCTAAGTCATTTAGTATGGTTCTAGTAGGTTTGTTTATTTATCAAATGTATATTATTGAACAGCACACACCCATTTTTAGGAAAATTCAACAGGATGAATTCCAGAAAAGCAGAGAAGTACAGTAATGACGAAGATGTGAAAATTAGAAACCAGTGGATCCAATTCTAGAAACATTAAAGGGAAACCCAAGTTGGCAGTCTGGCAACAATGACCATAGATTGGAACAGGTGATGATTACAGCTTATGGATAAGTGCATTGAATGACAGCAGTGTCACAAGGGATAGGAAAAGGAATTGAGAACACTCTGTTATAAGGTACCTTGCTGCAGATGAATTGGTATAAAATGTGTATTGCAATCTCTAGGCAACTACTAAAAACATTTAAAAGTATAATTGGTATGTTAATAGAAGATTAAGATGGAGTCATACAAAATGCTAAATTAAAGCTAGAGAAGGCAGAAGAGGGAAAGAGACAAAGAAAAAATACAATGAATAAAGAAGTTACAAACATGATAATATAATCCAATACATCAATAATTACTTTCAGTGTGAATAGTCTAAATACTCCAATTAAAATCAGAGATTGTCAAAGTGACAGAGAAAACAAGACCCAACTATATATTGTCAATAAGAAAAACTGTAAATATTAAGACACAGGTTAAGAATGGAGAAGGAGATGCTATTTTAACACTAATTGAAAGAAAGAGTAGCTATTTTATTTCCAGAGAAAAAAGACATTAGAACAATGAAGATTATCACAGAGAAAGAGAGCAGTACATATGATAAAGGGATCAGTTTTCAAAGAAGACATAACAATCCTTAATGTGTATTTACACATGATAAACACACAGCATCAAATTAAGGTAAAAATTGAAATAGAAAAATCCACTATTACAGTTGGATACATGGACAATCCTATTCTAGTCATTCATAGGTCAAGCAAGTAGAGAAACATTAAGAATATAGTTGACCTAAACATCACTACCAATCAATTTGATCTGTTTGATGGTTAGAACACTCCATCTAACAATAGCAGAATGCACATACTCCTCAGTACCATCAAGATAGAACACACTATTGGCTATAAAACAAATATTAAGTTTGAAAGAATAGAAGTCATAAAAATTATGTCTTTCAGACAAAAAGGAATTAACTACAAATCAATAACAGAAAGAGGTGGGAAATTCTCCAAATACTTGGAGATTTAAAAATACACTCCTATATAACACATGGGTCAGAGAAGTATCAAGAGAAATTTTAAAATATTTTGAACTGAATGACAATGAACCTACAACTAATCAAAATTTGTTGGATGTTGAAAAAGCAGTGATTATAAAGAAATATATTTCATTAAATGTACATTTAATAGAAAAGAAGAAAGATATAAAATCAATAATCTAAGTTTCTCTACTTTGGAAACGGGGGGAAGAAAAAGACCAACTTAAGCCTTAAAGCAATGGAAGAAATGAAGTAAAAGAGCAGAAATCAATGAAACTGGAAATAGGAAACAAAAGATAAGACTCCACAAAACCTAAAGCTGGTTCTTGGAAAAGATCAATAAAATTGATAAACTTCTATACAGACTAACTAAAGGAAAAAGAGAAATAAGACACAAATTACCAATGTCAGAAGTGAAAGTAGAATCATCACAACTGATTCTATGAATACTAAAAGTAAAACAAGGAATACTACGAGTAAGTCTATTCCCAAAATTTGATAACTTATATAAAATCGACCAAAGTCGAGAAGGATATAAACAACCAAAACTCACACAAGGAGAAATAGGTAATTTGAATAGGCCTATATCCATTAAAAATTGAATTAATAATTAATAACTTTGAAAAAAGTAAGCACTAAGGCCAGGTGGTTTCATTGGTTAATTATACCAAACATTTAAGGAAGAAATGATACCAATTATCCACAATCTTGTCCAGAAAATAGAAGCAAAGGAAACACTTCTTAATTTTTTCTATAAGCCGAGCACTACTGCAATATCAAAAGCAGATAAAGACAAACTACAGGCCAGATCTCTCATAAATACTGATGCAAAAATCTTCAAGATAATATTAACAAATTGCATCCAACATTGTAAAAAAATATATATATAGCGTGACCAAGTGGAATTTATTCCAAATATGCAAGGCTGGTTCAGTCTTCGAAATCAGTCAGTATAATCCACTGTATCACCAAGCTAAAGAAAAAAGTTAGATGACCATATCATTTGATGCAGAAAAGTCATTTGACAAAGTTCATCACTTTTTCATGTAAATCCCCTCACTCAGAAAACTAGAAATAGAGAAGAATATCTTCAAATTGAGAAAAAATATCTATTTAAAAAAACCCATATGTAGTATCATATTTACTTTTGAAAACCTGGACATCTTCCTAAGATCAGAAACAAGGCAAAGATGTACTCTTTTACCATTCCTATCAAACAATGTACTGGAAGGCACAGCTACTACAAAAAAAAAAAAAAAAGAGAGAGAGAGAGAGAAAAGGAAATTTAATGTACAGAGTTTGGGAAGGAAGAATAAAACTGTCTTTGTTTTCAGATAACATGATTGGCTTTGTAGAAAATCCCAAGGAATGCACACACACAAAAACATCTCCTGGGGCTAATAGGTAAGTATAGCAAGTTTGCTGGACACAAGGTTAATATACAATCAATTGCTTTTGTATATACTAACACTAAAAAATTGGAATTTGAAATGCAAGATGATGCCATTTACAATAGCATAAAAAATGTGAAATCCTTAGGTATGAATCTAACAAAATACATACATGCTCTATATGCAGAAAATTGTTCTAGAAAGAGAAGATTTGTACTTTGAAAAATAATATAATAGTAATTACTTTGATGTAAAATTTCAAATTATAAACAAAATGTTGAGCTGAGTGGTAAAGGGAAATTTGAATTAAATTATTTCTTTAAAATATGAAAAACTTGAACAATATTGTTTCAAATTTAATACTAAAGAATACAGAAATGTAAAGTTAAAATTATTTTGAAAAGTTGAAAGTGACCACTGGTTGAATGAAATCAGGCTCTATAAAACACTAAGAGATAAAAAGTAAACATAGCTTGCATTTTTACAGAGAAAAAAGAAAAACAATAGGAATTCTAAAAGCTAAAACAGAAAAAATATACATAATTTAAGCCACTAAATGTAAAAAAAAAAATCAAAAAAATGGGCAGAAGACCTAAATAAGCAATTTTCCAATAAAGACATACCGATGTCCAATAGGCACGTGAAAAAATGCTTAATTTTGCAACTTATCAGAGAAATGCAAATCAAAACTACAGTGAGGTATCACCTCACACCAGTCAGAATGGCCATCATTAAAAAGTCCACAAATTACAACTGCTGGAGAGGGTGTGAAGAAAAGGGAATCCTCCTACAGTTAGTGGGAATGCAGTCTAGTACAGCCATCATGGAAGACAGGATGGAGATTCCTTAAAAAACTAAAATAGACTTATCATATGATCCAGCAATCCTATTCCTAGGCATATATCTGGAGAGAACTCTAATTCAAAAAGATATATGCACCCCAGTGTTCATAGCAGCACTATTTACGATAGCCAAGACACGGAAACAACCTTAATGGCAATCAACAGATGACTGGATAGAGAAGTTATGGTATTGTTATATAATGGAATACTATTCAGACATAAAAAAGTAAACTAATGCTATTTGCAGCAATATGGATGGACTTGGAGATCATCATTCTAAGTGAAGTAAGCCAGAAGGAGAAAGAAAAATACCATATGATATCACTCACGTGTGTAATCTAAAAAAAAAAAATGACACAAATGAACTTATTTACAAAACAGAATTGGAATCACAGACATAGAGAATGAACTTATGGTTACCAGGGGGTAAATGGGGTGGGAAGGGATAAATTGGAAGTTCAAAATTTGAAGATACTAACCACTATATACAAAATAGATAAACAACAAGTTTCTACTGTATACCACAGGGAACTATATTCAATATCTTGTAGTAACCTATAATGAGAAAGAATATGAAAAGGAATATATTTATGTATATGTATGACTGAAACATTATGCTGTACACCAGAAATTGACACAACATTGTAAACTGACTATACTTCAGTAAAAAACCCACTAAATGTAAATGAAAAATGATATTGAAAGGCACAGGATCAAAATAGAATCCAACAAGAGACACATGAAAGACAAAGTGACACAAAATTTGTTAAAATCAAAGATAAGCAAGTTATAAATGACAAATGCTGGAGAGGCTGTGGAGAAAAGGGAACTCTCTTACACTGCTGGTGGGAATGCAGTTTGGTGCAGCCACTGTGGAAAACAGTATGGAGATTCCTCAAAAGACTAGGAATAGACTTACCATATGACCCAGGAATCCCACTCCTGGGCATATATCCAGAAGGAACCCTACTTCAAAACAACACCTGCACCCCAATGTTCATAGCAGCACTATTTACAATAGTCAAGACATGGAAACAGCCTAAATGTCCATCAACAGATGACTGGATAAAGAAGATGTGGTATATTTGTACAATGGAATACTGTTCAGCCATAAAAACGACAACATAACGCCATTGGCAGCAACATGGATGTCCCTGGAGAATGTCATTCTAAATGAAGTAAGCCAGAAAGAGAAAGAAAAATACCATATGAGATCGCTCATATGTGGAATCTAAAAAAGAAAAGAAAAGAAAAAGACAAATGAACATAAATATAAAACAGAAACAGACTCATAGACATAACATACAAACTTGCAGTTGCCAGAGGGGAAGGGAGCAGGAAGGGACAGACTGGGGGTTTGAAATTTGTAGACACTGACAGGCATATATAGAATAGATAAACAAGATTATACTATATAGCACAGGGAAATGTATACAAGATCTTGTGGTAGCTCATGGTGAAAAAGAATGCGACAATGAATGTTCATGTATAACTGAAAAATTGTGCTCTACAGTGGAAATTGGCACAACATTGTAAACTGACTATAGCTCAATAAAATAAAATTTTAAAAAAGAAAAAAGATAAGCAAATTATGGTATTCAAATATAAACAAAACAAAAAAATAAAGATACTCATATCCATTTCAAAGCAAAACTCAAGAAACAATAGGACAAATGTTTTATCAATACCAAGAAACAATTCACCTGTAGTTTATAACTCTTGACATATTCCAAAGATGATCAAAATATACATGCTTTGGATAAATTGACAGTGATTTATTATTTAATCCTGTGACCTAAAAACAGAACACACCATTTTTTCCCCAATGTCCTTTAAATGCACATCAGAATGGATCATAATGCCAACCACAAAAGAAATCTTAATAAGCTATAATCAGATGCTAAATAGGCTGCATGTTAAAGAAAATAAGCCACCCAGAGATATTATAAAATAGAACAAAAAATAATTGTTGGGTCAAAGATATTTTGTGGTTAGAGGAAACTTGAAATAAAAAGTAGAAGAAAATAGAAAATAGTAAAATGAGAATGAGTAAAGATGGCTTAGCATTAGCAAATTTCTTTACATAAATTGTTACATCAACAAACAAAAGGAGAAAAAAGTATACAAATATATCTGTAAATAATTTTAAAAGGGAATTTGTTGACTTAACAGCTATTTTTATAAAAACTACATGAAACACACAGATGCTTAACACAAATATAAAGTCCCCCAAAATAACAAATATTATAGTAAACATTAAAATGATGAAATAATTTAAATAGAAAAAACCAAGAATGCCTACCATTTCCATAATTGTTATATATATGCATATATTTTAGAAGTTTTGGGTATTGCAGTAGGATAAGAAAATGAAGTCATTGGTATAAATACTACTGTAAAAAAATACACAAAATTTACAGATTTTATTTGGAACATCATAAATTGTAAAGAAATAAAATGATACTTCAAACAACAGCAAATATGCATATATTTATAAATGTCTGAAAAGTATGGACCTATATGAAGAAAAATTATAAAATCTTATTTGAAGGAAATTAAATAAAATCTAAATATACAGAGATATATAAGGTGCCCCCAATGAAGAAAGCATAGTAATTTAAAAATGTCAGTCCTTCTAAAATTATCATAAAAATGTGGTACACTTGCAACTTTTAATCCCATTGAAACTGAATAAAGTTTTATAGAAACATACATGACAGAATAAATATCTGAGTCAAGCCAAGAAAAAAACATAAAAAGAATGTAGGTAGAGGAAGATTTAATAGATTTAAATGTAAAAAAAGCAATCCAGACATTAAAAGACAATGTAGAAAAATATTTTCAACACATAAGACAAAAGGTTAATATATCTGATGTACAAAGATTCCAGCCTACTGATAAAATATGACAAATAACTCCAAAGAAAATGAACTTGAATAGGCAGCTTAGGGAAGAGAAAATGAAAATGTCTAATAAACATATGAATATAAACAAACTAAAACATCAATGAGAAACCATTTCTCACCCATTAGACTGGCAAACATAACTTTGTAAAAGACACTGCAGCGTGGGAGAAGATTCAGAGAAACATTCGTTCATTGCTGGCATGAGTATGAATTGCTAAAGCCTTTTCAGAAAAGATCTGGCAATATCTACTAAATTTTAAGACGCACTACAGATTGACCCAGTAGTCAGTCCTACTTTTGGAATCTATCTTGTGGAAATAAAAATACCAATATGCATTTTACAGAAATAAAAGCTCCAGACATTTCAGTGGCTCCCATTTTCCCCAGAGTAAAAGCTAAGTCCTTACATGGTTCAGATGACCTGAAATGATACACCCCTTCTCTCTTTTCCTCTACCTCACTGCTCTCTGGCCACAGCCTTCTCTTTGCTGTTTCTTTACACCAGGCACACTACAGCTCTAGGAACATGGTGCTGACTCTCTCCTCTGGGTGATAAGTTCTTTGCCCAGAAATCCACACAGTGAACTAACTCCCTCATCTCTTTAAGGTCCTTGCTCCACATCACCTTCTCAATGAGGACTGGTTTGACCAATCTACTGAAAATCACAACCATAGCCTACCACCCTTACCTGAATACTCCCAACCACCTAATCTGGCTCTTTTTTTTTGTCCATGTCCTTATTACTCCCTAACATACTAAAGTAATCAATTACTTATTTTATGTAGTGTTTATTGTCTTCTTCATTGACTATTCACTGATTGTCTACTCCCAAAGTACACATGCCATACTATAGGAATTTTGTCTGGTTTTTCCCTTAATTTTCCTGGAGTCCCTGATACACACAAAGCACTAATAAATATTTATTGATAGATGCCCATAAGTACAAAAGTTTTTATTGAACACTGTGGGGGTTTTTTTTGTAGTAAAGTATACAACAATAACAATATAACACTGACCCCTAAATCTGAAAACAACCAAATTGTCCATTAAGTAGAATGGTTGAGTAAATTATGGTAAATACACATTGCTGGAATATTACATATCTATTTATTTCTAATAATTTGGATGGAAGGGCATTAATTTATTAATGAATAATAAACAAGTTCATATTAATATATTATGACTCAATTTTTATATAAACCCAAAGTAACAAAATCTTTTACTTGTGTGTAAAGTTTAGAACAAATGTTGGGAAAGGCATGAGATGCTACATCGCAGCCTGTTAACACTGGCTTAGTGAAGAGTGTCAGAGTTACCCCCAGGTCCCTTCAGATCCTTATTTTATCATTTTTTGGTAACATCAGAGGAAGTAGAAATAATAGAGGCAACAGAGTAAGACTTCACGGTAAGTATATTTACTACTCTTGCAGCTTATAAGATAACAAACTTCTATAAAACAACTAACTGGAAAACTTAGAAATTTAAAAGTTGTTTTTCCAAATTCAAATATAAACATAGTCAAAATTATAAAATATTTAGGAATAAATTTAACAAATGGAAGATAAGATTTATGTGCCAAAACTACAAAACATTGCTAAGAAAAATTAAATATTGAAATAAATAGAAACATTCTGGAAGACTCAATGTTTCTATTTTTATTTTTATTTATTTATTTTGAGGGGATGGCAGTTAGGTTTATTTACTTATCTTGACAGAGATACTGGGGATTGAACCCAGAACCTTGTGCATGTTAAACATGCACTCTACCACTGAGCTATATCCTTCCCCTCCAATACTCAATGTTTTTAAGATGGCAATTCTCCCCAAACTGATCTATAGATTCAATCAATTCCTATCAAAATCTTAGCAGGCCTTTTTGAAAGAAACTGATTAGCTGATCTTAAAATTTATATGGAAATGCAAAGGACCCAGAATTGTAAAAATAATCTCCTCCTCTCTTAGAGTAATGGAAATAAAAACAAAAATAAACAAATGGGAACTAATTAAACTTAAAAGCTCTTGCACAGTAAAGGAAACCATCAACAAAATGAAAAGACAACCTATGGAATGAGATAAAATATTTGCAAATGATGCAACTGACAGGGGCTTAATTTTCAAAATATACAAACAGCTCATATAGTTCAATATCAAAAAACAAATAACCCAACCAAAAAATGGGCAGAAGGCCTAAATAGACACTTCTCCAAAGAAGAAATACAGCTGGCTAACAGGCACATGAAAAGATATTAAACATTGCTAATTATTAGAGAAATGCAAATCAAAACTACAATGAGGTTTCACCTCACACTGGTCAGAATGGCCATCATCAAAGTCTACAAATAATAAATGCTAGAGAGGGTGTGGAGAAAAGGAAACCTTCCTATTCTGCTGATGGAAATGTAAACTGGTGCAACCTCTACGGAAAACAGTATGAATGATCCTTAAAAAACTAAAAACAGAGACCTGAATGGACACCTGATTGAATCCTTGAGAACAAACAAATAATAGAATAAGAGCTGGAAAGTAAGTAACTCTTCAAAAAACCTTAGAAGAAATAGATGGAATTTTAAAAGACTATTGTCCTTAGTAGTAGAAAGACAATATTGAATTCATTTCACAAAAAGAATGGTATAAAAAAGAAGCAATTTTTCACTACTGGGCATAAATCCAGAGAAAATATAATTTGAAAAAACACACCCACCCCAGTGTTCACAGTGGCACTATTTACAATAGCCAAGACATGGAAACAACCTAAATGTCCATCAACAGATGATTGAATAAAGAAGATGTGATATGTATATATACTGGAATATGGGATACTACTCAGTCATAGAAAGAATAAAATAATGCCATTTGTAGCAACATGGATGGACTTGGAGATTGTCATTCTAAGTGAAGTAAGCCAGAAAGAGAAAGAAAAATACCATGATATTGCTTATATGTGGAATCTAAAAAAAGACACAAATGAACTTATCAAAACAGAAACAGACTCACAGACATAGAGAACAAACTTACGGTTACCAGGGGGTAAATGGGGTGGGAAGGGATAAATTGGGAGTTCAAAATTTGCAGATACTAACTACTATATATAAAATAGACAACAAGTTTCTACTGTATAGTACAGGGAACTATATTCAGTATCTTGTAGTAACCTATAATGAAAATGAATATGAAAACAAATATATGTATGTATATGAATGACTGAAACATGCTGTACACCAGAAATTGACACAATATTGTAAACTGATTACACTTCAATAACAAAGAATGCAAAAAGGTAGCAATTTTTAAAAAGAGCTTTTGGAAATTTAACATATGATACCAGAAATTTAAAAATCATTAGAACGAATGAGCAACCTGAGAAAATTTCACAGATAGTAGATTCAAAAGAAAAAAATACAAACATTTGTCTCAAAACCCTGAAAATCAAGAAGCCTATAGAGGCTCAACCTGGGAGAGCTAATATCCAACTATCAGGAATTCCAAAAAGATAGGAGAAAGCAGAAGGGAGGAAATTACTGAATAAATATTACAAGTAAAATTGTGTGAATTGAAATAAGTAGGTTTCCATCTGAAAGGGCCCTGGAGTACTCAGAACAATGAGTAAAACCAACACTCACTAAGGCAAACCATCATCAAATCTCAGAAATCAAAGGATTGAAGAGAAGAACCAGAAAGTCTCAGAGAGGCAAAACAGCGACATACAAAAAAATAAAAAATAAAAAAGGATGAAGAATCAGAATGGCACAGAAGAGATCAAGATGGCATAGTAGAGGGACTTGAAGCTCACCTCCTCTCACAAATGCATGAAAGATACATCTACATGTGGAATAACTCTAACAGAATATCTACTGAAAGCTTGTGGAAAATCTCATACAACCAAAGCTGTAAGAAAGATCCTCATGTCACTGCACTGGATGAAGGGAAAAGAAGAGGAATTGGGATGGGATATGCACCCCTGGGAGGGAGCTGTGAAAGAGGAGAGGTTCTCTCACCCTGGCAACCTCCTTCACCAGCTAGGAGGTCAGCTAGAACACATAGGAAGCTTCAGAGGCTTGAGAGAAAAGTGTAGAAGCTGGCCTGCCACCCCTTATGGTAGAAAGACACCAGCACAGATGGTCCTTGCCATGTGGCCTTTACTTCCCTGCGTGTGCAGCAACTGAGTGCTGAAACTCAGGCTTCTGCAGACAGACACAGGGAGCGGATTTGGTTTGGGTGCACAGGGACATCCTTAAGGGTCTGGAGTGTGGCCCAGGCCACAGCTGGGGGTGCATGCAGGATGGAGAGTGGGCCCACCATAGGAGCCCCATTGTCAATGAAGGAAGGGAGGGGTGTGAATCTGCCATAGCAGCCTCATTATCAGTGTGCTCACAGTGGGGTTCAGCTCCAGACACTAGGCTTTGCAAATTTTGTGGGCATGCACCCACAGAGGCAGGGCTGAAATCTGAGCTGATTACTGGTGCTTCCCAGTGGAGGTAGCCGCCAAGGGCAGTGCCAGCAACAGTGATTTTTGTGGGCATGCATACTGGGTGGCAGGCAGTGTCACAGAGTTGCACATTCCTGTGGGAAGCTCCTGGGCAAGAACATACAGCAGCTCCTTTTCCAGAGGGAGCAATCCAGTCCTGCCTACCTCACGTTGCATCTAGAGCCAGATCTGGTGGCTTCTACTCCAGTTGTGAAGCAGACCCTGCCCCAATAGGGTTGCAACTACCACAGAGCAAAGAGGAGGCCCCATCCAACATCCAGTGCAGGCTCTAGTCACCTCAACACCAAACACATGCCCTAACAAGGGAACAACGGCCAGCACACACTGAGAAAAGATGGGGCAAGCCCTCATACAAAAAAGAACCCTCATACCAAAATATTAGACTCATACTATGTACACAGGATCATTCCCACATACTTCAAGACCACAGTAGATAACTATTTCTTCTAAATTCATCAAGTCAGAGAAATATAAGCAAAATGAAAAGACAGAGGAATTACATCTAATTAAAAGAAAAAGCAGAATCCCCTGAAAAAACAAACAATGAAACAGACCTCTGCAGTCTACTAGACCCCAAGTTCAAAAAGGAGGTAATAAAAATACTGAAGGAATTAAGAAAGACTATTGATAGAAATGCAGATCACTGTAATAAGGAACTAGAAACACGAAGAGGTGCCAATAAAAATGAGACAACTCAATTGCCAGATGAAAACTGAGCTAAATGCAATAAATAGCATTTAGACAAATACACTAATAATTAGCATTAAATAATGCAGAAGAATGAATAAATGAGCTGGAAAATGGAGTAACAGAAATAATACAATCAGAGCAACACACAGAAAGACAAATGAAATAAACAAACAAACAAACAAAAAAACAAGATCTATGGGACAATATAAAGCTTGCCAATCTACACATGGTGGAATCCCAGAGGAGAAGAAAGCAAATAGGAGATCAAAATGTATTTGAAGAAATTATGGCTGAAAACTTCCCAAATCTAAAGAAGGAAACTGATAAGCAGATACAGGAAGCATGGAGGATCCCTCAAAAAATGAATCCAAACAGATCTACTCCAAGAGATATCATAATTAAAATGGCAACAGTTAAAGATAAAGAGGGTTCTAAAGGCAGCAAAAAACAAAAACAAAAACAGAAAACAAACAAACAAAAAACCAAAGTCAGTTATAAGAGAAGTCCCATAAGGCTAACAGCTGATTTCTTTACAAAAACTTTGCAGGTCAGAGGGAGTGGCAAGATCTATTCAAAGTCCTGAAAGGGAAAAACCTGCAACCTAGGATACTCTATCCAGCAAGACTATCTTTTAGAATAGAAGGAGAGATAAAGAATTTCTCAGACATGCAAAACTAAAAGAATATAGCAAAATCACACCCATCCTAAAAGAAATATTAAAAGGTCTCCTCTAAATAGAAAAAAAGTGAGAATCTATAGGAAAGGGAAAAATCACAATAGGAAAGGTATAGATAGATAGATAGATATAGATATCTATATATAATATAGATAAATATAGCTATAGATTGAAGATCACTTAAATAAGTCAATACACAAATTAAAAAAAATTTTAAAAATCTGTGAAAGCAATTATAACTACAATGAATGGCAAAAGGATAAAATAAGGATGTAAAATAGAACATCAAAATCACAAAACATGGAGGAAGGGGTAAGAAAGTGTAGCTCTTTTAGAATGTGAGTTTATATGACTATCAGTCTAAAGCAAGTAGATACAGTTATGGGTGAACACTCTTGAAGCCAGGGTAACCACACAAATCAAAAACATACAACAGATTCACAAAAACCAAAAAGAAAGAAACTCGAGCATAATACAAAAGAAAACCATCAAACTACAAAAGGAAAAACAAAAACGGAACAAAGAAGAAATCCAAAATCAACCAGAAAACAGGGTTTATAATGGCAATAAATACTTACTTATCAATAATTACTTTAAGGATCAATGGATCAAATGGTCCAATCAAAATACATAGAGTGGCAGACTGGATAACAAAAAAGAACCTACAATGTGCTGCCTACAAGAGACCCACCTTAGGCTGAAATATGCATATGGATTGAAAGTGAGGGGATGAGAAAAGGTATTTTGTGCAAATGGAAATGACAAGAAAGCAAGGATAGCAATACTCATATCAGACAAAATAGACTTTAAAACAAAGGCCATAAAGAAAGACAGAGAAGGACACCATATAATGATAAAAGAATCAATACAAGAAGAGGATATCACACTCATTAACATATATGTACATAATATAGGAGCACCTAAATGCATAAAACAAGTACTAACAGACATAAAGGGAGAAATTGATGGGAATACAATAATAGTAGGAGACTGACATCAATGGATAGGTTTTTCAGACAGAAAATCAGTAAGACAATAGAGATCCTAAATGACGCAATAGAACCGTTAGATTTAATTGATATCTACAGGACACTACACCCAAAAAGAAACAGAATACACATTTTTTCCCAGTGCACATGGGACATTCTCTAGTATAGACCACATACTAGGACAGAAACAAACCTCAATACATTTAAGAGGATAGAAATTATTTCAAGCATCTTTTCTAACCATAATGGCATGAAACTAGAAATCAACCACAAAGAGAAAAATGAGGAAAAAACAATTACATGGAGTCTAAATAACATGCTACTAGAAAACCAATGGGCTAATGATGAAATCAAAGAGGAAATTAAAAACAAAAAAACGAAAAAAACCTCAAGACAAATGACACTGAGAACAATCACACAAAACCTATAGGATGTAACAAAAGTGGTCCTATGATACAGACATTTCTCAAAAAACAAGAAAAAATCCCAAATAAACATCTAAACATTAGAACATTTCCTCAGACTATATACACACACAGACACACACACACACACAAACTCAGAAGGGCTTAAAGATTTAAATATAAGACATGACACCTTAAAACTAGGAGAAAGCACAGGCAAAACATTCTCTGATATAAATCACAGCAATTTTTTCTTAGATCAGTCTCCCAAAGCAAAATAAATAAAAGCAGAAATGAACAAAAGGGACCTATTCAAACTTACAAGGTTTTGTATAGCAAAGGAAACCATAAACAAGATGAAAAGACAGCCTATGAGAGAATATTTGTAAGCAATCCACAAGGGCTTAATTTCCAAAGTATACAAAGAGCTCATACAACTCAATGTCAAAAAAAAAAAAAAAACAATCAAAAAATGGTCCGAAGTTTATAATCATTAAGCTGAAATGAACTCTCAGTGGTGTTCAGTGATCCTACATCTTGCTGTTCATTTCACTTTTTCCCCACATTTTCCTTCACTGAGTGACTGTTTTACAGCTTCTCTATTCTCAAAGTCTAACCATCCCTTCTCTCCCTCCCTTTCTCCCCTCATAACTGGTAACACAGAAGCAACCAGAAGAGTGTAACTGTGTCCCCCTACCAAGGAATACAACAGCCTACCTACATCGGTACCCACTGGACTTCCCTCCCATTACAGTGCAGAGAATGCCTTGCTTCAGTCTAAGGGCAACCCGCCCACTTGGGCACTGCTTTCTATCACCTCTCCTCGACCTAGGCACAATCAGTACAAAACTGCTCCCTCTCACTCCTGTCTCATCAAATTTTCTTCTCTATTGGAATATTCCTATAACCATACAGCTTGGCTCAATATTATCCATTTAAAAAATCTCCCTACACCCCACTCCCCATTCATATACCTCTCCTATTCTGTTTCTTTTTTGAAATTGTTGTCCATATTCTCTGTCTTCACTTTCTCACCTCTCAATCTGTCTTAAATTTATTCAAGTTTTATCCCTACCAATAATATTCCGGGTTTATGTCTTCCCAGACCTCCACACTGCCAAATCCAAAGACCAATTCTCAACCCGCCTCTTACTCCAACCCTCAACCTCTTGTTGTTTACTTCTCCCTTATGAAAATGTTTTCTTCATTTGGCTCCTGAGATGCTATGCCTTTGTGGCTTTCCAGCTCCCTCCCTGGCTATTCCCGCTCTTCCTGCACATACGAGACTGCCTCAGGGCCAGTCCTCTTACCTCTTCTACATCTGCACTCCTTTACCATGTAATCTTATTTGCTTCCATGGCTTTGAATGCCAGCCGTGCATGGACAATTGCGAAGTGTGCATCTCTACCCTACATCTCTCCCCTGGACTCTGGATTTTAATTCAGTCATCTCCAATTTAATGACACTGGTAGGCTTTTTACACTTAGCCAGGTAGGACCTGATTGCTGATCTTCTGAGTCACCTCTTGAAACTTGCTCATCCCCTAATTTTTCCACATATAGGATTTAGTAAATACATATAACATTTATTAAATGCTAACCATCATTCCAAGCACTTAACATATATTAACTCATTGAACTCTGACAGCACTTATGAGGTATATGTTTACTATCCCATTTTATAGATGAAGAAACAGAGGTACAGAGATGTTAAGCAATTTCTCCAAGGCCAAATAACTATTGAAGAACAGGCTTTGTACCAGAGTTCAGGACCTTTAATCACTACACAATATTGCCTTCAATTTCTTTGGCCAAAACCTTTGCAGTCTTCTAAGCACCTCTCTTCCTCCATTTTAGCATTTTATCCATTTTCAAATGTCCCTGGCTCTACCATAGAAATATATCCAGTATCCCAACACTTTTCTTTATATCCATTGCACCAATCTGGTCCCAACTACCATCATCTCTTGCCTGGGCTACTGCAGAGAACTTAAAGGGAGAGAGTTGAAAGCTCTGAAAGGGATGGTCATCTGGCTTTGGGATCTGCCATCTTTTTGTCCCCTGAGAGCACTTGTAAATTCTAGACACAGCTAGAAACTGAGAGTCTGGACGTGGCACAGGCAGAAGGCCATGGCTGGAAGACAGAGAAACTAGCAGAACTTTTGATGGTCATTTGAAGTTGGAGTGCAAAGCAAGAGACCTCAGGGAAATTAAAAACTTGATTGGTTTCCTCAAGAACTTTTTTCAGTTCTACAGCTGCATGAAGCAAGAGGCTGAAAATATGACAAAACCTTTGAAAAGCATGCAATCGAGAAAACTTGACTGCAGTCTCTCAGTTGAAGGCCCTGGGCATCCTCATCTGGGATCAGTGCAAAACAGAGGGATAGTAAATCTTATCAAAAATGCAAGCTAATCTTGAGTTATCTCATGCCTGATTGTGCAATGTAGTCTGCCTCATTATTTCACTTGCCTAGCAGAGGAAAGGGGAATCACTCTTATGTCAAAGAGAACAATGTTTGGAGGCCCTATGTCTTGCATACACAATGTCTGACATTCGATCAAAAGTTAACAGACATGTCAAAAATTAGCACTATAAGACCAAACCAAGAGAAAAAATGATCATGGAAACAGATGCAGAGATAATCCATAAATTGGACTTAGCACACAAAATCTGTGATTAAAATGGACAAGAAAATGGACAAAATGGTGGACAAAATAGAAAATTGAATAATTCCACCAGAGAATGGGAACCTACAAAAAATAATCAAATGGACTTTTTAGTTCGGAAAAATACAAATTTTTAAGTTAAACTCAATGGAAGGATTTAAAAGACAAAATTAGTGAATTGGCTAACTAGAAGACAGATCAATAGAAGATATCCAACGAAAGTACAGAAATTTAAAAAATGGAAAAATATGAAAGGAATACATAAGAAACAGTCAAAAGTCTAATATAACCTGTTTCTGAATCCTAAAAAGAAAGAGGAGGAAGCTGGGGGGAGGGCAGAAGAAATAATGGCTAAGGATTTTCCAAAATGGATAAAAGTCATCAATTCACAAATTCAAGCAACTGTGAAAACACTAACAAGATAGATGCAAAACAAAAACAATCAAAAAAACAAAACCAACCCAAAACAAATGTAGACTCATTACAGTACAAATGCTAACAGAAAAATCTTAGAAGCCATCAGAGAAAAACTTCATGAGCCACAATCAAACGTTAAGCCATAAACTTTGAAAAATGGCAGTTAATCAATCAATCACTCAATTTCTGGTGTGATGGGGCAAGATTCAAAACACCTCAATCTCCCCCAATTCCCACAAGCAATACAGCTTTCTGTTGAAAAAACTTGAGTTGGAAAAGGCATTTAAAAATATTATTAATCCTCAAGGAGATGAAACCATGGTGAGGATTTGCCAGGCAAAAGCAAAAGGGAAGGAGAAACCAGAGAGGTAAGCAGAGCACAGACACAGTTTTGACTTGAGGGCTTTGCTGATCCCAGAGAATCAGGACCTCAGGTTTGACAGCCTTAAGAGGTGGGAGGGACAGAAAAAAAGCCTAGAGTCCGCAAAGGGTGGAGAGCCCAGTGGGAGCCCAGATCCTGACCATGACATCTTCATATGAGAATAAAGTGGAGGGAACAGCTCTGGATTTACTTAATTGCATTCCCAGTTAAATCACCTGGGTTCCTCCAGGTTCTCTCAGACACGGGACTTGTGTTAAAGAATTCCTACGCTGGTGTGCCCTGAGGCACCTGGATGTAGCAAACAGAAATCCTTTCCAAAGCCTACTGCCTTCACTGCAGTCCCAAATTTACCTATAAATGACTTTTTCCGAATACAATGTTAGCACACAGTCAAAGATAACCAGCTATATAAACAAAATAATCTTTGTGAAGAGAGTGTGGAAAGGAACAATAGTAACTTTATCGTGGAAAAGCCTGGAAAACGCCACTTACACCAAATGATCAAGGTCAACATCCTTGGTGTTAAGTCAGGTTGACGTGTCCCCTGATGTGATGTGAGGAGAAGGACATTTTCACCTTAACTACAGTCTAATCATGAGAAAGACGTCAAGACGAACCTGAATTGACAGATTCTACAAAATGCCTGATCAGTACTCTTCAAACCGTCAAGGTCATGAAAGGAGAGGAAAGACTGAGAAACTGCCACAGACCAGAAGAAAACAGGTAACAGGATGGCTGGATGCAATGTGGCGTCCTGGACTGAATCCTGGAACAGAATATGGACATTGGTGAAAGTGAAAAAAAAAAAAAAAAACCTGGGCTTCAGTTAATGGTGATGTACCATTATTTTCAGTTTTGACAAATATACCACAGTCACGTAAAAGGCTAACACCACAGGAAATGAAATTGGGTGTTTCTATATAATTACGGAAACTTCTGACGATCTTTGCAACTTCTCTGTAAATACAAAATTATTCCCAAACTGAAAGTTTATTTGAAAAGAAGAAACTCTGTGAGTGAGAACTGGCAGAAACAGAAAAAAGGGCCACAAACACCTCATATGTTGAAAGTATCAGATGCCAACTATAAAACTTCTTTAATCTGCATAAGGCTTTTTATCAAAAAAGAAAACGTATAGCAAGCATCATCCATATTTGCGCAATGATAAAAGTTTTCCCTTTGGGATAGGAATCAAGATACAGATGGTTACTACATTACTATCTACCATACACAAACTGCTAGCCCACACAGTAAGGTAAGAAAAAGAAGCAGGAAGTATAAAAATTAGATTGGAAGTAACAAAATTGTCATTATGTATACATTATGTAAATATATATATATACACACACACACACAAAATATATATCTCCATTCAAGTTATTAGAATTTTTTAAAGTTTGCTGAAGTTTCAATGTATTTTTATATCTTCATAACAAGTAGCTAGTTTGAGTTATCTGGATATAATTGCATGAAGATCTTGAGTATCTATGAATAAATCTATCAGAAGGAGCCCAAGACCTCTGGGCAGAAAAGTTTAAATTTTATTAGAAAATATTTTAAAATTAATAATATACATATTCCATATTAATGAGATAGAAGACACAATATTATAAAGATGTCAATTCTCTTCAAATTGAGCTGTAGATTCAATGCAATCCTAAAGAAAATCTGGACAAGCGTTTGACAAACTGATTTGGCGATGGAAAGGGCCAACACACTTTGGAAGAAGAAAAGAATGTGGGAAGGTTTACTCCACCAGTTATCAAGCAAGCTTTCACATGAAGCTGCTGTCATAATGAAAGTGTAGAGATGAAAAAGGAGAGGCTGTCATAGGTCAATGGCAGAGAAGAGAGGGCACAGAAACAGACCCTGCACACATGGCCTCTTGGCTAATGAGAAAGGTGGCTTTGCAGATCAGTAGGGGAATGAATGGTTTAACCGTTTAAAGAATACTCAGAAAAAAATTGGTACGAATGAAAATAGAGGCTTCACACTGTAGATCAGACGGGGAGCAATCTGGTCTCAGATAAGACAGGAAATTTGAAAGAAAAAAAAGAACCCCAAAACTCATTCAGCTTAAAACTGGGGCATGATGGGAGAGCTGCCCAGGTAAGCCTGAGAGATATGGCTTAAAATCATGGCCGGCATGTGAACAAGGAAGCAAAGCAACACTGAAACCAAACTGCAAACAGAAGCAGTCTGGAAGGATAGCTCAGAGAACGAAGAAAACATCCCCGGAACACATAATGTCACATAAAAACCTTAAAAAATAAAGCAAGAGCGTGAAGTGGGATGATAAAATAAGAAAATGTGGTTTAAAATGGAGTTGGAAGAGCTTCAGAAACAAATTAAGATTCCCTCCCCAAATAAACACAATCAACTATTTTTGAAAAACAAGAAATCAAAAACTACTAAAAATTAAATGCCGTACGGAAAAGTTTGAGACAACCATTGTGAACAGAAAGTAAAAACCTAAAGAGATGAAAATTTAGGGACATAAAAGCTGTGGATCACTATGCTGAACACCAGAAACATGCTGCTGGAGGGTAGGTGGTGAATAGGGAATGCATAATGTGTTTCTTCTCCATTAAAAAAATCTAAAAATTTAAAATATTAAGCAGTGTTATTTCTGACCCATCACTAGAGAAAAAGAGGGGATTTCTAGCCTTTTCCTTGTGGAGGAAGAACTGATTCCACAACAGAAAATAAAGAAAAATGAAACTACTCCGCCTGTGCCAGCCCTTTGCAGTTCGGGGCCTTTCTCTTCCCACCAGGATGGCTGGAGGAGGAGCCCAGGCTCCCAGCCAGAGGCAGGAACAGCGCCAGGGCTGACAGAGGCCCGGCCACAGGACAGGTAGGCGCCCCCACCACCCACGGTTGGAAAGCAAGTCTGAATTTTTTATTTTCTAAACTATGTGAAGGTAGAGCTGACCTTAGCGTGCTCAGGGGTCACGAGGAAATAAATCCTTGCCCCAAAGCCTGATGGAGAGCAGGCGCCTCCCGCAGGCCAGCCGGCTGAGCCGCGGCTGCGAAACACAAGTCACGGCTCATGGGCGCTGCGGCAGCGGGACTCGGCCGGCAGCTGCCCCGCCGCAGTTTAAAACCTGGTTTCCTCCTTGTCTCATTACAGATTCCTGCCCTTCACTTACTGCAGGCGAGAGATCCTGTACATTAGGTGTAAAGTGAAGTGAAATGCAGAGGCCAAAGGACGGCCGCTGAAGCAGCGGCGCGGCCAGAGGGAAAGGCGGGAGCAAGCGGGGACAGACTGACCTGGAGCTGAGCTCCCTGGCACCGGCCATCTTCCCGCCCCAGCCCGGCCTGCGCCTCCGAGCCCTCCGGTCGGCCCAGCCCGGGGCCCGGGAGGCTGCCTGAGCCCTGCGCAGGAAGTCTGCTCTTCGACTGACCCACACAGGGCTCCGCCCAAGCGGCGAAAAGGGAAGTGAAAGTATCTGCCCGCGAGCTGTGCTGTGCAGACGCGGGCTCCCTCCTCCCACAGCTCCGCGGAGCTTCCTGCCCTCCTGACTTGTGGGCCCCGGGATGGAAGACGGGGAGTGACAGCCAGGGCCTGGAGGGCAGGGAGGAGGACTGGGGAGGAGCAGGGCCGGCCTCCAGGGGCCCACTGTTTGTGCAAAGGTAACAGCGACATCTGTGTGACCCCTGCTGTCCTCAGTCTCCTGCCCTCTCTGCGGTTCAGAGTTTAGTACAGGGTCAGGGGTAAAGTCTCTATTTGCCCTGTCCTCTTATGGAGATGGCTGGGGGGGGGGGGGGGGAGAAAGAAGGTCAAAGCTTCTCTCTGGCCTGTGGGAGGGCCTGAACCCGTCAGAGTTACGTCCCAGCGTATGGACACGGGGCAGGAGAGAGTCCAAATGCTCAGCTTTGTAAGCTGGGGAGAATGTTCGTAGCATTCCTGGAACTCAGCCAGAGGTAAGAGAGAAATCGGCAAGGTCCTGGGGCCAGAGGCTGGAGCCAACTTGGTGACAAGGGTTGACATCTTCTGTGCAGCGGTCTGAGGTGCCCTGACAAGGGGGTCACTTCACGACTGCAGCCAGGGGTGCTGAGGAGAGACCTGTCAGTCAGACACTGGAATGCTGAGAGGCAAAGGCTTCTCTTCAGATGGAGATAGAGTTTGGAATCAAGATGATCTAGAAATGAGAGAGCAGGTGAGACCAGGTGAGAGGGTAACCCTTGGCCTGGAAGTTCTGTCTGTCCACAGATTTGTTCACTCAGATTCTGACTCAGCATTCCACAAAGGGTGAGGAGTGACCAGATGTCTCATTTGAATCAACATAAAAGCAAATCACATTTGAAGATATAACGGAGGGTTTCTACCCTCTCTCCACTTCTTTCTTTCCCCCAGAGGAGCGAGCATCACTGTGCTGGGACAGATTCCAGGACACTGATGGGGCCATCTTTACCAGTGGGCAGGGTCTCAGTGGTACCAGATGCTGCACACGTGTGGATCCCTCTCTCCCTCCCCGACTTTAGGGTACAAGGACTAGTAAGCTGAGCCTCTGCTGGGCACGACTGTCCTCTGCTCCCAGGCTCCCTGGGTCACGGAGCTCAGACACGGCTGACACAGACCACGCCTGCCTTTTGTAGTGTCTCTCTTTTCTGTCCCTGGGCAGCAGATGGACCAGGCCACCGCTATGCTAGGAGCTGGCATGTATGTGCCAGCTTTCCTGTGGGTTTGCTTAGGGCCCCAAGATGAACACCTGGAAATAAGAGACCAGCTGGCAGCAGCTGGGTGGGAGCGCACAGGGTGGGCACCCCTGAGCGGGGCTGCTGCTGGCCATAGGGGGAGACCTTCCTGGTGGTCAGAGAAAGCTGGGCATGCGCCACACTCTGCGACAGCAGGGGTGGTTTGTGAAGCATCCTTAGGCCTCTGTGGAGAAGGCAGTTTCTCTGCCCCAGGAAACAACATCAGACCCACTCAGGTTCAGAAAAGGACAGGACCAACTTAAGAAGCAGGTTAAACTCCTAAACACCCTGCTGGAGTGACTGAGAGAGGTTAGGAGGCGCCTGGGGTGTTTTCCGTGTCTGCACAGAGAACTGACAACGGGGACCATTCCTGCTGTTGCGAAAGGATCCCAGCTGCTGGGCCTGGAAACCTGCAGAGCAGGAGAGACCGAGACTGAGGAGGGACCTGGGACAGAGGACCCGCCAAGACGGCCGGCTTTGAAAGCTTCACCAGGAGCAACTTCCGCTCAGACTTCAGTTGTGGGGCTGAGTCTCCACTGGGAGACCCCTGTGGGGACCAGAGGTTTGTCTCTGAGACAAGACAATAGGATCTGGGGTCTGAGATTAAAGGGCAGGAGGAAGCTGCAGTCACTTTGACCACTGGGGCCAGAGGAACAAGACCCCCGGCACCTCTGTGGGTGTGGAAGTGGAGAGGGAGCAGGGCACCTGGGAACTGAGTGGGAGCACTCAGGCCTTGCTCAGTGTCCCCTTCCAGGGGCAGCACATCCATCAGCAGGACTCACCTGGACCTCTGCCCCCATCCTGCCTGGGAGACTCTCTGCTTGGGGACAGGGTGGAAGGGGTGAGTCTGCTTCTTGTTGGGTCCCCCTGGGCTGGTCCCGCCAGCAGAGGCCAGGGCTCTGTCAGCTCCCCAATGCCAAGTGCACAGTAACAGGGGCCTGGGGAGTGGGGTGCATTGGTGGGTAGGGGTATATGATTGATTGGGGTTGTCTGAGGCTGTGTGGATAAACCCAACGTTGAGGTTCAGGTTTAGGGCTCTCTTTTGGCCGCAGCGCTAAGCCTAGTCCAGCTGAAGACAGCTAGCGCTTTGATCCCCGTCTGTCTCATCTGTTTGCCTGTCCGTTGGTTGCTGAAACTCAAGTGAAGGAGATCTGGGGAGGGTTATACACCGAATTGAGGACTCCTCTCCATGAGTTTCAGTTTCCTGGGATTTTCCCTTCTTTCCCCAAAAGGCTAGTTGCCCTGGGCTTCTTCCCTGGCTCTGCTGACTGGAGAAAAGGTGTGCTTCCTACCGAAGTTCCAGCCATCCTACACGGGACGGGGGCTGCTCTCAGAGTCAAGTGATAACACACAGGAAATATCTTGTTCTCGCTGCTTCCTCTGAGTTTCGACTTCCCTCCACAGGCAGCCTGCTTTTGTTCACTTTCTAGAAGGCTCAGGCAGTTGCTCTTTGAATATTGTCTTCACAGAGATGTCTTCCCATCCAGTTTATACAGAGAGAGCTGGAGAACCCTATCGTCTTCTCCGGATGGCAGGCCCTGCTCTCTCCACCCAGGTGTGGAGGCGTGTGCTGATGCCCTGGGAGCTTCCCTGGGAGGTGCAGGCTGAAGGGTTGTTATCAAGTGGCCCAGGTCCTCAGAAACGTCAGGTCTCCTGCAGCTCCCAAGGACACAGGCGTGTCCCCCTAGATAAAACCACAGCCAGATTCCTTTGTAGCCAACAGCCCACATCTGAGTCCAGGTAGTTGGGGAACTGACAAGAGTGAAAGGCTTAGTGGCCACACTTGGCCTTGGCTGTCCAGGGGGATGGGGTAGAAGCTCTCCTTCTAACCTGATGCCCAACTCAGCCTCTATATCCACTGCAGAGGCAAAGGAACCACAATCCACCTGCTCCACCTGGTTCCAGGAATGCTCCTCCAGGCTCTGCAGCCCCTTTGACTGGCCCGGGACACCCCATTCTTCCCCTGAGACATCAGGACCCAGCTCTGGGGTCCCTGGGGTGGGTTCTGTCAGTCAGTTGTGTCTTCCTTGGCTGTCCAGCCTCCTCTGTCCCTTTCTCAAGACACCTGGATTCCTTGGGCTGGGCAGGAGAAGAGGGACTGTGTGCAGGAGAAGAGGGACTGTTGATCAAGGTGCTGGCCCTTGAGGAAGCCAGGTCAGCTGGACTTTCTTTGAGGAGCCGGACTCTCAAGTGAAGTTTGTTAAGGCATTAAAATGCAGTTGGATAAAATTTGTTTGGTGGCACCTCCTTAACAAGACGGCAGGGATGTTCCTGGTGCTCAGTTCCTGGAGCTGCTTTGCTTCGCGCCTGGTTCTGGGGATATTTGCAGGCTCTGAGTCCAGCCTCCTGCCCTTTCATGAGCCACTGTGATCCCATCAGTGAAGTCCTTTTCTGTCTAACCTGGATAAAGTTGGTCTCGCTGGCAAGCCCTCATTGATGCAAGGATGTTTGTGTATAAATTGTCTTAATTTACTTACTGTCAACCCTCATAAAGATCCAGTGAACCATTATGTACTATTAGTATCTCCATTTTACAAATGAAACTACTGCATGGGGAGGGTAAGTAACTTGTCCAAGGACACACAGCTGGTACATGAGGAGTGAGTTTCCACCCACATGGGCTCACTGTTGTCTGTGTTTCCTGTACACTAGGCTCCGCTGCTTCTCAGTACAAGTTAGCACTGTTCACAACACCAGAAATAGTCAGGAAGGGCCAACTGCAGTCAAGGCTTGATGAAAGCTGGGAGCTGTGATAGGGATGACGTGGAGCTATATTTACTGACCTGTAACAATGCCCGTTATGTACAACTAAGTGGAAAACACTGATTAGAACAGATTTTATTATTTATATGGTATGACTACTGTCTCTCCATCCTCCACCTTACTCCCACCCCCAAACACACACACATGCATGCACACACACACACACACACTACAAAGTCTAGAATCATTTTCATCAAATTATCAACCATGATTCTTCTCCGTATCTGCAGAGACCTGCACAGCCTTGTGCTTCTCAGTGGCAGGAGGTGCAAGGTACAAAAGCTTAAGAGTTTTGGAGGGGATAATCTAGTATGTTCCAGACTATTGAACCTCTAAAAACATACCCATATGCATGTCTCTGAATCTTACAGGGTTTCTTTCTCATCCCGCAGTGTGCATGTGACTCAACCAGGCTTTCAGAACACTCAATGCATTTTGCTCATCGGGTTCAGTTAACATGCAGTCACTGTGATGGCTAATTTTATGTGTCAAATTGACTGGACCCTAGGGTGCCCAGATTATTTCTGGGGAGTCTTTGATGATGTTTCTGGATGACATTAGCATTTAGATAGGTGGGCTCAGCAAAGTAGGTTGCCCTCCCAATGGTAAGTAGACACCGTTCAATCTGTGAATGGCCTGAATAGAACAAAAAGTGAAGGAAGGGAAATTTGCTCCCTGGTTTTTGGGCCTTCAGACTTGGACTGGAATTACACATCACTTTCACTGGGTCTCTAGCTTGCAGATGGCATATCATGGGATTTCTCAGCCTCCATAATCACATAAGCCAATTTCATGTTTTATATATAAACAAATACATATATGCATGTGTGTGTGTGTGTGTGTGTGTGTGTGTGTGTGTATACACAGACACATACATACACATTCAAGAACTGGGGAAATGACTGCTGGGTGCCTCCGTGGATTGAGTATACTCACTGTTAGATGGACATTACCTTGCTTTACCTTAGACACTCTAACAGGAGCCATGATGGTGCTTTGTGTCCCAGGTATTAGCATTATCTTAGCTGCTGTATCGACAACTGTTAAAAGACATGTGTGTTTTCCTTTGTCTGGCATATGGTTACTTGAATAAATGGTCATAGGTCCCTTTGGTGAGGAACTCAGGGAATCACTGCATGTATACTTTCTTCTGAGACCTGCCCTCATTGCCCTGAGCAGTTCCAAGATTTGGACCAGATCTGGAAACTGGACAAAGGATCTTGATTTTTTTATTGGGGCAGGTGATTTCAGTCATCTGCTCATCTATTTTTAATCTCTTTTGATGGTGTATATGAGGCAATATCCTCATTGGCTGCCCACCTGTCTTCCTGTAAGGACACCGTGTCCTGTTAGCTATCTCCATAGACATCTATGGGCCAGGGCCCTGGCTGTCGTCCTAACCTTGCTGCACATTACAAGTATTACTTCATCTTGCTCTGACAGTTATATGCTGCCACCTGGCTTCTATGACTCTGGAATCCTATCACTTCCATTGGTACTAGGGAATCCAGTTCTGTAAAACATTCCTCCATTCTGCCAACCTACAGAACAGCCCCTGCTAAGCATCTAAAGGATGCTGGTGCCCCTCAGCCATGTGCTGCTTATCACCTTGTTAAGTTACTGTCTCTGAGGCCTCCTGCGGAGCACAGTCACCTGGTGGATGGGTTTTCTAGTTGGAGAGTAGAGCCCTGCCAACCTCCCTAGGCTTTTTCACCCCCCTTTTCCACAGTCTGCCCGGCAGGTCTGGCATCTCAGCTTCCACTTCATCTAGGCTGTACCATGGCTTACACCAAGCCTTTAAGAGCCACCCAGAAGCATACTAGAATTGTCCCCTTTGGCTCTTGCCAGGCTAATTAAGCCTGACGGCACAGGAGAGTGTTCCTGTATTGACAGTTTTCCCTTTTCCAGTTTCATATTCCTCTTTCTTTGTCCAGGACCCACCCCGAGATACAATCTCCTGACACCCACTGGTACCTATTAGTCCGCCCTGCAGTTCTATTGAAGTAAATTCTCTCTTCCACTGGCAGGACGACCCAGCACTTTCCCAGTGGGGTCATGCTGGGAGGACTCTGCATAGTCTTCATTCAAGTAAGATTTGGGTGGGGGTAGGTAAGGGTCTGTCTTCCAACAAGGGACAGGGGACTCTTCTGCAGATCCAGCGGGTAGAGGGGAAACTGAAGCTCAGAGTTCTTACTTGCATCTACCTAGAAAACCCAATTCTGATACAGGGGTCACCCCTTCTTTACCAGGGCCCTGACTAGCACGGGAGGCCATACTGAGTTCAGACTTCATTCTTCTCTGAAGTTCTGCCAACCTGAAAGTAGGGCCTATGTCAGGCCTTCCTTACTATCTGCCTTCCAGATGCAGGTGGGAGAGTCTCTTTGCTTTAGGTGGTGATGAATAGATTTAAGCCTGTCATTTCCTCTTTTCAATACATTAGTGGCACTTTGCAGTAGCCACCAAAATCTACAGTTCTTATGGTTACTATTTCTCCCTTTGTAAATGCCACATGATTTCACTCAGCCCCTGCTGTATCTTTCCCCTTTATCTCATCCAGTTTCCTGCAAGTGAAAGTTTGGCCACAGCACTATTAAAGCCCACTGGGGACTATCAGCATTCCACCTGTCACCACTGGCCAGATTGTGATCCAGCTGCAGAACCCATTCCTAGGGCCTGCTTGACAGGATCGTTATCTTAAGTTGGGTTTTCTAGAAGAAGAGCCTGAGATGAAGTCTCTTGAATAAGCGATTTATTTTGAATTAATTCAGGAGAAAGGGATGAGGGAGCGGGACAGTACTATGGGAAAAGCTAAGCAAGGATGTGGTCACAGCTGCAGACTAGCTCCAGCCTGATCCCATGGGGAGCACAGGAGTGTGAATCATACTGCGGGGTCGGGTTCACCTTGGGGCAGGAACCCGGCCCACAGGCCAAGGAAGTGCAACCTTCAGGTGAAGCTGGCTAGATCTGGCGGAAGGCAATGCTCTGAGGAGACGGGTGCGGGTGGCAGGGGCTGAGAGATGAGTCATCTGTGCACAAAGGGGATTTCCAGGACGGCAGCAGCACCCACTATACCAATGAACTGTTCTCATTTGTTTGCTGAATAGCAAACACTTCCTTAAAATTCTTCTCAAATTCTGCCTCCAGTCTAAGTCCCATTAGGCCAAAGTCATTGAACTGGAAAAAAATAAAATGAAGAGAAAAGTAGTGAGCCTTAGCATCAGTTTCATTGGGCACCTTGCAACTGAGAATGATCAGGACTCTTGTCTTAAACACCCCAAGTTACAGGAACCAGGCTATGCTTAAAAACTCATGCAGAGAAGAGTAACATGTTTTCTAAACGGAAATGAACAAAATCATTACCACACTTGGGGACTCTTACTTCTTTGATTGGATTATTTATTTTCATGAGAGTTAGAAAAGTAATCTGTGTTCCTTGTAATGATGCAAATAGTACAATGTGTGTAAGTTTGATCTCTGATCTTCCGTTTCCGTTGTTAGTTTACTGTTCCCCTCTGGTGACCACTGTTAACTATATGGTCCCCACATGTGAATGGAATCTGGAGTTTGGGATTTCTGAGAGGTTAGATGAGTGTATGTTGGAGAGAGATAAGAAGCACAGTATGGTGGGGAGGGTATAGCTCAAGTGGTAGAGCGCATACTTAGCATGCACAAAGTCCTGGGTTCAATCCCCAGTACCTCCACTAAAAATAAATAAATAAACCTAATTACCTCCCCCTCAAAAAGAAGCACAGTATGACTTTAAGACTCAAGTCTCCTCTCCCTGGGTTTGGAGCAGGCAGGGCTCCACTGTTCTCAGTGGCACGTGTAGGATGGAATGAGCTCTCAGGGGCCTGGGGTTCTGGTTGCAGGGACACCTCTGACTCACTGTTACTACACCTTGGTGAGCTTCAGTCCTGAACAGAAAAGCTACTGACGTCCAGAACCCTTGCTTTGTAGGCTTGTCATAGGGTGAGGGAAACTGTAAACTTTGCCAGGTACCAGACAATGAGGGCAGGGCCATTCAGCAGACAGAAGATAAAAATGGAAGCAGGTAGAGCCATGTACCTTGTAAGATGCCCTGTGGTTCTGAAAGATGAGGCGCATGTCCTGCACAAACCCCTCCACGCGGGGGTAACCCTGCTCATTCAGTCTCTTTTTTATTTTGTCCAGCCACATGGGTTCCTTTAGATTTCGAGAAGCCCCTGCCATCTGGTGAAAAATAAAATCAATAGGGGACTTTCTGGCAGAATTTGGCGTGTGCCTTATGAGGATTCCCATCAAATTCAGTAGAGACACAACTAAGTAAAGGTAACTGCATGTTCTCACTCCCATGGATTCCAATCTCAAACCCCACAGGTGCCCGTTTCGAGGTCGGATATCACCATGGCAGCCTGTAATCATGGTTTGTTCTTACTTACATAATAATAATACGGAATCTTCGCAAAAAAGGAGCTCTCTGAATGGCAATAGACCTTCAAGAGGAGGAACTCACACTTCTGCAAAAGAAGGCGGCTGTGAGTGAAAAGCAGCTTGGAGACAGTGAGCTCATGTACATGCCCAGGCAGAGGCATGGCTCACAACAGTGTCTGGAAGGTTCCCCAAACATGTGTGGCTCTTGGAAAGAGACATGCAATGACTGCAGACAAGTCCTGGTGTGATTTCAGTGTGAGTGAGGCTTGGCTTACCCTTTGGTTGCCCTTCGTGACCCTGCCCGTTTGACTTACCACGTATGAAGGGAAAGGGGGCGGCTTGGGGTTCTCATCCAACTCACCAACTGATCCTCAGGCCCCATCTGCCTCGCCAGGACCTCAGATTCTGTGTAACACTGCTGGCTCCCTGAGGGCTCCTTCATCCTGCAGAAGGTGCAACTCCACGGGCTCCTGAGGGGTCAGGCATAAGTGAGCGGGGACAGGGCCCCTAGAAACAGCCACCACTCCTATGTCTGCCTCTGTCTGCCTTTCAGGAATGTTGATGGACACAGTTAGGGGAGAATGGGGGCACCCCCAGGGTCTCCAAGGCCCCCTCATGGGGTCTGAGCCAATGACTATCCCATCAAAGGAGCCACGGTGGGTCAGTGTGAGGAGGTGGAGCCCAGGTGAGAGGTGGGCTCCCCTATCTCTGTCTGAGCTGCTGGGAGCACAAGGAATCCTGCCAGCCAGGCCTGAGTGTTGAAATTGGGCCTTAACCTCTGGGGCCCTCGGGCTTCCCTCAGCCCATTAGGAAAGTGGCAAAATGAGGGAACCAGGCCATGTTTCCTGCCTTCTCTGACTGAGTATGGAACGCAAATAACTGGCCCTTCCACCCTGGCCAACGGGAGTCCGTGCCGGGAAACTTCCAGGGAAGGACAGTAGCAGTATGTGGGCAAAGGACCTGGCTACCAGCCCCAGCATCCCACAGGAGGGCAGAGGACGCCGACCTGCTGCTGCCAGCACCTTTAGACAGCTCTCTGGATCACACTGCTGGACTCTGCACCTATGGCCCTGCTCTTTCCCCATCCAGACAGAGTGAAAAGCTCTGTAGGGAGAGCGTGTACAGCAGGAGGAAGGGTCCCTCGTGAGAAGGGAGGAGGCTACATCTCACGAACCTCTCAGTTTCCACAGGTGGGATGTGGCAGTGCTCATGGAAAGATCTCGAACAAGTATCACAGCAAAACAGCTCTCCTCCATCCCGGCACATCTCACACAAATCTGAGTTTCCTGGCTGGAAGGTAAAACAGCATCTGTATCCTCAGTGAGACCCCAGAAGGCCAGCACTGTGAGAATCTAGAACTCACTGCCCTTGTGTGAGTCTGCGTAGACACTTAATGTGCTTTTCACTGAGATATTAAAAAACAGTGTGGAGTAGAGATTTCAGAAGAAGAAATTGTGGTCTGCAGTGAAGTTCAGGAGGAGGAGCCTGTGAGTCAGACCAGAAAAGCTTTCCGTAACAAACTTGAGATTCTAACACAGAAAGATTAGCAACAAAACTGGAAGATACTGTTATACAAGTCTGAATAACTTTATTACCTTGCAGATAAGACAAGTTCCTGAAATAAAGTGTTCAATGAATTTGCCTATACCACAATGACGAAATTGACTTTTGGAAGGGTGACATATTGAGAAGTTAATAATAAAGATGGATTAAACTTTTTAGTGTGGGAAGTAATAAAAGATTATTTTAACAGTTATTTTGAGTCTTGTTCTGGGCTTTTGGGTGAAACTTCTTGTGTTGGGTGAATTGGAATTCTGGCCATTTCTTTTGTATTTGAAAATGGCCCTCTATGAGGAAGTGCCATTCCCAAGAACCATCTTGCCAAGTGCTCCCATTCAATGTTCTGGGGGATCCCCAAGAACACCCCCAAGTGGGGACTGAGACAGCTCTGGCATAGAATCCCGGGGCCATGTCTTCTCATCAGTGCAGTTACACACAGACCACCATCACAGCTCTCCAGAAAGTGACGACCCCTCTCCCAAAAGAACAAGGGATAACAAATATAACTAGTGTAAGAACCTCACATTTGTACACCTTTTAGCAGATCTACCTGGCTCTTTGTTTCTTGGCCCAGGTACGCATTAGACCCTTTAGGGCAGAGTATATAAAACACTAATGTCTTGGTCCCAGTGCCAGAGATTCTGAATCAACTTACCCGGGTAGGGGAGAGCTGTTGGTATTTATCTTTAACCCATAGAATGGGAATTTTGTCTATCAGAATCATCTAGGGACTTTTAAACAATCCTAATGTCCAAGTCATTGCCTAGGCTGATTGAATCAAAATTTCCTCTAGTGTGGGATCCAGGCGATGCTATTTTCTGAAGGTCTTAGTTGCAGCCTAAGTTGAGACTTAGCCTGAGCAAAGTTTGTTATTAAGGAATGGGGATATTATAGGTCAATGTTGAACTGGCCTGTAATATCAGTCCCAGGAAAGTTTATTAACAACAATGAGGGTACTCTTGCTGGAACAGTTGCCTTCTCCTCCCCACTGTGAGACCTGACTGTGTCTATATCCACCCCAAAAAAAGCCACACAAACACTGGACTTCAGCACTGTTTAGATGATTGCAGACTCCCTCAGTTGACCAATGGTCAAAAACAGTGTGGATAAGATCTTACTGGGGGGTTGTTTTGGACATAAAGTACATGAAAAACTATGTGGCTATTCTTCCTCTGTTGGAAGTCATGTATCAGTGTTACTGCATAATATCCCACATGAGCGCTCCCCACTGGAGTTGTTCAAAGGTAACTCTGCTTAAAATGTCCATGATGTTGCAATAAAAGGAATCAAAACATGATTTGTCTTAGAGAGTGGAGTCATCATTATTTTGTCAGAACTTAAAGCAGTCAGCCATTTGATACCAATGTGAGCAAAAAATGTCCTGTGATTTGCTATGTGGTGGTGGTTTCAGTCCTGACCACCTCAGCACCCTGAGGGCTCCCTCAAGGTTGGATACAGAGCTTCTGTAAAGAACCCACTAACCCTGAGTGCATTTCTCTGCAGGACACATAACAGGGTCCACACCTTGAACTTACCTGACTTGGTCCTCTGGCTGATGCTTAAAATCATCTAGGTCTGCCTGCACCTTGGAGTGGATATATGGGATTTTCCTTTTCTTCCCTATTGTCTTCTTTAAAGTGCTGCCATCCCCTCAGATTTGCTCCTTATCCCTCATCTGCAGGCCAGCTGTGCCTGTCACCTCTTCACACCCTGGCTCCAGAGGCCCCAGCGGTCTCAAGCTTTGCCTCCCATACTCACTTCCAAGGGGAAATGAGGAAATAGCAAGTTTCCACTGAGCAAATGGAAAGGATGTTTTCAGTCTGAGACACCCAACCTGAGAACCATGTACCTGATGTGAGTGATGCAGCTGCAGTTTCCCTGCTCATCACACACAGCGACATGTCCCACCTGAGAGTAAGTGTGACAATGTGACAGTGACACAGAGAGCACGCTGAGGGAAAGGGCCAGCATTATTCTGGGGTTACAGGTGGGAGTTAGTACTTACACAAGGGTCAACTAAGGTAGTGTCCTGAGACTTCAGTATTGTCTGCAGAAAAGAGAGAAACATTAGATGACAATATGAAATGCGATGTTTGCATTCATCACTTATTTAAACAGCAATCTGTTGAGGTATTCAAGCCACAGTCTACCCATTACTTCATACCTGTTTTTATGGACACATATCTACTTAGAGAATAAGAAAGGCAAAGTACCACTGTTTGGCCCAATGCAAGTTCCATTTTCTGGCTCTCAGATCCAAGGTGGGGTTTTGTGAAGCCATGCAGTGAATTTGGCCCAGGTTTCCACAGATGGAGTTGGAGAAACTCTGCTGGTTCTCTTACTTTGAGAGGCCCTTAAGCGTTTTCTCTATATTCAAAAATGTCACCCCACCTGTAGGACCTGCAGTGAGAGTATCAGGCCGAGGACTCATCCCCAGCAGCGCCCAGGGCCCAGAGTCCTGGAAGCCATGCAAGTGTGCCAGAGAAGAACGCCACCACCTGTCACATGTCCCCTAGTGCACAGCCCCTCCCTCCAAATCCCAAGAAGTCAGCTAGCTGACTCTTTAGAGGTAACTATCACCCACTAGCCTTCTATTGTTTTTACATACTCAATAGAATGACCTGGCCTCCTTCCCTCCTGAGGTGCAGGCAGCATCAGCTTTTATCTCCAGCCCAGGGCAGAGTGGTCACGGAAAAGTGTGATTCATTGTACAATGACCTGGGAGGTGGTCATGTCACGGTCCCACCTTTTTGCATTGCCTAAAATTCCTCACCCCTTAAATTCCCCATTTATTATTCTTCCATGTTAGACAATGAAGTTGAAACAATTCTTGAGATCAATGGCCATTGGGCATTTCTTATGCACTCATTAATATGCTGAATGAGTGAGTAAATGAGTATTGTTTCATTTAGGAAAAGGGATAACTTGGTATCTCTTAAGCAAATATTAGCCTGCAATAAAATATTGTTCTAGAGAAGTACACTGGATTATTTCACAACACAGCAGATGTCATCAAAAAGTGTTAGTGATCTTTGTCAGGAGCCGGGAAGCTATTATGTGGTGCTGAGAGTGACGCTGAAGTTTCCAGAAGCCAAGGGGCAACAGAGGTTCTGAGAAGCACAGAACCCACAGAGGTACTAATGGGTCTTGAGATCTGCCACTTTGGGGAGCTTCTGTTCTTGCTCATGGGGAGACAGAAAATACAGAGGCAACTGCAGGTTGCTCCTGAGAAGTGCTGCCCCCATGAATAAGAGCAGATTCAGCTGGTAGGAAGTTGCCTGCTAACTTGGATAATTTAACTGAGTAACTCTTGGCACCTGGGGAATGGTACAGATGCTCGTCTTTAACATACTCACTATGGTCAAATAATAGTTTTCCTTTAGGAAATCCAGTGGGTGAAATGTTCCAAGGACTGAGAGTTCAAACTATCCAGAATATCAGATAATGTAAAGGCCTGGATTTCACATTCCCAGTGAAACATGAAGTCCCATTGGCCAGCTAAAGTCTGTGAATGCCTTGAATGGCCATTTCTACCTGAAGTGTGTAAGAATGGCATTTCTCACCTCCTTCTTCTCATGTTCTCATTCATACTCAGTCTGGAAAAACCATCATCTTGTCCAAAATCTACATTGCACCTTACATATTTGTTTGTTACCTTCATAAAGAAGGAATTGTTTTCATAAATAGAAGGGAGGTCAGCACAGCCCCTTCTGGTGGAGCCAAAGGAGCGGTATCTGACAAACAATTTTCCAGGTCAGCCCCTCCTATACAATATATCCCTCTCCAAAGAGAGCTTCCTCCCCAACAGCACCATCCTCATGACAGGCAAATAATATCCCCCTGAAAAAGGATTCTGTATGTCTGTGTTTACATTTTATTGGAAGGTAGAAGGGGATGCAAAGGATCAGAAAAGAGATAAGCTTTTTGTTGCCCATCTCATGAAATGATATATGGACCATGATAGAGTATCTTAGACTGGGATCATTGGAATGACTGTGAAAACTTTTGCTCCTTCAGGTTTCATTAAAGTTAGAAAACAGTAACATCAATTTTTAAAAATCTGGGTTTGAGTTGAAGATGACTATATCACTTTATTATGATATATTTTCATGTATTCCAGAATTATGTTTGCTTTTACGTCGACACCCTTACATCTGCATCTATAGCTAAAGCACATTCATGAAGACTATTTTGATGGCTCCTTATCTTCTCCATCTCAAATGATTTACCATTCAAGGAAGATCATACATACAAGGTAGTAACACTGAAGGCACATGCCAAAAATTTTTAAGAGGTAGAAGTGGGGTGTTAGAGAATATTTAATAATAATTAATCAATTAAGAAACAACAAAATGATACACTGTATAATCACTGTAAAATCAGTTATGTAATAAGAACTTGTAGAAAGTTATATAGTGATCACCTTTTTTTTTCTCCAATGTATCCTTGGAGGATTATAGAGACATTTTTTCTGAAAGGTAAAAAGATCCAAGCATATGGTTAGCCTGTGAGTCTGGCATTTCCAACCTCCTCCCGAATATTTCTACCTGAAAGTCTCACTGTCAGCACAAAACCAAGGTGTCTCAATGAGAAACATCTCCGTTTCATCATCTGTACTTCTAGAATTCAATCAATGGTAACTGAAAAATCATCTTTAGGATTTTTTTCTCTTGTGCTTTTTCCCTAAGTTTTAAGAGTTCTCCTTCATGATCTCTTTGACACCTCTCACTGCCTTTCCATTCCCACTTACGCTTGAGTCCATATACCAGGGCTAGTCAATCAAAACATACTTATCCCATGCCTACTGGGTGTCAGGCACCCTGGACAATCTTGTGCACACAAAGATATACAAAATTTAGAGGGTTCTACAGAATAAAAGAAAATGTATGGAAGGATAAAATGAAAACAGTATAAGGAGGGCCTCAGTAATGGGCTCAGGGAACCCAGGGAAGGGATGACCAGGGCCAGGTCAGTCAGGGAATATCCAGAGAAGAATGGCATTTGAGCTGAGCATTGCAAGTTGAGAGTAGCTTTCTTGGGCTGAAAGACACTGAAGTCATTTCAAGGCCCCAAGGCTGTCTAAAATACTGTCCTAAATATGTCATTTCACACCTCAGAAGTCTTCACTGATTCTGCATTGTCTATATTATGAATTTAAATGTCTTAGCCTGGCATTAAATCCATCCACAAACAACTCCAATGGATGGATTATGCCTTATTACACACAACATGTCTACATCAACCCACAGAGCTACTTTAGTCATGGTCTGGTTATCATGCCATTCTTTCTCTGGAGTGTGTTCTTCCTACTTCTTTGACTGTAGACTTTCTTCTTTAAGTGCATAAAGCTGTCTGCATGTCCCTGAGTCAGAATGGCCTTTCTCTCCTCCAAGCTCCTGCATCCATCCTGACAGAGCCCCTTCTACAACATCTGTGTTCTGCATTGTACTGAGGTTACGAGTGGGGAACACCTCTCCCCACGTAAGAGGATAAACACAGAGGCATCAGGGCTTTAGCTACAACTCAACAAATACTTGGTGAGCAAATGGTGACCTTATTCTTAGGGTGCAACAAGGGAAGTCATGTGTGCCCAGTCATTGGAATACCTCCATCAGCCATCGCAGGGTCCTCCCACCACAGCGGACACTCAGCTTCCAGTTCTTTGATCTTCCATGGCCTCCTCGGATTTCAAATTCCCTGGGGGTGTACCAGTTCCCATTGTCCCCCAGTATACATTTCACCAAGACTCCTGCAAGACCAGGGTAAGTTGATCCTCAGCCCTCTTTGTCTTCAGATGGTGGGCTCCCACCACACTGGATCCGGACCCACCCAATTTGGTCTCAAGATCTATAACAGGGGAATCTTGCCTCCCCTTTCAGATTTCAGAATCCCCAAACCTAGCTGTAAGTCCCCTCAAAGAAGATTTACTGCTTTGTGGCAATATTTCTTTAACAACAACAAAAAGTGATAATCACCATCAAAATCAACCTCTTAAAAGTATTTCAAAATCACCTACAAAGAAGAAAGTGATTCAGAAGAGTGAGAGGATTTCAATTTGCTGGGGAGTAGAGAACAAGTCAGAATCTTCTATGAACCCTGGGGCCTGTGGAGGCAGAACCACAGGTTGGGACTGAGATCTCAGGTGGGGACCCTAAGGCTCAGAATGGCACCTCAGCAGCATCTGTGCCCTTTATTACATTTTAAAATCCAGTTTAGTGGCATTATTGAGCAGAGATTTTCCCATCCCCCAAATCATGGATAGCTGATATTAAAAATAACTGAAATGTTCTCTGGTGGAAAATTTAAGTTATGTATAAAAGATAATCATATGCTTAACATCATTAGTCATTAGAGAAATGCAAATCAAAACCACAATGAGATACCAATAAGATGGCCATAATAAAAAAGTCAGATGATAATAAGTGTTAGCAAGGAGGCAGGGAAATTGGAGCCCTCATACATTGCCAGTGGGAATATACAATAGTATAACCACCGTGGAAAACATTTTGGTGTTTCCTCAATGAGTTAAACATGGAATCATCATACAAACCAGCAATTCTACTTCTCAGTATATACCCAAAAGAATTAAAACATATGTTCCCATAAACACTTGTACACAAATGTTCAAAACAGCATTATTCATAATAGCCAAAGAGTGGAAACACTCCAAACTGATGAACGGATAAACAAAGTATAGTGTATCCACACCATGAAATATTATATTATTCAACAGTAAGGGATGAAGTACTAACACATGCTATTACATGGATGAACCTTGAAAACCTCATCCTAAGTGAGGGAGCCAGGCACAAATAGGGCACATATTATATGGCTCCATTTGTATGAAATACCTAGAGTAGGCCAGTTTGTGGAGCAGAAGATAGATTAGAGGAACCATGAACAGACTGGCCTGTTTAGTTTAGGGTTGGGTGGTGGGTGGAGGTGGGAATGGACATTGACTGCTAATAGACATGGAGTTTCCTTTAGTGGGGGACTGACAAAAATACTCTAAAATTAGATTGTGGTGGTGACTGTACAATCTTCTGAATATACAAACAAAACTGAACGTTGAGTTCTACACTCTGAGTGGTGAATTGCATGATATGTGAATTATATCTCAGTTAAGCCGTTGACATATTTTACCTCAATTATGTAAATTAATCCCTCACAGCTACACTGAAGCAGCTGAGGCAGATTTCTTTTTTAAGTGAAAAATTTCAGGCTCAGAAAAGTCTCAATCATCTTAGGGACCCCTTCCTCATTTTCTCAAGCCAAACTGTGGCCCCAGTTCCTTCAGCCACAAGTAATTCATATGGGCAGTTCCATTACTTCTTGTGATTCCTTCAGATGCAAAGTAGATCATAAAACCTACCTTGTTTCAACTTCTTCTTATGTAACATCCCCTTCACCTTACCACAGGTCACAGGAAGTACTGGAGAGTGAAAATTCACATTTTCATGCCTGTATTTTCTTGATCCTGAAAGGGAAGATTCCTTCATTGTCTCACTTTCAATTGCACACACACACCCCTCCTCCCATGCTAAGTTTGTTCCTATAAAGGTATTTAGCAAGTTTTATTCCATAACTCTCCACAGTCGAAGTCTTTCCTCCAAGTGTCATTTTTGATGCGTAACTGCAGAATGTCTATTTCTATCTCATCCCTCAAATCGCATACAAAACAGAATGCATTAGCAGAGAAATTGGCTTCAATAAAACTGTCTTAATGACCAATCCAGTCAGCTCCACTGATTATCACATGGCAGTGCAACATACAACTGCATCATGTTGTGAAGGGAGCTCTCCAGCTATGCTATTTCACTGCAGTTAGACAGCTGGAGCAAAGTGAGAGACTGCACCTGTATCTCCCTACTTGAGCTCTGACTGAGTGAGCAGAGATTGCATAATGATGGGGGAACCTAATGCAAGTGATGTCTGCCTTCTATTTCTTTTCTTTAGTTTGCTCCACATCAGTTTTCTTAACGGCTGAAACTTGTTCAGCAAACTCTATAATAATCTGCAAATTGCACTGGGGGGGAGGGCTGCTGGAGATCTGATTCCACAGAAGTAGAGTTGAAAGGTCTTCAAATAAAGTAACTCAAGGAGGATGTGTAGCTGATGCTGTGCCTCCAGTCAACATTTTAGAGCTGTGGTGGGAAGAGGGGGAGCTGTCCATGGTCCAGTTTTAAGGTAGGTAGACTAGTAGAACTGGGATGGACTAGAAGGATGGCTGGCCTAATTCACTCTCTTGATTTACAGATGAAGAGACTGAAGCAAAAGCAGTCAAGTGAGAGGCCCAAGCCCACACAGTCTAAAGAAGATAATGATACAGATTTCTGGTCATCACTCTAGGCCACCTGTAACGTGCAACCTTTTCTTGCTCTCTATCTGTTGCTTTCTGTTTACATCTTTTCTGGGTAGTGGGGATGTTGGATTTATCTTTCATCAAAACTGTTAGGCCCAACATTTGAAGGGAGAAAAAGGAAATACACTGAAGACCACTCTAGTTTATGGAACTCTGGTATAAGGAGATTTGGAGCTTAAAATCTGCTAATTCATAACATAGCACTATTGTATTTTCCTTTCAAAACAGATTGGCTGAGTGGCAGGATTTAAGTATTTCTGTGTCCTCAGGCTGTAGTACCCATTTAATAACACTGAAGCCCCATAACAAACCCTAATAAATACTATGGCAGTCAGATTAAAATTTAAGATTATTTTTTTAAAAATTTTATGGTTGGTATTCACTTCTAGAAGTAAACATGACAGAATTTTAAATTTCTTAGTTTTCTCAAATTCTTAAAAGAAGTCCCAACAGTTGGGAACAATTCACTAAGTGCCAAGGAGGGTGGCCAACTGCCCCAGTCTGTTCAGGACTAAAGGGTATCCAGGATGCAGGACTTTCAGTGGCAGAACTTGAAAATTCCTGGGCAAATGCCCTACTTCCAAGCACTCCACATCCAAAGGCAATGCACCTAAACACCTATGCAATCGCACAAAGTATTGGTGCAACAGGTTGTGGCAGCCCTAGCTCCTCACTCACATCCAGGTTACACTTCTTTCAAAAAAAAAAAGTCAAGCTGGTACCTGACCTCGCCTCTTCCCTCTCCGTGGAGTTGATGAAAGCATCACATGGAGGAAAGGGCTAGTGATTATGCACTTTCCATGTCCAATGTCATCTCACAGCTGTGTCCATCAGGTAAGACACTTCCAACTCTTATCTCTCCTCTCTCATCCACCTCCCCAATTCTGAATGGGCTCAAACCAGCAGCTCTTGAGTGGGAGTAGAGCCAAGAGAGGATGAGAGAAGAGCCCGCCCATGCCACCTCCTCACTGCAGGTGCTCCAGACCAAGGTTGTTCAGGCTGAAGGAGGGGAGGCGATTTAAATCAGAGGAAATTCTGCAGTTTTAATACCAGGCCAGAAACGACTCTCAGTGACTAGCAAAAGACTCTCATTCCTGTGAAAAGGGAACACAAAAGCTCTATGACCTGCCCAAGACAGGAAAAACTCACCTAGAAGGTAGATTTGAAAGGGCAGTGAGAGAATGAATTTGCTTTCTGCTTATAGTTTACAAAGTCCAGCCATTTTAATAAGTTAATAATGCAAGGTAAAGGAATTTCCATGAAAAACAGATAAAACTCAGGGGAAAAGAAGATTAGGTCCTGAGCAGATAAGAGCTATGATATAAATACAAACAATTTACATTCCTGGCTCCAAATGGGTTTGTTTTCTAGATTTCAAAGCTCTTACATTGACTGGTAGGCTTGACAAGTGAAAAAAAAAATTAACGAGAATCTATGGTCCTCAAAACCTTAGTAGAATTTCTATTGACACCCAGAGCTAGTAGAAGTGGCTCAAACTTAATCTCACCCCTGATCTTGGCAGGGTTCTTCAGATGCCTTTTCACCTTCTTTCCATTAGAAGCCAGCTGGCCAGCAGCTTTTCCGTCATCCAGGGCTAGGCAGGGAAAAATAGAGTCGAGCAAATAGCAGCTAACATGTGAGACCAAAAGCAAGTGAGGAAATCTTATAAGAGAGTATAACATAGAGGAAAAACCATTAACTAGGAGCCAGAAATCTAGGAAAAGCCACTTAACTCTGTCTCTGTCTCTTTCTCCATAAAGTAGACCGACTGTTGTTACCTGTCTCATTACAGGGTTGTTGTAAAGATCAAGTGCTAAAGTTTTTCTGAAAGTGATGTATATTACAATGTACAATACCACACCTTATGACTGTCTGATTGTAAAAAGGCATAAAAATGCAATCAATCTTACCTTAATGAATGAAACTAAAAATTTCAATTTAGAAGTATGCAAAAAAAAAAAAAAAGCAAGTGAAGGAATATTGGTTTTGAATTCTGAACCCTCTTGCATTATGCACTCGAAGAAGGAAGTTTTGATACAGAATCTGAAGCAGGTGTCCAGAGCATTCTCCACTTACGAGTAATGACTTTTAAATTACATACAAGATTCCATTACACTTTGGAAAGAAGTGGTTTAGAATATATCTATGGGCACATAGACCTAATTGAAAATGTTTTAATGATTAAATCCAAATATTTGATGTTTTGAAAATAAGCATCTTTAAAATAGATGCAACCGCTTTTTTTCTTTCCAAACAATTGTACACATTCAGGGTAGCCAGCCGTGTAAATTGGCAAGGTCATAAGATACATAGATTGGTAAAAATTTATAAATTTTAATTGGACTGTAAAATCTCACCATATAGATCTATGGATTCAAATTTGGCAATTGTGCAGAAAATGAGGTCTAGCCCTCATTGTCTAGAGGAAAGGAGTTCCTTAAACCACTGCTAAAATAAATAAGATTTCAGGAGTCTGATTAGAAGTAATTACATTACTGGAAATTCAGACAATAAAAATTGCATAAACATCCCCACCTGGAGATGGCCATGATTAACTTGTTCAAAAATATCCTCCTAGGCATTTCTTTTTGCATATTTTACTATTTAAATAATTCTTTTTCATTACAGTAGTTGAACAAGTTTAATATTTTGAATATACACATATACTTTTTAAAAACACAAAAATATAAATATCACCTATACTCCAATAACCAAATATAACCTACTGTATATATTTTTATGAATGTACTACCACTAATTTTTCTATATAATCTATGCTTCTGTATATATAGAGATTGATAATTTCATATAAATAAGGATTTATAAATATATAAAAATATATTTGCACAAGTAGATATGTTTATACATATGTTTTCTTTACTGCATGCACACACAAACATACACAGTCTGCTTTATTCATTTTGCCTTCTTTGGGACATCTTTCCAAATTAATAATAGTTTCTTGACCTGCGAAAGAAGCCACACAGTGAGGATGGCAGTCTCTCTCTATCAGTCCTGTAGCATTTAGCTCTGGACTATTACACATGTGAGAAATAAACCATTTTTAAAGCCGCTGTCTTTTAAGGCCTCTTTGTTACAGTCTCTTAGCCTATATCCTAACTGACAGAGTAGCTAGGAAATGCTTATGGTCTTCCAGAGACCACAGGCTGCAAGAATGCAACAAGCAGTGTCTTATAAACAGGTGAACAAGTGTGACAGTTTCACTTTGCTGCTTACTTTCTCGATGTGTGTTTCTCTGATATTTCCTTTTTATCCTTGTCCAGGAATGCCCTTTCTTTTGTTCTTAAAAAAAAAATAAGATTAAAAAGTTAATCATTCAAAGCTGTAAATATAATTCTCAAATCCTTATATATAGTAGTTTTCAAGTACTTTCTCAGACATTGGTTCACAGAATGGGGCAAATTTCTTAACTACCAGTGGAGCAATGTGAGGTTGATTTTAGTTATATTTTACTCTGCATAGACTTGGGAGACTACAGGAGATGACCTTCCCCTGAAAAAAAAATGTTTTTTAATTAAAAACTAAACTCCTGCTGGTGTCTTAGACCAAAAGTTCATTGTTATGGTTATATACCAGTATGTTCCCTTTTCAAGTGTTCTCATGAAAGTTCAAATGTACACATGGATAGTATACTTATACAATGGAATACCACTCTGCCATAAAAAACAATAAAATAATGCCATTTGCAGCAACATGGATGGATCTAGAGATCATCATTATAAGTGAAGTGAGCCGGAAAGAGAAAGAAAAATACTATATGATATCATTCACATGTGGAATCTGAAGAAGAAAAAAAAAGGGCACTATGAGCTCTTCTACAAAACAGAAACAGTCTTGCAGACGTAGTAAGCAATCTTATGGTTACCAGGGAAAGGGGGTGAGAGGGGATAAATTTGGGAGTTTGAGATTTACAGATGTTAGCCACTATATATAAAAATAGATTTTTAAAAATTTTTTCTTTTGTATAGCATAGGGAACTATGCTCAATATCTTGTAATAACTTTTAATGGAAAAAATATGAAAATGAATATATGTATGTATATACATGAGTGGGACATTGTGCTATACACCAGAGATTGACCATTGTAATTGACTGTACTTCAATTTTAAAAAAAGAAATAGATAACAAACTTCTACAAAAAAAAAAAAAAGCTAAAAATGTACACACAGATAATATACTATGCTGGAGTCAGGAGGCATTCTCAACTTTGATGTGGAGAGTTTTCATTAAATAATCTCTGTACTCTTACAGTTGTAACACAAATAACCTATATTTAATACAGTGCCTGAAATTCCCGGAGGACTTAAGGAATCACAGTGGGTTTTGTGTTGTGTTTTGCTTTCCTGTGAATGATATGAAAACGTGTCAATGTGGGAAGACCATTGGTGCCGGGCAAGTAGTTCAGTCCTGACTTACAAGGCAGGAATGACTGAAAAGGCTTGCTCTTCAACTGGAAATGGTATATTCAAGAATGTAGGAGCTACCGTATGATCCAGCAATCCCACTCCTGGGCACATATCCAGAAAAGATGAGAACTCTTGTTTGAAAAGATGTATGCACCCCAGTGTTTTTAGAGGCACTATTTACAATAGCCAAGACATGAAAGCAAGTGTCCATCAAGAGATGAATGGATAAAGAATGGATATATATGTACATTGCATATATGTACAATGGAATATTACCAATGCTATTTAGCCATAAAAAAGAATGAAATAACGCCATTTGCAGCAGCATGGATGGACCTAGAGATTATCACACTAAGTGAAGTAAATCAAAGACAAATATTGTATGATATCACTTATATGTGGACTCTAAAAATAATGCAAATGAATATATTTACAAAACAGAAACAGACTCAGAGACAGAAAATAAACTTATAGTTACCAAAAGGGAAAGGAGAGGGGGATAAATTAAGAGTATGGAATTAGCAGATACACACTATTATATGTGAAATAGATAAACAACAAAGATTTACTATATAGCACAGGGAACTATAGTCAATATCTTGTAAAAACCTATAACAAAAAATCTGAAATATATAATTTATATATATATAAACTGTCATTTTCTGTACACCTAAAACTAATACAATATTGTAAATCAACTATACTTCAATAAAAAAAGAAGAATGAAGAATGCAGGTACTTTTCCCCAGTGACACCTTGGCTTTCTATTTTACTTCACAGCCTGAAGCAAATCTCAGCCTCACTGGGGTCCTCAATTCACCACGGTTCCCCTGTAGGCCTGGGCCCGGTGCCGTGATGCTTGGCTAAGCCAGCAGCTGATGTCTACTGGGCTGCTGTGGCCGCTCAGCCTCAGAGCCAGCTCGGAAGAACCAAAAGTGGATGTGGTCAGTCCTCTGGTGAACAAACTCAAATGACTGGGCTTTTGCACATGAACTACATGCTTGGGCTGCCATGTGAAAAAACTACAGATGGGCAGAGTAGGGACACGTATCTCTAGGGCAATGACTGTGAAAAAGAACTGTGGTGTTGACTGACCAGTCTGGGCCCCTCATGGAAATGTCGAAGTGTCTTTACTGCTGGGGGCTGACGTGATTCTGATCCAGGGGTTATGGCTGATTGCTAGGCTTGTGACTTCTGCTAGAAGCTAACTCATTTGTCCTACGCTGGGGGAGCCACATCACAAGGGTCTTTGCCTTTGCCTCCTCCTGGCACACTGACCAGGCTTAAGCTCCTCCTGGGGCTATGGGTGGTGCCTCAACACGGTCTACAGTTCAGCCTCTGGCCACACCATTGTGACCCTAGAAAGTCATGAGTATCTTGAGCCTGGCTGCCTGGACCCCTGCAGTCTGACAATGGTGTGTCCTTTACAGTAAAAGTTCTTCACAGTGAAGTCTGGCTTTTCAACCCTCATCCGCTCCTGTCCACACACCTCTGTAAAGCTCTTTGGCCACTGAAGGCAGCTGTCTCCCAGAAAGGGATTATCTCCCCCCTGGATAATGAGCAGGACAAAAGTGGTGGGGGATTAACAGTGTTTTATAGGCCAATTCTGAAAATTCAGGATTCTGTTCTGAACATTCCTGGGAATGATGCCTTGTTCTTTCCCCAGCCAGCCTGGAGGGCATAGCCTTGGAGTGCCTAGGGCATTCAGATTTAATTCTGGTTGTATTCTATAAACGTGACTTTGTCCCACTTGTATCTGACCCTTCTGAATGAAAGTTCTGAGGAGGAACAGGAAATGATTGGGAAAGAAAGATGAAGGTACAGCCACTGGAATGGTACACAAAGACTTTGTGGCAATGAAGGAAGAGGAAAACTCCAGCCATCTGAGGAGGGAATCCCATAAGCTCTAGAAGATACAGGAGATGAAGGAGCATTAATGATATCTGTCTTTCAGAACCACCCTGAATCCCTTTCTAGAAGGAAAATGCCCTGGTACAGCTCTCCCACCGCAAAGATGCTGTGTCTGCCACTCTGCACCAGATAGAAGAAAATGGGCTGGCCCATCAGCATATGCAGAATCTCTCCAGACATCAACCCCATCGCCATTCTCAATCATTCCATGGCGAGGGGTGGGGGATGAACACCACCTGGTTGGTGTCATAGAGAAAGAATACAGATTGGATGGAGTGTCCTTAGGAAATGTCCCCCACTCCAAATCCAATAATAGAGGCAATGAACAGAACTGAGAACTCTAAGGCTGGCAGTTGGCCAGGGGCCCACCTTGGAGACACTGTCCACCTTCCCCTGGCTGATATGTGTCCCATTAGGGGACCTCAGCAACTGTAAATGTTTCCCTTCCAGGTGCACCATATGTGCCTTTGGGATTGTACCTCTTGTGTAAAAGATAGGCATTCACTTGCCTCTCTCATGCAAACATGGTGAATTCCACCTTAGAGGTGGTCATTAAAGACCTAAGGCACTTATGGTTTATGAAAATTGTTAAATATAGCAGGAAATAAATTGAATGGATTTGATCCTAGCCCACATTGGTTGGATTAATTAGAGTGGCTGATGAAGTAGTGTCTTCATGGGGAAATTTGCCAGAATCTGATGTATAAGGTGAATTTGTTGGAGGTGGGAAGGATTCTCTGTGGCATTCCTACATCTTTTCAAGGATGTTTGAACAGCAAATAGCTTTGGAAGCTAGAGATAATGTAGCCCTCCAAGTCAGAGAGCAAGTTTGTTTCCTGACCAATGTAAAATAGAGAACGCCTCCCTCCTTAGAAATATTCCAAGATGGTAAAATTTGCTTAAATTCCAGCGAATAAGATAAGGTCTCCCTCATGGAAGGTTTGCACAGGTTTGTTTGTAGCCCCACTCTAAGACAGGTATTCCTCAGCTTGGGCACAGCCTGTGTGTGCCATATTACCCCCTCAGTGGATTTGGGGGGACAAAAAACTGATGCAGCCATTAGCAATTTCATTTATAGGAATTTATACAAGAGATGTAAAGGCATGGAGCCACAGAAAGACTTCAACAGCAATGTTCATTGCAGGTTTTTCATATTAGCTAAAAACTGGAAACACTAGTGGCATCTACCAATAGGAGAAAGTATACACAAAATATGGTATATTCACACAATGTACACTACTTTGTAACAAAAGGAAACAAACCACTGATACATTCAACAATATGGATTAATCTCAAAAACATTATGCTGAGTGAAATAAACCTTACACCAAAAGAGAATATGCCTAAAACCATATTTATTTAAAGTTTTGAAGCAAGCCAAGTTAAGTTTTCATGAAAAAATTAAGAATAGTGATTGCCACTAATGAATAAGAGGTAAGTATATACCAGAAAGGGCATAAGGATCTTCTCCAGGGTGATAGTCATGTTCTGTATCCTGATAAGGATTTGGATTATACAGGAGAATGCATTTATTAGAACTCATCAATGGTACACTTAGTTTTTGTCCACTTTATTATAAACTTGATCTCAAAAGAAAAAAATAAAAGAACTGCAAACAAGTATTGAACTCTAGTTAATGATATATATATATATATACATTTTATATATATATATATATATATATATATATATATATATATGTGTGTGTGTGTGTGTATATCATATATATACACAGAAGAATTTGGGGAGAAGGGTACTGATATCTGCAACTTTAAAATGTTTCAGACTTGAAGATAGGTTAGTGGGTGGATAGAAAAATAGAGAAAAGAAATGTGACAAAGTGAGACTAGTACAATGTTAACTGTGAGTCTGTGTGAAAGTAAGTTGTGTTTACTGTAAAATTCTCCCAAGTTTTCTCTAAGTTTAAATTTTCCATGATTCAATGTTGGGAAAAGAGCTTTTAGAGAGAAAGGACAGGTTATTTACCAAGAAATGACAATCACAAGAAAAAAGGAATTTTCATCAGTCACAAACAGATTCCAGGTGACAATGTAGTAAACACTGTACTGATGAAAAACAAATGTCAACCTAGAATTTTACCTTTGCTAAAATAAAGACCAAAAATTCAATATCTTGTAGTAACCTATAATGAAATAGAACATGAAAAGAAATATATGTATGTACATGTATGACTGAAACATTATGCTGTACACCAGAAACTGATACAACATTGTAAACTGACTACACTTCAATAAAAATAAATAAAGACAAATTTGCACATACAACACTTGAAGAGTTTACCACTGAAAGACCACTCACTAAAAGAACCAAAGGATTTAATTCAGGTAGACAAAAACCAAATCAAAGAAAAACAATGATGAGTACATAAAATGGTTAAAATTTTTAAATTTAAGTATCAACTGCAAAAATCATAACAGTTTCAAAATTTGTGATTAAAAGAAAATTTAAAATAAAATGTTAAACAACAATAGTGAAATGGTATAGATGGATGGTTAATCTGTAGTGAATCCATGCTAAGATCCTGGTCATCTTTTTGGATCGAGTCATGGTTAAAAAAAATTACAGAAATTTTACCTCTAATTTCCAAACCAGCAGAGAAAAAAAGAGGAATGTAGAATTCTACCTCAATGCATTAGAAAGCAGGAAAGAGACACAAAAACACAGAAAAATGAAGGTGAACAGTGATATACGTCCACATATATCATGAATCACCATAAAGTAAACAAATAAAACTCTTAAAATCTTAGGATTATCAGAGAAGATTAGAAAAAGATAAGTGTTATTACAAGAAGCATAAAAAAAAAGCTGCTTAATGTAAAGGGAGTAAAAAACATCAAAAAACGTAAAACATAAAAGTTCATGTAACACTATCAGCACTCTGAAAAAAAGATTTTAAAATCAAAAGCATTAATAGGGATAAAGAGGAACACTGCACAATAATTGAAGAAAAAATCCACTAAATTATACAGTCATGAATAAAAGTAGTTAAAATAAAACAACAAAATAGTGAGGAATTTGCAAATACACAGTTATGTGGGAGAATTTACCACATCTAAATACAAACCTGATAAAACAAGTATAGCCTAATTTAGAAGACTTCAACAACAAAGTTGCGCTTGATAAATTATATATATATGGGGAGAAGCCAGATCTCAACAAATAGTTCAATGCACACCATTTTTAAGTGGCATAGAACAAATATTGACCACAAATTATGATGTAAAGAAATTTACAACAAATTTTAAAGAATTGATGAGGTCAGTTCTTCATATTGTGTTCCAGATATCCATCTTCCATTTCTAATTAACTAACAGAATATCTGCACTGTTGGAGATGTCAATGTGTCCAGACAAAATACCATGGTCTATATATAACGTCCTTTACAGCTAGCATGGCCACCAGTTTAAGATTTGATCAGTAAGATGAGAGCAGAATATTGTTGTGGAAGGAGGAGGACATTTGGAAAGATTCCCACAAAAAGGGAAGACCTCTGGGGAAGATATCTTTTGCTCTTCATTTTTTCCTCCTGGTGGCCTAGATCATGGACATATGGCTGGAGCTCAGTAGGCGCTTTGGACAATGACATGATCTTGAGAGTGGCTGAACTGAAAGATAGAAGATGCTTCAAAGTGCTGAGCCTTGAATAGCCAAAACAATTTTGAAAAAGAAAAACAAAATTGGAAGTCTTACACTACCTGATTCCAGAACTTATTATAAAGCTATAGTAACTGAGATAGTGTAGTATTGGCAAAAAACTGACATATAGATAAATAGAATAGAAAAGAAAGCCCAGAAATACACCTAAAAACATACGAGCAACTGACTTTCAACAAGATGTGAAGGTAATTAATTCAATGCACACATATACTGAAACAACTAGATATCCATTTGCAAAAAAAGAAAGAAAAAGAATCAATCCTTCCGTCACACCATATGTAAAATTCAAACTGGATCACAGATCTAAATATAAAAGCTAAGACAATAAAACTACTTGAAGAAAATATAGGCTCTTAAAAATTTCTTAGGTAGGACTGAAAAATCACAGATTATGAAAGAAAAAACTGACTTAAAATTTTTTTAATACTGCTTTTTGACACTGCTAGGAAAGTGAAAAGGGAAGCCACAGACTGTACGACATATAACTAATAAAGAACTTGTATCCAGAATATAAAAATCAATTTTCCAACAAAAAAACAAAATTAAATAAGAGCAAAAGATTTGAATAGACACTTCACCAAATGAGATCTATGGATAGCAAATAAGTACATGAAAAGATGCTCAGTAGCATTATCATTAGGGAAATGCAAATCAAAACCACAATGAGATATCTCCTGACACCTGTTAGAATGGCTATCATCAAAAAGAACACAAATAACAAATGTTGGCCAGAATGCTGAGAAAAGGGAACTCTTGTACACTGTTGGTGAGAATGTAAGCTGGTACAACCACTGTGGAAAGCAGTATGGGGGTTTCTCAAAAAACTAAAGCTAGAACTACCATATGACCCAGGATTTCCACTCCAGGGTATATATCTGAAGAAAACAAAAACACTAATTCAAAAAGACACATTTTATATATATATATATTATATATATATATATATATATATAATATATATATCATATATATTATATATATATAATTTTCATAACATAAACATAAAATTTTCAAATTTCTCTAGGACAAAATATGCTTTAAACAAACCTGAAAGAATGACATCAAATGAGACAAAATATTAACATATATAGAAAAAATTTAATATATATCAACATTCCTATGCTTATTTAGCATGGTTAAAAACAGATAGCAGTACTGACAAGGCATACACAACAGATGTTTTTAGAAGTAAAACAAATAACCAATAACAAATGAAAAATGTTCAACTACAACAAAAATGAAAGCAATTCAGATTAAAACAGAATGAAATAAAACTTTTTCCAGTCAAGTTGACAAAATGTTAAATGTTTATACATAACACTTACAATGCATAATATACTTGTGCATAATATACTGATTTAAGGTAAGAGAGATTTAACAGTATGAATAGATTTATTTAGATTTGTGATATAATGTGTTAATATATGACATAAATGTGTTAATACATGCATAGAAAAGAATCTGGAAAGATATACATTGAAATGTAGAAAAGTTACCTATTTTAAAATTAAAAGAACAAAAACTAATGTGAGCATTTTGAAATTTTAAAAGATATAATCTAACCATAAAAAAAGTGAAATACTTGAGGGTTTTTTGGTTTTTTGGAGGGTCTTATGAAAGTATTAGTTGTCTATTGCTACTATTATAAATGATCATAAACTTAATAGCCTAAAACAACACAAATGTGTTATCTTACAGTTTTGAAGGTCAGGAATCTGACACAAGTGTCACTAAGCTAGAATATATTCGTGTCCACAAGGCTTTGTTCCTTTCTAGAAGCTATAGGGGATAATTCATTCTTTACCATTCATTTCCAGTTTCTGAAGTCTGCCCACTTTTCTTGGCTTATTGCTCCCTGCCTTCATCTTCAAAGCCAGTCACATTGCATCTCTCTGATCATTATTCTATAGTCACATATCTCTCTCGACAGCAGAAAAGGTTTTCTGATTTTAAGGACCCATCTAATTTGATTGGGCATCCAGATAATCTAGAACAATCTCCCCATCTCAAAATCCTTAACTTAATCACACCCTCTTTTGCCACTTAAAGTAACAGATTACAAGTTCCCAGGACCAGAAAAGGATGTCTCTGTTTCTGCTTGTATAAACTTCTCAAGAACCTATAGATTTCCTATGCATGTCACGGAGATCCCTTCCATTAGACAAGAGGCTTCTCCACAGACCTTTCCTGAATAATAACATACCTATTTTTTTTTTACCTCTTCTGAAATGGCTGAGGGTATCTAAAAGTGTTACAAACTTAATCTCTTCAAAGAACCTTCTATATGACTAAGTACTCTGATCTTTCACTACTTCTGCAAAAAGTTATACAGCCATACTTTTGGTTGTCACTGCACAGCACATTTTCCTGCAGAGCACAATTTCCTAATTTTAGCATCTTTTGCAACCTGAATAGGCTAAGAATTATCCAAATTATCAAGTCCTGATTCCTTTTGTTTAGCAGTTCTTCCTTCAGCTTACCTCTTTCCTATCACATTTCACTCTAAGCAGCAACATGAAGCCACCTGCACTTTTATCAAAATGCCTAGAAATCTCCTTAGCTATATATCCAGAAGGTTCTGCTTTCCACATAACTACAGTACAGAAAAGAGAAATCTTATAAGGATTCCCTTTTCCTCTAGTTTCCAAAAACATGTCCCTTCTTTTCTTCAGAGTTCTCACCAGTGACACCTTCAACCTCCGTATTTCTACTAACAGTCTTTTCATGATGATTTATGTATATTCTCTAAGACAATATATGCTTTCACTTCCAAGTCCTCACTGGCAGTTTTTAGCACCGTATTTCTGCCAACAAACTGCTTAAGGCAATCTAGATATTTCCTATCATTTCTCATTGTCCAATTTCCATCAGCCCATTTCCCAATTCCAAAGCCACTTCCCTTTTTTGAGGAATGTGTTACGGCTGCACCCCACCTCCAATAACCAAAATCTATATGACTCTTCTATTGCTGCCATAACAAATGACCACAAGTTTAGTGGCTTAAAACAATTTATTATTTTACAGTTATGTTGGTTAGAAGTCTGACTAGGGTCTCTCTGGGCTAAAATCAAGATTTCAGTAGGCCTTCCTCATTTCTTTCTGGAGGTTTCTATTTCCTTAACCTTTCCAGCTTCTAGAGGTCACCCATATTCCTTGTTCCTTCCCTGCATCTTCAAAGCCAGCAACACTGCATCTCTCTGTGACTATCATCTATAGTCATTTCTCCCTGTCTTCACAGCCAGGAACAGTTCTTCAATTTTTAAGGCCCTTTTGACTATAGTAGATGCAGCCAGAATCCAGGGTAATCTCCCCTTTCATGATCCTTATCTTAATTATATCTGTAAAATCTCTTTTGCCATGTAAGATAACAGATTACAGGTTCCAGAGATTAAGATACATACATCTTTGAGAAGCTGTCACATTATTAACACTTACTATTATAAATAATAATAGTAATGAAATTCCAGCATTGAAAAACTCATTTTTTACATCAAAAGCAAGTAAAATTTTATGTACGCTTACTTCTTTTCCTCTTGGGTTTTCTCAAAGTGGAGCTGCTTCCAAGATTCGCAGTGTCTGGAAAAAACAGGTGGTAAGGAAACAAAAATGAATAAACAAAAGTTACAAATCTTAAGAGAAATCATACTGAAGAAGGCTTGAATTTATAAAGATAACTGGATTATCATTTTTCTCTTCTTCCTAAAGAAACTAAACCTGCTGAATTGAGAAGTAGGAGCCCAGGATGGGCCCTGGGTCTTCCTTTATTTCTCAATGGGACTTTGAAAAACACTCTTAAATACCAATGTACTTCAGTTTACTCAGGGATATTTGTCTGGTTGTTAAGAGTTTTGTTAGGACTAAATAAGATCTTATATGCAAAAGTTTATAGGAAATCATTACATAAACCTGTGACATGCTGGAGGACATTTATCAAAAATATGTGCTGGGTTAAGAACAGTTGATCTGAAGTCTTGCTTTGTGACAATTAAGTGGCAGAGCTAGTTATCTTTTGAGTCCTTTCTGAAGCTGTGACAAAATGACACTATTATCTACTAGTGGACATACACTTTACTTTCTTGGGTCCCACAGAAGATTGGGTGTGACAGGGATGGAAATCACTGTAAATCACAAGGCTTTATTATTAATATACTGGTTAATAAACAATATACTGCCATCTTTATGAGTGTATTTCTACTATATCATCCACATATAATCAACATGGCCCACCTTGTTAAACACAATTTTATAATGATCTCTTGCTTCTCTGCTATTCCCCCAAAGGATCAGGTCAAGCAAATGCAGAGAATAGGATACTGGGATGGACCGGACCACATGCCACCACCCTACCTGGGTCTGTGCTACCCGTGGAGCCACCCTCTTCCAGCGACCCTTGGACAGCCTTACCCATCACATCATCAGCTTGGTTGTTTTTGGTCCTTGCTTCTGGACCTCCTGGCACATCTTCTGAGAAGCACATAACACAGGAACACTTCTCCTGTCCATCTTTTGATAGCTCTGCTCCTGGGACAAAACTGACTTATGGAGACTTCTCATTTCCCCAGTGATCCCCTTTTCCAAACCCTCGTTGACCCCCTTTTTATTTCTTCCTCTGGAATCTCCCATTGATCCTCTCCACATCTGATTCTTCTTCTAAGTCTCCCTTTTTCCTTCTCTTGTCTTTTTCTCTTTATCAGAACTTTTTTTTTTTTAATTCATAATTACCTTGTCCGTCACAGGATAGTGGGTTACAAGTAGGCTCTTCTAACTCTTCTGTGTTCGTTTGGAGAGCTTCCAGTTCACCAGATACTAAAAAGAAACAAGAAAATTATTGTCCACAGATCCTGAGACAGTGATTAGGGAAGAGTTCCTGGTTCACTGATGTTCTGAGCTAAGATGAACTGCTTTCTGGGGAAGAGTATATCTGTTCCAATAATCACACCTGAGATCTGACAGAGTCATGTTTTCCCATCTTTTTTACCTCATTCTGCTTTTTCTACTTTGAGCCCTATGAATAAGTAAAAAGATCTTATCTTTCCAGGAAAAAACTAACTGTCCTTTAAAAACTGTGGAAAGTAATTACCAGAAGTAACTTTAAACTCATCCCATCTGGCAATGACTGCTTACATCACTAACTACATTTAAAGCTAGCTAATCAGTGACAGCCTTACAGTCAGTCAGCAAGACACATCCCACAAAGCCTGTGTCTTGCTAACCTATTCATAAACACTCCTGTTTCTGAAAGTCTACAGTCCCTGAACTACATGTTTCCTGAAACGCAAAATAAAATCAACAGTTTTCTGGTTTTTGCCCCATAAATACAGTACCTCCTCCCACCATATGCCTTGCTAGGCAAGCAATAAGTCCAGCTTTTAGCTTCAGAAATTGCATGGTGGCCCCTTCCTTCGAAAATGGAGTTCCTAGCAAGATCATCTTAAAGACTCTTACTTAGAAGTGTCCTACGGGACACTTGGACCAACAGGTGTAAATCAGCAGCCTCTTGTGCACAGATTAGATTGTCCATCTGATCAAATGCCAAGTGAATCTGTCTCAAGAACAACTATAGCTCTGACTTATTTCATTGGGGTCTTGTTTTTGAATTTATTTTATTATTTAAAGATGTGTGTGCAATCAGATACAAAGTAATTAGGCATTTTGGTTTGGAGGTACAGCTTTTTAGCAAATATTCTGTTAATGTGCTTATTCTTCCACTACTTCATTTACTTTCACTTTTATATTGTCTATTTTTTAAAAGTCTTGTCTCATGTGTGTTTGTTCCTGATTTTCCTGTGCTTCTTGATTATTAGAAGATAGTGATCCAAAGCAAGCAGATGGAAGCATAGACCTGATAAATCCCCAATCCAAGCCAGCCCCAGACTAATTAATGGATGTGGGTCCATTAGACAGTAGCCAGTTGGTGCAAACATATTTGGTCACATTTTGTCTTGGGTCCCTCACCAAAACCTTCATGAAGACACTTGACATCTTAGCTTCTGAAAGAAAATCATTCTGTTTAGTACATAATCTGAGTTCAGCTATTACCATATAATTGATCATATGTCTTCTTTTTAGCCTCTGCTTGGTAGATGAGTGAAATACTCCATCACGTGCAAGACACCATTCACACTCATGGCTGGATGTGGTGGCCTCCTTGCTGTTTGTCGTGGGCTTGTCTTCGCCAAAGTCACAAACGCCCACTCGCACTTCCTCTCTGTGCTCCCAGTATGATTCTAACTCTTGTACTTAATAAATAGCAAATTTTCATAAGAGATATCTTTGGGTTTCAGTGGGGGACTTTTGACATATCAAAAGTAAATAACACTTTTGATAGTATTTCTTTGAAAGGAGAGGGAAAAAATGATCGAGTTGTTCCATGGCCCAACCAGTAACTGCTACTTTCAGACCATTATCTAACACTCTTTTCTTTCCTTTAAGAAACTCCTATAAATTTAATAGGTAGGGGTCTATTCTGCAAATAAAACTACCATATTAAGTGTATTAAGAAGGGCTAATTCTAGAATTCCTGATCAATTGATTCTACACATTGATCATACATATGATCAATTTATAGCTGATCTGAACATTGGTATACCTGCACTATGCATATTCAAAATCTGCATGCAATAAACAAAATAAGTATACCTTATTTTCTAGTAGTGCTTAACACAATTAGTTATAATCTCTTCTAAAGCCAAGTTCTTTTCTTTAATACATTTATGCTCAGCTTTCTTTGATGTCCCAGTTTTTTTGACAGCCTATATTATTTGCTTGGAAAAATCAATGGCTCACCTAGACAGTTATTTTCTGATGACTTACTTAAGCCCCATTGTAGTAGGCAGAATTCTAAAATGACCCCCAAGATTTCCTTCCCTAACCCGAGGGACTCTGAATATCATAAGATATTATCTCCATTTTCAGGTTATGTTATATGGCAGAGTTGATGTTTAGAAAAAGGAGATTGTCAACACAAGAGATAACAAATGCTGCTAAGAATGTGGAGAAAAAGGAATCCTTGAGCATTGTTGGAGGGAATGTAAATTGGTGCAGCCACTATGGAAAACAGCATGAAGGTTCCTCAAAAAACTAAAAATAGAACTACCATATAATCCAGCAATTTCATTCATGGATATATAATCCGAAAGAAACAAAATCACTATGTTGAGAGATAGCTGCACCCTCGAGTTCACTGCAGCATTATGTATAATAGCCAAAGACAGGGAAATAACCTAAATGTCCATCAACAGATGAACAGATAAAGAGTGGTCTATGTGGTCTACAATACTCTTACTCATTGAAGGAGAATCCTAGGGTTTTGGTTCTAATATCCATTTCTAGAAAAAATAATATTTTGGATACTTCCTTACTAAATCCTGACAATATTGTTTGGTCATAAGTATTATCTCTAAAATAAAAATAAAGTACAATACAACAAAAACAAGACAAAATAAAGTAAAACACCAGGCTGGTTATGTAATGACTGTTCCAGGCTCCCTTGTAGACTCCATCCCCTACAGAAAGCAAACTTGTCTCAAGTGCCTGAACTTAGGGCCTTCTCTAGGACATGTCAAATTGCTAAAACCCAAATTTGGTTTTAGTGTTCATAATTTTTGGATGCTATGGAAGCAAACAGATTTCTTCCATATGGGTATGTGAAGGGGAGCAGGGAAGAACGGGAGAAGAAAGGGAGATTTCCCTCCCTGTAGACAGAAAAACAAAGATTCAATTAGGTAAATGGGAATTGAAGTTACATTTACCTTCTCCATCACGTAGTGGTTGACTGGGCACCTCCTCTGGTTCTTCATTGGTCATTTGGGGAGCTGCAGGAAGAGACACAAGGAAATGAGCTGAACCAGGATGCTCAGAGCACAGGTGAGGTGCACTTTGAGAAAACAGACATCGGTTCCAAGGACTACACCTGAGATCCAACTGAGCCCTGTTCTGCCTCTGTTTCCACCTCATTTGCCTCCTTTTTCTGGGCTCTGCTTCTCAGTTTCCTATCTGTGGACTTGCCTCTAAACAATTCTGCTTCTGCACTAGGGGAATAATTGTGCACCTTTGATTTTAGGGACTCTGTTCCCCCTGATGTCTCCTATCTCTATTTTTTTGGTCTGTGATGATCTCTCCTTTTCTGCTTATTCTCTCCAGCTCTGTTCTTCTACATCTCTCCAATTCCTTTAGCAGGATCCATTACTTCCCTCAGTCTCTCTTGATCTCTTCCCTTCCCTACTGACACTCTCTATTTGAGAAGTGAAAGTCTCTGCTTCAGGCTCTGTTCTGTTGCCCCTGGGAGCCTGCAGGTCTCCCTCTGGACTCCCACCACGTGACCACACTGAGCCCCCATTAGCCTCACCCAACCACCACCTGCAATGAGATACTCATGACACAGGTCTCTGTCCTTCCTCCTATTTTGATCTCAGGGAAAAGCAAGTATCCTTCTTCTGTGCTTCCATTTACCCATCTTGAAGGAGGGATAATAGCTGTTTCCCTAAGTCCTAAAGTTTTGTGAGGAAATCTCATGGGGCAAGGTACTTTGAAAAGAATAAAGTCCTATATAATCCAACGACCTGATGAAGAATGCATGGCCAACACTGTGATTCGGGCTTTAGAGTCACTGATCTTTCCTTCTGACAAGTAGATCTCAAGGACCATGTTTCTTTTGAAGCCTGTCCAAAATTATGACAATTATTACCATTAAACACTAGATAAATACCTACCTTTTACTCTTTATAGAAAACAAGGGATGGACAAGGGTTAAAATCACAATATTGAGTCTTTAATATTAGTGAACATAAAGCATAAAGAGTGTGAAGGGGAAAAAAAAGCCTGTCTTTCTTTAGTTCTGATCTACCAAAACATGAAGAGGCAGCACATCCGTTCTAACAAGGGTCATCCTGCTCAGCTCTAAATTCAGATACCTGATACCCTGCAGCCCAGGGCTGGCAATCCTGCCCTTCCTTACCTGGCCCACATCTTGGTAGGGAGCTCGTGGCTTCCTGGGGCCCTTCTCCACCACAAGTCTCCCAACAGGCATTGCTGATCTCTGCAGAAAGGGATGAAATCTCTCAGAGATCTCAGTATACAACCCGGGGAAATCATGGCAAGAAAACTCATAGTCTTCACATGGGGGGCTCAAGTGTCTTCTGGGTGGGACTGTCCCTGTCCCAGACCACCTTGGTCTGCCCCTCGGGTTCACCGGCCTGCAGGCTGACTCCCCACTAGCACAATCACCAGAGGCCGAGAACCAGCCACCATTTCCCATACTCCTAGTACACTTAATACTCTCTCTACTGCCCATCTTTCCCATTGTCTCTGCGTATTTTTCTGTCCATCCATCCTTTGTCTCTCAACTGCTTCTAGCTTTCTCTAAAGAAAGGCCTCCCTGAGATAGTATGTTTTAAATAGGAATTAATGAGCGTGGGTGGTTAAGTGGAAGGTAGTGGAACATGAAGACAGTTTCGAATAAGGCAGAAAGTGTATGAAAGTCTCACATACGAAAGAGAGATTTTAAATTATTGGGGGGGAAGTTTATCCCATATTGAATTAATAGTGTAGGAGGCAGGGGATGTGGCTGGGAAAATAGGCAGGGGCCTAACGTGGGTGACCTTGGATGTCACTCCAAGAGAAATATTTATTTAATTTTTATTCATGTATTAAGAAGGTAATTAGGAAAATAACACAACATAATTTTCATTTTCAAATGTCTCATCTAGTTGAAGTGCAAATAACACATTTGATGGGAGCAAAATTAGAGGAAGGTCATGGACAGAAAGCTGTTGCTTTGAGAACCACGACAGAGGTCTCGATTGGAGACTTGGGGATGTGACAGATGGACAGATGGGAGATACTCTGAAAGAGAAATGACTATGTTGGATGAGTAACAGGCATGTATTTGACGGTAAGAGGAGTCACGGTGACTCCTAGGGGCTTCCAACCTGAAAATCCATGAGACAATGGTGGTCCGTCACTGACACACGAATGCTGATGAGCATTAGATCCAGCTGGAGCAGTGAAGATGCTTCTTTCAGTTCTGACATGCCAAGTTTAAGATTCTTGAACCTTATTTTATCCTTTCACCTGCAGCCTATTTTCCATCCATTCTCCTTCAACTCTTTCTCTACATAGCTGCCTTTGTACCTTTCCCCATCTTTCCCCATTTCTTAGTATTTATTTTCCTCTCAATCTTTCTCTTTCCGTATTTATTTTTTTCTCTCAATTTTTATCTCTGAGTCTTGGGTGATTTTTCAGTTTATTTCTTCTCTGCTGTATCTTACACTTCCTCCCTTTCCATCTGTTTCTCCCACTTAATTTGACCTCTGTCTCCCAATATTACTCAACTTTTGTCTCTCTGTGTGATTTCATCTTCCAGGCTCTCCTCTCTCATCAACTCCAAAACTCTCCTCTTGGACTTTGACTACAGTGCCAGGGACCTCCAATTGGACAGCTCTCCAACGTGAACCTGACATGGCATGCTAGTTCCAAGTTTCTCTTAATTACTCTGTGAAACTGATTGAAAAGTATCCCTTATCTCAACCTAGAAGGGTGGAATTTTATGTTTCTTTTGCAAAATTGAATCCATGTATGTAATTTGTCATATAGTACACCCTATATCCCTTTTCCGTTTTCTCTTTTTTATAGTCCCCCAACAATGGATACTCTGTCTACTCAGGAGCTCAGATCCTTTTTCTCAGTGTCTCTGTTCCGTCTGCGAGCAGATAAGGGCAAGTGGGAGAGGTGGGGGCTAGCAGAGATCTAGGATAGGAGACAGAAGGTAGGCTTTGCTTCCATGAGGACAAGAAAACAAAGATCTAATATAGAATTGATAAACTGTAGTTACCTCGTCTTTCATATGGCAGTAAGCTGGGTGTATCTTGTAACCAGCTTACAGTATTCATTTGGAAAGGTGTGTGTTCCAAGGACACTGAGGAGAGCAACGAGAAAATGACAGAACTCAGACAGTATCCGGAGAAGAGACTTCAGTGTGCTTAAGATAAACTCATGTTCAAGCTCCAAGGACCCCACCTGAGGCCCGATAGAGCCTTGTTTGCCTCTTTTTCATTGAGATGCACCTATCTTAAGTGTAAAACAGCTACATGACCAACATCCCAGTCAAGATATGGAACATTTCCACCACGCCAGTCAGTTTCCACCTACTAAGTTTCCACCTCCCTAAGAACCACTGTTTTGATTTTTATCACCATTAGTAAGTCCTTTCTTTCTGGTACTGTACTTATCTGTACTGACACTCATATCCATAAAAACACCAGCATGTACTCCTGTGACTGGTTTCTTTTGCTCAACATAATGTTTCTGGGATTCATTCATGTTGTTACATATATTAGTAGTTCATTCCTTTATATTGCTGAATAGCATTCCACTTATAAATATATCACAGTTCATTTACTCTCTTATTGATGAGAATTTGAATTGGTTCCAGATTTTAGCTATTACAAATAAAACTCCTATAAACATCTTTGTATAAATCTTTCCATGAACATATGTTTTCATTCCTTATGAGAAGACACTTAGAAGTGGAACTTCTGGGTTATGAGTTATATTTAACTTTATAAGAGGCTGCCAGACAGTTTTACAAAGTGGTCATATCATTTATATTCTTACCAGCAATACATATAAAGATGTTCTAAGTGCCCCATAGTCTCACTAACACTTGGTGTTGTCAGTATTTTTTTAATCTTTAATATTTTATTTATTTCGTTTAATGTTAAGAAAAGGAAAGCTCAGGATGGGACTTCTTTTTCTAACGATGTTCCCATCAGTCTTTAAAAAAAAATTTTTTTGAAGTACAACCAGTTTACAATGTTATATTAATTTCTGGTATATAGCATAATATTTCAATCATACATATACATACATATATTCCTTTTCATATTGTTTTTCATCATCAAGATATTGCTTATAGTTTCCTGTGCTGTATATTGTAAACTTGTTGTTTATCTATTTTATGTATAGTGGTTAGTATCTGAAAATCTCGAACTCCCAATTTACCCCTTCCCCTTTGGCAACCATAAGTTTGTTTTCTATGTCTGTCAGTCTCTTTCTGTTTTGTAAATAAGTTCATTTGTGTCTTTTTTTAATATTCCACTTATAAGTGATATCATGTGGCATTTTTCTTTCTCTTTCTGGCTTACTTTACTTAGAATGACGATTTCCAGGTCCATCCATGTTGCTGCAAATGACATTATTTCATTCTTTTTTTATGGCTGAGTAGTATTCCATTGTGTATATATGTACCACAACTTCTTTATCCAGTCATCTGTTGATGGACATTTAGATTGCTTCCATGTCTTGGCTATTGTAAATAGTGCTACTATGAATATTGGGGTGCATGTATCTTTTTAATTACAGTTCCCTCAGGATATATGCCCAGGAGTGGAATTGCTGAATCATATGGTAAGTTTATTTTTAATTTTTTTAAGGAACCTCCATACTGTTCTCGATAATGCCTGCACCAAATTACATTCCCACCAACAATGTAGAAGGGTTTCCTTTTCTCAACACCCTCTCCAGCATTTATCATCTGTGGACTTTTTAATGATGGCCATTCTGACTGAGGTGAGGTGATACTTCATTGTAATTTTGATTTGCATTTCTCTGATAATTAGCAATATTGAGCATTTATTCATGTGTCTATTCATATGTCTTCATTGGATAATTGCTTGGTTAAGCCCTCTGACCATTTTTGGATTGAGTTGGGATTTTTCTGTTGTTGTTGTTATTAAGTTGTATGAGCTGTTTCTATATTCTGGAAATTAAGCCTTTGTCATCATTTGCAAATATTTTCTCCCATTCTGTATGTTGTCATTTTGTTTTGTTTATGGTTTCCTTTGCTATGCAAAAGCTTGTAAGTTTAACTAGGCCCCATTTGTTTATTTTTCCTTTATTTCTATTGCCTGGATAGACTGCCCTAGGAGAACATTGCTAAGCTTTATGTCAGAGAATGTTTTGCCTATATTTTCTTCTAGGAAGTTTATAGTGTCTTATCTTATGTTTAAGTCCTTCAGCCATTTTGAGTTTATTTTTGTATATGGTGTGAAGGAGTGGTCTAACTTCATTTATTTACATGCAGCTGTCCAGTATTCCCAACACCACTTGCTGAAAAGACTGTCTTTTCCCTTTTGTATATTTTTGCCTCCTTTGTCAAAGATTAATTGACAGTAAGTGTGTGGGTTTATTTCTGGGCTCTCTATTATGTTCCATTGATCTATACATCTATTTTTGTGCCAATATCATGCTGTTTTGATTACTGCAGCTCTGTAGTATTGTCTGAAGTCTGGGAGGTTTATTTCTCCAGCTTCATTCCTCTTCTTCAGTATTGCTTTGACAATTCTGAATCTTTTGTGAGTCCATATGAATTTTAGGATCATCTCTTCTAGTTGTGTGAAAAATGTCCTGGGTAATTTGATGGGGATTACATTAAATCTGTAGATTACCTTAGGTAGCATGGCCATTTTAACAATATCAATTCTTCCAATCCAAGAGCATGGAATATCTTTCCATTTCTTCAAATTATCTTTAATTTCCTTAACAATTTTTGTAGTTCTCTGTGTATAAGTCTTTTACCTCCTTGATCAATTTTATTCCTTGGCCACTCCTGTTACCTTGTGTTTCTTCCTCTCTCTCCCCGAGTGAGGCTTCCAGCTCTTTCCCCTGTGTCTCTCTAGTTTTTCCCTCCAGTTCTTTATACCTATGCTATTCCAGGGTCCTACCTTGCCTCAGGCTCTGATCTACCCCTCTCTCTCCATTCAGGGCTCCTCAAGGCCTCCTTTATGAATTATGAACACATAATGACACAGCCCTTATCCCGTCCTTGTATATGCTACCATCACTCAGAGTCAGGCATCCAGGCAAATGTTGGACGGTCAGTCAGACTTACTGTTTATTCAGAATCTTGGGCACACTCATTTGTCCTTTCTTTGGTTCTTATTGTACCATTTGGGTCATGAGATGAATCTTCTTTCCTTATACTCATCTGTGTCCAACACCAAGATGCTCTGGGATTCTAGCTCTAGTTAAGGTGTCACTTATATTACATTAGGAATGTTGAAGAACTCGTTTCTCCTTCCCTTCATGATGAACCTTTTTTATTCTATGCTAATAACTATTATGAATCCTTCCACCACCTCATTCTCTTTACCACTACCCTCAGTAGTAGATAAATCTCTAAATATATTTTTATGTACTTTGTACTTTTTAATCTACATTTTATACTTTTGGCAATTTGCCTTTATTCAAAAGAATATTTTTTAAAATAGATCCAAATGTTCTATAATTGTATTAATACATGTTTAAAATATATAATACCTAAAGTATAAATCCAAATTAAAAGACACCCATTTAATGGCATTTTACAAGGCCGTTTACATTCTTATTTTTTTTCTTACATTAGCTATTTTCAAGGGGAAAAAATCAACATTTAACAAATAACTAAATTTTGGCTTAAAGATGGAGAATTTTTCTTGGGCTTGGGGGCTGTTTTGCTCACTGAATCACAAACTGTCCTTACACTTCAGTTTCTGCTGAAAAACAGGAATAACAAAACTCTTATGATAGGATTGTTATGAGAATTAAGTGAGATGCTACTGGCAGAGGAATTTCTGGGTTATAATAACTTAGCAAGAAATTATAATTTTCAAGGAATAGCTTATGTGTTAGAATTTAATGATTCATTATTAGTAATAATATGGATGAAAGGATGATTAAAAAGCTAGAAACAGTGCTTATTGGTTACAAAAGTACATAGTGCATAGATGAGAATTAAACAAGCTGATCCACGTGAAGTGCTGACCTTACACCTAGTGGTCCATGGAAGCTGGGTGTTGTGACTATGGTCACAGCTAAAGTTATTACTGTCCTTTGTTTTCTTCTCCTCTTTTTACTTCTCTCCCTTTCCTTTCACATAACATCTTTCCTTCCACATTCTCTTCTGTACACAATTACTACTCACTCTCTTACTCTCTTTTCTTTTATTATGAGTAATATTTACAATTCCTTCTTTTGACACACCGAACTCCTATTCCTTCCCATATCTATTGAATTCCCAGCTCACAATTACTGCTGTCAGTTCTCCCCCTTAATTCTGCCTCATGGCTGCAGTGAGATCTTCTCTCTTGTGTTCATGTTCCATCTTCTTAATTGTCATATCTGCCTGGCAATATTCTTGGATTCCAGATCTGGTTGGTTAATTGGGAACCCACACAACACACTGCTACTTTGGCTCCTTCGTCTTCTGCTGCATCCCCATCCCAGGGTACACTCTTCACTCGGGAGCTCAATCCCCTGATCTCTGACCTCCTTTCCTCTTAGTAGATGAGAAAACTAGCTTCTATCAAGTCAGAATTACCTTGTTCTTGGCTTAATCGTAAGTTAAGCATCTCCTTTGTCTCTCCTTCATCAATGGCTTGGTAACAGAAGTTGTCACGAATCACTGAGAAGAGAAAGGAAAGGCAATTAGAAATCTCAGACAGTGACCAGGAGCTGCATCTCAGTTATACATCCAGGTACATCCTTGACTCCAGTAGTTCAGGGGAGCTTTCCAGTTTTCAGGGAACCCTGGGCTTCAGTGGATTTCACATGACCTGTGACTTGATGTTACTCCTGGAATCATGCAGCTTTTCCACAGAGAATGCACCTCTTCAGTTTAAAAAAAAAATTAGCGGCGAGAAAGTTGTAAACAGTGTTTAACACCCTTCAAAATGATCAGAGAACAATGAAAGCCAATTTAAAATAAATAATATAGGTGGAATGTGTTTCATAAATTCTACATGCAACTACAACTAGGGAGGAAGCAGAGGAATTTCTTTAGGAGAAAAGTAGTGTTTGTAGAGAAGTTGACCTATATTATAAAAGAAAAACCCAAAAACCTTTCAAAAATTGGGATTTTTAAAGAAAGAAAGGAAGGAAGGAAAGAAGAAAGGAAAGAGAAGATCGTGGGTCAGGGAAGATGATCTGGTTACAAAGAGGTATAACAGTGAAGAAGAACTAGTACTTCCTGGGGGTAGGATGGGAGGGGAGAGGTCCAGGAAACAAAGGAAAGACACTTTCTGAAAGGCACAAACAGGGAAGTGAATATGTTCTGAAAGGCACAGAACGGAAGTGAATATTACCTTACAGCTGTTACAGTGACCCAGGACGTGGTAACAAAAAGCCCAGGAAACCAGCCCAGAGCACTCCCACTTCAGAGCTGCTTGTCAAGGTGACTCAGCAAACATAGACGGAAAAGCAAGACTTACAGGACATGAGAGAAAGTCACCCAAGAAATAGAGAAAGAAGCTGACCAAGAAGGACAGACAGCAGAAGCACACCTCCTGGGGGCAATCCCCACCAGGGGATCGGGCAGTAGGGAGACGCTTTTCTATCCCCAGGACATAGTGACTTCATGCCTAGGCCAACTTTGGAGGAGGACATGGGGGTAAATGCTGTGTGGGTGAGAGGTTTAGAGACCATAAGGAGGCCCCAAGAGCAGGCATTTCAGTGATGGGGTGGGGGGCTTCTCTGCATCTGTGCACCACTCTCCCACCAGCTTCTTGGCTTTGGACCCCCACTCTAAGCTCCCGTGGACGGCAGGGTCTGGGAAGCCCCGGCAGCAACCTCCCCTGGGGGGCAGGTGGGCAGCTGCACTGGGTCAGGCAGTGGGCAGTGCAGCCCGCGGGCAGCGGCGAGCCTCATGTGTGGGTCACCCCAGCACGAGAAGCCCTGGAAGCTAACTAACACGTGTGACGTGGGTGCTGAGGTCCAGGAGGGGGATTGCTTCAGAACAGGGAGAGGATCAGATCCCCTGAGATGTGAGCAGTTAAAGTAACTGCCATTCCCTTTCTACCTACAGCCTGAGGAAATTCTGGTTACAAATATGATATTGACCTGAAATTTGTGGCTAGGCATTCAATCTCCTTTATTCCTTTTTCTGACTGAGATATATCTCATTGTGGAAATGAGATAGCTCGTATTTTACAAGATACGGTTTTCACAAGTAAACACATCCCATTCTTTATGCTGACTTCTTTTACTTCCTTGCTGCTTAAAAATCTTCTATTACTTCTTTATCTCCCAAATAATAAACTTCAGATTCCTTGGTACAGGGTGTCAGACCCTCAAAAATCCCCTCCAACTCCCCTTTCCAGAAAGAGCTTCCAAACAGCCTATGCTCCGTGTCTCGGCCACATGACTCTGCAGGCCCACTGCTCCTTTCCCACTTTGTAGCTTTCACATGCTTCTCCCTCCCCCATGCATGGGTACCTGCTGGCCTTCTCTTGTGACTTTTGCACTCTTTGGCACAGGACTGCGCTGAATGAAAATTTTTTTAATACAAAGAAAATCTCTTCACCTTTGAACTTGTCTGCAAGTAGCAGAGAGGGCTTCATGCTTTCCTACAAAAGAGCATAATTCCTCCCTGAAAGTCGAGGCTCAGATCCTAAGTTTCTCAGCACCAAATTCAGGTCCTGGCTGAGCAATCATCTGGTTAACATCTGTCACCCCCACTACGTGTAAGCTCCATGAGGACACAGGTCACGCATGGTTTCTTTGCCATTGTACTTTCTCTCTCTGCCTGCCACATAGTAATCACTCAGTAAAATAGCTGTCAAATGTTAACTAAGAGTGAATGAATGAATCAGTGAATGAAGTGGACTTGAACTTCGCAAAAGTTGTTGGAAGCTATAATTACCATTTTGGAAGCTTCTGTAAGTCGGAAGTAACTCAGGGTAGGCCTTCAGGTTAACCCTGCTGAATAGTGCGTCCAGAACCGTCTTGTCAAATTTCTTCTCCAGTTCGCTGAGAACATCATACACCACTCTCTCCACCGGGATTAGATTTCTACAAGCTTCTTGAAAATTCTTAAAAATATTGAATGGAGAATTATGTAGCTTTGAATGCATGGGTTACAGGAGTCTCTAGTTGTAGACTTACTGTTCTCTTGTGACATATTAGAATGTTACACGTATTTGGATGACTTCTTAAATAACCTCCATTGTCAAAATAGAATCTTATCGTGTGAACCTGTCTCTCTGATACTGATGTCCACTTAGGAGAGTAATTTTGAAGAATAAAAGTAAGCTCGAAGTTGAATGTTTTGTGAGGGCTTTAAGAGCCTGGCCAGGATGCGTCAGGAGTGGCCCTGACTGGCATTGAAGGGTCATTTTGTTGACTGGACAATAACCACTGCTCTCCCCTCAAGATTGACCTAGGCTGAAAGGCTCCAGGAAACCAGGCAACCACTCTCCCCTGCTGTGAATGTGGCCCAAAGAAAATTCACAAGGACAAAAAGACTTGTCCTCAGCATCCTCAAGAAGACCCACTGCTAAACTTTACCTGCATTCTAAGGGCTCCCGAAATGCCTCAAGAGCAAGAAATGATTTAGAGAGAGAGCAGTAAGTATCTGCTTCCAAATTTATCCTAACCTGACACAGCCTCCCTGTGAGTTCAGTAACCTCAGGTTCCAGTGTGCAAAACAAGAGGGCTTTGTGAATGAAAGGTTGCCTAGCTCACTTATTTGCTTTAATTTTGTTATTGTGATCATATCGTATAGATGTACCTAAGAGGCTCCATACCCAGGGCTCAGTCCCATTTCCAGTGTTGCCACATCTCCACTGCCATACCCCCCCCTACCCCGGCCCCCGCCGTCTACTACAGAAGAGGGAAAGTTGTCTGTGATGCCGCCTCTCCTGTCACCTCCTAGTTTACAGTGGCCCTTTAGTCTATTCACTGCATCCTGAAGTTTGGCAGAATATAGAGTGGGGCTGATTATCAAGAGAGAATTCTCCTCACTTACTTCGTACATCTGCTCAGGGATGAAGCCCCGGTCTCGGAGGCCCATGAGGAAAGGAAACGGCTTTGTTATTGCACTTGCAATCTCCACCTTGTTTTCTCTGAAGAGCCTGAACAAGAGCTCATAGAAAAACTGCTCCTCTGAGTTCTGGTCCTCCAGGTTCTGGTCCACTGTGAACATTCTGAGAAACAAAGACACAATATGAAAATAGACAGTAAGCGTCCAAGGGGCCCATGGTGGCTGGAAGATTTGAGACATGAAAGATGCCCCATGAAGAGCCAGCACGTGTAAAATAGTGTTCCTGTGGAAGACCAGAGTAGATGGAATGTATTTACTTAAAGACTAATCAAGAGGGCAATAGAAGAAAACACTGAGCTTTAGGAAGTTCTATGAACTTGCACACAGAAGTGAAAAAGTTTACCCTGTGTTAATCAAAACTACTGTAAAGAGACTTTCACCTAAACCTTCTAGGGGAAACACTGAATTTTAAAATGGTAAAGCCTTTACAGAAATTGATATGATACTGTGGTGGTTAATTTTATGTGTCATTCTGCGGTGTGTTTGGGGATAAAATTTACATTTTATTTTAAATTGGTGAACTTTGAGTAAGCAATATGCCCTCCATAATGTGAGTGCGCCTCATCCAATCAGCTGAAAGCCTGAAGAAAACAAAAAAATCCAGGCTCCCTGAGTAAGAAGATATTTTCCAACTGACTGCTTTTGAATTTAATCAGCTAATCAGCAAGCAGAACTTAGTGCTTATCGCATGGAATATCTAAAGCTCCACCTCTTTGACTGCATTTTTTTCTGAGCTGCAGACTCCTAATAAATACGATGTCGACCAGGCTTTTGGCACTCTAAATCCATGAGATCTTGAGTCCCCTGGTCCCGTCTTTGCTCTTTACTTTGTCTCTTTGTTTCTTAAGTCATGCATCGCCTGTCCTTAGACACGGTCCCGAGCTGAGCTGGACGCAGCACCATATGATATCATTTATATGTGGAATCTTTTAAAAAATGACACAAATAAGCTTATTTACAAAACAGAAATAGACTCACAGACATAGAAAATAGACTTGTGGTTATCGGGGGCAAAGGGAGTGGGGTTGAGGGGTAAATTGGGAGTTTGGGATTTGCAGATACTAAACACTATATATAAAATAGATAAACAACAAGGTCTTATTGTATAGCACAAAGATCTATATTCAATATCTTGTAATATCCTATAATGAAAAAGAATATGAAAAGGAATATACATATGTGTGTAACTGAATCAGTATGCTGTACACCAGAAATTAACACAACATTGTAAAGAGACTATAGTTCAATTTAAAAAATAAGAATTATGGAAAAAAAATGTTAAAAGTAAAAAAAATGGGCAAGTGACATTAGATAAATGCAAACAGGATAGAAAGCAAAATTCACAATATCTGTATTTTAAAAATAAAACTTGAGACAGCTAATAGACAAATCTTTCATGGTCGTTAAAAAATATTTCACGCTCATTAAGCCAGAAAGAGAAAGAAAAATACCATACGATATCACTCATATGCGGAACCTAAAAACAAAAGAAAAAGAAAAAAAGAGGACACTATGAACTCATCCACAAAACAGAAACAGACTCGCAGACTTAGTAAACAATCTTGTGGTTACCGGGGAAAGGGGGTGAAAGAGGATAAATTTGGGAGTTTGAGATTTACAAATGTTAGCCACTATATATAAAAATAGATTTTTTAAAAAAAGTTTCCTTTGTATGGCACAAGGAACTATGTTCAATATCCTGCAATAACCTTTAATGGAAAAAATACGAAAACAAATATATGTATGTATATGCATGACTGGGACATTGTGCTGCACACCAGAGACAGATACATTGTAATTGACTGTACTTCAATTTAAAAAAAATTTCACTTTCAATTTTTAACTACTCAAGTATATTTTAAAAAATCTGGGATATAAGGTTTTTAAATTACAAAATATATTTATTAATAACTCAATCTTAAAATATATGAGAACATATCAAGATCTGTCCCTGAATTAATCTAAATAAATAATAATAATAAAGAGAAATTGAACAGGTTACATGTTGTGGCTATAAGATACTATTACACTAAAATCAAAATTTTAAAACAAAAATTTTGTTTTAAGAAAAAAACTAAACTTGTAGTGATTTTTAAAGTTCACTTTTGGTTTCAGCTCTAACAATGTAAAGACCATGGAAGTCATCACTCCTATGCTTAGAAAAGAAAAAAGCTGAACAGACTGCAAATCAATGAATTTCATGTGCCTATAGGAAAATTGAGGCACAGGACAAACTGTCACCCCCAAATCTGGATTGACAGAGAAATCCAGACAATCACAGATGAGATCAGCTGCTTGGAAGAGAAGCCACTGAAGCTGAAGACCACGGGAACACTTGAAAGGTAGGTTTGACGAATTGCTGGAAGCTGAGTGTGGATTTACACAAGAATGAGAAACTGCTGGGGACCACAGTCTTAGTATGGCCCCAACCCTGTGTGGGTTTTACCTCCAGGAACCCCACCAGGTATCATGCTGAAGAGCCAAGAAAAATCCTCTGCGTATGGCAGAGAGAGAGGGGAAAAGAAAACTTTCTTAAACAACCCAGAACATTCTCCATAACAAAGGCCTACTCTTTAAAGGAAAACACTTTGCCCAAGCCTTATTTGACCTAAGGGAAGGGCAATGACCAATAGCCACCTCCTTCTAGCCTTTTGTCTCATTTAATGGGGTGAAGGAATAGGAAACAGCTAAGAAACCATTCTAAAAGTTATAGTCCAGGGACAATTCCACTGCAAGATTGAGATTTAATAGTAAGATTAAAGAATAATTTCCCTCCCAATACTCCCAAACTCATTCTATGAAGCCACCATCACCCTGATACCAAAACCAGGCAAAGACACTACCAAAAAAGAGAATACAGACCAACATCACTGATGAACATAGATGCAAAAATCCTTACCAAAATATTATCAAATAGAATCCAACAGCACATAAAAAAGATTATACATCATGATCAAGTGGGGTTCATCCCAGGGACACAAGGGTGGTTTAACATATGCAAATCAACCAATGAAATACATCATATCAACAAGAGAAAGGACAAAAACCACATGATCATCTCAATAGATGCAGGAAAAGCAATTGATAAAATTCAACACCCATTTACGATAAAAACTCTCACCAAAGTGGGTATAGAGGGAACATATCTCAACATAATAAAACCTATATATGACAAACCTACAGCCAGCATAGTACTCAATGGTGAAAAACTCAAAAACTTCCCCCTGAAATCTGGGACAAGACAAGGCTGCCCACTATCACCACTCCTATTCAACATAGTCTTGGAAGTCCTAGTTACAGCAATCAAGCAAGAGAGAGAAATAAAAGGGATCCAAATTGGAAAAGAAGAAGTAAGAGTGTTACTATATGCTGATGACATGATACTATATATAGAAAACCCTAAAAGGGTAGCAAAAACTACTAGAACTAATTGAAGAATTCAGCAAGGTAGCAGGTTAAAAGATTAATGTACAAAAATCAGTTGCATTTCTTTACACTAATGATGAATCAACAGGAAAAGAAAGTAAAGAAACAATTTCCTTTAAAATAGCACCCAAAGTAATAAAATACCTAGGAATAAATCTAACCAAGGAGGTGAAAGACTTATATATGGAGAACTATAAAACACTGATTAAAGAAATTAAAGAAGACTTTAAAAATGGAAAGATATCCCATGCTCCTGGATTGGAAGAATCAGTATTGTTAAAATGGTCATACTGCCCAAGGCAATCTACAGATTTAATGCAATCCCTATCAAATTACCCAGGACATATTTCACAGAACTAGAACAAATCATAACAAAATTTATATGGAACCACAAAAGACCTAGAATTGCCAAAGCATTGTTGAAGAAAAAGAAAGAGGCTGGAGGAATAACTCTCCCAGACTTCAGACAATACTACAGAGCTACAGTGATCAAAACAGCATAGTATTGGTCCAAAAACAGACATATGGACCAATGGAACAGAATAGAGAGCCCAGAAATGAACCCACAAACTTTCAGTCAATTAATCTTCAACAAAGGAGGCAAGAATATACAATGGAATAAACACAGTCCCTTCAGCAAATGGTGTTGGGAAAACTGGACAACAGCATGAAAATCAGTGAAGCTAGAACACTCCCTTATACTATACACAGAAATAAACTCAAAATGGATCAAAGACTTAAACACAAGACAAGATACAATAAACCTCCTAGAAGAAAACATAGGCAAAACATTATCTCACATATATCTCAGAAATGTTCTCCTAGGGTGGGCAGTCTACCCAAGCAATAGAAATAAATGCAAGAATAAACAAATGGGACCTAATTAAACTTACAAGCTACTGCATAGCAAAGGAAACCATAAGCAAAACAAAATGACAACCTATGGAATGGGAGAAAATATTTGCAAAAGATGAAACTGACAAAGGTTTGATCTCCAAAATATATAAGCAATTTATATGACTTAATAAGAAGAAAACAAACAACCCAATCCAAAAATGTGCAGAAGATCTAAACAAGCAATTCTCCAAGGAAGAAATACAAATGGTCAATAGGCACATGAAAAAATGCTCAATATCACTAATTATCAGAGAAATGCAAATCAAAACTATGATGAGGTGTCACCTCACACCAGTCAGAATGGCCATTATTCAAAAGTCCACAAATAACAAATTGCTGGAGAGGCTGTGGAGAAAAGGAAACCCTCCCACACTGCTGGTGGGAATGCAGTTTGGTGCAGCCACTGTGGAAAACAGTATGGAGATTCCTCAAAAGACTAGGAATAGACTTACCATATGACCCAGTAATCTCACTCCTGGGCATATATCCAGAAGGAACCCTACTTCAGGATGACACCTGCACCCCAATGTTCATAGCAGCACTATTTACAATAGCCAAGACATGGAAACAGCCTAAATGTCCATCAGCAGATGACTGGATAAAGAAAATGTGATATATTTATACAATGGAGTACTATTTAGCCATAAAAATGACAACATAATGCCATTTGCAGCAACATGGATGTCCCTGGAGAATATCATTCTAAGTGAAGTAAGCCAGAAAGAGAAAGAAAAATACCATATGAGATTGCTCATATGTGGAATCTAAAAACAAATTAAAAAAACCATAAATACAAAACAGAAACAGACTCACAGACATAGAATACAAACTTGTGGTTGCCAAGGGGGAGGGGAGTGGGAAGGGACAGACTGGGAGTTTGAAATTTGTAGTTACTGACAGGCATATGTAGAATAGATAAACAAGATTATACTGTACAGCACAGGGAAATATGTGCAAGAGCTTGTGGTAGCTCATGGTGAAAAAATGCGACAATGAATATATGCACGTTCATGTATGAGTGAAAAATCTGCTCTACACTGGAAATTGACACAACATTGTACACTGACTATAACTCAATTAAACAAAAAAGAATTTCCCTCCGCAATACCTTGCCACTACATCAACAGAGCTCTAACGTAATAACTGAGGATTACAACGGAAAGAGCCGCAAGGCTCTGTGTAAGGAATTCTTGGAGCAATCCAAAGAAAATAGGGGAGACAAAAAAAGGGACATTAGAGGATTTTGAAGCCTCTGTCACTTAAAGCTAGAAAAAAATTCAGCATGGCTCATCTCTTAGACAGATTAACATAAAACCTCACAGTAAATGTTTATTTGCCTCAGTTTCTATTACCTGATACATCACATCTGCCTTTCAAAAAAATTATGAAGCATGCCAAAAGACAAAAACAGTCTTAAGAGGCAAAGTAACCATCAAAACCAGACTCAAATATGACAGGTGTTTGAACTATCAGACAGGAATTTAGAATAACTATGACTAATTAATATATTAAGGGCTCTAATGGAAAAAGTAGACAACATGCAAGAACAGATGACTAAGTAAGCAAAAAGGTGGAAACTCGAAGAAACAGTGGAAAAGGAAATGCTAGAAATCAAAAACACTACAACAGAAATGAAAAATGCCTTTGATGAGCTCATGGTCGAGGAAAGAATCAGTGAGTTGAAGATATGTCAATAGAAACTACTCAAATTAAAATACAAAGAGAAAAAGATATAAGGAGAAAAAAACAACAAATATAATATTTCAGAATGCTGGAATACTACTCAGCCGTAAAAAAAGAATGAAATGATGCCATTTGCAGCGGCATAGATGACCCTAGAAATTATCATACTAAATGATGTAAATCAGACAGAGAAAGTTAAATATCACTTATAGGTGGAATCTTAAAAAAATTTATACAAATGAACTTATTTACAAGACAGAAATAGACTCATGGACAGAGAAAACAAACTATGGTTACCAAAGAGAGTTGAGGGGATGGATAAATTAGGAGTTTGGGATTAATATATGCACAGTACTACACATAAAATAGATAAACAGCAAGGACCTACTGTGTAGCACAAGGAACTATATTCAATTTCTGGTAATAATCTATAATGGAAAAGAATCTTAAAATATGTATATACATATTTATGTATAACTGAATCATTTTGCTATACACCTAAAACTAACACAACATTGTAAATCAACTATACTTCAACAAAAAATAAAACTAAACTTTAAAAAGTTTTTAACTTTTGAGATGTAGCAAAATCAGTGCTTAGAGAGAAATGTGCAGCCTTAAAATGCATATATTAGAAAAGAAGAAAGATCTAAATCAATAATCTAAGCCTCCATCTGAGGAAACCAGAGTAAAAAGAGAAATTGAAGCCTAATGCAAGCAGAAGAAAATCATGAAAGGTAGAGAAGAAAACAATGAAACTGAAAACAGGAAAACATTAAAAAAAAAAAAAAAGAGGAAGAAGAAGGAGAAGGAGAAGAAGGAGAAGAAGAAAAAGAAATCAACCAAAAGCTGATTTTGGGGGGAAAATATAAATGCAGTTGATAGAACTCTGGCCAGGCTAACAAAGAAAAAAGAGAGAAGACAGAAATTACCAACATCAAAAACAAAAGAGGGAACATCTCTATTAATCCCACGGACATTAAAATAATAGTAAAGAATTAATACCTACAAATATACCTACAAATTTGATAAAAGACAGAACGGACAAATTCCTTAAAAGACACACTGCCCAAACTCATCCAGGGAGATAGATCATCTGAATTAGGCCTATATCAATTAAAGAAGTTGAATCAATAACTCATAGCCCTCCTAAAAAGAACGCACAGGCCTAGATGGAATCTCCAGTGAAGTCTACCAAACCATTTCAAGTACAATCTTTTCCAGAAAATAGAAGCAGAAGCAACCCCTCCTAACTCACCCTGGGGCATAGGCACTACCCAACCCTCACCTCTCAGTGCCGTTCTTTGCCTGCCTGGAGGCCAAGGGCTGGCTGGGCTTCAAGCTTCTCTGGCTCATCTTCCTGTCTCTCAGGAGCAGTTGGAGGAGGGCAGGCGGGATGCACCCTCAGCCTTCAGGAGAAAAGGTCCTGGGCACTGAGGACCAGTCAGATGGCGCCGCAGTGGGTAGCAATGCTACTGCCTTCCTAGGGCCTGCCCAGCGCCAGAAATAGCCCCATTTACTTTCAGTTCCTCCTATCAAGTGTTCAGAGGCCCCAAGGTGACGCTCAGGCTCAGGGCCTCCCGGATGTGGGCTTTGACAAAACTGGTCCCCAACTACCCAGAAACTAGAAAAAGTTTGACAACAGTTGGGCATTCAGTTTGGATATTAGTTTTTCTAAAGGGACCTTTTCTGGACAGAGCTGTCTTTTGGGGTAGGGATGGGGAAAATGAGAGAGCTCAGAGGGCATGACAAATCACCCAACCTTGCAGCAAGTGTCAGAGGGACCGGGGAATTCCAACAGTGCCAGCCCAGAGTTGTGAGAGGTATGAGTGAGTAAGGCGGTGATGTGAGTCATGTCCTGAAATTTCCCCAAAGGGTAATCCACTACAATTTTTAGAAATCTGATTTCCCCATTATTTATTTATTTGTAATCTCATGCTGTTGTGTACCAGTAGAATGAAGCTGGGTAGACAGAAACAATGACTGTAGATGCCAGCCCTAGGGGACACACAGGACCCGGACAAGATGCTTGGACTAACCTGCAGTTGAGGTAGCTGCCTCCACTTGTCATCTTCTCAGGCCATGGAACTGGCCAAAGGTCACATTTGATTAGGTCTTCACTGCCTCTGTCCTTTCTCGGATCTCTAACAAGAAAGTCTGCCTTTCAGTCCCTCAGATGTGGCATCTAAAGGGTAAACGGAAAGTGAAGTTGCAGAACAGTGTGAGGTGGCTAGAGTCCTCCCTCCGCCCCCCCCAACCCCCCACCCCTCGTCCCAGCCCGGGAAGGAGGAGCAGGGCCGGCCCCTGCATTCAAGGAAAAGAGCAGACCCCTTGTAGGAAAAAAGGACAGAAGGCATTCCAGCGAGGGAGAGAGGGCAGGAAAGTCTCTTGAACTCAAACTGGTTCTGAGGCGAAGTGCCTTAGTGTTGACGGGGAGGAAGAAAATTGCATGTTTCCCCCTGCCCCTTGCCAAGGTGGCTGTGAGAAGGAAACAGGGAAAGCCAGACTTTTGAGATCTTCCCTTAGGCCCATGGGCGGGACAATTTAGACCCAGTGTTCAGACACGGAACTGGAGAGAGAAAATATTCTTCAAATATCTGGGAAGCAGCCAGAGGCCAGAAAGAACCCTCCCTACTCCTGCAACCAGAAGGAAGTAACTAAATTTGGGCAGAGAAGCCTGATGTGCAATTCTAAGTTTTCTTGAATAACGTGGGCACTTTACAAAGGCAGCCGGAAGTGCTTAGGGAAAAACTGAGCTTCAAATAGTCACTGCAATCTCAAAGAAAGTGACAGGCTTCTGAGAGGACGGGGAAAGGGTTTGAAGCTGAGACCGCCTACACCTTACAGGACAATGTGATGCTAGGTAACAAGTGTGTTACATGTATGTTTGTGCACGATTTTTTCACTTGTACCTGGCACTCATTATGTAAAGGATTTGAAGTAACTTAGAAAAACACACTATTTCAGCATAAAGTTGAAAGATGAAGAAATGGGAGCAAAACACAGATAAAATAAATAAACAAAGCAAGAGAACTAGAAATCCAGGCAGCACAATGGGTCAAAGACAGAGGTGAATGGGAGCCAGGGTATCTGTAGAGTCCAGGGTCTCGGTCAGAGCATTGGGCCAAAGCAGGTGAGGACTAGGAAGCCTCAAAGCAGTATGTTCCCAAAGTATGTTCCAATGAATCCCGCTTCTTCTGGCTCATTATAGACGTGCTAGGAAATTTGCATAAATGTTTGCCAAGTATAGAGGGCAAAAGATTTCTACCCCTCTGCCCGCATCTGCTCTTTCTTTCCCCCAAAGAAATGAACACCAGTCTGGCTGGGACAGACTCCGGATTCCAGGACACTGGTGAGGACATCTTCTTCAGTGGGCAGGGTCTGTGTGCCTACCAGGTGCTGCACACCACCCTCATGGACTGCCTGCCGCGTTCTCGCTCCCCTCGCTTTGTGAGGCAAAGAGGCTAGTAAGCTGCACCTCCGTTGGACATCACTGTCCTGGGCACAGTGGCCCAGAGAAGGCCTGGCACAGACTAGACCAGCCCGCTCTGGCATCCCCTCTCTCTCTTCTCTCTGACATAAAGGTGCCAGCTTTTTTGCTTATAAGCACAAGGTCTTTTGTGTTCCTCAGCTGACTGGTGGTAAGAATAGGACTTAAGGGGTATTCCTGTCGGATTTATAAGAAAATGTTACTTTGCAATACGCTGCATTACCCCAGATAACAATAAGAACTTTAGCTTCTGTTTCCCACTTTTTCCCTCTATGTTCATTAGAGAACCAGTCTCTCGAGAGTAAGTTAGGAATGGCTGCACCAAGCCCACTGAGGGCCATCAGATGGCCCCTGGCCTCTAATGGAGGGGTAGAGCTGTCTTCTTTTTCCTCCCTATGACCTGGAGCATAAGAAGATTCTGATCTGCCTCCTTGCTCCGTTCTCCCACCCAGATTCAGGCCAAAGAGTTGATCATCTCTGAAAGCAAGTCAGTGCTTTCTTTCCACCTGAAAAATTTCTCTCCATTTTGCTAAGTGTGCTAAAAGCTGATGCTTGGAATAGAGGTGTTAGTTGGAGAGTCCTGATCACAACCTCATGTTATAAGTTAATTTGCTAATAACTTGCCAGACTCCACTAACTCATCTCGCCCTTCATCATCATATAATCCAAAGAGATCTGGACCACCTGGATGTCCCATAGACCACTACATGGTCAGTTACATTGGTGATCTCATGGTGAGCAGACAGGATGGGCAAGAGGTGGCCAGCATGCCTGCTAAAGAAGAATTAATTACTGGCCCTCAACAACAAGGGTAAATCTCTGAATCATTATGATGAGCAAAAGAAGCCATCTACCAAAAAGCGCATACTGTGTGTTTCCAATTACGTAAAATTTTAACCCAAGATAACAAATCTGTAATCATAGAAAACGTAGATGAGTGGTTGCCCCATGCTGGAGTTGGGGTGGAGACTGCAAAGAGCACAAAGGAAGTTTCTGGGGTGATGGAAATGGTTCGTATCTTAATTGTGGTTATAATTACATTTGTATAAACTCATCAAAATGCACACTTAAAGTGAATGCATTTTATACTTCAACAAAACTGAGCTCTTGCCCATGTAGGTTAGCCTTGGTTTCAAGACTTCTTAGACCCTAAAACTGTGTGTTCCATCTTTTTCCCTGAGAGGTTTACTGGTGTCCTGGTAGGCGGGATCTACGGATCAAATACACTTGAGAATCTTGATTTAAATAAACCTAAACAGATTTCTACAGTAAAGGGTTTCTCACAGACTCTGCATGACAGTGCATATTAGAAATCTTTAACAGGATGTAGAGAGAGACATTAGAAATCTTTAACAGGATGTAGCCCCTGGAGTGGCTGTTCTGGAGTCTTCTCCTGGCCCAGATGCTGCCCTCTATCTGACTTCCACACACTCCCGGCTTCCGGCTGCCAGCCTGGCTCTGAAACACCTTCCTGCCTGGAGGCCTGCCTACCAGTGCCTGATTTCAGTTTACATTCAGGTTTCCTTTCATTTCAGTTTTCTTAGTAATCATTTTATCCTGACAAAGGATAGGCATTTCGGAGTCACTTTACCTCCCTTTTGTTTGTTTTTTAAGTTTGACGATTTCTAGTAAATTTATTCAGCTGTGTAATCATCACCATTACCACAATCAGGATAACAGCATTTTCATCACCCCAAAAAGTATAGGAGAAGTGATAGAGAAATAGAGGTGGGTAAGCATGCGAACAGACGGTGGATTCCCAGCTCCCGTGGACCCTGGGGCTAGACCCCTGTGCCTCCTCCCCTCTGAATCCACCTCCCCAGGCTGATCCGGATGAGCAGCAACCCCTCCCCAACCCCCAAAGCCCTGGGGCCTCACAAGCGTCCGAAGGTGGAGGGAGGCTGCAGGCGCGGCAACTCTGCCTTCGGCTCTGCACGATCTGCTCCAAGTACTTTCACTTTCCTTTTCTCAAAGCCTGGCCCTCTCCCTGCCCTGCGAGGCACAGCGCGGACTTCCTGTTTCACCCACCAGTCTCTGCCTGCCCTTCTCCCAGTTTTCCAGGACCGAGCCAGCCCCTGGGCCTGGAAAGCGGCAGGCGAACATGGCAATCTCGGCTTCCAGGTGGGTTTTCGTCTCGGCTGCTTGATTTAGTTTTGGCGACTGACTTTACTGGTTAATGCCCTGGCAGCAGCCGCACGGTGGAACTCAGGTTGAAACTGTGAGGCTCTCTCTTTGTAAAATAATGTTTTCCAAAGAGGTAGAGAGGGTACGTGGGATTTAAAAAGAGAATGTTAAAAAGAAGACGGCTGAAGAAGGGAAACAAACACACAGCTCAACTCTTCTTCCCCTGAATTCCAGCCTGTTATTGTCGATGCAACTCGAGATTTGCTTTGTACCCTCCTGTCCTTGCCGCGTGATCTTGCACTCTGCCCTGAATGGGCAACTCATTCATTATTCTTTGTACAAGAGGCTAAAGGTAGTTGGGAAGCTAACAGAAAAGAGAAAATAAGGAAATTTTATTTCCTCTATTTAATTTTCTCTCTAGTGTAGTAACTTTTTAATATTTTTTTCTTTAAGCACAGTCAGGATTATTTTCATGAAATAATTTCCCAGAATTGGAACGTGGGTCTCAAAGGAATACATTTTTTAGGGCATTTGAAACTGATGACTAAGTTAACCTCCAGAATATGTGCATTTGACTTAATTGCCTGTTTATGTCTTTTGCTTTTTTTTCTTACTAGGTGTCTGTCTTTGCTCAGATGAGCTCTACTTTGCCATCGAATACCCTGGGCTAGTTACTTCACCTCCCTGGGCTTTGTGTTCAACCTCAGCAAGCATAACAGATGAAGAATGAGGAACATGGCGAATGTTCTGTTCTGAATGTTGTAGTATAGTTAGTCATCCAGGACCCCTTCCTCTTCTTAGCATGTGATCATTCTGACTTTTTCTGGCTCTGTGCTGGTCTGTGAAACCCTTGGAACAAAGACTGGCAGACAGAAAGCCCCTAGGAAATAGTAGCTCTATTTAATAACTTCCGTAGGTTCACCAGTAGCCCCTTCGGGATTTCAGCGTCATATTGTCAGTCAGTTTTAGCCTCTATTGTTGCTAGGTGCCGTCACTACTTCCTATACCCGTGAGTCTTGTCAGCAGGCATGGCTTTGCAGTTGACCAAAGGATGCCTTTGGGACCAGAATGCCTGTCTCTAGATGTGTATGCAATGCAGAGAGTGGCTCCCCAAACTCCTCAAAATCTTTGCTTCTGTTTTCTTTTTGTGCCCCTTCCACAGGAGATTCACCATGACCAGGGCCTTAGAAGAGGCTCTTCTCCAACACTTCATATGTCAGAAACTGGAGATCGCTTATGCCATAAACAAGCCATTTCCCTTCCTCGAAGGCCTCCGAGACAACTTGTTCATCACCGAGAAACTGTACAGGGTGAGTCACGTTGACCGCTTTGCCATGGCAGTCCAGCCCCCACCAAGAATGTCCAATTATTGAGGTCTCAAACCACAACTCCTCACGGCTTCTAGAATTTGGAAGGCCCAACCTAACATGTTCATTATCAGGGAAAGAAGTCGTCCAAGGTAAGTGACCTCAAACAAAATGGCTTAAGACAAAGAAATGGATTCTCTCACAGTTCTGGAGGCCAGAAGTCCAAAATCAAGGTGTTGGCAGGGTTGATTCCCCCTTGAGACTCTGAGGGACAATGCATTCCCCGACTTTCCTCTGTCTCCTGCTGGTGCCAGCAGTCCGCAGTGATCTTGGCTTATAGAAACATCACTTCACCTGCTGTCTCCATCCATCTCTATGTTGCCTTCTCTTTTTTATGTCTTTTACCTTTCTCTCTTCTTACAAAGACACTGTCCTTGTGACTTAGGGCCCACCATAATCCTAGATGATCTCATCTCAAAATCTTTAACTTAAATATGTCTGCAAAGACCCTTTTTCCAAATAAGGTCACATTCACAGATTTCAAGTGGACATATCTTTGGGAGGAGGGAGTACCATTCAACCCACCAAGGGCACCATCCCAATTCCTAAGAGCTTGTCACCCACAGTCCATTCTGATGTAAAGCAAGGCGGGCAGTGGGAGATTGGCTATGTGACAAAAATGGCACCCTTTTCATATAATTTTGGTTTCTTAAAGCATTTCCTAAACCCCAAGCCCAGAAAAACACTAGCAGTAGTAGAACAATCTCCCCCAGTCCTGGCCTGGCTGGATCCAATCCCTTTTCAGATCATAACCCAGCTGCCACTCCTCAGAGAAGTAGGGTCCTTGGCCCACTCATCTAATTAAGACTCCCTCATCATTCTTCCTCATAACAGCCCATGCTTTCCCTTCGCAACACTTCTATCAATAGTAGTTGGGTATTTACTTAATTTGTGATTATTATTGGACGCCCATCTCCTCCACCCACCTTTGCCATGTTGGGCTTACCTACTGCTAGTTGCTGAGCCTGGTAGGTGACCAGTAAGTATTCTGCAGTCACTTCTCTCCTGCCATGTTTCTCCTTTTAGCCATCCTCTCATCAAGAGGATTTCTCTGGATGATTTCCCATTTAGGCCAGTTCAAGTCCAAGAGAGAGGGAAAGTGAGAGCAGAGGCTAACAAGCAGCCCACCAAACTGTCACTGTTAAGCCCATTGTTGAAGAGCTCTGCCCAGAGCCTTAGTGAATTAATTACACAGTTGCAGCCTTTGACTCCACTTTCCTTCCTTAAAATTTCTCTCTTCCCTCAAATGTACCTAAAATAAGGTTGACAAAAGGACTTGTTTTCAAGAAGGCTAAATTACTTATTCCTGTGACTAACCATTCAAATATATGTAAAGCTTCAAAAGCAAACATATGGAACTGAGATTTCTCTGGGTTAGAGAATTTGACTATACATGTTGCACTAAATTCTTTAAGAGCACAAAATCGCTTTCTTGCAGTTTAGAAAACCAGGAATGTATAATAAACCTCCATTCCATTTTATAGTCATTTATAATAATCTTTCATTTCATTGATTAAGGAATCTCTGGAAGCCTGTAGAAATCTGGTCCCTGTATCCAGAGTAGTGTACAACATTCTAACCAAACTGCAGACCACCTTTAATCTGTCATTTCTGGAGCTGCTGTTCAGCCAAATTAACCTGCGTGAATACCCCAACCTGATGATGACACTTCAGAGCTTTGAAAGAGGTATGAGACTTCTTGAAATCTTTGGGGCTATAGAAGCACAAGAGAAGTTGCTATGCTAGAAGTTTGGGTTGGTTTTATGCCTTGTGGAATATGCACTTTAACTGCCCACTTTCTGTTTGGAAAGGATGGACCCTACTCTCTTACGGGTGTGGCAGGAAAAGTAGTCTCTTGGCCCCGATTCTATAAGATGAATTTGTAGAGTACACAAACGTTTCTGTCTACTTGTTCCATGAATTTGGGGAAACTGTACAATTTAGCCTACCAGACAGTTTCTAGGGAAATGCATAAAGTGACAGACACCCAGTCTGGCGGAATGACTAGGATTGCCAGAGAGGAAGAGAAGTGGACAGGAGTGGATAACAATAAGTATCTTTTGTGGGGAGGGTATAGCTCAAGTGGTAGAGCACATGCTCAGCATGCATAAGGTTCTTGGTTCAATCCCCAGTACCTCCTCCAAGAATAAATAAATAAACCTAATCACCACCCCCCACCAAAAAAAAAAAAAATTTTTTAAAAAATTAAATCCTCGGGTACAGAGTCAAACCCAACTTCATGAGTGAAACCGCTTCGGTGTCATCTCACAGTTAGAAGCAGTGGTTACAGCACCAAATGCCCAAATCAAATAAAGAAAATCAATAGGGGCCGCAAGTGGACAACAGTGATGATGAATCAGTTCTAGGCACCTGTGAGGGGGTGAATAACTCCATGCCTCCGTCCTATAGAACAGCAAGTTTAAAGAAATCCCCTTCCCCAGAACATTCCGAGGCTCCAGGGTACTGATGCGTGCTCCTTCGTCAACCCCAGTTGTCACTTCCCATGGAGGGTGGAGCAGAATCAGGGAGATTCCCCTCGAAGCACCAGCCAACCCATCAGGAAGGTGCTCCCTGCAGACCCTGCTGCCACTGCCCGCCTGCCAACACCCCGCACCGAGCTGCCCACCCTGTGCACCCAGCGTCAGTGAGCCCACGGCACCTGCCCAGCACAGTGCTGAGACCCTGGACGAGCCGCCCAGCCCTGCTGGCCTTCCTGTGTCTCTCGCTGGAGTCATCAAGGAAGGCAGACTCACTCCAGGTGAGAAACAGACCCTGTCCAACACCTGTGCATGCCCAGCCTGGGGCGCTGGTGGCTGTGTCTGGAACCTCCCATCTTTTGGTTGTTATGCCCCTTCCTGTGCACCCACTACCATCCACAGCCCTTTCCAAGCAGGATTGTGGGTGCTGCCATGGGCCTAGTGCCCAGAACACCTGCTTCCCACCCTTAGAACAGCCCAGCCTTCTCCCTGGCCCTTGGTACTCTGCCTGCTCCTGGCGCTTTTACCATTTACTCTCCTCCCTGACACTCTGTCCCTGAAACCTGTGATTTTTTGCTTCTTCTCTTCAATGACCAATGAGAACTTAACATCCCTAGTAAGAGATGAAAATTCACAAAAGCTGCCCGCACTCCCTTGGCCCCATGCAGGGTAATGCTGCTCAGGGCTGACTTGTCCAGCTCAAGGTGGCTGTGAAGGGAGAACACACACCTGCAAACCGAGAGGGCTGTGGCAGGAGCCCCAGGAAAAAGAACCGGGTGTGACAAAGATAAGGAAACAGTGGGGGGACCAATGCACCGACTTGGCTCAGGACCTCTTGTCGGGGATGCCGTCTCAGCCAGTTTGATGCTGTGATGTCCAGCAGCCCAGTCAAACCAACACTCAAAACACACGGTTCTGACTTGACAAGTAACTGGTGCAACACACACATCCTCAACCCGACTGATTACAGGAAACTCTCAGTTTCAACCATATTCATGTTTATACAGTTTAGAGTCTACAAGTAACATTTTTGAAATTATTAGAAAAGATGATAAAATGTTGAAAGGTCTACCGAATCTAATTTAGCTTCTAAAATTGTGTCATTCATCTCCCCTAACCATCCATATAAACCACTTCAATTGTATTAAGTGCAGCTGAGAAATTATTGGCCGCTGTAAAAAGTGGTATCATGGACTCTGATCTAATTCTCCAGTACTGAGAATAAAGGGCCCTCTTGGGTCCAAATGTTTTCTCCACTCATTTAAAAATACCATCCAAGTTAAGTTGACATAACCACGAAGCCGATGACCATGGAAGACTCCATCTTCTAGATTTTCAGAAGAAATAAGTACCGTTATTAAATTAGCAATGAAATGACTGTTCACTCCCCTCCTCTACCCCGCCTTGGGGCCTTGGTGTTCGGTTGGCCCATCAATTTTACCGGCTGGAATAGATTCTTCTTTCTCCTCCTACCTCTGGTCCCTGCTTGTGGGTCTTAGTATCTGAAATTCCTCTTCTTCTTCTGTTCAGTGTCCACTGACATCCTGATCTCCCAAATAAAAGACAAAGAAGACACTCAAGAGATGCCCCGCACCCCCTCAGACCTCGTGCCAGATAATCTTGGATGAGTTAGGCTCACCTTAGCTTTCGCATCTACCAGGTAGAGAAGCCATTCAGATCTTCCAGGGACAGGGCCCTCCTTTTCGCTCTCCATCACTGTCTTGGCCCAGGTTCCCTCAACTCACCCCGCCCTCGGGAGCTTGGACAGACCCAAACTCCTGAAGGGAGACAGAGTCCCTGGGGAGGGCGAGGGAGATGGGTCTGGGAAGGGTGGACTGGGAGGGGGCACCGAGGGCCAGAAACAGGAGCCCCACTAGTACCCTCCACACCTGGACTCCAAACACCACTAAGGGGTCTGCAAAGGGAGAACGTCCATCAGCCAGGAGGGGTTGTGGCAGGAACCGGGGGTGGGAAAGGTCCAGGGTCTGAGTCGGGGCAGGCCACTCCCTGAGGCCGCTTCAGTAAGGTAACGCTCAAAACTGCTCCATCAAAGCAAACAGAAACTCTGCATGCTTAACACTGAATCAGTACCCGAGACGTGACGGCCCTGTTTCCCAGCCCCCACCCTGACTGTGGGGAATTTCCACGGTCATCCCTCATCATTCTATATCGTTTGGATTTTTAAGGGTAGATAGAATTTAAGTGACTTGAAAGGCAACAAATGACTTAAAAGGTCTAATGACTGCTTGGCAGCGGCCTCAGTTAGCTGGAACTCAGGATGGATCACCCAGCATGTGTACCCAAGAAGGTGACTGCCTTTTGTGAGATGGGCCTTTATTTGTTATGGCTTCAAACCCTTCAGTCTTTCTCAGTACAGCAAAGACTAGCAGAACTTTGTGTATTCTTGCTGTTGACAAATGCTGGCAAGTTCAGGCTAGCTCCTGCTTCCTTCGTCAGTCCTTGTACTCAGAAATACATAAGGCACTTAACCTCCTTTACAACTTCTCAAGATGAAGTAATCACAGATACAGCAGTTTTAACATCTCCATTCACAGACATCTAAACAGTAGCATAGACTTTTTGTATGGCAAACACATTCACCCTCATTGTGGCCACCAAAATTCAAGGTCACCACTCACCCCGGGCAGCTGAGAGCCCTTGCGCTTCTCTGCCATTAAGTAAGGGCAACCTCTCTAAAAGGCTCAAACTGAGCCCTCCTCTGTGGGGCAACTGTTCCCCGGTTCACTGTGACAGTCATACAGGTAGCAATAACCACAAGTTGATCAAACCAAGGCAGAGCCAGGAAACCCTGCGGGCTGGCAGATCCCGAACCTGTGCTACACACGCTCTCCACCCTTCTGGTCCGCCCACTGGTCTCCCTCTAAACTTTCTCTCCAGCCCATTCTGAGCCTGAAATGAATTCTGTTTCTTTTGTCAGTGGCAAGAGATGATTCTTCTGAACCGAGTGAACCAAAGGAGCTCCAAGAGGCAGCCGGGACACCTTCCAACAAGCAAGGTAAGGGTTGCTTCCCTCCTGCAGATGTCAGGAGGGTGAATTTGGAGCTGCTTTCTGGTTTTCTGATCTTATCATAAGCACCCATTACGTGATTACAGTCGTAATGCTCAATATAGTTTATTTCTGCAATTCCTGTGCACTGCGTCTTCCTTGAAGGCCTTCATGAAAATTACAGGGAAACGAGAAGGCATTTAGAGCCACTGAAATGTGCCCCCATTGGAATTGCCTGTTCTGAAAGCATCAAGGTCTCATATACATACAACTTCTTGGAGGGTTAGTTGTACCTTCCTCTCTAACTGAAAGTTGGTTCCTTGGGAGGATCTTCTTCCTCTTAAGGCAAGGCTACCTGTTCTCTGCTACCACTCACCTCATGGCAGAAGGCAGGTTCGATGTCCATCCATTGCTCGCCACTGCCCCACCCGGGTCTTTGCTCACCATCCTCTCGTTTGAGGCTTAACCATTCAAGTGAAATGCTCACTCTCAATTCATCACTATCACCCACTGACTTGCCCGTCACCCGCTGGCAGACCTCAAGGCTGACTTACAGTTTTCCTGTCACTCCAAGCCCTGTCATCATCTTGGACACCTTCAAGGTACACGTGGCTAACAGGCCCATCCAATCTTTTGACCTCTCAAACCCTTTATCTACTCCTTTCCACCCATTCTTAGCCTCCTGAACCCAAAGGCAAACCACAGGCCTTCTCATCATTTAAAACTGGGTCAACTTCCCAGTAGTTAAGATTTCCTTTTCTTGACACTTAATGCTTGAAGTTTGCTCCTTCTACAGCTATCACTCAACTTCTGATCTCTCCTCCTCAGCCCAGTCTATAAAAATGAATCCAGAAGTATCCCTCCCTGATTTCTGCCTTATTTGCAGCTGTCCTTCAGTCTCACTTCAATGACCAGTCCACTGGTCTTTCCTTTTTCCAATCCACCACCTGCCTTTCTTCTCAATCTTTCTTACCAGGTCAGAGTCCAACATCCATCATTTCAGTCACTGCCGACATCATGACCTGCCTTGCCTCTGTGTCTTTTCCTAGAACTCTTTGGCAGGTCTTGGAGAAAACTGTTAACTGCTTACTGCACATTGCGTCTGAAATCAGGCACTGCTGGGGAGATGCATATAGCTGCACAGAGTACATCCACTGTGTCTTCGTGGTGGCATCACAAATGACCTCAACACTGCATGACAATTCCGCTTCCTGTGATGATCCTTTAAAACCTTGAGCAATTTTTTTTCAAACCTCTGGTGCTTCACCACCTCTTTTATGCTCAACAGATGACCTTCTATTTCATAGAAAAACATCCTTCACTTCCTACTTCCATCCTGCAAACCCCAACTGCATCTGTCCCCTTCCTCTTTCTCGCCACGGAAATCCTTCCACCTCTCCTGACAACATCCATGATGCCTTCTCTCCCGAGAATTCAGCATCTCCCTCTCTCAAAGATCTGCATTCAGCCAGTGCCCAAGCCTACCACAGCTCAGAAGAGGAACTTTCTCTTGATTCTCATCTCACTTCATAGCTCTCCCCTCCACTTCACAACCAAACTTCCAGAAATGAGTTACCTAAACCTGTTGTCTCCATTTCTTCACGCCACTCTCTCCTCTGCCACTTTAGGATTTCAGCATCACCTAAGGTCGCCAATGACCTCTTAGCCACTGTGGTTTTGAAGACCAAGAGTAAAAGCTTAAAATTGTTGATATATAAGGTTGGTAGGCCTATGTTTGTAGGTATAAAAGATGATCTGTATCCATTCTTTTTTAGGAAAGAAAAGAAAGAGAAATATCTGGTCAACTCCAAAAAGGAGACGCCAGAAAAAAAGTGTCCCAAGAGGTAAGAGGAGACCGGAGGCTAAAGACAGCGCATGCTTGTAAGCCAAGGTGTGGGAAGTAGAATTTTATTCTAAATGCAGCAGGGAGCCATTGAAGATGGACCTCTAATCAGTGAAGTGACATCTCCAATGTTTGTTCTATGTGAAGAATGAATTGGAAATAGAAAAGAGTGGAAGTAAGGCAACCATTTGGGGGACAGATGCCATGAGGGTAAATAGTAGCCTGGATTCAGATCTGGCAGGGGAGGTGGAGAGAAGGCGGCCTATTCAAGATCAGTTTGGAGGCAGAATTGACAAGACAGTGAATGAATTAGAAGCTGAGAATGAGAGAGAGAAATCAAAGCTCGCTCTTCAACTTCTGGCTTAAATAGCTGGGTAGATGGTGGTCCCATTAATGTGAGAGTATGCAAATGTATTGGAGGGAAATTTTTATAATTCACTTTTTGACCTGTTCATCTCAAGATTTGTGCTAACCATCTGTGCACTCGTATCAGGTATGTGCTTTGTCAAGAGCTGTGAGGCTCTGAGATATTACCTCCACCCCTTGTGGAATGAAGTTCTTTATATATATAAATATGAATACTACAGAAACAGAAAGGCACCTGGGTCAGGGGAAAGAATTCTTTATTAATATTCACAACCAGCTCAACAGTACAGCATTTATCCCACACACACAGACCCAGAGGCATGAGAAGAGAGCTGGTGGATTCTTCCTGTGTGACTGGCAGGTTATATCCCATAGATAAGAGAGAAAGAATGATGAATTTTCTGTTTATCCACAGGACAAGGGCAACATCCTCCTCCCCTCCTGAAAGGAGAGAAAAAAATTGTTTTGTTGTTGCTGCTTTGAGATGAGATTGAAAAGATCCTGAGTCCTCACCCCAATTTCAGAAAATGTAAATGCTTCTTTCCAAGAGGCAGAGAAACCCCAGGCACCTCCAGCTTTTACTCAAGAAGTTCCCAAGTTCTGGGCTTCATCCTTTTTGAAACAGAAATACCTAGGGAGAGAGAGTTCCAGTATTCCTGGTACTCTGGGAACCATCGCTGGCTGTAACCATTTGGCCATGTCAGAAGATGAGAAATTCTATGACCTTTTTAGAAAGCAATTAACCAGGTGCAGATCGAGTTTTCATGGTACATGAAAAGTTAACTGTTTCTGGAGGGGGTGAAAGCAAGCAGTCCCGATCCTTACACTGTATACATGTCCATGTCTCAGGAGGGTAGGGCTTTGTACGGAAGAGCTGAGAACTCAAGGAAACTTAATTTTCCCACAGTATGCCAGTTTGGGACTCATTACAAAATATAGCCCAAAGATATAAATCACATATTTATAATATGTATATATATAATATTAATAATATAAATATTTATAAATATAAAATTCATTTGCAAAATAAAGGTATCCATATCCTTGGGAGGAGAGAACCCTAATGCTAATCGTCCCCGCCTTTCCTCACCTCTTGGCGTTGGAAATCCTCTGTGTCTCAGCCTTACCCTTCCCTGCAGGGCCCTGGCTTCTCGACTTTTTGATCCCTTGCACTTTCCCCACTCGAGGCACCCGGGACCCTTGGATCTCTCCTGTCTCCCGTGCCACACAGGCCCTAGGGAACCTGGAAACGTGCTTTATAAGACTCCTCCCCTGCTGAAACAGACCATCTGGCCATGTTTACTTGGATGTGGCATCAAGGGTCACAAGCTATGAGTTAGGAAATTAGCCTCACTGCTCTGGGAGTCCCCCCAAATTTGTGTGGTTGGTTTTAACAGAGTTCGGAGGAGGGAGGGAAGACAGGTGCACACAGAAAAAAAAACATAATTACAGAGAAATAACAGGAGAAATGTGAGGCAGAGGGGATCAGAGATCTCAAAGTGTGGAGACTGGGGGCATTAGAAAAAAGGTCACTAGTAAGGGGAGGAGGAAAGCCACTGGGACCCCAGTGAAAACTCTTCACAAATCGCTGTTTGTCCCAGGAGCAGCCTCACCTGGACATGGACTTCAAGAGAGGCTCCCAGAGATGGATCAGGCAACTCAAAGGAAGGTCGACTCAACCAGGAACTCCAAGGTCATGACAAGGGTCCAGGAGGCAAGGACCAAATGTGCCCAGACACCAAAACCAGAGGGTAAGGCTCATGACAGAATCTGCCATTTGAATGCTCAGTGTGGGAGGGTCTCTCCTGCAGCCCACACAGCATTAGGTAGAGATGTAATGTCAATGGTACAAGAGGTGCAGAGAAAGACAGTGAGGTGTGACAGGAAAGAAGAAGCAAGGATCTGTTGCGTATGAGGGGTTTTTGTGCAGAAACAGCTGTGTTCACAGGGTATAGCTGACCTCAGCTGTGGACGAGGTCAGCAGCACTCAAACATTTTTGCCTCAAGACTCCTTTACAGTACTAAAAATTATTGAAGACCTCAAAGAGCATTGGTTTATGTTGTTTACATCCACCTATATGTACTTTATTAGAAATTAAAACTGATAGGTTTAAGATACTTATGTATTGATTCATTTAAAGATAACAATAGCCAATTACCTACTATCATAAATAATATATCTTTATGAAAAATAAATATATTTCCCAAATTAAAAAGTCAGTTGAGTAGGTGGCATCATTTTACATTTTTGTAACTCTCTTTAATGTCTAGCTTAATCAAAGACAGCTGTATTTTTTAAAAAACATTTATTAACTATCTTTTCAATGGGCTTCCTTAATATTTTTGTATATATTAGTATTGTTTTATATTGAAAGCTGAGAGGGAACATTTTTAATAACATCAATTTGTATCCAGTTAACAATTGCTTTCTATTTTTAAAGCTACTTTAAATTTCTTCTTTTTTAGTTTAAATATTGTTGATGCACAATATTATGTTAATTTCAGATTACTACATAGTGATTCGACATTTGCATATGTTATGAAATTATCACCATGATGAGTCTAGTTACAATCTGTCCCCATACAATTATGGGAGAATATGCTAACCATATTTCTTCTGCTGTATATTATATCCCTGTGGCTTATTTATTTTATAACTGGATGTTTGTACCTCTTAAACCCTTTCACTTATTCCCTACCTGTACCCCCACCATCAAGGACAGCTGGATTCTTATATCTACTGCTGTGCTCAATCAATTGTGATACGTTGCTCTGGTTGAAGCATAAGAAGGAAATCCAGCCTCACCCACATCTGTAGCTGGAATGGGTGAAGTATTTTAGCAGTCTTTTGAAATATCTGTGGATATTCACTTTTGATACTACACCAAAACTCAACAAGGGGTAGATTCCTTTTTTTTTTTTCTCCTGAGACAACAATAGTGTAATGGATGGGAGATATTACATGTCTGAAGCAAAAGAATCCTGGAATGACACCCCACCGTGGACGGCAGACAGCAGGCAGGATGCAGCAGTAATCTTCACTCCTTAAAAGTTAATTGTAGAGTCTGAAACCGTATCAATGAACTTTTCCTACTCTGTTGCAATAAGATGTCTTACACTAGCTTACATCTGAACAGGTCTTCTACTCATGCCAGATTTTTTAATATCACAAACATTTGGGAAATACCAGGTCACTGAATTTTACAGTGAGCTTACAATTCAATCATACAAGTATTCTTCTTGCAACAACTATGTTACTTCGAGATGCAGCAAACAGCTTTATATGTGCTCCCCAGTTTTTCACATAGACTATTAAAAAGATGTGTCCTCAGGGGTAGAAATTTAATAAAAATTAATAGTTTTAACTGTTCCATCAAGAGCATTCTTAAATGAAACTGGCTTTTTTTTTTCACACTGAATAAGTGGTGGTGAAGAGTGCAATGCCTGCTCCTAAGGTTTGAGGACGCTGCTTTGATTTGTACTAAGGCACGAGAATTTTTACCTGCCATGGCTCTTGCTCCATCTGTGCAGAGGTCAACAAAGGCAAAAAGACAAAGAATGTCCTGTTGTGAAAACAGTTTTGACCTTTAAGATCTCCTGAAAAGATTTCCAGGACTCTCCAGGGATTCACAACTTCACTTTGTCTAGTGTAAGACATTTTATTGCAACAGACTAGGAAAAGTTCATTGATTCCCCTCTGGTCCAGGGGCTCAAATGACTGTCCCCCAGTGGACATGTTTGTTAGTAGAGGAACCACTGCAGACCAGCCTTGGCCTGCCCCTCTCCTGAGTGGCAGACTGACCCAGCTGTAGAAGCATTCCCAGGAGGGCGTCATGGGGGCTCAGGCAAGACCTGGAACCTCCAGTCTTTAGTTCCACAGTGTGCCTGGTTGTCTCTGGGTCTCTGGGAGATTCTCCATGGACTTGCCAGAGGACATTTACTGAAATTTGATTTGGATGTTTGGTTTTTTTTTCAGAGATCAGTGATGACATTTCAGAAATAGATGAAGGAAAGAGACCCCAGGAACCACCCAGCGGATCACCAAGAATCATGCGCAGTAAAGGTGAGAGATTTCGAGTCTCAGAGTGCAGTCATCAGGAGCCCAAATTTAGAGCTCTTTTACAGTGAGTCAGTTTCTCAGCCATTTTTTTCATTATCACTACCCAAGGGAGCCCATTTAGACATTTTTTCTGAGCATGGAACCCCACCTCTCAGGTATTTCAATACCACAAGTATATATCCACTTATTTACTGACTATATTTATTTATGCTTTATGCATATAAAGAGCACTTTTTTTCACCCCCAAGAACTGATTTTAGGATATCTCACCACTGTCAAGTATATTCACGGTACTTTATTGCAGTGCCAAGCCATCAGATTTCTTCCTAAGAGCCCGATCTCCATGTTTCTCATATGACCTTTCTAGGGAAATTGAGAAGAGAACAGCTCACCATAAATGCGAACGTAATACTATGACCGAGCACGAGCACCTGGCGTTGTTGTTGGTGTGTGCTGGTAAAATGGTGCACGTGCATTCACTCCTCACCATCGCTACCATTACTCACGTTGCCACCGCTGTCCTTGGAGGAGAGAAAAAGCAGAGCGTTCTTCTGCTTGCTGGTAATTCAGTCATTGTGTCACACAGTCACAGATCTCCCACATGACAGATGTGACTTTCAAAAGACAAACATCTAATTATTGTCAAAGAATTGATTAAATATGACCATATTAAAATACAAATGATCATTTTAGCAGTTTTTCCTACATTACACTGACTCATACAATGTATATTTCTAATTTTATCATGAATAATGTATTTTGTTTTCACAAAAACCCTTGAAGAAGGTTAAAAGATTTAGTCAAACTTGAGATGTAAGAGATTAGTGGGTTTTTCCAAGATCCCATGGATAAAGACTGGCTAGCACAGGGCTAGCATCTTGGTCCCTAGAACTCTCCTCATGAGCCGTCATTCTCCGTTGTAAGAAAGGGATAGAAACAATTCTGGCAAAGCTTCACCAACTCAGTATTGTCTGAAATGAATGTCGTCCCAAAATGTAAAGATTGTTTATTTAAAAAATACTTTCTTTCTCATTACCTTCTAAATCCCATGGATGATGGAAGTAAACTGTCTTTGGGGAAATCTCCTGGGGAGAAGCGTAAGTGTAAAGAACTTACTTGGTCTCTGTGAGGGTAGATTGGATGTTACTCTTATTGGTTGTTCTCCCCTTCGGGCTACAAAAAACATCCAAGCCAGAAAAAAAAATGTGTATTTTTTATAATAGTAATTTAATTTTTTTCAACATAGAAAATTTTTCGTACTATAAAAGCAATATGCCGTAGCCATTAAGGTTAATTGGCCATGTGTGATGGAAAACTGCCTCCTCCTCCTCCTCATAATAGTGGCTGAAATAAGAGAGCTTCTTTCTCTCTCCTGTACAGAAGTGGGTGGTCTGGTTCATTCTGGCACCATACATGGTTCCATTCTGGCTGTTCCTCCAACATCCTCAGTGTGTGGTATTCCCTGCACTAGGGTCCAGACTTCAAGTGTACATTCCAGCCAAAGGAAAGAGGCATGCTGCCTCCACTGAAGGACACTTTCTGTTGGTTGCCTTTAGTAATTCTGTCACCATTTCATTGCCAGGACTAGTTACATGGCCACATCTGACTGCAAAGGAGGCTGGATAATGTAGTCTTTATTCTAGAAGGACAGGCAGGTATCCAGCTCAAAATCAGCGGCTTCACTATTAAGGAAAAGAGAAGAACAGGGAAAGAGGAACAGCCGGCAGTAGCCACCCTGCACGCTGTGTGGTGGGCAGACTGGGGCTCTCCTGTTTCCGGTTCTCCTCCCCTTCCCAGATGCTCAGAAAGTTACACTTCCCAGCCCCTTGCCAGAGACAGGGCCATGATATTAGTTCTGGCTAAGGAGCTGGTGCGATGGGTGTCACTCCTGAATCAAAACATCTAAGAGGCACTGCTCAGCTCTCCACACCCCCTTCCCCTGATTGCGGAAGTGTGTGGAAGAGGGAGGTGGCAAAAGGCTGAGCAGCGTGGATCTCAGCACCACCCATACAGGACAGCTGCCCTGGATGCATCTCAGCACCACACGTAGAGGACAGCTGCCCTGGAGACCCCCGCATCCTGCAGAGAACTCCGCAGGATGGAGAAATACACCACTGTTTGTCAAGCCACCAAGATCTGGTTTTGCTTGTGCTGAAGCTGTCCTGCCTGATACAATGTTCCTCATAAAATCTGCAAACAGTACAGAAAGTTGTTAATCAGAAAGTCAAATACCTATGTAATCTGCTTCCCCCACTTTATTTTTACACCTTCCAAAAACACATACATTCATGTATACATTCTTTACATATATACATTTTTATGCATAAATATACATGCTCATACTAAATGTCTATTCTATAAACACTTTTTTCATTGTGTCAGTGTTATCCATTATCTATTTTCCTTTTTTTTTTTTTTTGGTCATATGTACATTATTGGATGATTAATAATTTGTTTAAAAAATAAGCTATTGGTGGTAAGTTAGGCTGTTTCCAATTTTTGTATGAAAATAGAAATCATGTTGTGTGTTGGTATCTTTGCATTCTTGTCCAATAATATCCTCAGAATTAATTTCTAAGTGCAAAATTACTTGGTTAGAGTCTGTATATCTTAAATTTCATATGTGTTACCAAACCCTTTTCCAGAAAATACAATTGTTTACATTTCCTTTAACAACACATGAGTGCTCATTAACTACATCCTTCATCAACCTAGACCTGAGAAAACTTTTTTAAAGTTTGGGCATAATTAAAACAGACAATGCATTTTTTTTTTTATAATTTTATCTTCCTCTTTTTTTCCTTTATTTTTGGGAAGAGGAATTGATTAGGTTTATTTATTTATTTATTTTTAAATGGAGGTACTGGGGATTGAACGCGGGACCTCATGCATGCTAAGCGCACTCTCTACCACTGAGCTCTGCCCTCCCCGAGACAATGCATGTGTTGATTACTGGTGGTCCAAAGATGCTTTTTAAATAAATTTGTCATTTGTGTTTCCCCTTTTAGTGCTTTCAATTTATGCTTTTTGCCCATTTTCCTAGTGTTCTGTTCACCTTTTGTTTTGTCTATTAAGGATATTAACCCTCTAATGTTACACAGATTGGAACTTCTGCTTTTTTGTTTTTGTTTTTGTTTTAATATTGTGGAGATGCTTTTTGAAGTATGGGCATTTAAAATTTTTAAACAAATTTGTTCATTTTTTACCTTTATGGTTTTTGGTCTTGAGTTTTAGCTAAGAAGTTCTCTTACATCTATGGTTTATAACAATCTCTGTATTTTCTTCTAGTCTTGAAAAATACCGGTTATTAATTAGAAAAATTGCATATTTTAAATGTTAATAATTTGGTATATCTCTGTTACCTCTTTATTCAACCCTTTTCCATTTCTGAGTAAAATGGAGGTTTTTTTACACATTGGTCTCATGGTTTTCTTGCCTCTTCAAAAGTGATGGGAAGATAGAAATTTTCCTTAAAAAGTATTGACATTTCAAACTTGTAGATCAATATTCATAGCCACAAGAGATGATTTTCTTTTCTGTTTTAGAAAGGAAGAGAAAAATACAAAGCTGGTCCAGTTCAAAAAAAAAACAGAAAAAAAGCCTCCCAAGAGGTAAGCAAGAAGAGCGAAGTCGTCACTCCCTTGGTGTTCATCGGGGTCCTCACTTGACCACCCAGATGGTCTCTTCTCCAGCCACACAGCCACCTGGGGGTCACTAGAGCGTGGTCAGCCCTACCTCTGACCCCTAGGCCACCCTGTCAAGGACTCCTCTTCAAAAGAGAAAAACCATGTTGGTTCCAACTGACTTCTTTTCTGTTATCATTGGGAAGGAATGGGGTGGAGGTAGACAGGAGGCATCAGACAATTTTGAGATTAGGACTGTGTCCAGTGCAAGTTCAGAGCCAGGAAGAAGTGACAAAGCAAACCTGAATGTGCAGGCAGGATTCAGATTCCCAATCCCAAACCAAAGTTAAATTTGTGGTCACTGTGAGTGTTCAGAACCACCTGGATAAATGCTTAGCATGCACTGTTTCCATGCATGAAAATTATGTTATTTGCAGTAGAGGAAACAAAACTATGCAACTTTGCATTTTTCTGGCTCCTCTGCTTGATCCCTCTTTGTCTTCATCACCTTTTCTCCTTCTCCTCTGCATTCTCGCCTTCTTGCCCTTCCCCTCTCCTTTCTCCTTTTTTCTTTAGTTCCAAGTGTGCCAGTTGGTGGGGATTCTCTTGGATTCCCAGCCCTTACGGGGGAATGGGGCACCCTCGGTGGGGAATCTCCTCTCAACTTCCAAGCATGAATCATGACATGAGTTTCACTGCTTTGGAAATTCCCCCAATTTTTCTTCTTGTTCCCAATACCCTTCAATCTTGGGGTTTGACTGGGAGAAGACTCAGACCTTCTTCCTCACCCTTCTTTCCTTGTCACTTTCTCTGGGGTCCCAGCCCCATCGCCTCCTTGTCATATACTGAGTTTTCTCTACCAGTGACTTCTAGGAAAACTTGACAGTCAAACCTCTAAGGTTTTCTTGTCAGTATATAAAGGTAACTTCTGGAACATAGAAATCCCCTTTCATAAACAACAACTTTTGTGTTTCAAGGTTTTGTATAGTATCTCTAAAATGATCTCAACTGAGCGGTTTCTTCTCTGTTCTAGCCAGCATCTGCCCTTTCCCTGAAATTTATTGATTTAATAAGTGGGGCACCCTGGACACTACAACTTATAAGGATGAAAAATATGTAATTCTAATATTTTCTAAAAGAGGCTACCTGTTATATATTCATTCTACAAAGATGAAATGAGTTAAAGTGTGTGCTAGACACATGTCCGGGTTCTGAGGACTCAACAGTGAGCAAAACAGACAAAACCCCTGCCCTCACGGAGCTTAGATTCTCACTGATGCACAAGTAATTAATAGTCAGAAAGAGGAGCTGAAGGGGAAGAAGAAAAACAGAAGTCTGGTGGAGAAAGAAAGATACCACAAGAAAAGAGAGATGTAATTATAGAGAAATAGCAAGATGAAAGTAAGGCCAGGAGCTACAGACATGGAGAACAAACTTACGGTTACCAGGTGTAAAGGAGGTGGGAAGGGATACATTGGGAATTTGAAAATTGCACCTCTTGGGGAGTGATGGAAATGTTAGCTACCTTGATTGTGGTGGTGGTTTCATTGATGCACATATCTATCAAAATTCATCAAAGTGTAATCTGAAATATGTGTAGTTTACTGTATAGGAACCATACCACAATAAAGGTGTTAAAAAAAATTAAGTATTAATGCCAAAAAAAAAAAAAAAGTAAGGCTAGGAGGACAGAGATCTCAAAGTGTAGGAACTGGGAGTGCGAGAAGGTCACTTACAGGGGGAGGAGGAAGTCCACTGTGACTCCAATGAAAACTATTCACAAATTCCTGTTGGGCCCAGGGGCAGCCTCACCTGGACACAGAGTCCAAGAGGAACGCCAAGTGATGAATCAGGCGACTCAAAGAAGCGATGACTCAACTAGAAACCCATATGTCATGACAAGGGCCCAGAAGGCAAGACCTGAATGTGACCAGACACCTTCACTTGAGGGTAAGGCTGACAATGGAATTTGTCATCTGAATGCTCACCGTGGGAAGGTCTCTCAGGGTACCGGCATGGGTGTAAACAGCAGGACAGTGATGAAGTCAGAGCAAGGATCCTTTGATCTGGGAGTGGTTGTTGGAAGAAGTAAATTGTTCTCAGGGTGCAGTTCACCTCAGCTGTGCCCCGTGGCCCCACGTCACCACTTCCCAGGGTCTACTGTTTACATTTTTATCAGTAGAGTTACCTCTGTTCCATGGAACCTGGGGCCTTCTCTCTCATTCAAGTTAATCTGGTGATGGGAGTGGCACCAGTCCTTGAAGTAGACACGTTCTCTGGATTATTTCTTAATGGTTTATTTGTAGCAATGAAGTAGATTGGTCAATGAGTTTGCATATTTAAAATTAGCATATGCTGATGATCAAATTCTTGCCAGTTTAGACTCCCAGGAACATGCTGTGGACACCCTTTTCCTTATGTCTTCACCAACACTAGACATAACAAGACTCTTCTGTTTGTCAAACACAAAGGTCAAGACTGATAATCTGCCAGTGTTTTCCTTTGAATTCTTTGCACTCTGCATGTGGTTTAACGTGCTGCGGGAGGTTGTCGTAGTGCCCACCAACATCTCAGAAGGGTACACGCCCCTGCCTTGTGGACTTGGGAATGGCCATGTGACTTGGCTTGGCCGAAGAAACGTTAATGGAAGTGCAAGGGTCACTTCTAAGCCAAAGCTTGAAGAACTTTTTATTGAAAGAGTCAGATAATGAATAGTTTGGGCTTTTCCAGCCATACCACAACTACTTAACACCATCACTGTAGTGTGAAAACAGAGATAAATAAATAAACAAATAGGCCTGGCTGTGTTCTAATAAAATGTTAATTACAAGTATAGGCATTGGGCTGATTTGGCCCTTGGGCCATAGTTTGCTGACACCTGTAATAAACCACCAAGATCCAGGAAGATCATAAATTACTGTGGCATTATCTAGCCTATATTAACTAAGATACCTGTTTTTAAATAAATTTTTCTTCAGACTTTTTCTTTTGAAAATCACCTATTCATAGTTGCCCTTTTTTCCATATGACTATTTGTTTTTTACTTAATCAATTGGGAAATTAACCTTTTATTATTACCGCAATTTTCTTATTTTGTTTTTATATTTTAACTTACTTGAGCTGTTTTTGGCTATAGAGATTCTTTTTTTTTTTTTTTTTTAATTTAGATAGGCCAATCAGTTTACATTTTCCAGTATGGTTTATGCCCAGAGTTTCTCAGCTTTTGCACTATTGGTATTTGGGGCCAGATAAGTCTTTGCTGTGGGGACTGTTCTGTGCACTGTAAAATGTTTAGCAACATCCCTGGCTTCCACCCGTTAGATGCCAGTAGCACCTACTTCCCAGCCTGACAAATAAAAAGATTTTCTAACATTGCCATCTAGGATCTCGCAGGGGGCAAATTCACCCAGCACTGAAAATCACTGCTTTATGCCCCGTACTATGCCTTAAAAAGCCCTTTCTATGTAATATTTATAAGGCTGCTTCTTAAATTTACTTCTAGTATTTGTATTAAGTATATATACATTTAATACAATATATGGTTACATATTATTTTAATATATACTAAATTGTGAAAATTTGTCTTCTGTAATACTTTTAACCTTTCTATTACCTTGAGCTTGCTTTTTTGGGGGGAGGGGGATCAATGTGATTTTTTAAAATAAGGATTCACATCTATCTTGTCTCTCCAAATTGACAGAAAGACAGAAAAAATTACTTTATTTTTTAACTTTATTTTTTTTTTAAATTTTTATTAGTTGAGGTAGTGGGAATTGAACCCAGGACCTCATGCATGCTAAGCACGCACTCTACCACTGAGCTCTACCCTCCTTCTAGAAAAACTTACTTTAAAATAGTGACATAAAAAGCATATAAATCCGTGTTTCTAGTTGTAAATGACTATTAACTGTTTTATTTTTTTAGAAGAGAAGAGGGGGAAAGTTGTCTGTTCAAGTTCAACAAGGTGTCAGAGAAATGTTCCTGCAAAGGGTGAGTAAGTGAGAGGCAGAGCTTCACCCTCACACTCCTGGGACCCTGGCCTGGGGCTGCTGCCCCGTTCGCCCTCCTCTCCTCCTTTCCCATCGCCCTGTCCTTGTCCCCTCCTCCTAGGTCCTCTCCACTCTTACAGGCACCTCACTTCTGGTTGCCACCAGCCTGATTACTCCAAGCATCGGTCACTTTGACACTAATGCTTCACCCTCCTTCCTGCTCAGCGTGTCTCCTCCCTCCTCCACACACTCCCTCCCCAGAGCCAGCCCCCTCTTCGGGCCTCACCTTGAACAAAGCTCCTCTGTCCGGGCAGGCAGGAGTAGGTCTCCCTGACATGCCTTCACAGAGCCTGTGCTTTTTCTCTGTAGCATTTGTCACAGGTGTAATTAACTATCTGTGTACATCCTGTTCACTGCCTGAAAGTCAAATGAGGTCAGTACGTCTTGCTCATTGCTCAGTGTCTCCTCTGCCTCACAGTCTGTGCTTCATTAACTGCCAAATCAATACATTATTCATTCTTCCTCATCAAGCGTGAATACCAATATCAGGGCCTCCATTTACCCATACAACGAATTTGGTGAACTAGGAAAAAGTGCCAGCGCCGATTCTTGAAACCAGGCCCTTTGCTGCCCTCTGCCGGAAGAATGTAGGAAGTATACAAAGAGATTATGTCCCTGATATAATAAGGACCCCCTCCCCTCTTCCCCCCACCTCATCCTCCAACATCTCCACCCCAACTCCTGGCCAAAGGTGGGGTCTTTGCTCAGTGCACATCCCACACAGCCATATGCAGAGGCCTTGATAACAATTTGTGTGTACATCACTTTACAGTTGGTAAAGCACTTTCTTCTGCATTTTTCCGTTTAATCCTCAAATTGGTATTCTTCAGCCCATTTTACAGATTCAATTAGAGCATAAGAGACTTACATGACCTAAAATCAACCCAAGTTCTTTGTTCTTTACACTGAAAAAATACCCCCTGGTCTTTTCAGGAAACACAAGTAGGAGGCAAGAGTCCAGACAGACGCTGACAGTTGTCTATCAGATCAGCTTCTCCTGCCTCCATAGCCCTGAAGTAAACCCCCCCACTTAGGGCTGTGACTTCCACCCTGGCTGTGACTTATGACTTAGCGCAGTGCCTCTGTGCTGTTATCTGTCATATGATGTGGAGGCTTGTTGAGGCATTTCTTTTTATATATATATGCAACATGTATTTAATAATTTTATACATGCCATTTAAAATTTTTTTAAATTGAAGTATGGTTGATGCTATGTAGTATGTTATAAAAGTTACAGGTGTACAGTATAGTGATTCACAATTTTTTAAGTTTATAGTCGATTTATAGTTATGATAAATATTCCCCATATTGTATAACATATGTGTGTCGCTTATTTCATACCTGATAGCTTATGTCAAGGAGTGTTCTGCCTGTTCTCCTCTAAGAGTTTTATAATATCTGATCTCATATTTAGGTCTTTAATCAATTTTGAGTTTGTTGTAGAGAATGTTCTAATTTCATTCTTTTACATGTAGCTGTCTGCTTTTCCCAGCACCACTTATAGAAAATAAGTGTTGTCTTTTCTCTATGGTTTATTCTTACCTCCTTTGTCATAGGTTAATTGGCCATAAGTGGGTGGGTTTATTTCTGGGTTCTCTATTCTGTTCCATTGATCTATGTGTCTGGTTTTGTGCCAGAACCATACTGTTTTGATTAATGTAGCTTTGTAGTATAGTTTAAAAGTCAGAGACTGTGATTCCTCCAGCTCCACTCTTCTTTTTTTTTTTTTTTTTTTTTTTTTTTTTTGAGATTAAAGATTTGGCTATTTGTAGGCTCTTTTGTGTTTCCATACAAATTTTAAAATTATTTGTTCTAGTTCTGTGAAAACTGACAGATGGGATTTTGATGGGAATTGCATTGAATCTACAGATTGCCTTGGGTAGTATGGTCATTTTTGACAATATTGATTCTTCCAATTCAAGAACACAGTATATCTTTCCATCTGTTTTTGTCATCTTCAATTTCTTTCATCAGTCTTAACAGTTTTCATAGTACAGGTCTTTTACCTTTTTAGGTAGGTTTATTCCTAGGTATTTTATTCTTTTTGATGTGCTGGTAAATGGGATTGTTTCCTTAATTTCTCTTTCTGATAGTTCATTGTTAGTGCATAGAAATGCAACAGATTTCTGTATATTAATTTTACAGCCTGCAAGTTTACTGAACTTAGTGATGAGTTCTAGTAGTTTCCTGGTGGTTGTTGAGGCATTTCTGATGGCGTGGAAAGAGCACCAGGATGTCTGGATTCCAATGCCAGCTCCACCTCATACAGCGTGGTGGCCATGAGGAATTCTCTCTCCAAATCTGAGCCTGAGTCCCCCACCTGTAAAATGAGGATCCTCACCTTTGCCTTCCCTTTGTCACAGGTTCTTGTGAAAATAAACAACACCGTGTGTGCTGCTTTCACTATTTCCTTAACTAGTGCTTTTCCTCCAGCCGCTCCATCTCCATCGCTCCATGTGCCCTTCGTGTACGGATCAGAGAGCTCCAGGTCTTTCCACAGGCCATGTCTTTCCAGCCATCGTTTTCTCCTTGTGCCTCTTCCCTATGTGCTGTAAGAATTCCTGGGGTTAGTCTTCCAGATCACAAATTGGGTTTTTTTCATTCTGCTCTTCCTAGTCTCTGTTACGCTTTTCTTTTCATTTCCTCCAGCAGGCTTTCCATCTCCATGAACTCCCTGTCCTTTACTTGTGTACTTCTCCGAGGGGGCTTCTCATGTTTGCTCACATTTACGAGTGACCTAGGAGATGCTGGAGAACTCCACGCGGGCCATTCCCCTCGGGCTTCCACCCGGAAAGCCCTGTTTGCTGGGATGAGGGATGAGACTGAACCAAATGCAGGATTACTGGAAAAGATCAGAAAGCTGTCTCCCTCCCTCAGGGGCAGGGTGCTGGCTTTGGAAGTACTTCAGAAACAAAGTTGCTCCTGACTCGGTGAGCTGCCTGCACCAGATAAAAGAGGGGGTGCTGCCTCTGCCCACGACTCTGCACCCAAGGCTTGCTGCCGCCCACAGCTCCCACATGCACCTGTGGACACGTTGGGGATGTCTGTGTCCACTGGACCTATATCTACATAAGGAGTTGGGGAAGGCAGTTCCTTTGCACAGAGACCTATGGAGGGTCCCTGTGGCCATCCTAATCCCCCTCTGGATTCGCAGTACTGGGTCACCTGTCACCCAAGGTCAGAAACTGTCGTGGCAAATCCCCCACTCAGCTTGGACGACAACAGCACACACCTATGTAAGTTCGCTAGTAAATTGCAGAGCCAGGATCACAAGCCCACCCCGTCTGGCTCCCAAGGCTGTGCTCTCATCCACTGGGTCGTACGTAGTGGGCAGAGCCTGGAGACGAGTGTTGGAGCTGGTCACTCCATGCAAAAGCACCCAAAGTTCTTGCCAGCCCTTCACTCCTACTTACCTTGCTACAGCCCCTGCTCCGCCAAGGCTGGGCATCCTCTGGGGTTCTGTTGGAGGCAACTACCCTCTCACTTCCTATTTCTCATCGGACTCTACTTAGTTCATATCTTTCCAAGGTAACGAATGGTTTCTTTCCCGTTGATGCTGTTCTGTTCTTTTTCCAATGATGCTCTTGCTTTTTCATATATTTTCCTTTGGCTCTTTCCATAAGTGTTTGAGGCAAGGGGGAGAGTTGGACTAGATATTCCCCTAGTCTCACTGCAGATGCAACATCCTGTGTAACTCCACACAAGACATGGAGAGCCCTTGTCCCTAAGAAACAGCTCCTGCAGTCTGTCTTTAATGAATTCATCCACAGTGATGCTGGGGTGGGGGCTGGGGGGGGCAGGAGTTGCTGGTGTTTATTTTAACCCTTTTACAGTTGCTTCTCCTGAATCAGAACCCAGATCCCTACCCAGGGCTTCCAAGTTGCCAAATCTTTCCATAGACAATGTGCAGACTAGTTTAGAGCTCTCCAGGATTTTCTTTGACTCAGAAAAATATAGGGAAGCAACCAAATGAAAAGGAGCAGCAAACAGTGAAGACGGACACTGTCCCCGCAGTGCTAACTGCCTCACTCACCCCTGCCTTGGTTAGAATAAGGCAGTACAATCATGGACGAAAACCTTTTCTCCAGCTACACAAATGCAAAGAAATATTTTGGGTAGGCGACTTCCATCAGCACAGAGGGCTAACTAAGCAGGCTGCTGATGGAATAAAGGAACATTAGGTGAGAAATTTATACACATTCACCGAAGAAGCACAATACGTTTTATTAAAATATTTTATTTGATGTATAGTGTTGGCAGTGGTAGTTTTATTAATTAGAGATCCTCTGTACACGTATCTACATTGCCCCTCAAAATGGAAGACTTCCTGCAGATTAACCAGAGAATGCTCCCCAATGCCACTTACGTTTTTATGTTTATTACTATTATCAGAATTCGTGGGAAGGAAAATTCACGAGGGACGTCGAAGGAAGGCTGAGGAATACTGATCTGTTCTTTTCTACCTTCAGAAAAACCCGAAGAAGACAGTCTGGATTTTCACGCTCCTAAACTTCCTGTGACCTGTGGGAAGGCAAAAGGGATTTTATATAAAGAAAAAATGAAACAAGGTTAGTTCCTTGACCTTCTGCTCTTCAGAACCCCTCGGTGAAGGAATTCCTAGAAAGGAAGAAAATACCCACGTGTGTAATTTGTTCAGGACGTGGACCCCGCGAGCTAGGCTGCAGGAAAAGCAGTGCTTGTTAAAAAGGAATTTTCAGAGTTTTTAATGTTATGGTACACCTAGTGACCAGGCACCTCCACTCCATGTCCTTGCCACATAAAATGCAAATTCTCTCCCAAGCCCTCACGCCTCGGGCAGGTTTTAGGGTTTCCTTCAATCTGAGAGGGGAGGAATCAGACTCCCCTGCTCCTAGCGGACACGGAGTCTCTGGACCCGGAAAGGCGGAGTGCCCTAAGTAGCGATGTGGAGGTTTAGGGTGAATTCACAGAGAATGGACGTGGATCCTGGAATGGACTGTCTTTATCTCACAGGATCCTCAAAGAAGTGCATTCAGAATGAAAAGGGAGTTTGGTTCACACCCAGAGAATTTGAAATGGAAGGAAAACGGGCACAGTCCAAAAACTGGAAGCGGAGTGTGCTTTGCGGAGGAAAGAGCTTAGAACAGCTGATGAAGGTATTGTAATGACAAGGGGCAAATAGGTGACGGGTTTCATTCCCTGAAGGATGAGTGGAATTTCAATAACAGAAGTGTGAAGAAATTCCCATTAGGATTCCACAGCATGATTAAGAAAGAGCTAAACGATCGTAGGAAAACATCGTGGGTGAGAAAGTGAGGAACACAGATTGGTGCTGATGGTGGAGAACTTTAAATGCAGGCAAAGGGTTTTGAGGTAGGAGGAATTTAAGAGGCTTAGTCTGGTGGTGTTGGAGGGGGTGGGCTGGAAGGAAACTAGATGAAGACATAGACCTCGGTAATCGCTTCCCTGTGTCCTTCACCCAATAAATGCCTCCTCAAGACCACACTCCATCTGGGCCCCTTGGTGAAGCATTTCCAGACCACACTGTCCATGGTCAGTCCCTCCGCTGCCCTTCCTGGCTCCATCTTGTGAGCGGTAAACAAGGTACTAGGTCTTTGTGATCCAGAACCCAACACAAAGCCTCTCAATGACACTCCAAAAAATGATCACAGGGATGAAATCATAAGAATATTATCTAGAGAAGAAGAAATGGGAAGGGAAAAGAGTAGGTGGGAAAGGCACTGAGAAAGAAGAACAGGTCTTGGGTTAGAGTAACAGGGGAAGAATGAAGTCCAGAAGAAGAACCAATTGGACCAGGGAGTTCATTTTCCTTCTAGACACCTCAAGCTGGAGACCTAGTAGGCTGTCCAGGTGCAAATATTCACCAGGTGGAAACGTGGATATTTACAAAAGAAAAGCCTCCAGAACAACCTCATTCATTGACCCCCTTCTCTCTTCCCAGAATGGACTTTTGCTCTGTCCTCCAAGAAGTCTCAAGAGAGAGGTAAATAGCAGGTGAATTTCTACCACATTCTCAGTCACCATGTTACCGACCTTCCATGTCCCAAGGCTTGCCCATGGGTCCTCCTTCCCAGCCCTGAGTCGCCTTCACAGTTCGGCATTGCATCTTCATGACGACTACTTTAGTGCATTGGTATCTAGCCTCTGTTATTTTCATAGTTAATTTAAGATGGGGAAGCTAATAACTTTAAAATAAAGGCTAGGACCAAATTATGTGTTTTAGGAAAAGATCTGTATATTTGGATGATTACCAACCAAAGGTGTCAGAAATAGAGTGCTCTAGTTTGAAAGTAAATATGGTATTGAAATAAACAAGAACAGTATGAGAAAGTAAGAGCATCCTTGATTGGACTCTGAGGATCCCTCAATTCAACATGCTCACTATCGATAGCATCGGAATAGAATGTGTTTGAACTGCGCTTTGTCTCTGCAGAGGTTCCCTCCAGGTGAAAATGACAGTCCTCCGTTGGCTGTACCCCCTGCTCCTCCTCCGCCTTTTTCACGTGCTTAGTTGTGTCTTCCAGACCCGAGTCCCATTCATGAATTCCCATTAGATGTGAATTTCCAGCAAAGGCAATGGCATCTCTCCCATCTTGCCCTGGAGGTTGGCCTGATACTTGGCTGGGTTCATTAAAAATTTATAAGGCAATGGTTCCCCAAAGCTGTTGATTGTGTAAAATCGTCTTTTCCATGCTGATTTGAAATACTTTGATATGTTTAGGGAGGCTCCTTGTAATAGCAAAAAAATAGGGAAGAACACAAATGTCCATCAGTATTATAAAATAAACTGATACAAGAGAGTGATACTTTTGAAAAAGGCATGGTTTGCAGATAGAGACCCATCCTCCAGTCAATGGAAAACCACCCATGGGTTTTGAAGTCAGGAAAGCTTCAGGAAACTTAAACTGGTAATAATAATAAACAAAAGGAGCCCAATTTTGTTTATGCAAATACATAAGGCTATGATTGAAAAAATATCTGAAAGAATTGGTTATTCTGGGGTGAGATTATAGGCGGCCTTCGCCTTCCATATTATATATTTATGTACAGGCGGAATTTTGACAATGACCATTTATTACCTTTGTAACCAGAAAAAAAAATAAAGATATTTAAAATCCAGATCATTAATTAACGGCCCCAGTATTATAGTTGCTTCTTACTCATAATACCCCATGTCAGCAAATGATAGCCAGGAGCACACCTGACCTGACATTTCAGTGTCCCCTGTCAGGGGCCACACTGGGATAAAGAAAGCAAGTTTAGTTCTGATTACAAATGGACCAATGCAGGACTTTCCTCCAGCAACGTGATCCAACACATCACTGTCGCTCTGCAGTACACCCGGCCTCCCTTGGCGTCTAGCTCTGCAAGAGGCCTGAGGCTGACACTACAAACACGTGTTTTGTGGCTGCCCTGCGGGGTGCTGCTCCCACAACACAAAGCAAAATGGGCAGCTGGTGCAGAGGGTCACGGGCTCAGGGCCTGGGGAGCCTCCATCTCCAGCAGGGCCCAGAATGCAGCCAGCAGTCGCTATGCTAATGACATATAGTGTAAAACTCTTAGATTTTGCTTTTCTGAATTTGTTTGTTTTATTTTTTGGCCAAATTCTAGAGCCTTTTGTTGAGGGGTTCTCATTCAAAGTAGGCTGATTTGCAGCTAACAGTTTAAATGGATATAAGTAAAATCTGTAAATGATAAATCTGTTACCTTCAGAGCTCAGGAGGCCTGAGAGATGTTGGGCAGTTGTTGCGGGATTGAGTATTGAGAGGGTCCATGATTGCTTCTTGACAGTGTCAGGGATGGAGCAGCTCTCAACTGACCAAACAATGCCCAGAAATTTGATGAGCTGGTAGGGCCTAGTCCTATGTGTAGGGGGCTGACCCTCCCTTTTTCGTGAGTTCCTCTCTGAGTAACTGTATATTCTGAATCAGTATGTCAAACGAGAAGGCTGCCTTCCGCATGGTGTCATGCTTGCGCTCCCGGTGGGGGAAGTCAGATGCAGTTAAGAACTTGCCTGCAGAGATCGTGTGTGATGGCAAAGCTGTTGAGGTACCCTCTGGTGCCCAGGTAAAGGTCTGTTGATCCCTGCAAAGGTGAGGCCGGCTGCAGCTGTTGAAATGGGCACTGAACAGAACAGATGAGCCGAATCCGTAACAGCAAAGCATTTACCAGTTGCTGAGTGGATGGCACCAGTAATGCAATTATATTAGGTATAGGGACTTTAATGGGCGGGGCTCCTTTGTGAATAATTGTATCTCATTAAATTTAAGCCAAGTGCCCACTATCCTCTTAGGGGAGTTACCAAACATAAAACAGAGGACAAGTGTACCTCACCTTAACCACAGACACTATTGCCTCACCTAAGTGCCCAGGGTCATAACACCCATTGCCCTAAATTATCTTGTAGTGAGCATGGGTGTTCTGACCCAGCAAATAAGGAAATGAAACAAAATTAAGTCTTTGACACTTAAAATCGGCTTTATAAAATGGAACTCATGAAGCTTCCCCTCTTAAAATAGTTAATGGAACTCAGTATAAATTAAAACAGGGCTTTCAAGGATAGAGACTTATATAAAGTCTACTTAGAGCAGGAGTGGTTATCTCTCCTTTTTTTCCATTTAACTGCCCGATTTGACCTGTTCTTAAACTTGGAAAGGATGAAGGGTGCCTCATGGTGGATGACTGCCACCTCAGTGCGTGGCCCAGCAGGCAGCAACATGACTCAAAGCGTATGGCATCGGGGAGCAGAGCCAGTTAGCAAACTAAAGCAAGAGAAGAAAGACCCCTGGGGGCGTGGTCACCCAGACCCCTGCCTGCTAACCCAATTGTCTTGTGGTTGCCTGACGGGAAGTGAGATCAGCCTCCCGCCAAAAATTGGGTTCAGATATTGAAATCAATGATGCACCATGTGTACCGAGAATGAAAGATTTATTACACACATACGTAGACTTTCCGGGCAGAGGCAGGGCAGGCACCCAAGCAAAGAGAGGGCGTAGGCCAAGGTTTTATTATGGTTAGGGATGGGGCCAAGGTGGGATGGGTCTGTCTGGTTTGCACTTCTCACTGCGGCCGAGGGAGGGAGCACATGAGCTTCTTGTCTCCTTGCCCAGATGTGGCAGGAGGCCAAGGGGTAGGGGTGTGGCTTGACGCCATCAGCAGTCAAGCATAAAAAGCAGAGTTAGGCTCTTTATTATGGAATGTGACTATGGGGTCGCATGTCCTTTCTCTGTCGTTTCTTTATCATATCATGTGTGCTGGAAACTTTCACTCCAGAGCATGGCGGGGGGGCAGTGGTGCTCAGGGCTCTGGACCCAATCAGGGTCTCAGCTAGGAGGAGGGGGCTGGGCTACCTGGGGAGCTGGCTCTGTACCCTGGACCAGGGCAGGCCAGGTGCCCAGTCAGAGGGCAAGAGTGGCCATAGGGTGTCAACCTCGAGGACAGAGGAAGGCAAACTGGCAAGTTCAGGATGGGAAGACCAAAAAGACCCCCTGAACTTCAGGGTCGGGGGGAGCCCTCCTTATGAGACCCTGGGGCCTAGTAAGCAGACGGGGTGCTCAGGAAGCCTCCCAGTTAAGAGAGATGAACATTGTCCTCGATCAAGAAGAATTTTCACTCTGGCTGAGTGGCTAGTTTTGCAAATGGACAAAACATTTCCATCCCTTATGCCCTTGCCCAGGTCCTCAGGTTTGTGCTATGGACTTGGGTAGTGGTGGGTCTCTCTCCTTAGATGTAACTGATTTCCAGCCCCTCCAAGTCTTTACCCCACCTCCTCATGGTTTATTTCCTGCCTTTTGACCACCCACCATCCATCTGGGGGGCACAGTACCACAGTCGGGCGCAGGCAGAAGGACCCCGCCTTCCTGACTCCTACCTCTTGTGCAGAGAAAATGTGCCCTCGTGTGCGTGGAGCCTCACGCTGTCTGGCTCGTGGGGCTGGGAACAGAACCAGGCGCTCCTGCCTGTGGGTCTTTATCCAGCAGTAAAGATTGTGTTCCTCACGTAAATCACTAGTAGAATTTACTAGATTACATTTGAAGGCTACGAGAAAGACCCCTGTGGTTTCTCAGGCCCCCATAACAGCCCATTTACACAGCAGCTCTGTGTATCTGTCTCTCCGCATGTCAGCATAACATCAGGGCCTGTCCTCTGAGTTGCCTGCACGCCAGCCCAGGACGGCACAGAGAGGGCGAGAAAAGCTCTCAGCCCGGGCCCGGGCCGCCTGGGTGCCAGATGGCTCACGTACTAAGTTGCTTTCACTGGGGGGAAAAAAAAGCATTCTTCCTTTCCAAGGCTGCAAAATGAGATGGTTGCCCAAAGCTGTGTTTCCTCCAATTTCATGTCCTGACAAACCCCCTGGGATCCTGTTAAAATGCACATTTCGATTCAGTAGGTCTAACCAGCTGATGCCGCTGGTCCTTAGACCACACTTGGTGCACAAAGGGCTCAAATGACCTTCCAGCCCATTCCGGCTCTGACAATCTGTGGTTCAAATGGTGTCATGACAGTTCTTGCCCTCTGCTCTTCCGAGATTCGAGGCCCAGCTGGGCCTCCACCAGCACCCCCGTGCGCACTGTGATCGGTCAGGCCCCAGGCGGCTGGTGGAAGCCACACACGGTGCTCCAGGGCCTGGCCGTGTCAGCATCCCTGGTTCTTGCTGATCCCAATGGTGCCTGCATTATCTCCCCCTTCGAGCAGGAAGACCCCAAGGAATGCACGGTGTGCTGCAGAGGGGGACTGCTGCTCTGCTGTGACACCTGTCCAAGGGCCTTCCATGAGAACTGTCACATCCCCCCCGCGGAGGCCGAGAGGTTAGTGAGATGCAGCCCTGTTGTGCACACACACTCCACCCACACTCCGCCTCTTGGTCCCTCATCTCCAGCCGGAAGAGCGGGACCCGGGAGCGCAGTGCAACCCAGCGCAGCCCGATGGGGCAGCAGCCTGCTTTCCCTCTGCAGTCAGTGTCTCTGAGTCTGTGACTGAGCCGCTCTGACCCCATGCTGCCACTGCCCCTGGGAGATGTCCTTTCCGAGTTTTGTAACTCAGACTCTTGTCCAAGGAGGGTTAGGGATGAAAAACACCACTTATTTGTGTTCCGGGATTATTCAGAAAAGGCAGGAAGCAGGGCCTGGTTCTTCCATTTCCTCACAATCTCAACAGGCTGATGGTCCCCCAGGGGGTTAAGACCCAGTTTCCAATACTCAGGCCTGGCTGGCAGGGCTTTTTGTGCTCCAAGCAGCTCAGAGATGCAAAGGAGAGCCTGCCACTCACGGTGACACCACCCTCCACACACTGACCCCTCCCTTGCTCCCTCGATGGAAGATCCCCCTTGGTGACTCTGAAAGGTGTCCCCTTCACCCTTGTGGAAATGGTGGCTTTTTCCAGGGCCCTTGTCCTCGCTCACTTATGCCTGACCTCTCAGGAGCCCATGGAGTTGCACCTTCTGCAGGATGAAGGCGCCCTCAGGGAGCCAGCAGTGTCGTGGGGAATCTGAGCTTCTGACGAGGCAGATGGAGCCTGAGGATCAGCTGGTGAGTCACATGAGAACCCCAGGCTTCTTCCTTTCCCTGAAACAGGCAAAGGGTCCAGGGAAGGGCTCCCTGAGGAAGCCTTCAAAGGCTCACTTCGAGGATGGAGTGTCAGTGCCCAAACACAGCAGACAAACAGAATTCAGCCCACCCCATGGCACTTTGGCAAACGTGGCTGGAAGGCTGGCTGTGCATGGCTGCTCCTGCTTGTGGTATCTGCGCAAAGGCTTGACTTCGCTTTCTCCAAACCGCGTTTCACTTTAAAGCCCTCTTCACGTTTTACAGAAATGTGAGTTTCTCCTCTTGAAGGCCTACTGTCACCCACAAAGCTCTTTTTTTGCGGAGACTCCACCTAACGTAAGTCCTATTACATGATTCTCGTCCTTCGAGCGTCTCTCTTGTGTCAACTCATTCTAGAAATGTGGCATGTGAGCCCTGCGGGCACATCTGTTTGCAGAGAGCGGAGAGTAGGCGGTTTAGCTGCAGACTCTGGAGGGACAGCACCTGGTTCAGGCTCCACCACCTGCGTATTCGCTCTGGGACATGGACCAGTTGCTTCACCGGCCCTGAACCTCAGTTTCTCCTTCTCTGTCTTTCTTACACAGAACATAGTGCTGAGAGCACAGACTCAGGAGATGAGTTGTGGGTTCCAGCCTAGCTTTCCGTTTTAGCTGTGACAACGTAACCTCTCCATCCCCCGTTTTCCTCATCAGTAAAACGGAGGTTATAATAATACCAGTCTCTTAGGGTTATGTTAATGTAGCGGCAGTGCTTAAAACAAAGCTTGGCACACAGCCATAGCTGTTATTATCATTATTACCCTGGAAATAAAGACTTGTGTTGGCTCCATTCCAGTGACGATGGCTGTGCGACCTCACCACTTTGATGGCTTTGCTCGTAGATTCGAGATTATGGCGAGCCCTTTAAGGAAGCCATGTGGTTGAACCTGGTTAAGGAAAGGCTGGCTGAGAAAGTGTATACAGTGGCCTGGTTCCTGCGGGACATGCGCCTGATCTTCCGCAACCATCAAGCATTTTATAAGGTAAAGAGCATTTCCTGCTTCTTTTTCACATTCTTTCTACTTTCCCCTCATTTCTGGGACAGCAGAGCTTTGCAAGAATTGTACCCAGTCCCACCGCGGGGAGAGCTCAGAAAGACAGGGTTTGCAGAAGGAAACTGCCTCCAACTCCCAGAGGTGGAGAGGACGATGTGAAAAAGAACAGCCAGCAGGACAGGGAAGGACCCTTGGAAATGGTACCTGAAAAAAATCCATCCTCAGTCCCAGAGAGGCAGGCTCCTCCCACCAAGAACAGTTAATTTTGTCCTGCCTTTTTGTTCGAACTTGGAGGAAAGAACTTTAATGCTTATGTGGTCCTTCAAGCCTTAGAAACACAGAAATAAGTAAGTGAATTAATTAAAATGAAATAAGTTAAACTTTCAGGATGCTCATGCTTAGACTCTTTTACTCCTAAATTTCCCAGTGGACTTGGACACCCAGATTTGCCCTCAGCTGATGTAATTGGTTGAGCTAGCTTGCATCCCAAGGCATTCTTAACTTTACTGTATTGAGTTTATCCTGATTTTCACTCTCACCTGTACAGGTATTTCTTGGGCAATATCTAAGGTGGATTCTCATTTCCACCCGGCCTCCTTCCCTTCCTGCATGCCACGAGCTGGCATGTTCATGAGCCATGGACTGTAAGCTGGAGTCCACGCGTGGAGCTTGAGGGGGACACAGTCAATGCAGGGAGCCCCTCGATTGATGCCTGGCACGGCCTTAGCCTTGTTGGATGGAAGGGTCATCCTTCCATCAAAGAGTGGGCTTTCAAGAAAAGCTTTATCATCATCTGTTTTGCATCAGGCTCAGGTTTTGCAGGGGTCACAATCAGCATTTTGGTCCAGACCACCTGTCAGGTCCAAGTTTACAACCAGGCAGAGCCTCGTGCATTTGACTATTTGAGCAGGAGCATCTCCCCGCCCATCCTGCCTGACTGCTGAGGGGAAACACAGCATTGAGGAGAGGGAAGGCAGGGCTCCTAAAAAAGCATGAGTGATAGGATGAACCTAATCCTTGGTCCTTAGACCTCTGTGTGTTTGCTTTTTTCTCTTTCAGGCTTCCAACTTTGGTCAAGTGGGACTGGATTTAGAGGAAGAATTTGAAAAGGACCTCAAAGAAGTGCTTGTTTTTCATAAAGCCAATGAGAACAGCTTCCAGGCTCCACCTTGATCCTGTTCTGGAAAGACGAAGGTACCCCAATTTCAGGATCCAGATGATGTGGCCCTGGCTATTCTTAGATTGCCAACGAGTCTGGGATGTTACTGGCTGCACTCTTGACTCAAATCCAGGCCCTTCTCAGCATGAGTACACCCTCCACCTCCTTTTATTGTTTCTTTTTATATTTCACACCTCAAAAAATTGGATATTTCCTTAATGCCATGAAATACCCATCACAGTTCACATTCGCCCCATTGTCTCATAAATCATTTTACAGTTGATCAGTTTGAATTAGGTTCCAAACAAATTCCACGCACTGCATTTGGCTGATTTGTCTCTCAAGGCTCTTTTCATCTGTGGGTTCCCCACTGCCTTTTCTCCTTCCCATCAACTCATTGGAGAACCTGGGGACTTCATCCTATAAAGTTGTTCATATTCTGGATTTTTCTGCATCCCCTGAGTGGCCTGTTCCTTTCTCCCTGACATCTTTGTAAGCTCAAAGTCAGATCTACAGGCTTGCTTAGATTTGATTCCTTGGGGGGAGGGAATATTTTGGTTTGTTTCTTTAGTAAACAGACTTCACAGGGGGATCTGTGTCTTCGTCTGTCATGTTAAGATCAGTCAGCAGGTTCAGGTGTTACCAGCCCGACCCATCATTCTATCACCCTTTCACCTAATGATTTTAGCAGCCACTGATGCTCATTGCCTCAACCCATTTCATTGGGGTTTGCAAAATGATGATATTCAGATGCTGTTATTCCTTCTATATTTATTACTCAAAATTCTTCTGCAAAGAGCTTCCCTTCCACAATATTTGGTTAGCTTGAAATACAGTTTGTATAGGAAATGCAGGATAAATGCTAGATTCTTGATTTAAAGTGTTCAAATCAATGAGTTGTTTCCCTAATAGCCTCTAAAGATAAGCAGGGAGGTTTTTTTTTTTTCCTTTAAAGTATCTTGAACTCATGGATTTAAATATATTTAATGTGTTCCAAACCATTGCAGTTAATGTCTTTATTGCTGCTCAAATCACCCATCTTCAGTGAGTGAGACTCTTTTCAAGTTGGCTCCTGAGTCGTTCTGAAATGACCCCAGAACTCTTTGGTAGAGTATCAGCTCTTTCTTTCTGTGTAACAAATGACCCCAAAGTTTAGTGGCCTAGAGGAACAATCATTTTCCTGCTCACTATTCTGTGGGGCAGAATTCAGGCAGTGGTCCATGTGGATGCCTTATCTTTGCTCCACACAGTATTGACTAAGCCCTTTCGTGCTTGCTTGCACAGTGTCACTTCCGCCACATACTATCAGTCCAAGCAAACCACTGGACCAAATTCAAAAGGAGGGGAAATAGGCTGTACCTCTTCGTGGGATGAATGACAAAGTCACATTTCAAAGGGAATGTGGCTTGGGAAGAAATGTTGCCACTGTCTTCAGAAACACTCTACCATAGTTCACAACAAATCACATCCTTGCTACAAGCAAAGGACACTCCCTCCCACCCCCTCCCCAAGGAGCCTCATTCATTGCAGCATTGGGTCAAAGCCCAGGACCTCATCGTCTAAATCAGGTTCAGATCAGATAAAGTTTCCTTGGCTGTGGTTCATTGGATGTGGCTCTGCATGCTGGTACCCATCCTCTGGAACCAAAGACTTGTGAATTGAAGAACAAGTTAATCTCTTCACTTTCCAAACCTAATGATGAAACAGGGACAGAATAACCACTGTGGACACTTGCATTCAAACGGGGAAATGGGTAGCAAATAGCCATCACTGGTCCATAGCAATTCAGAAATCCAGTCAAGTGCCTCAATCTCAGGGCAGACAATATTCCTTGAGAATCCTATGGTCTATAAATATTATATCCCTCTAATTCTTATCCAACACCAAGGGCTTCTTCCATGTCTTCCTCCAGTCCCTGTTTGTGTCTCTTTTCTCCCCAGGATATTCACTCATTTGCTCAACTCTAAACTATAACGATAATAGTTTTGGAATCTCTAATTCATACCACCATAAAAAAACTAAATTTAATTCTAAATTTGTGTGAAATTTATTTTTGTTTCTGTTGTATATTTAATATACCATCGCAGAGGGAATTTTCAGGATTTTGCGTGTGTATTTATAAACGAGATTAGTCTGTTAAGTTTCATATATTGCCATAGTCAGATTTAGAGTTTTCCTAGCTTGGCAAAATAATTTGTAAAATTTTATACCTCTTTATATGTTCTAGAATAGTTTTTAGCATTTTTAATTAACCAACTCATAAAATGATACAGCCTGGAGGACTTTCCCCTATTACTTTGGGGAAGTAATACTAATCACATTCTCTGCTGTTTTGTGGTGATTAGACTGTTTGGATATTCTATTGCTTTTTGAATCAGTTCCACTTTTATCTTTTTCTAGGAAGTCATCCACAGCATTTATAGCTGGTCTTATTTCTGTCATATTATTTTATTCTTTCTCTTTTGAAAATGGTATTTTTTGTCAACAGTTTGTTTTCATTTTCTATCCTGAAAGGCATTATAATGGTTTTTTCTAATATTTACCTGCAAGTTTTCCAACTATATTTTTAACTTATTTTTAAGTGTCAGAACCAAAAATTAAATATCTTTTATATGCTACATATTTAAGCCAAGATGTTTGTCATTTTTAAACCTCTCAGCCCTAATTCCTGTCTATCCACTGTTTAATAATATGGATATTCATTATCATTATTACATTTTTTGTCTTTTACTCTATATTAATTATTTTAAAGTATTCAATTATGTCATTATCTTGTTATTTTTACATTATATAAATTATTTGTCATGTCAAATATCATTGAACATAATTGAAAAGCAAACACTAAAAATTTGTATTAATGTTCATCCATATTCATGAGAGTAATACTAATGTATTTCTGTTCTCACTATTTTAGTTTCCCCACTGGTCTTTTCTTGCCATGACTCCTCCATACCTCTTTTTTTGCTCCACCTTTCTATCGACTGAAGTATATCTTTGAGTAATTGTAAAAGAGGAGTACATGGCTGGTATGTTTTCTGAGTCTTGGCATATCTCAGAATGTCTTCTGTTGTTTTCATTAATTAACAACATATTGGGAGGGAGGGTATAGCCCAGCGGTACAGTGTATGCCTAGCGTGCATGAGATCCTGGGTTCAATCCCCAGTGCCTCCATTAAAATAAATTAATAAACCTAATTGCCTCCCCCCTAAAACAAACAAACAAAAATAAAACCAAAAACATATTATGCTAATATATATATTTTATCACAACATCTCACCTTCAAAATTGACTTAGACTTTATTCCACTGTCTTTGAGCATTTTGTGAAGTCTGAGTTCACCCAGAATTCTGCTTCCTTGTTAGTGTGTGGACACTTACGAAATTCTCCATTTACCTCTATAATTATGTGTTTAGTTATTTTTGACAGGATACAATTCAGTGTAATATTTTTATCATTGACCTTGCCTGGCACACTGAGCCCTTTCAGTGTCCACACCTGGTTCTATTTTCAGCTCCATTAAATATTTCTGATTTATTTGTTCTGAGCTTACTTTCAAGAACATCTATTATCCATATGCTGGATACCTGTTCTGTGTCTTCCCTATTTATTACTAAAAAAAGAAGAAATTTCAGAAAGCACACTTCCTCTTAGGTCATTAGTGTGAGAATTAAACAACTAACTTTAAACAATTACAATCCTATGGTCAATGTTTTAAACCTAATGATTTTAGCATTTTAGAAATGCTAATTGCTATCTACTAAACAAACCTCAAAGGATATAAATTTTTCTCACCACAACACTTTTTTTCTCTCAAGAAAAAAACAGAAAGTCATTGCAAATTACAAAATTGTTCTGATCTGTCTCCACCCAAGTTGTCCAGAACTGTGAGAAATAAATGTCTGTTGTTGAAGCCACTGAGTCTGTGGGATTTTGTCAGGCAGCACAAACTGACTAATACAGAGTGAGTAACATCATCAGACTTCCCATCCTCTCGCCCATAGCAAGGCAGAGACTGTTCAGCAGGATCTCCCAGCGTCCCAATGTGGAACTGGGAGAAGGGTGTGTTGGAGTTTCCATTTAGGTATCTGGGGTCACAGACTAACAAACAGAGAATGCATAGAGGTCCCTTTAGTTCCTGTTTCCTAGAGCTGCCACAATAGTGTGAACTGTGACGTGAACTGATTTCACCGATGAGCCAGAAAAGGATGGAGGCAGTTCAAGCACTTAAGAAAAGCACGTAATGAAATTGAATTTCTTTTGTTATATGGGAAGATGACAAATACGGCCATAAAAACTGCCACTCCTGGTGCTATTCTGGCAGAGAATGGTGGCTCCTAGGGATGATAATTCCATAGGTAGAGGCTGCAGACTTCCAAATCCTTCTGAGGGGGAGCACTAACGCTTTTTCTTTCTAGCATAATCTCACTGCATTGTGATAAAAGGCCCTCCTCCTCACTGGTTTCCCAGTGGGCAGGATTGCTGTGCTTTAAATTATCTTGCATCCATTTGTGACCCTGTCTTTCATTCTGGCACTGATAAGCTGAATCAGGTCTGTGTGTGTGTGTGTGTGTGTGTGTGTGTGTGTGTGTGTGTGTGTCTTATCAAAGCTCTGGGTTGCTCTATTATGGGGAGAAAAACAAAATAAAACACTGAAGAGCCATTTTTTCTTTCAGGTTGAAAGTTTCAACCACTGTCAGTTTGGTTGCCATGACAACCAAGACCCCCATCCCTGGAACCATCTCTCCCTTTGGCTGCCTTTTTTTTGCTGCACTGCTTCCTGCAAGAGCAGAGTTTGGTTTATTCTGCTTAGCTCAGCTGGTCCTTAGCTTCCCCCTCTATCCTGTCCTTCTGAGCTGCAGGCTCAGGCCCACCCCTTTTTGGTCTCCCACTGAACAGGCCCACTGAGTTACAGCATCGACTTCCTGAAACCAGTGTCAGCGACGCCCCTACAGACAATGCCGATTGTGTCTCCCCAAGGACCCCTTCTAGTCCTGTGCCCAGGCTATTTCTCCCTTCCTGGTCCAGCTTAGTCCCTTCCTCATTGGCTAGGGCTGCTGAGAGCCCAGGTCAACTCAGGACCGCCTCCACCCAAGCTGTGACACAGGAGGTTATAAATGACTCTAAAGTGGTTCCCTGAAGCTGGGCAGAGCTAAAGCTGCAAAATGGGATAAAGAAAAGCTTTCTATTGAGAACTTGTCAGGAGGGATTATATATACATATAGCCACCCGTCTAGCTGATACCAGAAACTCAACCTTGGAAAATTATTCTTGGGAGCTGGGAAGTCACGGTCTCCTGGTCACGCACACCTGCCCTCGGGAGAGGTGGGCTTAACTGACAATCAGCGTCTGGGCTGGGCCTTTCTCAGGTGCTTTCCAAGCTTCTACAGAGCCAGGCCCTGCCGAGCAAGCTCACCTTCCGCAGGTGGCTGTGTAGTCTGCCTCTGTTGGCCTGGTCAGCCCTGCTGGGCACCTTGGCCTCTCTTCTTCCCTCACCACACCCTGAGATCCCTGACTGCTTCTCTTTCCTCCTAAAGGTGCTTCCACTCCATCCCGTGGAATCCCTCTCCGCTTGGAATTGGGTATGTGAGCTACAGGATTCCCAGTTCTGTCGTTGTCCCTGAAAAACAGAAAAGCACAGACTCTATTTCCTTTACCACTGGGGGTGGGGGTGAAACTTGAGATGATGAAATCCAAGAAGCCATTGACTTACTGCCTTTTCCCCTGGTCTTGAGACCACTTCATCTCCCCAGCCATCTAGAAAAGGGCCCAGTGAGGCCCTCCCAGCCTGGACTCCTTGGGCCGTGTGCCAACAGGCATCCAGGTTGGACAAGAACAGAGGTAGGACGCATTGGCACTGGGGACATTTTGACCCACGAGCAGTCGCTAGCATCTGCTTATTCACAGAGTTTGAGCAGACCCTGTGGGAACTCTCTCCTCCGTCATCCAGAAGTGACACTTCTGGAGGCCAGTTTGGCAGAAAGCATCATGGAGCCTCAGACAAGAACTCAGCAGTGAGGACAATGACCAGACCAGGGCCAGAGGATCAGAGGAAGGGGCAGCTGCATGTCCAGAATGTCACCTGATACAGGACTCACCTGTCCCGCCGCCCTCGGGCAGTACCTGTTTAATGTGGAGTGAAGGCTTGACACACCGAATGCTGTAGCATCTAGGGGTGGGGTAAGGCAGAAACATCCTTATTTCACAAGGGCGACGGTGAGGTTTCTAACTTCAGGCGCAATGACAGTTCTCCAGGCTCGGCAGCCTGGGCAGAGGCAGGCATCCAGGCGCTGTGGTTGCAGCGTTCAGATCCAGGGCTGCAACTGTGCCCAGCTGTCAAGGCGCAGGCTGTCTGGATTTCTACGGCAAAGGGACACTGCTGCCCAACCACAGAGGCCAGTGTCAACCCCCTCCAGAGACGCTAGGTAGTAAAACTCCCGCAGGAACTAGGAACAGGGAGAAGGAATGAGTGAGGGCTTTTCAGGGGGCAAAGGTGCTCTCAAAGGCTCTGTAATTGACCATTCAGTAACAGGAGAGCCAACCAAGGACGTGTGCCAGATCCCCCCCGCCCCCAGATTAGGCGAGCTAAGAATGACCAGCCGGACAGTCAGGGTTAGGTGTACACTTGTACCGCTGACATTCAAGTGAGGATTTCCTTACCATGACAAGAGGTCCCTTCTGTTCTTTGCCGCAAGCTTCCAACCTCACAGCTAGCAAAATGTAACGACGGAGATGTGGTAAACAACATGGGCTGGAAAGAGTGCCAGGCAGTGTAGCTTTTCATTTAAACAGGTTGGGGCCTGGTGGTAGGCCCACCTCGGAGATGACCAACGGCATCCTCAGACCTAAACTCTAGCATCTCCCATTTGCAAGAATGTCCCTGGAAATCTGCTCTCCAGGACGCTGAAGGTGAGAGTCTGGTGAGGAAGCTGCACCAGTAGAGGGGTCTTTGGTCTCAATAAAGTAAATTTGACCAGAAGGTGCTTGGAGAGGAGTCCCCTGAGATGGCTGTACATCTGACAACTTCCCATGGAAAGCATCCGTGGACCTCTGCTCCAGAGTCACCAAGGAGCTTGTGAAGATGCAGATTCCGAGGTCCCCAGCCCTGGAGGAGAATCTCTACTTTTTTTTCTTTTTGAATCTTTACAATTGATGCCCAGGAAGTGGTGTTTTTAACAAGTTTTCTAAATTTTTCTATGCTTTTTTGCCCCAATTATGTTTGGCATCCATTGCCCTAGGATAAGACTGGTCTTTATCTTTCAAGAGAGGAACAAATCTAACTGATGTGTGGGTGATGCTGGCAGCAGTGGAGCCTGCAACTCCACAGCGAGAGCTGGCCCAGCCATGTGTGTGTGTGGTTGGGTTGATTTCGTGGTTATTTTGTTTAATTTGAACGTTTTTTAGTTTAGTTAAGTATAATCGGTTCTCAGAAACAGTAATAAGAAAAGAATGAAAGCATTGGCAGAAGGAAAAACTAAACCAGGAAGAGAAAACAGCTGTGAGTGAGAGGGAGGGAAAACTAAGAGAAAAAGCAGCCCAGCGGCCAGACTGGGGCCAGGAGGGAAGAGGGGCGCATAGGAGAGAGGGGGAAATCTCCTTCTTGAGCAGCTGTCAACAGGACTTCGGGAAACTGAGTGAGTGGATCTTTAAGATGCTTTGCTGTGTGGGGGTCAAACTCAAGAGACCTGAGATGTTTACAGTCACTCTGAAGCTTTTCTTGGATGTTGGGCTGCTGTTACAGTTGAATGGGAAATCACCCTGAGGTGGCTGCCAGGCACCCCCATTATATTTGGGCTACAGGCAGTTGTAAAAAGCGAGGAATACAGAATATTGACAAGTCCAGGGTAGAAATGCTTTGCAAGAGGGGCCCAGAGTTAAGGACCGGAGGCCCCAAGGAGGCACTGAAGCAGTGACATCTTGAAAGAAACACTGAGAACACCCACCATCTAGGGACCAGGTGAGGGGGGCGGACAAGAGGTGGCGGGTGGACTGGGGGCTGCCAATAGTATAACCACCTGTTCCTTCTTAGTGCTTCAGTCCCCAGGGAGGGTATAGCTCAGTGGTGGGGTGACTGCTTAGCATGGACAAGGTCCTGGGTTCAATCCCCAGTACCTCCATTAAAAATGAATAAATAAATAAACCTAATTATCTCCCCCTACCAAAAAAAAAAAAAACTACGAAGGATCAAATTCCCACTCCCCAGGCTTTTCAGGGGGTGCAGTGGGGGTGGGGGAGAAGGCACACTGTTTGGAGAAGGTGAGGGGGAGATTGAGGAGGAGGGGAGGGGGAGTCCACTCTAGACTTCAGCTTCTGTCCTAAATTACCTAAAGTCAAAACATACCTTAACCCTGAAGAAATCATCTCCTGACTCCCGCTCCCGATCCCCAGGGAGACTCATAGTTCTATTTAGCTGGCAGAGTCCTTCTCCTTAACTTTTTTCTCTCTAACCATTGAGCACAGTCTATGTCAAGGAAATCATTCTTGAGAATTCCTAAGCCTGGCTTGGGCTTGATTCTGCTAAAATGCCTGCCTTCAGCTCCAGAGGCTAAAAGTTTTCTTTCACTGACAGATAACAGAGGGTGCCCAGCCCCAAGTGAATCATCCCAATTTCTCAGAAGGAGAGAAGTGTCCTTTGATCCAACCATGTATGCAAAGTGTCCTGTGCACAGTGGTGACTCGGTAAAGCTCCATCATTGCTGTCCCTGCAATAAGCCAGAGTTCCTCGCCCTTGACCTGCGTGTCCCAGGGCCTCCCTCACCCCCTGCCCGTCAGTGGCCCGTGGAGCTTCCCGCTTTGGCCCAGGCACAGAGAAAATGACCAGCTTCTGTCGTGCTGGCCAGAATCCACGGCCTCCACAGAGGTCAGGCAGGGGGACCTCCAAAGAGAACAGTGACCACGGCCCCAGCCCAGGGGTGGATGCCTGGGGACTGAGAGGAGCCGCGAGGCTGGGATTCCTGGCGTTGGCTGCTCTCGGTCTTTGTTTTCCTGGAGGTAGTTTTTATTGTGCAAAACCTTTTTTTTAAAGTGGAGGGAAGGGATGTTTTTCTCAGACACATTCACAGCCAGGCATCCTGCTTACTTCCGACCCCATCCCTCCCCCAACTCCCCAGGGTGGAAATTCCTGATCTAGCCCGAGGTCCAGTCCCAGTGACATTCCAGACAAGAAGCCGGAAGTCAGCTAATAGCCACAGCCCCCAAAGAGCTGGCCCGCGATCTGCTGGCTCTGCCTGTGAGCGGCGTACGTGGAGAACTGGCCACACGGCCTCACCTCACTGCAAACCACCATTGCCTGGGTCTGTAGTTGCCTCTCGGTCTCCCTGCTTCTACTCTGCCCAGCCCCCATCCCAAAGCCCATTCCCGGCACCGCACCAGTCTGGGCTGGTGAAACCCATCAGATCTTATCCGCCGCAGGGTGGAAGCCCCAGGGTCCGCGAGGGGGGCCCTCCTCTCCCCTTCTCCACTTGCTGGGTTTTCTGTTCCTCACTCCTCCTCCCGCAGCCTCCTCACTGTGCCTGGAGCGCCAGGCCGTCCCTGCTCAAGGCCTTTCCACCAGCACGTCCCTGTGTCTGGAAGATTCCTCCCCCTAGAAATGCCCATGGTTCATTCTTACTTCCCTAAGGTTCAAATATCACCTTTCGGGAAGGCCTACCCGGCAACCCCTCACCTGCTCTTCTGCCTTCTCACTTGCCTGCTTTCCTTCCGCGGTGCCCCATTTATCATGTTCTAACTAACGCTCCAGTCTTTGGTTTATTGAGTTTGGTGTCTGTCTCTTGCCACTATAATGTAAGTTCCTCAAGGGCAAAACTTCTATTTCGTTTGCTGATATTTCCCTATCGAGCTCCTAGGTGCTTCACAAACACTTGCTGAATGAAAGCCTCCATCCCCTCAGTGAGTCTCAGCCAGCTGGCCTGCGGGGTCCACAGCTTCCCAGGGCAGCACCCCGCCTCCCTGTGCCTCCCACCTCCATTAATGAGTGGCGGGCTGACTCCCCGCCCCAGGCCACGCCCCTACGTGGTAAGCCCGGCTTCTGCCCTGGCTCTGCCCCGAGACTCCATTCTGCCCCCGCGCACCCTGTCTGTACCCAGTTCTCTCTCTGCCCAGGGCCTTGCTTCACTCTGATGATGGATGCCCCCCTCCCACCAGGACGTCTGGCTGAGCTCTGTCCCCCTGGGAGAGAGAGCCCTGTGCCACTTCCCCCTGTCTGCGCTGCTCACCGAAGCTCCGCCTGAGAGGTGTTCCCACTGTTAGAGAAAACCAGAGGCTGGCAGTAGCTAATGCAGTAAAAACAGAACTATTGCAATAGGGGGAAAGGGACCGCTGTATAGAACTGAGCTCCATTCTGAACATAACAAGGATGAGTGGGGATTTCCAGCCAAGGAGCAGGTGGAGGTGGGGGGAGGTCAGTGGATGAAATACTACTAACAGGAAAAATCAAGGGTAAAAGTAGGGGAAGAGAGTGGATTCTGGTTAAACAGACTGAACGGGATTCTTGCTGAAGGCAAGCAGGGTGATGAGGTACCAAAAATGGTGGGTGAGGAATTTGGCCAGATGTCAAGGGTGATCACAAATCAAGGGTGACCAGGTATCAGGGACGGGAAATTCTCTCTAAACTGACGTAGCCAGATTCTTACTAAAACTGGCCCATGTGGGCCCAACAAGGATGGATAGCTGAGAAGAAGCCTAGCTGAGAAGAAGGCTTAGCAGTGCACGACTAAGTTTTGGTCAAGGGGAGAGCCTTCACCCTCACCTTGGAAAGCAGAACCCTTGGCTGGTACTGCCAGCACCAACCCTACTTGATCTGGTTCCAGGGCCTGGCCCACCCCTACTGCCCTGCCCTGTTTAAGAGACAGGTCCAGATCAAGACAGGGCCCGAAAGTCCTGCAGGCATGAGGACCTGGCTGCCACCCAGCCCTGGCTGTTCACCACCCACAGCCTCCGGATAGCACTGAGGGTGACGGGTTGGGCAGAGCAGAACGCAGTGCTGGAGAGCCCTGCACAAAGTTTCCCTGCTTCTATGAATTCGACTACTTTATATACCTACGTCCTATAAGCGGAATCAGACAGCATTTGTCTTTTTGTGACTGGTTTATTTCACTCAGCATAATGTCCTCAAGGTTCATTCATATTATAACATGTGACAGAATTCCTTTCCTTTTGAAGGCTGCATGATATTTCATTCTATACCACATTTTGCTTACCCACCCATCAGTGGACTTTTGCGTTGTTTCTGCTTCTCGGCTTATTGTGAATAGTGCTGCCACAAACATGGAAATATCTTTTCTAGACTCTGCTTTCAACTTCTCTGGATTTATACCCAAAAGTGAGGTTGCTGGATCACATGATAGTTCTATTTTTAATTTTTTAAGGAACTTTCATACTGATTTCTACAGCAGTTGTACCATTTTACAATCTCATCAAGAGTGCACAAGGGTACCAGTTTCTCCACATCCTTGCCAGTGCTTATTTTCTGTTATTTTTGTAGTAGCTATCCAAATGGGCATGAGGCGTTATTTCATTGCTGTTTTGATACACATTTTATCTAGTCATTCTTAAGTAATAAAAGCCCTTTGATCATTTTCAGCTCCAAAGAACAAGCTCATTTTATAAATGTGATAGGCAGAATAACACCCTTTCCCCTGCAAAGATGCCCTAATCATTGGAACCTGTGGGTGTTTTGCTACATTGCGAGGATGAATTAAAGTTGCAGATGGAATTCAGGTTTCTACAGCTCCTCCAACCCCCAGTTGCCTGTGACTTTTCCAGAGTTAGAAGAGTTGGAGGCTGGGAGGAGATGTAAGGGGCAGGAGACACCATCCTTATTGAAGGCAGATGTAGTCTGATGTTTGCATCTTCTGAGTGGGGCAGATTCCCAATGGTGATTCTTTCTCTTCTGTAGCACTTTGTGGGACCCTCAGTCAAATGTATCCCTTCTAAGCCCTTGGGCAATCCTTGTCCCTGGTCAGCTGCTTCTCACCCCATCCTCATCCTCTGCAGCCAGTGGTAACCTCCAGTCTCTTTCTGATGAGAGCCCCTCCCCTTAGGCATGAAGCCTTTTGGGACAGGTCTTTTCCAACAATCCCAAGGCCAGATCCTTCCCACAAGTCCCCTTGGCTCACAAGAACGCGCTGCATCTTTTCCCCACCCCCACCAGTGGTAGACGTGCAGTTTTCTCTCCATTGGAGAGATATGGCTTTGCTTGGCCACAGGCAGGCAATTCTAGTCACAGTCTTTGACCTCAGAGAGGAAAGACAAAAGCTTAAAATTCATTAATGTGACTGATTTTACAGTCTTGAACTTCTTCTAAAAAATGGCCTGGGTTCATTCAACATTTTCTTTTGATGGATATTATAAACTAACTTTCTATTTCTATTTTTTAAAATTTTGCCCAAGTTCATTCATATTTATCTAATACGTGTTTGTAGAACATAGCTATATATAAGCCAGAAATAGTTTCATGCAGTGATAATACAGTTGCAGTTACAGTAAATGAAACGCTCAAAAGAACTCAGGAATTTTGAGATAATGCACATTTTTTCCGTTAGTAATTTTTTTAGAGCTATTTGAACATTTCCCCCAAACTCCTACACTTTCTGACATCAAGTTCAATATCATCGCATCATATCTATAGAGGAAAATAACACTTTACAAGAACTCTCAGCTAATTGCGAGTAACTTTAGCCACCACTTCCTCCTTCTCCTTTCTTTCTGTATCTTGCTCAAGGTTAAGTTTCTCAAAGATTTTTCACATCGTGAGAAAGATTATTGCTGATGTCACTGATGACATAAACTATCATTCTTAATGCCAATTTAAACAACATTCCAACCCAAGTCCAGGATACCAAAACCAAAATTATCTTACAAATGAGAAATTCTCAGTAATTTCTCCTTTGTAGATTATCTCTTGGGGGAAACACAGGAACTGATAACAGTTGTTCACTCTTAGAAGAGAACTGGGGGCCTCAAAAAATGGGGAGGAGGAAGACTTACTTTTAACCAAATACCACTATGAGTCTTTTGAATTTTACACTATATATTCCTAATTCGAAAAATTTAATTTTAAAAGTAATAATTTGCATTTGAAAGTATGTAGCTACCATTCTAACATTCAGTTAATGGTACAAGTAGCAGTTACCTTTTGGTATCAGAAAACAGAATTTTTAAAGGTTAAGGATAAATTGAATTGTGTGTGTATTAGATCTAGGACTTGAAATCAAGTTAAGCCTGGTCAATTTTTGGCGTTTTTCTCCTACTTTCTGCTCTCAGATTGCTTAATATTTCAATGAACAAAGAGACAGCTTGGTTTTTGTGGGAGGAGGTTTGTAGAAAGTCATGTCTAGCTGGCTGACTGACGTGTCTGTTGCATCAACGGTGGCCCAGGGATGGGTTAAAGGAATGGGTTAAAAAGAGGCTCTTTCCCACAAGCCAGGCATCCACACCCAAAGCGAAGTGGAGAACCAAGGTCCCAATTTCCCAAGCAATTGGTCCAGCTCCCAACAGTGAAGAAACGATCACCCTGGGGCCATGTCGTGTATATGACAAATCTTAAAGGGAAGGTCCTGACCTCCTGAGCTCCTGTATGGCTTTTCTAAGCCTCAGCTTTTCTCGTTTGTAAATCAGGAATAATAATAACCTACATTATAAAGTGGTTGGGAGGACTTGACATGGTGCTTATAAAACGGCTTGCATAGCATCAGGCGCATAAGAGTTGCTCAATACATGGCATCATTTGTCCTTGTTGTTGTTACTAGTAAATATAACTAAACATCATAATGGTGGAGCCCATGGATTGGCTCATTCAATCCTTATTTCACATTCCTTCTGGGTAACTTCCTGAACTGCCACGTCTGTGAAACGAGGAGCCACATTTCCCAGACTCCTTTGCTCTTGGGGTCTGGGTACCAGTCGAGTTCCACCATTTAGAGGCAATCACATGAGATTTGGAAGATGGAGGAGGTGGAGGCCATCTTCCTGTTGCTGTTTCTTTTGCAAACAAAGTTGCAAGGACATGAGTGGCACGAGGCAGGGGGACAGGGAAGAAAGAAGCTGCTTGACCTCCAATTCACAGCTGCAGTGTTTGCTCTTGACATCAGTCAGTGGTGTCCCCTGATTTCCATTCCTCTAGCCCTTCCAGTGACTTCATAAGCATTTAATTCCTGTATTAAATCCTTTCTGTTCAAAATACCTAGAGTGATGATTCCTATTTCTAGAACTGAATTCTGTATGATTCAGGAATGAGTGTTTTATCTAAGGAAACATTATATGGGAACTTCGGTGAAAGAATTTATTTCATACTATTGCCCCAAACTTACTTAGATTTAAATGATAAGTTCCCATGTTTAAACCAGTTCAGTGATTTCCTAATTGATGCCATTCTCTTTGAGAGTTGTTGACATAACACAATTAAAGTTTCCTGGGCTCCTGAACAGATAACTCTGCTCTGTATTTGTCTATCATATTAAAAGACAGAGTATATTTTTATGATGATCATAACCCATTCATTGTCTTTCTTATGTTTTATTTGGTTGAAAGGAAAATGGTCCCTGAAATAATTTTGCCTCCCAATATCCATTCTTCCTTCCTTTCTTAATATTAAGAACTCCAATTTTTAACTGGAGACACCAACCCTGCTAAAATTTCCTCCCACTGTCCCTTAAAGCTAAATCATAGTTACATGACTAAATTTTGGCCGGTTAGGTGTAAGAAAACGTGTTTTGTAATTTCTAAAAAGTGTCTTTAGAAGGAAGATTCAGAGGTTCCTTTCCCCTTTCTTCCTTCAGATTGGCTGGAGTGTGAATATGATGGCAGGAGCACTAATAGCCACCTTGGGTCATGAGGTAGTACACTAATCATGGCAGAGTAGAAGAGAATGAGCCTGTTGCCTGAAGAGCTGACACATAGGCCTGGATTGTGTATCTCCAAATTTCTTTTACATGAGAAAAAAAAATCAGTCTCTAACTTCTTAAAGTCACTGTTATTTTGTTGCTGATTTGTTATTATATGTAGACAAATCTACCCCTAATTACTATAAGAACAGTCAAACCTTTTCTATCCATATCAACCATGTACTATTTCTCAGTTTCTAAAAACAAGTGCATTCTCAAAAGCTGACCAGCTCCTGAAACACAGTAAGGCATGCTGCTAAAAATGATAATCTGGGTTTAGAATCAAGGACATAAAATGATTTCACTGAGCCAACTCAGTGTATGCCGCAGCAAAGTTTGTAAGCCAGATGGATAATTCTGATTTACTCTGTTACTTTCAAAACAAAATCAAGGCATCAATTTTAGGTTGAGGAAATGGCCAATCCTCAACCCTAGCTAATGGCCCATTGGGACTGGAGTTATTGCTTTAAAATCGCTGAGTTTTGGTTTAAACTGGCCCTCTGCTGGTCACCGTGTGACCACACCACAGTTGATAGCACATCCAATGGCATAATTTGCTTTGCAACTCTCTATTCCAGAGCCCATAGATCAGAGGGTTAAAACACTGGGCAAATGCAAAGACTCCAAAAAGCACCAGATTTAAAGCAAAGAAAAATTCCCCACACATCTTTCCCAAACCTATGAATATCAGGGTTGGTATCACATGTAGGGCCAGCTGCACTAAGTGAATTAGCACTGTCTTCCTCGCCTTGACATTTGATCTATTAAAATGGCCAGCCCGCTTCCCTTCTTTGTAGATCAGAGAGTAACTTATAAGAATGGTAGACAGAGGAAGGAAAAGGAAAAGCATGCCGACGGCTCTGGCAGGAACGCCATTCAAGATCACTGGGCAAAGGGGTTCAGATTTTAAAACAGCCTCCTGGGTGGGGTTAGTGCCTTCTATAAGAAATAAGCAAGCATTCTTTAGTATAATAATTAGCCAAGCCCCAGCCAGAATCTTATACTTGAAAAGATCTACAAAGGACAGAGATTTCAAGGGCCAACAAATTGCTAGGCAGGCGTTGACAGCCATCAAGGCCAGGGTGACGAGAATCCCTTCTCCAACACTTAGCTGTGCCCCAAACACCAGCCAGCACATCAGCACCGGGCTGTTGGCCAGGAGGGCCCGCATCCCTTGGAAAAGCACCCCCAGGCCGCAGTAGGAGGAGATGCACAGCAGATGGTGGCAAAGGAGGAGGTATCGGACCTTTCTCCTCAGCTTGGAATTCTGCAACACTGTGGCGATAATGATGACAGTGATGAAGGTGGCAAAGGAGAAAGTCACCAGGTATACAGAGGCCTTCACTGTGGCTTCCAGCCTCAGCCAATCTGATATGTTACAGCGCTCAGAAGACACATTCATGATCTTGAGGGCAACTTGGCTTTTCCTGCAGGAGAAAAGACCAAGATAGAATGAATCTGGGTTACATCTTCTTGTGTGGTTTTCCAACTCTCTGACCTTGTGAATAGTTTCAAGGAACAGATTGCACCTTTTTCAGCACAGAGGATGACAACTTTAGTGCTGACAAGGATCAAAGAAACAGGAGACATTATCTGGAGTCTTCATTTCAGGGAAGAGGCACTGTGATATCACGATTGATAATAAATATATATTTGGTCTTCATTCCGTTTCTGGCACAGAGCTCCTAAAACCCTTGTAACTTCCTAAGTGATGAGATCAGCAGATATCTTCCGTTGTGTTAATGCGATGACTTTCAGGAAGGCCTTAGGTCACGTAAGAATAGGGACTGTTGCCAGAGGGCCCAACCATGTGATTAGAGGCTTGGAACTTTCAGTCCCACCCCCCTCCCTCAGCCTCCAGGTACCCGGAGAGGGGCTAGAGGCTGAATCAATCACCAGTGATCTAATCAACATTGGCTATGTAGTGAAGCCTCCATAAAAGCCACAGTACAGGGCTGGGAGAGCTTCCATGTGGGTGAACACGTGGAGATTGGGGGACAGTGGCACGCCGTGGGAGGGCATGGATGCTTTGTGGCCCCTCCCCATACCTTGCCCTATGCCTCTCTTCCATCTGGCCATTTCTGAGTTATATCCTTTTGTAATAAGTTGGCGATCTAGTAAGTAAAATGTTTCTCTGAGTTCTGTGAGCCCCTCTAGCAAATCAATTAAACTCAAAGAGGGGTTAGATCAGAAGCACAGGTGACAACCTGGACTTGCAACTGGTGCCTGAAGTGGTGGTGTGGGGACAGTTTTGTGGGACTGAGCCCTTAACCTGTGTGATCTGACTCTATCTCCAGGTATACAGGTATACAGGTTCAGAACTGGTCAAAAAAAAAGAAATTTCTTCTGTATAGTACAGAGAACTATATTCAATATCTTGTAATAGCCTTTAACGAAAAAGAATATGAAAATGAATATATGTCCGTGTATGCATAACTGGACATTGTGCTGTACACCAGAAATTGACACATTGTAACTGACTGTATTTCAATAAAATTAGTAAATTTCTTGCATACAAAAAGGAAAAAAACAGTGGGTTGAATTGTAGGACACGCATCCAGCTGGTGTTAGAAAATGGCTTTGTTGGGGGTTAGTGGGAACTCCACATGGGAACTGGAATCAGAATTTTAGACACAGGCTCAAATCATACAAAAGGAAGATTCGAAAGATGTACTCTCAGTACTCAGCAAATTGCTGAAAAGCAGGTTAAAGTTTTACTGCTTAGGCATCATTTTCCATCTTTGATTGTGAGAGCTTTTTCTCATTTTGGAGCACAAACCATGACATCGTTAAAGTCAATTGATTGGCCACCAAACACTTGTTAACATTTAATGCCTGCAAAGGTCCGAGGGAGAAGTTAGGCCCAAAGCTGTGAGGAATGTGAGGAAGTCGCTGGTGCAAATGCTTGAATTCATCTGGGTCCCTAAGACACGAAAGGGAGAGTCACAGTAATGACGGCAATCGTGGGTGACATTTACCAAGTACTTCCTAGGGATCAAAAACCGTTATCTGAGCAAATTCCTTGGTAACCCTGGAGTATGTTTTATTTTCCTCCACGTGGTTTATTATGCACTTTTCACAAATGGGGAACCTGAGACTTCAAGTGGATAAGTAGCCTGCTCAAGACCATGTGGTGGTTACCTACTGGGGCCAGGGTTTGAATGTGGGAGGACAACTCCAGAGCCCACTGTCTCAACCACGACGAGGAGGGTTCTGTCCAATGCAAAGCCAAATGAATGCATTCTCTCAGTTCAATGTCATTTGACAGACCAACTGGCCCCATTTGTAGAAATATTGTTTCTGTTGTTAAGGAGCTGGAAGACTTCCTTCCCAGGAAAGTGCTGGGATCTCAGGATTGCTGAGGGACAGGAACCACTGAAATGATAAGACGTGTGCAGTAGCCTGACAGACCTCAAGCATGTACAGCAATGAATGACACACTGTGTGGCAGCCTGGGGAGCCCCCAAACTCCAATATCATTGTTGTCCCTGTGAAAGTCTGCTGTAGAGATACCAACTATTGCCTCCCCACTGCACCACACTCAGGGCGATGGGCCCCACCACAGCCTGGTCAGCTTGCTTCCTCACGAACTATAGCATCACCTCCTCCTCCATCACAGCTGATTGGACTGGCAGTAGACATCTGTCTCAGGGAAAATCACACTGCAGACTGTGCTGAGTCTACCAAATTCTGTCTCTTAAAAATCCAACCCAAGAATTCACACAGAGTCCAAGTGTGATGTCGGGTAATTGACCTGCCAGTCATGCTGGAGTGTGGATGAGTGGAAGAGAGAGGGAGGAGAGAAGCAGAAGGAAGAGAGGACCATGAGGTCCCTGAGGGACCACAAAAGTCCTTGCAGGACAGAGAGCAACCTGGGCTCCTGAGCTTCCGATTCCACCGAGAGGCCTTGAATTTTCTGCCCTCGAGTTGTAAAAACATCACACATCCCTTTACTATTTGAGCTAGCTTAAATGGGTCTCTGTTCCTTTATTCTGGCTCCTACAGATCAAAGTATGTGAAACTGACCCTAAAGAGGCACCATAAATGCTATTGATTTCCTAAGGGGCAAATCACAATACAATGATTACAATGATTACAGTGATACAATGATTTCAACTTTCTGAGAATCTAAAATGCCATAGCTCCCTACAAAATCCCTTGCTGAAGGCATCATTTGTCCCCCCAGCCCCCCCACACACATATATTGTGTTGTCACCCTTTGTGGAGAATTTTCCCTGTTCTGGATTTTTGTGCCATTGTCATGTTGTTGAACTCCAGGCTTTTATTCTCTCTACTCTCCAGCTCTTCAGAGAAAAATAGAAATCGTAATTATAGAATTATAAAATTGTAAAAATAGAATTGTAATGGTCACTGTCATTGTTAAGATTTCTTTTAGCAGCAGACTTTTCCCATCAAAATCTTCCACAAGAACCCCACAATAATAAACAGAAAAAAACACGCCTGCCTGCATGAAATGCCTCCTCCTTAATCTCTCACTCACAGAGCACCCAGCTGTACCTGCCCTCAGGGGACCACCATAGAAACCGAGGGCCCCCACAAGGCTGCATGAAGACTCTGGGGAGACATAACAAACACTCTTCCCTTAGACTGGGGGAGTCACCCGAACTGGGCTTTAAGCCTAGACCTGCTCCCAGCGAAGAGTACGACTTTGGATACTGAAGTCACTTTGCTTCTCTGGTCCTTGGCTCTTTGTATCACCTCCCTGCGGTGCTGCCAAGCTCCACGTCCCTTCTCTCTGCATCTACAGAGTCATCCTCACGCACACCCTCGATGTCCAACCTGAACCTGGGCCTGCAGTGTCTGGGCTCTCACTTGTTCTTGAAAACAAGACCGCCCACCTCTGCCCCAGAACGTCTCATCTTACTTCCCATTTCAACAACTTAAACAGAGCCCCTGACTCTCTAGAACAGGGTCTACCTTGTCCTGCCAGACCCCCTCCCAGGATCTGGAATCCAGCCCCCGAGCCCCAGGCTTAAGGCAGGAGCCACAATGATGACTGCGCCGCCATCACTCCTGGGCTCACGGCTGGCGGGTCTGGCACAGCTGATGGTTATCTTCCCCATTATTTGGTCTTGCTCCCCAGCCCCCATTCTGCCCAGAATCCCAGTCGTCAGCTGTAGCATCCCTGCTGGATTCTTCATTCCTGCTCAGCTGGACCTCCCTGCACCTGCCTGCCCCTCCCTCACTCCCTCCCTCCCCACGTACACCTGCCTAGTTCATTTGACAGCACCTCCCCAATGGCTATGGGCTGGGCTTGACCCAACTGTGTTCTAAGACTCGAAATCCTATACAGAGTATGAGTGACTGTCATTGTGTGTCCTTTGGAATAAAATGTTTAAAGCCATCCCTGAGTTACAGCAGCTGCAGTTATAATAAAGTTTACACCACAACACTCCTCACCACCCCCTCATCTGGAATGATTTCAGGGAAAAATTTATTTTTGAGACCAGGCAAGGACTAGTTTCTTTAGTTTGCTACGATATCTAAGGCACTAATCATCGTGGTACCGCATTCATCACTGTACTCAACCGGTCTCCACTGAGCATGAAACATACAAAGCATCGCCCTAAGCAGTGAGGCTGAAAGGTGGTAAAACACAGAGCACACAGAGGCTCATTGTCCAGTGGAAAATGCCAAATACAATGTAACAATAACCAAAAGCATCATGTCTAGTTTTAGTTATTTATCAAATGCATAAGAAAGCTGGGTGTGCTATGGGAGGGCTGTTCAGAGATAGAAGAGATCACTGTGGCCTAAGGCAGTCAGAGAAAGCTCCCTGGAGGAGGCGAGACCTGAACCAGACCTTCCAAAGAAGGAAAGTAGAGCAAAGAAGGGCAAGGGTGAGGTGGGGAAGGGAGAGAAGAGGTACAGATTCCAGGCAACAGAGAACAGTGGGAGCCAAGGTGGGACCTTGGTGTTCAGGGGACAATGGGCAGATCGCTATTGGTGGAGTGAAGGCTTGTTTAGAGGACTAAGGATCAACTAAGGTCGGGACCAGATGTGGAGTGCCTTGATACCATCCGGAGTGTTCAAATTCATTTTGTGGCGATAAGGAGGCTTGCATGATTAAACTTAGGAGCAGCACATGCCACAGGTTAAGAACCATAGGAGATGCCCTGCCTAGTGGCACAGTGGTATTTGACAGGTGCTTTGCAGAGCAGGCAGCCCCTGAAGGAGAAATTTGCACAATGAAGACAGTACAACCACAGCAAATAGCTTAGAATACTTTTTGCACACGTGAAATCTCCAGGAGGGTTGCAACTGTGCAATATCAATGAGGGCAAGTGGTGTTGCCTTTAATTTATCTATGAGACCTCAAGAAGATCAGTAATTTATTCAGGATGGTGCAGCCAGAAAGAATCTCCTGGTTTCCAAATTCATATTCCTTCTCAGAGGTTTATTTGCATATCAACAGCACTTGGCAACCAAACCCATATAATAAGCCCTCATCTCTGCATATTACTTCCACTTAATGACAGTTCTTAGATTCCTTTTCTTCTGGAATTCTAAAGTGCGGAGTAAGTGTTTCCTTCTGGCCCAAAATCTTACTTTGGCTTCAGCTTTGAAATAAAATCCTGGAGAGACTATACTTTCAGGGATCATTTCTATAGTTTGAAATAAAATCTTGGCGCTAAGAGACTTCAGCAAAGAATTATGTCCACAATTGCCCTGAAAAAATCAGAATCAGCCACCACCACTCCCTGCACAAATCCTGTAGGAAGCAGATGGGTAGGAGGGCTGGAATGGGTACAGACAGGATCAGTGAAGTCCTGGGGGTCTCATCCTAAGCGCCCTGCTTGGGACAAACTCCTGAGGGCAACACGCTGCCCTCAGTGAAGGACTGAATATATGAACAGATTTGGCCAGACCCTTTATAAAAACAGAATTCAGACCCACAACCTGCAGCAAACTGCCCAGGAAACCAAGCCCTTATCTACAGTGACCAGCCCAGGAAGGCAGCCTGCGGTAAGTCAGACCTGGGGGGCGTCAGACAGCTGTCTCTAGTGACAAACCAGGAAGCCAAACAACCCCTGTAACAATCTGTCCAAAACAATCAGGACTTGATTAATAGCAGACAACTTCCCTAATTTTTGTCCCTGCTTCCAACTTAGGACCAACCAAAGTCAAATAGGTACCCTTAACTGATCACATAGGACACCCCAATTCCTGTTGGCCACCTCCAGCTTCCCCAGGCCCATAGTCCCCCATTAGGGCTCACCTCAAGGCCTCCCTTTTTCCATCAGAAAGCTTTCCCACTCCTCTGTGTGCTCGTGAGTCTCGCCAAAACGCGGATGATGGTGGCTGACTCCCTGGTTCTAGCAAGCACAGAAGAGATAGCCTTTGTTTTTCTCCTGTGGTTGGTCTTTGTTTATCTCCACATGGGCAAGAAAAGACAGTGCTAGCGGCCATGCATCAGGACATGCTCCGGGAGCCCTTTCTCCAGGGAGTAATGCATTTGTGGCAGCTCATGCTCCCTCTCCATCCTCTGCCCCTCCCGGCCAGCAGCAGGAGCGCTGCGGGGAGCTTGGGCCGAGTGAGACAGATTCCCTTCGTGGAGAGTCAGCTGCCACCCTGGCCTCATTGTGAGCTCTGGGTCACTGAGCAGGGGGAACTTCTCACTTTTCTTACCTCTGAGGGTCCACAAGGCAACCATTCCTCAACAGACAGCACACTTGGGAAGAAAATCAAAGGAGCACTGGATGTAAAAATGTGAGTGACAGGCCTGGAATGGAGCATAAGAAAATTATATTTGGTTATGACACAGACAAAATACAATAGCAGGGGGAGGGTACAGCTCAAGTGGTAGATAGAGCACATGCTTAGCATCCATGAGGTCCTGGGTTCAGCCCCAGTACCTCTTCTAAAAATAAATAAATAGACCTGATTACCGCACCCCCCAAAATATTTTTGAATATACATAATAGCAGATAACATGTGTTGACTGTTCACTGTAAGACAGTGCTAGTGAGGGCTGACTTCTCCATCTGCACAACAAGCCTATTAAGTAGATACTATCATTATTCCCATTTTTCAGTAAAGAAAACTGAGGGATAGAGGAAGGAAGCAACTCGCAAGAGTTAATCAGCTCATGACAGCGATACTGGAATTTGAACCAGGAAATCCACCTCCCTACACCATTCCCTAACCCCCTGGGCCCAGGGCCCCCATTCAGGAAAAGTCAATAGTTAAAAGTTGTAAAAGGCTCCCACACTTCTCAGGGAGTTGCTGGTGAGTGGTGAAGTCTGGCTTCAAACTCAGTTGTTATGATTTCCAAGATAACACTTTCTTACTGTCATTTGTTGAGTTTGAAAAAAAACTCAATTATATTGCAGCCATAGTGATGTACCATATTGACGCATGTGAACTGAATTCTTTTTGAAAAAGAAAAAAGAATAAAAAAGACTGACTAGCTGTTATGGTCTGAATGGTGTCCCTCTGAAATTCAAATGTTGAAGCCTTAACCCCCAGAACCTCAGAATGTGACTGTATTTGGAGATAGGGTCTTTAAAGAGGTAACTAAGTTAAAATGAGGCCATTAGGGGGCGCTAATCCAATCTGACTGATGCCCTGTGTCCTTGTAAGAAGAGATTAGGACACAGAGAGAGAGACACTGGAGATGTGTGTGCTTAGAGGAAAGGTCACGTAAAGAGATGGTAAGAGACCAACCACCCGCAAGGCAAGGAGAGAGGCCTCAGAGGAAACCAGCCCCGCCAGCACCTTGACCTTGGACTTCCAGCCTCCAAGACTATGAGAAACTAAAATTCTGTTGTTTAAGCCTCCTAGACTGGCATTCTGTCATAGCAGCCGAGCTGGCTGATGCAGCAGGGAGAGGCAGCTATTGGCTGCCACCTTACCTCCAGGGCGCTGAGCATGGCTTCCCATGGCTCCAGCCAGACTCCCCCCAGAACGTGCGCCTGGGAATTTCTGAAGGAGGAGAGAACTCAGACATCTGAAAGGGAGAAAGGCTTCCCTTCCTGGACGCTCACCGTCAGTCAGTGAGTGTCTGCCAAGACCCGGGCCAGTATCTGACTTACTGCCAATGAGAAGAGCTCATTAGCTGAGAACAAACTTCAGAAATGATTTCCAGCATGAGTGGCTCCCGGCAGAAGGCCAGTGAGAAAAAGTGGATACTTCCAGAATGGCCCTTCAAACCCTTCCCAGATGATCAGACCTTCTCCTCTTCCACAATAAACATGTCACCTTCTCTTTAAACATGTCTTCCCCTTTGCTCTAATTGTAGCCTTACTTCTTTGGTATTTTAACAGTCAATCTAGTCTGTGAAGCTCCTGTGATCCCGTCTGTTCTCCTCCTCCAAGCAGGCAGGAAGGAAGGGAGGGAACTGGTGTTTGCTGAACGTCAGGCACTTGACAGCAAGAATAAGCACTGAGTAAATATTAGCTGTGGTTGTTAACCTTCTGGAAGCAGCTCCCAGAGGCGACGTGGAGAACCAGGTGAGACCACAAAGCCTCTGAAGATACACCCCGGGACTTCTGACAACAGAGGGACTACACATTTTTCTAGTGAGTGCTTTCCCAGGCAGTTAAACTTTGAGTGTTAATCTGCCTTTTTTTTTTTTTTTTATAAAAAGGGAAATTCTCTAGCTTCCTTCCCCAACTTTTTATAATCAGAACTCTGATCTTCTAAGCGCTCCTAGGATTCCTTAATCTAGAGACCCACAACCTTGTTTTAATAAAAACTTGACCTTTTCTAAACTACTTAATGCTCAAAAACACTTCTTAAAAAGCAACGTGAACCACACACCTACAGTCAATTAATCTTTGACAAAGGAGGCAAAAATATACAATGGAGAGAAGACAGTCTCTTCAGCAAGTGATGTTGAGAAAGCTGAACAGACCCATGTAAATCAATGAAGTTAGAACACTCTCTCACACCATGTACAAAAATAAACTCAAAATGGCTTAAAGACTTAAATATAAGACATGACACCAGAAAACTTCTAGAAGAGAACAGACGAAACATTCTCTGACGTAAATTGTAGCAAGACTTTCTCAAATCAGTGCTCCAAGGCAAAAGAAATAAAAGGAAAAATAAACAAATGGGACCTAATCAAACTAATAAGCTTTTGCACAACAAAGGAAACCATAAACAAAATGAAAAGACAACCTACAGACTGGGAGAAAATATTTGCAAATGATGCAACTAACAAGGGCTTAATTTCCAAAATACACAAACAGCTCATACAACTCAATAACAAAAAAAAAACCCAAACAAAAAAATGGGCAGAAGACCTAAACAGACATTTCTCCAATGAAGACATACAGATGGCAAATAGGTACATGAAAAGATGCTCAATATCACTAATTATCAGAGAAATGCAAATCAAAACTACAGTGAGGTATCGCCTCACATCAGTCTGAATGGCTATCACCAAAAAATCTACAAATAGTAAGATGCTGGAGAGGGTGTGAAGAAAAACGAACCCTTTTTACACTGTTGGTGGGAATTTAAATTGATGCAACCACTATGGAGAACAGTGTAGAGATTCCTTAAAAACTAAAATAGAGTTCCCAAATGAGCCTGCAATCCTACTGTTAGGCATGCATACAGAAAAGATGAAAATTCTAATTCAAAAAGATACGTATACCTCAATGCTCACAGCAGCACTATTTACAATAGCCAAGACATGGAAGCAACCTAAGAGTTTAAAGTAATAAAATAGAATTTTTATTGACCTATATTTGATTTACAAGTGAATGGATAAAGATGTGGTGTGTGTGGAATATTATGCAGTCATAAAAAAGAATGAAATAATGCCATTTACAGCAACATGAATGGACCTAGAGATTATCATATTAAGTGAAGTCAGACAGAGAAAGACAAATATCATATAATATCATTTATATGTGGAATCTAGAAAAATGATAAAATTAAGTTATTTACAAAACAGAAATAGACTCACAGACATAGAACACAAATTTATGGCTACCAAAAGGGAAATGGGGGGAGGGATAAATTAGGAATTTGGGGTTAACATATATACACTACTATATACAAAACAGATAAACAGCAAGGACCTACTGTATAGCACAGGAAACTATTCACTATCTTGTAATAACCTATAATGGAAAAGAATCTGTAAAAGAATATATATATATATGTGTGTGTGTGTGTGTGTATGAATCACTTTGCTATACACCTGAAACTAACACAACATTGTAAATCAACTATACTTCAATTAAAAAATGAAAAAAGCACACATGCATCTTTACTGAATATCTTGAAATTTTTTTCCCAATATTTCAACATTTTTAAATTTTGCTAAAAGTTCACTTATAGTATTAACTGGCTGAGTGGAAGGTAAAAGTTATATGGCATTTTTCCTTTTGATTTTACTTGACATTATTCTATTTTTTTTTGATAAAACAGAATTTTTACTGATGCATATTTGATTTACAACATTGCGTTAGTTTCAAGCATACAGCATAGTGATTCAATATTTTTACATATGATATGCCATTAAAAGTTATAAGATAATGGCTATAATTCCCTATGCTGTACAATAGATCTTTGTTGCTTATCTATTTTTTGTTTTTATATGAGTCTTCATTTATTAAAATATTTTCATTCATCTACTATATTTTTAAATTTTTCCTATATGATTTTCTTATATGATTTTTTCATAATGATTCAGTTATACATATGCATATTATTTTCATACTTTTTTCATTATAGGCTATTACAAGATATTTAATATAGTTCCCTGTGCTATACAGTAGGACCTTGTTGTTCCTCTATTTAACATATAGTTGTTAGTATTTGCAAATCCCCAACTCCCAATTTATCCTCCACTCCTCTTCCCACCCTGGTAACCGTAAGTTTGTTTTCTATGTGTGGGAGTCTATTTTTGTTTTGCAACTAAATTCATTTGTGTCCTTTTTTAGATTTCACATATATGTGATATCATATGGTGAATAACTTAAGATTTGGAACAGCAGACTGTCCATGGACAAGGGCAGGGTGAAATAAACCCTCAAACTGGGAATATAAATAAATATTCAAGGAGGAAGTATTGGAAAGAAGGTAGCTTGTAAAAATGGTGGTGAAGCTCTTTCATTTTATAACTTAGATAATGATAGGTGTTTGTGATCCGAATTATTATATTAACAATAATGTCTGTATGAACAAAGAGGACACAATTTAATGACAGATTTCATTGTCCTGTATATATCTGCAGACAGAAATAAGGCATCAGGAGTCATTCCAGGATTTCAGAAAAAGATTGTTCAATACTAACTACAATAGTGTCATATGTAACAAATAACATTTTCATGAATCTTAGAAACTTAAGTAAAAAGTTTATATGAAATTATGGTACAGTAGTTAAAATAAAAGTCACTCAATTCTACTTGGGTGGAGCTCTCTGCACTGACATGGGAGTAATCAAGGAACAAAAGTGGCAGAGATGGCTAGCTATTCAATCAATTGATGAATTCCAACTATCTATGTGCATGGATGTAAGAGCAGGGATACTCAGTAACCAACATGGGCCAAGTCTCTGATGTCGGGGAGTTTACACAATCCCGAATGTCTAGACAGTTACGTGGCAGGTAGCAAACAGATGGCCTTTCTCCCTTCATACCTATTTCTCTGGACGCCAAAGGTCAATTTGATGTCTATAAAGCACGAAGAGCAAACGGCAATCTATATGTTGCTGAGAAAATGGTTCTCAATAGTACTGCTCAGAATGTGAGAGGATTTCGTCTTTGGTCTATTAGTTTGTTTTTAACAAGAGTTCATCTTGTAGCATTTACTTTTGAAATAAAGCTGAAGCTATTTTAATGTTACATTGCTGCAATTATTAAGCTAGTTAAAAGTTAATTTAGCTGTACATGATCTTAACATTATTAAAGCTTATAAAATAACACATAACAGCCAAGATGGTGAGTTCTGTGCTTTGCTAGTAGGCAATCCTTTACTCCATAGTCAAGGGTATTCTTTCATTGCAGTTAAGACAGTTGCCCCATCCTAAGGCACACCCTTTCTATTTCAGCAGACCACACCTGCCTTTAGCAGTAAACTAGATGTTTTATCAGCACAATCTTGGGAAAGTTGAAATCAGCAGATTCCCTGAAGTGTTTCAGTTTTCTCTCTCTGACTCAGCATTGGCGATTATTGTAAACTTTCTTTCAGGTTTCATTCTATTTCCCCAAATTAACGTACAACTTAATTACAGCTATTCTTACTAACCTTTTTTATATGCTGTAATTTGTTTTACTGATGAAAAAAGAACTCCCTAAGTTTTGAAATCTACATATAATTTACATTGCTTGGTTAGTATTCTTACCTTTATTAGGTATCTTTGCACCATTCATATTATACTGGTCATGAAAAGTCAGCTCTCTAGAGCTGGAAACTACATGATTTTAAACAAATCTTATAACTGAAAGTGAAAATTCATGGAATGCCTTCACTTTTTGCCTGCTCTGGGAACTTTTACTTAGTACATAATTGATGATTAACTTGAATTTTTATGTAATTATTGTATAATTGATTTCTCACAATCATCAGAACATATATATTTATAAAACTCCTTTTGCAGGGATATAAGCCGAACTATCACAGCAAATTTTCTGTTACCATATGAGTGGGCTTGCATTCTTTCATGGTAGAGTCCACTTACACCAAGTTATTAAAGTTCTTATTCATTCTCATTAGCATTTATATTTGCCTCTTAGAATTGGCATAGAATTTTGAATCATATTTATAGAGCAAATGTCTATTTCAATACTTATCCTTGAAATTATCTTAAAATATGATTATATATTTTCTTTTTATTTAAGGGAATTATTTCCAAATAGAAAATATATTATCGTCATTTATGTTATTTTTGCAAACATTATTTGCAACTATATTTTGTATTCTTCAAAAGGACTTACATTCTGAGCGTTAGTGACAAAGAAAATTAGTAACTTTGAAATCCCCATCTATATTATCACTGAACACTTTTGAATGATCAAAAAATTTGTAATCAGAATTTTAAAATTCATGCTTTTATCCCAGTTTCTCCATTTACACATTCACCACTTCACCCACCCAATAAACATGTATCAGGCACCCACCATGTTGGTGGGTATGCGAAAATGAGTGAGAGACGGCCTCTAGCCTCAAGAAATTTACTTCTTTGATTTGGAAGTAGGAGCAGGAATGAACCATAGTATCATTTATGAGAGGTGAGGCAAAAACATAGGTAAGTTTCACATATTTTAACTTTGAGAGAATGCATGAAAACCACAAACCTTCAGAATAAAGAAAGGTGAATTCCTTTCTCGCCTTCCCAAGAAGAGGATCTGGGGAAGGTATTCTTTCTTCTCTTGCATGAAAATTCAGAGCAGGAGATGTTGAGATGAATCCCGGGCAGCACAGACATGGGGCTAGCAGGAGACCCCTCCTGGAAAAAAAGGAAAAGCATCAGACTTTAGCAAGGCTGTTTGAAGGAGTCAGAAGAGGGTAAAGGAGGCCTCCAGAAAACCACAGTTGTGCAAAAAAAGGCTGGCACTATGGATAGGAAGTAACGGCAAATCTGATAAAGGCAAACTTGTAGACGGTGCCTACAGAACGAAGAACAGTCAAGAAATTATCTAATTTAAGGAAACATGTGTTTGAAGGGTACAGTTGGCTTGATCTAGATACTGGCCAACTTTGGGGTTTGGCCCAAATGACGAAGAGGCTTTCGAAGCCATCAGAACACAGACATGGAGAAGATGCCCCATCGAAGAACAAAGGAACGGCCATCACAGCAATTCTCCGTGAACGACACAACTGGAGGAATCCAGGTGACAACACAAATACAGGATGCAAGGCCTCCTTGGAGGTGAGGGTGGACCTTAGATAAAGGAACAATGACCAAAATGAACAAATCCCAGCGGTGGTTCCCAGCAAATGCACAGCTGTATCACTCTGGTCTAGTGAGACTCGCACCTGCACTCAAAGAAGCTTCCAATAGAACTCTAAATTTCCCACCTCTCCTTTCACTACCTCCTTGGCCACTTAAACCATCCACTTCCATGGGCTCCATGGTCTATCTGTAGGCTCCTCGGCTGGCGCAAACTCTGCCAAAGCATGAGGCTCACATCACCGATCCCTGGTTATTGCCAACTTTACCTAACTTGAGTATCTCCTTTGTTTCAGACTGTCAGCCTGCCTTGATCCCAGTGTGTGTTTGCCACATAGTCTAGGTCTTGACTTCCTAAGTTCTTTATCCCAAACATTGGCTATTATTTCTCGATGATCCAGGACTGGTGGCCACATGTGGCCATTTGCTTTTTTCAGAGTTGTCAGAGTGATACCATGCAATTCCCCACCTAGACTCCAAGGAAACGTGACCTGGTCCGGAGGCAAATGTACCTACTGGAGGAAGTGCAGTCTCCAGACAGAGGACCATAGGTGATAAAAGAGATGAGCCAGAAGTGAGTGGGGACACGACTGGGGACTAAGTTTGTGTAACCAAGGTAAGAATCCACGTAACCCAGGAGAGGTGTGCTGTCTCTAGGTGGCACGCCCCCCCCCCCAGAAATAACGCATCCTTCCCTAAGACTTAGAGACAGTTTGCTGATGAGACCAAGGTGCCTCTTTGTATAACATCAGGAGGTGACTGATTGGATCCTGGAAGTGTAATCCATGGAATTCAGTGTATTTGTACATTCAACAGAGGATATTGAAATAACAGCTGAAAAGAGGAGGAAGTGTGTAACCTTGGAAGCAATGAAAAACAAACAGTAAAAAGTTAATAATGCATTGTCAACACTGAAGAAGCAAAAGGGCTTTGATTAATGTAATTTCCTGATCCACTTAACAAGTATATCCCATAAGTAGAGAGACATTCATGAGGCTTCCTCTGTATCATTACAGTATTCAATGAGGAGCTACCATGTGCCAGACTACTGTGAAAAGTTTTAAATGGAAAAACAGAGCAGGATCCCCACATTTGAGGAGCTCATAGTCTTTTAGGGAAGACAGATATGTAAGCAAATAGCTTCAATACTATGAGTTAAGTGCTTTAATTCAAAGTACCATGGAAACCCAGAGGAGTCTGGCCATCCCAGAAAGGTCCAGGAACACTTCTCACAGGCAGTGTCTCTGGGAAACAATAAGGATTCATCCATCCAGCTCTTTGGCCTTCCCATCATTCATTCATCACGTATACGTTGAGTACCTCTGATTGTTCTAGATGCTTTGCATACATTGGCCAAGACAAACAAGGTCCCTCCCGGAATGAAGTTTACATTCTGATGCAGGGAGTGGATGACATCCCCAGGGGAAATACAGAATGGTTCCTAAGACCATCCAATATCCACCCTCTGGCCTCATCTCCTCTCCCACAGGTATTTTCCTGAGACCAGAGTACCCTGACCACTCAAAGTGGGGCACTCTGGTCCTCTGGGTAAGTTTAGCTCTCAGGCTGAAACTGAACTGCTGGTTTGTTGCTTCCCATCCCAGTGGGATGATTTCAGAAGTGCAGGATCAGATAGAATCAAGTTTCTGAAAATGCAGAGCTGGGAATCAATGTAAAGCAGAAGTAAAAGTGAGAAATGGGATCCCCAGACTGACATGAGAACCCCTTACCTTCCTTTACCTGTGGAGGGCTTTCCTGCCAATGGAATGAGTTCTCTTTTCCAGGAAAAAGTATATGGAGGAGCAGCAGGCGCGTCTTCATGAATCATGGGAAGGACTCCCGATACCCAGCTTCTAACGGAAGAGAGTCCAGGGACATGCCTCACTTTGACTTCTCCCAGGATCCCGAGCCTTCAGACCTGGGGCCCCTTCCGTGGTGCCTGGAGCCAGTGTCACACTGTGATTGACGAAACAGAGAAAGAGAAAGCCAGGGACTATCCAGGGTGCTCACTTCCTGAAAGGACATTCAGCGCTCTCTGTCTAAGAAGGAAGTGGAGGAACCCGGACCAGCACCTCCCCTTCTGCACACAGAGGTCCTTCTGCAAAGAGATTCATGCTCTACCCCTTGTGGGGTTGGGACCCACTTTGTGGTATTCAAAGGTGACAAGGGAAAATGTTTCTAGAGAAAGCTAAAACACTTCCTGCCCTAACACTAGGGGAAAATTCTAGCCACTGGAACCAGTGGTTTTAAACCAGGCTAGCCTTCAAAGATCTCGGATTACGCCTTTAGAAATGACCACAATTTCATAACAGAGGCAAGAGAAAGGCAGTTAGAGACTTCTGCAAGGCAGTTGGTACTACTCTGAAAACTCCTATTTCCTGTTTGCCAACACGTCTGCTTTAAATCTCTCAAGCAGTTAGTTACATTGCAAGTGTTACACACCAGCTTTTCCTCCTATTTTTAGCTTTCGTTTCATTTTTTAAAGTTCTTTAAGTAATATATGTTGGTTGTCAGAAAGGAAAAATACAAACATAAAAAGGAAAATTTTTAATTCCCCATATTTCCGCCACTTGAGGATAACCACCATTGGCACTTTGGGGTACATCCTTCCAGCCTTTTCTCTTTGTTTAAGTGGATCTTAGGATGAGTGTCTCAACACCCATTCCATTCCACACCATTGTAGAACATCCACGCAGTTTTGCTGGGATTTATTCCATGCGGAGCTCTTGTATAGATCCTGATTTGGCTAAACTAAATTGCAATGATCTCATGCTTTTACCAGCATCTAATCTAGATCTAAGTCAAAGGATATAAAGCACTCCCTGGCCACCAGGAAAGGCATGCCATCAAGATGGGCCAATCAGAGAGAAGTTTAGGGCCCCTGCTAAAGAGTCGGGCAGGGAGGACATTCATTCATTCATTCAATCCTTCTCTGGGTTTGGACCAGAGTCCTGGGAGCTATTGGCAGCCATTTGCCACCATGAGACAAACCAGCTCTCAGTTGAAACAGATGCTTCAGAAGGTAAAAAACAAGAGATATATTTTTACATCAGGTTTTTGGAGGGAAGGATATAGTTTAGTGGCAGAGTGCATGCCTAGCGTGCACAAGGTCCTAGGTTTAATCCTCAGTACTTCCATTAAAAATAAATACATAAACCTAATTACCCTCCAAAAAAAAAAAAAACCCTAAAAAATAAAATTTAAAAACATTAAAAAAAAATTAGGTTTTCAAAGAAATTTCTGAGCTGCTACACTAAACTAACACCCAAATCTGTCTTACTTCTGGAGTTGCTTGTTGAAATCAATTTAAATTGAGTTTTCTATGACTTGTAAGTGAGTGCATCCTAAATGACTCATCTCAATATTTTTATAAAAATGAGACCATATTGTACATATTGTTTATAACTTCCTGTTTAAAAATAAGGCATAACCATCATACATTTTCAAGATAATGATATTTTTACAAAATTACTCTTTGCTTCAACATAGTCTATTTTATGGACAAACATTAAGTTACGTATATAATCCCCTACTTTGAGGCATTTACATCGTTTCCAGCTTTCTCTGTATTATATAAACAATTCTGCGTTGAGACTCCCAAATGTTACAGAACACACATTTCCTTAGAACACATTTCTAATGTAGGATTTCTGAGTTAACGTATGTACTTTTTGAAAGATTTTTTTATTCATATTGCCAAATGGCTTTCCCAAAAGGCTGTTTCAATTATATTCTAACCAACACAGAATGAGAATGTCAGAAAAAACTCCCTCTCTCCTCCCAGGCCAGACCCTCAATACATTTAAAGTTTCAACACAAAGTCTCTGTCTGTGTGATCAGTGGTAACCCATTGCTGTTTAATTTGCATTTTTAAAACGCCGTAGAGTGCTTGGAGTGATTATTTTTCATATATTTATTTGCTTATTGTTTTTCTCCTTTTCTGAATTACCACTGACATCCTTTGCCCATTGAAAAATTTTTTTTATTTTTTGTTGAAGTATAGTTGATTTACAATGTTGTACTATTTTCTAGTGTACAGCATAGTGATTCAGTTATGTGTATATATGTGTGTGTGTGTGTGTATATATATATATATATATTCTTTTTTAGATTCTTTTCCATTATAGGTTATTACAAGTTATTGAATATAGTTCTCTGTGATATACAGCAGATCCTTGTTTGTTTATCTATTTTATATATGGTTATTTGTACCTGTTAATTCTAAGCTCCTGATGTATCCCTCCCCCACCCCTTTCCTTTTGGTAACTGTAAGTTTGTTTTCTATGTCTTTCAGTCTATTTCTTTTGTGGAAAAAGTTTATTTGTGTCATTTTTTTTAGATCCTACATGTAAGTATTATCATATGATATTTGTCATTCTCTGTCTAACCTACTTCCCTTACTACATTAATCTCTAGGTCCATCCATGTTGTTGCAAATGGCAAAATCCTTTTTTTATGGCTGAGTAGTATTCCACTGTCTAACTATACCACATTTTCTTTATCCAGTCATCTGTCAATAGACACTTAGGTTGCTTCCACGTCTTGGCTATTGTATATAGTGCTGCTATGAACACTGTGGTGCATGTATCTTTTCAAATGAAAGTTTTTGTCTTTTCTGGGTATATGCCCAGGAGTGGGATTGCAGGTTCATGTGGTAACTCTATTTTTAGTTTTAGGAACCTCCAAACTATTCTCCATAGTGAATGCATCAATTTACATTCCTACCAGAAGTGTAGGAGGGTTCCTTGACTTTTTGTATTAATCAAGTTTGTATTGTTTTTACTTTTAATATAAGGCTGAATTCACATACTGAGTTCATAAATTTGAAAAACAACAGAAAACTTTCAAATTAAGAGTAGAAAAAAATAAACAAAAAGTGTCTTTAAATGAAAAAATCTGTAGCTTGTGATTTTCTAGGGATGTGTTTTAGCTGTTTGATAAGAATGGGTATATTTGATAAGATGACTTCTACTGCATATAATGGAAAACCCCAATGCAAATAGACTTGAGTGGTCCTTAAGACCTTTTCCTCACATAACAAGGAAGCATTGGGTTGGCTCCGAGGCTGGTTGGAGCCTGGCTCAGCGTGGTTGTCAGGATCCAAGGTCTTCCCATCTTTTTGTTTGCCTTCGTCTGCGTGTTGGCTGTTTGCCCTCATTCTGGTTCCCCTCATAAGATGATCGCAGCTGTTCCTGTCCTCATATGTAGACATTACAACATCCGACCTCTCTTCCTGTGTCTTCTTAGGACAAAGACACTGCACCCAAAACACCCAGAGACGATTTCCCTCCAGCCTTACTGGCCAGAAGTTAGTCTGAAGCCCTTTCCCAAAACCACCTTTGCAAGAGAAGGGGAACTGCCACCTTAACTTAGACTGACCGCCAACCACAAGAGATAAACATACAGGAACTGGGCAGAACAGTGAGACTTCCTAAAAGTTATCTGTTCATGGATCAGAAAACTCAATATTGTTAAATTCTCCCCAAACTGATCTACATATTCAATGCAGTTCCAAACAAAACCTAGCAGGCTTTTTGTTTGATAGAAATTAACAAGTTCATTCTAAAATTTATATGGAAATGCAAAGGACCTAGAATACACAAAACAACTTTGGAAAAGAGGAACAAATTTAGAGGAATAACACTGCTGAATTTTGAGATTTACTATAAGAGCTACAATAATTAAGACAGTGTGATATTGGTGTGGAAAAAGACTCACAAATCAACAGAAGAGGGTAGAGTCCAGAAAAAGACTCATGCATGTATTGTCAATTAATTATTGACAAAGATGTCAAGATAAATCAAAAGTAAATGGGGGGGGAGGTTATATTCAGTGGTAGAGCACATGCTTAGCATGCACAAGGTCCTGGGTTCAATCCCCAGTACCTCCATTTAAAATAAATAAATAAATAACCTTATAACCTCCCCCCCAAAATAAATTTTTTTTAAAAAGTAAGTGGAGAATATTTTCAATAGTACTGCAATATTTATTTATTTATTTATTTAGTAAGAGAATGAACTTTGACCTGTACCCTGAATCGTATATAAAATTCAACTTGGACAGATCATAGATCTGCAGGTAAAACAGACAACTATACAATTTCTAGAAAAAAAAATAGAAGAAAAATCTATTGCCTATATAGAACACAAAAAGTTCAAACCATAAAATAAAAAGTGTATGATTTTTTTCAGTACCTAAAATTTCTGCTCTTTGAACTCTCACAACTTAATACTAAAAAGAGAAATAGGTTTTTTTAAGGGCACAGGATTTGAATAGACATTTCTCCAAAGAAGACATACAAATGGCCAAGAGGACATGAAAATGTATTCATGATCACTAGTCACTGAGGAAACACCAGTTAAAACCACAATCAAATATCACTTCATACCCACTGAGAGAGCTAGAGTCAAAAGAACAGACAGCAGCTAGTGATGGAGGGGAATGTGGAGGAATTGGAACCCTCATACAGTGCCAGTGGGGATGAAAATGGTGCAGCTCCTTTGGAAACCAGTTTGACAGTTCCTCAAACGGTTAACCATAGAATTACCATATGATCCAGCAATTCCATTACGAGATGTATACCCAAGAGAAAAGAAAACATGTCCACACAAAAACTTGTACACAAATGTTCACAACAGTTTTATGCATAATCAAAACAACCCAAGTGTCCAACAATCGATGAACAGATAAACAAAGTGGAATATATACAATGGAATGCTATTCAGCCATGAAAAGGAAAGATACATGCTGCAACATCTGTGAATCTTGAACACATTATGCTAAGTGAAAAAAGCCAGAAACCAAAGGCCACATATTGTATGATTCCACTTAAATGAAATAGACTTTTGTATTATGTGAACTATATCTCCATTTTTTTAAGGAAACAGATTTTTTTTTAATGCCTGCTCTTTGAAAGACATTAAGAAAATGGAAAGACAATCCAGAAATAAGAGAAAATATTTTCAAAACATTGACCTGATAAAAGAAAGGTAACCAGAATTAAAAGATCTCTCACGATTCAATAATAAAAAAACAAGCAATACAAATTTTTTAAATCATAGATTTGAACACTACCAAAAAAGATAGAAAAAAAGCTAAAGAGCACATGAAAAGATGCTCGACACTATTAGTTATTAGGAAAACACCAATTAAACTACCATAAGAGAACTCTGCACACGTATTAGAATGTCTAAAATTGCAGGAGAAAAGCTAACGGTACTAGCAAATACATGAATCGGCTGAAACCCTCATCCCCTGCTGGGGGCCACGTGATGTGGTGCAGTTTGGAAAACAGTTTGGCAGTTTCTTTAAAAGTTCACACAGCTACCCCATGACCCAGTCGTTTGACTCCTACATATTTACCCAAGGGAAATGAAAACACGTGTTCACACAAACACCTGCGCACAAATGTTCACAGCAGAATGATGGCCAGTAGCCAAAAAGCGGAAACAGTACAAGTGTCCGATAACTGGTGAACAGACAAACAAATCTTGGTACACTCATACTAAGAATACAACTCAACAATAAAAAGGAAGAGTTAAGCTATATACACACTGACACACACGTTGTGGGTCAATCTCAAAAGCATTATGCCAACTGAAAGACACAACACAAAAAAAGCTACCAAGTGTGTAATTTCATTTATACGATATTCTGGGAAAGCCAAAACTGTAGAGACAGAAATCAAATCAGTGGTTGCCAAGAGTTAAGAGTGAAGGGAGGGCTGACAACAAAGGAAAGAGAATGTTTTGTTTTGATGTGTACTATTGTTTGTTTGTGCTGGTGATTACACAACTGTAAACATTCATTAAAATTTAGAGAACTGTAGGTTTCAAAGGGTGATTTTTTTTTAATGAATGAAATTACACCTCAATAAATCTAATGTTTAAAAAATTAACTGCATTACCTTAATTCACCTCCTCTCTCAAAAACTACATTGAATTTTTTTTTTTTAATTTGGGAACATCCCATAAAGAGGAAGGCACGCCAGCTACATTTACTTTCTCAAAACCTTATACTCTTCATTGTCTAAAACACAAATAAGCACCTGTGAACATTCACACATTACCAGCTTTGTAAACATTTTTAGCAGTAGGCGACTTACTTTTCTGGGAAAGAAATTAGCTCTGCTAAGACTGTCTCTCCCTGTTCCTCCAGCCTGGTCACACTTGTTTGAAGGTTGGCCAGCCAGGCTGCTAGTTGGGAGGATGTTTTATTTCAAGTGTTTTCGCTTCCCCTCCAAGGAGGTTACTGTGGGCAGTAATGGGTAAAATCAGGAGAGATAAAATTGGATCCAATCTGCTCATACGAGAGGTGTGGCAGACAGAACCCATGTTCTGCCAACATTCTCTTGGATCCCTCTTCTACTTCCCCTAGTTGTATGCATTCCCTCCCAGCAGCCAGCATCCACTTCTTTGTTAGAGGACCACCATCAGGCTGCCTGAGTCCACCTGCCTGCTGCACTTGGGAAACCAAAAAACCCTGGGGAGAATCCACTCCCCCTGAGGGCGGCCGCTAACTGGTGCCTGGCAGATACAGGAACTCCTTCGTACCTGAAGACAACGCCAAGGTATGTTTTCACCAGTGCTTCTAGTACTCTTACGCTCAAACGAATTGGCTGGAGATTAAATTCAAATGCAGATTCTGATGCAGGAGATCTTTGAGTCTCTAGTTCTAATAAGCTCCCAGGTGATGCCAAGGCTGCTGTCCAGGGATCCCACTTTAATCAGCAAGGGTCTTCTTTCAGAGCTCCTGACAGGAGCCAGCCAAAGATGACAGGTGTCTAGCTTGGTCTACTTGAGCAAGAATAAACACCCAGGGACAAAATGTGAATAAGGTGGATAAAATGTGGTTCCACAGGCAGGCTATAGGATTCAGCTGGATTCTTGAGACAAAGGTGTATTTGTGGGCTGGAAAACATAAGAAATTCCTGCCCCTTCCCCCATTACGCCGAGGCAATAATCTGCAAACTGCCTTTGAGCTGTGGGGAAGGGGTAGAAGTGAGGGAAGTTTGTTGGGGGCCATGAACACACACAAAGATTGTGAAGGATACAGCTGTTACTGACAGCAAAGAGCCAAGATGGATATTAGATCATTTCAAAAATTTTAAAAAGGATTCCGGTGGCAACTGGCAACAGATGATTGCTGGCAGGAAGGCTGGTGTGTCTTTAGGCTTTGTCAGGAGATTACTTTGTTAGACCATGTCACAGAGCACAGAAGGCAGTTAAGCAGTCTAGTCCGCGTGACAGCTCCAGGAAGCAATTACCCGATCAAGGGTCAAGGTTAGAAGGCTAGAAAAGTCCACTCTTCTGTGCTCCCATGACACTCTTTAAAACTACTGCTAGAACATGTATTTCTCCCCTTCATTCAACAGATATTCACTGAGCGCCAATATGTGCCAGGCAATATTTTAAGCAAAGATAGCACGGGAAAGTTTTCACCAAATTTATGTGACAAGTGGGAAAGATCAATAATAAACTCACCAACAAATGCATAAGAAATACATTAAATAGCTGCTATGTAGAGAATTTAAAAGGGGTGGAGTCATAGCAAAGGATGTGGTAGCTACTTTAGAATGAACGGTGAGAAAGAATGTCTTAGTCAGTTCAGGCAGCTAAAACAAAATACCACAGCTTATAAACAACAGGTGTTTCTTTCTCACAGTTCTGGAGGCTGGAAGTCCAAGATCAAGGCTCTGGCAGGTTCAGTGTCTGGTAAGAGCTGGCGTTTTGGTCCATAGATGACCATCCTCTTGCTGTGTCCTCACATGGCAGAAGGTCAGGTGCTGCCTCATCCAGCTTCTGGTGGCCGCTGGCATTCCTTGGCTTGTGGCTGCATCTCTACAACTTCTGCCATCCCATTGCTTTCTCCTCTTCTCCACATGTCCAAGCTCCCCCTGCCTCTCTCTTATAAGGACACTTGTGATTGCATTTAGGGCCCATCCTGATCAATCATTGATAGTCTCTATATCTCAAGATTCTTGACTTAATCACCTCTGCCAAGATCCTTTTTCCAAGTAAGGCAATATTTAAATGTTCCCCACAAAAGGACCTGATATCGTTAGGGGACATGATTCAGCTTACTACATGAGCCCAGAGCAGAACCAGGGAGATCATTGGCAGCCATCACCCATGTCCAGGCAAGCGATGTCTATGTCCTGGACCAGGTTGTAGGAAGAGAGCAGTGGACAGATTTAGGGTGAATTTTCAAGATCCGAATGCTAACAGATGTGATGGAGGGAAGTGGGACATATGAGAGGAGTTAAAGACAGCAGAGAATCCCCTGGGGCCTGTCTGGTACCAAGCTGATCTCCACTAACTGGGTTGTCCCCTCCTGGAGAGCCCAATGCCTTTCATTAACTCATCACCTCTGGTACCCAGCCTGGGGCTCTTCCTTTACTGGGTCTACACAATTGTTTAACTACATTGGAATATGGGGTTCAGGATATCAGTTAGTATCTTTGCTAGAGTGTAGTGATGTGTGGAAATGTCAGAAAAAGCCCTGTTTGGGTTGTTCCTCTTTGAATACCAGTGACTCAGTTTAAAACCTCTCAACAGAAACTTGTTCTCAAATGAGGGCTCCAGAATCTGCCTTCCCTCCAATTTGGGTGGCTGCAGCAAGGAATCCAGAGAAGTCTCTGAAATAATATTTTACTAACAAGCAAAAGCAACTTGTGTATTTTTTTAAAAGCAGTCTTCAGGGTTGTTTTCATGTTTAAATTCATCCAGTCTTACTGATTATTTTTAGACCAATATCTAATAGGCTGTGAGAAGCACTGATAAGCATATCACAACCTGGTACCTTTATCACTGAAGGGCCTCATTCATTTTTTTATACCTTGAACAAAGAAGTCTAAGACCAAGAAAAGAAATCTTTGAAGCCAGTGAAAACAGCGCTCAGCCACAGCCAGACTCTGTGAGAGTACAAATGTCGAACACGTGTCACTCACTTTATCCCAAAGGTAATGAATCAACTTTCAAAAGACTGCCGGTTATTAGAAGTTTATCTTGGGCCCACTAGCATTGTTTGCTTTTCTGGCTCTGATTAAAATAACCATAGAGAAAGAAATGAGTGTCTATTTCCACTTACTCATTTCAAATATGGTTACCAAAGAGATTTGCTCCTTTCAAAACACATCCCTCTCTCCCCAGCTCTCCCTTGCTGGGAAATCTGATCTTTCCCCCAACCCTTTCTTCTACACAAGTACAGGTCTTCTGGTGGCTCCGCGAAGCCTGGTGGGCCACAGAATCTCAGAGGGTGTTCCTGCTTCTCCCAGCCCTAGGCAAAGTTTGGCACTCCTGGCAAGTGCTAAGCCCCTAAAACAGTTTCACCCAATCAGCAAGTACAGGATGGCAGGAATAAAATCACCGCTGTGGCCAGGGACACGCCCTCTGTGGATTTCATGCAGATGGATTTTGTGCTTTTTCCAATGGTACCTACCCTTCCTTACTCTCCCTATTCCTGGTTCTTCGTCTCAGCCCCTGATACTTCGCCCAGGCCCCTCCTGGCTCTGAAGAGCCGTTGTGAAGCAACCCTCCAGCTTGACATCCAGACCTATCCAATTCAGGCATTTCCTCTCTGACCCTAGGACTTGGGGGAACAGGTTAGAGACACTTGGGCTTTCCCAGGTGGGTCTCAGGGTGGCTTCCTCCCTGAGGCAGAGGGCGGGGAACAGAAGGAATAGAAATTGGACATTAATTAGGCACTCAGCAAACACTGATGTATACCATTTGCCTGACCACACTCAATGCACTGGGATTCAGAAGTAAACTGGCCATAATTTCTGCCCTCAAAGAATTTACAGTTTAGTAACAGTGTAGGGTGAGTAGAGGCACTATGGAGCAGTGATTTTGTTCAATACAGTGTGATAGGTGACAGGTGGATGCCTGTGTCACTCTGGGAACACACGTGATGGGCACTCAATTCAGTATCAGGACGGGAGAAACAGTGAGGGTCAGGGGTAGGGCTACCAGATTTGGTAAATAGAAAGACAAGACGTTGTGCTGTACACCAGAAATTGACACAGCATTGTAAACTGACTATAACTCAATAATAATAAAAAAGAAAGAAACACAAGATGTTCTGTTAAATTTGAATTTTAGATAAACAATGAATAATTGTTAAGAATGTCCCATGTGACATTTGGGGCACACTTATACTAAAAAAGTATTCATTGTTTATGTGAAATTCAAATTTGGGGGGAGGGTATAGCTCAAGTGGTAAAGTACATGCTTAGTATGCATGAGGTCCTGGGTTCGATCCCCAGTACCTCCTCTAAAAATAAATAAATAAATAGACCTAATTACTTCCCTCCACCACCAAAAAAAAAAATCAAATTTAACTGGGGATTTGATGTTTTTATTTGCTGAATCTGGCATGCCTACACCTGGGAGAAAGATGCCAGGGAAAGCAGTGCCCTCCGCCCATCATGAACACTTCCAATGGAGCTGGCAGGAAGCCCTCCTTGGAAGCCAGCCCTCTCCTACCCCAGACTATTTTCCCCACTTCATCCTGCTTCTCTGTTTGTTGGCTGGGTCCTCTGACATTCCTTACCAGCTCTTATTTCTGGGGAGACCTCAGTTACAAAACTCATTTAATTTCCCACCTGCCCCTGTTTGACAGTCCTCTTAGGGCAGGCTCTTCTGGGGTGAACTTGACTCTCTCTTCCATGAGATGCTGGTCTTTCTTTGTTCATCCTCCCAGCCACTCAAAGGGTCTGAAAACCAGCAGCATTGGAATAACCTCGGGGCTGGTGAGGAAGGCAGAATCTGCAGCCCCATCCAGACCTTGTGAATTGAACTCTGCAATTTACCAAGACCCCAGGTGACTCACAGGCACATGAAAGTTCCAGAGGCCACTGAGATTTTTGTGAGGATGAGCCTAATTCACCTTTGAACTCAGAAAGATGGAAGAAACTTCTTGTCTCTCAGGCTTGGAAGAAGAGAGCTGTCCCTCCACCCACCTCCCTCGGTGTGCCCCTGAAATGGCTCTCTTGGCTGCCCCATCGTTTCAGAGGTGGCAGGAGGCCCCTTCAGCAAGATGGAGAGAGGAGGGGGAGAAGGGTTCCTTTGACAAACTGCTTATTTCAACCCCTTCCTCCCCTGGCCAGATGCCCTTCAGTCTAAGGAGTCTCATTTATGCTCAACTGCATGAAGACAAAAGGAAGGCGTTCATGTCTTTGCCCCTCAGGTGTTTCTCTTTCTCTCTCTCTTTAAAATACTCAGGACATAACCCAGCAGAAAGTAGAACCTCCCTTGAGGGTCAGTGTAGCAGAAGGTGGAGAAGCTGAAATGGGCAAAATGCTTGGCAAAGTGGGATGTGCAGTTGATGGGAAACGACCCCTGACCCCACCCCAGACCTTCCAAGTCAGACTCTTCGGGGATGGGGCTCAGGAAGCTGTGTTTTAATAAACGCCTGCCATGATTTTAATGCAAATAAAGTTGAGTGTCTTTGTAGCATAACAAAACGGCTCTTTGAGTCTAGGATGGAAAATTAGATATTGGGCTTGACAGGCCCCCAGGTTCACCTTCTTCCTGCTGCCTGACTGTCTGAGCACCGGCAAGGACTGGCACACAGATACAAAGGAAGGTGCCCCACCAGACGAAAGCCAAATAGAGCTGACGTGCAGGCCCAAGTGCTAACTTAACAGCGAGTTCCTGGATGTGAGAGGGGTGGAAACTGTTCTGCTCCTAGGGTGGGTGTGCATAAATTATACACAAACCACACACAAAATGTATAAATGAAGGGTGCTGCAGTCTAACAAAACTTGATTTCTCAAAAATGGGTATCAAGCTGGATTTGGCCCAATTTGCTGACTCCTGGCTTAGATTAATCTCCAGCATCTTTTTCAACCCTCAGAGTCTCTGGTAAGTTAACTTTCAAAATGCCAGCACCCCCAGCAGTGGTTTCTTAACAGTTTGAACTTGACCCTGGAATTAGTTCTCGATCTAGGCCCATGAGAATGGACACGAATGGGCCCCAGAGATGGTCGGGGAGTGGTCAGTGTGCAGAGGACGGGAAAGGGCTAGGAAAACTCTGGTCCTGTTTGCCGTTTGGAGAGCAGATGATCTAAAATCAGAGAGGGTCCCTGCCTGGTCCCTACATGGCCAGCTCCTGTTGGAGCCCCTCTCCCCACCCCCCACCCCCCACCCCCACCAGCAGATGGAGATCAGGAACAAGGAGGGTGCTACCTGCTTCAACCCTCCCTGTTGAAATGAATGACGCCGGTGCATGCTCAGAGCAACAGCGATGGAGAGGCCAAGTGCATCACTATAGCGGTGAGCAAGTTGAAAGCTGAAGCCCAGTTCCAGGAGCAGGAGAATCCGCTTTCTAAGAGGCACCGAGATGGAGAAATAAAATAAGCTCTCAAAGGGTCAATAAAAAGAAAAAAATTAAGGGAATGGTGGCATTTTTTTCTTTGCCTTTCTCTTTTGCAATGCATCTTTAAAAAATTTTTTTAACGTTCACTGTCAGTGTAACTTGAAGGTAGGGTAGTGATTTTTTTCATTTTTCAGTTTTATTAGGTAGAATTGTTACAATTTGACTGCACATATACAATATATTGCATGCAAATATACGCAAAATACTGCACTTTTTAAAATTTACATATATGTACTGTTCATTGTTTAAAGAACTAGAACAAACAATTCCACAATTTTATGGAACCATAGAAGACCCCAAACTGCCAAAGCAATCTTTTGTAAGTCTTTTTTTTTTTTTTTTTCTCTTTCTTCTTTTTGTTCTCTTTTCTTATGGTTTGATGACTGGAAAAGTTCCTTTAACGTTTGTTGTAAAGCTGGTTTGGTGGTGCTGAATTCTTTTAGCTTTTGTTTACCTGTGAAGCTTTTGATTTTTCCATCCAATCTGAACGAGAGAGACTTGCTGGATAGAGTATTCTTGGTTGTAGGTTTTTCCCTTTCATCACTTTAAATGTATCATGCCACTCCCTTCTGGCCTGTAGAGTTTCTCCTAAAAAATCAGCTGATAACCTCATGGGAGTTCCCTTGTATGTTATTTGCTGCTTCCCTCTTGCTAATTTTAGTATTTTCTCCTTATCCTTAATTTGTGTCAATTTGATTACTATGTCCCTTGATGTGTTCCTCTGGGCTTCTGAGCTCAGGAACTGCAGACTGAGTGTTCACAGCACAGCTGCCCCAGGCAAGACAAAGCTACCATGGCTGCTCCTCCTCACCCTCCGCCCCCCAAGGCTCACTCTTTCCTGGCCTTGGCCTTGGGCTCTCTGTTCAAGCTTCCCTATCTGAGAAGCCATCTTGGCTCCCAGAAGCATCACGGGTTCTTGATACATTGGTCCTACATCAAAACACCTGCCCTGTGCCTCAGCCCTTCAGTTCTCTGCTCTGTGCTAAAAAACCAAGAAGTCATCTGCATTTAGCTACTCACAGTTGAAAGTATAGGAAATGGAGACCAGAAATGTGAAGTACAGTGCCCAGTGTCACATAGTGAGTGAGTGACAGAGTCACACTTCAAACCCAGGCAACCTGCCTCCAGAGCACATGGTCATGATCACCTCACTGTGCTGATCTACAGAGATGAGGCAGACCTGGTCTCTTAGAGAAAAGGCTAGCAGGGAACCTGAAACAGGAGATGAATGGCTGTACCATAAGCGGGAACATGAGAGATGCAAGAGAAGGCACAGAGTAGGGATGGGTTAGATTAAGGGTATCGAGAACACCCCTGGTGAGTGACTGAGTAGGGCCAAGTGCCCTTGAGGTTTGGGGAAAACCGACAGGAAGAGATGGAAGAGATGGGCATCCCAGGGAAAGGGAACTGTATGACAAAAATCACAGAGGTAGAAAAATATAAGGCCACATTGAGAGACTCGTCTGAGTAAGGGAAGGAAGACCCAGTCTGGCTGGAGATCGGGACGCGCAGAGGACCCAGGACTGAATGGCGGGGCGGAGGCTGAGGGCGGGGAGAGGTGGGCCATGGGTGCTTCAAGTGGGAGGGCCTGATTGCACAGGGTGGAACCAGATCTGAGACTCGGTTCTGAAATGCCCATCATCTGTTCTGCTCAGTAGCCAAGAATAATGGTCACTGAGACACTGGGGGCTCAGGAGGTGGGCAGTTTGGCCCAAGGATGAGGAATGTGGTTTCCCAACAGTCTAAGGTAAAGGGTGTGGCAGAGCCAGCCGGACACAGTCGGAGGACCAGCTGACCTCAGAGGAGGCAAGAGGCCACGTGAAGGGGAAGAGTGGGAGGCGAGAGATGGGCCACTGAATTGGGAACAGGTTGGGCTACAAAGACATTTAATTTGCTTGGCAGCCTTGCTCTTGACAGTCCCTGTTCACAGGTGTCATTTACTTTCTGAACCTCAGGCCTTCGGGCTGAGACTTCCCTTCCTTCTGCCCAGTTAAGAAAGTGCTCCTCTGCAAGACTCAGCCCCTCCACACCTCCCATGCACTTGGGTTATTTGTGACATTTAAACAGAACCGAGAGAGCATCCCCTGCGGATCTGCGATGCTACTTATAACGTCCTGAGGTGAAGTTTCTGACAGGACACCCTTCTACTCCTCAAGGCAGAGTTTTCCAAAGAAAAGGGAAGCAGATAAACCGTGATTCTGCGCAGAACATGTGAAAAGATGTTTCCCCACAGCAACTGTTTTGCTGTCGGCAATTAGAGAAAGTTTGATTTCCTACAGAGAATTAGGACAAGAGCAGGGGACATGGAGAGCAGGGACAAGGAACAGAGAGGGACCCTCTGACTCATCCAAGCATTCTACACGACTTAGAAAGGCCCACTCTTCGCCTGGGGCCACCTGGGATCAATCAGTCACAGCGAGGCACACAGACCGATGTGACTCAGAATCTTCAAATTTGCAAGGGATGAATGTCAACTCAAACTGGCTCAAGAGCACGTAGTGGTTCATATAATGAAAGAGAACAGGACATTCTGGAAAGTATGGCTGGGCCCAGCTGCTCATATGAGCATCCTTTCTTTATTTCTCCAACTCTGGGCTCTGTTCCCTTTGTGTGGACGTTAACCTTAAATTATGCACCCACACACCCCTCATTCCTCCACGCTCCCGCGAGTTAGCAAAAGCTTCCCCAAGTTGTGTGAGGCTTGGGTCCTACCAGCTTAGTAAGTCCAGCAGAGACTTTCCCAACAGTTGTAGACAAGGTGCTGGCATTGGGGGTGATTGGCTTGATTTGGGTCACAAGTTCATTCCTAAGCCAATTTCTGTGCTCAGGGAGCAAGAACGCCCTGATAGGATGGGCATGGATCCTGGAAGAGCAACAGAACTCTCACCAGCGAGAGCTCACCAAGGGAAAACCTGGCTGCCAACGGCAGAAGGGAGGACGGATGCTGGGCAGGTGAAAACAGCAGGGGTGCTCTCCAGGGTACCAGCAGTACACAGATTCCAAGGGCACGCAGAACAGGTCCTGGTCATTTTGGTCTGAAGGGGCTAAGTTGAGAGGAGTCGGGGGAAAGAAAATAAAGAACTAGAAGGGATTCCAGGCCAAGGAAGGAAAAAGCACATGGAACTATGAAGGCATGAAATTGAGGGAAATCCGCTGGGCCTGGATCACTGATGGTACAGAGATGGAACAGGAGAGGACACTGGGGAAGGGAGCTGAGGTCAGATCAAGAAGGTCTTTAAATAGCTGGTTAGACAGATTGGGAAGCCTGTTCTTCTAAGCAATTGTAGCCAGCAGAGAACAGGGGGTGTGTCCCTGCATTTTTTGTTTGTTTGTTTGTTTTGGTTTTTTTGACCAGAAATACATACTCAACTGGAGGCAGCATGATGCAGGGATGAAGTGCAGGGACTTTGGAGCCAAATCCCAGCTGTGTCGACGTGGCAAGTTCCTTAACCTGCCTGTGCCCCTGTTTACTCACCTGTAAATGGGGGAATGACAACGTCTCCCTCATGGAGGTGTTGTGAGGATTGAGTGAAATAGCACATAAAGATCTGAGAATCGCGCCAGGCACACTGTAAGTGCTGTGATCACTCTCGTTAGCCAGTGCACACCAATGGCGGAGCAGCTGAGTGGCACCACCAGCCATTTATGATGGAACCATCCCTCCAATTCCGCTGCTGTAACCAACTTCTTAAAACTCAATTAACTTAGTGTGTGTAGATTTGGACTTCCTTCCTACAGCCCTGTTGGAGAGCTGATTAGAAGCTCTGTGTTCATGGGCAGGGAAGAGTGTGCCAAAGGGTGTGTTTCACTGGTTATGATTGGGTAGAAAGCCAACTTTTTCATCAGGTATCCCTAAAACATCATTATTTGCAAATTCTTCTTCTTGGGCCCATTCAATTTCTCCAAAGGAAGGTTCATCCAGTCTCTCATTTGGGAAATAGAAGCCGGACTACTGGTATCTCGGGAGCAGGGCAGGTGAAAGGTGCTGGGAGGTTTCACCATTCAGTGAGCAGACTTCCCCCCACCCTCCACCCTTCTGTCTGGAGTCACAGCCCTCCTTCTGCTCGGCCTGCTACCTGAGTCTGCACCCCTTTCTAGTTTAATTTCACTAGGAAATAAACCCCCTGAGGGGTTGGGAGATGGGTAGTTGTTCTGATGCAATTGGTTTGGGGTGCGGTTTGACCATCTGGAGTTTTCAAAAACTCCCAGGGTGATTCTAACATTCAGCCAACGCTTAGAACCCCTGCCTTAAAGTAACACATCCCAAATGTCAGTAATTTGCTTCCCGTCTTGCTGACCAATTATCCACTTACAATTTTCTTTAAATGAAATTGGCTCTGAAATTTTATTTCAAGAGGAAGTATCATGTCATTAGTGTAAATGAAAAGCAAGTCTACCCCTTGCGAAGACCAACCTAAATGTGTAAAAGAACAAAGCAACCCTCTCCTCGCTCCCCTCAGCCTCCTTTGTTTTACTATATATCACTTGTTCCACCTGGAATATTGCATATTTTATTCTCCCTTAGAATACAGCCTCCATCAGGGAGCACAGAGGTGCCTGTCAGCTTTGCCCAGTGCAGCACTCTGCATCACCTGCAGCGAGCCTGGCGCGTGGTAAGCTCTCAATAACTATTGTTAAATAAGTGAATAAGTAAAGGAAGCCATAAATAAATACATGAAAACAATCAAGGTTATTAAATTCCAGCCAGATAAGGCTACTGGAGAGGACTGACTCTAAGCTCACAGCCTGCTCTCGCCCTTAATAAATTAGAGAGAGATATTAAAGACCTTTCAACTCCTGAGACTTTCTCCTTGACTATTCAAAGGACTAAAAAGGAATTGGACATGCACATGTTTAGGACTGATCTGTCAGCACCTAGAAACAGCGTCCAGCACCTTGGAGGAGCTCAATAATATTCTGTAATGCATAGAGGAGACTCGGGGTTGGCCATGGCTAGTCAGTGCACTGTTGAAAATCACCAGTTTTCCCACCTCAATCTCTGGAAGATATGGCCTCAAATCATCTGACAGACAGGCCTGATACCCAAAAAGCACATCCTCCTATTTTTGGAGCCAACACAACTTCTAGGAACAAGGTATATCCAACTTGAGTGGGGCCAAACCATTTTCATCCTTCCTATTGACAAAGCTCTCTTCATGGAGATTTAAAACCATGTGAACCACATTTGATTGTGTTTGTGTGTGTTTTTCACCCCAAGTATCCTAAAGACCCCACTATGTTTCAGGTAGGTAGAACCCCCCCACCCACCAATAGTGACACATCCATGTAAAAGCTGGCCCCAACTATAACGAAGCCTGGTTAAACACATTTTATGTAGGAGCAGCCAAGTAACCAAGGTAACTCCAATCATTCAGTCTACTCACCCCAAGGGAGAAATCACTGATGGCCGGGTTCAGGATTGAGCCATCCATTCATGACAAGGGTTTTGAATGACAGCTCCTGTGTCTGGTCCCTAGGGTGCTATTCACTCCACAAATTGGGAACCAGCACATGGCTTAGGTTGACATCTTTATTTTAACATCCCTTCCCTCATATTCCACCTGATTATGTCACCCCACAGGGGGAGAGGGGCCCATAATAAAGTATTTAAAGAACATCTCTAGGGGATGCTTTTTCCTGCAATAGTCCCACGGAGCAGCTAACTCAGCGCCCAGCACCAGGGTTGCTCTGCTGGGACCGATGAGTCTGATCCACCCGGTCCTGCTCCAGGGGCACAGGTGGGCTCACCTTCCCCAAACCACATACACAATAAGGCTCGCAAAAGAAACAGACAGACGGAGAGAGGGCACGAGGAACCCAGAGGAATTAAGAGATGTTGAGCCTGAGCAAAGGAAACATTTCCTGGGACTGCCTAAGATCCAAAAACCAAAGGCTGGGAAACAGGAAAAGAAAAACCAGTGAGATTAGCCACAGTTTCCTGCAACATTGTTAATGAAGGTCACCAGGGCACGGCTTGATACTATACAGAATTCAGCCCCAAAAAAATTCAGTTAGAAAATAACAGCAAACGCTCACGTCATGCTTCGTGCCAGACATTGTTTCAAGGACTTTACATACTTCTTTACTCCTGAATACTTCAGGGAGCGTTTTCTAGAAACAATGACGTTCTCTTACATAACCACAGTACAGCTTTCAAAATAAAAAATTTAACAGAGTTATAACACGATTACCTAACCTCCAGCCCAGAATCAGATTTGGTCTGCTGTCCCACTCCAACGGGTAAGAGCCATCCAAGCAACATCACGTGAAGTTGTCATGTCTCTGTCTTGTCTCCTTCACTCTGGACCTTCCCTGAATCTTCATTTACCTTTCATGATGCTGACCTGGAGGAGTACAGGCCAGTTATATTTTAGAAAGTCCCTTAATCCAGGTTTGTCTGATGTGGCCTCACAATTAGACGTAGGATATGTATATTTTTTGTCTTCTTTCTCTTCCTCTTCTTGTTCCCATTTTACAGAGGATGACACTGAGATGTAGAGGTGCTAAGTAACCTCATTAAGAGGTGAAAGAAGTGGTAAAAGTTGGGATCTGAATCCCGATGGAAAGGCTGCAGGGTGTATGCTCTTAACTACTAATTTATGCCGCCTCTCCAAAGGCCTCTTCTGGAAGGCAGCTTTCTCTCTGAGGTGGAATGGGTTTCAGTGACACCAATGTCACTACATTAGAAAAAGTCCCCTAATAGATGTCAAGCATGGTGACACCACAGTGCTTTACCTGCATTATCTTCTTTAATGCTTTTGATAACCCTTTGATGTAGTTCCGTCATCATACCCACTCCAGGGTGAATGCCCAGGCTCCACGGAGCAGAGGGGAGGAGCGGGGCTTCCCGCTCAGATGTGACCTCACAACCTGGACGCCTCGCGCTCTCTGCCCTTGGCTTCTGCCTTGCATGCTCTGATGCTTCGCAATCAGGGTTTTCATAACCGATGGTTACACAGTCCTAAGAGTTGCCTAATGTTGGCCTTTGGCCTTCTCATTACATTGAAATCATCTGATCCTCTCTTGCAGAAGAGCCAGGGTAGTCCCAGCTGGGGAACTGGCCTGGGGCTGGAAGACCCACCAGCGACAGAGAGAGCACTAGAAGTCCAATTTGTTCTCAAGGTGAAAAGAAAACTGGGGACTTGAGACACAAGGCCAAGTCAGCACGATCAAGAGTCAAGAGGAAAGCCGAAGGTCAAGGGCAGGACAGAGCAAAGAGGTCCAAGAATGTTCCTACAACAGGGCTGGAGAGCAGCTGTCCACTCTGATTGCTCTCTGAATAATAGGTTTCCTAGGTTTGTCTGCCCAGCTTAAAGGTACAGGGTAAAAGTATAAGAAATCCACCAAAAATGATAGCAGGAAAGAGAGCCATCCTCCTCCTATGCAAAGTAAAAGAACCTGCCTTCTGATTCTCCCTCAGACTATCCGTACATTGTTCTTCAGTATCTTGTATTAATTTTACCAGATAACACACTTGTCCCACACGAGAATGGTTCAAGTGTTTACACCCAAACTCCTTTCCTCTTAAGTTTATATCTCATATCTTCAACTGGTTTCGTCAGAAACACTTGTTCCTACAGATAGCCAGCCAACAGGCACATGAAAAGGTGCTCAATATCACTAATTATTAGAGAAATGCAAATCAAAACCACAATGAGGTATCACCTCATACCGGTCAGGCTAGCCATCATTAAAAAGTCTACAAATAATAAATGCTGGAGAGGGTGTGGAGAAAAGGGAACCCTCCCACACTGTTGGCGGAAATGTAAATTGGTGCAGCCACTATGGTGAACTGTATGGAGAATTTTTTAAAAACTAATAGAGTTACCATATGATCCTGCAATCCAAACTCTAATTTGAAAAGATACATTCACCCCAATATTCATAGCATCACTATTTACAATAGCCAAAACATGGAAACAACTTACATGTCCATCAACAGATGAATGGATAAAGAAGATGTCATGTATGTATATGCAACGGAATAAAAAATTCAGCCATAAAAAAATGAAATAATGCCATTTGCAGCAACATGGATTGACCTAGAGATGATCACACTAAATGAAGTAAGTCAAAGACAATAGTATATGATATCACTTATATGTAGACTCTAAAAAAATGATACAATATTTACAAAACAGAAATAGACCTACAGACACAGAAAACAAATTTATGGTTACTAAAGGGGAAAGTGGGAGGAAGAGGGGGAGGAATAAATTAGTAGTTTGGGATTAACACATACACACTACTATATATAAAATAGATAAACAACATGGTCCTATTGTATAGCACAGGAAACTATATTCAATTTCTTGTAACCCTTAATGGAAAAGATCTGAAAAAGAATATATATTATATATATATAAAATGTATATATAACTAAATCATTTTGCTATACACCTGAAACTTAGTTAAATTAACTATACTTCAATTTGAAACAAAAAAACTAAAAAAAAAAAAAAAAAAAAAAAATTTGCTCCTGCAAATAAAGGCACACTGAAATCATGACTGACAAGAAAAAAAAAATGCTACATCTTTCGCATCCAGACTTAGTCCTATTTATTGATGATCTTCTCAAAGAATGCAATGTGGAGCTGACTTTTGTATATTAAGCATGCATGTTTGATGCCAATGATCCATTATGGACTCTCAGAGTATTTTTAAAATAGTAGAAGTTACAAGTGAACTCTGTTTTATGGGAAGTAAAATTTAAACCCATACCTATTAAACAGATCAGTTGATATATAAACATATCAGTATGAGGATTCCTCTAGCCTCAGAAAGATTCACCGGGTATTTCCATTAGTGAATACCCTGAGAGCATTTAAAATAGGATTTTGTGGGAGAGGGAACAGTTCAGCGGTGGAGTGCACGCTTAGCATGCACAAGGTCCTGGGTTCAATCCCCAGTACCTCCATTAAAAACAAAAAAATTAAAGTAAGATTTCATCTACGTGAAATTTTTCAGGAAAATCAGTATTAAACAAAAGAAAAAAATCTATAGTTAAAAAAAACCTATAATCATTTGCTAACTGATGTCACTGATTTCATTAAAAAATTAAAAGTATAATTTATAATATTTAGCCAAAAAATACTATATAATACAACCTCATGAACACAGCATTACTTCTTTTAAGATAAGTGTGAGAAAATGTTTAATTTCCAAGTTAGTGGGAGAAATGGTGCTTTAGACCTTCTACTCTTAAGAAAGCACATGCTGCTACATGAAGATATTGGTTACTTTTATGGGAGAGGAAAATGTAACAATCTTGGACGATTAATGTAAAGACAGGAACATGTTGCTAATTGTACTATATAGCTCTTCACCCTTGATCTGTTCTTTGACTTTGAAGCCAAGATAAACATAAGCTTGTAACTCCCCAGGGGCAGCCTTTTGTAGGTGCTTTAGGATAAAGTCCGGGGAAATCCTAACCAGGAAGAAAATTCTGAAGTGCTTGGGATTTCTTGTATATCTTGCGTGTTATAAACACCTCTTTGGAAAGTATACGGCTTTCTCACGCAATCTCACGAACTAGACCTGCAGGAAATCACGAGGGCGCTGTTGCAGCATGTTCCTCAGACAGGCATGTACAAGCAGCAAGACCAAGAGGGAGGCTGGAAGGATGTACAACTGGAACATGACAACCACAATTTTAGGGATATTATCGCTTAAGATGAGGCTAAGGAAGGTATTTATTTTTATTATAAAATATTGGCTATATTCCCTGTGCTGCACAATATATCCCTGTAGCTTACTGGTTTTATACACAGTAATTTGTACCTCTTTATCCCCTACCCCCATCTCTCCTCGTCCCTCTCCCCACTGGTAACCACTAGCTTGTTCTCTATATCTATGAGTCTATTTCTGCTTTGTTACATACATTCATTTGCTGTATTTTTTTAGATTCCACATATAAGTAATAGCATACAGTATTTGTCTTTCTCTGTATGACTTGTTTCACTAAGCATAATACCCTCTATAATACCTTCATCTATATTGTTACAAATGGCAAAATTTTTTCTTTTTTATGGCTGAGCAATATTCCATTATATATATGTATTTATATAAAATATCTTTTTTATCCATTCATCTGTTGATAGACACTGTTAGGTTGCTTCCATATTTTGTCTTTTCTAAGTAATGCTGCTATGAACATTGGGATGCATGTATCTTTTAGAATTAGTGTTTTCATTTTCTTTGGATATATACCCAGGAGTGGGAGTGCTGGATCGTATTGTAGTTCTATTTTTGGTTTTTTGAGGGGCCCCCATACTGTTTTTCCACAGTAGTTGCACCAATTTACATTCCCACCAACAGCATCCCTATTCTTCACATCCTCACCAACATTTGTTATTTGTGTTCTTTTTGATGATAGCCATTCTGACAGAGATGAAGTGATATCTCATCATGGCTTTGATTTGAATTTCTCTGATTGGTGATGGTGAGCATCTTTTCAGGTGCCTGTTGGCCACCTGTATATCTTCTTTGGGAAAATGTCTATTCACATCTTCCACCCATGTTTTAGTTATTCATTTTTATGATATTGGGTTGTATGAGATGTTTATATATTTTGGATATTAAACCCCTTATCAGTCACATCATTTACAAGTATTTTTCCCATTAAGTAGGTTGTCTTTTCATTTGTCAGTTGTTCCCTTCGCTGTGCAAAAACTTTTAAGTGTAATTGGGTAGAAGGTCTTAAAATTAAAGAACAAGGTTAATTCATTCACTGTATTTGGGACTTTAGGCACATAGACACGGACTCCATTCTTAGGTTAGAACCCATTCTCAGCGCTGGTTCATATATGACCCACCCTCGTCATTTTGGTGAAGGAGAGATGAGGAGTTTTTGTTTTCGGGGTTTTTTTTTTTTTTTGGCAATTCAATGGTTCTTCATAGATTTGCACAACCATCACCAAAATCACTTTTAGAACATTTCATCACCCCAAACAAGCCCTATACCCACTAGCAGTCACTCTTTATTTCCTCCCCAACCTCCTCAGCACTGGGTACCACTAACCTACTTTCTGTCTCCATAGATGTATCCATTCTAGACATTTCTTATAAATGGAATCATACAATATGTGGTCTTCTGTGACTGACCTCTTTTACTTAGCATAATGTTTTCAGGACTGATCTGTGTTGTAGCATGTGTCACTGCTTCATGTATTTTTATTGTTGAATAAAGTCCCATTATATGGATATATCACATTGTATTTACACATTCATTAGTTGACAGACATTGGGGTTGTTTCCACTTTTTGACTATTATGAATAATGCTGCTATGAACATTTGTGTACAAGTTTTTGTGAGGACACATGTTTTCATTACTCTTGGGCATGTAACTAGGAGTGGAAGAGCTGGGCCATATGGTAATTCTATGTTTAAACTTTTGAGGAACTGCCAAAGTAAAGTATCTGAGGGTTCCAATTTCTCCACAGCGTCACCAATACATGTTGATCAAGTCGACATATAAAATTAACCATCACAGTCTACCTCATTAAGCTCTGAAGGGTGTGGGTGGGCTGCTTCTATATTGAGAGATGAGCAGGATGATGGCCTGGGAGAACCATGTGGTTCTAGGTCATCTTTATATCTGGATTGGCTATAAAAATGGGCCAGTCAAGGTAACTCTAAAACCTTCAATATTCTGTGCTAGAACTTCCTCAAAAGCTGATTTTATCCCACTATCTGCCTAATCCACACCATTAAGCCACCAAAATTCAGGCACAGATTGTCCACATCCTTAGTTCCACCCCAGCTCCAGTGTGAAGTTATGAAACAGTTGAATGCACGATTAAAACTAAGAGGAAAGGCTGTTAGATGCAGCATTTGAATCATTTTGTCTTCTTAAGGGACAAGGTTATTACCTGGTACAAGTCAGGTAAAGGTCTACAGCCTGGTGACCACACTTACCAATACTGTATCCTTGAAATCTGCTGAGAGAGTAGATCTTCAGCAGTCTCACCGTACACACACATACACACACACACACACACACACACACACACACAAAAGGTAACTATGTGAAATGGTAGATGTGTTAATTACCTTGATTGCAATAGTCATTTCACAATGTATATGTGTATCAAATCATCACATTGTACACTTTAAATGCATGTAATTTTATTTGTCAATCTTACTTCAATATACATGGAGGGAAAAAAGAAAAGGAAAGCCTTCTATGGGCATTCTAGATGCAAAGTACACATGGTCCAGAGTAGAAACTTCACTGAGAGCAGATGAGAGGTTGCCTGGGGTCATGTGGGCAGAGTGAGGACTGGATTTCAAAGGGGGAAAGGAAAATTTTGGAGTTATCTGATTGAGATGATGGTTCCACAGACTTATGCTAACTCATCAAACTGTATATTTAAATATGTACAGTTGACACTACATCAATTATACCTCAATAAATCTAAAAGGTTTCAGAGGGGAAAAAACCAGACTCTCAAATCTTGCAGACCTCTCTCCAAACAAGATGGATCATCTGCACTTGAGATATTTTCCAGGAACCCAGTCTTGACTTACTATCTAAAGCCTGGTTGAAATGAGTGGTATCTGAGAAAGCCATCCCAAGGGAACACTAACCATCCATTTGTTCATGTTCTGATCAACAAAAGTACACCATTTGGACCACATAAGCCTGGTGCCTCACCCAGATGTCCTCACTAAACCACAGTTTCTCAGGATGTTCTCAATTATTTTTAAATCAAGATTTGTTATAAGAAGTGGCAACGTGAAATGCATATGAATATTCTTTTTTCCATAAAAGAACAAAACAAGAAAGGAAGGAAAAAAGGTAGTAAGAAAGAAGGAAATTTATGGTAGATAAAATAATGGTCCCTCAAAGACGACCACATTCTAATCTCTGGACCCTGTGAATATGTTACCTTACATGGCAAAGGGGAATTAAATTTGCAGGTGGCGTTAAGATTGTTAATCAGCTGACCTTAAAGCAGGGAGATTATTTGGATTATCCAATAACCCAATTACCACTGGGTAGGCCCCATGTAATCCCAAGAGCCCTTAAAAGTGGAAAAAGAAGGCCAACTAGAAGAGACAGTGACTACGAAGAAAGACACAGAATGAGGCAATGCTGCTGGCTTTGAAGACAGAGGAAGTGGCCGTGAGCCAGGGCCTGAGGACACCTCTAAAAGCATGGGCTCTCCCCTAGAGCTGTCAGAAGGAACACTCCTTTGCCAACTCCTTGATTTTAGCCCAGGAAGACCCATTTCGGACTTCTGACCCCCAGAACTATGAGATAATAAACTTGTGTTGTTTTCGGTCATTAAGTCCGTGGTAATACATTACAACAGCAATAGAGAACCACCACAAAAGCCTTCAGGTGAGGTAAAACAGCCCTGGCTCCATTTATTATTTACTTATATTATTTACTTATATTATTAAAACGTTCCCTGGGCAGAGCGCTGCGCTGGGTGCACTGCTGGGAACAGGGTAGTCAACGTGTGGAAATGAAACTTGTGCCTGGTGCTATGAATGCAGGTAGCAGATGCTGGAGAAAGAGCAGGGAGAGCTACCGCCCAGGATGGGACAAAGGAGAGAGGATGTTCAGTCCTCTTTGGCCAAGAATACTGCAGGTCCGTCCACCTCTTCCAACCACAGACTGCCAGATTTTGTGGCCCAGTCTTCAGTGAGGGTTTCTCCATCACTTCTCTCCTACTTCAGAGAAATGGAGGATACGTCTATTTCCACCTGCATTTTAGGTTAGGTTTCAGTCCCTTCCCTCCAGTTGTAAGTGTGCTGAGAGCATTAGCGAACCTCAGCCAAAGCTAGAAACTACAAGCGGCCACAAGAGTGTGCACGTGAGGTGACTGCAATTTTTTTTTCCTGCCAAACCAGAATTAGCCGGTATAGGAATGAACCAGCGTGGAGATTTGAAATTGCACGGATTGGAAGGAAGCTCAGGGTAGGTTCGGGCACCTCCAGACGCACCCTTTTTAAAGCCACACGGACTGAGGCCTCAAGCTCGAAGCTCCGCAGGACGGAGCTGGCCTGGCAGCGAGCGGCGGAGGCGCCGGCAGCCCGCACAGCGCACAGAGCCCGGCGGAGCGCCGCGCCGCAGGCAGCCGCATCTCCAGGATGATAGGCGACATTGCAGCGAATCTCTCCGCCCAGCCGCTCCGGGGGCTCCGAGGGAAACAGCAAGTTCGAAGATAGGGCCCGGGAGCCGAGTGAGGCCGCCGCCCCGCGGGCTGCGGGCGGTGAGTATCCCGAGGCGGCGCGGCAGCGCGGGCCCGGGGATGGAACGGCGCGGGGGCATCTCTGACCGCGGGCGGCCGCTGCACCCCAGACGCTCGGGAAGCGGCGGCGCGGGCCCGGGGCAGGGTCGGGGAAGGCGGCCCGCGCGGTCGAAGGCAAGGCGGCCGCGAGGCGCGGTGGTCGCGCCCAGGCCACTAGCCGAGGGGCTGCCGAGTAGCGGACGAGGCCACCTCGGGGCGGGCGCGGTAACGGCGGGCGGGGGCGGAGCGTGGGGACGCGCGCCTCGCTCCCACGCCGGCCAGGGCCCCGCGCGCGTCATCAAGGGCGCACGGCGCCCCTCGGAACCCCCGCCCGGCCCTGGAGGCGCGCTCTGTCCGGCGCCCAGCTTTGCTCCCCGCCTCCTCTCCCAGCTGCGGCTAGGGACTCGAACTAGCGGTGATGGCGCGGAGAGTGGGACACCAGGACAGGGGCCGGGCGGCCAGCGGACTTTTGAGGGTGCGGGATGCCTCCCTGCGCAGGCTGCCGGACTGCGATCGGCCTCGCTTCCCCGCGGAGCTGGCGGGTTCCGAGCACGCCAGGATGCCGGGATGCTCGGGATTGGGGGGGGGGTCTGGGGGTGTCAGGGAAGGGGGAGCACGGAATGCCCGGAAGGGGTCCGGGGGCGGCTGGCGTGACGCTCGGAGGAGGGGCGCCGAGGCCAGATCGCGCGGGGGCCAGAGCAGGGCGTGCAGATGCTGGTTCCCCATAGCGGTTCTGATCAAGGCTCCTCAGGGAGGAGAGGAGGGACTAAAATGGGGCGAGGGAACTGGGGGCGGCCATTTCGGGGCCTGACGCCGCCAAGGCCGTTGACGGTATTTAGGAGCTCAACTGTGCTTACCAACTAAGTCGTTTTCTTTCCGCGGAAAAGTTGATCCAGGCTCATTAGCAAGAATGAGTGAGGGTTATTACTGGGTATTAGAAAGATTCCTTTTCCCCTTTCCTGGCGTGTGCGTGTGTGTGTGTGTGTTAGCTGGAGGAGGTGGATAAAATACGCTTTGGAATCCCTCAGGCTCAAGTTGAAATTTGGACTCCACCACCTGCTAGTCAGACCTAAGTTGCATTGCCCCCATTCTACAGATTGCCTCAGTTTCCTCATGTGTGAAATGGAACATTAATATTCACTGGACAGAATTGTTGTGGAGAAGGCACCAAGCACAGTCCCTGGCCCATAGAAGGCATTTTAATGTCTAGTGCCCCCAATACAGCGTGGACCCAGCCGGGGTTCTCCTGCGCTGTGGGCTCTGCACCAGCTCAGCTCCCCAAGTCCTTGCTCCAGCCTCTTCAGCCTGTTGGCCTTAAGTACGCCCTCTAAAGGCCCGAGATTTGCAGTGCACACCAGGTCTAGAAGACAAATACCGATAGAGCCAAATACTGGGTGGACCCGCCATGCACTCGCATCTAATGAAGAATCTCCCACCAACATACTCTGCCCACCTTTGGGAAAGATTGTAATATTACCCTTAATTTGGCTCTTTCCCCTGTACTTCTCATTTATAATGAGCTCACCACATAATCACAATAGCCAAATTCAAAATCAGTGACTTGCTGATAAAACGTACTCTCCTAACAAGAGTTGTGGAAAATTTAATTTAGTTTTAACGTCTGAAACACACCAGCATGCTCTAAATTATTTTCATTTCTGCCTGTTGCCAGGTAAATATATAGCTGACCTCCACGTCTTTGCCTGCATGTGGTACTTCATTTCCCGTGTTTACAGTTTCTCTTTCACGGTTGATGCACTCACTTTTGGGAGGAACGGAGGTTGACAGTTGGTCCTATAATCTTCCCGTGTCCTTCCTTCAGCTTGTTCAGCGCAGGGCCCTAATGCTACGTGCAGAGCTTCCCTTCTGGGTGAGCCTAGAGTGGGTGACATTTTACACATGGATCCTTAGGGGAAACCCCACACTCACTGCTCCATTTACCCCAGTGTCCCACTCGTGTGTTGTTATGTTACACATGTGCCAGGCTGTGGAAAAGATGGGGGAGCTTGAAGACCGTATGGTGGAGAAAACTTGGAGCCTGGGATGGAATGATCCAGAACCCCTGTCCTGGTTCTGCCTCTCCAGGTGCAGAGTAGGATCATAATGCTCAGATGATTATGTTGTATCTTATAATTATATAAATACTAACGTGTTAAAGCAGATAAACAACAAGGTCCTACTGTATAGCACAAGGAACAATATTCAATGTCTTGTAATAGCTTATAATGAAAAAATACGAAAAGGAATATATGTGTGTGTGTGTGTAACTGAATCACTATGCTGTACACCAGAAACTAACACAACATTGTAAACTAACTATACTTCAATTAAAAACTAAATAAAACAAAATACTAAAGTACACTTGGTGAGAGGATAGACCCTTATTTTTCTGTCACCTTTTGTTTGTCTTCATTGACCTGGCTGGACAGTCAGGTAACTGTGATAAGTCAGAATAGGAATTACTTTCAGAGAGATCTGGCTGTGAAGTGCAGACAGTTCCTTTGCCTAGTAGGCCTCCAGGTACCTTCTCAGGATCTGATGGAACTCCGTTCTACCCACCAGCTAATACTATTTTCTCCATGCACAGTTGTGCCTCTTGAATAAAACTTCTCCCTTAAATGCTACTCAGCGTCATTTATTCATGAACAAATAAACTGAAAATGTCAAGAGCAGTTCAATGGCAACTGTATCTCAACCCATAAAATAAATAATTCAGTAAGAATGTAAAGTTCTTAACATTGCTTAGAAAAAACACTGTTTCAACTCATGGGTTGAAAAAAACCTGACTTTTGTATTATTCTTGTTTCAAAGTCTTTCTTAGATGTAGATGGGCTTTAGGAAAATGTCAAGTAGTGTTGTTTTATCTCATTAAACACATATCTCATTAAGCACGGATTGTAAGACCATGTTATTATTCATCTAGGCCAGGCCCATCCCTTATCAAGCTGCCTGGTTCTCCCCTTTCTGACTTCTTGGGACTCTGGGTACCACTACCAGGGACAGAGGGAAGACCACCATCAAACATGCCTTCCGAACTCTTCCTAACTTCGTCCTCCTAGCCCTTTTGACAGGGTAGCTCTTTTCTGGGCTGTGAGCTTTGGAGAGCAAGGGTTACCCCATCCCCTTCTATCCCCAGGCACACTGTCTTCTCACGGTGGGAGAGGGGGGTGGAGGGAAACACATACCAAAGCCTACAGCCCAACACGGACTACGCTTCCCAAGGAAAGTGGTTCTGAGTCGCCACTAATCTACTAGAGGCAAGAAACTGATCCAAATGATGTTTAAAAGATAGAGAAAAGGACCTTTACATTCCTATAATATAGTTAATGTATGTTTATTTAGATTTTTTTTTACCAAAAAGATCAATAAAAAGAAGGGGAAATTACTTGGAAGACCATCATCCAAAGAGTAATAATCTCCATCAACATTTTTGTTTCACTCCAGTCTTTTTTCCTACAGATACATGTTTTTAACAACAGCAACAAAAAAGGGATTATTTCATGTGTCCCGTTTTCTGACCCCTCCCAAAGTATAATCACACCTTAGTGTGCCCTTCTTTCTATGTCTTCAAAGCGTCTGAACAGTTCTATTGTTGATGGTGGCCGTGCATTGCATGGCTATACCATGACTGATTTAACACCTCCTCTATTGTTGGATATTAGAGATGTTTGCAGGGTTTTCTTGTTGCTGCTGTTGTTGTTACTATTTAAGGTTTCACTATTATAATTTAGCTGAATTGTGAAGAATGAGCAGAAGAGGACCAGGAGGTCAGAAGGAGGGAAGTATGTTCCTGAAAGAGGGAAGAAGGGAAGGTCGGAGAGACTGTGCCAAGGTCAGGGAGCTGCAGGTGCTTCAGCCAGGCTGGAGAGCAGAGCGCAAGAGTGAGGAACGGGAGGAGGGACCCAGCAGAGCGGCTGATAAAGCAAGAGGAGAACCTGGCAGTGGGGGAGTTTGGACTTGATCCGAAAGATAATTTGACAGGATGGGGAAGTTACCTGGTAAGGCAGCATTCAATCACTCCCAGCAGCCTGGGTAACGGAGAGGTGGAGGGAAGGACCCAGCAGAGAGCAGCAATGTGGGCAGGGGGTGTAGTGGTTGAGAACTGGATGGCTGTTGAAGAGATACAATAATTTTAAAAGATAAAAAATAATAATTATGAGAGAAAGGAAAAGTCAAGATGAGCCCCAGGACAGATCCATTAAATTGCTGTTCCACTGGCATCCTTGGTTCCTCAGTGTCCGTTTCTTCCCAACAAACTCAGTCCAGGAATTAGCGAACTTTTCCTATAAAGGGGCAGAGAGTATTTTAAGTTTTGCAGGTCACGTAGCCCTTGAAAAGGTGAAAAACAATTCTTAAGTCAGAGATATACAGAAAGAGGGTATACAGATTGCCACAAGACGCTTCAAAAGAGGCTGGGCACTGTCCATTTGGCCAAGTGTAACTGCTTCTCTGTCCTGCTCGTCCACATCACAACCCAGCAGAGAAGAGCCCTAGGACAGAGGGATGCCTAGAGTACCTGGGACCTTTTTTCACACCACCTTCCTCCACTGCAACAAAATGATCTTCAGTAATAATCACATGTAATGATCAGGAATAATCATTATTTTCTTATTTGTTCTTCTATTGTGAAATAATTACTTGGGGGAAACAAAAAGAATCGACTTCCATTTTAAAGACGTTAGTCAAATTGAGTAAAGCATTTCATGTACTGACTGCAAATTTCACTTTCCATATCAAAGATTTTCATCGTGCAGTCTTGCTCTCTGTTTTGCTTTTTTTAAATTTTAAACAAAAAGAAAGTCTCCAGATGGGCACATAGAATGACACAAGTGAAGGAGCTGGCGTTCCTGTCTTTGTCCCCACCATAACTGAGCTGTCACAGTCCATCACGGATGTCCTGCTACAGGCAGGCACGGTGGGACATTGCAGGCACCACAGACCCAAATTCAGCCAAGGGGAAGCGCCAGCAATTCTGAACTCTTAGGAACTTGTTCTCAAAACACGTGTGTACAGCTGGGGTCCCACGTGAGCCAGGGTCCACTGTATAACCATCAGTTCTCCAAGATAACGTCCCTGTAGAACACAGTGTTTACAAAAGCATGGCAACCAAAGCATGCTGATTTCAAGCTTACAGAGCCTGGAAACAGCATTATTTGGAACTTTGACCAGTGAAGAATTCTTTTCAGAGAAGAGTATTTTATCAATGACATTGTCTAGGATCGCTGGCACGTATGTGGTCACAGAAAAACAGACCAGCTTTTTGTCAGCGTTTCTCATTGCAGACTTCTGGGGCAGAGTGCTCGGTCTGCTCTGTCCACGGTGCTCCATTGCCTGTGGCTATGCAGCGGTGCCCTGCAGGGCTCAGCTTGCCTTCAGGGCCACCCAACAATCATTTCCACTTGTCTTCAACAACAGTTTCTTTCATTAGCCTGAACATTGAGACCCCGAAATAACTATCATCCCCCTCATTCTCAGCCAATGGTCTAGCTTCCGTACTTGACCAAGAAATTAGACCAACAGGTATAACTTTCCATCCCACTGCTTCCCATCTTATCCCCATCCACCTCCCTGCTTCCTCCAGTCTCAGAGATTGGGTCCCTCTTCCTGATCAAGACTAACCCTGTCCCATCACCTCTGGGATTAGTCATTCTCTCTCTCTATTTCTCTCTCTCCCTCTCTTTTGCTCCTTACCTTCAGTTCTTATGCACACACTTCATTCTCATCCTGAAAAGTAAAACAAACCCAGAGACCTCCCCTGACCTGGCATCACCCGCCCCCCATCTCCATCCAGCCACCCTCCTCTTGTTGGGACATCCTGAGAGATGGACCTTGCAAAGCGCAGGTAACATCTTGTCTCTTCCTAGAGCAGATTGAGCCACCGACTGTTCATTATGTACAAGACGAACTCTAAGGTCTTTATCCGGCACATCAAGCTTTACAAGATCTTGCCCCTGGCTTCCTGGCAACCTGCACATCACTGTAGTATCCAAATTTCTTTAATCTGATTTCCTATTTTCTAAGGAACTTTCTAGCTTCCCAGGTAAATGCTGGGAATGGGGGTGGGTGGAGGAGGTAAAAGTATGTCTTGTATATCAGACATAATTATCACCATTATTAGAAAACTATCTCCCATTCTAAGATGATAAATTGCCCTTCTCCTTTACCAAACCCTCCGGAGTTGGGGTTGTGTGAGTCAGTCCCCATGCTGGCTGCGCTGAACAAACTGAACACTGGGACTCACGAAACTGAGAACCATATCCGCTGCCAGGAGCCCCACCAAGGCCAAGCTGTACCCTGCCTAAGGCCAGGCGTCTTCCTCCTCTGACATCGTTGTTGTCACTTATCAGTATCCATCTCAATAAGGGACAGAAGGCATGGGCTTCGGTATCAGGAATAGCTGGGTTCAATGCCCGAGTTCCTGTCGAGCCATCTACCTGCTGGCCATGAAAACTTTGGAAGGGCACTTCACTTCTCTGAGTCTATTTCATTTCTTTAAAATAGGGATGGTAATACTTACATTAGGATGACTGTAAAGATGAAACAGGTTTCATAAAAGCACTTGGTCCTGTGAGAAAGTGAGGAGTGTTCCCAAATCTGTGCAATGACAAAGATTAATAGAAAGGTCTGATGTGATGACTGTGGCCACTTTGGCTGTGATGAGGAGGTCGAGCTGTCCAAAGGAGATGGGGGTATTTTTTGTCTTGATGTTCAATGAAGTTGTTTGTCATATGTATTTCAGAAACTCTTGGAAAATGTATACAAGTCATGAAGACATTGGGTATGATTTTGAAGATGACCCCAAGGATAAGAAGACACTTAAACCCCACCCAAACATTGATGGTGGATGGGCTTGGATGATGGTCCTTTCCTCTTTCTTTGTGCACATCCTCATCATGGGCTCCCAGATGGCCCTGGGAGTCCTCAACGTGGAGTGGCTTGAAGAGTTCCATCAGAGCCGTGGCCTGACGGCGTGGGTCAGCTCCCTCAGCATGGGCGTCACCTTGATCGTGGGTACGTTCTGGTGTGACCTGTCATGAAACTCAGTCATTATACAATGGCAGTTCCTCACCGGAAGGAAAGGTTTATATTGTTGAAACATTAGATGTTTGACTTTAGTGGATGTTACTATTGTTTTTATTGTGGTAAAATATATACAACAGAAAGCTTATCATTTTAACCATTTTTAGGTATAGGATTCAGTGCCATTGAGTACCTTCATCAACACTATTCATCTCCAGAACTTTCTGCATTTTCCTGAACTGAAACTCTGCCCCCATTAAGCAATAACTCCCCATTGCCACCTCTCTCCAATCCCCTGTCCCTGGCCACTGCCACTCTTATTTTCTGTCCCTAGAATTTGATTACTCTGAGGACCTCATACAAGTGGAATCATACCATATTTGTCCTTTTGTGGGATATAGCTATTTGAAGATTGTAAATATTTGGAGTTTTTTAAAAACTGATGATTAAAATACTCTCTTTTGCCCCTAAGTCTGTTTTCTTAACTGTTATAATGTATTATCTATCATTATAAATCTGTTTAACACTTGAGAATCTTTTTCAAAGATAAAACTTTCAGAGACAACACAGTAAAAGTAAATAGCAATCTTATTTCAGAGCTCTAATGTTTGAAATTTGAAATACTGATTCTATGTTATTGAAAAATCTATGAAACTGTTTCTAAGGATGGTTATTGATCTAGCTAACAGGAGGAAATGATAACATATTCTTGTATTTTGTAGTTTAACCTAACCACACAGCAATCTATGAAAGCAATTCTTATCCAGTTGGAGATACTAAGCCAGAAAGTTATTATAAATATGACATGTTATTATGGCTAATGTGCTTCAGTTTTGGAACTAAACAACTTTTACTGTCAACTAACATTTAATAAGCATCTATTATACACCATGTGCATACCATTACATCATCTTGTTTGATTTTATTTCATTCTCTTAACAATTTTATGAGGTCATTACCACTATACCCTAAAGCTGCTCAGTTGCATCACTTGAAAGTAAAAGCTATACTTTTACATCTAATTTTTTAAAGTATTCGTAATATATTTTATGCTAGAAACATAAATGACTTCAAGTCTTTTCCTGTTTTTGTGAGAGTATGTGTATGGCAGGCGTATGTGTGTTTGGCGAGTGTCTGTGCATTGTCAGGGATTTCCACATTAGTAACTAATTGCTTGAATTCAACTCAGAGATTTGTTGATCTTGGCCTTTCTTTAGCCAGTGTTACTTTGTTACTAATACAAGCAACATTAATAACAGTGGCAGCGCTAATGACAAAAAACAAGGACAGAGTGTTGCTTCTCAAAATGTGTGCAGGGGGTATGTGTTTATCAAAGGGAATTATTACTGATTAAGTCTTTCTTAATTTTCTTATTTTATTTCTACTTTTTGGAGGGGGGAGCTAATTAGGTTTATTTATTTAATTATTATTATTTGTTTTAATGGACGTACTGGGGATCGAACCTGGGACCTCGTGCATGCTAAGCGTCCGCTCTACCACTTGAGCTATACCCTCCCCTTTACTCACCTAGTTTAACGGTTAAATAAGGGCAGCATTATGTGGGCGAGGGAATCGTTGTGAAATCATTTTTGCCTATAACCTTAATGAACTGATTTCGTCAACCCCGCCTTGGCTTTGTTCAAACTAGGACTGTCTTATCCTATGAAACGTATGGGGAGGTTAACCTCAGTGTAGGGAACTTGCTCGTCTTATGTTGGAAATAAGTCAGGAAAGGAAAACTGTGCTTCTCAAATACTTAAAATCCAGTTTTCTTATCTTTTAAAAGTAAATGTTTATCGGGTAGAACAAAATACTTTAAGATTCAATCCAGGAAGGGTGTGCATGCAACAAAAAAAAAGAAGATTCAGCCAAAGGCCAGGATATGAAATGTCCCAGTATTTTCCAAACCATCCAGTTAGGTCGTCTTTGTTATTGTTTTGTGTTTGACAAGTTCTACAGGAATAAGCAATGGAAACCAGTCCTGAGACTATTGGATGTGGTTCTGAAGATGATCCCCCAAACCAGAACACCTAACTCATTGTGGTGAAGCGTGATTGTCATCTTTAACTGGGAGGTGACTGTGTACTCAGAATTCTGTTGGGGAGTCTTTGAATTCCAGACAGTGGAATCTCAGGTTGTAGACTAAGCTTTCTACAGGAAAGATGCCAACCAGATAAATGTCTTTTGCCTTGCGGCTCAGAAATTATAACACCACAAATCTCCTAGCTATATAAATGAAAGTTATTTTATTCTATCAGTCATGACCCTAAATTGCTATTCAGTATCTTAAGCTGAATAGCAGGGTACAGGGTGGCGGCAGATATGTTGGGTACTTTTCCAAGCCAAAAGCCAGCAAGAACAGCTCTCCTTTATTGAGCACTTAATACATGCCAAGCACATGTTATGTACATGATTTCACTTGATCCTACAGCAGCCTTGGAGGCCAGACCATCATTTCTGCCTCGGAGAGGAGGACATGCAGCGCTTGGAGACATTAAGTAACTTACTGGAGTTAACCAGTAAGTGTGGGACAGGCTTCAAACCTGGTCCACTGGACCCCGGAATGGTGTCCACCATCATACTGTCTGCCACTCCATCAAATGAGAACTGAAAATATGTGTGAAGGGAATAAATATAAATTGTTTCCATTTTCTGATTATAAACATATTGAGTTACTTATTTTAAGTAAAAAAAACGTGAACTAGGCTACAGGGTCGAAAGCCATCTCCCTTGAACAGTGACTCACACGTGGGAAATTCAGTAATTTCATTCCTGTTTCACTCATTGCTAGCGTGGATTTTGCCAGTTTCCTGCAGAAGGTCTCAATTTTTAATGAAATGTCATCACCTCAGTCAGATCTGTAGCAGCCTTTGTAATAGCTCTTCAAATAATCATTGGTGGAAGCCGCATTGTTAGGGGAAGCTTAAGGCTGCAGAAGGCCACTTACTTGCTAAGTAGATTCAGAGCAGTGATTGACAATCCTGGCTACACATCAGATCCACCTGGGAGCTTTTAAAAACCCTGCCAACCTGGGCTGCACCTGGACCATTAAGTCAGAATCTCTTGGGACGGGACTCTAGCATCAGGATTTTTTTTTTAAGCTCCTTCGTGACTCCAAGGTTCATCCAAGGCAGAAGACCATTGATTTACTGCAGTGTAGGGTTACACCCCGAGACCAGGAGCTCAATAAACTACCTACTTTCATCAGTGATAGCATTCCAAGGCTCATCTCAGGTTGTTTCTCTCCTCACCTGAGCTTTTTACAACCTATGAGATGCTGGGATGGGCAAGAAATTATGACTTCATCAGCATGTTCTGCAGCAATGCAACACGTACCATGTGGGAAATGGGCCAAGATTCAGATTCCTTCCGAAGAGGAGAAAGTCTGAGAAGCTGTATAGTCTCATTCTGAAACGCTGAATCCCTCTCCAGAGGTGGGCATTCCAGCGAAAGGACTGCACCTCAACCTTATTTTCCCCTCCTCTTAGACTGTGTGTGAAGTTCTTCTCATTGTGTTGGATGGCAGATCCATCATAGAGATGCCAGCTGACCAGCAGTAAACAATGGTTAGAAAAAGAAACTGAGAAGCTGAAAGTTGGGATCTGACTTCCTCTTATTTGACAAATCTATATTTTGTAACCATAGAGGAGTCAGCGTTTCTTGGACTGACTTTGCTCATCTGCAAATCATAAATGACTGTAGCCCCAGCACACATGGTGCCAGAGTTGACCACCTAGAAAGCCAGACACTGTTATCAAATGCTCTTTTCAGTAAAGCAATTAATACTTTCTTTTTTATATATATAACATTCCTCCAGATATGAATGTCTACACTTACTTGGGGCTTTCTCCCCTTCCTCCCCCAAGTGCGCTCTTAGTGCAATGTTTCATGAACACGCAGCATCACAGGAAACGTGCTTTGGGGCCCTTTCCCTAATGGGGGAGACACGATCATGCTCCTGAGCTGTTACCCACTGACCCTTCATCTCTTAAAGGCCTTTTAACAGCAAACCAGTGAATCATGTGTCTTTCTCTTGTTTGTCCACTCATCCGAGATTTAAAGTGGTGAAATGACCATAGGTTAGAAAAATAAAATATGTATAAAGAAATAAAAGATACCTCTTCAACATATGGTTTCTGAATTTCTTTATTTTATTTTATTTTATTTTTTTAATGGAAGTCCTGGGGATTGAACCCAGGACCTTGTTCATGCTAAGCATGCGCTCTGCCACTGGGCTATACTCACACCCCTGGTTTCTGAATTTCAGGTGCCCCCAATAATTTCCTCAGATGTTTATGCCAATGTACTTAGTTTACATATTGTTTATATCATACTTATTATATACATAACATGATATATTTATATAAAATATATTTACTGTATTAAGCCTATTGTAAGAGGTTTATATACAGAATTATTTTCTGTAATGTAAATACTTCCTTATTAATTAAATTAATAAGTCTTTACCTTCATAATTTTGGGGATTAGACCCTCTCAAAATCATTAGACAAAAAAAAAATTCATTAGCAGGCTGTGTATCCAAATCTGCATGTGAATATAGTTAGAACTGTAAAGGAAAATTTTATTTTAGTTTGGACTAAAAGAGGAAGTTCCCTAGAGTTCAGCAAGCTTTTAACCTGAAATAGTCCCACCTGAATGGAGGGTTTCATAACTCTATAAAGTAATAATGATCAAAAATAAGATGATGTTTAAGTGCACCATCTTACTGAATGTTTAGTATTCATTCATACTGTATGACTAAAATAGGGATTGCAATTTGGACAAGGAATCACTGATCCCAAATCAAGCATTAAGCTTCAGTGACATCAGAAGTTGCCACAAAATTAGGAAGAAAGCAAAGGGGTTGACAAAAACTTCAGTGTCATAGTAATGTAAGAATTAGAATGTGTATCATATCATACTGTCCTGCTCTGAGTATTGGCACACATTACACAACCAAGGATATCCCTGAATCTCCATGCAGCAAAATAAACGCATCACCTGATGTGTCCGGCCAAGGACGGAGAATCGGCAGGGGCTGAAGTATGTGTGAAGTGATGAGAAGTTCTTTCCAGCTTGGTTTGCATCTGAGTGTCCTCGTGAAAACAGGCTATAGGTTCCTTGCTTGAAGCCTGGAAGTCCTCAGAACCCCCTTTCTGTACTCCCTTAAGGTCTGGAGTCAGAAAACCGGGATGTGTACAGAGGCCAAACAAGTCATGTAAAGAGGGCAGGAGGCCAAATAAAAGACTAAAGAGAAGGATGGAGACTGTGGCAAACCAGAGAGGGTGTGACACAGCTAAATGTGGTCAGCTACTACACAGCTCCAGCTGATTCGGGCTGTGTGGGAAGGTATTCTGTGTTCCCACTGGATTTTGTGTGTGTGTGTGAATTCTCTTAATTTTTAAAAAATATTGGCAACTGATTCAAAACGTTTTTAAACTTTGCTCTGGATAAACAAAATGCATCCACAGGCTGGATAGAGCCTCTAAACCAGTAGGTTAGGACCTCTGTTGTAGATAAGAGAATGAATCAATTTCTCTATTTATTTCAGATCTGCCTTCCTTGAAAACCCAGAGTCCTGTGTCCTTTGGTGAAATTATTGAAATCTGTCTTTGCGTGCTGGAAGTTTTCTGCACATAAAGCAATGGGGTTTTTCGGTCTGTTTTCTTTAACAGCTTCTGTCTTCACATAAGGAGTCCCTAAGAAAGCATGAAGATAAAATGCCGTTAGTCAGTTCCTTTCTTAATGTTCCGTGACAGGACCTTTCATCGGCTTGTTCATCAACACGTGCGGGTGCCGCCGGACGGCGATCATCGGAGGGCTGCTGAACTCGCTGGGCTGGGTGCTGAGCGCCTACGCCGCTAACGTGCACTACCTCTTTATTACCTTCGGAGTCGCAGCCGGTAAGCACTGTGGGTTTTTTTAACTTGATTTTAAATGCTTCTATGGGGCATGTCGGCAAGGAATTTAATTGTGAAAAACAGAGACCCATTAAAATAGTTTGCCCTTTGTCTCCTCCATCCCACCCCACCCTGATCCTATCCTCCAGGAAATACTTTTTAATATGAGGTAAAAATATGCCTTAAGCATGAGGAAACAACTAACAGCTGTACTTGGTCTCCCGTGATAGAATGTAATTAACTTTTCCATACCTGGTTCTAAGTGCTCGTCCTTTCTCTTATACCAGTACAGATGTATTAATAACATCCTCTCATTTAATAACTGCAGAATCCAGCGTGAATCAGAGACAAATCATTTTCTCCTTCAGCCCTATTCAAATTAATGAAATAGCAGCAAAACCCACATAGATGTAGAGACCCTAAGAAGCAAAACGAAATCTAAAGCACACAGTGTCAGTCCCCAGGGGATATGTAAAAATTGGCTGCCAGGCAGCACGGTTTGCATATCCGTTCTGCAAAATATATTCCCAGCTGTAATTTCCTTTATCAACAGGTAGCAGAATGCATGCAGGTAAGTAGTTTCTTAGGTGTACAGTTGTATTTCGGTGAACCGGATCTAGCCTGACTTTTTTGAGTACAGGGCTACAATCCTAAAAAATAACACATTGATGACAGTGTTTGCATAAGAGTTCAGAGGTAGAGTTTGGAATTCTTGCTTTTTTTCCCCACTTATTATCTGTGTAACTTTGGGGCAATTACTTAAGTTACTTACGCCTCATTTTCCTTATCTGTGAAATGGGCTAATTAAGAGGGCTTGGTTTACAGTGTTGTTGAAATATTCTATGATATCATCTGTAAGAAGCACTTGGGACAGTGCTTGGCCATCATAAAGTGCTGGGCAAATGTTAGCTAATATACAATTGTTTTATATATAGTATTTTATTATATCATAAGCATAAGTATATGCTTTATGGTAAGAAGAGAAGGTGAACACAAAAATCGACTGTCCATGTAAGTTGACAGGTTGGTTCTGTCTTGGACATCTGTCCACATGTTCACCGAAAGCCCTTCTGTCTCCTGTGAAGCCTGGTTTGAAAACCATTGATCTGGAGGACTTGATAACAGTTCTTAAAGAACAACCTAAGATATTTCCCCTGAGTGTTTTAGAAACTTTGCCCCATAACAGTCTGATGAATAGCGCTGGCATGAGGGTTTTTACATTATAGGTGAGGAAATAAACTCCTCCCGCTGAGACTCAGGAGCTACACTGGGGTCTCTGGGCAGACAGGTGGGAGCCCCTAAGAACTTGATCTGTGGTGTGTGGTTGTCTGGACTATACTTGATCCTAAACGCCAGGATTTGAAATCTATTCCCATCAGTTAGAGATGTCTATGGGTAAACTCTGTCTTTAAACAGAATTTTATTCCTTGCAGTTAATTACTTGCTTGTTGATCCTCAAATGATATCTCTATATTCATTCATTTATTCATTCACTTATTTATTCAACAAATATTTATGGATACAAGGAAGTAGGGGAAAAACTCAGGAGGCCAGTGAAAGTGTTTCTTGAGACACTTTATGGCTCCCACTTTTTATACAGGAAACACTCAAAGAAAGTCTCTGAAAAATAAATGTATCCCCCTCTTCCACAAATACACATATATAAGTATGTTTAAGTGGAAAACCAAGCTAAGTCAGTTAGTTTGTATGCTGCTGGACTGTCATTAGTGAGGCAAGTTGAAGCTGATTGACCCCTGTTTAATAGAAAAGAAAAAATTCAGATGGAAAGATCTACAAAAAGCAAGTGATCTAGATCTAGATATATATATAAATAACTGTATGATTTATGTTTGAAAGAAACTTTGTTGACATCTTTCTTCATCACAAAAGGCATTTGAAGCAGGTTTATTCATACTTGTTTTTCTTAACGTCTAGGCAATTAACATTGTGGGGAGTGTCCTCCTATTAAGCAGGAAATTAATGTCTGTCCGAGCGATCTTACTTAGCCAGGAGTCTGGACGCATCTCGTCAGTTTTGCCAGAGCTCCATTCTCTTAAACTTGGCTCCAGGAGACCCCTTTCCTCACATCCATGCTGACTGGGAGCACAGGATGTCTTCTCCCCCTCTGGCCTGTCTTCCTCCTCCACCTGGCCTGGAGGGAGGAGGCCTCGCCTCTAAACCTGAGTGTGCTGGAGAACTGATCCAGGGACCTGCCCCGGGCTGGACGTTAACAGGGCCTCGCCGGACTGCTGGACTTGAGCCTGAATATCCCCAAGGCCTGTCCTGTACACTCATAACATAACTGTGCTGGTTATGAATAACAAAGTCACATTAAGAAGGGGGTTGCCATTAAGGGCCTGGATAGTGCAACAGGGAAATGAATGCTTGTAGCATTGGACCCAGGTTTTTTTTCCCTCACACAAGGGAGCATTTATTATTTAAAGTAAGTTATAATTGATGGTACGCATGCTTTCGTCCCTCAATTCTGTCCCTATTAGTCATTTCATTCTGCTGCTGTTCAGAGATCGAGAACCACATTAAATTTAACATGTTGGTTACTTTCAGTGACAAATCAAATTTTAAAAATTAAACTTGCATGCCATCAGTAAAATCCAGAATGACAAATGTAATAGACAAATGATCCAGTTTCTTCCACAAGTAAACTGTGAGGGGAGAAAAAAGAGAAAGAGAAATTAAGATACTTAAAATATGTATCAACAAATATGCAGGCCTTACTTGGATCCTGATTTAAACATTTTTTTAAAAATATAGTCATTTATGAGACAATTGGAAATTTGAACCCCTTCTGGACATTTTATGATAAGGAATTATTCATTTTTTCAGATAATGATATGATTATGTAGTTTAAAGAATTCTTCTATTTAGGGATTTATACTAAAATATTTGCACATGAAATGATATATTTGGGATTTGTTTCAAAATAATATGAAGGAAGGTGTGTGTGTGTGTGTGTGTGTGTGTGTGTGTTGATGTAGGGGCAGGGTTTAAGACAAGAATTGCCAGGAGTTGATAATTGTTGAAGCTGGATAATAGGTACATGGGATCTCATTAAACCACCTGTTTTTTAAAAGCTTACTTTGAATCAGACCCAAATGGTTTCATTAGCCAATAGCCTGTTATAAGAGAGAAGACAGTAAATTAATTGACAGTGTGCAATTACACAGGTGTATTACATTTATATATATAAGGACAACACAATATAGCAGGTGGTACTTTACCCATGAGCTGGGCCTCTGTGCGTTTAACTGACTTGGTCAATGTCACACGGGCACTTATGGGGTGCAGGGCCAAGTTTCAAACCTGAGGCCAGCTGTGTTCTTTCCACTACACATCTCCCCAGTACAATAAAACTCTGTCACAATATTTAACATCAAAGAATTTCTTGGTTCTTTCACAAATAATTATTTTTTTCAAAATAGCCACTGATACACTTATTTTCAGCTGAGTTTTTGGTCCCTTAATCCTGGAGGTATAAATTTAATCTTGTGTGAAAAGATGACTATTGTTTCAAAATATGACCATTTCCCCTTCTTGACCAAATTCGATAGAACTTTCTTTTGTTCACAGCATCCCTTTGTGGTGTGCCAGGCACTGTCCTAGGCACCTGGGAGAGAGGCATCAGTAAACAGAACAGAAGAAGATCCCCGCCCTCATGGAGCTTGTATTGGTAGCAGCAGGGGAGAAGAGGGTCAGATCATACGTAATACACCCAGTAAAAAAGTAAATTATACGGTTAAGTGCTTACTACAGGGAAAAAAGAAAGGTAGACTAGGGTAAGACGGACTGGGAGTGGGAGTGGTGGACAGGGGAGGCTTGCATTTTAAAGTAGGATGGTCACACTAATGAACTCATCTACCAAACAGACTCGCAGACATAGTAAACAATCTTATGGTTACTGGGGGAAAAGGGATGGGAAGGGATAAATTTGGGAGTTTGAGATTTGCAAATGTTAACTGCTATACATATAAATAGATAAAAAAAACCAAATTTCTTCTGTATAATGCAGGAAACTATATTCACTATCTTGTAATAACCTTTTATGAAAATGAATATATGTATATATATGCATGACTGGAATATTATGCCGTACACCAGGAACTGACACATTGTAACTGGCTATACTTCAATTAAAAACAGAAGAGGATGGTCAGGTGGGCTTCACTGAGAAGATGCTCTGTGAACAGGAGACAGGGCCTGAGCCCTAGGTCTGTCTGAGGGGAGGAACATTCTAGCAAAGGGAACAACCAGCTTTTATAAAGAGATAAGCTCTTCAAAATTCATGTTAACCATAGAAATCTTCAGAATTCAATTAATTTTATCAAACAGTGTGCAGATAACTGAAAGTCAACCAATTTGTTAGGATGTAGGCCCAGTTTACAGACTATTGAATATTTTTCTTTCTCTTTGAATATTTAGAAATTAGGGATTTTTGGCTTTTGTGGACTTAAAACTCATAGAGGTTAGCTTAGAGTTTGGTTCAAAATTAAAGGTAGCCCTTTTTTTCATGCTCCTCTCTCTTGTAATGCAAATTATTGCTACGTTACTGCCCTCACTGAGGCCTGGCTGGTGGCTTGGGGACCTACCTGCTCTCACTTCTGCTGGCAGTTACTTAAGAAGGTAACTTAATTGTTCTTAAAACAAAAGTATCCCCCTGAGAATTAGGATTCTTAGCTGAGGGTCATTGGCTTCTGACAGTTGCTGTAAATATCACTGCTCTAAGGTAGATAAAGGAGGTGGGTTACTTCCAAGCACTTATTTTAGAAACTGAACCAAAATCCTTCTGCAGCTCCATGCTGGCAGCTCGAGGGAATGAGCAGTTTAGGGTGAGAGGCAGCATGGGCAGTGGAAGAGGACCAGACTCTGTAGTTGGGTCTGAATTCCAATCTCAAGTCTCCAGTTACCTGCTGCAGGGTCTTAAGAAAGTGTCTTACTCTCCATGAGGCTCAAGACCCCCTTTTATATAATGTGGGTGTATAACCACAGGTAGCTTTTGGGTTGCTGTGAAAACTAAACCAGATAAACCCGTAAAGCAACTGGCACGCCATCGCCACTAAATTAGTGGTCATTGTTATTATATTTGTATGTGTGACAGCTCTGCTCTCCTTCCAAAGTCAAGAAATTCCAAAACTATTAAATGATGCTGAACTGGAGAGGCCTCTCGGCTTTGCTGGGTACTATGAGTCAGTCTCTTTTATACAATGAAGCTGCTCTTCTAGTGTCGGGAGGTCTTAAGCATTAGAACTATATGGGCCCCATGATTGTCTTGTAAAAGTGGGGCTGTAGTTTCCCTCTGCCTGTACCTGCAAGTTGAGAAGCCAACTCTCAACCTGTTGACCAGCATTTCATTTCATTTTATTTTATTTCATTTCATTTCATTTCATATTTATTTTATTTTTAAATAAACCACTTTTTAGAGCAGTTTTAGGTTCACAAAATCGAGCAGAAAGCACAGAGTGTTCCCACTACCCCCCACCCCAACACACACAACCTCCCCACCAGCATTTTAATTTTGTCCACGTCAGTCACAGACTGTTCCTATTTTCTAAGAAAGATGCAATTAAAAATCGGAGATACAAATAAGTATTACGTGGTTTTGACATCTAGGAGCTACATATATTGATCGGTGGGTGCTTTTGAATTCCTTTCACTCTTCCAATTAATTTGGGAACACACTGGCCTGTTCCTGAGGTTTCTGCAAACTGCCTGGCGCCACTCTTCATCCCCTGGCACATAAAGGCTTTCCAGTGTGTTGAGTTCAGTTAGCATTGACAGAGCCCTCAGAGTCATTCATTCTTTCAATAAATCACTGAGCACACACTGCGTGCTCTGGGCGGTGCCTGGCATACGAGGGGCGGAAATACAGACACAGTCCTGCCCTTGCGGAGTCTATGGTCTGATGTGAGAATGCAGGCTTGTTTTATTATGGGCTTACCCTACACTGAAAAGCCTGCTGGGGGAAATGATGGGCTAGAAACGCCTTGTGGATGATCATCTTGATACTTACCTCCTGAGCTCCTTTTTGCACTCATTATTATTTCTTTGTTTAAAAGAAAAGTTACAGAACCCAAGTGTCCATCCAGATGGATGGATAAACAAAATGTTGGGTGTGTGTGTGTGTGTGTGTGTGTGTGTGTGTGTGTGTGTATGGACTGTTATTCAGCCTTGAAAAGGAAGGACATTCTTATTTGTGCTACAACATGGATGAACCTAGAGGATATTATGCTAAGTGAAACAAACGAGTTACAAAAAGACAAGTACTATTTAATTCCATTATTTGAGGTACTTAGATTTATAGACTCAAAAGGAAGAATGGTGGTTCTCAGGAGCTAGAAGAAATGGAGTGTTGTTTAATGGATATAAAGTTTCAGTTTTGCAAGATGAAAAGAGTTTGGAGATTGGTTGCACAACAATGTGAATGTACTTGACACTACTGAACCCTTAAAAAAGGGTTACAATGATACAAAAATAAACTAAAAAAAGGGTTACAGTGATAAATTATATGTTATATATATTTGATCACAATTTTAAAAATAATACTATATAGCACCATAAGAAATGTATCAGGGAGCTAATATTAAGTGTAAAAAGCAGAATAAAAAATTATTAATAGAGTTTTAATAAGAACGAGTCGAAATCTATGTAAGTGAAAATTAATATGAAAAATCCAAATGCTTAATGTGATTATATAAATATGGCAGGATCATGGGTATTTTTTCCATTGTTAAATGAAAAATACATATTAAAAATGACAGTTATCAAGACGAATGCAGTGAAATGCAGATGACCTTTGGATGCTGCGCGCTGGGGATACGGCCTCTGACGTGGCGCTGTGTGCTTCCTCCCCCCCTTCCCCGGCGCAGGCTTCGGCAGCGGGATGGCCTACCTGCCGGCCGTGGTCATGGTGGGGAGGTACTTCCAGAAGAGGCGCGCGCTGGCCCAGGGCCTCAGCACCACCGGGACCGGGTTCGGCACGTTCCTCATGACGGTGCTGCTGAAGTACCTGTGCGCGGAGTACGGGTGGCGGAACGCCATGTTCATCCAAGGCGCCGTCTCCCTGAACCTGTGTGTCTGCGGCGCGCTCATGCGGCCCCTCTCTCCTGGGCTGGACGGAGAGGACCCGGGAGGGAAAAAGCCGCACGTCCTCCGGGCTCACTCCACGGAATCGGTCGGGTCCAGCGGACAGATGGGCGGAGCGGAAGAGAAGGGTGGCGGCCCGGGCACCGAGGACGCCGTCGGGGACGCGGCAGCCCAGGCGTGCCCGGAGAAGGCGGCGCTCGGAAAGAACATGTGCGCCCTGCGGGTCCTGAAGGCGGTGAGCCAGCTGACCGTGCGGGTCCGCAGGGGCTTCCGGGACTGGTACTCCGGCTACTTTGGGGCCGCTTCGCTCTTTACTAATCGGATGTTTGTCGCCTTTATTTTCTGGGCTCTGTTTGCCTACAGCAGCTTTGTCATCCCTTTCATTCACCTCCCCGAAATAGTCAATTTGTATAATTTATCGGAGCAAAACGATGTTTTCCCTCTGACTTCGATTATAGCAATAGTTCATATCTTTGGGAAAGTGATCCTGGGCGTTGTGGCCGACCTGCCGTGCATCAGCGTCTGGAATGTCTTCCTGATGGCCAACTTCACCCTGGTCCTCAGTATTTTCATTCTGCCCCTGATGCACACGTACGCTGGCCTGGCGGTCATCTGCGCCCTGATAGGGTTTTCCAGCGGTTACTTCTCCCTGATGCCCGTGGTGACTGAAGACTTGGTGGGGATTGAGCACCTGGCCAACGCCTACGGCATCATCATCTGTGCTAACGGCATCTCCGCCTTGCTGGGACCGCCTTTTGCAGGTAAACCGTTCAAAGTTTTAAGGGCTGAGAATTCGTGTGGAAAGGTTGCGTTGTCATTTATAAGTCCGAGATGAACAAGAAGGAAGTTTCCGTTTGTGTACTTGCTCCTTTTCCCCTCCCATTCCTGCCTCCGGTTTCTCATGTGTAAATTTTAGCAAGTTAAAGGTCATTTCTTCATGTAGAAAGTAGATGAACTTTCGATCCATAACCTGAGACTTAAAAGGGCCAGGCTGGTGAAGTGGATGATGGAATAGTGTGGAGCCCCTGCCCCTTCTGGAGGAGGCAGCCTCTGCCCAGCTCCAACTGATTTTGGTCACCAAGGAATATGGAAAATCATTACCAGCTCTTCTGTTGTCTGTTGCCCCCGAAGAAGCTGGGACTCTGCACTCTTAGGTGACATTTCCAGATTTTCAAAGCACTGTGTGTAGATCCGACAGATGAATTCTGTGGTTTGGATCTAGCCCTGTGGTAGTTTCCTACTGGTGTGCAATAAATTGCTGCAAGCTTAGTGGTTTAAAACAATACAAACTTATTGTCTTACAGTTCTAGGGGTCAGAAGGCTAAACTGGATCACAGCGGGCCAATACCAAGGTGCCGGTGGAACTGCATTCCTTCCGGAGGCTCTCGGGGACTCCATCTCCTCACCTCTTACAGCTTCTGGAGGCTGCCTACTTTTCTGGCTCCTGGCCTCTCCCTCCATCTAAGCCAACAGCGTAGCATCTTTTCATCTCTCTTGATTCTGACTCTCCTGCCTCCTTTTTTCATTCTTAAAGATACCTATGATGACACTGGGTCCACCAACTAATCCAGGATAGTCCCCCATGTCAAAGTCCTTAGCTTGAACACACCTGCAAGGTCCCTGTTGCCGCATAAGGTCATCTGCACGGGTTCCAGGGATTACAATGTGTGTATTCGGGAAAGCTCGGACATTCCACCTGCCTCAGGCCCAGAGGGCCCCGGTTGGCAATATGATCTGTCACGTATGTTCACCTCAGTTTAATGGAGAATTGGCTTCTTGCATTGGGCATACCAGAAGCCATAGGCACCACTGAGGGGACCTGTGTCTGGGCCAGCTACTTCTCTGACCTTGCCATTCTGGGCAGGTTTTAAACTTTGTGACAGGTAGACCCAATCCCCAAGAGGCCAGGTACTGGGCAAAAGTGATCAAGTCTACCCGCTATCCATGGACTGGAGGCAGGAGCCCACGAAGCGTGGTAGGGGCCAGGGCCAAATACAAAGGAGAGGTGTTTTTTGGAGATGACTGTTAGGGCAGCCAGGCCAGGGCTGGTGGCAGTTGTCAGAACTGCTGGAAGTTCCGTGCAGTGTTTAAGCTAAAATGGGAGAGCATCACCTTTTCAGATTCCTCCTCCACCTCTGTGCTGCTTGTCTGGCTGATCCTGGCCCTTTATTCTCATACCCTCTGCAGAAATAATTCTTCCCATGCATGGGGGGAACACCATGGGTGCAGGACAAAGCCTTCCCCGCCCCTTTCTTCCCAGTCTCTCCACGGACCCTACAGTCATCTCCTGTCCTGCTGGCAGAGGGCTTGTACCAACACAGCCATTTTTATATTGCCCTCAGAACGTGAAGCTCAGGAAAACATAGATTTTTACCTATACAGCTGACAACACTGGCAGCTGGCTGACTAAAGGTTTAAGGACCAAGAATTGCTTTAGGAAACCCAGAGGCTACAGATAGACCCCCTCCTGGATCAAGCTGCTCCTGTTTTCTGCCCATACACAGAGATGCAGGCACAACATTTCTAGGTGACAGGGAATAATGATAGCAGTGCAGCAGACTAATATTGGCAGCTCAAAAGTCAGAACTGCTCAGTGATCTCACTGTATAGAATTCTCCATCAGTTGGGGATGCATTTGGTTGTAAGAGAACATCCTCCAGTGGAGTGTGTCACATAACCAGAAATCTAGAGTTCAGGGACTAGATGATGATGGGACAGTGTCTCAAGATGCTCTGGGCCTTTTCCACAGGCTAGTTGCCTCATGGTCACACAAATGGCTGCAGTAGCTCCAGCCACTATATCCTCATTTATAACAAGAAAGGAAGGGATGAAGCCTTAGTCCTAGCAGAATTCCACTTATATCTGATTTGCCAGCTTCACACAGCTAGTCCAAGCTTCAAGGGAAACTGAGAATTGGAGAATTTTGCTTTCCAGCGTCTGTACTAGAGGAAGGAAAGGAGAAGAGAATTAGGATTGGAGTTTGGATCAGTCAACCAGTGGTAACTTTCAGAGAAGTTAAACTAAAATATCCATTAAGGGGATGGGAATATTATCAGTGGCTCATCCACCCTCTTGTTGGGCGCCTTTTAGATATGTTGTATGTAGAAATGAAATCTCTCATTGAGGGGTACTTTCTGCTTCTAATGGTCAGTGGGATTATTTTATACTGATCCATCAGATTTCAGCAGCAGCATCACAACACAGCTATGCAGTGCAGCAGAAGTAATTCATGATCCATGTTAATTAAAGCACCACGGTTTGCCAGCATAGTTTCCTTAACCCATTCTTTTTCACACATCTGCATTCTAGTACACTTTCTTGAGTGGAAGAGGAAGGAATTACAACTAGAGGACAGGGAGTTAGATCCAACCCTGAGTCATCATGGCTTATCTCTGCTCGCTTCAGGGATCCTCCCTGGAAGTGGATTCTGTGGCTGAGTGTAGCTCCATCCACCATGAGTGGTAGAAGCCATTGTATTAATGGTGATTTACAAACCTACCGTGAACGTGCGTCAAGTGCTGCCAGGGGACTCTAAAATCAATGTTCCGATGTACGTCTCCAGGCCAGCCATCTAAAAGGGCCTCTCCATTTTTGCTTGTTTCTTCTCCTTCCACTGAACTCGTATCCCGAGCAATGCCAATCAGCATGACCAGCTGGATTCTGTTTAATTCATTGACTTCCTAGGCCAAGGAGCCAACATTGCAGTGAGATGCAAGGCCAGCCTTTTTGCATCATTTTGCAGAGTGATTGGCAATATGAGTGACTAAATAACCACATTAAATTCTTGCTAGAAATTCCAGGTGGTCTAGAAATTATTACTTGGCTTGATTTGCTACCAGGAAGATTACTGCTCACATTAGCTTTTTCTTTTTTAATGGATTTAGGAATGAATATATTTTCTATTTTTCAAAGCGGTTTCTACTGGCATTAAAAAATCTGGTACAATTTAGTAGCATGTTAGACAATCACACATTTCCATTTAGAAGAAGAATGTGCAATCAGCGATATTGAACAGACATTTCAACCATGTCATTTAGCAATATGAACTTCTTGATGTAATTCATTTATAACGTTTCTGGGCATTCGGCTCATCTCTTTTAAAGATGTAATAATAGTAGATACTTTTCTAGATGTTTCTGGGGTAAAGCAAAACTCGGCCACCAGATTTGACTGACCAAGAATCTACATGTATCTCCAGCATCAAATATAACACCCGAACAACAATTTGTAATGTTTTTTCACCAAGACCCGGGAACACTTATTTAATAAATAAGAAGAATAGCCATCATTTCTCATTTGACAGATTCAAATGAAAAGTAGTGCAATTTATTTAAATGGAGGTACTGGGTATTAAACTCAGGACCCGATGCATGCTAAGCATGCACTCTGCCACTGAGCTATTACCCTCCCCTGCCCCTGGAATACAGTTTAATAGGGAACCAGATTTTACTTTGAAACTGTTGATTTCAATTGATAGTTGGATCAGGATTGCCCAGGATCCCAGGCTCCAAACCAAGGGATGAAGATCAGACCTGTAGGGAGACATGGTGAAGGATGAATGAGGAGGGCAGCTTGTCTGAAACACCTTATTTCTAAAGAGTCATGTCCCCACGTGCTGGGTCAGAGCACAAGGCAAAGTACTGTCTCCTAACCTGATCTGCATCTGACTTGGGACTGGGTTGAGTTCAAACTAGCAGAGATGGCAGGATCTGGAGACATTTCAGAATAAATCCTAATGGTAGAATGGAGAAACCTATGGGATTAATTTAACACAAAATTTAGGACTGTGCCTCCAATTTGTACTGTTACATTGTTTGGTACAGTTGGGTGCACTTTTGAAACATTGACATATGAGTTACTTTCAAAAACTGGGGTGTGAGAAGATGCTTTTACAAACGTTTATGTGTTTAGGGAAAAGATGCAAATTTAAGGCTGTAACAGTGTGTAACACACTTAACACACGTTTTCTGTAGCCTGCAGAGACAAGAGGATGGAGTGGAGGGAAGATGTTAGGGTGTTCTAAGGGAGGTGGTGGTTATTACTGTCCTCCCAGAAGGGGGAGCAGTACATGGACGGACAAGAAGCCAAGACAGATGTATTTGAAACTCAGTATGGCTTGTGCTTGTGGTTAAGCTTGGGACAACAAGGGGGAGAGGTGGGTAGGGACCACATCACAGATCCCTGGAGCTTGTGCTCAGCCACTTCAAACAAACAAGTAAGTAGTCTGAACTGAATACAAATTAATTTTCCAGTGAGGATTTTGTTTTATTGCTGAGGTCTGTGTTAAGTGGTGATGGTAGGTCAGCTTGTTTCAGCTGTTGGAGTTGGCCACGTAGAGCACCATTTTCTACTCTCAATCACTTGATCATGCGACAAGTGAGGATTTAACTATCAAAATGACAAGATCAGCTTTCATATGGGATGAGTGGAGTATGAGAACCTCATTTTTATGTATTGATTTTTTAAAAATTGTAGCTTAAAATAGTCCCATCATGTACTCTGGTTATAGAGCCTCTCCACTCGGCGTTACCTGCAAGTCAATTGTTCACTTCATCCTGATTCGCAGTGGTCCACGACTGACAAATGGTGGCACCGAGGAAAACTGGGATGTGTTTTTGATCATATGTCAGTGTGTCTTTCTGATTTAATTCTGAAGCTGCACCACGGTTTCTGGATGATATGTTTAATCTTATTTGTCCCTCTTGTCTCAAATTGGAGATTAAGAAGAGATGCTAAAACATTTACTAAGCCACATCTAAAGCCTCATATTTTCTTCCTTTATATATCAGTTAACAAACCCAGCATAGCCAGATTTCGTAGCTTTTGAGTCGTTAAAATATATATATATATTTTTTTAATGCTATTAAGTGTTTGTTTTTCTTTATGATGGCCTTGACTCATCCAGCCACATTAATTATGCACTAGATACAATAAACAAGAGACACAGATAACCCTCAGGAAATCAGAGGTACTAGTTTACACAATTAGCAGTTGCTTTTGTGCAGCTGTCTGTTGGTGGGAGAAGGTAAAGTTGCATTTATGCATTCATTCATTTGCCAGTTAGATATGCTTTAAAAGATGTTTTTTAAAAGTGGCCATGGAATACTATGTTTGGTCATTAAACCATTTATATTTTTTTTATGCCTTTGCTAATTAATGCACTTGTTGAAATGGAAAAAGCGAATGTTTACATTTACATTTTTTCCATAGATAAAATTCTGTGTACAGCTTAATCCTCTCAGTTTGCATAGTTGGCTGTATGGGGACCATGACATGTGACTGGTTCCTGGAATTAATCCCTGAAGTAAAAGAAATACCATATTTCATAGTTTCTGAGACTTTTTTTTTTTTCTTCACATTTTAACATCTCGGAAATCAGAATGCCTTTTACAAAGTCCTAAGAAAACACTGAGTCACATTTTTATTGACAAAAATATTTCTTTCTTACTGGTACATAATAATGATGCATCGTGTAAGTTATGGTATCTTAGAATTAATGAAATATGGTAGTATTTTTGAGTACCTCGTAAGATCATTATATGAAAGTATTAGATTATAATACTGAAGTATTTTTTGAAAAGAATGGATAGGTTAGTCAGCATTTAAGGCTATATCTTCAGCAATTTACAGTTTCATAAATTTAAACATATATTAAAGTTTTATAGCTCTACGTGTGAATTTTATAAAGCGTGGAAATTTTTTTTCTTTCTATAACAGATGTTTGCCCTCAAATACTTCAGAATGAATGGAAGTTCAAATAAATGTCTTTTACTTAGTTTCTTTTGACACACTCCAAAAACTTCTTCAGAAGCGTTTTGAGGTTTTGGGAAAGATATGTGTTTATATTTGTGTAAAAAAAAAATCATTAGATTCATTTTTCACAGCTGACTTTGTGCCGGCCTGAGAGTTACCCCAAAGGCCGTGAGCCAGAAGAGTCTCCCATCAGTCGGCCAGCTACTGTTTCAGTGCCTTAAAAAGTACCCCAGGGCTTAAAAGATAACTGCAGACACCCCAGGCAGTGAGAACTCTAGTTCAGACAGCGCAGACTTAAGAATGGCTAAATGAAACCTTTGGGGGCCTCAAATGACATATCATACATCCTTACAGAATTATTTATAATAGCAATAAATGCTTGCTTTGTGTTCTTGACTGTTTTTTCAACTTCCGTACACTGAATATATTCCTTTTTGTTTTGTAGGGTGGATCTATGACATCACACAAAAATATGATTTTTCCTTCTATATATGCGGTTTACTTTACATGGTAGGAATCCTCTTTCTACTTGTTCAACCATGTATTCAAATTATAGAGCAATCCAGAAAAAAATACATGGATGGTGCAACTGTTTAGTGTCACGCTGTGTTCCATGTTAGGTTTCTCCGTCATACTCATGCCTACCTCACATGACTGCTGTGAGGAGCCTGGGACCCATCATGGGAAGGTTAACGGTTGTCCGGTAACCGGCACTGTCATTTGTGAATGCCACTGTCCTGGCTTCGTTTGAGAGCAGCACTGCCTTTCCGTGTGGGGAGAGGCAATGCTGGCAGGTGTTAAAGACCACATACATCTCAGAGAGAACAGTGTCCTTCAAAGTCCATCTATTAAATCACTGGGAGAAATGCCCTTACAAAAACTGTCCTCTCTCGCCAGCCACTAAGACTAGGGTTTTAGATACAGCGTTTAAAACAAAGACAAAGAATGGAAGCTTTTCAACCCACCTACTTCTTTCTAAGGTGAAAATAAGGTACCTAAATGCTTCCGGAATGCTCACAGATACAGGTCTCCCCTGCTTTTCAGAAGTGCTTTCCACCACTTCGCTTTTACAAAAGACCTACATTGCTACCTGCTTCTCTCACCGGAAGAAACCCAAAGAGGATATTCGCTTTTATGAAAACGGGTGAAACGCATTCAGCGTTTGTTTTGCAGTAAATCCTTACAGAGGCAGTGCAAGCCCCCAGCAGCAAGAGTGGCGCCACCAAGCTCCTTCCCGGGAACCACACGGCATCTCAGCATCAAGTCGCAGTAGCTTTGAACTGTGTCTGTGAGCATCTGTGCTTGATCTCGGTATATTTTGTGCATCCATGAACAAGATGTGTACTAAGGTGATTGCTTCTGTGCTTTATGCCATTTCAATTAAGGTTTCATAGAACGCTCTGCTTTTGGATAGAGGGGGGAACCTGTAAATGGGTTTTAAGCACAAGAATATGACTAGAATTCAGAAATTGCTACAGGGAGCTATTGCTCTACCAATGTAAAACAGAGGCAGGCTCTAATTTCAAATATGCTTAGTACGGTTAAAGAAATACAGTTTATATTTTTATTAAAAAATCCAGCAGCTAGGGAGTACCATTTCTAAATCTTCCTCTAAGAAGAGCATTTGCCAATAATCCAAATTCAGTATTAATCCAGTTATAAACTGAATCTTGAGACACAACCTTAATAAATAATATTAATAATTTCTTTAGTGAAAGTCATATTTGTGCACACGACCATTGAATCAAGGGCTATGATTCAAGCACTTTTATTTATTTCATTGGCCTCAGTTTATGAGCATGATCTGGGGCCAAAAGAAATTTTTTTTCTGAGTTTCTCCTGCCCAGTAAATAAAATAGAGAATGAATTGCTGGTTGACATGCAAAGTTGGTGGTTAAATCATTTGTAAAGCATGTTACTAGTCCAAAATATAAGACTATCAAGTTGTGATGGTAATAAACGAAATGCCCTTGGTCCAAATGTCTGTGCACTTGACATTGGAGCAGTGGTAAAAAAACAGCCCTTCTCCAGTGCCTCTTGCTGTTATATGGACAATTCATTTGCCTGAGCTCAGCACAGTTTTTAAAATTGTCCTCTTGATTGATTTCATACTGAAAATAACTATGATCCATGACATCAAATAATGCTATTCCTTTATCTGAGATTTCTATTTTTCTAAGCCAAACATTTTTCAGACTGCAGAATGTTCTTCCCAGAACCATTTTGAAATTTCTGGCTGTCTTACTTGTTTACACATATTTTAGAACTATTTAAATTTCCACTCACAATTTGCTCATCACACACACACACACACACAAATACTTCAATATCATTGCCAGCGTCTTGGGTCAAATTTATCTAAAGTGAGTACAGACTATTCTCAGTTATCCTCAGTAATTAGAGGCAGGCATGATACTAGTAACTGGAGTCACAGAATGTTACCCCCGCCTAATTTTAGCCAGCAGTTTCAGTGTTTTACTCCATCAAATCCTTTAGAGCTGTTAACAGGTGATTACATGGACACATTACCTTTTTTGTTTCATCACCATTATTTCCTGCTCTAATGTCTACGGGGAGGGGATGTGTAATGAAAGGAACCACCAAAATAACAATAATAATAAAAGGCAGCTAATGGAAAAGAGAAACAAAAGCATGGCTAATACACACACGCAGTATTACCTCCAATGATTCGAGAATTTCCTGTAAATTATTATAGATAGTAAATTGCATGTCAAACTCTGTTTGGTCCAGGACAACAACCTGTTTGTTATGACTGCTTTGGCTCCTGTAAAGAATCCAGCTCTCTGTTTTGATAAAGGTAATCTTAAAAGCTGAGGCAATGCTCTCTCTCTGTTTACCATCAAATTAGGAATGATTGGATTGAAAAACATGTTGTCTGTTTTAAAACCGGCATTATTTCCTTACTTTCATTTGCCAACAATACCAAATTAACGAGAGGAGGTGTTAAATATCTGGAATGGTGCTATGCAGCCAATGTGTTCTGATGCTCGCACTGCGAGTTGTGCATCATAAATGTAAGTGTTTTGTCCAACGATCTGGCTTTAGTTAAATATCCAAGTTAGACCTGCTCATGTTCAGTCTGTACAGTTGTTTGTTGATTTACCATATTCCTGGAAGTGGTGATTTCTACCAAATCAGAAGCCCCTATTTTACAAAAACAAAGTAAAACCCACTTGCAATATGTGTGTTGTCAACAGGAAAAAAAAAAGAGAATGCTTATAAAGAATTACAGCAAGTACAATAATAGTTCCTGTTTAAAATATTATTTACAGTCCTTTGGAGATATTATAAAGGGTTGATTGTATATTTATATCACATGTGTTTTAGGTTTCCCCTCATGTGTCCAAATAATTTCTATTTACATACAACTAAATAAAATTTGTCCTCTTTAAAGATGGTCAGTGAATTTTTGTACAAACTCTTTATTTTCTTAGCCTTAAGAGGAAAACTCCTAAAAAGTAACTGATAATTACCTATTTGGCTCTTGCCCCTGGAAGAATTTCCCTCTGGGTGTGATCATGAAACCACCTGGAGAGAATCACCTATCGTGATTGTTAGAAGGGCCAAGTTTAGATGTAAAATTTTAAATGCACACCTCTTTTAATCCAGCAGCTGTGTTTTGAATATTTTTTCCTACATATGAGCAAAGACAAATGAACAAGGATTTTTTAATTTATAGTTTGTTATATAAAAGACTGGAAATAATTGAAATGTCCATCAATGGGAACTGTTAAATAAAGTATGATATTTATGCAACTGTTAAAAAAAAAAAAAAGACAGATCTGTATGTAAAGTTAGAAAATGGTTCCCAAGATACATTGCTAAAAGAAAAAAAAAGCAAGTTAAAATATGTTTAATGTCCTCCCAATTATGTTTTTGCTAACTACAAAAAAGGTTATTCATGTGGCTTGTATATGTATAGGATATTTCTGGACAGAAACACAAGAAAACTAACAGTGTTTGGCTCTGGGGGAGGAAAGTTTGGGCTTGGGGGTGGGCCTGATTTTTTTTCCTTAAGCGCATGATGCTTTTTCAATTTAATACTTGTATCCAAAATTATTTTAAATGCAAATTCCTGGGGCTACTTAAAACCTAATGAACTGGAATCTTGAGGGATGGGGGCCAATAGATCTGCCTCATAGATAAGCTTATCAGTTGATCCCTATGCTTACTAAAATCGGAGACCAACTCTCAGCATATTTTAAGAGAACAATGTTCCACTGGATTTCAAATGCTCGTCCTGACTCCCTCACATTGATTATTTCCTTTTATATGATATTCTGGTCAATTACTGTCTATGGAGCACTCATAGTATGTAATATTTTCATTCCACTAAGTCTGCCTCCATAGTCCTTTTTCATTCAACAAGTGTAAACTGGGCTTCTAGTAGAACAAGGCAGGCGGATGCAAAGTGCCTGCCCTTGGGTGGCCTGCAGGGGAAGTGATGCAATAACAAAATTAAGGAAAATTAGACTCATAACCTACTTAAATGAAACTATAATTAATAATATAAAAGACAGAGAGAGGCGCAATAAAGCGAATGAAGAACTATCCCTAGGTATGTCTTCTTGTCAAATGAAAGATACAGACTACAAGTGCTAAACTTACAATTCGCAAACTCTTAGGTCTCAGGTCCCTGTTATAGTCCTAAAAACCAATGAAGACTCAAAAAGCTTTTGTTTTTGTAGGCTATAATTTATTGATATTTACCACATTAGAAAGCAAAGCTGGGAAAATTTTAAGATATTTATGTATTACTTCATTTTAAAATATAATGAGCCTACTATGTTCATATAAATAACACATTTTTTGGAAAAGTAACTATATTTCCCCCCAAAAAAATTTTTTAGTAAGTATAGTGGCATTGTCTTACATTTTTGCAAATTTCTTTAATATCTGGCTTAACAGAAGACAGCTGGGTTCTAAAGTTTGCTACTGCATTCAATCTGGTGTGATATATGGTTTTGATTAATATATGTGAAGGAAATTCAGCCTCATACCAATAAGTAGTTGGAAAGGGGAGGAGTATTTTAATAGTCTTTTCAGGTAATTGTAGTTTTTTTCAATTCCACACCAAAACTCAGTAAGTTGTATTTCCTAAAGGTTAGTTGCAATGTAGAATCTGACACAGTATCAGTGAACTTTTTGTAAAACGTTACATTAAAAGCCTGTCTTGCACTTTGAACAGCTCTTTTGCCCATGTATGATTTTGTAACATAATGCTTTAGTCATTTGGAAAATACTGATCTATTGAGTTTGGTAGATCTTTCAAATGTTCTCATATTTCAAACAATAATTTTAAAAATGATTCTACAGTTCTATTTATATGAAATATCCAGAATAGGCATATCCATAGATAGTATATTAGTGGTTGCCAGGGGATAGGAGGGAGGGAGATAGGTTGTGACTGCTGCTGGGCACATGGTATCTTTTGGGGGTGACAAAAATGTTCTGGAATTAGATAATGGTGATGGTTACACTAGTGCTTTTCCTCAAGACTCCACTGGACTCTGATTTACAGCTGGTCTGCTTTTTGCACACTTCCTATTTTGAAACTGAGTAGGACCCTGAAGGGCCTTCCTGGTGATAGGAATCCCCAACCCCTACACCTCCTGCCTCTTGTTTGTAGAAAAGGTTTCCAAAGAGTACATTTAATCAGAGAAGTGAAAAAAAAAAATGCAGAAACAAAGGAAGGCAGCCAAGCAAGACAAAAATAATAATAGTTTAGACATAAAAAAAAAAGTCAAGGACCTTTAATTCTTCCTCGAGGGCTATAATTTCCTTAGCCATATCCTTGAGTTGTTTTGCAGATACTAAAATCCTTACCAGGTGGAGGAAGTTTGCATGCTGTCAGCATGTAGATTGTAGATTGGTTGGAACCAGAAGGTGAATGACTGAGATTCCCAAAACATCATCCTGTCACCTCATCATCAACCAGAGAATTGTGCAGAAGCTGTTCATACACTCTGTGACCCTCTCACTCACACTGTCTTTAAAAACCCTTCCCTGAAAGCCATCAGAGAATTCTGGTCTTTTGAGCGTGAGTTGCCTGTCCTCCTTGCGTGGTGCTGCAATAAATGCTGTACTTTCCTTCACAACTGACATCAATAGACTAGCTTTGCGGCATGTTGGCAGAGTGGACTCTAGTTTGGTAAAAATTTTGTTGCGAGGGATGTTTAAAAGATGTGGATTCAAGGGTGAAGACTTCGTAAAAGTTGATCATTTTTACTGTTTTATCAAGGATCTTAAGTGTGCCTGGCCATTATTTGACTGCAAGCACATGGCAATGAAATACATTTTGGTGGCGCTGCTTTGACAGCCACCATTGCTGCTCTACCATCAATGCAAATGTCAACACAGTTGTCCAGGATCAACCAAGAGAATGAAGTTATTCAGTATTTTGAATGTTTCAGCATCCCTTGTGTTTGCTTCCAAGCATTCACATAAAAGATCTTTGTCTAGATGGTGTGATGAACACAGCAGAACGGTGAGTCCAGCCACATCTATTGATCTGTCCATTTGTAAGACAAAAGTACAATTCTGCAGAGAAGATATCGACTCAGCCTGTTTGCAGCTAAATCTTTAATTTAACAAGCTACTGTATCATGAGAAAGTGGCGCTGCTGTGATTCCCTCTGCTGACTCTCCATCCGGCCGGCATTCAGCAGTGTCAGCTGTAAGGCTTCCTTCCCCCTCTCCAGGCACGGTCACCTACCCTGCAGGGTACTCCAATGGCTTTTGCCTTTCTGGTTTGAAAAGCTATAATGACCAATTTTGGGCTTTTAATGACCTCATCACATCTCCATTTAAAATATTCAAATTGTTTTTCTTTAAATTTTGAATGATTTCTCTTAAAATGGTGCCACAACTTACATGGTACCAAAAAGGTAAAATTGTAACATTATAAAGCCAAGGAATAGATAGCTTTTGAGTGCTATTTTGTTTCATAATTATACTTTTTTTTTTTTAGTAGATTTCAGTTTCATCTTTTTTGGCATCTTTAGGCTTAGATGGTGCAGCTGTGAGCTAAGAAAGTGAGATTTCTCATCTCCCTTTTTGAAAGCTAATGATACATCCTTAAATATAACAATGAATGGAGTGTGGCTTATGTGGACTGGGGGTCGACAGAGCCAAGATGTTGGGAGAACAGGGGTGGGGGAGAGAATGCTGATGGTGAATTGCAAAGACTGAGGAGCAGCTGCATCATCATCTCCAAAGGGGAAACTGAGTCAGGGCAGAGCGCAGATCCCTGGCAGTGTTGAAAGATGCTACAGATGGACTGCGTGGACCTCTAACAGTGAAAAGCAAAAAGGGTCAGGCTGAGGGTCTCAAATTGGCACTGGGGAGCCTCTTCCATTGTCAGGTGAAGTGAAAAGAGTTTAAGTTCATTGGGAGGGACTGGTCCCCAGAGGAGGAAAGTGTCAGGAAGAGAGAGGACTGAGTCTGGAAAAGGACCAGTGAGCCATGTTTCATTCCTTTACTCAATGCTTTACCTGGTTTTCCCTAAGAGTGTGTGAGGGCCTTGAAGAACTTACTCCTTAGTATTTAAGTAAATTTATGATACTTGTTTATAGAAAAACGGGCTGATAATTTAATTCATCAAAAGCGTGGTATATTCTCTGCACAACTAAATTAGTATGGTCTTATGCTCAAGTCTCCCCCCTTATAATTCAAATGTTACCACGGGCAAGCGCCATCACATTTTCAAGTTCCACTGGCCAAACATGGTTTCGCTCTGAAAGGAGGTGGTGTGCCATCTGTGGTTCAGAACATAGACTCAGGGGGGAGGGTTAGATCAAGTGGCAGGGCGCATGCCTAGCAGGCATGAGGTCCTGGGTTCAATCCCCAGTATCTCCTCTAAAAATAAATAAATAAGCCTTATTACCTTCCCCCAAGAACAACAACAAAAATAGCAGAACACAGACTCAGCAGGCATAGTTTTGAATCTCAGCTTTACCACTTACTAGTTACAAAACCCTGGGGAAATGAACTTGCCCTCTCTGAGGATGATTTAGGCTTTGCAGAACATGCAGTCTATCTGTCGAACTCTATCACTGCGTGTCATAAAGCATGGCCTAATCAAACTTTATAGACCTATGCCATAGTTTACAGACCCCGATCTCTAAGACAGAAATAATATCATTTACCTGCAAAGGCTGCTGTAAGAATTAAATCGGTTACTGCCTGTTTATTTCTTGGTACTCAGTAGACATGCGATCACTGCAAGCTGCTATTACTATTACTGTTCCTAAGGTTATTCCAGCTCAGACTGTGACTATGATCCATGGCTCTCAGACTTCCAGGACAGGCAGAACAGGCTCCCCAACTGAAAACAGCTTTTCTGAATGGAGGACTATGAGGGAATGTGACTAACAGGGAGTCAGTCCTCTGTAGCTCCCGCCCCTAAGGGTTCCACATTGCAAAGGCCAAAGAATGCTACCCCAGTGTGATGATCTCATTTCAAAACAATAAGCAGGTAAAGCTAAGACATTAATTTTACTTTGTACAATGAACCTGTTACATAATCGTATGCTTTTTAACTGCAGGCACACAATTTTCTTTGGTGGTACCTTGTCTACTTAACATTTTGACATCCAACCCTAGACATCCATTTCAAGTTGAAGCCAACTGTTTTAGAGTTGAAAAGCTTGGATCCTCTCTCACACCGTCTCATACCTCAACACAAACTAAAGATAGAGGTCATTACACTAAAGCTCAGAGCAGAAAACTATGCTGCACTGATGGTTTATGCAAGATTGTTTGATATTAGTCTTCAGCATCTTGGGAGTTGGTTTGGGTAATAAACAAGGACCAATGACCATCTTGTACACAAGCAGCTTGGAAAACAGTAACAAGTTGTGACCAGGGATTTGTGCCTATCCCTGCTTCCCACCCCTCCCCCAAATATAATCTCAGCCTAAATTCCTGGCCCTACTTGGTGAAATAAAACATTGCAGATTCCATATAACAGAGGTTTAATGCACATACTCTGCCAACCTGTTCAAGAAAAAAAGCAGTAATAGAAGTTGACATTAAGTAAAATATTTTTTAGCTTATAATTTAAACATTCACATTTGCTACTGTTAATAATTTTTTCTTATAACACTAAACATATAAATCATCAGAAAATGTCAGTATTTTACTTTTACAGTTACAACAGTGAATAAAAACGGAGTAGAAACACTTGACTAAAAAGATGAGAAAAGGCAAAACTATAAAATGTTGTGACATTTCTCTCGGAAACGGTGTGTCATCGACAGAGCAGATTTACCCATCCCCAGGAAAGCTGTCAGCAGAGGCAGAGAGGCAAACCATCGTTGCCTTCCACCCGGTGGATCCTCATGCGGGTGCTAACGTGGGATCTGAGTGGGAGAGGGGCACATGATCCACCCCTGAGGAGGCTGGTGCCTGGCAGGGTTTTAGGTTTCTGATATTGTTCCTATTTTGGCAAAAATAATTATAATCAGGTAATGAGGCACTCAAACTATAAGGGCAAATAATTACTGAGATAATCTAATAACCTATGTCATTTAAGTACTACCTAAAAATAGCCAACATAGTAATTAAGCTCATTTTAAATAATTTAGCTAGTATCTATTTTTATAGTATAATCTTTTTATAGAGACAGTAAGAGTTTTCAAATGGCCATATCTGTGTTCTTACTGATCATGTTGATTCTAGATTATCAGGCACACCCGTGAGCTTCCAGAGCACCGCTGATAAAACATTATACATGAAATTTTTAAGCTGTTGACATTTTGCGTCCGTGTTATAAATGGGTTGTAATTCGATACTTGTGCAGTTACGTTGCCATACCACGTTGAGGGTACACACAATTGCTGTATACACATGGTATTAACCTATATTCTGTTGCTGAAAACCTGGCTGGGAGTGAAGTCTGGAGCTTCAGGGAGAAACAAGGCACCAGAAGCCACACAGGTGCACGGGCCCTCTGCCTGCCTGCCTGCCAGCCACCCTGCCCTGCCCTGCCCTGGCCCTGGCTGACTGGCTCCTAGGCAGAGAAGGAGGCCTGGGTCTCTCGCCAATTAAATCTTTGCTCTGTGCTTGGACTAAATCCAGACAGAACTTGATGGGCTCCTCATCGGCCAGGAAGCAGATTGCGTTTGATTTCACAGATGTCCCTGGAAATACAAGACTGAGTGTTAAAGAGTGTGTGGATGGCGGTTAAAATCTGGTTTGATACTAACACAGGTTTAGTAAAAAAAAGAAAAAAAGAGTCTGTCACTGAGCCATGACTGTAGAGCTGTTCCAGCAGGAGTGAGGAGGGAGAGCAGCCAGAGCCCACCTCTTCCCCACTGTTCCGGGGTCCTTGGGTCCAAGGGGCGTGGTGGAGCGGGGGAGGGGCACTGCAGGGGGAGGGGGAGCGAAGGAGCGGGATGGGGGCGGCAGGATGTTATTTTTCCGGGCGGCAAACTGGAAATTGCAGGGAAGAAGCGCTGATAGGGTCGGTCAGGTGATGGGAGGTTGAGCGCTGCTTTGCTCTGTAGCCTAAAGGAGTCGTTAGACTATTCGCTGCCATGAGTTCATTGTCTGGAAGTACTTAATTGCCATGAAGGTGCAGGAAGAAAACAATTTTTAAATAACTCATCTCAGGGAGGTAGAATTTCCTCCCCTAAAACTACTGGTTTTGCCCCTCTGCCAACTTAACAGAACACAAACCATACTTGGGTTTTCACAGTTACCCACAGCCTGTGTGCTTAAGAACTGCTGTTATACTTGTATGTGGAATCTCAAAAATACCACAAACTAGTGAATATAACCAAAAAAGCAGCAGACTCACAGATACAGAGAACAAACTAGTGGATCCCAGTGGGGAGAGGGAAGGGGGAGGGGCAGCATGGGAGGGAGTGGGCGGCACAAACTATCGGGTGCAAGACAGGCTCAGGGATGTATTGGACCACATGAGGAATATAGCCCATATTTTGTAATAACTGTAAGTGGAAAGTTACAATTTGAAAACTGTATAAAATTTTTTAATTAAATTAAAAAAATATAAATCACCCCTCCACCAAAAAAAATCCCTCTTATATAAGTGGTAACTGTCCACATTCCTCAGAGGAAGCGGCACCTCTCTAAGAAGGGTTCATAGGGTTGTTTGACAACGGGAAGTCCTGGGAAGTCAGACTCTGCAAAGGCCTTCAAGGAGAATGTCTTGACTTCTCTCCAGCAGTGCTGCAGGGCCAGGTCAGAGGTGGTCCACACTAAGGGGATGGAGCCTGGCATCCCAGGCTCACAAGATGGGGACCCTGAATACTAACCTCGGACAGCAGACTTGGGAAGGCAGCTGCGTTCACCGGGAGTGCCTCCCACAGTTCCCTGCAGAGATACACAGCGTGTACTCAGGGATAGACTCTGATGATACAATACTAGGAAAAACTTCACAAGCCCGGTTCCCCTTTCCCATGCCTAGATAAAAACATATGTAATAAAACCTGCTAAGCATCATTTATTGTTTGTTTCTACACAGCAGAAGCCTCTTTTCTTATGGGCGTCAGGGCAGGGGGCTTCCTGTCCTGCAGCCCTTGTGCTGGGACCACGACCTGAGCCTCACCGTGGCAGGGTCTGTGGCTCCGACAAGGCACTGCAGAGGTGGGCTTGCTGCGTTTGTGTGCAACTACTCTATGGCTCCTTGAATCAGCAAAACCTCAGTTCTCAATCAAAGGAAGCAGAAGAGGTTTGGACGCAGAAGGAAAGCGCAGCCGCGCCTGGAGTGCCCGGCGGGGAGGAGCGCGTGTCCCTATGGCTGACTGCTCCTCTGGCTTTCATGTCTTTGTTTCCTCCTGCGGAGGTGCCGCTGGAGCTGCAGCTTGTTGGTGAAGAACATCTGTCTCCAGCCCAGATCCTTGGCCAAGGCGCGCATATCGGGGGTGATGTGGTCACAGGTCGACTGGACTATCTGCTCCCACAGACTGTCAGACCTGCACAGCTGCGGGGGGGAAAGCCAGAGGTGGGTTACATCACACACGGGTTCAGGAGAAGTCGTTCGCCCACTCACAGAATCACCACCCAACTCCTGCTGCCTGTGAGACACTGGAGGAAACACCACGGGTGCATGAAGATATGCCAGACATGGTTCCGAGCCCAGACACTTCCTCTTTGAGGAGAGGGGCACGTGCACAAATGTCTGAAGGACAAAGCAATATTCAATTAAAGGAATAAACCAAGTCTTCATCTCATTTAAGATGTGAAAAGCAAGATAGTTATAAATAGTCCATATACAACTTTACATAGTTTATATATACATTATATGGTTGATTTCCAATTAGCCACCAAACAGAGGCTGGTGGGGTTGACCCAGGGCTGCGGCAGCTTCTCCAGTGGGAGCCTTGCTAAAACACTCCTGCTCAGCCCTAAAGTCATCTCCTCCTCCCGGCTTGCACCGCTGACGGCTTCATTCTCTGCAGGCCACTCATCAAAGTGAACCATCAGCCCTTGGAGACTGCCAACCAGCACATCTAAAATCTACCCACGCCTGGTACCGGGGTCCGGTCCACAAGTTCTACTGGGTGTCCTCTGTGTGCCTGGCATCACATCGTGCCTCAGAGTGGCCTGCAAGATTCCGTCCACTCCCCAAGCCTGCCGGGCACACGGCAGACTGAGGATGACCTTCCCTGGGATGCTCTCCTGCAGTCCGGGGCTGTCACTGAGGGCCATGAGGTTGAGGACGGACAAGACCCCTCTGGCCCAGCATCTGCCCAGGACCTCTTTGCCCTCTCTCCAAGCTTCCGTTTACCCAAGATTTCCTACTAGGACTTTTGCCATTGCCACCATCATTTATGGCAACCACGCTCATCAGTCTCCCGCTACTAAACACTCTTAATGTGGAGTTTCCTGACCCCTTCCTTCCATGCCACCGAATCCTTCCTGAAGTTAAGGCTTCCGTTATATTTATTTAGCATCTCTGACCTTAGCGATAGCCTTGGTTTTTTTGGTAGGAACACACAAGACTAGAAACATGGAAAGGTGCTGGATATTTGATGTTGCCTGGTGAGAACTCCAGCAACACAAAATGTGCTCAAAGAATGGTCCCACGTGGGCCTCAGTGATGGATGCTTCCTGGCTCCCTCCTTCTGGTGCCAATCGTGCACTCTGGGAAGTCAATCACCAACCAGATTTCCCTTTCCTTCGGTCTGCTCGGTGGTCGTCAGATGTGAAAATCCACAAGTGGAAAGAACAGGAACGGTGGACGATTGATGGTCCTTAATGAGGAGCCCACAGTTTCTTTAATCCAGGGGGGCCAGAGCACGTGGAGCGGGTCCCCTCCTTTCTGCTCAGACCCTCCCAGACCTGCACCCCCTGGAGTAATGCCCACAGAGCCCTCTCTCACAAAGAAAGGCAAGAAGCTGGTGGGCCCCTTGACGGTCAACAGTGGTGGGAAACAAGGTGGCCTCTGGGTGATGAGCAGTGCCGATCCTGTGTCTGTGAATAATAAAGACAACTGAGCTGACTGATAGGATGAAAATTAGGGTGAATTAATCCTTTCACCATTTAACGTTGCTTTTAGTAGGAAACTACTTTACCACTTAAGAGAAGCAGACAGGCTTGGTAAAATCCCTCCCATCCCAGAATACTGAATTCAGCTCTGCTCTATTTAGAAAGGTGTCAGGAGTTTTGAGGACCTAAATGCCTAGAAACGTGCACGTATTGGGGAAGAGGGAAGAGGCATCGGAGCGGATAAAACAGAGTCAAGAGCCAACGTGCTGAGATCCACACACTTGATTCTGCAGGAAAGGCCTTCACTCATGGCTCAGTCATTCTTCCTTTCCTTTGAGTTCGTTTTAGTTTCGTGCACAGCCTTGAGACCTTAGCAGTTAAGCACAGCAAATCAGAAGGGTGGTTGACACCATCAGGGGCAGAACAGTGAAAGCAGAGACCAACAGGTTGAGAAACTAATGGTAAGGGGAAGAAACAGGAAAGAGAAAGGCAAACTAAAATCACTACAGTTTGGTCCATTTAGTGTAGAGATAAGGCGCCCCGCAGTTTTCAATAGCCACTTCACGCGTCCATTCATCCACCCATCCAAGCTGTATGGAACGCCTGTTGTACGGGACAGGCCCTTGGTTTCAGACCACAGAATACATTCTAGGTTGTTTAAGTGGAAGGGGATTCAGGAGAGGCAGCTCACAGAATATGTAGTAAAACCAGAGGGAAAGGTTCAGTGCTACACAGCCATGGACAACAGCAGCCAGGTTTTAAAAAAAATCAGAACAAGAAACTCAGGCTGTTCTAGGAGAATTCTCCCTGCTTCTGCTGCTCCACACTCGCACCTCGGATGGGATGACACCGTGGACCAGACATGAGAACCCTGCCCCCCAACGCCTCCAGCGCTGTGCTTGCAGGAAAAGCATGGCGCCTGCCTCGCCTTGCTCACGTCTTCCTCCCAAGACTTTTGCACGTGGGTCTCCTGGACAGATCCCAGGCTGCAGCCCAGCTGCAAAGACATCCAGGAAACGCAGTTGTTCCCCTCCTTGCCTTTACAGCACAGAAGGGCAACTCCATGTAGTATCGGGGGTTCAGGTGAGTGTGGAGCCAGCCAACCCACAGCACGCGCCTTGGTCTGACCTCTGGCCCCGCTCATCCACACGGACCCCGCTTCTCACACTTAACTTCCAGACGACAGTAGCAGCACGGCATGCTCCCACCCGGCACAAAGCAAGTCCCCGCCACACGGGCGGAAATCTGTTCATTCTCTGCCTTCACCTCCACCCGACTCCTGCCAAGTCCCCGCAGTCACTGCGAACCTCTAGGTGATGTCTGTTCCCTCAGTTAATCCCAGTTCATCTCCGTATCCTATGCACTAGAATTAGAAAGTTAACTGGTACCAACTTGCCCTGAATAAAATAGTAGAAGAAAAGGAAGGAGGAAATGTTGGTTACATATAATTGTATATATAACTGGGTGAGGAAGAAAAGTTGGGGAGCTACTCTAGTCCTGGGTTCTCCAGCTGGTCACAAGGCAATGGTTGTATTTGTCGTTTTTTATTCTACTCCCCATTCGGTCTTCCTTTTGTCCTCAGTCAGCACCTCAACTTGTCAAGATTCTGCACCTGCTGACGTGAGCCAAACCGTCTCCAGTTCCTGCCAGGTGTGAGCACTTCCTGATCCTGCAGATAGAAGACGCTTTCGTCTTCTTAATTAAGTTTTGCCATTGAACATGCCAGTATTAGAAGGCACTGGCAGGGATGGTCTGGGTTCCCAAATGCTTCGTAATTCCATTGTGAACCAGCAGCTCTATTTCTCCCTGATGAGCTAACATGGTAATGCTAATGCCTGTTTTGGGGTTTCTTTGGCCGGTTTGTACAGTGGCATTAGGAGCCCCATGTAGCCTGGGAGCAATCTTAACTTCTTGTTCAACAGTCATTGTTGTTCCTTAGGTGAAGGCGTTTATTTATTTTTTAATGGCGGCACTGGAGATTGAACCCAGGACCTCGTGCACGCTAGGTACGCACTCTACCACTGAAAGCACTCGTTCTTTGACTACCAAGCTCTCTAACCTAGTAAAACCCAAAGTTGTGGTGGAGGAAGCAACATTTTTTCACCTCGGTGACGAGGTGTGATTGATCCCAAGAGCTACTACTACCACCTCCGTCCTTTGGTCGTAGCTACAGAAGCAGCAGGACCGTGTGCCGGTCAGGGACTGAGGGCATGTATCACGCCCTGTAACTGCACCCCATCCTCACCAAGCGTGGCCTGCTGGCTGGTGGAAGAGCAGGCATCCCCAGTAACCCCTCCTGCTCTGAGGACAACTGTTTCTAGGAAGTGGAGAAAGCTAAGGGCAGGCAATTGTGTGCTCATTTCCTTATTTATTTACATCTATTGGTTTAATAAATAAATGTATTTATTTCAGCACAATAATCTGAAGCCATCTTGTATGGGTTACAATGGTGGGAAAATAAGGCACTCGGTCAGTCACACACGACGTGGCCGGAGGAGCGTGGGTGCGAGGAGGGCGGCTCCGCACCCGGAAGAGGTGGTTCATCCAGGGAGGACACAGCGCTGCTCCCTCCATGGGGAGGAGGGTCCAGTGTGACTGACCCATCAACTCGTTACTGACTGAGCCCCTGGGACATGGCACCTTCCTGGGGGTTCAGCATTGTCTCCCCTGTGACAGTGGCCACAGGAAAAGAGGAGACTCACGTGGTTGAGCCCAGGTGCAACTTCTATTTTTGCCCCTGGGGCACCTGGTTTATGAACCCAGCTGGGAAATCAGCTGACTGACATCCGTAGAGCAGACCCATCTCATTACTGACGACCTCCTCAGCACTGAGTGCTCTCTGGTCACATGAGACACAAATATCTGTTCCCTTTGGCGTGCTCTGAAAAGTCCATCCAAAATACCTCTTCCCCGAAACTCCTCACTCATCTCCAAATCTTGTTCTTTTCAAGTCAAAACATTTGTCTCTGCCCTACAGAAATCCAAGAGGTGTTTCTCAAAAGCAGAAGAGTTACCTGCAAAAGAATCATGCCTTTACCCTAGAAGCCTGGAGTCACAAGCTGTCACTTTCCCGCTGCAGCCTGCCCCGGGTTTTGGCAAGGATCCCACGGGCCATGGCCATACAGGCCACAGACGCTTGGAGCAAATCTGCCGGATCAGATGGAGCAGTGATGTGGCTGCTTCCCCTACAACCTGGACCAGCGGCCGGGCCCCACTTAAAACTGGTAGCTTCCTGGGTGACTTGGTAAATGAATCAGAGATGCAAACTCCAGTGTGCTGTATGTTCGCTTGAGAACTGAAAAGGTCCACAAGACCTGTGCTGCTTTCTCACGGCAGGAAGTGACAACCAGGCAACAGAGCCTGGACAGCGTACTGAGATGGCAGGCCTCTCAGCTGCTGAGGAGTTCATCCCCTACTCCCTGACACGGACATATCTTACAAGGCATCTAAGCGTCTGCTACTTCCTGCTCACCAGCATGGTGTCATCAGCGTGGACCAGCACGTGTAAGGTGATGGCATCCATAGCTCTGTAAGGGAAGTATGACCCACAGCTGGAGAACAGCTGATAACCCTAAGGCAAAATGATGAAGGTGTGCTGCTATCCCCATCAGGTGAAAGCAAATCTATTGTGGCATTCTTCCTGGAAAATCCAGGAGGCTGTGAGGGTGGTGTGGAACAGGGTGGTGACAAGGGAGGAGGTGAGCGATGGTTAGATTGTAGATATATTTTGAAGGTCAAATTCATAAGACTTGCTGATGAATTAGCTGAGAAGGGGAAAAGAGAAAAAGTAAGGGTGAGCTTTTTGGCTTGAGCAGCTGTGTGAGTGATGTTGACAAGGATGGAAAAATAAGATAGGAGAAGGAGAACTGGTGAATAGGTATGTGTTGGGGGACATGCAGAGAGGTCTGGCTCTGACATGTTAAATTTGAGATGTCTAGACTACGTCTAAGTGCTGAGCCTGCAATTAGACATAAAAGTTAGGTATTCAAGAAGGCAACCAGGACTGGAAACATGTTTGAATATTATCTGCATGTAAGTAATATTTAAAGCTATCATCTCAGGGTGACTGTAAATAGAGAAAACAGCCCAGGGAAGAGCTCGAGGACATTCGAACATTAAGCAGTCAGGAAATAAAGTTTTAAGAAAGGGAGACTGAGAAGAACAAAGAAAATCTGGAGAGTAATCAAATGTGTCAAATGCTGCTGAAAAGTCAAGTAAGACAGGAATTAAAAACTGACTGGAGTATCCAATGTTCACAGCAGCCAAGTCACAGAAGCAGCCTAAATGTTCATTGACAGATGACTAGATAAAGAGGATGTGATGTGTATATATACAATGGAATATTACTCAGCCATAAAAAAGAATAATGCCATTTGCAGCAATATGGATGGACCTAGAGATTATCATATTAAGTATGTCAGACAGAAAAAGGCAAATGTCATGATATCATTTATATGTAGAATCTAAAAAATAATAATGCAAGTGAACATATTTACAAACCAGAAATAGACACACAGACATAGAAAACAAACTTATGGTTACCAAAGGGGAAAAGGGTGGTGGAGGAGGGATAAATTAGGAATTTGGAATTAACATATACACACTACTATGTATAAAATAGATAAACAGGACCTAGTATACAGCACAGAGAATTATATTCAGTATCTTGTAATAACCTATAACAGAAAAGAATCTGAAAAATATATATATGTAATTTTTTTTTAAAAAAACTGACTGGTGTATGTTACAAGGCGATGTACGACAGCAGCCTGGACAACAGTGTCAGTGGCTTAGTGCGGGTGAATGCCTGGGCAGAGTCCAAGAAGGAACAGGACAAGAAGTAGGAAGAGCAAGTGCAGAGAAAGCTTGAGGAATTTTGCTTTAAGAGCAGAATGGGGAGTGGGGTCGGGGAGCTTCTTAAAAATGTATGTTTATGTGCTGATGGAAATGACCCACTAGAGGGGTGAAATTAATGACGCAGCATGAAAGGGGCATAACTGCCGAGCCCAGCTGTCGAATGGGTGAGAGAAGGTGAAATCCATAAGGGGAGGTGTGGCCATGGATGAAAATGGGAAGAATTCATCACCTGAGACAGGAACGAGGCACTGACGGACCAGGTGAAGGGCCAAGGAGGCAGTTCTCTTACGACTGCTTCCAGCTTCTCAGTGAAATAAGAAGCCACAATATCAATTATGAGTGAGGAAGAAGGAGGAATGTCGGAGACTTTAGGAGAAAGAAGAGGGTGTGAAATAAAACATCTCGGCAGGTAAAAGAGAGTAAGAAACTCAGTTCCTTACAGGAAAGGTATTTTCTAAGTTGGGTTTTAAAGTCAGACACCTCTTCAAAAAACACAGACCCAAGAAACGCAGAAAAGAGGGGAAATGAAAGGATGGTCTCTTTTTTTCTAGTACTGAAGATGTTAAAGCAGGTGACTGTATTTGAGAAAAAATACAATTATAATACTACCTTCAGATATAGAAATCTTGATAGACGCACTGTTTTGTGCTGGCTCTCCCGTGTGTGGCGGACACCGTCCCTCTGTTCTCCCATACTGCCCTGTGCCATGCAGTTAAATGGGGCCGTATAATTAGTTCTGGCCCAAGGACTATGAGTAGAAACACCGTATCAAAACATAGCACATGAACCTCAGCTGTCTCTTCCCTGCCACAGTGACTAAGGACGGCACAAGTTTCAGACGGTGCCGTTACAAGACGGTGGGGTCTCCAATAGCCGGGGTCCCTGAGGAACTTCATGGAGCAGAGCCTCCTATCAGCCCACAACGGGTACAAATCATGAATGAAAAAAAACAGCTACTATCACCTTAATCTACTGGGGCTTTAGTCACAATCTATAACTTAGTTGATCCTAATACAGTTACTGTGGAAAACTTTTGAATTTTTCTAGTAGTTATATATAACACATAATTGCAATTTATGGATGACTACAAGCTTTGAATCCTTCACAAGGTAATGAGGAGGTCCTTCTTGTAGTGACACTCATTCAAAATGGAATCACCTTTAGGGAATCCCATCAGTTAAATGATAAGCTGATACGGACTCAAACCATCTTCTGACTTTATCCTTTCTGTCAGTTTAAATTCCACGATTGCAAACTTGGCTCATTAGCAATGACTCATAGACAAATACTTAAAAGATATAAAAAAGAAATCTGAGTGATCAGGATTACACAGATAGGACAGCAGCAAGGATTAGGAAGACTCTGACAGGTCTTGAGGGGGTGAGGACCTTTTCTCTCATGGACGCTTCCATGTATCCAAAGGAAGAAAATATTTCCAAAGCCATGGCCTGTCATTCTGGTACCCGCCTGCTGTAGTTCTTGTCTAACTGAGGGAAAAAACACATTCCCATCCTTAACTCCAGCTTGTAAAAGACAGAACCTTTTCCTTATGTTCTTCAGGGACCAAAGTAGACAAGTTAACTAGCAAACAAGGTGGATTTGAATCCTGGCCCTTCCCTTTCGTAATTACATAGTCCTGGGCATTCTACTTAGTGCTCTGAGCCTGTCCCCACATCTGATCTTGCATTTGATCACACGAGGAGCAGAACAGAGTGATTTAAGCACACCAGCTAGGGAGTAGGGCTGCCCCAGCACAACACCTGGTTCCACTGTTCACTCTCTGTGCACTTTATCTGAGCCTCTGTTTCCTCCTCTATAAAATCAAGACAAGATAGTCTCTATCCATTCACCTCACAGTGCTGCCTGAGGGTTCCCCTGGATTATGTCCAGTCAGTGCTTAGCACATAGTAGGTACTAAATTCAATAAACGGTAGTTATGATTATATGGAAATGATACTAAAATTTTAGTGCCGTCAACATGAAGGATAACACGTGTAAAGCACATAGAAAATGTGTAATTAATGGGCAGAAAAGGGAGACAGAACAGCTTGCTACCTCGCCCATTTCTGAGAAGACACTGGAAAGAAAGGTCCTGTAGGCACTCAGCTACCGGGAGTCAGTTCAGTTGCCATGATTGAGAGTCTGGGGAGGCCTCCCCCACACTGAGACCAGGATTGAGACCCCGTGTCCAGCATGTGACAGCTGTCTGGGATTACAACATATTCTAAATATAAACAATAAAGGAAAACTCTTAGAAAATGTCTTAATATTAAAAAAAAAAACCTATGGTTACCAAAGGGAAGGGAGGGATAAATTAGGGGGTGGGGATTAACAGATACACATTAGTATATATAAAATAGATAAACAACAAGGACCTACTGTATACCACAGGGAACTATATTCAATTTCTTGTAATAACATATAATGGAAAAGAATCTGAAAACGAAAAATATATATGTATGTATATGTATAATTGATTCACTTTGCTGTACACCTGAAACTAACATTGTAAGTCAATGACACTTCAATAAAAAATGTTTAAAAATTGTGAACTACATTCAATTATCTTGTAATAACCTATAATGGAAAAGAATCTGAAAAAGAATATATATACATATAACTGAATCACCTTGCTGTACACCTGAAACTAATAGACCATTGTAAATCAACTACACTTCAGCTAAAAAAAAAAAGAGATCTTCTGAACTTCCTTTGAAAAATCTAAACTCTGTAACACTAGTGTAGATAACTACCCCATTACTATACAACAGAGAGTAGAGAAGAAAATTATAAGGTTTTGGAGGAAAGGAAGGAATTCTCAAGAGAGCTGAAATTTCCACCAGTGTAAGTTCATTTGTGACTCATCATATTTTATAATGAAAATATCTACCATTTGTTTTGCATTATAAGTTGGTCTAAAAAATACCCCCATCTAAGACTCCCAAACCCTGGGGCTCTTTTGCTTGGTAGATGCCAGGTTGCAAAATACAAGGTACTGTACCATCCTGACTACCGTTGTAGCTACTTTGAATCCAAAACACAGCTAATCATGGATTTAGCTCCCCCTGGCGGTGGTGCATGAATTTAACACACAAAACCTACGGTAAAAGTTGAAAGGCATCCTAGGGCTTATCTAGTTAAAACCTTTCTTTTTATAAATGGGTAAATCAAGGCTCAGAGGGGATGAGGGTGTGGCTGCCCAAGGCTCGTGGTGGGGAGTGCCTGAGTGCAGAACGAACCCAGCTCTCTGGCCTCGAGCTGATTTAAACACCTACACTGCCTGTACCCAGTGCAGATGGAAAAGCACCCTCCCACCTCCACCCCAAGCTTCCAGACCTTCAGAGTCTCGTGAGATATTTAATCTGCACAATTTTACTATCAAATGGTCAAATTCTTGGCCTGGATGCTTAGAAACAGGTTGCGGTAAACCAAGAAAACACAGGTGCCGGGTCCACCGAGACCCACCAAATCTGACCCGCAGGGCATGGGCCCGGTCTCTCTTCCACCTGCTTCCCAGGGGCTTCGCCTACTTGGCCAGACTTGGGAACCACAGTCACCAAGAATTGGGGAAAACGAGTAAAAACCTATTCCTCCACGGCCAAAATGTGGCAGAGATTTTCGTCCTCAGTGGGTCTCACGAGGGCCTGAGTCACAACCAAGAGGGATGTGTTTGTTAGCTAATCATGATTGTCCCTTCCCCTGCATGGGCCTCAGCAGCCCCCAGGAAGGTCCCTCATGGCAGCCTGACCTCAGTGAGTGCTCTGCAAGCCTGGGGCTGGCCCTTGGCATGACTTCCCAGTGCACGGGGACACTGGGTTCACCTCTCAGGGCGCTCGTCTTAGCCAAGCTCCCAGAGGATGCCTCTCTGTGGGTTTAGCTGAGAAATATAACCATCCAGCCCACTTGACCTTAAGGCACTCATCCCTAGAGGCTCCGCGGCTTTGTCAACATGGAATCAGGAGACGAGGAGGGCATAGCTCAGTGGTAGGAACCATGCTTAGCACACGTGAGATCCTGGGCTCAACCCTAGTATCTGCATCAAAAAATAGGTAAACCTAATTGCCACTTCCCCGCACCTCCACCCCACCCCCCTAAAAAAGAAACATGGAATCAGAGTGAGGGCAGGCAGCTGGATGGCCCTGATTGCTGGCGGCATTAGCTGGCGGCATTAAGTTTTAGTGGAAACTGGGCTGTGGGCTAGCACCACGGGGCCCCTGCCCCCTTCCACCCAGAGTCCCCACACCCTCTGTGTCTCCCATGTGTGATTATGCCTCTAAGGCAGACCCATCACTTCACCCAGTCTGAGTCCACTCTGGCCTTTGGGACCTTTCTGTCTTATAAAGGTGACCTTGCAGCTCTCACTTTCAGTTTTTGTGGGTTTGTTTTTTTGTTTTTTGTTTTTTGGTTTTTTTTTTTTGATAATTTGTTAAAATTATCATGTTTTAATACCACTATTTTATAAAAGAAGGGACATTTTAACTCTCCCCCAAATAGAAAGGGCTAACCACCAATGAAGAATGGTCATTTAAATGGAATTAGTTAAGAGGGGAGGGTATAGCTCAAGTGGCAGAGTGCCTGCTTAGCATGCACGAGGTCCTGCGTTCAATCCCCAGTGCCTCTTCAATAAGTAAACTTAATTACCCTTCCCCAAAATAAAAAAGATTTTAAAAAAGATTTAGAAATAGGAACTAAATGTAATGTAGTAGCTCAGGTTGGACCCTGGAACATCACAGGGCATTAATGGAAAACCTGATGAAATACAAATCAAGTCTGTGGTTAGTCACTAGAATTGTGCCAATATTAATTGCTTAGTTTTGATAAATGTCCAGGTTATGTAAGGTGTTAGCAATGGGGAAAGCTGAGTGGAGGGTACATGTAAATTCTCTGTACTACATTTTACAACACTTTAATAAATCTAAAATTATTTATAAATAAAAAGTTAAAAATAATAATAACATGGAAGAAAAAGGAGACAAGTGACAGCCTGAGGTTCCTCGGGTTAGACCTTGGAACCAGGTGGCAGGTGGCACTGGCCTTGAAGAGAAGAGGAAACCTCCCTCCCTGAGATCACAGGAAAGGGTGGGACAGGGACACAGATAATTTGCTAATATATCTGCCCCCCCAAAGTTTGAAATAGAAGACTTTTCATTAATAAAATAACTTAATAAATTATGGGGCAAAATAGATAAAAGAAAGTTGTTTATAAATGAAGGGGAAATAGGTACATGGAACACATAAAATACAGATTAAAACCAGCAATGAATGGTTAACGTTACATAGAGAGAAAAAAGCAGCAGCCTTGGACCATGTTCCATCTTCAAACGATTCTGCTCTGCAAGGATTCAGAGGGCTGAAATCAGCAACCTAGAAAAGCCTTACATGAGAGCACCAGGTGAATTATGGAGGCTATTTTCAAGATTGCACCAAAATAATGGCAGGACGTTGAGAGGGAAAGAAATAGGGGTGTGAAAGTGAGCAAAGCCTGAGGGAAGTCAGTTGTTCTGTGCAAGGAATAAATTCCACAAGACCCTGCAGTAACCACTATTTCCTATTGAATCCTTCCATTTATTCTCAGGAACAAACCCAGGCCCTGGCAGAAATTTTAATACATCCTCCTACTATATTTACTTACAATTCTCCTTCAGTGGTAATCACTCTGTAATATATAGAAATAGCGAATCACTATGCTGTGCACCGGGAACTAACATAGTGCTGTAGGTCAATGACGCTTCAATTAAAAAACAAAAAAACCAAACAGCAAATAAACAAAACAAAAGTTCTCCTTCATTTAAAGTATGAATAACCAGCTTCTTAGCAGCAACAAGTACAAAATCTGAACTTTAATATACTTTTTAAATGCCAAAAAATAAACAGCACAATAATCATTCATTCATAATACTTGTTTCTAGCCCTCCATTTTTGGCGCGGGGGACAAGTATATACGTTTAAACTCAAAAGGGCTATATTAAGTAATACAGATTACATAACTTAAAATTAATACATAAAAATCAAGAAATTTTATTGTATTACTGTAAAAAGAATGTTGATTTTTTTAGATAATATTATCACCTTGGGAAATATTGCATGTTCTCTTTTAAATGGATGTTGCCCTGGAACATCACAGCTTAATAGTGAGTTAGGACTCTTCGGTTGCAAGCAACAGACTCCAACTCTGATCGACTTAAGCCAAAAAGTACTTAACAGAAGGATACTATGTGTGTGTTTGGGAGATGACAGAATTGTCATTGCTCTAGAATCAAAGGAATAGCTAATGGGGGAGGAACCAAAGCCCCTTCCAGGACCCAGGGAGAGGAGCTATAATGGTTGCACCAAGGCCCTAACACTGGTTGAAACCAGCACCAACTGCATTTTCGTTCCTGGTCCTTCTGCTGAAGAGTTAAAGTAGGGAGAGAATCTATTTGGTGAGCTTGGAGCCTGGGGAAAGGCAGGGCACTACAATGAACAGTGCCTCAGAACCAGCCATGGTTCTCATAGGTAATTCAGAAAAGGGCTCTTATTGGAAGAAATGGAAATGGATGGGGAGTAATCACTACCAGCCTTTTTCTCTTATGCCATTATGCCTCTGCCTGAGTTTTTGCCTTGACTTGGAATGCCCCTCTGACCTGGAATGCCCCAAGTTAGCCAGACCATCTGAACAAACTCCTATTTTCCCCTCAAAACCCAGATAAAGTAACCCACTTCTGTGAAGCCAGGCAGAGGAAATCACCTTACACTTCGTACCTTGCTCACACTTCCCTTGTTGAATTGCTCACACTATATTGTAATCATTTGTATCTGTATGGATCTCTCCTGTTAGACTGTAAGTTCCTTAAGGGCAAGAATAATATCTTTTCAACTCTGCTGCTTCTGTTCCTAGGACAGTATCTGTCATAAAGTTAAGTATTCAACAAAGCTTGCTAAAATAAATGCAAATAAACCACTGCTATATTTTAAAAAAAGAAAACTTTAGATAAAATTAAACAACTTTGAAGAAGTAAAAGGACAATTCTAGAGAGACACAAAATAACTGACTGTTACCTTTGCAAATCTGCGTGATGTTTGAGAAAGCCTGGCAATGTCTTCAAGATCCAAATAAGAAATGATATTCAGGAGCAAGTTGTCTGGGAGCCGTTCAAGGAAGTCAATTTTACCTTCACATAAATTCAAGACATGGTCTAATATTCTTGCACCAAATATTAGGGCAATTTGAACTGTAATTCAAAGAAACCAACAAACCAACAGAGTTACCATGTGCAGTCACGTAAGAATTATGATTGTTATCAGTAAGAAAAGCTATGGGGCATTTTCCCCCTCAGAGTGATGTGAGGTTATGCTGAGTCATTCCTACTTTCACCAAGCTGCCTCTGGGACCAGTGGTATGTATTTGTGAGGCATTTGTTTCCAACAGCCATCCTCGCCCTGAGATCAGAATTGCTTAGGTACACTACTGTTGAACACAGCGATGGACTGCACCAAATTCCAGTCCAGACAACAGACTTAACTAGTCCCGGTGTCCTCATCTTCATCCTCGCAATCTCTCTGACTGGGCAAAAATGCTGGTCCAGGTAGTTTTTCTACCACCCTCCTTCCTTTCCCCAAACTGGTGTGAGACACGCTAATATCTCTTCACTTTAATTGATTTTTGTTCTCTTGTTGTGATACATTGTTTCTCTACCAAACTTTCTTCCTTCTTCCTTACTTTATTTCATTCCTATCTTTATGTAATTAAAAAAAATAGAAAGAGGTAAAGAGAAAAATAGAAGAGTATTTCACAAAAATTGTGTTCATTTTTGCCTAATATTTTTCATACCTTTTCAGTAATTTCCAAACTAAGAAATAGTTCACAAAGAATCAACCAATACAATAGTCTACTTAAGCATGTTTAATGTAGGAAAAAACAGAGTTGGTTGGTTGGTTTTTTTTACCCCAGCTCTTCTGAACAACCAAGAGACAGCTAGTAAATAGGAAAACATGTTTGGAAGATACATATTCAAATTTTAACATTGGTTAAATCCAAGTAGTGATTTTATTTTCTTCCTTTCATTTATCTGCATTTTCTAATCTTTCTATAATAAACCCATATTATCAGTGTAATTTTTTAAAATCTAGGATGAATGGATGGAAGGAAGGAAGAAAAGAAGGCTATTTCTCTCTATAGGAATGGAAAAGGGGTTATAAGAAGGTATACATGTGGATTCCAGTGGACCCAAAGCTGGGGACTTTCTTAGTTTCTTGAAGCCCAATTTTTCACTTCTGACTCTGAAAGCACCACTATATATAGCCTTTCCAGATAACTTCTCTTAGAACAGAGAGAGTGCACTCTACAAGGGACTAAATGTCCAAGATTTGAAGACCATCTTCTTCCTGAAACATTCCTTCTGGGGCGAGTGGGATGGAGTTGTCAAGAATACTGGGCTCCCTGCAGAAGCAGGCAGACCTGTGACCCTAGAGATTGATGGATCTCTGATTTCAAAATGTTTGTAAGGTGTGGAGCTATGTTTATGTAAAAGCTCTAATTGTGCTAACTTGGAAGAGCTAGCCATATAAGATTTCTCTCCAAAACTGGTTAGTCCAGTTTTCTAGAGGCAGTAAGGGTTTCAGTTCCTCCTAAATTCTGAGTGCTTCCAATTCAGAGCACTTCTAAAGTCCAAGGATTTTGTTGGAGGAAAAATAACCCTTCAAAAACTCAACCCCCCAGTAGAATAAGAAGAAGAAGCAATGCTATTGATTAGAAAAACAAAACAAAACAAAAAGAAACCCTTAGTATAATAGAAATCCCTTAAAGTAACTGGAGATGTTTGAATATTTTAAAATGCTAGGAAAGCATGCTTAAAGCATGTTCTGATGCACTGTAGGAAGTCTCTACCAATAAAGTCTTTCAAATGTAAAAATCATAAAAGGACACACACACTTAAGTATGTAATGTGATAGTTTCAAGGTATACAGGTATTGGGGTACTTAGGAAAAAAAATCTGCTGGTTTATGTTTTTAATATAACCAACATGTAACCAACATTTATTTATTTTAGAATAAGGAGAACAATGTTAAAACAAATTCCATTTTGAAAAAGTGAAATTACTGCCTTTGTGTTGGATTATGTGGCAGCCAGCCTCCCAGACAGCTGCTGACTCTCTCCTCCTGGACTCACCCCTCTCTGTGTTCCCAACTCACACTGAATTAGGGCTGACCTATGTAACCAGTAGGAAATTGCAGAAATACTCCGAGGCTAGGTCATAAAAGACATTGGAGCGTCTGTCTTGCTCTCTTGGATCATTCACTCTGGGAGCAGCCAATTGCCATGTCCTAACAATACTCAGCAGCATTATGGAGAGGTCCATGGGGAAAGAAGTTGAAACCTCCTGCTCACAACCACCACTGACTTGTCAGCCGTGTGTATGAGCCATTGTGGAACTGGATCCTCCGGCCCCCGTCAAGCCTTCAGATGACTGGGGCCCCAGGCAACACCATGCAAAACCCTGAATCAGAACAACTGGGTAAGCTGCTCCCAAATTCCTGACCCACTCTCTGAGTTAATAAGCATTTATTATCATTTTAAGCCCTTGGGTTTTAGGGAAATTTGTTACACAACAATAGACAATAATGATTCAGGTACCTGCAAACGCCATGGCGCCATAATGGAAACTAGAATCTGGGAAGGGCTTTGAAGTCAGAAAGTACATAGAAATTTGAATGAGTTTGAGGAGAGTGTCGGTGGAAGCCGGAAAAGCCTTCAATAAATAGTGTAGTAAGTAAACAAATACCTGTTAGCAGAAGCCTGGTGGCCTCTGAGGAGGCTTTATAGGTGAGGAAAGAAAAGTGAGGAAAACATTATTTAAAAACTGGAGAAAAGGGTGGGGGTGACTGGAGGAAAGGGAATCCTTGTTATGTAGTGGCAGAAAGTTTGGCAATATTATCGCCTGCTGTAATATGGAAGTAGGGACTGTCCCTAATGGGTGTGTGACTTGTCTAAGAGCTCCAAGCAGAGTGTTGTTGAACATGCTGCCTGATTTCTTCTTGCCGCTTAAAGTAAAACGTGATCAGAAAGAGATAAGCTAAAGGGAGGTCTCTTGAAAAGGAACCTGGATTCGCTGGTTTTGAACATTGTCTGCCTCTTCAGATGGCAAACACTGCTTAAGTTAAGAAATGACTCCCAAGTAAAGACCAAGTCCAGAGCAGTGTCAAGAAAACATGGTACAGAGATGATGCTGATCTACAGATGACTGGATAAAGAAAATGTGTGTGTGTGTGTGTGTGTGTGTGTGTGTGTGTGTGTGTGTGTGTGTGATGGAATACTACTCAGCCATAAAAAAAGAATAAAATAATGCCACTTGCAGCAACATGGATGGACCTGGAGAGCATCATTCTAAGTGAAGAAAGTCAGCAGAAACACTGCCAGCTTGAACTGAAGGGGTTCAGAGGCAATATAAAAGGAAAAGATGACTCCGGACCCCCACACTTCCATGAGCAGGAAGTAGGCTAAGAAAAACTACACCTGCAAACGTGGGCTACCGTTCATCAAAAAGGAAAGGTGGCTCAGAGGATGGAACCAAGAGTCCAGAGGGGACGCCAAGAGCCATGAAGAGTCTTGTTCTAGGTCTTGAGCTCTAATCAAGAGCCGATAGCCTACGCCCTGATGGATTTCCAAAACTCTTTGGACCAGCGACTCCCACGGGGCTACCATTTCCACATTGTTTCCAGAGCATCGTATACAGTGATTCTCTCAAGCATGTCGCATCATTATATGTTAAGGGAGGGGAGACAGAAAACTTGTCTAATTCACCCATTTCAGATTTAGAGAAGCCACCCTTGAGGAGCTGTACCTAAGGCATTACACCTGAGGCGCCCCAACCACACATGGACCTGGTTTACGTGATGAAATCCTGAACTACTAAAGACATACTTAAGGAACGAAAAAAATTACCCAGAAGGGAAGAATAGAATCCCAGAAGCCATGAAGACAAAAGAAATAGTAGTAAACATAGGCAAATCTAAAGAACTACTACTGTATAAAACATGTTTTAAATAATATACTTTGGAGGAGGTGTCAAAGCAAAGCAAATCAAAACACCAGTCAACAATTACATATAACGTAGAGGTTTGGAATGTAAACATTCTAAGGTCCTTATGTTCAAGAAGCAGATAGAAATATTGATAAATGTCAAAGTAAACCTGTTACAGTTTTAAGGGACACCTACAAAGAGAGAGGAAGGAAGGAAAGAAGGAAGGAAGGAGGGAAGGAAGGAAGGAAAAAAGGGAGGAAGGGAGCAGAGAGGATAATGCACCAATTCTGACTCAAGAAATAGGCAACCTGAGAGACTAAAACCAGTAAATTAACTGAATTGACTGATTAGTTTGAAAAGCTTCAGGTCTACACTGCTTTATAGGTTAGCTTTATAAATTCTCAAAGAATAGACAATCCAAATATTATAGTTTGTCCCAAAAAAGAGAAATAGAAGGAAACTCCCAACTCAAATCGCAGGGTTGCTCTAGCTGGCAATAACGGTAGGCAAAAGGAAAACTGCATACGAGACATCACTTAGGAACATACGTGGCAAAAACTCTAAATAATTATTTAGATACTGAATCTTTGAATATATTTAAAAACTTGTGAACAGTACAGTTCATCCTGGGATGATCCAAGGATAGAGTAACTTTGGAAGATACACTCATTATCATTCACCATATTTAACAGATAACAAGAAAAACATGATCATCTCAAAGATGTAGAAAAATTATTCCATATAATTCTAACATCTATTTATGAATAAAAACTCCTAGAAAGCTGTAATAAAAGGGAAATGTCTTTAACCTGATAACCTGCCATAGGCTGTTACGAAAAACCTGACAATAGTAGCAGTATGAATTTGTATAGTATTCAAAATCTGCCATGTACTGCTCTAATTTTTACATATGGAGTGTGCAGCACACATACATATAGTCATTTGATCCTCACAATAATGCTATGCAATGAGTACTATTATTTCCCTCTTGTAAAGAGAAAGATGAGAAACAGAGAGGTTAAGTGGCTTGCCCAAAGTCACACAGTGAGGGGGTGAGGGTATAGCTCAGTGATAGAGCACATCCTTAGCATGCACGAGGCCCTAGGTTCAATCCCCAGTATCTTCATTAAAAAATAAATCAATAAATAAACCTAATTACCTCTTCTGCCAAGAAAAAAAGTAGGAAAAAAAAGAAGTCACATAGTAAGAACGAAGACTGAACCAAGCAGTCTTCTCCCTAGTGCAGCTCCTCACCATGATGTTATATGGCCTTTAATGTCAGGCGCAACACTAGACTGTCTACTCTCACCATTTCTATTCAACACAGTTTTGGAGGTTAAAAAAAGAAAAAAAGGAAGACACAAAAATGTATCAGGGTTAGGAAGCAAAGGAAAAACTGCCATTCCTGCAACTGCAGATGATCTAAATATCAACATACAAAAGTCAAGAAGTTTTACTGAAAAATGATCAGCATCATTCCCCTATATACCAGCAATAATTAATTCAAAATTATGATTTAATATGCATTTATCATTTGACCCAGTAATCTTGCAAATATGTACTAAATATGAAATGACCCATGCACAAGGTTATTCATTTTGCCATTATGTGTAATACTAAAGGATTAGAAACAACCCAAATTTTCATTATTACGATTCTAGTGAATCCACACAGAGAAACAGTATGCAGCTATTAAAAAAAAAAAGAAGAACATCATCTCTGAAGGCATGAAGTGATCTCTGGGATATACTGATGAAAAGGTAAAGTGTTGAAGAGGAGGAGCAGAATTTGTGTAAAAAGCTGGAGGATACAAGCACATACATGAAGTTGTTTATATCTGTGAAAGAAACACGGAAAGGGTGCATAAAAGCAAATACAAGCAGTTACGTATAGAACAAGGGAAGGAAAGGGCGGAGCAGTTAGGGATGAAAGCAAGCCTCCTTACAATTGTGACTCTGAAAACATATGCATGTTTCGCATAATCAAAACTCAAAACAGAATTTCTTAAACTTTTAAGATTCTATTCTTAGCTACAAAAGATTATAAGGTGCTTGGGAAGAATTTGGACCAAAAATATATAAGATCTTAATGAAGAAAACATTAAAACTTTATTGGAAAACATAAAAGAAGATCAAATAAATGGAAAGAAATGCCAGACTCATGCTGGGAAGACCAAAGGATGACAGTTCTTCTGTCAAAAACCTAAAAATTCAATTCAATTCCAGTTAAACTTTCAACAGGGATTTTTGTATAGATTTACCAGCTGATCTTAAAACTCATATGCAGGGTAAAAAGTCAAGAACAGCCCTTGGAAACATTAGGAGAAGGAGGAAGATGAATTCATCTTCACAGGTAAGAAAACTTACTTATAAAAATTGTAATTAAAGCAGTGCAGTGTTGGTTGTAGACAAACAACTGACCAACAGAACTAAATATCCCTGGAAATGACAGATACATTGAAACTTGCAATATGTAGAGATGGGATTACAGAACAATGTGGAATAACTAAACTCTCCTATAAATATTGCTGGGAATATTGACAAGCCACACAGAACAAAAAATGATAATGTTTCGTCTCATCATAGCCCAAAACAAACTTGAGATGAGTTAAAGACTAAATATGAGAAACAAGTCACAAAATACTTAGATTTTTTTAAAAAAATAGACTTCTCCTTTCTCTTTTTTTTTTTTTTTTTTTAATGGAGGTACTGGGGATTGAACCCAGGTCCTCATGCATGCTAAGCATATACTCTACCACTGAGCTATACCCACCCTCCACAAAATGCTTAGAATTAAACATAGGAGCTTATCCTTATGAAATTAGTGTAGGAAAAGATTTCTTAAACAAAACACAAAAGTATAAATCATATATTAAAAGACAATTTGAGCTCTATTTAAATTGCAGACTTCTTTATGGGTAAAAACACACAAACAAGGTGAAAAGATAAACCAAAAACTTGATGAAGTATCTGTAGCACATGTAACCAAACTGAAGAATTGGTACTCAAAATACACATTAAAAAGTTTCTATGATCAATACAAAGAAGATAAACAACTAAATAGAAGAAATAGACAGAGAAAATAAATTAGTAATTATCAGAAGGGAATTCGTCAATAAATGGTCAATACATATCAGAAAATGTATTCAACCTCATTACTAATCAGGGATTTTACACACACAGTTTGGCAAAAATTAATATGTATCTCTGATTACACCAAATGGTGAGAATGTGGGCAAACAGCATCTCTCTCATACAATGCCAATGGGAACATAAATTGGTTTAACTCATTTGGAGTGTCAATACCTACTAATGTTAAAAAGGCACACTTCTTACAATTCAGCAAACACTGCCATATGCCCAGTTAGAGAGACGCCCACACATTGCACAAGGATAAGTGAAGATTTATTGTTGCAAAAAGTGGAAACCACCTAACTACCCTCAATAGGAAGATAATTGAATGAACTACGGTTTATAATAAAGTAGAATACCATAAGCCTTTGAAATGAACCAGATATACGTAGACCAAGTGGATAAATCTCAAAAACAGTGTTGAATGATAAAGTTAAAAAAAAAAATACAGTATGATACCACTTATGTAAAATTTTAAACATATAAAAGTAGTATATATTAATTATGTATTTATAACTTATGTGTAACAAAATATACTTGGAAATGATATCAACTTCAGAACAGTTAGTAGAAGGGAAGAGAGGAGAAAATAAGTGAGGAGCAGAAATTTGACTATATATGTAACTTTTTAATCTTTTTAAAAGACTCTAAATATGGTGCTCACTTCAACAGCATGTGTAATAATAGTGGGATGATAAAGAGAAGATTAATATGGCCCTGAGAAAGGATGATGTAAAATTAAAACAATTCAAAAAAATTAAAACCACTCAGAGTAAGATTTTCTGATCATGTGCAGCTAAGCCAGAAATCAAGAAAAAAAAATAATCAGAAGGGTGGGAAGGGATAAACTTGGGAGTTTGAGATTTGCAAATGTTAGCCACTACATATAAAAATAGATTTAAAAAAAACAAATTTCTTCTGTGTAGCGCAAGGAACTATATTCAATATCATGTAATAACCTTTAATGAAAAAGAATATGAAAACAAATATATGTATGTATATGCATGGCTGGGACATTGTGCTGTGTATCAGAAACTGACACATTGTAATTGACTGTACTTCAATAATAAATAAGTAAATAAATAAGATAAAATAAAAAATACATAAATCTTTTAAAGTAACCAAGAAAATCCCAACTACCTGAACTTAAAATATTTCCAACTAATTTATGGATCAAAGAAAAAATCAAAGTGGAACTTAGAAAATATTTTAAACTGAAGAGAATAAAGACGTGACGTATCAAAGCTTATATAGTTACAGCAGCACTTAAGGGAAATGAAGGTGGGGAAAATGGCTGAAAACAATCATTTGAGCTTTCATCTCAAGCAGCTAGGAAAAAAATGACAAATCAGATCTGAGAAAAAAGTAGGAGGAAGGAAATAATAAAGGTAAGAACAAAAATCAATAATAAAATTAAACAGAGAAAATCAACTGAGCTAAAAATTAATTCTTTGAGAAAATAAATAAAATGAATAAATCCCTAACAAGATTGATCAAGAAAAAAAAGAGAGAGAAAGGGACAAATTATAATTATCAAGGGATGAAAAAGAGAACAGCACTACAGAGACCATAGACATTGAAAGAAGATACTATGTATGAGTAACTTACACCAACATATTTGATCATTTGAATAAAATGAAGCAAATGTGACAAATGTTAAAATCTTCTGTTAATGGTGTTGGGTATCTATAATATTATACTCTGTTCTTTTTTGTAGGTTTAAGATATTTCTCAGATACACACTACTATACATAAAATAGATAAACAACAAGGACCTACTGTATAGCACAGGGAACTATATCTTGTAATTACCTATAATGGAAAAGAATCTGAAAAATTGAATCACTTTGCTGAAATATTGTAAATCAACTGTACTTCAATTTAAAAAAAGATATTTCTCAAACTTTTAAAGGGCATGGTATATAACGTAACGTATAAGATTCTTCTTTTTGTGTTAACATATCGCATATATGCATAGACCATTTCTGGAAGGATACACACGAAACTGTTAACCATGGTTGTCTTGGGAACTGGAAACATGGGGTCACAGGGAGACTTATTTTTATCCTATATCTTTGTAAACTGATTTAACTTTTGTTTTACTATGTGCATTTATTTGTTTTTTAATATCTAAAAAATTAGTTGATAAAAAATGATAAAATAGGAGAGTCTTCCTCAGATCCATCTTCCCTGCTCTTCATCCCAGAGCCAGGTTCCTGGGCTTCTGCCCCTCCCTCCCTCCCACCTCACTCTCCACCATACAACTTACCCCAGGTCTGTAGAAATTCTAGAGCTCCTGGCTGAAGACACGGAGCAGCACCTCTCTGATTAGAGAGGGCAGAGAGGAGAAGAAGAGTAGACTGAGGTGGTAGATAAGTATGAGAAAAAGAAGTCCCAGGTCAAAAGTTAAGACATGGGCCTCCAGAAAGAACCTAGAGAAAATGGGTTATGAGTCCACGGCAGGGGGCGGCCCAGCTTTGGGAAGCAGGTAAGGACTATTCTCTCCCACTTCCAGTGGAAAATACACCAATATTCCTAGGATCTAGAACTCAGACCAGTACTTCAGGATATTAGTATTTATTTGTATTATCAAGTTTCCATTATAGTCCCCATTTCAAACATTGTCCCATTCTCCCCATAAATCATCTATATACATCCAAGGGAATTTCAATACTCCGACATCTAAACCATTTCTTCCATATTTCCTTTCACATGCGATAGCAGAAATAAAAAACCTTTGTCATTCGGTTCAGAAAATATGGTTGTTGAAGTCATTTGGTTTTATCACAGGGATTTTTGTGGATTGGCTTAAATGCCTAACCACCACTTATCACTCACTCAAGATCTAAGCAACCAACTTCAAAATGGACAACCAACTTTAAAATGAATGTAAGTTAGAAAACAACTTATTTTTAGGTTGGATTCAACCTCAACCCATGAATCAGCACTTTCAGTTGGGTTTCTATGGGCACATTTTTGCCCTAAACTAAATTTAAAAAAAAAAAAGATTTCCAATAGCTAATTTTCTGGTTGTTGCTATTTATTTAATTTAGCAAAGAAATCTGTCGATGTTTCCTCAGCTTTTTAAAGGTCTCAGAAAAAGAAATTAAAACTTCATAGACAAATGGGCAAAGAGTATAAACAGGAAAATTACAGAAAGAATATAAATGTCAATTAAACATGATGGGGGTTTTGTTTGTTTTCAGGAAAATGCTAATTAAACATACTAGTTGCATCATCAGACTGGAAAAGATTAAAGAGTAACAGCATCTAATTAGTGATGGCAAAGATGTAAGAAAACTATATCCTGTTGGATGGATGTATTAATATTCAGTACTTAAATATTTAACAGCACGCTTTTGGACAGCTAGCTGTGAGTATAGTGAAGTGACTGGCATTTTAAGTAAGTTAATTACTCAGAACTGAAATATGGTGACATCAAAATATTAATGAAATCTCATTTTATGAAAAATGTTGAAATAATACTAATCACTCAGTTTAAAATTCTTTCAAAAATAGCACGATTATGAAGTTGGCATAATTATAAAGGTCGAATGAGTTGTAGATGGCATTTGTGTTACATTCTGGACAGTGCTGCTCAAGGTGCTTAACAGATATACCATCTTTGTCAAGTTAACTTTGATTTATGCAAGGCTTTCAAGAATTCACCGTACAAATAAAATATTTTGTATCTATCAAAATTTATAATGTGCTATCTATGGACCTCGCAATTCCACGACTAAGAATCTAAGTTACTGACATTCTCACATAATTGTGCAAAGATAAGTATGTCCCAGAATGTACCTAAAGGCTTTTGAAAATGCCAATTAATTGAGGGTTGTATATTCGTACAACAGAAGACTCATGCAGTCTTAGAAAAGAATGGGTACTCTTTATGTATGCTAACAGAAAAAAAAATGCTCACAATATATTAAGTGCAAAAACAAATTAAAGGGCTAAAGAGTCTATTTTTGTAAATAAACAACACACAACCCCAAACAGAAAGAATTCAAATGTAAATGAAACTATTTACAGCAGTTATCCCTAGGGAACGGAGCTGGGAGGAAGAGAGAAGGAATTTTCACTTTTAAAATGGTTAAAACCTATAATAGCTAGAATTTACGGAGTTCCTACCATGTGCAAATTCTAAGCACTTCATTCAATTAATCTTCATAAGGACCCGATGAGGTAGATGCTATTGTTATTTCCATTATCAACAGCCGAGGACACTGACATCCAAGAGATTAAGTCATTTGCCCAGGGTTGTATTTCTAGTGAGTTTTGAATGGAGGTAGTCTGCATTAAGCAACACTTTTTTTTTCTTAATTGAAGTATGGTTGATTTACAACGTTGGTTTCTGGTATGCAGAATAGTGATTCAATTATACATATATATATTATGTTTCATATTCTCTTTCATTATAGGTTATTACTATACAGTAGGACCTTGTTGTTTATCTATGTTGTATATAGTAGTGTGTATCTGCTAATCCCAAACTCCTAATTTATCCCTCCTCCACCATTTCCTCTTTAGCAACCATCAGTTTGTTTTCTTTGCCTGTGAGTCTGTTTTGTAAATAAATTCATTTGTGTCATTTTTTAGATTCCACATGCTAGTGATATCATATGATATTTGTCTTTCTGTCAGACTTCCCTTAGTATGATAACCTCTAGGTCCATCCATGTTGCAGATAGCATTACTTCATTCTGTTTTTATGACTGAGTAGTATTCCATTGTTTACATATACCACAAATTCTTTATCCAATCACCTGTCAATGGACATTTAGTTTGCTTCCATGTCTTGGCTATTGTAAATACTGCAAGCAGCCCTCTTTTTTTTTTTAATAATTTTTTTTTAAATGTGTTGTACTTTTATTTATTTATTTTAGGAGGGAAGTAATTAGGTTTACTTATTTATTTATTTTTAGAGGAGGTACTGGGATTGAACCCAGGACCTTGTTCATGCTAAGCATGCGCTCTACCACTTGAGCTATACCCTCCCACTACAAGCAGCACTCTTAATTGCCAAGTTAACAGTTCTCTATACTTTATAGTATATGAATGGCTTTCAAAATAATAAACACATGAGTTTTGCCTTTTAAAAATGTAAGTCTGGAAAAAAAAATCAGCAATGTTTTGATTTTACAATTTAGGTTGTTGTAACATGTATCATTGTGGTAGGCAGAATAATGCCCTTAACCCTCCCTTCCCCTAAAAGATGTCCTATATCCTAATCTCTAGAACCTGTGACCTTACAGGGCAAAAGGGACTTTTCAGATGTGATTGAAGATCTTTACATAGGGAGATAACCCTGGATGAACTGGGAGGGCCCAGTGTAATCACAAGGGTCCTTAGAAGGAAAATTTGAGGGAGGCAGGAGAGTCAGAGTCAGAGAAGGAGATGTGAACATGAGAACAGTGTCAGGGTGAGAAAGACCGGACCAGCCGTTGCTAGCTTTGAATATGAAGGAAGAGCCCAGGAGCCAAGGAATTGGCTTTTAGAACCTGAAGAAAGGCAAAGAAGTGGAATCTCCCCTAGAACCTCCAGAATGGACACAGTCCTACCAACACTTTGATTTTAGCCCAATGAGACTTCTGAACTCCAGAAATATAATACATTTTTTTTATCATTTAAGCCACTAAATTTGAGGTAATTTGTTACACCAGCAATAGGAAACCAATACAATCATTAATTATTAATTTAATAAAGATATACTCTGCTTACAGATTACAGGAAATTATCTCCATGCAAAGTATGAATTTTGTTATGGGCTGAACTGTGCCCTCCTTACCTCCCCTAGACTCTAAGGGGAGTCTAGACCCTAGGGGTTTGAGCCCTAAACCCCAGTACCTTTGAGTGGGTCTGTACTGGGAGATGGGCCTTTAAAGCGGTAATTAGGTTAAATTAGGTCATATGGACGGGCTCTAATCCAACCTGACTGGTATTCTTACAAGACAAGGAAATCTGGACACCCAGACACCCGGGAGGTGCAGGCACACAGAGGAAAGCCCACGTGAGGATGCAGAGAGGTGGCCATCTGCCAGCCAGGGAGAGAGGCCTTAGAAGAAACCAGCCCTGCCAGCGCCTTGATCTTGACTAGCCTCCAGAATTTCGAGAACATAAACTTCTGTTCTTTAAGTCATGCAGTCTAATGTGATTTATTCCTTTTTTCTATTATTATTAAAGTATAGTCAATGAATAATGTGTTAATTTCTGGTGGACTGCACAGTGATTCAGTTATATACATATTCCTTTTCATATGCTTTTTCATTATAGGTTATTACAAGGTACTGAATATATCTCCCTGTGCTATACAGTAGGACCTTGTTGTTTATCTGTTATATATATAGTAATATACATAATATGTATTCCTTTAGTGCTACTTATAACCACTCAGAGTAGGAAAATACTAGTAAGTTCTAAAATTTACTCCTGTGCTCTTATATAAATTTAGAGTCATGAAAATATAGTTTGAGCACAGGGATTTTGTATTCATTATTTTAAACAATATTACTTTATCATAAAATGTATCTTTATTCATTTATTTTAACAAACATACACTAAGTGCCTACCATGCCCCTGATCTTGGGAACAGAATGACGAATAAGACATGGTCCCTGAGCTTGAAAAAATACTTTAAAATTATCAGTCTGGTAGTGTGATTTTAATCTTGGTGTAAGATATTCCCCCTCTGGAATAAACTATTGATCAGAAACCTGAACTCTGTTAGAAGCAGTTATAGCTTAGAAGGACCTGTTTTAGAGTTTACCTTGTCCCACTCTCTCGGAGTTTGCTCAGATAAATCATACAACAAATATTTACTGAGTTACGTAGCAGGCATTGTTCCATGTGAGTGCCAAAGACCCACCAGTAAGCAAAGCAAAGTCTCCACCATAACGGAGCATACATTCTAGTGATGGAGACAGACAAGAAATAAACAAGGAACAGAGTAGATCATGTGGTGATAGTCATAGGAGATACGATATTCCGAGGTAAAGGGGGAGTGGTGATTTTCTACACAAGGTTCGGGGAAACACTTTCTAATAAGGTGGTTTTAGCGGAGAAATTAATGAAGAGCAAATCATAGGAATATCTGAGAAAATACATTCTTCTTTTTTTTTTTTTTTAACATATTCTCAGCAAGGGGAAAAGAAAGTGCAAAGGCCCTGAGGTAGAAGCATGCTTGGTTTGTGCATAAAACACCAGGAAGGTCAGTGTGCCTGAGGGAGAGTGGGAAGGAGGGGAGAGGGGCTGAAGATCACTGCAAGCTTGGATTTTTACCCTACATGAGACAGGAAGCCACTGGAGGATTTGAAGCAGAGAAGTAAAGTGACCTGCTGTATATTTTGAAAGGCTGATTCTGACTGCTGTGCTGAGAGCAAAGTCTTCTGGGGAGAGGGTGGGAGGAGTGAGACCAGTTAGAAGGCTAGTTCAATGATCTAGGAGAGAGGCTATCATTGGTGGACCAGAGTTGGAGTTGGTGAGAAGCATTCATTTATTAGTTATCTATTGCTGCATAACAAGTTATCCCCAAATTTACTGGCTTAAAATGACAAGCATTTATTATCTCACAGTTCTGAGGTTCAGGTATCTGGGAGTGGCTTAGCCGGGCGGTTCTCACTCAGGGCCAGTGTCTCACGAGGTTACAGTCAAGACATCACCTGAGTCTTCATCATCTGAGGCCTTGACCCAGGCTATAGGATTCACTTCTGAGAAAGCTCACATGCATGGCTGTTGGCTGGAGGCCTCAGTTCCTCACCACGTGGCAGCTGGCTTCCCCCAGAGCAAGTGATGAAAGAGAAAGAGAAAGAGGAAAAGGAAGAAAAGACAGGCGTTGCAGTGTTATTTATAACTTAATCTCAAAAGGGGCACGCCATCACTTCTGCCAAGTTCTTTTGGTCCCACAGACTGACCCGGGTACAGTGTGGGGGGGGATCACAGCAGACTGTGAACGCTGGGAGGTGGGCATCTTTGGGAATCATCTAGGAGGCTGCCAACCAGAGTTCAGATTCTTGTTTTGTTGTCGGATTCGATCTAGCATGTAAGGAAGGGAAAGAAAGGAACCATGGATAACTTTAGAAATTTTTGGCCTTATTTTGGCAGGGGGAGGATCAGGAGCTATTTTTGGATGTGCTACCTTTGAGAGCCTATTCAGTACTCAAGTGGAGATGTCAGAGGAGCAACTGGATAAATATCTGAGTGTGGAAGTTCAGGGAGAGGTGCAGGCTGGAGATCCCAGTTTGGGACTTACCCATTTATGGGTGGCATTTGAAGCCAGAGCCTGGATCCGATTCCCCAGGGAGTAGTACAGACTGATGAGAGACAAGAAGACGAGGCACAGGAGCTGAACCCGGGGCCCCAACACTTAGATTTGGGGAGATGAGGAGGAACAAGTGAGGACACGGAGAAAAGGCCAGCGAGGTGGAAGGAGAACCAAGAGCAAGGTGCTCGCGGAAGCCAGGGAAGAAAATGTCACCCCTGGACTAGTGCTGCTGAGAGGCCCAGGGAGCAGGAGTCCCAGATGCGGGTCCTCTGTCAGGATCAGCACCAAGGCCGACCCAGACTTCTAGAGACGTGATGCCAGTGTTTAGGATATAAGGGGAAGACCTCTGGATGAAAACACCTTGGAGGGATCTTGGGAATATAATAAGGAGAGGGTGGGAAAAAATATATCCAAACATCATAGACTTTACAACAAACAATGATTAAGAGCTGATTCTGTGCCCCACGCTGTCCTAAATACCTTTCACGTGTCAGGTCATTGAATCTCACAGACACCACACAGAGGCAGCGTTTGACCCCACAGATGAGGAGGAAATGGGCTGACAGAGGGCGTCTACACAGCCAGCCAGGTGGAGGCAGCAGATTCAAACCTGGTCAAGGACCCGTGAGCCCTCTTTGTGCCACAGCGCAGCCCTGGCAGAGGGCTTTCGGAAGGATCCTGAAGGCTTTCCCAAGAACCAAGAGGGAGGAGGAGGATGAACAACATTGTGGCTAGGGATTTTTCCCTCTGCCAGGACTCCAGTGCTGTAGGAAGTCTGAAAAGTGAGACACAGACGCCTTTGAACTTGCCAGGCTGATTTAATTTGGTATCTCCTGGCAGGAAATGCAGCACTCAAAACTGCAATTTTAAAAGGCTGTTTGGGTGGACTCCTTGACTGAAATCCTCAACTGCTCTCTCCAGGCTGGAGGGAAGCCAGCAGGAAGCAGGGCCTCTGTCAGACTCGTAAATTCCTGCTTTATTGCCTATTCTTCCAGGATCAGCAAACCCACAAGTGGTCACCCTGAAGGTGATGTCGTCCCACCCCCATCCTCAGTGCTTTATGGGGGGGGGGGTGTTGGAGACACGTAGGGCAAGCAAGAGACAGGTGAGGGCTTGGCCCTTAAGCCTCTAGTCAAAAGACAATCACCTCCCATCTCTCTGGCCCAAACCCCTATCTCCAGGTTTCTGTCAAAGTCAATCAGAAAATCCCACGGGCTGGCAATGAATATTCAGCACTCCCTAGACATACCGCTCTGGGTTAGGTCCTATTGGGCTTAGAAAATAGAATGGAGCTGTGTTTTATAGAAGCTTACTTTATAGCTATCTGGGCAGGAACCTATCCCACAATTAAATAAGTGAGACCTGCCTGGACAGATTTTTATTCAACGAAAAGTGGACAGTCTTTCTTCACCATGGTTCTTTTCAAGCCAATAATGAATTTTATAAATGCTTTCTATGAAATGAGATGTGTACAATATCACAAATTGAGAGCCATCAATTCAGATGTTTAACTATTTAAGGAAGCAAACCAAACCAAAACAAAAAACAACTATTAAAGGCTATAATGTTAAATAATAGAAAGTCTTTAAGAACGCTGTTCTATCAAAGTCCACTCAGAGTGTGCCTTTTAAAAATAAGATTTTTTTAGTGGTAGGGGACGTATAGCTCAAGTGGTAAAAGCAGTTGCTTAGCCTGCATGAGGTCCTGGGTTCAATCCCTAGTACTTCCTCTAAAAATAAATAAATAAGTAAACCTAATTACCTCCAAATAAATAAATAAACCTAATTACCTCCCTCCTCTCCCCAAAAAATAATTTTACAAAAATAAATAAGAGGTTTTTTTTTGACTCTCAATACTTAGGCCTGGCAATATCAGTAGTTAGCTGTGGGACCCTGGAAAGCCATATCCTTTCTGAATCTCATTTGAGATATGGAGATAATACTATTTCATGAGAATATTGTAACGATAAAATGGGAATGTGTATGTGAAAGCGGTTGCTATTAATATTAATAACATTGTTAACTACTCCTAATAAAATATGAATCTCTAAAGTGACTTCAGCTTTAAATTTTTATTATTAAGGAATAATTATTAAAGAATTTAAAGAGAGTCCTTTTAGAGACATACACTGAAGTCATTTAGGATGAAATGATGTAACAACTGAGATTTGCTTCAAAAGAATCAAGGGAAACAGCAGGTTTGTGTAAGTTCTGGCCACATTTTGAGTATTGTTGAAGCTGGGTTATGGGTGCACGGGAGTTTTTTGAAAAACCATTTTGTCTACATTTTATGCTTGAAATTTTCACAATGAGAAGGAAGAAAGCCAAGGGGAAATTGAAGGGCAATTTCTCATAACAAGTTCAAGTGCTACTAGATTAAGACTGCTGCTTGGCAACTGTATTTCAATAAAAGAAAAAATGAAAATTTTTAAAGAAATTATTGCTGATTAAGCAAACCTTGATATTAAAAGAAATGGTAGAAATTTTAAGTGAATGCCAAAATGCATATGAATTCAAGGATTTGATAATTTATATTTTCAATGATCTTTTAGCTTCTTTTTAATTAAAGGAAACCCATTTTGATTAGATATTAGGACAGAAAATTATTTACTACACGATTTAAGATTATTAATGAAACCTACAAGCTAACTTGGAAACTTAAATACTTTAAGTTTTTTTCCAAAAGAAATTTCAGGTTATGTTGATAATTTTGTTTTTTAAGAACCCAATGTTCTATTTATATCTGTTATATCTAATTAAGCACAGAATTACATATCAGTATTTCAAATTTGATACTTCTCTGACAAAATCTGTCACTAACTAAAAAGAATTTAACAGCATAAGTGTATAATATGCTCCCTTCCTTACTCTGAAGATGTGAATTCTCTAGGAAGTCTTCATGAGTTTCTTTTGTTTCTCCAGGTTTTGTTGATCGATACTCGCTCCTCAGAGAGATCTTCCACCATCTAAAAATTACCTGTGATTGAACAGATAGAAGGTGAGATGAATTAAACAGATTTCAATACCAACAGCTGCGTTTAGACCTGGGATTTTTTTTTTTTTTAAATCACTGTCATGGCAGGAGCATAAGGCTGTGTGTCCAACATCAGTTATAACTTCACAAACTGAGATCACATCAAATTAGAAGTGAGGTCTGTGCATCAGTGAACATTTTCCTTAGAGATTAGGGTCACAAAATCAAAGTTCAGGAAGGTATTTTAAAAATCTATCAAGTCAAACAGACTCACAGACATAGAGAACAAACTTATGGTTACCAGGTATAAAGGGGGTGGGAAGGGATAAATTGGGAATTCAAAATTTGTACCTCTTGGGGAGTGATGGAAATGTTAATTGTCTTGATTGCAGTGGTGGTTTCATTGGTGTATACACCTATCAAAATTCATCAAATTGTGTATCTGAAATATGTGTCGTTTCCTATATAGGAATCATACCATAATAAATGTGTAAAAAATAAAAAATAAAAACTTAGTTATGAATCAGGTATCACAATATAAACTTACTAGTTTATAAATAAGTTGGAATAAATTAAATTTGTTTGCTCAGAAAAAAAAAAATCAAGTCAACTGATGTTTAAATCACCCAGAGCCAAATGGCTGTTTCTCAAAGATCTCTGAGAATAGAGATTCTCTACCTTCGGGAAACAATCCCAAAGTAATTGCTCAGGTCTCCTCCTCCCTTCCCTGTCTAAAGGGCAGACCCGTTGAGTGGATACTTTTCTCATGGAGAGCGACAGGCACTTGGACAGGGCCAGGAAAAGCACCCTTAGGCCTTGATTGATGCATGAAAGTGTCATTACCGAGGACACTTCTTGGTAATGGATCTGCTGGGTGTGCGTCTGACTTGTAGGAGCCTTTTGGTTTACCGGAAGCCAACCTCGTTTCCGTGGTTATGGACCGCACTTCAGTTCTATGTTGATTTCATGGCAGTGTCAATGAGACTCAGTCTACACTAGGGCTCTGAGGGAAAAGATGGGAAAGGAGACTGACAGTGCTGAGAAACTGGTTTGCCTCCTAGTTCTGGAATCTTCCCTCACTGGCCGTAACATGTAAGGTTAAAATGATGTTCAGACAGGTTCCATCCAAAGCAAAACTGTTAAGCAGGTGAAACTTGCTAAGGGGCCTCCCTTTATTTAATTTCTTCTCCCCCATCCATGCTCACCCATTACTCCCTGTGGTCTCACAGGTCCTGGCTGCACCTCCTTTGGCCACTGCCCTTGTCTCTACCAGTTCTCTGCCCACTTCTGAAGGCTCTGCTTGGTGCTGGTCTGGGAAGCCCCATCCCACCAGCCTTTGAACTGCACAACTTCTGTTTTTCCTCACTCCTTTCCCCTTGCCTGCAGGCCTGGCCTCAGCCAGCTTTCCTCCCCTTCTAGAACTACCTCCCCCTGCCCTAATGTCTCCCCAGCCACTCCCCACTCCTCATGTCTGAAAGATGGTCCCTCAGGGAAGAAGAGTTTTTTTCCGCCATCTTACCTAGCACCCTGCCCAACAGAAAGCAGATCTTCAGTAAATACTTGTTGGATGAATTAAAGGGTGCTTTTCATTTCAATTTTGTTGCTCATCTCTACAGGAGCTGAGGGGAAAATATATACGTAAGTTACAAAACTCCATAATCTCACAAAATTGTGGTAGCTGATTCCTTTCAGAAAACCCCTTAGTCGGCCCCTTTTGTTTTTTCTAAACACGAGACTCACTGAAATCATCCTCTTAAGAATCTTTCTTGCCTATCTCCGTGGAGTTCAGGGTATATCAGTCTGCTGGGGCTGCCATTAAAAAAATAACACAGACTAGGAGCCTTGAACAACAGAAATTTATTTCCTTATAGTTCTAGGGCCTGGAAGTCCAAGATCAAGGTGTGGGCCAGTTTGGTGTCTCCTGAGGCATCTCTTCCTGGCTTGCAGGTGCCACTTTCTCGCCGTGTCCTCACATGGCCTTTCCTCTGAGCATGTGCCTCCCTGGTGTCTCTTCCTCTTCTTATGAGGACCTCAGTCATATTGGATTAGGGCCTGACCCTTATGACCTCATTTAACCTTAATCAGTTCTTGAAAAGCTCTATCTACAAATACAGTTAGATTAAGGGCTAAGGTTTCCACATAAGAATCTAAGAGGGGATAAAATTCAATCTATAGGAAAAGGTATCAGGTATTATAGTAAAAAGAGCATGCATTTTGGAATGAAGACATACCTCGACAATTTATTTAATTTCTCTGCACTTCAGTTTTCCCTTTCATTTCCTTCTAGTAAGTATCATTGAAATTGGTATTAAATATTATAAGTATTTCCTTTTTATTGGATGAAGATGCCAGGGAGTCTGAATCTAATGTGATGTTCTTTAGCACATAATCTAGAACCTTTAGAACTAGCTGGGAAGTCAGAAATAATTTAGTCTACTTCCTGGAACTCATGTAAATAAGGAAAATATTTCAAAGAGGTTAAGTTAAAAATGATAGGTGTCCTTCCCTCCAACCGTACGACCAGATGTTATATCACAATGAAGGCCAGACTTGGAGTGAACTCTGACATGAGAAGGACAGACGCCACAGGAAAACACTTCTGGAAGCTCAGTGGAGTGTCCCCTCCCTGTCCACCTTGGCACTCTACTGGAACCGTCACAGGGGAGTTTCTCTCTGGGGCAAGCGCACTTAAATTGTAATGACATAATCAGTTACCCCTCTAGCCAGATCAAGCAACCACCAAATAGCGGGTTAAGTGGAAGATTTTGAAATGAATGGAGTTCTAGACAGGGTACCACACCAGTAACATTTGGTTACTGAGCTTCCTTCTTATGTTGTTTTAAAAATAGGCAGAGAGACGCTTGTACAACCTTACTTGCCAGCCTCATATCTTACCCATCATTCATTTCATCCATTAAAAATTATTTCTGACATTCCTTCTGCTAATTTGTGAACCCTCTGGTACTGATTTAGAAGGTAATATTTGAAGTGCTTGCCATAATGGCCTCCGGAGGGAGTATCCTCAGGGCACAAACTCAAGTGACCTTGTACACACAAACATCCTACTGGCTCCTCTGAGGTATTTCAAGTAAATGACTGAGAATGTAACACTTGCCTAAGGAACCAGTGCTGGCTAGAACCAGAATGCAAGCCTCCTCACTCCTAACTGGTAAACACAGGGTTTGTTCTGAGTCATGAAGTTTTCTTCATAGACAACCTTTATGCTGTGACTCATCAGACCATCTCTATAGAGCGAGACACAGAAATCTGCTGCTCATCACAACTTAGCCTAGTCAAGGTTCTATTATTGTACTCATTAAAAATATATATATTAGATATTTTCTACCAAGTATTGTCTCTCAAATTAGTAAAGTTTTTTTTTTGTTGGTTTTTTGGGTTTTTTTTTTTTAGGCAACAAAACCCAATAATGGTGAAGACAAGGAAAAATGGGAGCCCACTGAGAGGAGTGTAAATTGGTTTGGCAGTATCTATTAAAAAGCTTAAAATCATCCATGCCCTTTGACCTGGACGTCCTACTCCTAAGGAATTTATCAGAGATGTGTGCAACATTTTTTATATGAGTGCTCATCATAGGTTAATTATGGTAATAAAAAAATCAGGTCGGGGAGAGTATAGTTCAGGTGGCAGAGTGTATGCTTAGCATGCACAAGTTCCTGGGTTCAATCCCCAGTACGGCCTGTAAAAATAAATAAATAAATAAACTTAATTACATCCCCCTGCAAAAAAAAAGAAGAAAAAAAGAAAAAATATCAGTACTGACATAAGGGTCCAATAGTTGGGACTATTCAAATAATTAGGGCACATTTAGATGATGGAATACTCTGTGGCTGATTAAATAATTTGTAGAAAGTAATTAATAACATAAATTGATGTTAATCATTTCTTAAAAGGCTCAAAAGTGTATACACCACTGCTCCAAATACTTAAAGGAAAATATTTACATGTGCAGGGGGAAGGAGCCTCAGCTTGGCAGTAAATGCAACTCTCTCACACGACAGATACAGCTTGAAGGAAGCTGAGCTAAGATGTATCCCCCAAATATTTGTGAATTGGGTACCAACTATCATGGTATTTGCTTATTTTAAGTCATAATACATAGAAAGTCACTGTCACATATGTATCTCTCTTTTGAAAACCTTAAAACCTGTAAATACTATTTTGAACGTCTTCTCAACCGTGATTGTTTTGTTAAGGAACAGTCTTGCCTACAAGAAAAGCCACAGAGGAACTTCCCAGGGGTTTTGTGACTGTTTAGATCTGGCCGGAACATGGGTTTCCTCAGTCTCCCAACCACCTGTGAGCAGTGCATGACTGCCTTTTTATGGATGAGGAAGCCGACCGCAGAGGAGTTAAATAACTTGCCCAAGCTCCTCTTGCCCAGGAAGAGGCTGACCTAGAAAGAGTCTAGTTTTCTTTCATCGCCTCATACTCTCCCCAGGAAGGGCAGGCAGGCAGCCTCGTTATAGGATACACACCATTATTTGGTATCTTAATAGAAATCATGTGACCCGTGAAAAATCTTTCAGAATTTTATTTAAATTTATCCTATTTTATAGAGATCATGTCTCTAGTGAATGTTTTTAATAAACTTGAAAATTGAGCTTACTTTAAAAAGAGAGGTCTAAGATTCCTCCTTAATCCCCTTGACAACTCTTCTGCACAAATAATTAAGGCAAGACGACGAGGTAGTTGTCATTCACCCAGTGGAGGTCCCTAGAGCTTGGTCCTTTTCCCCCCGCCAGGAGACTCATGAGGCGGCCCCCCGGGGGGCACGGGGAAAAGGCAGGCTCAGGCAGCGTCTCAGCACCTGAGAGGGTTTGGGACAATACATGCCCCAACCCGAGTCCCCCGGGTCAGAGGCTGCTGCTCCCACCTCTTCACCAGCTGAAAAACCCTGCTGCTGGGACAAAAGTGGAGACTCCAATGTTAGAACGGTCTGAGTTTAAACCCTGGTTTCTGTAATTTACTTTGGGCAAATGCCTTAATCTCTTTTAACCTCAGTTTCTTCATCTCCAAAATGGAAATAACCACAGTGCCCACCTTACTGAATTGTGGAGGGAGGGAATTTTGGAGGGATGAATCCAGAGTGCCCAGCTAGATACCAGACACGGACGCCAGCACGTGAGCTCCGTGGGGGAGGGTCCTTGCTTCTTCCTTCTCCCTTACCCTCTTGTTCCCATGCTGGTCGGTCCTTCGTATTTATAAAAACACACTCAGCCCCAAATACTTACAGTCAGAACCTTATCTTTGTTTTCATCAACTGTCTAATAATATTCAATGATACTTCATTCAAGTTCTGCTTTCTGAATCGTATTCTTCAAAGACTTTTATGTCAGCTTTTCACTGACTTGTATTTGACTTTTCTAATCATCAGTAATCATTAAGAATTGCATATTCTTTGCTCTAAGTATTTTCTCAACAGCATCATTAAAAAGACTCATCTATCTATCCAGCTAATACAGTTGCTCATGAAGGATTAGGGTGACTTGCCAGATGCCACATACTAAATGGGGCATTCTGAATCTTTCTAAGGATCTGTCCAGGAAAGACGATTGTAATTTAGCGCACAACTGTTTCTGCTTTCTCCTGCAGACTACTGTTATTCTATCAGATCGAATAGCTCCCTGTTTTGGAAATCATATGTAATTAGGGGATTTTATGAGTGGGGTTGAGATACTGTGTCATGGAGAGTTTATGAAATTAGATCTTTTATTAGGTGAAGAATTTTTTTATCTGAACAGCCTACTGAGAAATAGAAGCAAGAATTCCAAGCACAAACTGTGTGTGATTTTACCTTTTACTATTACTCAAAAGCTCACAAAACACTTGCATTCCAAAATGGAGAAGGATGTTCTTAACTGTATGAATCATGAAGATAGTTTATTTTATTTCACTGCATATTTAAACTATAAACAACTATGATATGCTTTTGGTCCAAATTTACAACATCAAATATGCGTCCCCTTATGTATCTATGTTTGGCTCAATTTCTCTAAAAACAGCAATATTTAGATTTTCAGCTATTGAAAATTTTCCTCTGGAACAGTAGCAATTTTTAAATATTAGGAATAAAAGCATCATTATTAATTATGGGAAAGATGAGTCTAAGGCTGAAATGAGAATGGAGTAAACTGAAATTTTTTTTCCTTTTTTTTGTTTTTGTTTTTGTTTTTTTGGGTGTAATTAGGTTTATTTATTTACTACTTTTTATTTTTTATTTTTTTCACAGAGGTAATGGGGATTGAACTCAGGACCTTGTGCATGTTAAGCACATGCTCTACCACTTGACCACCTGAGTTATATCCTCCCCTAATGAACTTAAACGTTCAATAAGCGAGAACTGACTACATTGAAATGTTTTTTCCCTTGAAGAATTCAGAAGTGAAAAAAAAATGATACAAATTTTATTTCAAAACCAGAAATAGACTAAATGACAGAAAACAAACTATGGTTACCAAAGGTGGAGGGGAGGGATAAATTAGGAGTTTGGGATTAACAGATACATGTTACTATATACAAAATAGATAAACAACAAGGACCTACTGTATAGCACAGGGAACTATTCAGTATGTTGTAATAAGCTATAATGGAAAAGAATCTGAAAAATATATATATGTATGTTTATGCATAACTGAATCACTTTGCTGTACACCTGAAACTAACATTGTAAATCAACTACATTTCAATAAAAAATGAAATAAAAAAAAAAGAATTCAGAAATAAAGTTGCCCTCGGAGAGTCAAATTAATGCACCTCAAATGCAGTGAATGTGCTTAGGAATCGGTGGCAGACATAGTTGGTTGCCACCCACCATTCATTCGCCCACCTGCCCTTCCTACATGAACCCTGATTTGTCCAGTAGCCTCTCTTTTCCATCACTTGTGTTCAGAGTATAAATCTTATCTCTAGCTCCATGGGGCAGGACATGAGTAGTTTAAGCCATTTTTGGTAGATTTTCCCCACTGCCAGTGTTTGTTTGGCAGGGGAATGGGCATGTGAAAAATTTTGCCCCAAGTGACACCTGGAGAAGTCTGCAGCAGCTTCTGGGAAAGATTTTATTATACATAAGGAGAAACACAGCCCTTTTTTGGGTACTGGCTGTTGTGCTTCAGTGTGATCACTGGCGTAGCAGTAGCCATTTTGTGACTATAAGGGAAGCCAGCCTGAGCTGACAACAGTGTTGCCTGGGGGAGACAGAACCAACAGATGGTGGAGAGGAGGAGCTAGAACACTGTCACTGTGTTGGGAACCTCTTCCTTTAAATATGTTTTTATGTGAAGTAATGCCATATTTCATCAGATCTAATAGACCATCCATTGAATGCCACAGCATTATTTTATGTGCCATATAGAAATAAGTGTCAAGGAAACTGAAACACAGTGGGTTTTTTTTTTAATCACCTATTTTATAACTATTGAAAGAGTTCTTTTATTCTTCACTAGACATGTATTTTATTATGTTATTTTTAGCAATTATATTACAGTAGACCCTTGAATAAAACGGGTTTGAACTGTGTGGATCTATGTATAGGCAGATTTTCTTTCACTAAATATATACTGTAGTACTACACCATCTGAGGTTGGCTAAATCCTCGGACGCAGAACCTCCGATACAGAGTGTGGACTGTGAAGTTTTAGGAGGGTTTTCAACTGCATGGAGGGTTGGTACCCCAAATCCCTGCGTTGGATTTTCTTTCAAACTGCTGCTTTGATGCTTGAGCTGCAGAGGTGTTTTCAGTTTGGGCTATTACAAATAAAGTTTCTATAAATATTTTGGTACAGGTTTTTGCCCTCTTTTACCTTTTTTACGTTGTTAACCATCTTCTATTAGTTAACAATTATTTATAATAAATTGTCCCCAGTGAAGTAAGTGTGGTTTCCATCTCTTCAATGGACTCTGCTTGAGATACCTAGAATGAATGACTCTTTTGTTGTTCATTTTGCAGGGTACTTGGTGATAGCTTTTAATCTGGAGATGCTTCATGCCTAGGACACTTTCTTGTATAATTTTTTCGGGAATTCCTTTCTTCCAGATATTGGACATCTGGGACTAATTTTTTATCTTCCCCCCACCACCCACATTGTCTGTTTCTTACTTTTGTTTCTTTTTTTCTAGGAGCAATTCTCAATTTTATCTTCCAAATATTTTATGGAGTTTTCCATTTTTCCTATTATATTTTTATTTTCTAAAAGCTCTTTTTAATTTACTGAATGTTTCTTTTTTATTGAATGCTGTTCTTGTTTCATGGATACAATATATTTTCTAATCTTTCTGAGGATGTTACTGATGAGAATTTTGTTTTGTCTTTGTGCATTGTTTTTATTTTTTCCCAAATTACATTTCCTGTATGTTGTTGTTGTTAATTTGTTTTGGCTTTCCCAAAAGCCTGATAGTTCTTCACTGTTCTTGTGTACTCAGGAATGGGGTGCCAGGAATCTGATCAGAAGCTCTGGGCATTTGAGCAGGGTTTATTCAGAGGACGACCTCACTGTAGGGTGATCAGCTGAAGCTCTCTGGCTGGAGGTTTAACATCCTGAGATATCTTCTCTTGGCCTGATAAAGAATCTTCCAGCTTTCTGCCTAGAGGGTATAAACCTGGCTGCCTACAGCTTTCTATGAGCCACTGGGAAGCCAGAGTGGATCCCCCAGGTTAGTACGTGGATTTTCATTTAATCCCTTGCTCCATATTCAGCTCTGAGTCCTTCTGTCCCCAGTGGTCTGGGATCCTGAGTCCACAGTATCCCTAGCTTACCCTTCCAGAGACCAAAGTTCTGGTCTTCTCCTGAGGGGTGAGGCAAAGCTGCTGCTGGTTGTGCAGAGGGGAGGAGGGGATGAAGAAGAAGGTGGTTCTAACCACATCTTAAACAGGATGTCAAGCATCCCTACTGTTTTCAGGTTCTTTTTTACCTCAGCTTTCAAAAGAACTTGTTTCCACCCATTCCTGAGCCACTCTGCTCTGAAGTTCTGGGGCCCAAATCTGATTACTTCCTGCCTCCTCCACTACTAGCTTAGGTTTTAGATTTTCCAGAGCTGTTAAATCAGCTCCCAGTAAGACATCTGCTTTCCAGCAAGCAAAATTGTTGCCTTTGTCGCCTTTCCCATTTTCTTTGTCCTTGTGGGTTTATGCTTTACAAAAACCCTGTAATTGTTGTTTTCGTGGCATTGCCAGAGGGAGGGAAGATATATACTAGTACTTTAACTAGAAGCTGCACTTTGTGTATCCTTAAGATGTTTAAAATGCTGTCAAGAATCTGACATACTACATTCATTATAATTTAAATACAAAAGTTACTGCAAATGACTAAGTTGGTAGTCAGTGTTTAAATTTAGGAATATCTACTAAATTTATAAAGGTTTTAAGATGTTTAAAAGCTTAAAAGAGTTTGAGCATCCACATTTTTAAGTTTGTTTCATCACAGCTTTTTAAAGACACAATTTGATTTTGTTAGATTTGTAATTTTGTCTCTTTAGATTTTAGAAATGCTTGAGAAAACCAAATATATTAAGTTCATAATATAGATTGAATTGCTTAAGAGGATTTAATCAAGTTTATCAGTGTTATTTAAGTTTAAGAGAATTTGATGTGTTAGAATTATAAGTTTTGTGGCTTTAATTTGTAATTTTTATGGTAATTTGATTAAGTTTGTAAACAGTGCTTAAATGTTAAAGGGGTTACAATTTGTTGAATGTGTAAGCTAATTAAACATTAATCAAAGAACAATGGAAATGAGTGTTTTTAATTTTAATCCAAAATTACTTGATTTATAGTTGAATTTACTAGGTTTGTAAGTTGTACTTGAAGGTTTAAAGAAAAATAGTTTTTTTTCATTTCTAACCTTAGTTGAATATTTATAATAAACACAAATAATTGTAACAAATTAAAATGTTTTTAATAGATTATAAATAATTACAAATAATTGTAAAACAGAGCTTTAAAAATCAGATTTAAAAGATCTACTCAGGAATTTTTGGAATACTGGATGGCCACTTGGTAAATGAAAATTGATTTATGCCTCACACCACGAAAAACTCCAGTAGATCAAAGATCTGCACGTAGAGTTCAGATTTTTCGAGCCAAGCCTCCTGTTCTCCTTGCTTGGCCTTGCAATCAACCGTTCTATGTTAAAACAAAACAAACAAAAACTGCATGTAAAAAAAATGAGACCATACAAGGACTAGAAGGAAAAAAAAAAAGATGAATTATTTTATCTTTCTAACTATATCTCAAAATCCAAAAGTTAGAAAAGAGAAGATTGATACATTTTATTATATAAATACAAAAAACTTCTGCAGGGCAAAGTCTGCAAAGACTTACATGGAAATGTTTAAAGCAGTTCTGTTCATAATAGCTCCAAACTGGAAACAACCAAAATGTTCATCAACTGGTAAACAGATAAATACATCCATATGACAAAATATTACTCAGCAATAAAAAGAATTGCTGTTACATGCAAAAACATGGTTGAATCTCAAAAGCACTGTACTATTTCAATATTACAAGATATTGAAAGAAGCCAGATATATTCTATGATTCCATTTAGGGCATGTTGGAAAAAGGCAAAACAGAAATCAGGTCAGTGGTACTGGTGGAGGGGGAAGGGCGGGTTGGAGGTGGGAAAGGAGACTGACCACAAGGGGATATGAGAAAACTTTTGGGGTGGGTGAAAATATCTTATATCTTTATTAAGGTGGTGGTTATACATTTGTTAAGTTTTATGGAAACTTCTAGGGGTGATTTTTACTGTATTGAAAGCTTAACCATAGGCTTGATTTTAAAATAAAAACACAAAACAAAGACAAAAAAAAAATAAACTGGGAAAAACAGTTACAATTAATATCACAATAAAGGGTAAATCTTCCTAAAGAGTTTGTAGAAAGAGAGAACAGACCAACAAATTAATATTTTAATGCTTAGCATGCATGAGGTTCTGGGTTCAATCCCCAATACCTCTGTTTAAAAATAAATTAATTACATAATAAACTAATTATCCCCGCCCCGAAAAGAGTGCTCTGTTTGCTGTACCAGAACTTGACACAACATTGTAAACTGACTATAACTCAATAAAAAAATACATATATAATACAATTTTTAAAAAAGAACAACAAAATAAAATAAAAAGCAAAAGGCAGGAAAACCAAGTTCACAGGAGAAAAATTCACATGGCCCACAAGCATGAAAAGATGCTCAGTTCCAGTCATGAAACAGAAAAGCATATTAAAATCACACTGAGGTATGTGTTTTCTGTTTCTCATCTATCCAGACCGACAAAATCCAAAACTGAAGACATACTGTTAGCAAGGCTGTGGAGAAGTAGGTAGTCTCATCACTGTGGTACAAAAGTTTAGAGAGGGAAATTTCACATGATCTAATAAATAAAGTTCTCCATTCAGGTATTATTGGCAAAAGCTAAAGACTGGAAGCAACCTGGGTCCGGTAACTGGAGACTGGTGGGATAAATTTGACCTCCACACAAAGGAGTACTTGTTATCATTCTCCATCCTAAAAAATGAATGAGGAAGATCTCTATGTGCTGCTGTGGAGTGATCATCAGAACACATTACGAGATGAATCCCCCAACTAGGATATAAGGTCCACGATGCTGGGAGTCCTTGTCTGTTTTGCTCATTATTATCTCAAAATCTAGAACAGTGTCAGTAATACAGTAGGAGCTAAAAAAATATTGTTGAATTAATGAATTGCTTGATCACAATATGTTGTTTTCACTTGCCCTTATGGATTATCTTTTTCTTATCAATTCTTTTTATATTAGTGATTAGAATTCTTTGATGAAGGTGTCAGACTGACATTGTTTATGCTGTCTACACCATTTCAGAAACACAACATTTTTTTCTATACTTAAATCTTTTTTTTAATTTTAATTTTTTGTTGAAGTATAGGTATTTACAATGTTTCAGATGTACAGCAAAATGATTCAATTATACATATATATACAAATATGTATTTTTTCAGATTTTTTTCCATTATGGGTTATTACAAGATATTGAATATAGTTCCTTGTGCTATACAGAAGGTCCTTGTTATCTAGCTATACTTAAATCTTGAAATCTTCCTTTATGGCTTTTGGGTTTCCCATATTAAGGCTTCCTATACTTGAAGGATACTCATATATTTTCCTAAACTACATTCCTAATATTAATATCAATATAATTCACTGCATCAGTAAAGAAAAGATATCCTAGGATTAGATTAATCAATGCCCAAAAATGCTGACAAAATTCAGTAGCCATCCCTAATATAAATTCTAAGTAAATAGTAACAGAATGAAATGACAAAATCTGTTTATATACACACACTCACAAATAAACAAGTCCATACACCAGGTAAACATCATATTGAATGGTAAAATACTGAAGCCTTGACATTTAAATCAGGAACGCTATTATTCAACACTACTTTTGGTTTTCCAGATAGTACAATAAGATAAGAAAATAAGTGGAAGGAAGAGAAGGTGTTTTAATAGATATGATAGCTAAGAATCTATTCAAACTCATGAAAAATTTAATAGGAAGACTGGATATAAGAAATATACCTAAAATAGCTTTTATTTATAATATAATAATTTATATAATATAAGCAGTTAGAAATGGATATGGGAAAAAATGTACCCCACACACAATAATTTAAAACACCAAAATACCTTAAAATAACCAACATAAAGGTTATAGAATGTAATAAAAAAAAACTATTCAATTTTGTTGATGGTCCAAAAGCCAACAATTTGAGAAGCATTTCATATTCTAAGACTGGAAATTTCTATTTCATAAAAAAAGAAACTCACCATTTTTCAAATTAGTATATAAAACTAATGCAACGCCAATCAGAATTCACCTTTCTATTTTGCTAAGAGGATAAAATTTTTAAAAGTCCATATGGTAAAATAAATGTGAGAAAATTGCCAAGAAAATCTTGGGAAAAAGAGACTAATACCTTGCAATATATTAAAATGTAATATAAGGTGATTATAAATAAACAGTATGGCATTTGTATATAATAAACAAATATACTGGCAGAATGGAATAAAGTTCAGATGTATATGGGAAACTAGTACATGGTAAAGGTATTATTTCAACTTGGGAAGAAAAGGATAATTTATTTAATAAATAGTGTTGATATGGTAAGCCATCCACCTAAAAGAAAGAACTTCTAACTCCTACCTCCAACTACATTCAAAAATAAAATATAGATGGACTATTATGATAAATGCAAAAAGTAACAATATAAGATTTTAGGGGAAAAGTATTACTTTAAAAAAATAAAAATAATAATAATAATACCATTTTTACTTTATAAAATGGCACAGAAACCAGGGATAGCACTACATTAAGAATGATTAAGAATGCTTTAGTACCTTTATTATTCTCTGGCTGAAATCTTGGAATCAGAATTCTAGAGATGCCGGATTAGAAACTACTATTTTTGACTTGACAGTTCACTACAGAGGTGGTAGCTATTAGATTTGCTCCCTCTCCTAGGTCTTGAGATTCAGAAATGTAACTTTAAGCAATATTCTTGAAAACTTGTATTTTTAGTGGGAGAGGTATTTGGTCTATGTATTTATTTTTGGAGGAGGTACTGGGGATTGAACACAGGACTTTGTGCATGCTAAACATGTGCTCTACCACTTGAGCTATACCCACCTCCCCTTTAGCAATATTCTTTATTAAAAACCATTCAATTACAATAAATCATATTGGAGGTCCTACTGAATTCACGATTATGGTCATTTTCTCCTCACCATGTTTAAAGATGTGGCCCTTTATCCCTCAAACACAATCTCATACTGGGCACATTTTCTGAAATCAAAACCTGCACAATATTTTGTGCAAAGGAAAAGAGTAAGTAAGAAAACTACACATACTGATGATAAAATTTTTTTTCCAAAAGACATCCAACACAAGTACTTAATTATGATTCAGGGAGAAAAAGAGTCATACAAGTAATGAGAGGGTTGAAAAGGGTTATCATACCAAACTGGATGGGATGTCACTGTGTTCTTACAGTGTGAAGGCACAAATGAGGTTTCAAGTACATTGGAGGAGGTGTTTTGGACCCAGAGGGACATTCCAGCTCGAGGATTTACTAGTGGGTGACCTTGGGCGGGGTTCATAATCTCTGTTTGCCCGCTCTTGTTGTTCATATCTTCTGGGAGGATTAACATGAACTGATACGTGTAAATGTGTTTAGCAGAGTACCAGATACATTCTAATTTTTCTTTCCTATCAAATTATTCCTGGAATTTGTTAACTGGAAAGGCCAGAAATACAGATGTCATTCCCTAGGTTTAGAAGAAGCACAGATCCACTCTTGCAGTTCCAGTTAAAGAACTTGATAAAACCCACAATTTTCTAAGTCTGGAGATGGTGGGACCATTCCCAAGTGCAGAAAGGCAGTGTGAGTCAAGGTCACGCCAGTCAATTCTAACACATACTTTGTAGAGGCCTGACCCCAAAATACTACATGTGTCTGCCAGATGGGTGTGCTAGAAATCTCAAAGAAATTCAAAGGACTCTACAAACAAGACCAAACCAAGAGAAGAAAAAAAAAAGCTCTGAACACAGATCCAAGTGGAGCCTTTTTTTTTTTTTTTTTTTACCTTAGTACAATATCATCTTCGGAACAATGCCTGGAAAAAATAATGCAATCTGGAACCCTTTCTCCAAACCCTTCCTGGATATGGGCAGGAAAAGTGACTAAGCAGGCTGGAAGGCGCAGGTGTCTACGACTCCACTTCACAGAGCCCATTTCGGAATGTGCCTGCCCCTACACCTGTAAGCTGCTTCTTTATAAAACTACTATTTACAATTGGAAAGTGTCTATGATTTTGCTTCTGGTACCAAATAGGGTGTGATCTATGCACTGAGAAGTCATAGCACTTCAGTCATTGCACATTTCATAAGCGCCTAGGGCATTGCACCATTTTAGGTGAAACAGACAAACCCTTCCCCCCATGGAGATGACATTCTATGGGGGGAGGAAGGGGAGACAGACAATAAACAAGACAAGTAGATATATTTCATAGTGTGTTAGAATGCGGTAAATGCTGTGAGGAAAAATAAACTAGGAAAATAAAATAGGGTTGTAGGGCACGGAATGGGGGTTCCATTTAAATGGGTGGCCAGGTTAGGTGTCATCAGAGCCTTTCTGACGCCAGATGATGAGTCATAGGAGCTAGTAAACCGCTTTGCTCCTCACCCAGCAGGCTCTGTGTAGCCCTTCCAAGCATGCACGTGGCAAGCAAAGTTCCCTCTTAGTGTCCTATCCTGAAACTGAGTTGCTCCCTGGAGACAAATGGTACCTGTATTTTATAGCATAACCCTGGGATTACATCTAATGGACTTTCCTGCTGACCTGTAGATTATAAGGGAGAATAAGAGCAAAAAAGCTATCATGAACACTTTATTCAAATGTTTTGATATCCACTCATGCATTTGTTTTCATGCCTACATGCTTTCTATAGCTGGCAACTTGAAAGCTCTTGTCCAGAGCATCCTGGCTGCACAGCCCAACCCATCTTCCATGTAGAAGATTCTCACAAATGCAGTAAATTACTGGCCTTTGGATGATCAGCATCCCGCTCCCTGTCCAGTATCATTTCTCATCATCACTCCAGCGAGCTGTCTGGAAGTACCATGTTTTGATTATACTGCCACACATTTGCACTTGAGTGTCCAATGCCTAGAAAGTCCTCTCCTGCCTTGCCCTTCTGAAAAAATTCATTCTTCAAGACTTCGTTTGAGTCACTTCTATTGTGTCATGAAAGTTGGTCAAAGATCTTATTTGTCCTCCACTCACATGGCTTGCTGGATTAACAAATGTTCTCTACTTTCTGCAAAACACTTAGCCCTTGATATATGATCAGACTTCCAAAATGATTTGAATCAAATCCTCAAAGAGTTTATAGTGATGGTCACATTTCCATTTACTTATTGAGTCAATACATTTATCAATCAAATAAATATTTATTTCATCCTAATGACTTGCAAGGTAGTGAGCCAGGCAGCTATTCGTGCATGGGACAGGGGAGTGTAAAAAATGAATAGTCTTGTTCAAAACTATACATGTAGAGCCAGAATATGAACACAAAGTAATGTAGAACAATTATTTGTGTTACCTTGTAAGAGATGAGTATATGGCTTTAACCACTCAGAATCTATGCTTACACTAACGTAGTAAACAGGACTCTCACTTTCTTAACACAAATGCACAAGAAATAAATTTTTTTCTATACATCGATGCTATTTCATTTTAGAATAGATAATGCACATGGTTAAATGAACAGGGTAAACAGGGAAAAGCCTCTCTGTCCCAACCCCAAGAGAATGTGTTTCCTAAACCTAATCTCCATCACTTTGGCACCTCCCCTTCTCTCTGCTCCAGGCTGAATTTAAGTTTCAGAGGAGAGGTGAGTCCTCCATGCCATCATTTACAAGCCAGCAACAGGTGAGGTGCCCTCCATTCCATCTGCTCTTGGGTTGTCACAGCGCAGGTCTGCAGCAGTCTCTTCTTGGTCAGGTCCCCTCATGGCAACATGCACTCTCCACTGGTCGATACAGAAGGATCTCCTGTCCTCTGACTCTGCGAGTCCTGCAGGAGGCACAGGGGCTGGGAGGCCTTGAGGGCTGTCCAGCCACACCACCTTTTCTTGCAATGTGCTGGTGGCAATGGGAGACCCCTAAGCAGATTCTCCAATCCCTCACCTACCTAGAGGCCTCAATCTACCTGGAGAGTCTGTTGGAGTTTTGACCTTCATGCCCAAACCAGCTTAGAAGAACATGGCCAAGGACTCTTCATGTGGATCTGCAGCATCTAAATCCTCCTTCCCTTCTGAATCTCTTCTCCCACCTACAACAGGGAGGTTTGCTTGGTTGGAGAATAGCGGGACAGGCTCTCTGCACGTTCTTCTTCTTTTTTAAAATTTTTAGTTAAATTCTTTTAAATTAAAATTTTAATTAAAAAAATTTTTTTTAATTAACTGGAGTACTGGGGATTGAACCCAGAATGCTAAGCACTTGCTATACCCACCCTGCTCTCCGCACCTTCTAAACAAACTGTTGTCAGTGCCAAAAACTTTAGTCGCCCTCCCCCACCCAAAGTTTGGGCTTTTGAAATTTAAAATCTTATGCCCTTGCATCTCAAAGCCTGGTCTTAGAGGAACGCCCCTAAGGCTAGGAATGAAGTTGATTTAAGGCAGGAAAGCAGTTATTGTGAGGGGAAAGAAGATAAGATAATTCAAGGAATAGTCCTCAATTAAGCCTTAGGTTTTGTCTGGCCTGCCGTCTGGCCCAAATATATAACTTAAAACAAAGCAATGCCTAAAAATGTTTATATGAGGTACAGAAATTAAAATAATTTATGAAATGTTTTCTTGGGGAGAAAAAGCATTTTTTTGAGACATGTTTAAATGAAACACATTTTATTCAAAAAGTTCTTTTCCCAAGTTATATCCATGACCACAGTGCAAGCTTGGGTGAGAGTTTTCACGCCAGTATTGATGAAGTTCCATTCTCAGGCTTAAGTTTAACAGCTGGCCAAAGCATCCTAGGCTCTATTTCAGCTAAACTAGAATTAAGGAAAATTATCTGGAAGCATCTGACAAGCTCTACAATCTAGATCTTCCCAGGTTTCTAGTCTCTGACTTCTGATCTTGGGCAGAATTCAGCTTATCTCCACACCTCCTATCTCTCCTTCATTCTCCTGCAGACTCAGCTCTTGATTTGCTATTTGGGCTGTGATTATAATGCAAGGTCTTGGTCGCATACTTCTTGCCAGCTCCTCTGGGCCAGTCCTAGGGCTCAGGGTGGCTCCTGGAAGCTATGTGCTAAGATTCATTTTTCCTTAGATGAACTAATGTAAAATTTCCTCCAGATGGCTGCCATCGCTGTATTGCCTGTGTTTTAGAGGCAAGATTCTCAAATTGTACTCTGTGTATTGTCTCAAATTCCTCACCCCATCTCTTTTCAACCTGCTGAACCCTTGCTCTGTAAGCAGACAGGGTAGGGGGCGCAGAGAAGGAGAATCAGATCTGGTTTTTCTTGACAGAAGAAAAGCTATTGGTGGCCTCAGCCATTTTGTGATCTAAGCCTGGCCACCATGCTTGCCCTTGAACAGGTCTCAGTATTTACTGATCTTGAAGGAATAAAAGAATGCAGAAACAACTGTTATCAGGCAAGAGAAGTAACAATAGCAAAGATAATGCATCAGTTGTAAAGACTCCGGTTGTTTCAAGATTAGCCTGAAGTGCTCAACACATCAGAGCCACTGGAACCTAAGGAGGATGATATTAACCTTTTTTGACTCTGGTGACTTCAGTCAACTGAAGCTTGGACTCTGTCCATCCACTCAAGCCTCTTCATGAATATTCATATACCCTTAGCTTAAAACATATCCAGCTTTGCTGTTCGAGGAGACAGCGCTTTGGGAAAGATCCCCGGTGTTCTCCTTACTCACTGCAAGTAATAGTAAGTCCTTCCTTCTCCTGATCTTTGTCTTGGTTGTGTCTTTTGGCTCGACACCCAAGAGAGGAACCCAGTTTTTTGGGTAATAGCTCAGCACTCCTTCATGGGCAGTGTTATTTCTTAAGTCAACACTGATCTCTGTAGCGGCTTAATTGGGAAACATTCATTTATTCAAAAAAACTGAGTGTCAACCATGTGCCATGCACTTACTGTTCCTCATGCTAGGGTCACAGTAGTGTATGAAGCAATTAAAAGTCCCTGTCTCCATGGAATTTACATACTAACAGGGGGAGAGGGACCAGGTAGACTTACTTATTTTTTAATTGTCCCTATTTCAGTGATATCTCAAACTCAACCCCCAAGACAGAAAGCTGGACAAGCCTTTTCACCCCAATTTAATCCATCACCAAGTCTCATACAACTCCTAAATCTCTCTCTAATCCACCTCTTTTCTGTATTCCCATGACTTGCCTTAGTTTGGCCACAAGGGAAGTGTTTACACCATAGAAATTGGCAATTGCTACACATAGGGGCTTCCTCCCTTGGGAGAACCAGTTGTAAAGCATTTACCAGCGTTAGTGATTAAGGAACCTTAACTGTTTTCCTCCTGGACAAGGACAGAGGTTTTCTATTCCCCACCAAACCCTGTTTCACCCCCCTGGAAGTCATCCTGCACACATCTGCTGCCAGAGCGCCCCTTCTAAAACATGAATATGATCATGCCAACCCTCTGGCTGAAACTCTTGTAGAGTTCCCCAGTCCTTCTAAGGCATCGACATAATAAAACACCCCTTGATCGGGCCCTCTTTGTCTGCCCCAGCCTATGTCTCACCTTGGGTTTCAGGCTGTCTCCATCCCAGCACCTGTATTTGTCTTGCACTGCCCAGTGTCTTTGCATTGGCTATTCCTTCTGCCTGAAATACCTGGCTTAATTCCCAGCCATTTCACACAAGACTGTTAAGGCAAGGCATTTTGAGCTCACTTTACAAGGCCAGGCTTGTTAGATGCCTCTTCCATGTGCCCTCTTAGGACCCTGTGTGTGAATCGGTTACAGCACGTGAGCCACTGTATGGAAACTGGCCTACTTCCTGTGGACTTCCTGCTTAACCTACTTGGGGCTGTGACCTTCACTCTGATCCTGGAGGACAGGGCTCTCTGTAGCCCTATCCCTGGCCCTTTCCTCATCTCACCATGTAGACTCTACACAGTCTTCCTGGGTGATCTCATCCATCCCTAAGACATCTTCCTCGGCTTCCTATCATCTGTGTGCGCTGATGATTCACCACTTATATCTCCAGCCCAGATCTTTTGGCCTAATGAACATCTCTACCTGGATATGTCACCTCAATATCTTCTCCTCTAGCCTCCTCTTCCTGGGCTCTTGTGTCGGTGAATGGCATCACCAGGGGTTGGCAAACTCCAGCTGGCAGGCCAAATATGCCCACAGCTTGAGCTACGAATGGTTTCTACATTTTTAACCTAAATGTCCATCGACAGATGAATGGATAAAGAAGATGTGATACAATGGAATATTACTCAGCCACAAAAAAGAATGAAATAATGCTATTTGCAGCAACAGGGATGGACCTAGAGATTATCATATTATGTGAAGTTAGTCAGACAGAAAGACAAATATTATATGACGTTGATTATATGTGGAATCTAAAAAAGAAATATATATACACATACACACACAAATTTTACTTATAAACCACAAATAAACTCACGGACATAGAAAACAAACTGCGGTTACGAGGGATGAACGGGGGGTGGATAGGTTAAGAGTTTAGGATTAATAGATACACATTACTATATATAAAATAGATAAACAGCAATGACCTGCTGTATAGCACAGGAAATTATATTCAATTTCTTGTAATGAACTATAATGGAAAATAAACAGAAAATATGTATGTATATATGTATACGTATAACTGAATCGCTCTGCTGTACAACTAAAACTAACATTGTAAATCAACTACACTTCAATGAAAATAAGAATTAAAAAAAGAAAGAATGCTTTCTACATTTTTAAAAAGGAAAGAACGGGGGAGGGTACAGCTCAAGTGGTAGAGTGCATGCCTAGCATGCACGAGGTCCTGGGTTCAATCCCTGGTACCTCCTCCAAAAATAAACAAACCCAATTACCTCACCCTCAGAAAAAATTTAACAAACAAACAAACAAAAGTAAAGTACAACAACAAAAAAACCCCACAAAGAATATACAACAGAGACCATATATAGCCCACAAAGCCTACAATATTTCCCATTTGGCACTTTACAGAAAAAGTTCACCAAACTACGGGCATCACCATTTGCAAAAGAACCTGGAAATCAATTATAGTATTAATCAATTCATATTAACAGTTTGCAAAAATTGAGTTCACCCTGTTGAGATACTGGGTGCTCTATACATTTCGTTTTACTTTTCTCATATCAACCTATAACTGTTAGGATGCTTTTGGCTACACTGAACAGAAAATTCCAACTGTCTGGAATGGAGTCTAGAGAATGGGGAAGGCTCAGGCACAGCATGGTCAGTGGTTCAATTATGTCATCAGGGACCTAGGTTTTCCCATGGTCCTGCTTTCCCAAGCTCAGGCAGTACTGGCTTCAGCTGAAGGCTGGTTCCCATATGGTCACAAGTCAGCTGTCAGAGGTGATCGGGGCTATAGGCGCTCTCGTCAACACCTGCTGAGAGAGACGGAATATGAGGAATTCCTGCCCATGTTTCTGAACCAATTAGTAGGACACATGCCTACACCACTGTGTGCTGTACAGCTTTCTCTCTTACTCCTAATCCAAACAGTAAGCAGGTCTTCAAAAGTATTTTAACCTCCTAAATATCTCTCAAATGTGTTTATCTTCTCTATAACTACATCCTCCAGTCTGTAAGATCCTGGAAAGCAAGGACAAGTGTTTTCTGCATGTCCAGCACCTGCTGTTAAAGATAATTAAATAAATGAATAAAGAAACTGTATTCACATTCTGGGTTTTCATGTTCTATTTGAGGAAAGTGAGATTCAGGCAGCGAGTTTCACTGGCCAAAGTTGCACAGCTACCATGATTCAAATTCAGGTCTGTCTGACACAAAAGTTCATGTTATTTCAATTGTACCAGCTCCTTCCTCCTGTTTTGTCATCTTCTTCCTTTCCATTAGCTCCGTCCTCCTAGCCTTCAACCTGCTCAAACCTCCTCCCCTTTCCAACAACTACAACAATCCTTTGATCATTCTTTCCCTATCTTTGTAAACAAATTTCTTGGAGAAACCAGCCATCTTCCTTGCCTTTTGTTCCCTCATCTTTCATTCACACACATCATGTTACTGAATCTATCTTTCAAATACCAGGATCCTCCCAGCCTCCATGTCTTAAGGGCACACCTATCTTTATTTTACCATATGGCCACTCAACTTCACCTGCGTCCAGAAGTACATTGCTCCTATGAAACACTTCCTAAATCAGAATTCTGTAAAGCGAAGAAGCATGAGCTGAGAACACACTGTGCTAAGGGTTGCACAGAATAAACTGAGATCAAGCACAGATGCTCAGGGACACAGTTCAAAGCTCTGGCGACTTGATGCTGAGATGCTGTGTGGTTCCCAGGGAAGGAGCTTGGCAGCGCCACTCCTGCTGCGGGGCGTGCAAGCTGCCTCTGCAAGGGGTCCCTGCAAAACAGTGCCCCAATGCTATGGACTTACACCTTTTTTTTTTTTCATAAAAGCGAAAATCTTCAGATCTTTCAGTTGGTGAAAACAAGTACCAATGTAGGTCTTTCGTAAAAGTGAAGTGGAGTAAAGAGAACTTTTGAAAAGCGGGGGCTACCTGTGCTCTGCAGCATTTGGCTCTTTCCCCGCTTTCCTCCTCTCCCCAGAAGGTTCCCAGATTTCCAAGGCTAAGTTCTCTGTGGTTCCTTGCCTTGTAATGTCTCCCAGCATTTGCACAGGATGGTCTCAGATCCCTTCTTCATATCCCAGTAAGGCCTTCCACGGCCCAAATGCCACCCAAGCTTCCTGGTACTCACTGGAGGGTTTTATTTGTTCGGCATGGAGCCCACTGGACTATAACCATTCATCTTTTGTTACCTTCACTAGCCTCCAAAGCAATCTCCAAGTCTTAGAGACTTTTTTTTTTAACCTGCAGAGTGCCCATGGTGAAAGGCATAGAACTGAAATTGGTAAGTTATTGAACTTACTGAACAAATTAAAACATGAATTTATCCAACTGGCACCCAACCAACAAATGACAGAAATCAAATCAAGAAAGGTGATTTTTTTCAGATTGTATTGAGAATGACACTACATTGTCTAGGTATTGGAACTCATCAAATGTCGGGTATAAACTACATAAATCTCTACTTTGGAAGATAAAAAATTTTATTTATGTAAATAATATTGATATTTTAATTGATATTTATAGAGTTGTAGTAGTAAACATTTTGGATTCACCTTACATTAATTTACTTCTATCTGAACATATCTTTATAGGTATACTCATTATGCATCTATGTATTTATTTATTTTAATTTAAACATCAAAAAATAAAGATACCAAGCAATCAAATCAGCTGAGCAATCCTTATTATGAAATTACTACAAAAGCACTTCTCTGTGAATGAGCAGGCTATTTTCTGTTAACTGAAATTTAGTATTTTAACCCTATTTAATCATATTGAATACATTTAAAAATTAAGACTATAATTCAGCCACATCTGATTTTACAGCAGACAAGGGGTTGAAAACGGGGGCTAAATTATCCCTTCCAGCTTTTCGTCTTTTTTGAAATGCTAAGTAAGGGCAGGTGCTGGGGAAATCAATGTGATAAGAGTGAAGTGTTATTTATTTTTATTTATTTTATCATTTTTTTTTTTGCTATTTATTTATTTATTTATTTACTTACTTACTTATTTATTTATTTCATGCAGTGTTATTTAAATGGCCATAAAAGAGAAAAATACATTAAACTCCACAAAAGGGCTAAATACTTCGCTGGTTGGGCTTCAGACTATTTCCAGTCAAACTGGCAGGCAAATTTAAAAAAGAGTGGGTGATGCTCAATATCACTAATTATCAGAGAAATGCAAATCAAAACGACAATGAGGTATCACCTCACACCAGTCAGAATGGCCATCATTCAAAAGTCCACAAATGACAAATGCTGGAGAGGCTGTGGAGAAAAGGGAACCCTCCTACACTGCTGGTGGAAATGCAGTTTGGTGCAGCCACTGTGGAAAACAGTATGGAGATTCCTCAAAAGACTAGGAATAGACTTACCATATGACCCAGTCATCCCACTCCTGGCATATATCCAGAAGGAATCCTACTTCAAAAAGACACCTGCACCCCAATGTTCATAGCAGCACTATTTACAATAGCCAAGACATGGAAACAGCCTAAATGTCCATCAACAGATGACTGGATAAAGAAGATGTGGCATATTTATACAATCGAATACTATTCAGCCATAAAAAATGACACCATAAAGCCATTTGCAGCAACATGGATGTTCTTAGAGAATGTCATTCTAAGTGAAGTAAGCCAGAAAGAGAAAAAAAAAAAATACCATATGAGATTGCTCATATGTGGAATCTATTAAAAAAAACCAAACAAAAACAAATACAAAACAGAAACAGACACATAGACATAGAATAAAAACTCGTGGTTGCCAAGGGGATGGGGGGCACGAAGGGACAGACTGGAATTTCAAAATGCAGAATAGATAAACAATATTATACTGTATAGCACAGGGAAATATATACAAGATCTTGGGTAACTCACAGTGAAAAAAAAATGTGACAATGAATATATGTATGTTCATGTATAGGTGAAAAATTGTGCTCTACACTGGAATTTGACACAACATTGTAAAATGACTATAACTCAATAAAAAATGTTAAAAAAATAAACAAAACAAAACAAAGACAAATGAACATAAATACAAAATAGAAACAGACTCATAGACATAGAATACAAACTTGTGGTTGCCAGTGGGGAAGGGGGTGGGAAGGGACAGACTAGGAGTTTGAAGTTTGTAGATACTGACAGGTATATATAGAATAGATAAACAAGATTGTACAGTATAGCACAGGGAAATATATACAAAATCTTGTGGTAACTCACAGTGAAAAAAAAAATGTGACAATGAATATATGTATGTTCATGTATAACTGAAAAATTGTGCTCTACACTGGAAATTGACACAACATGGTAAACTGACTATAACTCAAAAAAAATGTTAAAAAAATAAACAAAACAAAACAAAGACAAATGAACATAAATACAAAATAGAAACAGACTCATAGACATAGAATACAAACTTGTGGTTGCCAGTGGGGAAGGGGGTGGGAAGGGACAGACTGGGAGTTTGAAGTTTGTAGATACTGACAGGTATATATAAAATAGATAAACAAGATTGTACAGTATAGCACAGGGAAATATATACAAGATCTTGTGGTAGCTCACTGAAAAAGTACATGACAATGAATATATGTATGTTCATGTATAACTGAAAAATTGTGTTCTACACTGGAAATTGACACAACATGGTAAACTGACTATAACTCAAAAAAATTTTTAAAAAATTAAAAAAATTAAAAAAGGAGGGTGACTTACTGCCACAGAATTTTAAAATTTGGAAATACTGCAGTTAAACAGGTCTACCAGGAAACAGATTATAAGTGGCCTGACTTCTTCAAGGTTCCCTATAATTTTATTTCCATTTAACTGCTATGAATTGTATAAACATATTTCTTTGTAAATAAAGTAAGATTTTTGTAACAAAAAAAAGAAAGAAAACCTAAAAAATAATAAATGACCTGAGATTGGAGTGGGGAGAAAATATTTAGAGGCTTATTTAATCTGGGAGAGAAGTCCATCTTTTCAAAATTAAAACTTCAGTGACGTTGATGAGTTCTTACACTGTGTGCATACATAAATATCGTGCTAGATTTACTACTAATTACAGTGGATATATTTCTAAAGAAAAAAATTAAAGCATGGAGACCAAAATGACTAAAGTTTATTCTGACACCAAAAGTGTATTTCCTTTCCCCACCCTGGCTCGCCAGACATAAAGTGAAAGAATTGAAATATGTTCTCCATTAAGAAGACCATCTAAGTTTCAATTGTTTTTTCACTAGAAAGTTTCGAAACCTGCCAATTAGGATGTCCCCATCTCCCACGGACTACCAAAAAAAGCTGAGTCAGCTTTCCTGAAGTATGTTCTCATTTATTTGCCTTTTATTAACAAAGGCCACACCTCTTCCTAAACACTTAGCTGGCAAAACTCCCCTCATTATTTTCTTACTGATACTAATTTTTTTTAATTTAAAAAAAAAATTTGGGGGGGCAGGGGGTAATTAGGTTTATTTATTTATAGAGGAGGTACTGGGGATTGAACCCAGGATCTCGTGCATGCCAAGCATGCACTCTGCCACTTAAGCTATACCTTCCCCTGCCCCAGATACTAATTTTTTAAAGAAAACATTTAAAAATATTAAAAAGGCTTTATAGTTTTTGTAACAATGATATGGCTGATAGTAAACAGCTCAAACTAAAAAGCATGATGAGAAAGTTAAAAAAAAACCCAAAAAACCCAAATCTAAAATCTAAAATCCCATTTCCAGGCATTAAAGAGTATTCTTATAGACATTCTTCAAACATTTCTCAGACTTCATATACATTTATAGATTGATTGTGTGTGTATATGTGTGTGAGGAGTGTGTGTATTAGTTTTACATTAATGGGATAATAACACGTTCATTTGTAATCTTTTATGTCATAGATATTTATTCATGGGAATACCCAGTATATGTGTCATTTCAAATTTGTGTAATTATCTCCTGAGGACAGATCCCCTGAGGTGGGATGCCAGGGCAAAGAACATGCATATGTTAACGAAGTATTGCTGAACTGCTTTTGGGAAGCATTTCAGTCAGGATTAGGTTTAGCTGAATGCGACAGAACTCCCAAGAGGTGGCTTACACATGGCAGTTTAAGTAAGAGAGGTGGCAGTCCATGACCCAAGGGACGAGGAATCTTTGAGTTTTGGTATTCCATCATCTTTAGAACTTGGCTTTTCCGCATGGAGCAGGATAGCTGCTCGAGTCTGAGCCATCGAAAATGTATTCCACACAGCAGGAAGGAGGAAGGGAAAGAAAGGGTCCAACTTCCAAGGACTCTTTTACGAAGTCACGTTCACCACTTTTGCCAACATCCTACTGGCCAGAATTTGGCCATGTGGCTACATCTAGCTGCAGAGGAGACTGAGAAATGTCTTTTTTTCCTGTGTAACTATGTTCAGCTAAAAATCAGGTAATCGTTTATTAAGGACAAGGGAAAATAGATGCCAGGGACAACTAATGATTTCTGCCACAGGAAGTGTGCACTAATTCACATTCCTTTCAGCATCACAGAGGAGGAGCCATTTCCCACGCCTTTACCAACATTGTTTTGTCAAGACTGTTTCCACAGCAAATGCATTTCATTACTTAAAAGGAAAAATATTTAACCTATCTTCAAATAATCTCTGTAGTTTATGCCACTAATAAGAGTAACGTATATTTTTTTCCCTCAAAAGTATAAAGAAGACGCAAATGTGGGGACACAAGTATTCCTCCGCCCTGACCTGTGCTTCAGGGTTAAAGCTCTGTCCTTAGCTGACTTCTCTCCTCCAAGTAATCTCATCCACAGCTTTAAATGTTGCTGAGTCAAAATCTGTATTTGCACTCCTGATCTCCAAAGTCCTGCTAAATTAGCCAGATGCTTACTGGGTAATCCACCGGCACCTCACAATCAACTATAAAAAAAAAAATTGATCTCAGCGTCTTCTCTTACAAACCTCTTACAAAACTTCCTGCATTCCTTACTTTGGTGGCACTAATTGAGTCATCCTAGACTCTTATCCGTCATCACAAAACACTGACTCCATGACAAAACTCTATCAATTTCACTTCCTTAACAACTCTTGACATTCCCTTCATCTCCACTGTGTTATTGAGGATCGAGACAAAAATCCCTTAAGAGGGCTTTCCACCTTTACACTCGAACCAGGCTAGATCCAACATGGCAGCCAAAGGTCTCTTACTGAGATACTAATACAAATATGGTTTTTAAATTTTCACGTAAAATCTTTCAAAGGTTCTCCAAGGCGTGGCATACAAGGCCCCCCAGATAGTGACCTCCCTCAGCATCACTTCATGCTAAACCCCTGACTACATGCTACATTTCAATACAGCACTTGTAGTTTCATAACCGTAGTATCACAACTCAGTGACTTTGCTAAAATGCATCCCTCCTGCCTAGAGTTCTTTCCCTGGAAACTATCTATTCCATTTTTCAAAGATTCAAATGCCATAGTCACATCTTGAAGAAAACCCTTCCTAAGACATGACTCCCTACCTTGTGGGCCACTTCCTATCTTTGTGCCATTTTTGAGCTCTGTTCTTATTTCCAAAACACTATAGCAAATAGGATTATTATTTCTTAATCCAGCAAATATTTACTGAATCCCCACCATGTGCTCAGTATTGTGCTAAGAGCTGGATTCAAGACCGCGTGCCAGCTGAACACAGGCTCTTGCAGCCTTGAATCTGTACAGCTTATGTTCGTAAAAGCTAATTTCCACTCACCATTTCTTGTTTGCTCAAAAAGAAATTTTCTTTTCCCCCATCAATCTCAATGAGACGCACAGAAATTGATGTTGCCTATTGGTGATCATGTCAAGAGAGATTTTCTTCAGTGTCTTGTTGCTTATTCAAAAGTTCATTTATTTTTGCTTTGATGACTCCATGCTGTTGGCTGCCACTATCCAGAGTCATGGGGATACTTAAAGTGAAAAAGTCGGGGGATAACCTACATTTGACCTGTCATTTCTCAAGCTCTTTCCTCAAACTTACTCTTGAAAAAGGCCAGGTTAAGGGGATTCCTGGCAGAGATGAAGGCAGAACTGAGAACAGGATGAATTAGTAAGCAAAGATGAGGAAAGGGCATTCCAGGTGGAGGTAGTGTCATCGAAGACTGGAGGGCACCGGTGACACTGGGTGAGTTGAAGAGATGATGGTCCCCCATAAATCAGGTTGCAGAGGCTTAGCTCTCAGACACCTTGGACACTGCAAAGCACGACACCTGGCTGTGCCCCCCAGGTCATACATGCCCAATGGAAGTGCAGTTCCAAGGCTTCGGGTACCTGCCTCTGCTTCCCTACTTCCCCCAAGGGCTGCACTGAGCAATTTCTACTTCTACTTCCTTTTAATCTTCTCAGATTCCAGTTTCCTCTTTTACTGTCTATCCCAAGCAACAATAACCTTGAACTGAAAAAATCTTAAGGATAGAGAAGATATACAGAAGGAAATCCAGGTACACTAAATTTTGCACACACAAAAAGAAATCCAAGTTAAAGAGAAATGTATGATTTAGAGCAGAGTATAAGAGTGCATTCAAGGTAGATCAGAAATGTTTGGTGTATTATTCATGACTGCTTGTCTCAAGAGACAGAAATTCAATCTTGAGTAGTTTAAGTAAAAATGTAGTCACATTGGGTTATGCAGCTTGGAAAGGCAGTGGTGTGGCCGGCCTTGGGCTCGACACGATCCAGGGATGTAAATGACAGCATCAGATTGTCTCTTTGTCAAATAGTAGCTCTTTCTCTTTCCTTCTGTTTCTGCTCCTCTCTCTCATTGGCCTCATTATCATCTCCTGCAGATGGGGGAGCCTGGCAGCTAGGAACTCCAAGCCTACATCATCCAGCTTGAGGATCTTCAAAGAAATGAGAAACTAACTCTCTTGACAAGAGGGTGAAGCGTCCCAGGGAATGGTTGTCTTGCTCCAATCTGTGTCACTACCCACACCTGTCCTGGAGGCAGGCCGGTTAATGACTGGCCAGGCCTAGATCATGTGTCCATCCTTGTGCTCAGACCCCAGTGAATCCCCTCAAAGGACTGGAGGTGGAAGGAGTGGGGAGGGGCAGCACCTGAAATAAATTCTGGGCAGAAAAAAAATTGTCAGTTTGGTTGGAACAAAGATTTGTGACAAAGAGTATGAGGAGACAAGTGAAGCAGGAAATGGGGCCCGATTGTATAGATCAATATCCTGGAAGTGAAATGGAGCACCAGATTATTTCGCAGGGTCCATACACGTGTGTGCACATATGTGCGTACAGCTGATTCTTGTTGCTCACAGTAGTTAGGTTCCTAAAGTCGCCATCAATGCTGAATTAGCAAATACTGAATCATCGACCTCCAGGAAACAGAGGGGTAGATTCCTGTGGGCCACTGGTTGCATTTTCAACTGATCAATACATAACCTTGTTTTGTGTATGTCTTTGTTTAAAGGTACTTTAATATATATTTGTTTTGTGTTGTTTTTTTTTATTTTTTGGTGGTGGCAGTAATTAGGTTTATCTATTTATTTATTTTTAGAGGCGGTACTGGGGACTGAACCCCGGACCTGGTGCACAGGACCTCATGCATGCTAAGCCCGCGCTCTACCGCTTGAGCTATACCCTCCCCCCAACATATACTGGTGATTCATTAACAGTGAACTTACTGCAATAGCACTGTAACTCACTCTGGAACGAAGCTTATCTAACACACATATTTTCTCCGTAAGTCACAGCCTTCTTGTGCTTAGGAAAACTAGACAGCATGTCAGCACTATGCTTGGGGGCCATCTTAAACAACAAAGTCACCAACAAAAAGCCTGTAGTGCTAAAGGACACTTGTTTACAGGATGAGCTGAAACAAGGAGACAGAGCATCACCTTGATGGACCTCAGCTGGGAACATGCCAGTGGGTGGACTCAGTTTTTCCTCTGCTCTGCACATGTCTAGGAACGGCTATGAAAGCATCAGGAGTATATTGAGTTGGGCGTTACTGATGAATCTTAGCGAGCAGGCAAATTCTCAAGTGTGGAATTTGTTGCTCATGAATATTGACGGTGTGTTTTGGAAGATACATCCAGCAGAGGTGGGCAGGATGAAGGAGGGCGCCAGGTGTGGACACTGGACAGAAAAGCAGCAGCACTGGTGGGAGGGACTGAAGGAGCAACAGGGAGGGAGTGAGGGATGAACACTCAAGTCCAGAGGAACGGAGGATGGGACATGACATCCAACTGGACAGAAATGAAGAGGACAAAGTAAAAGAGGGAGAAGCCAACAGCTTAAGCCTAGGAAAATGCAAAACCAAGGAAGGGAATCTGATTTTGAGGGGCAAGACGACAAATTCTGAAAGGAGGCTTTAGTCCTCTCAGATGCCATGTGCTCTTCATGCAGGGTTTTTTTTAAGCTACATTTAACTGGCTTAAAAAGTAGTGAGTACTGTTGTACTACTAAATCTCTCCACTTCAATCAAAACTTCATTAATAATAATACTAAATACAGCACTTATAATGTGCCAGGCACTGTCTTTGGTTCTTTGTATTTATTAGCTTGTTTCCCCCGGCCTATGAGGTGTCATTAATGGATCCATTTTTCAGTTGAACAAATGGAGGCAAAGGGTAATAACTTGCCTGCAGTCCAACAACTAGAAAATGGCAGAGTCGGTTTATAGATTCCATGTGCTTAACCACCATGTCAAACTCATCGTACTGGTTATTATTCGCAAACTCTCCTTGACCCCACTGCTGTCTTCCTGCCTCTTTCTGCCCCATCCCAACAATTCCCACCACTCCCCCTCCACTCAGTTTACGGCGCTGCCAAAATTGCTCGCTGCTTCTCATCTAAAATAGAACAGTAAAAAACATGTTCACCCTCATTTGATTATTTTTCTTCTTAACAAACAATGATTTTTAGCTGTCTAAACCCATTTCAAACTACAGCTCATAAATCTCCAAAGCTCTATTTTAAAGTTTCTTTTCTGAATAATCCAAATTCTCCATTTTATTACACTTAAAAATATGAGTTTTGCTAGTCTTTAGAAGAAATTCAGTTTTCTCTTTCATAATTAAAATAGTAACATAATCTAGGACTTTTAGGTACTAATAAAAGAATTCTTTTTGCTTTAAGCAACTCATTTGATAACCTTGTGTTTAAAAAAGTGATACTATCTTCCTAGTTGGAATATTGTAATAAAACCACTGGAAAATCATAAATGGGACTGTTAAGTAAATACAAGCATTTTTATGGCGAAATGTAAACTTGCTTAGAACATTGACACAAATACCTCCTTTGTTTTTGCTAGCTTCATTTTTGATTGCACTTCGATTCCTCAAACATAGCTGGTCTCTAGCGTGGAGCATATGGAAGAGGTAGTTTTTGAGAAAAGAGGGTGGGAAGAACTTAATTCAGAAAACACACACTACTCTGCATCCGGCATCTTTATTCAACACATACAACCGCATGCAGTTCTTATGAGCACATCGTGGGAGCGGTCCACATCAGTATTTTGTCCAGGTCCAAGCACACAGCCCACAGTGTGCCAGCAAAGCTGCCAATGGACCAAGGCTCCTGCACGCTATACATACCTACCTGCCTGCTATTTCATTTTTTTAATTTAATTTTTGTCTTATAATAATAACCAGCTGACTTTGCCTTGCACACCCTTATTCACGTTAGAGACACTGAGCTTCAAAATGCCGGTCTCGCCCACGGCTGCCGTCTCTGGGGCTGACCCTCCTCGAGCACACTTTGCTCTACAGGTGACAGCAGCTTGCCACACCTGCCACTGTTGATTGGACCAAGGTGGCCGTCTGACCTGGACCAGTCAGGATGGTTTCAGTTTTAGGTGATGGAAAACCCTCTCGACCTGGTTTGAGTGAAAAGGAGAACCTCACTGGCGTACACAGCTGTAGGCCTAGCAGGTTCCAGAAGCTACAGACGATGCCACGAAGACCTGGTCGCTCTCTGACCGCCCGGAGCCTTCCCCCTCCGGGTTGGCTGCACCCACAGGCAGGTCGTGCCTGGTGGCAAGAAGGCTGCTTGCAGCTCCGGGCTCACAGCACCTCAGCTCCAGCAGAGGTAAAGGGAACGTTCCTTTCTCAACTGTCTCAGCACCTCATTGGCTTGGACTGGCTTGGACTGAGTTCTCTAAGTCACGCTGGCCATCGGCAATGGTGGGCCCAGCTATTCAGACCACGTGCAGGGAGGGTGAGGGAGGCGTGGTTTCTTCTGAGGAGCATCAGGGCACTGTTACCACAAGAAGGGAGACAGGTGCTGGGGGCAAAAACATCAGCTCTTAACATGTGTTCTAAGGACAGGCAATATAATGGGCTTGACTGGCCAATGAGGAGGTCTGGTAGGCAAAGGCTCCCCAACAGGGACAACTGGCTGAATGAAAACACGAGATCCTCTCTCTAGAGGAAATGGAACTTGAGGCCCAGAACTGAGCGGTTGGTAGGGCAGGATAAACAGAAGGACATGGAGACCGAGGGACAGGGAGGGAGATGGAGTGGTCAGGCACTCCGGGAGAGGAGCAGGTAAGACCCAGTGGACTTGTGCTGTGGGGTGAAGCTGGACCAGAGCTGCAGTCCCTCCCACCTGGCTGTCCTGGGGCGCCTGGGACCCGCTGGTCCTCAAGCCTCGGATACGTGGCTGAGCTGCTAGGACCCCCATCGTTGTCTCCAGGTGCTTCCTCATGATGAAGACTTGCTGCATTTAGTGAGATGAGGAACCCAGAGGAACTCAGAGGACCTGACCGACACTATCATGCAGGGAAGGTAAAGACAAATGGGAAGGAAAAGAATGAAAGGGACAGAACGTGGTCAGGGCAGAGTGCAGTCTCCTGTGCTCTCAGGAGCCCAGGTGCTGTGCCAGGGTGGCGTCGGGGCTGGGTAGACTCCCAGAATCCATCTATCTCTGGCCCGACTTTAATTCTAAGCAGCCAGCTGGAGAGGTTCATGCCCTCTCCCTGCCCCCACTCCCTCCTCCAAGTCCTGAAGAAGTTCAAGGTCACAGCAAGCTTCCAGGAAGGTGAGTCATGCTGTCTACTGGCTGGGCAGCTTTGAGCCCATCTAAAAGTTGAGTTCTTTACCAAAAGGTGAGAATGAGTGGCAACTTGCTAACTCAGCCACACCCCAAAAGCCAAGCTTCATGCCCCCTCCTCTCACCACACCCACCCAAGGTCATGTTCCTTCTCTGGGTGTCTTGTTTTTTGCTCCTCTCTTGGCCAGTAGCTTGCACGCAGTTAAGAATGGTCTCTTCAAGCTCCCTCTTTACCTTTGTATTTCAGTTCCCTGCAGCTAACTGACCACATCCCTTTGAGTCTCTTAGTCCAAATTTTCAAGAGAAGGCTCATCTTTTCACCCTAGGCCACACAAGTCACGTGGCTGCTGGTTAGCCAATGGAGCAACTGGCCTAGAGACAGGTGTCCATCTTGGTCCAATTAATTGTGCACGGGGAGGGGCAGGGGGTGGCCCACTACCCATGGTGACATCTCAGACGGGGCTCAGACATGCAATGACTGATGCATCCAGACAACGGTACTTCCCACCCACCGATTCAGGTGAGTCGAGCAGGTGGCCATCAGTATCCTCACATAATCTATTAGTTTCTTAGGACTGCTGTGACACATTACCACAAACTAGGCGGCTTCAAACAACAGAACTTTATTGCCTCACACTTCTGGAGGTTAGAGGTCTGGAATCACAGTGCTGGCAGAGCCATGCTCCCTCTGCGGCCAGTAGAGGAGTCCTCCTGTGCCTCTTCCGAGCCTCTGCAGTTTGCCAGCAGTCTTTGCAATCCCTGTCTGCATCACTCTGGGTCTGCCCTGGTCATGACATCACCTTGTGTGTCTGTCTTCTCAGGGCTGTCTCCTCATAAAGACATAGGTCATTTTGGATTTGGACCCACCCTACATAACTAGTAACACATGCAATAATCCTATTTCTTAATAATGTCACTATATGAGGTAATGGGGCTAAGATGTCAACATGTATTTTTGGGGGAGAACACAATTCAACCCATAACAAATACCTACATGGGTTAAACAATTGCAAATCAGACACATACTAACTGTTTCAGCAGAGTTACTCCCAAACGCACAATCCTTCTGTGAAAGGCATATAACTGCAGCGAACACTATGACGAGGATGTGCCTACTGTGTGTTCATGTATTCACCAAATGTTCCTAGTGCTGGTGCTTATTAATGAAGCAGTCTTGGTGTTACTAACCTCCCTCCAAAAAAAATAGAAAAAAGGTTTAAAAAAATTCTGTATTCAAAGGTAATATAGAGGAATGATTTTTGTTTCACTTGTTTTAAGATTCTTTAGTCACTGCTTAAATAAGGTCTACTAATTAGAAAAAATAACATGGTACAGTAGGCAAAAAGCTAAAGCACTAAAAATCTGCCCTACTGCCTCTGAGGTTCTTTAGAGCGTCTCACATGGAAACTTGGTAAAAGCTTGTACAGGCCGAGATGGCCTCTGTCTTTAAGCAAGAGAGAACCTTGGGTAACAACTTCAGGAAGGAATGACGGTGAGGATGAGCGTAACGGAGGAGCTGGAGGCAGCCCCGGAGACCGAGGTCAGCATAAACGGGTCTGAACTTGTATTCAGTTTTTCTTTTGAACACTAACCTCTCCCTTAAAAAAATGCGAGAGACATTTTAAAGGTCTTACAGAGGAGAAAGACTCATCTTGGAACTAGAGGAACCTACCAAGATAGTGTAAGGTAGGGAAGGAAATTGTCAATAATCTGTCTATCTTACTTTATAAAACCCTTAAAGGGTTATTATAAGATAGAAAGTATTGTCTCCATATTTTTTTGGTGGGGGTAAGAAAATGAGACCATTTCAAGAATTTCATTGCCCACTGCACTCTCTCCCATTTCTTCCTCATCGCTGGGGCCAAAGTCACAGTTCAGTCCATCTGGCAGCTTCAACGTCATTCTCCTCTGCAAAAATCCTCAGTGGATCCCTATTACCTAGAACACTTGTTTTCATAGTTTTTTGTAGCAGAACCCTTTTATTGAGGGACATTCTGTGTAAGATTTTTATATTTATATTTGTATCGATTTAGGTTTATCTATTGAATAAAAGGGGTATTTTATGTAGATCTTTTTATAAGTTCAGATTAATAGTATTTACTTATTATCAAGTTAATGAGAACAAAAAAACTAATCTGATAAAAAGAGAACTTTGAAATTCAGCAGTGAAATAATAGGTGAAAGGAATACTCGTGTTACTCAGCAGCAGTAGTCAATTCTGCATTTTACTATAAGGAAAACCCTGATCCCCATGCAGATAATCATAAGTCTGTCCTCCACATTATATCCAGAGTAATCTTTTAAAAATGCAAACCTGATTACCATACTTCATCAACTCTAAAATGCCATTGACTGTAAGTTGTATCATTATTTTATGTCTAGCTCAGAAAGAAAAAATGCTAATTAAACTTTGATTTTGGAGCTATTACGATGTAAAAAAAGTGTGTCACACAGTCATCGGGATATAGCATGCCAGCCACTTCATCCTCTTAACAAACCAATGGCCTCTGGTTCTCTCAGTATCCGGACAAACTAGAAGCCAGCATGGCCTCAGCACCCTGCTCTCTGCCCTCTCTCTACACTGGCCGTTCCACTAACCAAATCTTCCAGATCGCAGATCAAGCTTCACTTCCTCTGGAGAGCCTTCCCTGACCTCCCTGACCAGACACATCCTCAGGCACTTGGGTGTCCCTCCTTGACAGCACTTCCCACGGTTGGCATCTGGTTTGGTTGACATCTTAGTTTGGCTTATGTGTTTATCTCATCAGCATCTAGCTCCATGAGGGCGGAGAACATGAACTTTTGCACCCTACTGTATCCTCAGTGCTTGGCACAGCACCCAGTAGCACCTGGTAGGCAGAAGGCACTCAAATATTTGTTGGATGAATGAATTGAAATCATTTTTTAAAAATTCACATGGCTGATTTTAGAATATGTACTCTTCAAAGGATCCAGAAAATCCAAAAAACTAAGAGTAGTTAAGACTTCTGTTTCAGAGTTGGATGATTAACAATTATCTAACAAATTCTTGTCTCCTTATCACAAATGCCAACTTCAGACAAAAAGTACTGAAAATTACTATGTGTTAAGACCCTCTCTAGCTTGATGTCACTATCACAAGGCGTTTTTGTGAACTGTCAGTGGTTTAAGGTTCTGTTCTGAGCTGGAATATCTGATTTTCAGGCTTACTCTCTGCCCTGATTATACCTGCCTTGTACAGGCATGAATCCAGAGGGTTGGTCAGAACTCAGCCTTCCCAAACAATGACACATTTGTAAGACATTCTACAGTATTTACAGCGATGACAGATGCTTTTCTCTGTGGCCTGTACCAAAACATGTTCATCTCGATTTTTGGAAGCACAAGATGATAAAATTTGGTATATAAAACATTTGAAGGTGTTTATATTTCTTTTGTATTACAAGTTTTAAATTAGTGAAAAATATTCCCAGAGAGGAGATTTGAATAAAATGCTTGTGGAACCTCATAAATGCATTTATTTGCAAAACCAAAGGGTAATTTGAAAATCACTGACTGGCTGAATCCAGTCTTAATTCTCAATTCACCAGGCATTTCCTGATCTGCTCCCCGGCTGCTTCTTGGTGGTCCCCACCCAGGTTTTCTTCCTTAATATCCAGGGGAACAAGCTCTGTGCTTGCACATCCTGGGCCCACAGGACTGTCCCCACCTCTTCCTTGTCTTGGTCTCAGCTCACATCTAGTCCCCCTGAAGTCTGCCCTGACCACCACCTGCTACTCAGGATTCTCTCCAGTGCTCCCCCCAGAAAGCTCACATCTCTGCCGCACAGGTCACCGTGCTGTAGTCTGTTTGTCTGTCTCCCCACAGCCTGCAAGCTTCCTGAGAGAAGCCCTTGCTCTCACAGCCTTGACAACCTGAATGGTTTCAATTTTTGCCAGTGGAAAAATTGGTATCTTGTGGTTTTAAATTATATTTCCTTGATCACTTAGTAAGGTTGCTAGTACGTATCTTTCATGTTTACTTGTCATATGTATTTCTTCAGGTGACTGTCCATCTCTTCTGCCTATTTCTCCATGAGGCTTTCTTACTAATTTGTAAGACTGATCACCTTTGGATACAGAGCATATTAGCCCTCTGCCTCGTAAATATGTGGCCAACATTTTCTCCCAGGTAATTTATTCATTTTAAGTATCATTCTCAAAATAAAATTTTATTTTAAATGTACTTGATCTGCCATTCTTTTCCATTACAGCTTTCAGATTCAGAATACTGCATAGGCTTCACCTCCACATTAAAAAAACATTCACTTATTTACATATGGTAGTTTCATAGTGCGTGTTGGTGTATACAGCATTTAGCTCTTCAACCCATATAAGATTTTTATAGGTAGTATGAGAGTACACATTTTTAAATGCACAGTATGAGATGGGATTTACTTAATTTTTTCTATTTTTGTGACAAATTTGATAGCCAACTGTCACAATAATTATGGAGTAGTTCTCCATTTCCCCACTGATTTGAAATGTCAAGTGAGCATTTTAGATGAGACTCAAAGAAGGGGACTGGATTTGGATGTGGGGAGACCAACAGGAAGTCACCCAGGTGACTGGGGCCAAGTGTGTAGCAATGCCATGGGAAAGGGATGGGTGTTACTTAGCAATGGTGAGCACAGTGGTCCCAGAGCCTGGAAACACACAATTTATAATGATCTGAAGAAAGATTTGGAGAAAAACAGCAAATTTTAGTGTCTAACTAAAGTTTGGGTTTTTTTTGGTTTTGGTTTTTTAAAAATAAAATTCACTATCCAGTCAAAATAGAAACTAACAAACTTGAAATAAAAGGAGATATAGTTAATCTGAGTTTAAAAAACTTACAGGAAACATCATACTTTATAGTGAAATATTGAAAGCCTTCCTCCTAAGTCCAGGAACAAGATAGGAATGCCTGGTATTATTTCTCTTCAACATTTTGGTGGAAATCTTAGCCACTGCAGTAAGGCAAGGATAAAGAAGACATGAAGATTAGGAAAGAAGAAATATATGTCATTATTCTGAGATGACATGAATGTGTCAGGAAATCTGAAAGAATTATAAATTCTTTTAGGCAGTACATTCTTTGACATGGGTCTTAGCAATATTTTTTTTTGGATCTGTCTCCTCAGGCAAGGGAAACAAAACCGAAAATAAACAAATAGGACTACATCAAACCAAAATGCATTTGCACAGGAATCTATCAACAGAACTAAAAAGCTGCCAACTGAATGGGAGAAGATATGTACAAACTATATCAGATAAGAGGTTAATATCCAGTATATACAAAGAACTCTTACAACCCAACAACAATAAAAAACAAATAACCCCACCCCAATGTTTATAGCAGCACTATTTACAAAAGCCAAGACATGGAAACAACCTAAATGTCCAGTGACAGATGACTAGATAAAAAAGTTGTGGTGTATGTATACAATGAAATACTACTCAGCCATAAAAAATAAAATAATGCCATTTGCAGCAACATGGATGGCCCTGGAGAATGTCATTCTAAGTGAAGTAAACCAGAGAGAGAAAGAAAAATACCATACATCACTCATATGTGGAATATTAAAAAAAAAAAAAAAAAGATAATCCAACGGAAAAAAAAAAAAAGACAAATGAACTTATTTATAAAATAGAAACAGACTCACAAATATAGAAAAAAACCTTATGGTTACCAAGGGGGAAGAGGGTGGGAAGGGATAAATTGGGAGTTTGAGATTTGCAGATGCTGACTGGTATATATAAAATAGCTAAACAAGTTTATACTGTATAGCACAGGGAACTATATTCGATACCTTGTAGTAGCTTATGGTGAAAAAGAATATGAAAATGAATATATGTATATTCATGTAGGACTGAAGCATTGTGCTGTACACCAGAAATTGACACATTGTAAACTGACTATACTTCAATAAAAAAAAAGTAAAGGTAAAAAAACAAAAACAGAAACAAAAAAACCAAATAACCCAATTAAAAGATGGGCAGAGGACCTGAAAAGACATTTTCCCGAAGATGTACAGACAGTCAACAGACACACGAAAAGATGCACAACATCACTCATCATCAGGGAAATGCAAATCATAACCACAATGAGATATCACTTCATATCTGTCAGAATGGCCATCATCAAAAAGACAACAAATAACAAGCACTGGTGAGGATGTAGAGAAAAGGGAATCCTCGTGCACTGCTGGTGGGAAGTAAATTGTTGCAGTCACTATGGAAAACAGTATGGAAGTTCCTCAAAAAATTAAAATAGAACTAACATATGATCCAACAATTCCACTTCTGGGTATTTTTCAAAAGAAAACAAAAACACTAATTTGAAAAGATATATACACCGCTATGTACACTGCAGCATTCTTCACAATAGCCAAGATATGGAAGCAACTTAAGTGCCTATCAACAGATGAATGTATAAAGAAGATATGGTATATGTACACCCACACAGTGGAATATTACTCAGCGATAAAAAAGAACGAAATTTTGCCATCTGTGACAACATGGATAGATCCAGAGGGTATTATGCTAAATGAAATAAGTCAGAGAAAGACAAATACCTACGGCTTCACTTACATGTGGAATCTGAAAAACAAAACAAATGAACAAATATAACGAAACAGAAAATCATACATATAGAGAACAAACAGGTGGTTGCCAGAGGGGAGAGGGATGGGGGGCTGAATGAAATAGGTGAGAGAAATTGAGAGGTACAAACTTTTAGTCACAAAATAAATCAGTGACAGGGATGAAATGTACGGAGTGGGAATATAGTCAATAATAATGTAATATTATCTCTGTAAGGGGACAGATGGTAATTAGACTTATCATGGTCATTATTTTGTAATGTGCAGAAATATAGAATCACTATTTTGTGCACTAGGAACTAACATAGTGTTGTAAGTAAATTATACTTCAACAAACTTACTGAAAAAAGAGATCAGATTTGTGGTGGCCAGAGGCAGGGACTCTGGGAAAGGGGAATTGGATGAAAGTAGCCAAAAGGTACAAACTTTCAGTTATGAGATAAATAAGTACTAGGGATGTAATATACAACATAATATATTAACACTGCTATATCTTATATATGAAAGTTGTTAATAGAGTAAATCCTAAAAGTTCTCATTGCTAGGAAAAATTTTTTTCTTTTTCTTTTATTTTGTATTGATATGAGATGATGGATGTTCACTAAACTTACTGTGGTCATCATTTTGTAATGTATGTCAGTCAAATCAGTATGCTGTATACCTGAAACTTATACAGGGCTGTATGTCAAATACATCTCAATAAAACTGGAAGAAAAAAATTAAAGAATTATAAATTATTAGTGTTAGTGACTTAGCAAGATCACCAGATGAGAGGAAACTTACCAGAAGCAAAAATCGACTGTGTTTTTATTACTAGGTCCAAATGTAAAATATAATTGTAAAAAGGAATTTAACTTACAATAGAATAAAAAAATTCAAACACCTAGAATTCTAACAAAATATATGTAAAATTTCCACACTGTAAGAAATCTTTGAGCAAAATTAAAGCACACCTAAAAAATTCTAAAAGGAAGGATATACTGTATTTGTGGATTGGAAACCTCATATTGTAAAGATGCCAATTCACCCCACATGGATCTATACATTCATTACAATCCCAATCAAAACATCAATAGGTATGTCTGTGGAAATATAAGCTGATGATAATAACAATAATAAAAAAAAAAACACAGCCGTGAGATGACTAATTAGTTACTTCAGTCATTTTCACATTAAAGTGAAGTTTGATTGATTTGGCACTGAGAGAAGATAATGCAACATAAATACTTAACAAACATTTCTTCAGTACCAGGCGCACTGCTGGCTGTTTTCCAAAGGGCATTCCCCAGAACCACAGACTCTGAGATGCTCAGAGAAAAGGGGTTGGGGAGTGGGGGGCTCATGAGTAGGAAGTGCTCCTGCTACAGTTTCCTCTCGGAGACTCATGCTGCACAGCAGGATTTTAAAACCTCTGAGAAATTTCGGAGAAGAAAAGCAAACAGAATTGTGTTGAACCCAGGATTTTCCCATCTTATTTGATCATGACCTCTCTTTGAGGAACAGTGGCCTGGAGTGCTTTTTATATATTTTTGGTGCTCACCATTATCTGTGAAGGAGCCATGGGTGGAATTATTCATTTTACAGATGGGGAAATGAAACCTCAGGCAGGTGAAGACTTACACCAGGTCATGTAGCTACTAATACAGAACCTACCATGCAAACTCAATTTTTCTAAAAAAAGAAAAAAAAAATTCAGTGCTTTTTCCAGGGACAAACATTACTTTCATCTGAAAGAACATTTCAGAGATGGACTGAACCTTAGTTACTGATCTCTTAAGACTAGTAACCTTATTATGTTGATGAAGCAACTAGGGCCCAGACAAATTAAGTGTCTTGCCCCAGGTCAAGAGCGTGCAGACTAGCAGGAGGAATGAAAGGATCCATGACTCAGTGACTCCCAATTAAGTGCTCTACTGCCCCATATAATTAGGAGGCAAATCTGTGTCAATGGAGGGTGAGACCAAATTAACTGCCCAGGTTGAGGAGGCGCTCAGAGATGCTGAACGAACCATTTACCTGGGAGAAGTTGTCATGTAATTTCGAAATGAGGATTTCAGAGTCATTTGATGACCAGGTTACAATAAAGTACAGAATATTGTTATTTTTAAAAGTTTAATCACCTTGCTTGTATTATTTTACCTCTCTACCCCATAAAGTGCCACAGGCCATTTGAAAAAATTAAAAGGAATATGAATTTATGATTAAAAGCGATGTCACAACTCTAATGGGGCCCATCCTGGATTGTCACAGGCTGGGCATCATTTTTCTGAGGTGTCAGATACGAGGAACGGCAGAGGCATAATGCAGGAGGCACGAACACCTGGTAGAGCCTGCACGGCAGGGTGGCTGCAGGTGCTGCCATCAGAAACACCAAAACATTCCTGGATGCGGGCCTTGTGCAGGGTTGGGCTGAAACTTCTAAAATGCGGCGAAGGAGGGAAAAGCCCATCTCTACTGGCAGAGGAACAAATGAGGGCTTTTGAGAGACAGCTGAAGAAGAGGAGGGTGAGTTGGGCCTCAAGCAGTGGGGAAGAGGAAACCAAGCAAATGCAGGCATTCTGCTGACCTTTGGACTTTAAAAAGAGCAGCAGTAGTATTTTCTCTGTAGAAACGTTTTGGCTGTGGCTGGGGGCCAGCAGGCGGAACGGGCAGCTTGGCTGTGAAGTTCCATCAGCGGGAAAGTTCCACTAAGGACAAGGAAAGAGTTTGAAGAGCCACATCCGTTTACTCTCCTCTGCTTTCCCTCCTCCATGTATGTGACTTGGAGACCCTATGTGGGGGGCAGGGCTAGGACAGAGCATGATTTAGCGGTTCCTGGGTCCCCTGGGAAAATACCATCCTAACATCAAGTTGACTGTATCCTAACCAGCTCCTGAAATGTGCCATCTGGTGTCTATTTATTTATTATTATTATTTTTAATGGAGGTACTAAGACCCAGGACCTCGTGCATGCTAAGCATGTGCTCTACCACTGAGCTCTACCCACCCTCCTTGGTGTCTATTTAATATGATTTCAATTACTTGAGAAATTCTGTTCTTTAAGCTTTACTGGAAGGCGAATATATCTATTCAGTAAACTACCTTTGCCCATCTTATTCTCCTCATCTCTCTTTTAGTTCATTAATATGATCTCATCTCACACCCAACAAGGCAAGGGATGGCAATCCTTTAGTTTCTCAAAAGTAATTACTACCTAGATTGAAAACAAAAAATAAAAGCAAAGAAGTAAGGTCAGGAGTTTCCAGACACTAAAATTTCCTTGAATTTTTACAAGCAACCATTAACCCATTTTGCACCTCCTTTAAATTTGTAGAATGAGAATAATCCGCCACCACTCCCCCCAAAAGGAAAACACAGCACGACCTTTGGTGACACAATTATCAGTGCTGCCCATGATTTAGTGTGGGACGTGGCTTAAAGGGGGTGCTGTTGAGACAGGCAGAAGCTGATCCACAGAGCAGGGCAACTTATCAAAGTTAAGTTATCCATGTACATTTTCATTTAAAATCCTTACTGCTTTTCTCTGATTATAAAAATATTACTGTAGAAAAATTCAGATCTTTCAGAAATATGTCATGCAGAAAGTGAAAGCAATCCGTAACTCCATCCTTAAGAACGAATCACTCTACCTTTTAACTCTAACATTTATTTAAAAGAAAATAAAACTGTTGTTGTTCTTTTGTAAATGGGATCATACTATGTTTAACCCAGCAACTTGCTTTCCTTGCTTAAGATTTCATTTGGTCTGAATAAATGAGAGCTTCATCTCATCTCTTTAAAAAGACTAAATAGTCTATACCAAGATGTTCTTACAATTATTTTACTTTGGTGAACATTCTTGCTCACACACCCTCGTACACATGTGAAAGCAGCTTTGGATATATGAAATTCTAGATAGGATTTGCTGGGGTGCATGTATTAACATTTTTTTTTTCAGACTGTACTAAATTTCAAATCTTTCAAATTGGTCTGTGGCTTGAAGTGACCCTAGCACAATTCTATGCTGTGAAGTCTACCTCTAAGTCTAGTTTTCTTCAATTCCTTTCTCAAAAGTCACTGAGATGACAGTTTCCTGTCACAGGCCGGCCTGGAACCTCAGATGTTTTCACTTTATCCGTGCTACAGCTCTAAAGCATGTCAAAAATACTTGTCACTTTTGGGGAGAGAGCTTTTGGATTTTTTTTTTTTTTCAGATGACAGTAGCTTCAGGTATCTTTTTGGAGTTTTGAGTAGGATTTAATGAGATAGATAACATAAGACTAATCTATTATCCAGTTCCTTCTTTTAGCTGCTGGAGTGACTATAACATATTTGTGCTCTTGGGGCAAACACCTGTGTTATTAGGTGTCAGAGGTTATGTCTGCCAACTCTCATCTACTTAGCACATGTTTACTGTTTCTAACAGTTTCCCCGTATTTGTCACATTAAACCTAAGTCACCAGTTCTGACCACCTTAAGCAACACTTTCATTTAGAGAGGGCAAATAAGACAGAATTTCAAGAGTAAAATACTTTTAATAGTACCCTCCTGGACCTCATAGTCTAAAATGATTTTTGCTTCCTCTGTACTCATACATCTTAATATGTTTGCGCTATTCATTAACTTGGCAATTGCTCAAGAACTTCCTTTGGACTTAAAACAAAAGTTAAACCATTTGAGTGTTTATATAAATCAAATCACTAACTATATTCTCCCTACTAGATTATATGCTTCATGAGAGGAGTAACTTTGTTTGGTTCACTGATGATTCCCTGAAAGTAGAACAGTACCTGGCATATAAAAGATTTCAACATTTGTTGAAGGAATGATAAATTCTTTGAAGGCAGGAATCTTCCTATATTTTGCATCCCCATAGTAAATGACAAGTTGCTCATTAAAATTAAGGAAAAGATCTTTATTCAGGAACACAACTTAAGATTTTCTTAGAAGCTGGCCTAAATAATACTGAAGATTCTTTCCAGCCCTAACTTATACATCGACTAGTTTCCAAAGAATTAGAACCCAGCATACTATACATACTACTAAAACTAGACTAAGAATAATTGCGTAAATCTCTGACTTAGGAAGCAGTACACTGATTTTTCTAAGACTCTGGATTATCATTATTAAGGTCAGATTTGAGAATTAAGCTATACTGACCCCAGGCTATATTCTGTAAATCCCCTTTCTGAAAGAATAAAAAAAAATCATGGCATCAAGTTTTTAACTGGGAGTGCCTCTGTAAGCATACAAGTATGACTTTAATGTCACTGCATAAGCAAAAAGGCAAAGGAATACTAACGTAGAATGTTTATATATTTTGGATCATGCCAGTGGTGGTATGATGCTAATGAAAGGTACATCTACCTTTAAATTCATGTCAAATGTGCAGCTGTTTGGATTTAAAGCCCAGTAAAAATAAAAGCAATGAAAAAGAATTAAAAAAGGGAAGCACAGTGAAAGAAGGATCCATTTAAATCTGGAGCATATTCTGGATAATATACAACATTTGGGGGAATAAAGGCAGAGAGTGAGAGAAAAAAAGTACAAGAATCAATTTTAGAAAGTCGCTCGAGAAAAAAAGTCCATTTCATAAAATACATTTAATTCTAGTCTTTTAGTACTTATTTATGTCAGATCATCTCTAACTGGATGTTTGGTTTCCTGTGCTGAAACTTAGAAAAAAATTATCTTGTGGTTACAAAATAGCATGTTCTCAAGATGCTTGACTGAAAAGACTATTTCTTTGGCTTACTATTTTTACAACAAATTTTACTTTAAAAAGAGATTGAATTAATCAGATTTGAGATTAACTCTCCCTGGTAGAACTGTAGTGGATTAAAAAAAAAAAGAAAATGGCTCAGAACTTGAAAAGAATTTTACACAGATGCAATTGACAGAAAAAACAGGGCCTGAAATAAAGGAGAATTTTTGATGCGTTAAAAAAAAAAGAAAGAAAAAAAAAAGAGAAAATAATACCTGAGGTAGGGAGGGGCAGGAAAAATTTCATGAAACAGAGTAGTTAGAGGAAGACATGTGCCCAAGTTAGATTAGGGAGCAAAGTCTGAAGGACAACAGAATTATTCTTAGGGAAAACCAATACCAAGAGGACTCCTATGGTTCATTTTCTAAAATAAAAAGGTAAACAAGTATTAACTTGTTGAGGCTAACGTTAGAGAATAGTACACTTGTACTACCAGACCCTCAAGGAAAAGAAATGCTCAAAAACAATTTTTAAAAACAAGTATGGAAAAGGACGTAAAGTAAAAATGAGAACATTCTAACTTACTTGAGGTAGGTGAAAACAAAAAATGAAGTAGGAATAGATAAGAGATTGCTTTCAATCATTCATGCTAGAAGTGAATTTTTAGGATCATACACTTTAAAGCAAATGGAAAATAGTCAATCCTAAATTTCAGCATTTAAGAAATTTCAATTAAATGCATAAAAATTTCTTTAAAAGTGTTCAATTAAAAATTTAAGTTTGACAGGCTATCACGCTTGTAATACGGAAATTATGCTTGTAATATTTATAAATCTTAGCTATAAAATATATTTCTATTTTAAAGATACTTGTGAAGCTATAAAATATCTCTATTTTATTTAAGAGCTCATGAAAAACTGATGAAACATTAAATATGTACGACTATACAAATATATGCAAAGTTCTAAATTTCATTTTATTGGAATACCATCTATTAAAGTGCAAGGTGCATGAATATCTCGGTGACAGGTGTAAGCTCAGAGAGGAATCAGAAACGAGTTCCGCGTGGAGGCCCAGTTCAACCTGATCATTTCATGGCCACAATAAATCATCCACAAAGCCCACCTTAAATAGCTAAAGTAGTCATAAAAATAGGCCGATGGTTACTTTAGCGATAACATAATCCTCGGTCTTATTGTTGTGGAGCAGATGTCATTATGGGTGGGGCTGACGCGCAGAGCAGCTGAAACATTTTTGTACCACTCCCCGCACACTTTCACTGGGATAGAAGGGGCTCCAAAAAGGTAAGGGGAAAGCTCTCAGCGATCAATTCCTACTAGAAATAAGGAAGTTTTGATGTGGCCTTGGTACACGTAAAGACCACGAGAAGATTTTTAAAATCCCCCATGATTAAATCCTACCCTGTAAAAGAGATCTTCCCTTTCTCCCCTCCCCTGCCGGCTCCTCCTTGGGACACTTGGCTGAGTCTTTCTTTCCCTCCTTCCCACGCTGAGGTGAGGCTGCACGCAAGCCAGGGACGCCTGTTTTTCTTTTCGCGCGGAGGGAACTCTGCGGGTAGGAACCCCGGGTGGCAGGAAGGGAGCGGGTGGCGTTGTGAGGAGGCAAAGAAAGCTCGCCGGTACGAGCCGGGCTAGGGTTGGGAAGGGACCCGCGGGCGGCCGGGCCCGCAGAGCAGGCCGAGGTGACGAGGGAAATCTCCCGGCTCGGAGCTGGGACCGGGCGCTTCCGGCTGGCCACAGGCGCTCTCGGCCTAGCGCTGCTCGCGTTCAGAGCTCCTCCGGGGCGGGCAGAGAGTTAGTAGAGAAGGTAAACCGCGGCTCGCACTTGCCTGGGACCGGGTGACCAATAACTGGTAATAGTCTTTGCTCGGCGGCGGGCCTTGTCCTACAATTTCGAAAAGAGTCTCCGGCAGCCACGACGCCATCTTTGGACGCCACCGTCGTCGCTAAGACAACCAGGAAGGGGCGGGGCCTGGTTGGGGTCATGGGGCCAAAGCCCTGGTTTAAATCGAACCCTACTTTTGAGCTGGCGGGCTGTTTCTAACTTAGGGTGATTGTCCTCTCTCCCAAGGGCCACAGGGAACCCTGAGCCGTGAAATTTGCACCTTCAGGTCCCCGGTGACCCGAAGGGGAATTAGTTCCTGCTACCACCGAGGGGAGGGGGTTGACCCCGGCGGAGGGATACCAAGCGAACCTTCACATTCTCCTTCCTGGTCCCTCGAAGGGATCGGGAGGAGATAGCAGGCCGCTGGGGAAGTCGAGCCGGGCGGTGGGAGAGGGAGGGGCGATGTGATGAGCCGCGAGTAGGCAGCGGGGACTGTCCCGCGCACGAGCCCGTCAGCCGGAGTCGGTGGGCAAAGTAGTTCCCCAAGGGTGTTGGAACGGGCGGGGAGGGAGGCGGCGCGGGCGGAGGCGCACGCCGGGCGCGGTGCTGCGGCTCAGCTGATAATTGTAGGGACCCGAGGAGCCGCCGCCGCCGCCGCCGCCGGGGGGGGTGGGGGGAGCGAGTGGAAGTTACTGCCGCGCCACCGAGTCCGGACCGGAGACTTTGGGGCCCAACTAGGTAATTGGGGCGCAGTTCCTAGCGGTGGGGCCAGGCTTGGGGGAGGGGGCTGTATTGAGGGGTTGGGGGGGTGGCGGGGGGGGGAGGAGCTGGAACAGAAAGTCCCAGGAAGCCGGGTTGTGTCATCGCCGCGATTCGGCCCCCGCTCGGCCTGTTCCCGGTGGCGGTGGCGGCGGTGGCGGCGGCGGGGCCGCGGAAGGACCGGGCCGGGGGTTGACGGGTTAGGCGCTCGAGGGAGACCACGGCTGGAGGGACCGGGGCCGGGCGGGAGCGGGGGGGTCTCTGGGTCCCCCCTCCGGCCCCCCGCAATGAAGATGGTCCTTCACGGAACTGGGGTGAGGCGTGCGGGTCTTGGGGAGTCCGGCGGGGGTCGGGGGGGCCGGAAGTGGGCTTGGGAGCTTGGAGGGCGTCTAGGAAGAGAGAAAGTGGGGGGCCGGAAGTGCAGGTGGGGGGTGTGAAGACGGCAAGGGTTCCCCGGAAATGGGATAGGGGGCCCGGAAACCGGGAGAGGGGAGGTTCCAGGGCCAGAGACGGCCCGGAAATGGAAACTAGGGAGCAGCTCGAGTGACAACAGTTGTGGGAAGCGAGGGTCAGAGGAGGGAGAGGCCGGAGTGACTTTAGACCGGAGTAAGGGGTTTCCTGCCCTGGGGGACGGTTGAGGGCGGGCGAGGCCGGGGACGGGGTCTGCGGTGGGCAGTTGTTTCAGCCGTGGGAAGTTGAGGCTGAGGGAGGATGACGCCGAGAGGGGCATGCAAGGGGGCGTGAAAGAGGCCGAGAAACTTGGCGGAAAGGAGCAGAGCATCCTTCTAAATAGATCAGCGTGGAAATTTGGGGGGAGGGGGTTAGGACCTGTGGGAGGGAGGTGGACCAGTTGTCACTCCAATCGTATTAGCATTCAAAGCGAGTCAGGCGATTAATTTATTTATATGTGGATTACATAAAACCTATTATAACGTTTGTCCATTCAGTTCACCGTCTCTCCATCCTCCCCACAGTGAGTGGGGTTTCTAGTTTTGAAACAAGTTAGAGGGGAGCTGAAGTAATGAAGGATGTGAAATCCCCAATCCTGCCCTTCTCCGTGTCGCTCCCTTCCCCAGAATAAGAGAAATCCTAAATTTGCTAGAGGAAAAAAGATTTAAAAACACATGCCAATTGGGGGTGGGGTGGGGGGATAACTTAGACCTGTGAACTCCTGCTGGGGGACGGGAGAGAATAGGTTACCCCGTGTGGCGAGGAGAGAACGGAAGGGGCTGCTTCTAAACCCTAAAGACAGATTTGTTTGTTTTTGATAATGTTTTACTTTGTCTGGGGGAAGTTTAGCTTAAGCTTGGTGTCTGGCGGTGGGTATAGTTTAATTGCTTCGTTAATTGGGGGAGGGGACGTGTCAGTGTGGGAACGTTCGTGTGTGTGGTGGGGGGGAGGGAGACGTTTAATAGCGCAGCGACTGTGTTCCAAGTGGACGTCTAACTGCTCCCCTGCTGTCTCCCTTCCTAGTCAGTGTTCCCCGATCTTTCCTGGGCTGCCAGATCACCCGATCCCGGGGCTTCCCTCTGCTTTGTAGGCCCTTCACTGATGTATTTAACTTTCTCTTCCTCTCCAGTCTCTTTAGATATTTTTGGCGTTTCGTTTCTTAAAGATCCGGAAAGTTGAGGCTCAGAATCTCCTCTCTCAAAACAAAAATATGAGGTAGAAAGTTGAAAGAGCTATTGAGTGGGGTAAAAAACCGACGCTGGGAACAAAGGTCCTAGTTGTTAGAGAAAAAGGCAGGAGGCCTATATATGAGGCCTGTGTGTGTCGCATTTACACCAGGGGGGAGGGAAGCAGTTAGGGTTGAGGAGTGGAATTATCAGAGGTTCAGAGACAGTAAATTGCAGAGGGATTTATTGAGGCTTATTTTCATATTTACAACATGCAGAGATATCAGTATTAAGTGTGAATTTTATAGTAAACACAGTTTCCAAATCTTCTACAAACGCCCTGCTCTGTGTTCAGCCCCAGAAATATTGAATTAGTGTGGCTTTTATATCATCTTTGTGAAATTGTTTGGGGAGTTTTTATTTCATTTATTTTAAGCTTGAAGAGAGCTGGGGTTTGTGGGCTTTGTCCACCTCTGCCTTTCTATGAATGTGCCAGTATCCATAAGAATGGTAGAACTGTAATTAAGATTATCATTGTTTCAATTTGCTTCCTAGTTTTTCTGGAGTTTGAATGGTTTTTAAGTCTGCTCAGCTGACATTTATTATTTAGTGTCCATGAACAGGCTATTTGTTTTATTTTTCACTTATTTTCCGAAAGTTTTGGGGCACTTCTGGCAGTTAGAGTTCCTGAAGGTGCTAAACAAAAAAATATTTTTAAGATAAATGGATACTAGGCCAGGGTAAAATCAATGCTTTCACCTAGCAAAGTAAATTTGAAGTAATGTTTACTTTTCCATTCTAACTTTTAAGCTTACTGTATTTGTTACCTGGGTATGGTTTTATGATCCAGTTTAAAGGACATGATCCTAGCAAAGAAGACACATTCTGGCCTGGGAATTCACAACACTGCCAGTTAATTACCTGTGTGATCTTGAGCTACTCTCTGACTCCTTTTCTGGTCTCCATTTATTTTATCTGTAAAGTGGGATCCCCATTTTACCTACTGGGTGGTTTTGAGATCCAGTGGATATAATGGCTGTGAAAAATGACAAACTGATAAATAAGTGTAAGATATTGTCACTAGTTTCAGAAAAATTATCTATTTTGAGGTCATTAAACAAAAGATAACAGCTTTCATCAGTAGTGGTGGTGGGAGGTGTTGATGTAAGGTAGTTGAAGATGGGAAGCTGTAGCACTTTAAAATTTGAAATTGAAATTGCTGCTACATTGGGTAATAGATCTTGGGCCCAATTTTTGTGTTCCAGTAATTTTTTTTTTTTTTGCATCCACATGCTACGTTTTCACGATACATTTTTAATTTTGTTTGGAGAAACTTCAGACAAATTTCTTTGCATTTTTATTGTGGGTAGAATTAATACCTATTCTGGTTTGTGGCTCTTAGGAAATTGACTTTCTAATATCAGAGACTACAATTAAGGAAAAACACTTCTGAATCTTGATCTGCTTTCTTTACAGAATCTGGGGGGTTTTTTGTTTTTAATTCTTTTAAGTGGATGGGTGGGGATCTGTTTGAGCAAATGTGATACCAATTGTCCTATTATTTATTGTGGTAGGGCCTGTTCGCTGAGGTAGTTTGATGGGCTACATTGAAAATACAACCTGCTTGTTGATTTTCATCTTCATTCAAGTTCTTGCTGCTGCAAGCCTGACATGCCCTTTTCCCTCATTTAAATCATTTTAGATTTACTTCAGCTCGCCCCTTCAGAGCACTTCCTCAAAAATTTCTACCCCGTGATCTTTTCCTTTTATTTGAGTTATCTATATAGACTTCATTTTGGGATTACAGTGCTAGGTTTGTTGACATGTGTTGCCTTTGTTTCCCTGACTGGATTATAGGCTTCCTGAGGGCAAGGATTATCTAAATGTCATTGTGTTTTGCATGAAGGTGTACTCATAAACCTGATTGAAAATAACACCCGTTTCCTTCCTACTCCAGACCAGTAAAGTTAGCTTGGTCTTGCTGACTTTGCAGCCAGTCTTCCTGCTTGGAAAGGTTCTTGGCCCCAGCAGATTCCCCAGGACGCTGTTTGGTTTATGTGATCACAGTCTCTCTCACATCTTCTGACTGCTGTGCCATCAGTGCCTGGATAGGGTGGAAGAGTAAGAATTTGGGGATATTATATAATACATATAATTTGTAGAGTGTTATATAATCTTGGTGCTTGTAGTTCTTAACGTGGAATATTAGCTTTCCGTTTGTGTATTCTTTTTTAGTGCCTGGGTGTAGTTCAGACAGCTGTATTACAGACTTCCGAAAGGCATAAAACCTCTAGCAGTTTGTTCTTTGCAGTGTCTACCTGGTCTGCTAGGTTACTCTGCATACATGGTGGGTACTTGCTGTTATTTGTGGTAAATAGGTGTGCTGATGCTGAACCAGTCTCTTAATTTTTATTTAAGTAAAATTTAACTTGGCTGATGTCCTGGATTTTTAAAAATGCAGTTCTTTAATTACATCTAGTATCCCAATTTATTGATAGTTTCAGGGTATTTGCAAAAGAAGTTGTTTCCTAGACTGAAATAAGTCTGCTTGATAGTTTTTCTCTGAGGACTTTTAATTTTGTTTGTAATTCTTGTAGTTCGTGAAGCTGGATTGGCCAGAAGCAAAAGGAACTTGTCCATTATTCAGACTTACCTGTTTTATCTTGAGTGTGTGTAAGCTGTTGGTAATAGTCAGTTTTGCAGTTACGCTTGATTTTAGAAGTCATTCTAGGGGCCTGGAGTAAAAAAGCTGCCTGTTAATGTGTTCTTTCATTAGAGAACAGTGTTGTTCGAATGAGTATCTGATCTGAAGGTAGAAGACTTGGGTTCAGTCCTGGCATTGCCTTTCCTATCTTTGTGACCTTGGGCAGATAATTTAAGCTTTGTGAGCTTCAAGTGCCTCATCTGAAAAATTATGTTATTGCCACCTAACCTAGAGTTACTTGTCATGTATATGCTAGACACTGGGTTTAGGAGATCAGGCTACAGTGGTGGATTGGAACACAGAGCCCTTCCTCCACTGGTTCACTGCAGCATTGACACATAGCCTCATTTGTCAACACTGTTTACCTAAAACATACTTTTCTTATATATGTAGGTATCCTACTTGAAAATACTTGAGTATGCAATAGTATTCCTTAGTCAATTATGAACTCTTTGAAGTCAGTCTTTCCTCTTTTTTATCACTAGTATCTAGCACAGCGCCTGGCTCATAGTAAGGAATCTTTAAATGTTAGTTGAAGGAGTAAGTCTTGTGAGAATAAAATGATTCCAAAAGTGAAAATATTCTATAATGGTTTAATGTAATATCCTATTTTATTTGTTTTGATAAACATTTTAGATCACTTAATGCTAAAAATATTTTGGGAGTTTTCTTTTTAGTCTGTTGGTATGTATTTTAGAGACTGCAAGTTACTTTGAATCAGACATTTACAAAATTTAGGGCAAGCCATTTCATATTCTTTAATTGTCCATTATTTACATGAAATAGTTGATCATTTAACTGCATCATTGAGGACCTAAGTAAGTTTTGAGACAATGTGCAAATTTGTTAAGTACAAAATTGAGTTTTATATAGCATTTTAGCTTATTCTGTTTCATTTTAGAAAGGATATATTTATTTTATGTATGTAACATCATATTACCCATATATGGATTTTTGAAGGCTATTTATAAGCCGAAGTGTTTATCAACAAACCTTCAAGACCTGAAGTTACAGCATTTCAATGTGTATTTTAATCAACTTGTTGGCTGTGATAACCAATGAGTTCCACCCTGACTTAACAACTCCTACTCATTCCACCCGTGGGCAGATTTCTGAATAAATAGATGTACCTTGTGCTGTTGTCTTAAGGTCAAAGTAACTCGTTTTTAAGTTCTTAGACTGGTAAACATGTGTGATGCCCTGGAAACCCGAAGTGAGTTTGTACGGATAGCCTATCTGAAATTCACTGTTGAGTTGTAATTTAAGCTGCTTTGTGTCCTTAGAGAGCAGGTTCATGGAGATCATTTGGAGGGCCTCCCCTGCCCTGCTTTTTTCTTTTAATTCCTAAAACCTAAGTGCTTATGGTTGCTTTGTAAACAGCAAGTGTGTGAAAATACTATAACTTCTGCTATGGCCCCAGTATTTTGTAATCCTGTTTTGCACCCTTGGCTGCAGTCAGTTTGAGCTGCTTGTTCTCTGAACACACCCAGGAACTTCAGCATTCTTGCTAAGGCTCTGGTTGTCCGTCTGCCTGGTGGATAAACCCTCCCTCATCCTGTGTCTCTTGGAGCTCCATTTACACACTTCACTTGCTTCAGTAACTCCTGTAAGATTTTCACTTTTCACTCTCTTCTCTCCTTCTACTCCCTTCTACATTTTATGTTTCAGTTACGACCTTCACAGTCTGTCTTATGAGTTGTTTGCATCTTTATGAAATCTTTGGCTTCTTGGGGTAGAGTTCTCATTCTTCTATCTTTGCAGAGGCTGGCATAAGGCTCCTAACGTAACTGTACGTGGTAGGTGGCAGTGGTAGAGTTTGGTGAGAAACTGTATTGCGAAGTAATAGTAAAATATTGACATAGTTTACTGTCAGCTTGCTTATTGTAGTTTTTCAGGGTTTGGTAGCTGGGTGTAGGCTCCTGGAATATAAATTTTTCAGAATTAGGCTCATTGAAATCAACTACTTATGGGATTGTCATTAGACTATTTTAGTATCTCGGTTACTCCAGATTTAGCATTTGGAGATTATGTTTGTTAGTAGATGAAAGTTTATTTATCAATACATATTTTTATCAAGTGCTTGCTGTGTACCACAGGACTGTGCTGGGAGGAATACAAAAGGAACTTAAGACGTAGTTCTTGTCCTCTGAGTTTTGTTGCATTTAATTTAGTTGATAATCACTTCTCAAACTGACTTGATAACTATAGATAATATAAAGTATAGAGAGGTATTCTGCAGATAGTCTAAATGCAGGTTTTCTGCATTTAGAAAACTTCGTATGAGAATCTAAATTAAGAAACAGATGAATTAGGGCTTGATTTTTGGCTTTACTGAATAAATTGTTGGAAGTGCCTTCATTATACAGATATTTCATCAGCAGCTAATGTGTGTGCATTTTTGGTTCTGTATAAGGTCTACTCTCGGAGTGTGCTGAGGAAAAATTAAAGATTTATAAAATGAGGTCTTTTATCTCAAGATTTACTAATATTGGCAGATGAGTTCAAACTGTGTCAAGAGAACACAACATATAACGTGCATATTTGTTATTAAGTACAAAGTTGAGTTTTATGCAGTGAATACTCAGAAGTTTAGAAAGATTGAAGTTATTGAGGAAGACTTTATGGAGAGAGGAGGGGCTTGAGCTGACTGGATAGATACAGAAGAATGGGGAGCTTACAGCTGTAGTTGTGGTGAGGTAAACTGGCCCTCTGGAGTAGAGGGTCCACATTTATGAAAGAAAAGGAAATTTGGGCTGAGATTTATTGAGGCTCTAAAATTGGAGATTAAGAAATTAAATTTAACAAACAGATGAGTTGAATTTATCATTGATCCATGAATATGCAGTGACAACATGAAAAAAGTATACAAAAATATTAATTTCTAAATGGAACTGAAAACTAAAAGTGCATCTAGATCTCACTTTTTATGAAATTGCTTCTCTTTCTAGGACTATGTATAAGGCTTTTTGTGGTAAGTTTTGGGATGATAGTAGCAATGGAGATAAAACTTACTTCTTGTTCAATATCCCTACTTAATAGTTAGAAAAGTTTTGTTCCATAAGCAGGAGCTGGTTAAGTGTGTAAATGACTTCTGCTGCTCCTCTGTTCAGTCGCAGAATTCTTCCTTTGTGGAAGCTGACAATCATTTTGCCTTAACACGTTCAACTATTGTTTATTCAGAGATTAAAAAAAATCAGTACTGTTTGAGAATTAATACTTTTTTGTGTGAGTTACTCAGTAATTTGTCAGTCTTATTTATAGGGGAAACTTTTGCTTAGTGTTTAATGCACTAAAAATATTTAAAACAAAAGCAAATTGTGGTTTTAAGTATTTACATATTTTTTTAAAAGTGCAAATTTAATATTACCCAGTTTATGTTAAATATTTTAATAAAAATATTTGCCTCTGGTTGATGTCATAGTAGACTATTTGTTATCCCTTTTACTTTTATGAATTATGTAAAACAGGATTTCAGAAATGGGAAATGAGGTTAGATGGTGGCCAAAAGGAAAATAACAAGGATTTATTTTTATTTTTTAATTTTTATTCAGGGGTCTGGTAGCCATAATATTTAGCTTTCTTTAGCAGCTTTTATTTCTAGCATGTTCTTGTAGATTTTGCCGACTGCAGTTTGAATCAATTTGAGTTTTCCTTATGCGGAGATAGCAGAGATGCTAGCTGTTAGTGCAAGTCTAGGACTTTTACGTTAAGCTAATAGTCCAAAATGTGTGGGGGTTTGTGGACTTTAAAAACATTTTGGAGTCTCTGTATTTTACTGCTGCAGCAGGCAATAGTGCCTGTTTTGCTAGGCAGTCATGCAGCTCCCTATTTTTGTTCTTTATGAAGCATGTATTTCCATTTCTTCTACCCCACCCAGGGAAAGCAGGTTAGTCTTAAGAGGAATTTAGACCCCATCTCTACCCCTCCATCTCAGATCCAAACGCATTTATGCCCTTCTCCCAGTAGGTGGCAACAATTAGGCTCATTTTTGAGAGAATTCAGTAGTTGTTAACTTTGTGATCAGACCTGTCTGCTAATTATCTCAACTGTCATTAGAAATTTTAGTGTTGATTTTCACATTTTGGCCTCAAAATACTTTTGTCAGAAAACTAGACTGTTAATTGCAGAGTTCATCTCCTTTTTTACTCTACTCTTCATCCTGCCTTTTGACAAGTTTTGCCTTCCAGTTGCTGCTATGAGGTAAGAGTTGGGGAATTTCAGCCTTTGGTGTGGCTCTGTAAGATAATCTGCTTCTGCCTCTTCTAACCATCTAGTGTTACTTTTCAGCTGCCTGGATATTAGGCCATGCCATTTTTTCCCAAGTATCTTCTTATTACACAAACTCATTGCTCCTGAGAGGAATTACTGGAGAGATAACAGACCATCATTTGGGATCTTCATTGCAGCACCTGTTTTAGATGACTTTCAATTTATATTTCTTGCATCAGCTAAGGAATTGGTAAACTTAATATATGCTAGAATAGCAGCTTTTAATTCTAATGTGGGATGGCGTTCTCATTCACTCATGTGTTTACTTATATTCAGCATATTAATGTTTTGTTTCTTGTTACTAAAAAAGAAAATTAAGATGATTCATAATTGTACAAATACCTTGAGAGTTTACTAATAATTATAGTAAACTTAGAGCTTTTTCAGGACACCTGCTGAGTTTATTTAAAAATTTTGATGCTGTAGTAAAGAATTTGAGAGGTTTCCATATTACTTAAGACAGTCTTAAAGTTGGGAGTGGATTAATTCGTAGTTCTTTTAAGGAACTTAAAGTCGGACCTAATAAAACTATAGTTTTTTAAAGTTCTGCAGTTATTTCTGTTTTAAGGGCTAGCATTACAATCATGGTACAAGGGAAGACATTATCTTGGTTTCAGCAACCACTGCATTTCTCTTTTAATGGTGTTTCTTGAATTGCATTAGCCCTACTCTCATACCTAGAAAAACAATCATTCAGGATTTCTCTGTTCTCATTGAAGTTAGTCTGAAGTTTACAGTGGAGATGGAATTAATGTATATGACTAATAGGCAGATGGTATGTATTACTATAAATATTTTTGAACACTTTATTTGGAGTCCTAGGTTAAGATTTGGGATTATGAAGATTGCAGATGTGGTCTTGGCCTTGAGTTTATAGTCTCATTAGGAAGGTGGTGAACTTGGGGACAAAAATTAACAGTAAAAACTCTTAGGTTGAGTTTAGATGCCTTATCGGGTGATGAGCTGTTTGGAATAGAGAATATGGTAAAAATATTAATCAAGATATTTCTCTGAGCAGTCGTATTTGTATCCGTGTGTACTTGCCCACATAGAATTCCAAGTTCAATTCCTTGTTACTTTTCTCATGTGATTTCCATGGTATATATGTATAATATATTTGAATAGTGATCTAAATTAAATTAGCCCAATGGTATGGGAGATTAATGGCATAATAATAAGAAAAGGCTTCTTGAATAAAAATTGTAGCAACAGCAACTAACCTCTGTTGAATTGTTCTCTTGATTCAGTGATACTTTTCAGAGGTTAGCAGGGTCTCTAGAGGGCAGGGATGGGGCTGCCATGGATGGGGTGGAGATGAACGGAAGAGAGTTGGACATTCTAGACAAGGAGTGTAATGAGAGTGGATGAGTCTGTATCAGAAGAGGATATAATTTTTCAGTGGCAGAGCAGAGTTAACTGTACTGAGTAAATACATTCTGCATTCTGTGCTTATTTTCTGTTTATTTTAATGAATTCTTTGCCCCATATCTTTACAGAAAGAACATATGCTATATTCTTCCTATGCTTTTGAATAACCCTGGGTTATAATTCCAATTGGGATAACAGCAAAAATAGAAATATAATGGAAAATAAGATGGAATTATGACCCAATTAAAATCTGTGCATACATTTACATGAACATTTTATTTCTCCTTAAAGTTGGCATTTTTTTATCATGTAACTTTAGTTTTCGTAGAAAATTTTACTTTTCGGTAGCTCTACACATTTATATATTTTGAAGGAAGTGACATTTAGAAAGAATCTGGGCTTTGAGGCTAGACATTGTGTTTAAATAACGTCCCACATAGTCTAGTTTTGTGATCTTGAGGAAATTATTTAAACTCTCTGGTGCTTAGTTTATTTGGGTATAAAATAGGTTGCTGTTAGGGTCTTGCATAAGTAGTATCTACTTGATAAATGGTAGCTGCTGCAATTTTTATTTATAGCAATAAAGTAAAAAATGTATGTTAATTTGAATGTTTAGGGGAGGGTTTTACACAATATCATCTTCCGGGACAGGGGTTAGCAAACTTTATTTGCAAGGCGCCAGATGGTAAATAGGCTTTCTAGTCCAGCTTTTGTAGAGTCAAAGCAGCCATGACTATGTTCTCATGAAACTTTACGAATGAAGTGGTAGGCCAGATTTGGCCCTGTGGGCTGTAATTTGCCAACCTCTGCTCCAGAACATTACTTTCTGCTTTTTACTTTGTTCATAGGAATTTGAAATGCTATGTGTTTCAAAGATGGTATGATAATGTCTAAGTGATAAAGGAGTTTAGAGTAACTGGCTAAGAGCAAAGTCTGGGATTCAACTTAAATCTTAGCTCGAACAGTATTAGCTGTGTGACCATAGTTAAGTCACTTTATTTTGGCTTCTGTTTCACCTTCTGTAAAATGGGAATAATAATAATAGTCCCTGTATCTTAGGTTTGTTGTGAGGATTAAGTTAGTTAATATGTAAAACTTGTAGAACAATACCTAGTACAGGATGAGTGCTCTCTGTGTTAACTGTTGTTGTTAGTAACCATTCTTTTTAAGAGGAAGCGTTTTTATTTTCCCTTCCTTTATTGATAGTCTAAAACGAAGGGTTTGAGAAGATGGGTTTCTTGGATACCATCTTGAAATCAGGTGAGTGGTAGAGTTGCAGGCTTCAAAGGAGGAGATCACTTGTGAGTAATGGGGGACTTTGCAACAAGATGGACTTGGGTTCAGGTTTCCTAGTTGTTTGACTTTGGGCAAGTTGCTCAATGTGTAAATTATAGAAAATATATAATTTACAGGATTCCTTTGAGTTTTTAATGAGAGTGAGGTGTTGAGCACAGTGCCTGATTAACAGTTAAGTGATCAAATAGCAGTTGCTGTATTATATATATTTTTTATTAGGATATTGGCTCTTGGGAGGAATTTAATCATAGCTTTTATTCTAATAGTTCTTTTAAATGACTTTATTCATAATTGGTATAATGTGTAAAGTTACAGTCGTCAGTGTGAATTTATTGTTTTTAAGATGTTATAATTTTAGTGTTGATAAATTTAGTAGACAGTTAAAATGTAACTTTAAAGATTGAAAGGAAAAATGTCCCTGACCTGTTGTAATACTGAGTATTTTGAAAAGTTTTTTTTTGGAAAGGGCCTATTTCTACATTTGATCTAGGTTCAGAGGTTTATAAAAATGTAAAAGTAGTATGAGGAATATCCCATGTTCCCTTTATCCACTCTCAGTGTCAAGGTTTTTTTGATTGTTGTTGTTAGGAGATGAATTTGTTTTCTCTTTTAAAATTTTTTAATCAAAAACTTTATTATTTTTTAAAAGAAGTAGATGTGGTAAAATCTACTGGATGAGGGTCCATATGGTGAATTTTTTTTTTCCTTGTGGCTCTTTACCAGTGGTTATACACTTGCTGACTTCTCAGAGTGCTGTGAGTGCACTGAAACGTTCTGTTTCTGACTCTGGACATCATTAGTGAACATTATACTGAGCCTTAAGGTCCTCATTGGCAATTGGACACTCCTAAATGCCCTGCTTTTTAAGGGACTTTATTTGGTTTGCTTAGAATTGTGTGTAGGTAAGTTTAGAGTGAAGGCTTATGTCACATGGATTTAAGAGTGATAATTCTCGTAGCTCAAAGGTATTTTAAAACGTATATTAGTTATCAGCACTTTTCTCCTTAGTTGAAGGGAATCAATAAGGCCTTTTTAAATAGATGCCTTAGACTTCTGGTTTCTTAATATAGTAAAATAAGTGAGTACCTTGAATAGCAGTAAGTGAGGGCCTGTTGTATACCAGGCAGACATTTGCAAAACCTTTTGCTCTTAACTTTCAACATATAATACCTTCTTTCTTCCTAAATGCTGTTTTTCCCTTTGCCCTCCATTCCTTAGTGATGACTGCTACTGTCTGTACTTGCCTGTTTAAAAAGTCTTAGTAAGAAGACTTAAAACATTTTTAAAAATAAACTTGTAATTTTACAATACTTTTAGATTTACAGAAAAGGTGCAAAGATAGTTTCCCTGTACTCCTCACCCAATTTTTTAAGATCTTACATTAATATATTTGACTTAACTAATGAACTCGTGTTGATACATTATTACTTCCTAAACTTTGTTTGGATTTCCTTAGTTTTTATTCAACGTCTTTCTGTTCCAGGATCCCATCCAGGGTGAGCAGCTTTTATTTTATTTTATTTTTATTTATTTATTTATTTTCTTAATGGAGGCACTGGGGATTGAACACAGGACCTCGTGCACGCTAAGCATACGCTCTACTGCTGAGCTATACTCTACCTCTCAGTGAGCAGCTTTTAAAAACTCCTAATTTTGGGGGGGGGCATGTATTTCTGATGATAAAGTACAGGTGATAGTTAAAATCTGAATAAAGAAAAATATAAGAAAATTAAGAACCATATATAATCTCACCACCTGATAAAACGTTTTTGTATTTTCTTCTAGCTTTTGTTTTAATAAAAATAAGTCCATGTTTTCCCCATGCTATTATGATGAGCATTTTCATATTTCACTGTTAGTTCTTATTAGTTTGCTTTATGTTTACTTAACCATAATTTATCCAGTTACCTAATCCTTTGTTAGATTTTTAAAAAAAGCTGTTGTTAATACTGCTTCAAGGAATAATTTTGTCCCTAAAGCCAAGTTTTTAAATGAGATGTCCCCCTCCCTGTGTTTGGTATCAGCTTGGGGAATGTTCTTACACGTGCATAAGGTACGTGTGTGCTGTGGCAGTCTGTGGGAAGAGGTGGAAGCCTCCTTGTGACTTATAAGTTCCTACGTGGTCTGGCTCTTGCCCACCTCTTTGACTTCATCTCCTACTTTCACCTTTTCCTGGCTCTTGTTGCCGGGAATGCTCTTCTAGACCTTACCTGGCTGTTGTCAACATGAGGTCTTGGCTCAGGTGTCAGCCCTCAAAGAGGCCTTACTTGGTCACCTTATCCATAGTAATTCGTTTATCTGATAGGAACATTTCACCTGCAAGTAATGGAAAACTTGATTAACAGGGTCTTAAGCAGATTGGGGTTTATTTTTCTTCATACAGCATAGTTCAGCTGCACAGTGGTTCCAGCAGGGACCAGGTTCTGTGTGTTTTTCTGCTCTTCCATTCTTAGCGAGTGGTTCTTTTGGACATCAGATAACTGTCATGGCTTGAAGTCATTATGTTTGTCACATTTGAGGCAGGAAGGAGATGAGGTCTTTTTCTTATCCAGCAAGAAAAAGTATTCCTAGAGGGTCACTAGCGTATCTTACCATACTTCTTAGTGAGGAGAACTAGGTCATACCTCTGGCAAAAATACAATAATATTGGTATTTTTGTACAAAGGTATGTTAGACCAGTCGCTTTTAAACTCTTTGGATCTGCAATCCATGATAAGAAATACCCTAGTTTGCATCACCAGTAGATGAATGTAAGTAACTGAAATAAATTTCAACTATTACACATGCTATTTTCTCTTCTCTATTTTGTTTAAAACTTCTTCTAACATGGAGGAGTCTTAATCTTTTGTGGTAAGGACCCTTCAGCTCTCTGAAGCTGTAGACTCCTCAAAGTAATATTTTTAAACTCATAAAGTCAATGCATAAGATAAAACTACAAATATATCAGAATGTTAAAATCTAGCTCTCAAACTGTTAAACCAGTCTGTTGTAATGTGGTAATATGTTTATTAGCAATAACATGATCTAGCAGCTGTTCAAAGTAGTGATGAGAGTGAATGATATTTTGAGGTATCTGTAACAACTGTAATGTGATATGATAATACCTGTGATTTCTCTTGATACAAAGTCAAAGGTACTGCCAATAATGTGGTTTGTTGCCTGTTCGTGACAGAAGGAAATGTTAAATTTCAGTTAGAGGTTAGTGAAATCATTTTTTCAGTCCCAGTTTATGAACTCTGGATTATGAACCTCTGGTTTAAATTGCTTTCAAGGCTCTAATTTTGCAGTTTGAGGAAAATACTGGCTTTGGCTCAATCAGGACTCACCCCATAGGGCCGGAGGAGCAGCTTACTTCCTTGTTAGTGAAGGGATTTGTAACCCCCTGTAAGGCAGGCTTCTTTTAGCAGGGTAGGGGGGTGGGGGTGGTGGAGGGGGTCTGGGTAGGAAACACTATCTTCTACCTTCAACTAACTGTAGTCTGCCCATCCTTTATTCTCCTGATTGCTTAGTTTTCCTCACAGTACTTCTAATTTGCTGTCTGTCTGCCTCCCCTAGTAGAATATAAATTCTGAAAGCGGGGAGACTGTCTTATTTTCCTCTTTCTCCCAAGGCCTAAAACCTATGAAGTAGGGTAATCAGTAAATATTTGTTAAGTAAACGAGTAGCTGGGTAAGACCTGGCACTCCTGTGTCAGCTAACAAGTCTGTGCCTGGATGTCCCCTCATTTCCCTGCCTTTCTGTAAAACAGGTGCAACTGATAGGAAGGCTTAAAAGTGAGAAAATTTCTGTAAAGTCACTGCTGTGAAGTGCTATACAAATGAGATGTTTTTTCCTTAATGGAAGGGTGTAAAATGACTTGTGTTCATGTGGTCCCCACCTTGCATTTTTAGAAGTGTGGCTGTATCTCAAATAGTTTGTAAACCAGGAACAGAGATACATATTTTTTAATTTGTATAAGAAGGAATACGAAGAAAATTACTCTCAGGAAAGAATTGTAGTCTAAGGACATTAATCTAAGTCTCCCTAGAGTTAACATTTTACACCCCATCCTTTTTTTTTTTTTTTAACCTTAAAGGAAATCTTCTTTCCCTTCAGCTGGCATTCTTCTCCTTTTTAAAGTGAGTTGACTTAAAATACAGCAAACTTGATCATTGAAATGCTGAAAGAATTGGGTGCTATCGTTAATTTTTTGTTTTAAGTTGATGATTAACTGGGTGCTATTGTTAATTTTTGTTTTAAGTTGATGATTAACCACATTATAAAGTTTTTTTAAAATGTTATTCCTGCCTTATCAGTGCCTTTTGCATAATTGGAGCATAAACATCTGTTGATAAAATACATTTTTTTCTGGTCCACGAACTGTCTTGAATACTACTTCTCAGTCTGTAGGTTTAGTTAAAAAATTTAGTTGAAAGGTAAACTAGTACTTGCTTAAATTCATCCCCCAACATTAGAAATTGTGGAATTTAACAGTAAAGTGTTAGTTCCTCTGTTGAATACTTCTGGTTTTCATTTTATTTTTGTATGTAATGGACTGAAGGGGAGAAGCTGTCATTAGTTTGGAGTAGAGAATAGAAAGATGTGGTGTAAGTAGTAAAGAAATCAGATAATCAGTGAGGTTTAGTAACTGACCTTAGGAAATGCACCCTGCTGTGTTTAGGAGTCTTTTTATTCTTAACAGATGATGATTATTTATCTTTAAAATGTTAGTTGGTTTACAGTACCTCCCAATACCTGTTGGGGCAAGAGTCTGGCATATCACACTTCGCTGGCATATTTGAAGGTCTAAAAGCAAACAGATTCAAGTTTTTCCTTTTTATATGGTACTTTGGAAGGCAGGAAACATTTTTAGAGCAAAGTAAGTTTTTTTTTTTTTTTAAACAGCTTTATTGAGATGTAAGACATATGCCAGGCAGTTCACCCGTTTAAAGTGTATAATGCGTTTAATATTCTCAGAGTTGTGCAGCCGTCACCACTGTCTGATTTCCTAACGTTTTTATCACTCCAAAAAATAAGCCGTCTACTTGTTGGATTCTATAAACATTCAGGTTAAGTTTTAGAGTTGACAATTCCACTGTGATGTGCTGTCTTCCTATTAGTTAAAATCTGATCTTCCCTTCCCCGCCCCTCCAGTCTGGCCCCATTGTGTAGTGTAGGACTACCAGTGCAAACTGCCTGTTACTTGGGTTTCTCCTTGGAGGGGCACGTCCCTTTTGGCAGCTTTGACTTACTCTTTTCACTTAAAGTTACTGTTATTTGAATTGAAACATCCTGTTAACTAGAAAATATGCTTATTTGACTGTGTTAGTGTCACTTGATAAAGGCTGGATAGGAAATTGTCCTTGGAAAATGGCAAGTTCACTTCAGAACCAACTCAAGGGTGATGGTTCGCCTTGACAGGGAGCAACTTCCCAGTTGTTTTTGATAATCCACGGTTGTAGAAGCCCAACTAACAGGTAGAAATAACATTTATGATTGGCTCTTACAAACTTCTGCCCATTTTTTTTCTTACTTAGAAGTTTATATGGAGTGTTTTGCTCTAAAAGCCCTATTAGCACTTTCTGCATTATTATATTTGGTCTGCAGTTTGAATGGAAGAGTTTAGGTGTGAATTGTGTGTTTGGGTTGTCTTTTGTCATTTTAATTGTTGAGGTGTTGTCTGGCTTTCCTCTCAGAACCATCTCCAGCTATTTCCTGTTTGTTCATTCATTCATTCATGCTTGCATGCATGCCCCTAGGCCTTTCTTAAGCTGATTCTTTGTGTGGAGCACTCCTTTTGCATCTCACTCCCAAAGGCTACCTTTTTTCCAGGCACATACTTTTTTAATCCGTAGAGTTTTCATATTTCCACCCCTGGGAGGTGTATTGCCTCCCTCAGGGCTTGGGTTGCTCTTGTGTAATAGTAGTTAAACTGTCACCTTTTACTCTAGTTGTTTGTTTACAGTTTGGTATTTGAGCTCTGAGCCTCAGAGTTCCTTTAAACCTTGCTTGCATCCTACCCAAGTCTCTTAACATCACTGTTTGCTCACCAGTGAGTTGTCTAAAAGAAGGCCAGGGCTAGCTGATATCTCTGCACAGCACATGATGGAATCTTCCCTAACCCCTTTGGCTCTTCTAGTCTATTCTTGCTGGTTTTTTGTGATTTTTTTTTTTTTTTTTCAGAATAAACTTAACTGTCATTTTTTACATTTTGAAAGTGTGGCATACTTTCTGCTTCTACCTCTCCCTCTAGTTTATTTTGTTGTGTTTTTTTTTTAATTTGTTAGAAATGATTGAGCGTAGAAATTTGGTGGCTGTGGTTTCGTTCAGTTCTTTCTCTTGTCTGATAAAGTCATACTTATATTAGACATTTCATCTTAATATTTTTCTTTAAATTTTAATAAAGAATGGAGAAGAAGTTGCTAAATATTATGGTTTCTTGATAATGATTTTAATGTATTCAGCAATACTATTTGGTACAGTTTTTAGAGTGGAACCTTATTTTAGTGATACTATATGTATGTGTTATCACTGAAAATGTTGATTTTTAAAAATTTATATGACATACTACAAGTGGAAAGTTGTAAACTGGGTTTGATGGGTATGGATTTATCCTTTTAAAGGGCAGTGTAATAGAAAATTGGTCCGGGGTCAGGAGACTGCTAATCTGATTTTAAGCTTAGATACTTGAGCATGGATGAATTTCCTTTGAATCTCTCATCTTCTGTTAAATATGAGTAAATTTGTTCTTGCTATAATTCTGGGGTTGTTAGAATTAAAGAGACACCTGTCAGAATAGAAAGTATTTATATAGAACAATATACAAAGACAAAGACTTAATAGTTTTATCTTTGTTATTGGAGAAAATATTGACTCTCCCTGAATGAGTCAGGTTTAAAAGAACAGCAGTGCCACAAATTTGAAACATAAAAAGTAGGATTTAAAAAATGCAGACATTGGGGAGAGGGTAAAGCTCAGTGTTAGAGTGCATGCCTATCATGCACAGGGTCCTGGGTTCAATCCCCAGTACCTCTGTTTAAAATGAAATAAACCTAAATTACCACCCCCCCCAATAAAAAAATGCAGACATTGATTGGACACGTTTGAGATCAACTGCCCACCTGTGTTCAATGAAATCTCCAAGGATGAAATCAGACAGCTGGGCCTTAGGAACAGTGAACTGAAACCAACAATTCGGATACCTGTTGTCTCTGTTGTGGTATGTCTGCTTTATTTATCTGTCTCGAGACTGCTGCCTAATGTGGCTGTGTTAAACATAGCCATGATGATGCCAGACTTAACGCCTAACAACCTAGGTACCCAGAGAGTCTTGGGGAAGGACTGATTGATCTATTGTAGGAAATTTGCAGAGTACTGAATGCTAGTTAACCTGTGGTCGGTGTAGTGAAATATGGGAACTTGTCGTGTAGTAAGTAAGTATGTGATAGCTTGCATAGGCTCCATGGGAATACAGTGGACAGAAAGAGGCAGATGGGTATATAGCATATGACGAATGATTGTCTGATGCAAGGAGTTTATTTTCCTTTCATGCTGAATTTTTGCTTCAGTATTATGCAACTGCGTGAGTGTAAATATTTAATGTAACAGTTGTGGCTTGATAGGGAATTTCTTAGAGAAAACAAGACTTCAAACACTTTATTGTACTTGTAGTAGCATCCAGTAAAATGTCTTAATTTTGCAAAATTCCATGGAGCTCTTTGGAGTTGAAATATGTAGAACTTTGAGAGATTTAAGGCAAGAAGATTTTGTAAAACTTGAAGAGACAACATTTCATGTGAACCTTGTGGGAGCAAGTGCGGTGTAATGAGTTAGGGGAAAATCAAGTCACAACCTTGCTGATGGATAGTGAACTCTGAGTTAATTGCCATTTGGCTGGTAATATTTAGATAGTTACTCTAGATGTGTGTTTACTTTCCAGCAATGGGATTTTTTGGTTGTCTTCTTTTGCTATTGATTTCTGTTCATTGTGGTCAGAATATGCTCTGTGATTTTTTATTTGCTTTGAGGCCCAGTATATGAGTAGTTTTTGTGAATATTCTTTATGTACTTGAAAAGAATATGTATTTACAGTTGTCCATTTAACTCTGTTGCTAACGGTGTTGTTCACATTATCTGTATTTTTACTAATTTATTTTTTGGTGAATATCAGTTACAGAGAGAGGTGTTTTAAAAATCCATTCTGGGTTAGTATATTTTTAGATTTTTAAGATTTTAAAAACTTATTAAGAATTGTTAGCTTCCTGAATTGAACCTTTTATCATTATTAAGATACCGTTTTTATCTCTAGTGATGTCTTTTTAAAAATTTATAAAGTTAGATTTTTTTTTGATACTAATATAGCCATACCGGCTTTCTTGTCTACTTGTTTGCCTGAAATTTTTGTCTTCTTTTCTTTCTGTATCCTTGTGTTCAGATCTCCCTTGTAGTTGAAATGTTTTAAAAATCCAGTTTGATAATCTTAACTAGAGACTGAGTTTTTACCATTTTATTTTTTTAATTTGTTGCTTTCATTCATATCTAACAAGGCCTATAATTAACTGGTACCTTTACTCCTTGTGGAAAAGACAAAGATGTAGAATAGTAATTCAGTCTACCAAGCTTCTCTTGACTTTAAAATACTGTTGTACTTTAATCAGTTTTTAAAACCTAACTGGATAGTATAATTTCATAGAATTAATGTTGATTTACATTTGTCTTTGTCACCATTATTTGTTACTGTATCTGGGATCACTTTTGTGGCTGGTGGGAAAACTCTTATCAGTTCATTTGGTGTAGAATTCTCAGATAGATTGGCACCTATCTTTAGTGAGCTGGAGAGACTGTAATTCCACTGTCTCCTGGCTTCTCTTGTTGCTGTCCACTAACAGCCCCCCAAAAATAATGACCTCCTTCTTCTTAGGCTTTAAGATTTTCTCTATTTTTGGTACCTTGTAGTTTCACTATGACATGTCTATACGTAAATGTCTTTTTATTTATCTTGAATTTATGAGTTGGCGTCTCATACTAGTTCTAGAAAATTCCCAGCCACTAAATATTTAGATGTATGCCTCTGCCATGTCTTCACTCTTGCACTTCTGAAATTCTGGTTAAATGCATGTTTGATCTTCTCGCTTTATCCTCTGTATTTTAATCTTCTTGTCTTTCTGTGCTGCGTTCTGCATCATTTCTTCTACTCTGTCTCATGCTTTGCTAACTTTCTTCTTTGTCTAATATGCTGCCAGACCTGTCTGTTGAGCTTTATTTTATTTTTCATATTTGAAGTTCTGTTTGGCTCTTTTTCAAATCTGGCACTTTTATAGTTCTTCTGTTTTCTTCACCTTTGCTTTTTTCAAGTTTGTCCTTTATGTCTTTAAACATAGTAAGCATTTATCTGTCTGACAATTCTCATATCTGGAATCTGTGTGACTGTTTCTGTTTTTCCAAGTTCTTGTTCATGGTGCCTTGTTTACTTATGTGCTTTTCACTGTCCTTTGTTTATTTGTAGAGTTTTCATGAGGCCTGGAGTAAAGGTGCCTTTTGCTTCTTTTAAGTATTTAGGTGCACTAAGACCTTGCTACTCAAAGTCTGGTCCTCAGACTGGTAGAGGAGCTTGTTAGAAACGCAGTACCGCAGGTCCCATATCTGCATTTTAATAAGAATCTGCATTTTTTTAACAAGATGCCTAGGTGATTCTTAGGCATACTAAATATTGAGCAGCACTGAACTAAGAGATTTGTAAGATTTGAAATACCCTGGCTTGAAGTTTCTTGGATCATCTAGATTATTCAAAATATGATTACAAATCTTGGCCGCGAATATATCAGTTTTTTAGGTTTTAGCTTCATGAATTGATAAAGAGTTTAGAGTTCCAAACTCTAAAGAGAGTTTGGAATAAAATTAAGATTTTGAGTATTTGGACTTTGGAGAGGAGTGGGAAGAGCTTCAAGCAAAAGTGATCAACATCATTTGTCGTTGGGGAGTTAACAAGTGTTCCACAGACCCATCAGAATGGCTGAAACTTAAAAGACTGACAACACCATGTTTGGCAAGGTTATGTAGCAACGGGAGCTTTTATACTTATTGATGGCATTGTAAAATAGTATAGATGCTTTGGGAAAAGGGCTGGTGATTTCTTTAAAACTTAACCTTCCTGATGTTATGGTGATCCCACTCTTAGTATATACTCTAGGCAAATAAAGGCATATGTCCATGGAAGGACTCATAGAAGGATGCTTGTACCACCTTTATTCTTAATGGCCAAAACCCAGAAACAGTCCAGGTGTCCATCAGCAGAAGAATGGGTAAACAATGAGATACAGTCATACAGTGGGATACTACTCAGCAATAAGAATGTATACACTCAGCCACCTGAGTAAATCCCATGATATCATACTGAGTCAGAGAAGTTTCATACAAGAGTACATACACTTTGGTTCCATTTATAAGAAATTGTAGAGCAAGTAAAACTAATCTCTGGTGAGAAAAATCAGAACAGTGGTTTTAAGACAAGTTGGGAGGAGAAGTGCAGGGATGGACAGAGAAGCACAAGGAAGTTTTCTTGCGTGACATTCTGTATCTTGAGAAGGATTCGGGTTACACAGGTGTAGCATTTGTTAAAACTCACTGAATTTTATACTTAGGATTTGTGCATTTCACTGTATGTAAACTTACCTGAAAACATAACAAGAGTTGAACACTACTAGTTAATGATACACACAGTATAGTGATATCTGTAGCTTACTTTGAAATGCATTAAAAAAAAATAGGTTGGCTATTTGGCCAGAGAGAAAGGGGATGATGCATAGGTGAGTAGATATGGATACGTATATGCTATGTGATAAAGGAAGTGTAACTAACACGCTGTTACTTACAGAAGCTAGCTCATGGAGTTAGGGGATTTATTGAACAGCTCTTAGAGAAGTGAAAGAATTAAGATGGAATGTTCAAGAGGGGAATTGGAATTTGTACAACTAGCTTTTACAAATTTTGTTCAGTTTATATTTGTGCCCATTTTAAGAATGATAACTGTAGTCTTATTGATTTGATTGTGGCTTTTACTTATTTACTTTTTATTTATTCATTTTATTCAGCTGAAAACATTTTGTTTTAGGCTAGAAAATTAGAGAAATATTGGTTCCTTATCTCCTTTAGTGTGCCAGAGACCCTTTATAGCTCGTCATCATTGCTCTCTGTCCACTACTCACACATAAGTGAAAGATGCAGTGCTCAGTGTGGGAGAGAAGCTTCTATTAATACACTGTAGTTCATTGGTGCACCTGAGTATCTGACTTTGTTTTCAGTGTATTCCATGTTTACGTTATGTCTTAGCAATACTGGGTGAAGTGTTGAAGGCGATGCTAGTCAGTACTTACAATTTAGCAGGCCTAAGCATTACGTGGAGATGTTTTCTTTTACAGAATGGAGTGGTAAATAGCTGCTTAGTTCCACTGCAGAGTTAGGTGAAGTGTTGAATTGATTCTGCATCCTCTGAATTCCACCATTAAGTAGTTGCATCCCATATTATTGGAAGTCTGTGCTTAACTCCTTATAATGTTTGAGGAAGGAATTCTACACTCAAGAGCTCTGAAAACAGAACCGTGGGAAGATGTACAGTCATTGTGGCCACTTCTCAAGTGGGTGGTGGACAGGGCTTTTCTTTTGTATCTTCATGTCTGAAAGGAATAATGTTTTCTTTGATATCTCACGGTGTGTTAGAGTTGGGAGACAAGGAATTTAAAGGATGAATTAATGAAATGTAGGTTAAAACTTTTAGGTCAAGGATGATTTGCTCTATATCCAGAAGCTTTTTTCTCATTTCTGATAAAAGTGAAATCTCTATGGGCATATTTCTTAAAACAAGTGGTGATGACTCTTTCAAAACAAACAAAAGCAACAGCCTCCTCTTTCCAAAGATAATTACAACATATAACTGAGTGCTTGTTCTTTTTATAAAAGACTTTCATTGTGGAAGATTTCAAACATGCACAGAAACGGAATTGTATAATGAACCTTAGTGTACCCAGGACCCAGCTACCACACCACCAACTCACAGCCACTCTTTCACCCATACTCTTACCCACTCCAATTATTTTGAAGCAAATTTTAGTTGTTATTTAATCTGTAAATATTTCAGGCTGTTTCTCTAAAAAAATGAGAAGTCTTTTTGAAGACATAGGCTAATACTGCGATTGTATAATAAAGTAGACAGTTCCTCAGTATCCGTAAATATCCAGTCAGTGTTCATATTTTCCATACTTGCGTTTTATGTCTCTTAAAACTCACTATGTAGGTTCTCTCTTCGTTTTTTTCTCCTTGTAATTGGTTTACTGTATTTTCTAAGTGTTTCAGTTAATTTTCATAACTTAATGAAATAGTTATCTTCCTTTTATATAGATGAGGAAACTAAGGCTTTGATAGGTACACAATTTTTCCAAGGTGGCATGGTTTCTGGTGGAGCCAGGATTTGAACTGACTCAAGAACTAGGCACTTTTTACCACTTCCTCTTTTCTCTACTGTAGACATTTAGGTATATTTTTTTCAGACATTTTTTCCTATGTATGTACAGCATCTTGGGTACATATATTCTTGCAAACTTGTGCAAGGTTTTCTTTTTTTTTTCCCCCCCTAGATTAGCTTCCTAGAAGTTTCCTAGAAGTAGAATTGTGGATTCTAAGGACATGAGTGGCAGTTTTTAATGTCTTAATGAGATACGGGGGAGTCATGTAAAGGTTGCAAAGGATTAGGCGATATGTAATGATAGCAAAAACAAGTATAACCCTGTCAGCTCTTAAACCTACCTAATATTAGAATAATCTAAGGGGATTTTAAATAATAGTTTGATTTTCCTTTACCCCCATTCTGATAGGGCCCTGAAATCTGTATAAAAACTTAGGTTTGAGAATAACAACTTTAATATTTTTCCTGGCTATAAGTTTGTATGTCTTTTGGTTCAGTATAGAGACAGTCATTAGCACTTACTTATTTTTGGTAAAAATGCTCCTGTTTGTAGGAATGTGGGGCACTGGCCATTAGAGTATGATATTCTAAATGTGGTTTGTTTTTTTAACCTTTGAAAAATATTTTCTGAATTTTAGGCACAACCCGTATGACACACATGATCTTAAACAAAATTTGGCACTGTACATTGTTCACCTTGTGTTAAAGTCACCAACTGTATCGTTTCTCCCCAACTTTGAGTTACATTTTATTGCTTTCTTTCCCCTGAACCTTACCACAAATTTAGTAATATTTGTTCTTGAAGATTCTTTAGTTTCTAAGTCTTTTGATGACAGGCTACATACCTGTTGTTTGTTTCAAAGAGTTTGTACCAATCTTGAGATATCACAATGTTGAAATAATTTTTGTTGCAAGGCTGGAATAGACTTTCTAATACAAGCTCTGTTAAATTAACCTCAGTTATTTCATTATTTTGGTAGAATTCACATCAGAGACAGGAACATGTATTGAGGAAAATATTCTGAAAGTATTGCCTTACTATGTGTGTCCCTGTGCTCTAAAGGTCATTTACCACACATGAAAATGTTTTTGTCCATAGGGAGCACTTTGGTGTAATCTCAGGATACTTTGTATTTTACTTTCAACAACAGTGATTCTTATCCAGCAGGCATCTCTCTGTCCTTTGGTGGAGAGAGGCATTTACAAATCATTCTCTCCTCCTTCCCTCAATAGCTCTTTCCTTTTGATTATCAGTGTGCCTAATAGTGATGTTCCTAGGTCTTAATAAGGAAGAATTTTAAAAGTACTCTATTTAGGAAAAGCAAAAATAAATGTTTCTAAAATTCCATTCAGCTCTTAATTTTACAGACTATCTGCTCCAATAATCTTTCTCTTGTCTCTGCATTCCTGTGTAGGTAGAAAAGAACTTCTTTAAGAAGATGTACTAAAAATGCTAGTGTAAGCTGACCTTCGACCCCCACTAACTGGCTAATTAAGGTAGCCAATAGATTTGGGACCTGTTAAAACTGGGTCTATGAGCTGTCTTTGGCACATGGACTAAAAGTTGCTGGCTCTAGTCTAATCCTTCAGATGTGAAGAAGAAAAAGAAATACTCTGTTAAATGCAGTTATTATTCTGAAGGATTATACAAGCTATTTGAGTTAAGACAGGATTTATGTTAAGGAATGAGTTGCTCTGTATTTTAGAAGTAGTTGGGCTGGGCTGTATGTGTTTGTGATAAATTGATTGATTGGTGATTTTATTATGGTGTTCTACAAAAGAGACTTGGAGCCAGGGATGGATAGACGATCTCTGGCTGATTCATTCTTTGTAGTCTGCATTCTAGGAAGTTAACTCCATTTTCTGGGAAACAGGATTTGTATTACAAAATGACTTTAAAAAAAAAAAAAAGTCTCAGATATAGAAAACCTGTGAAAATAATCAGTTTTTGAGTGTTTTTCCAGTTTTTAGTAATGAGATCACATACTTTATAAAAAATGAAAATGAGAAAAGAATGTCCTAAAACAGCTATTTTGAGGTTTTTTTCTGGTTACTTTTACTCATTAAGTATCATCTTCTATAGAGTTAAAATTACAACGTATGTAATTGTTTAGAGAATTTTTTGTATAGGGAAATAGCACAGGGTTTAAAATGTGAGAGGCCTTAAAGGGTCCTATTCTAACAAGGTAGCTGATTTAAATTATTTTTAAGTATATTCTCTATCTATCCATAATATTTAAGCCAATGGTTGTTCACATATATAGTAGTATATATGTTGATATATCATATTCTGTGCCCAACATTCTTCACCTTCTTATTTGCTTAACAAAATCTTGACAGTAGTTCCATTTTTAGAGTACAGAGCATTTTCCTTCTCACTGTGGCCGAGTCAAACAAAACTCTTAAAAGTTTTCTTCCCGTTCTATAACTTATTTTCACAATTGTGCAGTGGTATTATTTTTTCTTCTGTTTCTTGTATTAACTGTGTCCTTCCTTTTTGTATCCTTCAGATTGTTTCAGAACATCTTTTTACCACTTTGAATTGCTTCCCTCTGCCTGATAGTTAATTTCTCAATTTTGCTTTTGGTTATTTTCCCCCTCAGGGCTGAGCAGATCTTCTTGGTGGAAAGCCATTGTGGTACCTTTTGCTTGGTGGTTTAGTGATTGTTTGCCCAGCTGATCTTAATTTTGGAGTTGCTATTTCTCTTTGCCTGCTTCTGTCTTTTCAGTTCTAGGTTGTTTTTTTGCCTTGGTTAATCAGGGCGTGTCCCTGCCTTATCTTCCTGCCATGCTGGCCTGGGAAGCTGGCCTAGGGAGGAGGGGGTACTTTGATCTTTTGTTTTCCTTGCTCCACAATTTAGTTTTTCCAAGGAAAGGTCATTGGTAGGAAACTTTAAGATCATCTTCTTACCTTAAAAACAAACAAACAAACAAAAAAACTTCATGGTCTTTACCTCTTCCCTGTTTTTGTAGAGATTCTATTACATACGGCAGATTTTCTTCTATGATTGAGGGTATAGCCAGCTTTTCTCTAGTTTCGTTGTAAGTGGGAATTTCTTCTGAATTTTTAAGCATTTATTTATTTTGCTTGATTTCAGGGAGGGAAATAAAGAAAAGGAACCTTTACTCTGCTGTCTCATATCTAGGCTTGCAATAAGTATCTGGGTTAAATTAAAAAACCTTTTGAGTCAAGTGTGTTTAGACTCAAGAAATAATGGAGTCTCTATTATGTGTAATTAATGTATTTAACAGACAGCTCTGAATGTCACGTTCTCAACAAAAAAAGACCTTTCTAAGAGAGCTACAGCATGAATTGTATAGGTGTAAATGGTTGGCTCAGTACTCACAAGAGTAATATACTTTGTGAAAATCATGCCAAAATTAATCTCATCGACTCTTGCCAGATGGCATGGAAGGTAGATAATCAAGGCCTCTTCCAGTTGTAAGGTGTAGGTGCTGGCTTCTGTTTGTGTGCCCAGTGTTGAATTTAGTTGTTCAGTGTCGAGTGGTACTTGACAGTTCAAGTGTTTGCGGCAAGCACTTTAGTTTTTCATTTGCACTTTGTAATTGAAGGCAGAGTATAGAAATTATTCAGAGTTCAGATCCTGGTGGGTCAATTGTATTCTGTTTCCATCTTTGTAAATGGATTAGCTGTCAGCAGATCAATAAACAGAAAGTAGTTAAATTCATGTTTTGGAATAGAATGGCATGATGGAAAGTGTACTTTGCACTGGCATTCTGGAGAGCTGGATTCGGCTGTGAGATGGTGTCCCTAAATAGATGTATGCTGTGGGGCAGTTCACTCTGGATGAGAATGTCCTCTTACATAAATAAGAAAATTACATCAGGTGTGGACTGGCACTCACACTGATGGTTTCTACTCTCAGTAGGTTCTTCCTGCTGCTGGGCGGTCCTCTTTGCCCATAGTCAGCTCCTTTCCTGTTTAGTTTGTATTAGATAACTCTTTGAAATCTCCATTCACTCTTACTTTTCTCATACGTTAAAATCTCAGATTCTGTTAAGGCATACATGTCCTTGCTGCCGTTTGTCATCTTCTCTTTGTCATCTTCTCGGCCTTGGAGATCAGTGTGCTTTTCTTATTTAAGGCTTAGGCTCTTAGTTCTTTGTTTTCCTCCTGCGGGATTTTGTAGTAAACTATACCTTATTCCCTCCCCCCACCCCTTTTCTTTCAGTAATTTTCTTTACATATGTAAACATGCTCAAGAGTTAATTTTTTTGAAAAGGGAAAAACAAGAAAATCACCTACACTCCTGCACACACAGCCTTTGTCAGTCCTGCCTCTCCTTACCTTGTTGGCTCTTTTCTCTTTGTCTTCTTTTTCTGCCCAGCATTTGCACACGAGGGTTGGTGTTTACTGGCTAATTTGACCATACACTCTCCTCCCTGACCAGTTCTGGAAACCAGCCACTCTCACCAATTTCTAAATCTGATGGACACTTTGCAGTTTTGTGTATCTGCCCTTTCTGTGACATTTGAACTTTCCTATCCTTCTTACTCCTCCATGCTTTTTGTTTTGTTGTGTACCTTCAGTGTTTATTCCCTATACTTCTGATGAGTCCTTGATTCTCCCCAACTAGATTCTTGCTTTTCTGTTTTCCTTAGATTTTAGTGTTTCCCACCCAGGGTCCCACCCTGGGCCTGTTCTCTTTATGCTCCATGCTTTTCCTGGTGGAAATGAATCTCATTGATTATCTTGGTTTCCCCTACCTCCTGCCTGCTGGTAATTTCTCCCATCTGCATGTTTGGTTACCTACTTAATTCTATCTAGATCTTTATTTCCATCTGCATACTGGAACTCTTTATCTGTGAAGCCTACATGATAACTCCAAATTTGACATATTTAACACTAAACTTTATTTTTCTGCCCCATGTGTACCATTTGTTTACTACCATCTGTTTTGTATGATTTTTTAAAGTTAGAAGCATAACTTTTAAAACTATGGTGTAAACACAAAGATTTTATTCAACTCTACAATTAATGAAGGGAACCTGTTAGGGTAAAGCTGGTTCAAATGGCATTTGAGGAACTGGATATTTATGCGCAATTTAATAAAGAATTTTAGATAGTTATGTCCTACCGAGCAGCAAGCTGTAGTCTTTGGGATTACCTTCTCAGCTGTTGTTTGTATTTCCACACACAACACAAGATCTGCAAGATAACATGTAAATTCATTGAAACCCTAATTAATAGTAAATAGCAAAGTTAATGCTTCTGTCTTGTAGAAAATTCCTAGGTGGTCCTGTTAAATAGTGACCCACTAACAGGCTCACCTAGGAATTTTCTTTACGTGTCTTAGGATAACTTTTCTCAACCCTTGTCACCAGAGTAAGAAACCTGCGAGACATTTTAATGATTTTATTCCCATGCATGCTGAAGTTTGATAAACACAATCCTAGACCTTCCCCCTCTGCAGTTGTATAGATTTTATTGTCTAAATGTTTCCTGACACCCACCCTCTCTTCATTTCACCTTCCCTTGTTATCAGACCCTCATCCATCCTTAAGTCTGTTTGGTAGCTTAATAATTGATCTACTTATCTGTAGGTCTCAAACCCCAAGTTTTTAGCTCTGAGCCCTTCATGATACAGTTCAGACATCTAGGTCCACCTTCTTCGCAGATTCCATGCTGCAGCCCCAGTGGGCTTACCCAGCATCCCTTTATCGTATCTTATTCTCTTTGCTCAGTGCCTTTCCTCACAGCTCTAAGCTTTCAGCCGGACCTTCTCAGCCTGCTGAGGATGAAATTAAGTCTTTCTTTTTGTTTACAACATTACCTTTGATATTGCTTCTCATATCTTTTAGCATATTTATAATAATTACTCATTTGAGGATCAGTCAGTTAAACTGATTTTAAGGAAATGTAAAAGGATTAGAACCCTCTGGGTCTCCCCCCTAGCTTGGAATGTCATGGTTCTCTTAATGTTTTGACTTTTTACAAAAGGTACATGTGTAATTATTTTTCTTGATTTGTTTACGTGTATAGCATAATCATAAAGAGCATAAACTTTCCATCAAACCTGTGTTTGGGTGCTGGCCTTGTAACCTGTTGGTTTTGTGGCCTTAGGGTCATTGTAACCTGGTGTGTGCCACAGTTTCTCTGAAGGAACGTTATTTCTAGTACCAATTTTGCAAGGCTGTGAAAATTAAATGAAAAAGCACGTTGCCTGGTACATGCTAAGCACAGAATAAACATTACCCATAATCAGTTTTGTTTTAGTATTCATTTTAAAAACATATTTTTGCCACTAAATATTCTTTTCTAGTGTTAGAAAAATATAATTTGGAAGTACTGTTTTTACATATTGCACAGTATTCCAACATGACATTAGAATGACTTTGCCCTTAAATTGAATTAAATGCTTACCAGACCCTATTCTCCAATAACCCAACCCTTTCCCTGTTACTCGGTGGCTCCTATTTTAATTTCTATACAAAACCCTTCTGATTGCCTGGAAAACAAGACAATACATTTTTCCCAGCTTCCCTGATGCAAACTAATGTAAACTAATGTTTAGTTTTTTTTATGTTTAGTTCATTAAAGGTTATTGAACCACATTGCATGTTCTATAACAGACACAGCTGTTAAGAGTTTCACATTAGAGAAAGAAAGATACCATATGATACCACTTATATGTGGAATCAAAGAGAGACAAACGAACTTATTTACAAAACAGAAACAGACTCACAGACATAGAAAACAAACATACCGTCACCGGGGGGAAGTGGGTAGAAAGGGATAAATTGGGAGTTCTAGATTTGCAGATACTAATATAACTAACTAATATACATAAAATAGATAAACAACAAGTTTATACTGTATAGCACAGGGAACTGTATTCAGTATCTTATAGTAACTTCTGGTGAAAATATGAAAACGAATATATGTATGTTCCTATATGACTGAAGTACTGTTCTGTACACCAAAAATTGAAACAACATTGTAAACTGACTATACTTCAATTAAAAAAAAAAGTTTGACATTTGACTTGTAACTATACTATAGATACTAACTAGTGGTTTTTTGTTACCTCCTTCCTAAATCAAAGTGAAATGTACACTGTCCCAAATGGTTTTATAGAATATTTTAAAATCATTTTTCTTCTTTTATTCCTTTCTTCTTCAGGGTGGTGGACCCAATGACTCCCCTCCTCTTTCCCCAGATTCACCAGCCAATTAATTGTACTTACAGGCACTCATTAAATGGCTGCTGTGTGTCAGGCACTGTTCCAAGAGCCTTATGTGCATTGTCTCTGATACTTAAACCTTAAAGCTAATAATGTTTTCTCTAGTTTAGTGGAGAAAGAAACAGAGCTGAAAGTGAAATATGATGTAACTTACTGTTATTAAGTAGCATAGCCAGGATTTGAGACCCCGTACGTATTTCTGTATTGTGGTCTAGTTGGGGGGAATAGAGCAGTAAGCTCCTTGTGATCAGGGATTCTTGTATTTGCCTCTGTATCTCAGCACCTCTCAGTGCTTTGCTCTTCGGGAAGCTTAAAGGATATTTATTCTCATTTTAAAGATAGTCATGTTTGAAGGCCTTGCCATTCTTAAGCAAGAGTAACTTCTATTATAAGCAAGGGTGACTTCTATTTCAATTTATTGTTGAGTTATTTAATACTGTCACTGCCACATTTAGCCTACCATGCTTTCTCCAGGGATGTAGTCAGTCATATCCTTTTTGATCTAGTGTAGCAGTAGTTCACATCTGCAGTCTTGGTGTATACAGGCAACTTAATTTTGTAACACTTCAGTTTCCTTATTTGTAAAGTAGGAATAATAGAATGGCTTATAAGGCTCATTGGCATATTTAAATTTTGCTTATAAGAATAAATGAGTGAAGTGCTATGGAAATTGTGTTTATTATTGTTGCTATTAAACTCCAGTTTCATAATCTGAAGCCAAACCAAGTCTCCTTGGGCCATATTTAAATAGAACGCATACAGAATTGGTGGGGGGCTACACACTGGATAAAGAAGTTTCTCTTTAAATGTCAGTTCTGAAATCTGAAAACTTTCTATAGATACTGCCTGGGATATCGGGCTTTTAGGAAAATGTTTACTGTGAAAATAATGTAACTTTCCTTCAGTTTTTAGAGTTGCGTATCAAATAGGTAATAGTAGTGATTACACGGGTAAATGTAATAGCTTGGCTTGGGGCTGTTTGTGACCTTGTTCTGGATTACCGAATTGGAGACCTGTTCTCCAGCCTATCAGCTTCCTTCGTGTGCTAAAAATTCTGCGTAAATCCAACTTTGTTTTTCTTTTATACTTTTGGTCATTTGACCAGGAAGAACTGCCATATCCTAAAGTTAATTTTTGCAATCAGCTTTTCTTGGTGTTCTGAAAGTTTTGCACAAACAAATGGTTGAACTTGTTTTTTTTTTACCCCTAGCTTTAACTTCTCTTCTGTAATGTTGAGTTGCAAAATTAAAGGAAAATCAGTTTTCACCACGTTTGCAGTTGAAGTTTCCTTGAAAGAATATCCTTCTTATAACACTTCAAATGAATTTCAAAATGTAGATTAATACATAGTTCTTTTTTTCTGAAGAAGTTCTGTTTGCCCAAAGACGTAAATACATTTTCACATAAAAGTCAAATGCTGTTTAACCTGGACAGTAAGTTTGTTGATGCTTAGAGCTGTGAACAAAGTCATCATGAGTTTGTTTTTAGGGCAAGTATTTTTTTTTTTAATTTAGGTATAATTGACAGTCAGATGCACAACATAATGATTTAATATTTGTATATATTGCACAGTGATCACTAAATCTAGTTAATGTCAGTCACCATACATACAGAATTTTTTTTCCTTTTAAGATCTACTTTCTTACCAACTTTCAAACATGCAATACAGCAATATTAATTTTAGTCACCATGCTGTACATTAAATCCCTGTGACTTACTTACTTTACAACTGGAAGTTTGTACCTTTTGACTCCCTTTACCTATTTGGCCCACCTCCCACCCCTTGCCTCTGATAACCACCAGTCTGTTCCGTGAGTTTGTTTTCAATCTGGAACATATCCATTAGTGTTTTTATGCCTTTCCTATTGCATTCAAAGTCGCATATGCCATTTCTTTTATTTTAGTGCTTTAGAGATTAATATCAAAGGTTTCATGTGAAAAGTTTTGGTGATTATTTTCACTGAAACAAGGGTCTATCTATCTATGTATGTAATCTAAGTAATACACTACTTAGAAGAGTAGTGTATTTCAGGACTTGATAGTCATTGTTATTAATTGACTAGACTTAAACCTTCTAGTTTCAACATTATAAGATAAGATAGCCTATTAAAAATGAATCTTTGCGTTCATATTCACTTCAGGTTATCTAAACATTCAAGCAATATAGTTTTTATATTAGTATAACTCTCACTTTTGTGTGTGTGTGTTTAAAAATTTACTTAATAAAATATGGTAGTTATAATAATTGGTGATGACAGTACAGAATATTCACATAACAAGAAGGAAATCAGTGCATGGTGATTTTTTGGATTCTTATCTGGAGCCAAAGAAGAGTTAAATTTTGTGAGTTCGTGGGGGTGGTGATCTCTGGAGGGGATAGGTCTTCTCAGTATCAGGATTCGGAGGACTGTTTCCTCAACAGATGACTTGACCTTTCTTCATTTGGAATTGTCTGTAATGTCAGGGGTCAAACTTGATCATCCCCAAGGGACCCTTCTGTCTCTGAATTCATTGTTACCTGGCAGGGAGGAGATCCCATATTTATTATATGTTAATCTTATGTTTACTTTTGGGCAGTTCAAATTCCAAAGTTTAACAGACTCTGGCCTCCTTCCTTAAAGGTTAGTTTTTGCCTTAAAAGCAGGTAGCACCTTGATAAGTGAGTGTCTTTGGCTTGTCACTTTTTCTCTCTTAGATCTCAAGAATTGTACATGAGTGAGCTGGTACTGGTTGACCAGCTCTGAAGATGTTGGGGGTATTATTAAAGTTAGTTTGCCAACTACAGGTCAAATTAACCAGCATGACTTACATTGATTTGAATGACTTAGCATGCCATGACATACAGTGGGCATTTAGTAGCATGAAGTGGGCAGGTGAAATCTAGTAACTTTATTTCATAACAATATTCTTTGGTTTTCAAAGTGAAAGCAGCAGTATTGTGCTGTTCTCTTGTGTTCACACTGTTTAGGGTCCAAGCAAGATGGCCCTGAGATGGTATTTGAAGTGGTAAAACTTCTTGGATGAATTCTGAAATAGATTGGTCTCTGATTTAATTCCTGAATGGGGTACAGTTGTTCTCTATGCAGTACAGCCAGGAGGGCTCTTTTAAAACATGTGTCCAATTTCATACCCACAGAATCGATTTCTGAGGGCAGAGGTCAGGCATTTTTTGACAAAGCTTCTCAGGTGATTGTGATGCTCACCTTTAATTAAGAACATTGTGTTTTCTTCATAGCAAAATTCACTTTTGAAAGTATATTGGTAGAAATTAATACTCATGTTGACAGTAGTTTTTATGGTGAAGTTTCCCCCAATATATTTATTTTACCCCCCGTATTCTTTTTATTCTTGTGAATACTTATAGTAATACCGATAGTAGTTAAATATGTACAGAGCCCTTGCTGTATGATAGGCACTGTCTTAAGTGATTTGCATGGAATTTTTCTTTTAATCTTTACACCTGCTCTATGAGGTAAATTCTTTATCCCCGCTTGGTAGACTGAAGCATAGAGAAGTTTATATACAAAGTCATACATTTTGTTGGTATTGAAGTTAGGATGCGAACTCAGTCAGAGGCAATTTGACTCCGTAGCCCAGCATTTGTAATAGAGTGACCTATCTTACTGCTTTCAAAGGATAAATAACAAAAATGACTCCTTTCATCCCAAACTTCAGACTCCCAGTCCTCTAAGTCGGTTAGTACCATCTGCATGGGGTACGTTTCAGGATCTCAGTGGATGCCTGAAACCATGGGTGGTACCAAACCCTGTGTGTACTATGTTTTTTTCATATACTAATGGGTGGCTAGCATATATAGTGCATACGCTGGACAGAGGGATGTTTCACATCCTGAGCGGGACAGAAAGGGATGGCGTGAGGTTTCCTCACGTTACTTGGAATGTTGTACAATTTAATTAAAACTTATGAGTTAGTTATTTTTGAAATTTTCCATTTAATATTTTTTACCATGGTTGATTTGGTAGGTAACTGAAACCATGGAAAGCAAAACTGATGATATTGGGGAGTGGTTAACAAAATCTGTTTTATGAATTTTTCCACCAATTTTTAAAGTGTAGACAATAGCTAAAGAAAACATAGGCAAGCCTTTTGTGTATATATGTGTGTGTGTATGTGTGTATATATTATATTATACACACACATATGTACACACACATATATATTATACACACACACACACACACACACACTGATGGGAGTTTCCCCCTAACGTATCTTGGGGAGGTCTTTCCATCAGTACATGTAAATTGAACCTTCCTCTTTCTCTTTTATTTCTCTTCTCATAGTATTTCCTCTTTTTTCTTTCTAAAATTGCCAGTAATTACATTAGTAATTTGAACTTTTTGACTAAGCTTTTTTTTTTTATACATATGTATTAATGATGTGGTCATGTGTGACAAAGAAACAGTTCTCTTCTACTGAATTGGATCAACATATAACTCAAAAGAAAACCCAGTTTCCTGTTAGAGTGCATGGAATATCTTAAAATCCAGTAGTAGGTTTAGTTATGGTTAATTTACATTCTTTTTGGCACAAGTTTCTGTAATGTCATATGATCGTTCCGTCTGTTCCCTCCCTAGTAGGTAAGAAGTAATTAAAGAATTCTACTTGGAGTTTGACTGGAAGCTTAAGAAAAATTGTGTCAGATTTGATTTATAACAAGTTGTAATTCTTTCTTCCTGTGGTAGTGATATTGGGCTTTTTTTTATCAGTTAAAGTCATTTTTGAGTATCAACATTTTTTTCTGTGTAATTCTTACAGAAAGACAAAAAGTTTGAATTGATTAAGAACTGTGTTTTAAACTAAATTGTTACACGTATGAACTAAGTGCAGTTTCTTTTTGCTAACAACTCCATGAGGTAGGTAATGTACTGATTTTACAGAAGAGGTAAACAAAATCTAGAGATTAAGTTTCGTCCACAAGTCCCAGCCAGCACAGCTGACGGTGAAATCCAGGGTATCTGGGACCGTTTCTCAGTTTACTATGCTTGAGCTGCTTTTTCCTTGTTCTCCATTGAGATGCTGTAGTTTTACCATTTCCTTTCTATTCATGATTTCATTTGTTCATGTCAGTACTGTTTAGTAAGCATGACTTACGTTTTTATTCTGTGGCTGGGGAACCCAAGGCGAGAGGTGGTGACTTGTACAAAGGCAGACTCTTTTAATACCTGACTGATATATCACGGGACCTGAGACAAGGTGTTCTGGCTTTCAGTGTGGTGCCCCTTTCTGTCTAGTACTGGAATGGGGAAACAAAGTTTTCTACTAGTGCCCTTTTTTTTTTTTCCCTTGAATTGGGAATTTCCTGGGAGTTCCCTGAGAAATCTAAGTGAATTTTATGTGCTGGGTTCTAGACCTTTGTGCCTTGAATTTGATATATTTCTGACATTTTATAACATATTAATAAGTGAGACCTCAGTTGAATAAGACAGAGTGCAGCATGGTGAAGACTGTGATCAAATTGTTTACATAAAATTTCTCCTTCATCTTTGGCACCTCTCGTTTGTTTTCTGTATTGTACTATGTATAGTTGACAATTTCTTTTTTCTTTTTCTTTTTTTTTTTTTTTCCCCTTTTAGTGAATGGTAGTGTCTAGAAAGGGTATGTCCCTTCAAGAGAGAGGTGCCAATGTCCAACCGGCCTAATAACAATCCAGGGGGGTCACTGCGACGTTCACAGAGGAACACTGCCGGGGCCCAACCACAAGACGACTCGACAGGAGGAAGGTATGTATTTAATGGTAATTTGAAAAGAGATTGAGAATAAAAAGGTATTTTTAAAAACTTCATTGTGAGGACCAAAACTGGAATGGTTCACTATAAATGGGTAATTTTTTTTTTAAATTTTTGAGCCAAGTAACAGAACACTGGAATTCAAAGCAATTATTTAATCATGCCCTAAATATGCTAGGCTTAAAAAATTGTTCAGTCACTGACATTACCAAAACTCCAATCCCAGGATCAGTAGCGTATGCACATCCTGTCTTGTTTGCCCTATCTCTTCCTCACTCCCTCGGCACATGCTACAGCACAGCTTTTCAGCCATTTGTAGTCCCTCTGTTTATGTGTGTCCTGACTTATTTACCTTACTGAAAGGAAGCTTTATTTGTTTTAAGGTCTTGAGTTTTGATACCTAGCTGTTGAGTTTTTTCCCATCTTACTTTTTGTCAGCACCAATGCTGACAGGCTGGGGAAGCTGTCTGGCATCGATTCTCATCATTTTCTGAGTGGTCTGGTGTTGAGCTGGCTATTTCCTTGGAGTTGTTGTAAAGGAGATAGTCTGAAGAATGAGGTACATTCTCTTGAATGTAAAATTCGAAGTCTAAGTTAGCTACAGACTGTCATTTTATGTATAAAATATTCAGAATTACTGTAAGTCCTGATTTTCTAATCCATAGACCAGTCATGTTTAGCTCACAATGGAAGACGGCTAAATTGTAGCATTTTGAGGCATTACCATGTATATGTTGCCTAGTAAATGATTTTTAAAAATTGTAAATGTCAAATGTAAAGAAGAAATTGAAACACACCTTGTTCACATCAGGCTGTGTTAGTGGTTGAGCGTTTGGACTTTGGACTGGGCAGCTTTGTGTACAATTTCTGCCTCTGCCTCTAAAAAGCTGTGTGTCCTGTGTTGTATTTTTCAGCAAACCTCAATTGTTTAGTCCACACAGTAGGGATACCTGTTTAATCGGGTTATTAGTTAACTTGGTATTGCAATATGTTAAGCTCTTAGAACAATATTTAGTACGGAGTTTTGTTCTGAAATTGTTTCTTGCTTTTTTACATTTAGATTATTCTTTGCAACAGCCACACTGAACTTTATTTATATTGTTGATTAAAAAGTATCACTCCCCCATTATAAAAATTTTACATATTTATTTTAGAGAATTTGGGAAATACAGAAAAGTTAAAGAAAAACATCACAATTATACAATCCACTTGTAACTACTGTTAATGTTGGCCTGTTCCTCCATAGTCTTTTTTTTTTCACTGCATGTGTGTGCATGTATATATGCATGCACGTGCACATGAGTTACTTGTACCTTTTGAACAATTGCAGTTTTGCATATTAATCCTCAGGTTATATTTAGACTCTTGCATATGATTGACAAACATTTTGGGCTGTCACACGGTGTATTGCTTCTAAATTCACAATGATATTTCAGCACCATTATCTTTTGTACACATCAGGGTTGTGTAGAATTATTTAAGTGTTTTGTTGTATTATGTATTTTAAAAATATGAGAGGAAAACAAATGGACGTGGTTAATACTAGTGATTAAGATGTGCTGGCTTAGGTCGTTAGCTCTCTTTCTTGCTTTCTGAGATGGCCCGCACACTATCTATGGAGTGTGCATCTACTTTTAATCACCCCACACCTCTCTTGGTCTCTCCCTCTCACCTTTTTGAGATGGCCCGCATTCTGCCTATGGAGTGTGTATCTCCTAAGCCATTTTTCCCTTCTGAGTGAGATGGACCCCACTCTATCTATGGAGTGTGTACAAATAAACTTGCTTTCATTTAAAAAAAAAAAAAAGGGATGCACTGGCTTAAATAACAAAGTTGTAATCAAGGTGGAACTCAATTTGATTTGTAGAATGGCAGATCTTGTACTTTAAGCCAAACAGTGATATTCTCAATTGTGAAGGAAAAGAATAAAATTTAAAAATGTGTTTGGAATGGCAGAAACATGCCAGAGTATAAAGCAAGGTGTAATTAGGGTTTTTATAGCTTTAATCTTTCCTTCGTTTCAGTAATGTAGCCCCATTTCAGCTCTCAAGATTTCAGCTTTGACATGTTTTCAAAAAATATTTCCCCACAAAACTAGTACACGAAAGAAGACTTACTTGCTTTTTTAAAAACCTAGTATCACATGTGTCATTACCTGTGTCCTTAAAAATTGTTTAAAAACATGACTTTTAAAGTCTTCATGTTCAGTTGTGTGGCTGTACTGTAATTTCATAATAATTTTCCTATTTTTATGTGGGTAAATATAGTTATGATAAGGACACAGAAACGTAGAACTGTAGCCAAAAAGTCTTACCAGTTTGGCTGAGAATGCAGATTTGCTCATCTGAATTTCATTTTGCCGTTCTAGACAGCTTAGTTCTTTTGTTCGTGATAGAATCTCAAAACTGGAAATTCATCAAATCTCAGACTGACTTTTGAAGCCCCAGTAGAGTGTGCTGTGCTAACAGTTACCCAATCTCTAAGGACCCTCTCTGGTGATTTTGGGGAGTGAGAGGATTGAGATTAATTGGGAGAGAACAGTCACAACTGCATTTTCATTCTTTGAATCTGACTCCTGTTGCATAGCTTTTCTAAGTAAAATGCTGTTATTGTGGCTTCTGTTTCCCAAAAAACAGTGGATTTGGTCTTGTGAATGTATTCATAGTGATCTGGTGATTGAAATAGTGGTCATAAAAAACAGCACCTCCTACGGTACCTGGGGAGTGTTTCTAGCTGAGCAGTTTTGTGTACGTATTCTTTCCGTTGAGACTCACAGAAACTGTGCTCCTAAGTGTCTCGTCCTGTTCTCTAAGGATGGTAGCTTGCTCAGCTTTACACAGCGGCTGTGTAGAGTCAGGACTTGACCCCTGACCCCTTCACTCTGAACTCAGTGGTTCTTTTTTGGTATGCCAAGCTGTTTTTACTGCACATACCACTTGATCTAAATGATGAAGGACTTGGGGAGGGGGAGTTGAATTACTTCAAACTGAAGAGTAGTAACTCATTCTGTTTAGAATTTGAGAAGCAGTTCTTCCCTCTTAGAATTTTTAAATTCATTCATTTTTGATCCACTGTTTTTTTCCATACTTGCGTTATGTTGTTTTCTTTGTGTAGTTTCCTTCTCTTTTCCCAAATCAAGGTCACTTTACTTTTTTTTTTTTTTGAGAAAGATTTTAGTTCACCGTTAAGATAAAAGAAAGTTGGATATTTGAAAATTTCTCCTGTTGATTTCCCCTGCTCTTTTCCACCCATCCTTCATCTCTATCCATAATTGAGCTAGACATCTTACTCCTCTTCTGTTGTTTTTCTCTTTTCCTTTCTTCCATAATTTTTTGGGCTATGTTGATCTGTTCCTCTCTCTTCTGTTCTCTCTTTTTTTTCTTTCTTTAGGAAATCACTCACCTCCACTGCTTGCCTGTGTGGTTGCTCTCAAGGATACAGCCTAGCCTTTCCCACTTCTAGAACAGGCATTTGCAGGCTCCTGGCCCTCCTGGCCATGCAGTAGCATTTTCATTATATCATGTGCTTTTTCTTGTCTTTCTCACATCTCAGTGGTGGGATTGTATTCAATTTTATAGCAACTTTGGTTAAGATTGCTTTAGTGAAGGTTTCTTCGACATTATTTTTCTTAGAAAAATGCAACATTTTGAGAATAGAAAATTGGGATGCTTTAGAAAAATTAAAGAATTAAGGTAAATTTATTCCAGCCACCCAGGAGATAACTATGGTTAGTATTTCTACTCTATATTTCTACTCCATGATTTTTTTTTTTTTTTTTTGATACTGAAGGCCTATGATTTAATTCTGGGCCTCTAGTTTTTCTCAGTTTTTTTCTGTAAAATAGCATTGCTGTGCCCATCACATTTTAGTATGATTCTGATTTTACCAAGTCAGATTCCTGAAATGGGTTTTTAGGACTTAAGGGTATGAATATTTTGAAGAGTTTTAACAGTTAAGATTGCTAAATTGTCTTTCAAAGAAAATTGAACCACTGTTTTTTTTGATTGAGCCAATTTATACTCCTACTGATTCTTTGTGAGAATGCCTGTTTCTCCAAATCCTAGTCAGTATAGCACACCTTTTTTAGTAAAAATGTGTGGGTAAAAGGATTCCTTTGGTTACTATAGAGTTGAAGATCTTACCCATATGTTAGCCATTTTCATTTATTTTATGAGTTGTATGTTAGTGTCCTTTGTCTGTTTTAATTTTGGAGATGCTTTTTCTTTTATTAACGCCCTTTATGGAAAAGGCATCAACCTACTGACACTGGCAGTTTTTTCCCCCTAGTTTTACTTGTTAGAGTTTGTTTCAATTTATAGATGATTTAAAATTTAAATAGTCAAGTCTGTCAGCTCTTTGTTTCTTTTCTTCCTTTGCCTTCTCCATCCCCAGAATAAAATTTCTTCTCAGTTCTGTTATGGTTTCATTTTTTATGTTTTACTGTAACCTGTCAATGTCAGAGTTTTTAAATGGTGTGAGGAAATGCTTGAGTCCAATCCAGTCCCACTTCTCCACCCCATTAAAAAATTTATCTGCAAAGTTTTATTATTTATTACAGAGTCAAAACTCAATTATGAGATCTAGAGGTTATAGCTTTCTGTTAACATTGTCAAAGCAGGGTTTTTTTTTTTTAGGCCAGCATTAATTATGCTGAAGTAGATTTATATTTTGCTTAAAAATTAAAAAGCTATTCCAGAGGACTGAGATACAGGAAAACATTAAAAAAAAATCCAGATTAAGTCTGTGTTAGTATTTTTATTTTTTACTTGTTTTTAAAACTCAATTTAGCATGTAGCTGATTACACTGTAAATACAGTTTCGGATCTTACTCTTTTTCACTCAGCATCTTAACATAAACATTTTCTCTGTGATTATGATTTTTTGATAATTGTTAACAAATGGTCACATGATTTTCTGAATCAGTGTACAGCATTTTCCCCATTGATTTCCACTTTTTGGATAGTTAGATGGTTGGAGTGGGAAAAGTTTTTGTTTATGCTTTAAATGTTTGCATTTCAGGTATCTCTTAAGGATATGTTCCCAGGAATGAAATTGCTTGGTCAAAGTAACTTTTTTTAGGTCAACTTATTCCGCATAAATTTTCTTTCTCTAATTTACTTATCATAATCAGGAAAAAGTGCTTTTTTTCATCATTCTATTTATGTTATCTCTCTTGCATTTTCCTGCTAATTTAATATGGAAAATTGCATTAATTTTATTGATGTTTCTATAGTAATGAGGTTAAACATTGGAAAAATAGAGTAAAGGAGTGAGATCTGAGTGAGAATACTTCTTTGTGTAAATGTGCTAATGAGTTTTCATATGCTGTTAATCTTTCTTTGTACCACTGTACAGGAGAACTAACCTTTTGATTTGTTCAGCTGAGAGTAGATGCTCTTGTAATGATAACCCTCTTTAGTGTAATGATTACCCTCTTTAGTGTAATGATTTCCCTCAGTTCTTCACCTGTGCATTTTGAGTGGTGGTCACTCTTTTCCACCACAATCTTAACTCTGATCTCGTCACCCCAATGCTGTTGCCAAAGCTAGGAGAATCTACAATCTTTTCTTTTGATGGGACTAAGGTGGACACATGATCCAAGCAAGGGAAAACTGGAAACTTACTCCTTTCTGGTAACAAAGGGAAGACATGAATCTGAAATTTCCAGCTGCACATCTCCTGCCTTGTGGAGGTTGGGCAGGAGGAGAAAAGGCAGATATATTAATTGTGTGTACTAAATTTCCTACAAGTTTCAGTTCCTCAGTTCCTCAGAGCTATGTCGACTTTTGCCTTCACTAGACTTGATTATCTGGCTGTTTTGATTCTGGGGATACGTGTGTCTTATTTTAATAAAGCCTCATGTTTTGGCTTTAAAGTTAAGAGTCCTGCCGTAACATGCTTGCAGTACAAACTCAGTATAAGATCATAAGATTGTGTCCATCCGTTTGTAGAACATCATGCTAGTAAGCTCTTTGCTAGTTGGTAGTTATGAAAATGAGAGTAGAATAGCCTTTGTCACAAATACATCCAACTCAGTAGGGGAAATGGGCGTGTCGGTGATTATTAAAGTCAGATGAGGAACATTTCTGGCAATGACCCTGTTGATGTGGGCTCTGAAGGCTAAAGAAGCAGATGGTATATGTCAACCACGTTTGTCTCTACTTGACATGTGGCGGCATTAGTTACTTCCAGAGTGTATTGTGTTTCTCATTTTTCTGTTACTTTGCTCATAAGGAGTAGATGTTCAACAAATACCAGTGTGGGGTAATAATAATAAGATTTAGTTCCTTGGCATTTCTAGGCACCAAAATGTGACTTTCTTTTACTGAAATGGTCATGAAAAGGTGCTTGACTGGAGTGAAGGCAGAGCTGAAACAGGGTATGGTTTAAATGGGCTACGAGACAAGGTGGTCTGGATTATGCTGCAGTAATGACCAGCTCCTAAATACTAGTATATTAGAATAATTGAGACACTGGGAAGCTTGTCCCTTCTGGGTCACCTGCAGGCTCTGCTCCATGTCTGCACATTCACATATTCAGATAGCATTGCTGTGGTGGAAAGAGAATGTCCAAAGCTTCTCTCAGACGTGATTCATTTCCACTCACTTACCCTTGACCAGAGCAAGTTACGTGGCTGCACGTAACTTCCAAGTGGTTTGACAAGTACCATCCTACCACGTGTCTGGAAAGAAGAGAAATAGATTATTTGTAAACAGCAGCTGGTAGCTATCACAGGCTGCTGAACACCGTCTTGTTTTATTTTTTTAATGTCGTTTTTTATTCTTACTCCCATATCTACAACAGACCATTTATTTCCCCAAATTGTACATAGTGCAGCATGGCTGTGCAATTGTGTATTCACTTCATTCTGCTATTCAGTTAATCAGTATGGGTACCTTTTTTAAGTATTCCCTTTTTAAGTGTTCCTTATGTCTCTTTTTTTTATCCTGACCTTTGCTCAGTCAGATGAAAGTTCAAGCTTCCTCATCTTTGGGAGGAAGAGAATGTTAAGGGGAGACATGAAGTGATGTGAAAATGACTCCATTGTTTCTTATGACTAAATTAAAACCACTTTTAAAAACAATTTAGAGTTTGCCAGATAACTTGTTACTTGCTCCTTTCAGTAAGCGGCACATCTGCTGCACAGTTGCGCACTTGGACTTTTCGCTCAGAGCGCTGCGCACACACTCTTCCACTTGCAGTGCCGCTCTGGTCATGCTGGGAAGGCTGGTCTGGCCCAGCAGGCCTTGGGGCTGAGAGGCAGGGTTTACAGTGCTGTGTTAAATAGTGATGTGGCTGCCTTGGTCTAAAGAGGAACAGAGGCTACTCTTTTCTAGATAGAAGTCATGCACGTTGGATTCTTAGTAGTCTGTGTTAAATTCTTTCTTGGACCAACAAAGTAATATTTTATACACTGTGTAATTTTCTCTGCATTATATATTTCTTGCTTTAGTCATGAGATGTGACATTTTGTTCAAAAGTCACTTAATAAACATTGAAAACCTATAAGGTGTTAGCTGCCATAGATTATTTCATATCCTTAACTGAGGGTTTGGTTTAATCCTTCTGTCCCTCAGTATTGAGGGAGTCTGATGTTCCACACCACTTTTTACAAATGCTTTCTCAGTCTCTGAATGCTTTCCAAGAAGAGTATCAGTGTGACTAAAAAGACTAATACATACAGATGCTTCTTCAATAATTGAACAGCCAATTTTAACATCATATATGGAAGGCTGTTGTTTTTGCCTTTTGTTGTTTTGTTTTGTTGGTATAAAACAAGAAGGTTTCTTTTTAGATTAAAAGGAAATGTGTGATTTTCTTCTATTTTTCTCATATACCATGTCCAAAACCTTAAGCTGTTTATTTTGACCTGTATTTAATCAGAGATAGAAATACTAAGAGATAGAAATACTAGCATGGGTGGGAAAAATTTAATAACTGTAGATATAGGCCTTTTATTTGAGCTCCTAGGTGTAGCTGTGGGGTTTCAGATTTAGGGAGCTGGATACCTGGACTCAGTCTCATCTTTCCTGCCTGAGGGCTGTGTAATTTGGGGCAAGCCTCATTTCCACAACTTTAAAATGGAAGTATGCCTGCCTTGGGTGTCTTTTGAGGGTTAAGCTGGATAATGTTTTTAAAAAATTAATACAATGCTTATCACATAACACACCTTTAAAATTACTTACTCTGTTGTCATCTTAGTAAGTTTTTACCCAAGTGTTTTATGAAAGTCGGTGTCATTCCTGAAGTACTCAGTGTTGCATCACTGATCTGTTACTAATCACTTACTTACTTTCATTATCTCGCTGTTTATACTCCTCCCCCAATTGCTTTGTGAAAGGAGGCAAAAGTAAATTGAGCTGAAAGGCTCTCTTTTGGGGGAGGGGGCATCTTTTACTATGGTTTTGATGACATTCAATCCTTCTGCCTTTTTTTCTTTACACAATATACTATTGTGTAAGCATTGTGGTTTACTCAGCATCCTCAGTGTGCCCAAATTGTTGAACATACAGTTTTGGCTTTTGCCTTACTGCTTCTAAGCCTAACAGCCTCTTACTGCAAGCTATTTTAATAGATCTAAAACAGAATCTAGATCCTTCTACAAAGGCATTTAAGCCCTGGCCTGTACTTTTCAGCCTTGTTTCCTAATGTATCTCTGTGCTCAGGGAAATTCATGTCACTTGCCAGGTACCATGTGGATTTCCTGATTTCCTGCCTCTACCTTTGTCTGTGCTGCTTTTGACCAGAACGCTCTTTTTCCTCAGCTTTTCATTCTTCAGGGCGTGGCTTAAATGCCATGTGGTCTATAAATCTGTATTTTCCTGCTAAGAGTAATTTCTCTCTTTGTTGTTCAACTTCATAGCACCTGGAAGATCACTTTGTTTTATGAAATTCTGACCTCTTTTAGGACAGGGACACAGTTTAGTGTGTCATCAGTATTTATGTGCCCTGTGGTAACTTGCATATACTTGAGTTGAGAAATGTTGAAATGAGTAACTTGGTACAGTGCTTCTCGAACTCTAGTAGATCCAATACTCTCACTTTACAATGTGTATCATATAATGTAAATATCTTTATTATGATGTCCCTCCTAAAGTATCTTGAATTAAGTGTATAAAATGCCTGCCTACACAGTTGAGAAACATCAATATAATGTATGAGCACTTTACAAAGGTAAAAATAAACAAGTAAAAGGAAAACAATTGATAACAAAATACCGTTATCTCAGTAGGTCAATTCTTTGGTACGCTGACACCAGATGACACAGTTTTCAGATGCTTGCATCTGTATTTGAAGTTTTTGAATGTGACAGCTGCAGTAACAGACTTAAGTCCCATAAGCAACATTTTCATTATAAACTTTTTCAAAATGATGCACGACTCTTTGTAAAGCTACAAAAAACAAATATAATCTTTTGTTGATTCCTATGCATTCCTGGAAAATTTAATATATTAAAAAATCATGCAAAACAAATCTAAGCTGAGAATTTATAAGTCTCTTTGCCCCTTATGTCATTACCAGATTTTAAATGTTTTCATAAGATCTTCAGATATTACCAAGGTTATTTGAAATATGTGGGTCATGGGACAGTCCTCACTCTGTCTGACGGTTCTGTGTTATGTTACATCTTCTACTTATAGTCCTTACCTGCTAAATGCCAATAGCACCACTATTCCCCAACGTGTGTTTTCCAAATACTCCCTGGAGGAGGAACCACTATTTAAAAAACAGTAAAATACTGCTTTATAAGATAAATAAGGAGGTTTAAATTACATATTTATTTGGGCTAGCATTTCACTATAACTGAACATAGTAACATTAGTCAAACTAATCAGCTTCTCTTTTGTGACTGAAAATAGAAACAGGTACATTTTATAGAGAACATTAGTGCATTTTTTGTTTAAAGTGGTTTAAATGAACTTTTCACCTTAATTATTGAAAATCAGGGTCTTATTTACAACATGCATTTTATAGCATTATAAACAAAGCATTTAATTTTTTGGAAGACAAACCTAATGTTTTTGTGTATATAAAATTTAAAAAAATAAAAGTGTATGTCTGTATATACCTGCACAAATAAATATGGAGATATAAATAAGTACCAGATCGTTTATATTTGGTAATATGTTCATGTATTTAAGTTGTAAGTATGTCTGGCATAGATACTAATTTCAGACAAAATTCAAGATCATTAATACAAGGAGTTAACTATTAGCTGCTTGTAACTAGCCACTTTCCTCATTTTGCTTAAGACTAGGATAAGAATGTGCTCTTTGATACAAGGTTTGATATCCTCTGGACTAAAGATGATTTCTAATCCTTTGGAATACCAAGGATTTTACTAAAGAGCAGTAAAAGTAAAGTATCAAGAAGGGACACGCACTACAATTTGCCTAAAAGTCAGCAAGAACCATTTGAGACTTGCTTTCAAGTCAGTCTTGAAAGCACCTGACTCATAGCTGATTATGGTTGGTTCTGTTGGCATCGTGGGTTTCTTTAACATGAGTTGGCCCACATAAGCTTGGTAAGCAGGGAAATGATGTCAGTGTGATGTGGGAGTAGTGTCAGTTCATGGGCAGTTTTCCTCATAGTGTTAATATATGAACTGAATTTGGGACAGACACTTCAATTAAAGAGAAAGGTTTGGTAATCTATGAAGATCTTATGAAAAATTTGGAAATTTTGCAGAAATGATTTAAAGAAATCATTTAGTGCAAAAAATAGCTAGTGCATTGGCTCCCAGAACCACCACACTTTGCACTGTTGAACACTCTCAGGAAGCTCGAAACCATTTAATTCTGTTTTTATAAAGAAAGAAAATGACAAAATTGTATTTTTTTGTTGAAGCTGGTCCTAAAAGAAAATGTTTTTTAAAATTTATACTTAAAGGAGAAAGTACAAACATAAGACTCAAATGAGTGGACCGTGATTATTGGTATAGATGCTAGTGGAGGTTTAATCTTTTATTTTAATTGATGTTTTTGTTAGGACTTTCATTACAAAGTAACATAGATCTCTGTGTCCATTTGTATTTTCATCATTAATCCAGTTATTTTTAGTGGGTGATTTTACAGAGCATGAGTTTGTTTGTTGTTGTTGTTGTTGTTGTTGTTGTTGTTGTTGTTTTTTAGGAACACCCATAGGGTGATATAGAAGCTCCTGAACATGTGTTTCCCCCCATCCACACCCTTCTACTCACCCACCCAACTCTCCTTGAGCTATAATTCACTAAATGGGCTCATTCTGGTGTTACTTTACTGTGTTATTCGTGCAGATTTAATTGTAGGGGGTATAAATTTTATGGATCTTAAAGAGATTATGCTTTTTAATAAAAAATTAATATTGAGCAATAAGGTTTGATAAATGAGGGAGTTGGTAAAATGAATGAAGAAGAGGCATCAAGACTCGTTTAGTGCTGAATGCTGTTACGTTCTCATTGGCTCTTTTAATCGGGCATTATTATTTTATGGCTATTTACTTTACAGTATTCTGAGCATTAATACTTTATAAATGGTCATAATAAAATAAAGTCCCACCTTGGGAGGTTCCATTTTGTTACTTACGATAACCATCTGGTTCCCTACTCCTCTTGTAAGCCAGAGGTTGGAAAACTACGACCTATGGGCCAAATCCAGCCTGCTGCCTGCTTTTGTAAATAAAAATTTGGTTGGAAACTAGCAGTGCCCGTTTGTTTATGTGCTATTTATACCTGCTTTTGTGACACACAGTACCACCCATACAGCTAGAAATATTTACTGTCCTTTACAGAAAATGTATTAAGATTGTGCCAAACAATAGGCAGAAGGACAGTAATGATCAGTACTTTATAATGTTCAAAACTGTATTTTAACCAGGCCTCAGTGAGAATACCACACTTAACAGTTTTAGGAAAGGGCAAATCAGATCAGTATGAACATTGTTGGATTTAAGCCAGTTTTGTGAGCCTCACTTTCTAAGATAATTAATATTGTTTCCTCCCTCCCTTTCTTTCTCCTTCTTTCCTTTTTTTATTTGTAATTTGATATTGAGAGTTTACCTGCTAAATTCTTTAGTTCCTTGAAGGTGTTAGTAAGGACATGAAAGACATAAGAGTGGATGTGGGTAGATACAAGATTAGATACATTTTAGGACCAGAGAACAGACTGTTTGGGTGAAGATCAGGACTTCTGCCTCCACAGCAGGCTCGACGTTAGGTTAAATGTTGGTCAATTTCTGTTGCTAAAGAGACTTACTTAGAACTATATTGTGGCTTTTTTTTTTTTTTTTAAGAGGATTGACATTTGAATACTTAACCTGCTTGAACGTTATCACAAAGTTGTCTATCTTTGAATGGATAAGGTTTTCTTTTAATATGATTTTAAATTTTCAAGGAATACAGCAAGGAATATTTTAAATTTTATAGTGAAATGAATTAGAAATTGTGATTCAGTTAAAAATTAATTTATAGCAAACTTTACAAAAATAAGAATGTAGAGAACTTAAACGACATAGTATGTAAGTATTGTTGCATGGATAGTAAATTGTGAACCTACGCACAGAACATGATACCTTCCTTTTTAAAAACCAACTATGAATTGACTTGAATATTTATTCATCTCATTTCTATTAAAATAAAAAAGTAGAACTCTGTTACTAGACATATAACAAAAACAAAAGCAACTCCTAGAAATTAAATCTCTTGAATAAAAACTCATGGGATAAAACAAAATTTCAGTCTGCAGTGTAAGAATATCTAGGAAAAATAAAAACTAAATCATAGTATATAAAAATCTTAACAAAGCTCAGCTTGGTTATACCCACAGAAAATGTATACTCTGAAAAAAAATTACTGAAGTGAAGACTAAGACACATGAAAAACTAAGCTATAGTTTTTTCAGTAGATCTGTTTTAGTTAAGTCTTTAGAAAATTCTGTTCTGTTATGGATTAGACGCTTAAAAATGAAAATGAAATTGTGGACCCAGGAACTATTTACTTTCATTGCAAAGCTAATTTCATATCTTCTTTCAAGAACGCAGTATTGAATTCTTCTGCAAAAATCGGAGAAAACAATAAAGATATTGCGACTAGAAACCTTAGATCATCTTTTTGGAGAGATGGTGGAAATATATGATAATAACTGAATGGCATCCTTACGGATTCAGTTAGAGTTATATGAAGTTTTCAGTGACTTATTTCTAAATTCCTTTGAGATGTTTTCAGAATGAAAGCCTTAAAAAAATTTAACCAAGTAAACAGCTTTGGTAGTAATGAAACTTTGTTATTTTCATTAGAATATGCTCTTTTATGTTACTTACGTGAAGAATGGATGTTGGTCCTGAATTACATACTTTGCATCTGTTACATTAATATCTCACCTCTATAACACCAGCTTTCCGGGTATATATTCTTGCATGCTTTCTTTGCTCCTGTAAATCTCATGTAACCTTTGCCAGAGGTTAAAAATCTAACAACTGAAACCTGTTTCTACATGTCCCTCAAACTTGCTTTTAAAACAGTGCTGGCAAAACGATTTGATTTTATAAATATAACCCAACCATGTATCAGTGGTGCATTTTTTTTAATATGTTTGGAATATTATGTGGTAAATTCTTATCTCTCTTTAGGACTTGGCTTTTGGTGTACTTTCTATTGATCAGTGCTTTAAATTCTTAGCAAATATCACCCTATTAATAGATTTCATATAAGTTCATTTACTGTTTAGTGCTTTTAATGATTTACTCTGTAAAATCAGTTTGAGAATTGATTTTATCTGCTTCTGTATTTCCTGTGCTAACTTGAATTATAATGTGTAAATTGGGAATCAGTATCATTGTAGGGACCACAGATTGTCTTTTCTGTAAGCCTTTTAAGTCTTTAGAGTTACATTGTCTAATAAGAATAGTGTTTATATTTAAAGTCTGGATTTGCTTTTTGCAAAAATGCAGCGTGTTTGAAATGTCTACAGTAAAATTGCTGAAAAATTTATTATTGCTTAAGCAACTGTAACATTGCTTTACAGTTACAGCAACTGGTTATAAACAGCTCAGCTCCTGGGTATTGAGGGGGCTGGTTCTAAGAGGTAATTTCCTTGGCCAGATTATTTGATAGAATAATAATTTAATTATAGAAATATTTGGGGAAAGGGTAGGGTCAATAATGAAGGAGTGGGAGGCTTTTTTTTTTTTTTTAATGAAAAAGAATTTCACTTTCAGTGTTGTATTTGCATCTCGTTTTCCTGATAGATTTCTGTTTTGATTTTCTGCTGACAGGTCACATTTAGGGCAGGCAAAACATAAGGGATATAGCCCTCCTGAGAGTAGAAAATCTAATTCTAAGGCACCCAAAGTGCAGTCTAATACTACTTCTGAACTGTCAAGGGGACACCTTTCTAAAAGGTAAATCTTCATGTTGCTTATACATTTTTCAAGGCAGAATTACTTGCATTTGAATTATTGCATAATTTTGAAACTTACCAGGTTATCCCAAAATGTTATGATACCTATTTTCATTATTCTCTGGGTGTAGAATTTCAGGATTAACAATTGCATAGTCTTCATAGTGACGTCCATGCAGCATACCCTAGACAGTGCAGCCGTTCTTGCTTAGAGAGCTGTTTCTCCTTTTGCCTAACAAACCATTATAGGCATCTGAAATGCCATTTTAAATTCATTTTTCTTAGTTTATTGTTGTCAGAGCCACAGATCAGTGTTCTCTTAAGATCTAATTGGTGGGAATCTTTGGAGAGGACTGTAACTATAGATACTTGATACTACAGTATAAAACTTTCTAACCTTCATTTTGAAAGTGTATATGTTAATATTTATTTCAAGCTTTGACAAAGTGTTTGTGAATAGCCCCTCGATATTCTAGTTTCAACTGGTTCTGAACTGCTAAGTAAGCATTCTTTTTCTTGTAATCCTAATTCTTGTTTTGTGATTAGGCATGTTAATGTCATTAATCTTTAGGCAAAAGAATTAACCTGATCTTCCACTGTTTTACTATCCAGAGTGTCACACCTGCTTCCCCCGCTGGCAATTTTGAACCATTTGAAAGCCTATGTTTATTTAGTGCTGGACTTACCAGGAAAACTTTTGCACTTAAAAAAACCCAAAAACCTTATTTCCACAGATTTGAGAAGTTATAAATAAGTATTATATGACAGATTTAATGATGGCAGGCTGATACTAACTCTCTTCTTATCTGACCTCTTAGAAGCTGCAGTTCATCATCTGCTGTCATAGTCCCACAACCAGAGGATCCAGACAGAGCCAACACTTCAGAAAGGCAGAAAACGGGGCAGGTGCCTAAGAAAGACAGTTCTCGAGGAGTGAAACGCAGTGCTAGTCCAGACTACAACAGGACCAATTCTCCTAGCTCTGCAAAAAAACCAAAAGCACTTCAGCATACTGAATCTCCCTCAGAAACGAATAAGCCACATAGTAAGTCAAAGAAGAGACATTTAGACCAGGAGCAACAACTGAAATCTGCACAATCGCCATCAACAAGCAAGGCTCATACCAGAAAGAGTGGGGCCAGTGCTGGTTCACGGAGTCAGAAAAGAAAGAGGACAGAGAGTTCTTGTATAAAGAGTGGTTCTGTGTCTGAATCAACTGGTGCCGAAGAGAGATCTGCAAAACCTACCAAGCTGGCTTCAAAATCAGCCGCCTCGGCCAAAGCTGGGTGTAGCACCATCACTGATTCTTCTTCTGCTGCCTCTACTTCCTCCTCATCTTCTGCTGTAGCCTCGGCCTCCTCCACGGTTCCACCAGGTGCCAGGGTGAAACAAGGAAAAGACCAGAACAAGGCCAGGCGTTCCCGTTCAGCGTCCAGTCCCAGTCCCAGAAGAAGCAGCAGGGAAAAGGAACAGAGTAAAACTGGTGGCTCTTCAAAATTTGATTGGGCTGCTCGTTTCAGCCCTAAAGTTAGCCTTCCTAAAACCAAACTGTCTCTTCCAGGGTCTTCTAAGTCAGAGACATCAAAACCTGGACCTTCTGGATTACAGGCCAAATTAGCAAGTAAGTTTACTGGAAAGGTCTTTTTTTTTTTTTTTTTTTTTTTAAATGATATTTCTCTTGTCAAAGGGATCTGGTTTCAGGGTAGTCAGGTTTTTATTTTTTTCAGTGTGTGGCAGTTTTGAATTTATTACTATACTTCTCTCTGTACATAGCAGAATATAATAATTGATATACCACATTTAATTTCATGGAGACAGATAAGGAATGCTCCCACCTTCTTGTTAAATCGTCATGATTTAGTTTCTGTATCTTTCTTTATCTCTGCGGCATTTGTTACTTAGTTCCTAATGTCAGAGTGGGGGCAGCAAGTTCTATAACCAGGTACAAAATGATTCTAGTCAAGAGTTGGTCATGACCACAATTGGAGATCAAATATTCTTTTTTGATATTATACAGTCTTGATGTATGGAAGCACTGAGTAAAGTTATTAGAATAAATCTGCCCTAGTGTAAATTAAATTTTATTCACATGTAATATTTTATGGCCATAAAGGAGCTTAGCCTAAAGATGAATACCTCTTATGTTCCAGAGCACTGGGCTCTGGGTCCCAGGTAAATGGGAAAGAATATTGCCTCTTGAAGCTTGTAGTGGGGTAGAAAGAACTAATGTTTGAGAATAAAACACCCAAGCAAAGAAACAAAATAGACAGCCATCTTTGATGCACTTCTCTTCCTCTTTTTTCCAAAAAAAAACTTCTTCAGGAAGTCACATGTTCATTTCGTTGGAACTGATTAGAAGCAGCAGTGACCCTCTTTAATTACATGATTGCTGTAATGCTGACGTGTGTGTTTTCTATTTTGAGAAATCTAAAAACCACAAATAAAATAATACAGCACTTATCTGTGATTTTTAAAACATTTAATTTTTCTAATATTTAACCAGGAATCTTGTTTCTGACCATCTTTTCTTCTTTTAAGTCTTCATAGAAAATTTCAGACCTGTGTTTTGATAGGGTTAGAACTTTTTTTGGTTATTAGAAGATTTTGTATAGTGTCTACTAGTATTCTTGTCAACGTTTAGCTAATACTAAAGCAGCCTAACCTAATGATGAATCAGAGCTGTTAGCTCTGTTTAGTTTAACCCTACAATCTATAAACTACTTTTAGTTGATTCAACGTTAGCTAAACTTTGACAAGAATACTAGTAGACATTAGTATAAAATTTTACACTTAATCTGTATGATAGGGTTGTTGTGAAGGTAACATCTTTTACTCTTAGATTGTAGACTTTGTTCTGTTTAGTATTTTAAATATCTAGTACATCTGTATAAAATCTTTTGATTTTGAAGCTGCAGGTACTGGATGAAAGTTAAGATTGATATCTTGAAGTCAAAAGAAATATAAGGCTGGGTAAAAAGGGACAGCTATTTGTCTGTTGGTCCTGACAAGGTTTTCTTGACAACTGGAGTTATCTCTGCTCTTTATACCTCTCCCTCGGTCTCCTTTTAAGTGAAGTAAAAGCTTGTGTGCATTGTGTTTGTGTGCTTGTGTGTCACCTTGTAGTCGCTGTGTGACCCCACAGCCATGAGCAGGTTGAGTTTGCAGCACATTCCATGGGAATCACTCCTCCCCTTCAAGTCTACCTCATTTGAAGAGCTCATGTCTTTCAACTTTTATTTCTAGGAGGGTCCAGGGACAGGTGAGAAAACTTTATTCTTGAGTGTTGCATCCTCAGCTCTTCTCAGAAATCAGCTTTCTTTTCATACAGTCTGTTAATGTGATCTTTACAAGAAAACCCAGCCCTACCAGAGGCTGATTGGCATGGATTCCTTGGTTGTGAGGTTGCTCTCAAACAGGAAGCACCAAGAGTTTTGCTGCTACCCCTGTGCCACAGTGAAACCAGTCCATATATGCTGTTAAACTCCTTGTGCACATGGTCACAAACTGACTTGGTAGTTTAAAACTCACTTTAGTTATTTTTCTCATTTTCACAAAATCTGAGTGTGTTCTGTGGTCGCTGATTAACACTTTTCCATTTTCATTGCCGCCACCCTAGTTCTAAGCTCTAATTATAGCCTAAGTTGTTGAAATAAGAGAAAGGAACCGGCATTTTTTCTAGCATCTAAAAAGTGCCAGGTGTTTTACCTATGCAGTCACGTTTGATTTTCAAAAAAATCTGTGTTTGATGATAGTTACAAAGGCCATTTATTCCGAGGAGGTGAAATAACTTGCCTGAGTAACATGCCTCCTAAGTGACAGGATTTAAAGATGAGGGTATGTGCAACTTTGAGGTTTTGTTTTCTTTACTGTGCCACTTGCTTTACCCATGTCAATTCTTTGTGTTTTACTTTCACAACATATTTGGGTCATTAAGGATGTTAAGACCTCAGAGGAGATGAAGTTTTATTTGATCATTCTTTACTGGTATTGATTCATCTTTAGGCATGAACACTGCGTGAACGCCGGGGTTCACGTCGTACCATTCACCATGTATTTGCTTCTTTACAAATAAGTGAAAAACATTTTGAAACAAAATTGTGGCAGATATTTACAGTGCTTGCAAAGTGCCTGATGACCTGTGAATAGTTGCCATGGATCATCTCATTTACTCCCCATGGGCCCTGTGTGGCAGGTGCTCTTATCCCCATCATACAGATAAGGAAACTCAGGGTCAGTGAGGTCAGGTTACTGGTCCAAGGTCACAGAACTAAGTGATAGAGCCAAGAGTCAAACCCAGGCCATGTGATTCCAGAAATTAGTTGTAAGAACAGGATGCAGAGGATTGAGTAGGTTGAGTGAGCTCAGTCTAGGAAGGCTTCCTGAAGTCACACAAGGCAGGTTGAATTTTAGTAGGCATGGTTAAATGTGTCACTTCAGGAAAGAGTTTATAAGAAGCAGTGCTGCACTGTATCAGTACTTGGTAATGTTATTTAAGAATGTAGAGGCAAAATGAGGGGTCTTAGAGGAATCTCTAGGTTTCAAGTACTGGACTTTTGTGGGGTGGAGCTCTTAATATAGAGCTCAAAGTGCTAGATTTAAATCCTAGTTCTGCCATTTTATCAGCTGGTGACTGTAGGAAAGGTGGCAACCTTTTCATTGTAAAATGGGCGTAATCACTATTTAAGGAATGAGAGAATATGTGAGGAGACTTAGCTTAGTGCTTGTAGTACATAGGGTGCACCACTAAGTTTAGGGTGCATAGCTGAAGTTGAGTATCTTAAGACAAAACATATTCCAAGCAGTATTTTGAGAATAAAGGATTGTTACAAATCCTAGCCATTGATCAGTTTAAGGTGTAGCTTATCCTTAGATTTGGAAGACCTTGATAAAAAGTTCTGTTATCTCCTGATAGTTTTGTGAGGTTGGGCAAATCATTGAACTCTAGTCATGATAGCAACCTAATCCCTAATCTTATTTGCAAAATGATAATACTCATTTTTGTGAAGCATAAATGAAAGAATGTATAGGAAGACAACTTTGTAAAATTAGTACCATATAAACATAAAGTGGTGGATTGAGAGTTGTCATGTATTTGAAGGGCTTTTGTATGCTTCAGGAATTAGTTTGATTTCTTTTAATAACTTTAATCTAGGGGCAGAATTAGACTCAGTGGATAGAAGAGGTGGATTTCTTTTCTTTTTTCTTTTTTTTTGTGGAGGGAGGTAATTAGATTTACTTGTTTATTTATTCTTAGAGGAAGTACTGGGGATTGAACCCAGGACCTCATGCATGTTAAGCATGCTCTCTACCACTTGAGCTATCTACTTCCCCTGCAAAAAGTAGATTTCTGTTGAGTACATTTCAGGGGAAGGAAGTCTGTAAATTAACTAAAAAATGGAGTAGACCACTTTGTGGTATAGAAAGCATTGCAAATTGGATAGATGATTTGTTTTCTTCAACTTTTAGGAATCATTGAACCTGTTAATTAGAAAGTGATATGTTTCTTCAGTTATAGACTCATTCTAAGATATGATTGGTCAGGAAAGCTTCATGGTAAAGGATTTCCAAATTGTAGGAATAACGGTACTTACATGATGCTTTGTGAAAACCTATTTCTCTGTGGTCAGTTATTACTCAAGGAAATTCAGAATATGCTTTAACGTATTGAAAGCTGTGAGAATTCTTATAGTAACTTCTGCTTAACACCCAATATTTTGTAAGTCTGTTTGACCACCTGTTACCTTGGGAGATAGCAGTGGTCTGTAGTACACACTCTGGGAAATGGTATATTTAGTCAGGATATGTAAGCAGGAAGACCTTTCCTGGTGTGCTGCTTCGGCAACTGTGGAACAAGTTTCTGGTGAGGAACTAAGGTTGGCAGGAGAACTAGAGAAACAGGTACTTTTGTGATGGGCTTCCTGGAGCCTTGTGGCTTGCCAGCTGTAACTGATCAAAATAGCTCTGGGACAGAGGTCACCTTGTGTCAGTTGGTAGAAGTCTTGAGAATACCCCAGAAAGGACAGTGTTATATGACAATTTTTAATCTGCTTCAGGGAATTTATTCTTGCTGTGTGTTGTTTAACCTTAGTAAACAGACATTCTTATAAATTTATGTAGCATAAATATAAAACCAGTGGGGCAATGTAATGATACAGATGATTTTAAAAAATATTTTATTGGTATTTTGATGTAATATTTAAAACATTTTTATAATTAGTTTGGCTTCAGAATATATTTTGCTAATCTGCCTTCTCTTCAAGCTAATTTTGAAATAATTTGACTATTTTGAAGTATGTACTGTCTTATTAATGGTAGAAGGTGATGGTTGGCATAGTCATATAAGACACAGTTTGTGATCAAAATCTGGGATTAATTATGGAATTCATTTATAGAAAATTTTAAAGGTATCATATTTCTAGTCTGATATGTCTGTAGATCTAGTTTCCTCTCCATTATTTAAAGTGGACATCATGTGCTCATTATTAATAACATAGTCAACAGTAGTTACCAGCTTATTTCCAGCTTGAGTTTCATACTCTTCTATGACTTGCATGCAGCCTGTAGCCATTATTAGAACTAGACAAGAACCAGGCAGATGCCGAATTCTGGAAAGGTAATTCTGCTAAGATTAGGACTCTCCATCAGTCTGAGACATGCTGCTTTGTGCCTCTAGCAGGGAGGGCGGAAAAGAGAACAAGAGAAGCAGGACAGAAGAATTTAAAAGTAAACTATTGGTTTCTTATAGAGCCATGCATGCCGAGTTTTAAAAAATTCAATTATCTTTTAGCCTGGTGAGGTATTGGGTAAGGAGCTTAAAGGAAAAAGAATTGTGTGTTAAGAGTTTTCTATATTATAAGGCAGCTGTTAAAATAATTTGTTACTTTTTAACTTTAATAGTTCTGGTATGTAACCACGTATTACCAATAGCAATTTGTCAACAATAATTTTTAACATTTTTGAGGCTTAAAAAATACATTAAGTTAAAAAAATGAGTTGCCAAATTAACAAAGGGAATATTAAGTGGAAACAAATACTATTGGCCTCTTTAAGGCCTTGGTTTGTTTTTACACTGAATTTTAGACAACCATATGTAGTTTTGTATACCAGGTCAGAATAAGAATTAATTTAGGTAAATGACATGTTACTAAACTTACATAAAAGTTAAGTGAAAATTGCTCTTTCATATTCATGCCTCTGTTTTCTGTAAAATTTGATGCTTCTGATTTTAAAGTGTTGTTATTAAAAATGAAAAGTCCAGGAAATATCAAAATGTTCAGAAAAGGAAAAAAAGTTGCTTAACCCCATCCGTAAAGACTGCCACTTTCAAATTTCTGTATGTATCCTGCTAATTTTTTTCCCTCACATTAATCAGCACTTCTGCAGTTTAATGTCAAGTTGTGTAAGATTTATTACTAAAAAATAGCAGTCTTCCTGCTACGTTGCTCTTCCCCAGCTGATCATCTTGGTATTTATTTCATTGACTCTATAAATTACGTGCTTATGTGTCTGTTGAGTTTTTCTATTTTGAGCACTATTGCCTGCTCTTTATGGGAGATTTACTCTACCTCTTCACCCATCAAACACATACTGTACATACTTCCCATTTTCTCATTTCACTGTTCCATGTTTTATATGGGTATGTAAATGCTGTTAACACTGAGTCTGTGGGAACTTTTCTTACATATATTTTTCCTGACTTTAATAATTGTTTTCTATGACCGTTATCACTCAACTCCAAACTCTTTACTAATTGTCTAAATTGTTTCTCAAGCTGATTATGTGAATTTGTTTCATTTTCCTGAAGAAATGAGGTCTCTGGATGGTTGTCCTTTTATGCTGGTTACATTGCTTTTAGCTACAGTGTTTCTTCAGTGTTCTCTTCTGTTTAGTCTTCTGCTTCTAGGTCCCACATCTTCTTTCTTGGTTTGCTGTTTCATTTTGGTGGAACATGTCTTCCACTTGCTTTCTTTTTGTTTGTTTTTTTATTTTGTTTTTATTTTTAATTATTTTTTTAATAGACTTTATTTTTTTAGAGCAGTTTCAGGTTTACAGCAGAACTGAGCAGAAAATACAGAGTTCGCACATAGCCCTCCCCACCGACACATGTATTCTCCCCTACCCTCAACTTCCACTTGCTTTGTAAGAAAAAGTACTTAGGAGATTTTTTTTTAAGTTTTTATTTTATTTTATTTTATTATTATTTTGGATTTTGAATACCACCTTGATACTTTTTTGACAGATTGTTTGAATACAGAGTTCTGTGTAGGAAATTATTATCAATCAGAATTTTAAAGAATTATGTTATTTAGCTTTTAACACTGCAAGCATTCTCATTCTTGATCTGTTGTATATGTAACCCATTTTTTCTGGAAACTTGCAGATCTTTGTCTCCATTATTTAGAAATGTCATGATACAGCCATATCTATATGTGTTTGTTCATTTCTTGTTAGGGTGACCAGCAGTCCTGCTTTCCCTTGGGTCTGGGGCATTCCCCAAGCCTTAGAACTACCAGTCTCATGCAGACCAGGACAGCTGGTTTCCTTATCTTTGTTTCTTTTCTCTTTCTGGATCTCTGATTTTGAGTTAATTGTCCTTTTGGGAGGTTCTGGTCTTACCTTCTGGTCTTGGTTTCCTTTTTTGTTCTACTTTCTGGCAGATTTCTGCAACAGCTTCTAACCTTTATATTTGCTTTTTTTTTTTTTTTCATATTTGCTATCTTGTTTTTATTTTCAAGAAATTATTTTGTTCTCTTTTTTTTTTTTTAAGGTTTCCTAGCCCACCTTCTGTCTTTCTCTTTTCTTTTTTTCTTTTCTTTTTTCTTTTTGCTCTTTTTCTCTTTCTTTCATTGAGGTACAGTTGATTTACATTATTGTGTTAGTTTCAGGTGTACAGCATAGTGATTCAGTATTTTTGCAGATTTTATTACATTACAGGTTACTGTAAGATATTGGATGTAATTCCCTTTACTATACAGCAAATCTTTGTTGCTTATCTATTTTATGTGTAGTAGTTTATAATTGTTAATACTGTACCCCTGATTTGTCCCTCCTCTCCTCCCCTTTGGTAACCACAAGTTTGTTTTCTATGTCTGTAAGCTTGTTTCTGTTTTGCATATAAATTTATTTGTACTATTTTTTAGATTCCATGTATAAGTGATACCATATTGTATTTGTCTTTGATTTATTTCACTAAGCATAATATTCTCTAGGTCCATCCACTTTACTGCAAATGACAATAGTTCATTATATTTTTAGGGCTGAGTAATAATCTGTTGTATATATGTGTGTTTGTGTGTATGTATGCACCCACTCCCCTACCCACATCTTTTAATTCAATCATTTATTAAGGGCACTTGGATTGCTTCCATGTCTTGGCTATGGTAAATAGTCCTGCTATGAACATCATCCTTTTTAAAAAATTACTGTAGATGCCTTCCTGCCTTCCTTCATTCCCTCCTCCCCCATTAACAGTGAGTTTTCTTTTCTTGCAGAGTCCTCTTAAGTAGTGGGGGGGATGGGTTTGGTTTGGTTTTGACTTTCATACTAGGAACTTTCCTCTGATTCAGATAGTCCTGGTTGTCTCCTCATACTCAGGGATAGGGGGACCAGAAGTCTGCCTAAGCTCAGAGCACGTAGATGAGGTTTGGCTGAGATCAACTATGTATTGCACTGGTTGGGCTGTTCATTATGAAACCTCCTCTCTCATCATTTTTAGATCTTTTTCTTTGGCTGGTAAAGCTCCACAGGGCAGACTGTCAGACTCCTGCCTGGAGGTGAAAGCCTCACTGCCGGAGTCGTGGGGACGCGGTGGGAGGGAGCCGGAGGAGAGAGGCGTGCCGCCCACCTTGTCTGTGTGTACCTGTCACTTCCCCTCCCGTTTGTGGTGTGGCACACCGATTCGCAATTGTGTACATTGAGAATTTCTTTATTTTGTACTTTCTGAAGAATAAAGGTCTAGTGTTTGGCTGCCTCGGGAGAGGGACATTTACCCAGCTGTGCACGTGGGGGTAGGGATCTGGGGATCCGACTGCTTCACAAACAGCCCGTGAACCAACACTCAGTTTTAACCCTAACGTTGTCCCCGAGGTACCCGGTACCATCAGTTCCTGAGCCTTTGTGGGATTCTGAGTGTCAGTCTAATTAGTAGTTTATCTGAGCTTTCTGCCTTCAGTCTTCTGGGCTTTCCAGTGCATTTAATGCTTGACTTTCTGCTTTTCCACCTTCTAAGATTGTGTTGTGTTGTAATATTATTCTTTCCATCCTTGTGAATTTATGGCTCAGATTCTTTTAATGCTATTTTAGTGGAGTTTCACTGGAGGACAAAAGGGGAATGCGTGTGTGTTCACTCTCTTTGTCTTTACCCAGAAGGCAGACAGTTTTCTACATATGTGCACATATTTTTTCAAAAGTAGGAGTTCACTCTACATGACAATGGGCGTTGCATTTTGGGTGCCTGTTACAAGATAAGCTCCATACTAGACATTTGACATACATTAAATTTCATCTTCATGATGACAATGAGGCAGTATCCACATTTTAGATATGAAGAAATCATAGTGCTTTATCTGCTGAAGTAATTATTAACTGACTTCCTTAAGAAATATATAAATTATATCATTTTTACTGTACATGGATGTGCCTTTTAGCCCATTCCTAACTAAGAGGCATTTACATTGTTTTTCTACATTTTTTAGTTGGCTGTAGCTTTGTAATTCATTATTTTCTTGTTAGGTCACTGGTTATCTTCCTTTTAAATATTGATGTATATTTTAAATTGGTCCTAGAAATACATGAATTTATATTACCACTAGCATTGTAAAAATGCCAGTTTATTCACATCTTCATTAACTAACACTGTGTTCCCGCAGTTTTTATTACCATACTGATTTTTTTTTTTTTTTTTTTTTTACCATTTCCTGTTATTGGACACTTAGCTCTTCCCTAGCTCTTTCTCATTATAATGGTTAGATGGGTATCTTTCCACATTTCTAATGTTTTTAACTCACATTGCCAAACCAGCACACAAAATTGCTGTGCATTGACTTGGAAATAAAAACTTGGCAAAGAAAATTCCATTTGGAGTTTAGCTCACAGTCATCTGCAGACATATCTTTTATTGTTGCAGAAGGATTTTAAAATAAACAGCAATGATCCCTTTTTATATGATAGGTTACTTTTTTATTTTGTGAATTTATTTTAGCAAAATAGCCATTGATAAAGACATATAAACTTGAAAGTAGACATACAACAATGTCAAGTTATACCAGGTTCTCGTGATTCTGTGCTGGCTGAAGGAATTAAGTTAGTTGTGGAAAAATAATACCCATCATTAATTAATTCTCTTTATTGGGTCCAATTTTTTTCAGTAGCAAAACAGTCCTATTACATGATTCTAAATTGAACTCTTCTTATGTGGTAATAATCATGTTATTTGGTGCTTTTTTTATGAAGGGCAAAGGAGTGGTTCTGAAAATCCATTGAAACAGAGTTGATAACATAAATGGATACTTAATGTAATGATTTGAAGGCTCTTTTAAAAATATAAACAAATTGGGAATTTGTGTTTTAAAGATGAATGTAGTCATCTTTTGATACCTATAAATGTAAATGAGTTGCAGCGATTTTTCTGGATATCTACCTTTGTTTAAAATTGGTTTGTGTACCTAATTCATAACAGTTTGTCCGTGCTCCATTTTATAGTGGAGATGTATTTATTTACTCTCTGTGGGAATATGACAAAAACTATGTTAAGAAGATCAAGATACCTAATATTCTAGAAAAATCAGTACTGAAACTTTTTTATTACTAAGATATTGTTCAGCCCAGGTCTTCTTTTTCCTTTTAAAACAGATTTTTGTTTTGTTTTTATTTTATTTTGGAGAGGTTTTTGGTTAAGGGTGGGGAAGGAGCACTGATTTTTTTCCCCCCTAAACTTTAGACAAGTCCTTGTTCTGTTCTTTTTTCGCTTCGAAGTTCAGATCAGTAAAAATACTTCTGTAAAGGGCCAGATAGTAAATATTTTAGGCTTTCCTGACTACGTAACATATTCTTTTGTTACAACTCTAAAAATGTAAAAACCATTGTTAGCTAGTGGGCTATACAAAAGCAGGTAGCTACTCAGCAGAATTTGGTTCATAGGCCACAGTTTGTTGACACCTACTCTAGACTAAAAACTTTAATACAGTAATGACTTGTAAGATTTGGGGTTATATGTGATGAATATTCAGTCAAAATTAAATGAAAATCAGCTCACATGACTGGTGAAGCCAAGAAATTGGCTAGCTTCAGGCTTGGCTGAGCCCAACAGTCATTTTACATTATGGCATGATTATGGCATCAGTTATAAATATTTTTCTATCCATTCTTATTTTGGCTTTTCTCTGCCCTACTTCTCTGAAAAGTACAGTTCTTTTAAAGTTTAACACCAAGAATGGATATAGAGATTGTGGCACATCCCCACAAAGGAATACCACTTTGCAGTAAAAAGAAATGGACCACTATGTGCAACAACATGAATTCATCCCCAAAGCACTGTATGATCCCATTTATATGAAATTCTAAAATAGGCAGTAGCAACAGAAAAGATCAGTGATTGCCAGGGGCTTGAATATGGGGGAGGGGATTAACTGCAAGGGCCCTGAAGGAACTTTTTTATATCTTGATTATGGTGTTGGTTTTGTAGGTGAATACATTTGTCAAACTTACCCCCATTCACTTAAAATGAGTACATTGTATCTTATACAAGTTATTTTTTTGTTTTGTTTTGCTTTGTTTGGGGGGCAGAAGGCAATTCGGTTTATTTATTTACTTACTTATTTTAATGGAGGTACTGGGGTTTGAACCTGGGACCTCATGCACGCTGAGCACATGCTCTGAGCTCTACCCTCCTCCCTAGAAATTATATTTGAATGAAGTTATTTGAAAGAGAGTTAAACACTAAAGTCTAAAATAGGGCATGAGTAGCGAAAGTATCAAAAAGCATCAAAAAGTAGTGAAAGTATCCAGAAGTCACTTCTACAAATTAGCACTATAGCAGTAACCCACAGTCCATTAAGTTGAATGTTTTACTTTGAATGTCTCTGAATAGACGTGAAAATTTGTGCTAGTGTCTGTTGCTATTTCATGGAATGTATAAAGACACTTAAGTATTACATGAACTAAGTAATGTTAGTGACAATAATACAAAGATTTTAAATGTGGTTTATAAGTGAAAGTACCTTATTTTTTGCAGTTTTAATGTAATGTGCACTGTTGGTTTTTTCTTCTAAGTTGTACATTTTTTAGTCCATTCCAACTTAGTCACATAATTCAGGTAGAAAGATAAGTGTAATTTAATATTTTCTGAAATACTTAAACATTTCTGAATTTTTAAAATACTAGTGATAGTATTAGCTGAATATATTAGGCCAGCTTCATAATCTGTCTACATGCCAAGTTCATTATTCAGGTGGCTGGGGTGTGTATTGAGCCAGGCAAAGTTAAGTAGTATTGGATGTCAGACATAGCTTTGTGATCACATCAAACAATTTTTGTGATATGACGTAAGAAAAATCAACCTTAAAGTAAAATTGAAATTTAAGAAACCCTTAGGCCAATTTTCTCTTCCCACTGAAGTTTCACTGTTTGATCTTTTATGCCAGTTTCAAAAGTGTAGATAGTCTTTCACAAAAGTGCAGAGGTGGAAAAGACCTGAAAGATCTGGTTTAAATTTCTAAATGGTAATACCTGTCTGAACATAGGTTTTAGTCCTTGTAGTTCCTGTTTTGTGTTTAGTGTTTTTAATAGCTTACTTTTTACTTAGCAAGTTTTATTGTGTATAGTTTAAGTGTAGTCACAAGTTGAATGAACTGAATTTAAATAAAGAGTCTAAAAAGTCAAGAAGATGTCTAGAATCTTTTTTACCACCTCTTTCCCAGACCCGTTAGTGGTATTTTTAACAAAATCAAGAGTAAGGAATGTCTTATCTTTATACTTGTGAAATGGAAAAAATTTCAAATTTGAGAAGAAGCAGGTGATCTGGAGAATGGTTATTGTACGATTGGTCTCCGAGAAAGTTGGACATCTATATAAGATGACACCCAGGTTCTAATGGAAATATGCCCTGTTGACCTTGGAGACCTTTCACTGCTTGGGGGGGGGGGTCTTTGTTTAGATGACACCACCCCGTATGCCACCATGTGCCTAGACTAGCACTCTGATGGCTTCCCCATTGTTCATAAAATAGCAATTAACTTTACTTAGTTGCTATACCTTTTTAGAATCTGTTTTCCTAAAGAGGTATTAGCTTCCAGAATAACATGTAAATGTGCTTGATTGACTTTTTCCCCTTACTTATGCAGTATTCTGTAAATTGGACATTCTAATAACCTTCAGTTCAAATGTATATTCCTTGCTGATGGGATGGTGAAAGAAAAGATTTTGTTCTTTCATGGCCTTACTGATGAGCCTCATATAAAGTTGGTGAAATGAAACAGTGCAGAGATATTGCAATAAAGTGCTAAATGAAATACAGTCAAGTCCTGAAATATATAGTATATACAAAAAATCTCTTTGCTTCAGTTAGTGGAGAAAAGTAGTGGAGGAGTGGAGATGTGATAGGAACTTTTAAAGAGGATGGTTTGAGAGAAGAGGGACTGTCATTCATGGTTTAAGATTGCTTGAGGCAAGGATAGGTCAGATCGAGAATATTTATCCTGAACAGGAATGCCAGGCACTGCATGAACTTCCCCAGTATGGGTAAGTGCAGTAAAAGCAAACTATGGAGGCAAAGCTACAGACTGCTGGAGAGGCCATGGGAAGGTTCTGTGGACTTTTGACCAGAAGGACGACTTGAAGAATGTTGTCTTTTTTAACTTAAGATAACTGCTGTTTTTAAAATTTAACTTCTGCATTTCACACATACAGGTTTAAGAAAATCTACCAAGAAGCGCAGCGAATCCCCACCTGCTGAGCTCCCCAGTTTGAGGCGGAGCACACGCCAAAAGACCACGGGCTCCTGTGCTAGTGCCAGGTAATAATTTGGGTTTCTCCAGTTTATAATTGGTTCATTATCTGTGTTCAGCTCTCCTCCAAATCCTTAATTTTGTAAGTCTTTAAAAGTTACTCAAATTTTCACTGGAATATTGAGTAAAGAAATTTATTCTGATATAGCTAGTATTATTTTTGTGAATTCTTCCTCGGTGTTTAATTTTTTTTTTTTTTTTTTTTTGGCTAAGTTTTAATCATGCTTTTTTTTGGGTGACACAGGTATCTTCTACCTTTTCCTCTGTTGCTGCATTATCTGCACAGAGTTACTGCCAAAAGTTGGATGTTTGATTGTTTTCAGAGTTCTAGTCTGCCAGATAAATCTCTAATGAACATCTTTATGCAGATTTGGGTTATTTTTTAGAGCTGGCTTAATTTCCCAGTGGTAGGATTAATGGATCAAAAGGGAGGCCTGTTGTAATGGCTGTAATATTGCCTAATTAGCTTCTAAAAATGTTGGCACCAGTTATTGGGTTTAATGGGTAAGGGGAAGAGACGTACTTAATTTTCACTTTGAGTTACAACACCTGCCCTCAAGGAAACACAGGTTTTGTTTGTGTTCTTTCATGTCTCCAGTTCCCGTTTCTCCCAGTTGCTATTTTGGGGCCCATTTTCAGAAAATCATCGACCTCTGATAGATGATACAATATATTACTTCACATGCTTTTATTAACTGATTCAGAATCTTAGGTTAAAGTTAGAAATCTCTTTGTTTCAGTCTTATGTCAGATTTTCCAGGTTGGTCAGTTGGTCTTGTGCTGCTAGCTGTTCACAGCCATATGGGACTCCCCCCCTTCTTAATAAGTAGTTTGCTTCTTTTATATGTAGTTTGTTCTCTACAAAATGTGCCAAAAACCAGTGATGAGGGTGAATGACTTTAGTTTGCCTTTGGCCTACTCTAACTCAGGTCAGTAGAAAAGTTGTGCTTCTTTTGATGCTGCTTTTTTCAGTGCTTCTCTGAGGTAATCAATGTTATCTCTTGGCCAGGGGGTACAGTAGGAACATAAGGAAAAGGTATGACTTGTTGCCTGTTAAGTCATAAGAAAAGGACTCTCGCCACTTTAATCTCTACTTTTCCACTTGTTCTCTAGTTCTGTCGGGATTGTTTAAAATATTGTTTAAAGTATCTGGAGTTAGTACACCTGTTGGCCTTTGGATTTTCTTGGCAATGTTTTTATGAGGACCTCTGAGAAAATTTTAGCTCTTCAGAGCTTTTGTTCTGTTTTGGGCCAGATTTTGAACCCAGTTTACCCAAGGTTTATAATCTGAGTTATAAACTGAATTCACTGTGGTTGACTGTTTTAAGCTGTATGTGAAGTCAGGTGATCTAGCGCCCTGTTGTTCTCTGCAGCCTTCTCTCCTCCTCCCGGGGCCACTGTCTTCATGCACGTGGACTTACATGCTGTACACAAGCAGTCTAGCCTCCTGCCCGCAGGGCTCTTCATCTTAAACTTTTCTGAACTAGTTGAGATTCCCCTTAAATTTAGTGCTTTCATATCCTGTCACAGCAGTGTCTTTGTCTCTCTTTAGACTGACACATCTTGAGGGCAGCATCCAGTGTTCAGCACAGTGTGCCTCACGTGATTGGTGCAAATCAAATGTTAAATGAATGACTTAATTTGAATTTCACTAATTTGTAGCTTGGTAATTTGGGCTTGGAATGAGCTTTTTTTCTTCTTCTTTTTTTTTTTTTTTGTCTTTCTTTTTTCCCTTTCTCTCTGCTCCCCCTGTGAACAAAGGATTGGCTGAGTAATCCCTGCTAAGGGAGGATTTTTTTTTTCACTAATTGGAAAGATAAACTCTTGTAGAACTCTCCAATAATTCAGAGCCTTCATTTACATTCACTTATGCCTACTTTTTTGTTGTTCTTTACTAGGCAGCATCTCATTTCACTGTAGTTTGACTTTAGTCTAAAATATTTCTTTGGTAGTAGGTTTCTGCACTTCCTAAGGTAATTCGGGGACCTGCTGTTCAACCAATATTAAGCTGTAATAATTTGGAGAAGTCGTTTGTCTCTACCCGATTTACTTACTGATTTCACTATTAAAACTGAAAAAAAATCATCAGTAGAATATAATTTGCTTCATGAGAAATGACTGATGATTTTTTTCCATAGCTTATATACTATGTCTCAGTCTGAAACGAGTATCTTCCCAGATGTCGTCTGTATTTGTTTATAAATATTAAATATTTAATTCTTCATTTTATAGGATGGAACTGTTGTCCATTAGTAGGATAGTAGTTTTTTGATGATTTAAAGCAATCTGGAACTTAGATGGTGGGACTTCTCCCCTATCTTCTGCTCTTCCCCCATTTTCAAGTCTCAGTCTGAAAGTCCATATATTGATCCACTGTTTACCAGGAACTAGGGATCTATTTTAAATGAACTGAATTGTGTCTGCAGAAGGAACCACTTTTCCATTTAGTTGAAGTGTTAAAAATCACTTCTGTCTGTAAGGATGACAACAGCTCATAGCAACACAAAAGCTTGCATTGTGAATGTGATATATAGCTTAGAAGAATTTTAAGTATACAAAGTCTTGGTTGTTACCCATAGTGATTTTCTGCAACAATTTTTATGTAAAAAGAAGAAACTAGCTTTGTGCTCCATGCATTGGGGCTTTGTGCTGTGTGGACGTCGCTCCTGGTCACTGATCATGCTGCCTGTGATGGCGTTTTTCTGTTGTAGTCGGCGAGGCTCTGGCCTGGGCAAAAGAGGAGCAGCTGAAGCTCGTCGACAGGAGAAGATGGCAGACCCTGAAGGCAACCAGGAGACAGTGAATTCCTCAGCTGCACGAACCGACGAAACCCCCCAAGGAGCTGCAGGTAGATTGGCACTTCTTAGGCCTAAAATGCATTTATGCATCTTACAGATTTATTTGGAGATAAATTGCTTTTTAAGTATACCAAATATAGTGGAAGAGAGAAGACAGATATATCCTAAGATGTTAACATCAAACCTTTTGTTCTCTTTTCGCTTTATAGATTTAGTTTTTTGATTAGTTGTGTTTGTTTGTTGTTGTTTAATTTTTCTCCAAATCCAAATCTGTGCTAATTGCATTCAAGGGGCTTTTAAGAAGCAGTAAGTCCCCTGCTGTTTAGGTTTCTTACATGTTGATGGGTACATGTAATAGTAACCTATTGATTGCTTGAAACATTCAAATCCATAATAAAAATGGAAGGGTATGGCTTAAATTGCTTCATGCCCATATAAAATTTAAATTTAGAATGTTGTAATAATCCCTAAAAAGGAATAAGTATTCAGTTTGAATCTAAGCAGCTTTAAGAATACTGTTCATATTTTTATGGGTTCCTCATTTATATTCTTATTGATATCTTAGCACAGCAAAAATTAACCCCCCACCCCCATATGTCTCCATTACCAGTACCAAAAGAAGGCTAATACTCCCATGGTTGATGGTGGCTAACAGGTTTTAAAATGTAGCTTATGGTAAACATTTCTCACTAATATTAAGAATAGATACAAAAATGTTATAATTCATTATTATAAACATAGGAGTATGAGTCTTTTAAATCAGAATGATACACTAGCTTTAAGGATAGGCGTGTATATTCGTTTGAAAAGTTCTTTCACGTACTATAGTTAAATATTAGAACACGTGCTGGTTTTCTGTAATGCCTCTGGCTAATCATATGTCCTAATTTGCCAGGAGGGTTCTGGTTTGCCTACTACTGTCCCATGTTTTATACATTTTGTCTCAGCTTTCTGTCCAGCTTAACATTTTTACCACTGATCTTTCCTGGTTTTATATGATACATTACATGGTGAACTGTAAGTCTTTCCCTCCCTCTCTCTTAAATTGAAGTATAGTTGATTTACAGTGTTGTGCAACATCTCTTTTGATGGTGCCTTTTCCTAGAATTGTAGATTTTTGCAAAAATAAATTGCATTGCACATGCAACTCATTGAAGCTTTTTATGACACACCACCCATGCTTCCCAGTGTTTTAATGTTTATTCCAAGTCTGAACATGAAAGTGGAGCAATTCCCACATGGATGACACTTTGAAAGGGAGCTGCTGAGTGTGTTGTCAATGTGGACTCATTGCAGTAATTATAATAGCTAACATTTAGAGAGTGTACGCTTCATTGCAGACACACTATTAAGCACTTTACATATATTCTCATTTAATATTCGGAACAACCTGCTGCGGTGTGAGTGCTGTTACCCTCATTTTATAAATGAGAAAAACTGACACATAATGGTTAAGCTTGCCAGGGTTACAAACTGAAATGTGTGGCTCTCAGGTCTTAGAAAAGAAGGGCACATTTACAATGGCTGTGTTGTTCTGCTCCCCTACGGTTAGTGGAGTTTGTTTAATTCATATGGATGTAATTGGAAGCCAGAGTGAGGGGGTGGTGTGTAAAATTTTGTTCCCTGGTTTATTTACCTAAGAGGCTAAAAGCTGCAAGGGATTAGATCATAAGACTGCCCTCCTAAAGGCTTGCTTGTGTTTCATTGTCATCCGTATTGGAAATCACAGTGTGATCTAGGTATTTTCCAAGTTTGTGTAAAAGATTCGTGTGGCGTGTTCACTGGTATTAGATAAGCGCTAACGTCAGTACATTTTGGAGGCTGGATCCCTTGTGGGTACTGCAGGGGTTCCTCTGCTAGCCTTCTAACGTAGTTCTGGGGAAAGAGGCAGATTACTTACTAGCTTTATATTTAAAGTTCTTGTGTATTGTACTTTAGTTCCTCACTATGTAAAATTTAATTTAAAGAAAAAGAAAACTCTCTAAGTTAGTGTAGAGTATAAATCAGTGGTAACTTAGGACATCTTTTGGCAAGTGTCCGTTCTCAGACAGCTCTTGTATGGTTGGTATAAGACTCACTTCATTTGAAACATTTGAAATAATATTTTTACTGATTCAAAGAGATTAATCTTTTCAGTGTTATTTATATATTCATTTTTTTCAGTGTTATTTTTAAAGATCATTTCTTCCTGACCTATTTCAGTGGAATCTTTAATATAAGTATTTTTTTTTTCATGCATTGCCCCATCTTTGGAATAGTTGCTTATATCACTGACTTTGTCAGTGTTTTTGACACTTAGGAAAGTTTGTTGATAATGGTGTCACTCTGAAGTAGACTGTGACATGGAGTGCACCCCCTCTAGCTCTTCACAAAAGAAATGTTAGTTCTTGAAATAGAAAGTTAAGTGTTCCCCACATTGTCCCAAGAGCTGAAGGGTTTCGTTTTGGACTCCATGAGAACTTTATAGTGCTGATAAAGTCTTGCAAATACTAGTGGGGGAGTCAAGTGTTCTTATTTAAATCTGGAAATCAAAGTAAGGGAAAATGTTCTGACACCTACATTTTGCATTGAGAATCTTAATTTCAGAAGAAACAAACAGGGTCAGGTTGTAAAAAGAAAGCAGCCTAGTTTTGAAAATGTTTCTCTTCCTAATTATTTTTGTTTAGTACCACTGAAAGTTAGACTGCTGCCATAGCACCTGATGCCAAGGCGTAATTGTATCCTGAACAGCCACACTTCTGGCCTTGCTCAAAGGTTTTCATGACACTAAAAAGGCCTGTCTGTTGCCTCTCACGCTTAGGTATCTGGTAAACCCTTAGCAGTTCTGTCGGCTTTAACTGAGTATTGGAAGCTACCTTACATGGAAGATCTGCTAAGACGACATGGAGAGATACCAGTATAAACAAAAAACGATGGACACTTCTTAACATCTGACATTGTTGGATTTTCTCTGCTTGATAGTCTCGCTTTTATATTTCTGCCTGGGGACAGATCTTGTGTGTGTAGCCCGAGGTTTAATGCCTTGACTGAAGAACTTTGTCATTAACTCTTATTGGTGGGTTACGTTTCCTTACCTGCATGAGTTTGCAAACAGGCTAGGCTACTTTGGTTTATAGAATTTTGTAAAACTTAGATGCAGAGAGCTACAGTAGGCAGATGCTTAATACTTGCTGTCAAAGGGATGGCAGCCGGAAAGGATCTTTTTCTTGGGTCCAGTGACTGATTTATGTCAAAACAGACACCCTTTTGGAGTAAAAATCAGAATGTCCCCTCTCTTTGTAGAGGGTCTGTGGCTCCCGTTAAGGTTGGGACCACAGTATAAAAGTTTTAACAGCTCTTTTGATTCTGTGCTTTTACAACTTTTATGCCTTAGTTAATGTCTTTGTGGCAGTGCAATTTGAGACAGTTATTATTCATTAAGTTAATTGTTAGAATAATACATTTAAAAAATAACCTAACGTTAAACCTTTAAAATCATAGATTGCAGATGTGTAGAATGGTTTAAGGTAAAATCAGTAGGTCCTCTGATAAACTCCAAAAAACCAGCATTACCTTCCATGAACTTGTGGTCTTTTCCCTTAAAAAAATGTGTGGTTCCAGAGTGTACCTTAAAAAAAAAATGTTCACTTCTCAAAATGTTGGATTTGCTTTTCACATAATTGGAAAAGTTTCACAGCAAGTTTAAGAGCCACTTTACTAAGTTCAGTCCTAAATGGGGCCCAATAGCAGCATCGGTTGACAAGGTTTCTGTATAATGTGAAGACACAGCTCTACTTGAATTAAAAATTAGTACTGAAGAATGTATTTAAGATACTGATAGTGTATGGTTCGTAAGAGTACACCCTATGAAGTTGGACTGCCTGAGTTCAAATCCCACATCCCTCGTTATTTGTCTGGCCTTGGGCAAGTACACCTAAACTCAAAGCCTTGGTTTCCTTGTGTGCATGGTAAAGCTCGTAATGCTTTGTGTGGTTGGGAAGAAACCCATGGATACACTCTTCCATATAGTTAACTTTTAGTAAATGCCTCCGTAAGGAGCATTAGGGAGTACATTACTGCTTGTCTCCTTTTTTCCCCCACTGGAAGTGTGGATTTTGCTGAACTCTGATAGTCTTTAATATTAGCATTTCTAGTTAGCCTGTAGCTCTGAACCATGGGGCTGCCAACATTTTCTGTAAAGGGCCAGATAATTGATATTTTAGGCTTCATACAGGCTCTATTGAACTACTCAGCTCTGGTTGTAGCAGAAAAGGAGCCACAGATGATATGTAAATGAATGAGTTTGGCTATGTTTTAATAAAATTTTATGTACAAAGTGATGTGCTGGACTGAATTGGCCTGTGGGCCACAGTTTGCTGATTCCTGTTCTAAACCATACATTTTTTCCTTGAGTTTAAAAAAAAATCCCAGTGAAATGATATAATACTTAAATGAGAGGTTAAGAAAAGTATTAAAAAAAACAACACAGAGTTGGTGGCTGGTATACTGCCATCTCTTTCTTCAGAAAAACTCTTTAAATTCACATGTTATCCATGTGCCTCTTTTAATAATGACAAAAATATTCTTCCTGGCTTGAACTCTGACATTATCTGTGAAGTAGACAGGGCTTAAAGTATTGTGGATGATGTGATCATACACAGATTACTCATCTGTGTACAAAAGATGCTTTAGGACTCAACAGACAGTGGGAGGAGGGGACAGTGAAACTGCTAATTTTATAGGAGTATATTTACATCTCTTAGTCAGATTCATAATAGAATCAATCCCTATTTACTTAAACTGAATTATTGGTTAGGTTAGCATTTTGGGGGGTGGTAGAATGCTTCTGAATCTGAACTCTTCATTTTATACTTGTTTTGACATCTGAGTTGCCCTCTCTTTCGTACTTCAATGTTTTGCGATCATCTGGTAGTTGTAATGTGTATCTTCGATGTTTTGTCCTGGAAATAAGAGAGCATAATCTTTGCACTCTATTGAAATGAAAGAAAACAGATGATAAACAATTGTATCTAAACCGTAGTTCAGAAATGAAGCAGAACTGAAGAAAGCACACATCTATCTACATGGAACATTTTCCCCAAATGTCAGTTTTGCTTTCTGTTATATTTGTGACTAATGACCCATCTATTAAATATCACAGTGGTTTTAGCAGTGTTATCATTTTGCACTTTTGGTAGAGAAGTTCAGGATAAAACAATTGAGGAACAGTTTCAAAGACAGGAGGAAACTGTGAAAGCCATGTATGAGTTAAATGAAATGCAAAAGTTGTATTTTTATGCTTGTTTCTTTTTTTCATGAAAGCCACAGGGTGATGTATAAAATAACAACTGAGTGCAGTGGACAGACATGTTTAATTATCTTTATTCATTGTTAATCTGTAAAACTCTGCTTTTTCTTTTTTAAGATAAACCAGACATAATGAGTTTAAATGTTCCTCTCTAACCCCCCCCCCCCCCTTGAAGCCTCTAGTTCTGTTGCAGGGGCTGTGGGCATGACCACCTCTGGGGAGAGTGAATCAGATGATTCTGAGATGGGACGATTACAAGGTAAAGATAGTTATTGAGCCTACAAGAAACTTTTATCATGGGCTACCTGTTACTACTGTTCTTGGTTGAAATTAATTCAGATAAGCTCATCTGAACATAATCTAGCAATGTCTACACCTCTAAAGGAAGCTTTTTATTTAGTGGTGATTTGATGATTTGGAATTGGAACATGATCCATCTGGTTTTTCATTTTTACTGTTTAACTGGATAAAAACATTATATGATATATTTACTTTTTATGTTTTAAAATTTTTCTTCATTAGAATTACATGTATAGCTAGTAATGAAATAAGATGTTGAAAAAGGGGTAGCTTAATATATTGGTCTCTGGTACCTAATAACATGATGCAGTCTAGTAGGATGCTTTTTTACTGTGTTCTTGATCAGCTATTTCAAACTCAATATAGAATGTTACATAAACTCCAGGTATTATAATGTTGTAAAAAGCATACTTATGTTATGTGTACACGCGTCACAAGAGAACGGGTATGTATTTTTATTGTCTTCAGACAGTTGACTTGTGTAATAGATCCTTAATGTGAGGCTTAAAAGAAACATTTATAAATCAGCTTAATACTGCTTTTGAGTTCCTGAAAGAATTTAACAACAATCACTTTTTGACTAGAAAAACTGTAACGATTTTTCTCACTTTTTGGAATTGACAAAAATAATGTTTGTTTTTTAGAGGATCTCATCATCAGTATCTGGTTGGGAAATACCATCAGAGTGGAAATAGCACAGAGGTGCTTAACATATAATTTCTTCAAATTAAATATTTACTTTGGGTTTTTCTTGGACCTTTTATATGGTCCCTGATGACACTGATATTTAATATCTCCATAAAATCTTAAGATGCCCTAGAGTTGGCACATGGGTGTTATAACTTATATTATATTAGAATAGACAAGTGGTCTTGAAAAGTTTAATGCAGCTTCTCTTTAACATTCAGGATGGAAAGTGACATTTTATCGGTTACGTGAGATGAATCAGTTGCTTGAAACTTTTAGATAAAACCAGTTGTATTGACAGCTCAACTACTCTTCCTGCCCTTCTTTTTTCCATAGCTCTGTTAGAGGCCAGGGGTCTTCCTCCTCACCTGTTTGGTCCTCTTGGTCCTCGGATGTCACAGCTTTTCCATAGAACAATTGGAAGTGGAGCTAGTAAGTGAATACTTTTAAATTTGTCCTCTTCCCTACCCCCCACCCCCCGCAAAACCCTTATTTATTAGTCGAGTGCTGTTTTTTTACTGTTTGCCTATTCATGAAAGAAAGTTTCCATTATAAGGAAGTTTTCATGAAATTTAACCTGTTTTTAAAAAATACAACTTCTGTACTTTTTTGCCTTAAATATAACAGCTCTTCAAGATTTTCCTCTATTCTTTTATTTTTTGATTGCTGAATTGGAATCAGTAGAAAACCATCCAAAGTGTATAATAAGATTGACTTTTTTTTTGGACTATAGAAAAGTAAAGAATCTTAGATGATTACATTGATTATTACAGCATCTGATTACATGATTTGCATAGATTTGCATCTTGAGTTTTTTATGGTATAATAAAATTTAACCCAGTAGACAGTCGATCGTAAATGAGCCTGAGAGGAAAGATTTCTCAGCAGAATTACCAGTAACTAGACTCATTTAATCAAATTAATGTATTATAACCCAGAGATCTTGTCATATATGGTAGACACAACAGTGACTCTTTAAGTCTCAATTTGTAACTAAGAATAACTTAATGCATAATCTCAAATTCAGTTAAATTTTGTCTGGTATAGAATACTATCTTTAGCATCCTCAAACAAAATATACATTTAAGCATTTTTAATAACTTCTATTCATAATATTTCCATAGGGTCAGTAGGCTTCTTGCAGACTTCAGTCTTGATTAATTTCAGAATTTATAAAATGTGCTGATACTGAAACCTATAAACTCTGACCTTACAAGTATATACTTATATAGTTTTCCATCAAATAGTCCAGGTTTTTTTTTTTTATAATGCAGAGTGTGTACATGTGCTCACATATGTGTACTTGTACTTGAGAATTTTAAGAAGCAGGTGATATTCGTGTATTTGTTTTGCTTTTGCTGCCCTGATACTCAGCTCTCAAATAATGTACCCTCCTGCACAGTTCTTGAAGCCTTGAAAATCGATTTTTATTTGGTGTCATTTATTAGGTACTGGGATTGTATACAAAACCATGAATAGGAAAATAAGCAGAGTTGTTTCCCACATGGAGCTTCTGTGTTAGAGATGGACCCTGGCAATAAACAAGACAATTACTATGCTAAAATTTCAGGCTGTGTCAGTGCAGTAAAGGAAGACAAAGCAGAACAAGGAAGAAGGTTGTTTGGTGTGGTGGGAGTGAGGAAACCAGCTATGCACAGATCTGAGGGAAAGAGGAAGTGCCAGGCCAGAGGTGGAAATGAGCGTAGCTTGCTCATTAGACAGCAGGAGGGACCTATGGAAAGTGAAAGGAAAGTGGTAGAAGATGAAATGTGAGAGGCACAGGCACTTGACAGGTCATGTCAGACCTTTGCAGGCCAGCAGCAAGTGTGGGGTTTAACTAAAGGGTAATCAGGATTTAGAAAATAAGGATTGAGAAAAGGAGAGTGAAATGATCTTTATTATGAAAAAGATCAAACATACTTGAAAGTTGAGAGTAGTAACTGTATAGTACCTCCATGAACGCACCACCAGTTATCAGAGCGACTGTTGTTTCATTCATATCCTCAGTTGTTCTCCCCACCCCGAGATTATTTTTAATCAGTTCCATCTGCATATATTTGAATTTGTAACTATAAAAATAAGAACATAACCACAATACTTTCTAAAAATGTTTATGTTCTTATTTTTATAGTTACAAATTATTCTGGTTATATTAAGCAAATATTTATTATTAAGTATCTGTTCAGAGTTCAACTGTTCCAGTCCTCTCATAAATCCATTTAAAAACTTTATTTGAATCAGGATCAAAACATAATCTATACCTTATCATCAGTTAACGTGAGTATGTGTGTGTTTTAAGAGAGATTTGATTTCATTTATTTTTAACCACATCATTTATTTCTGGAGAGAAGGCTGGGAAGAAAAATTGTTGCAGGTCTATTAAGTCTTGAGTATTGCACATGAAATTAATATAAACCATAGACTGCAACAAGAGTAGGAAACAGTGTCACACAGCCCCATGCCCGTGCCCATGCCCCAGCTTCACCAATGCTTGCTTCATGGCCAGTCTTTGTTTTTATACTCACCAACATCCCTCCTCATATTAGTTTGAAACGAATCCCAGACATTACATAATTTTGTCTATAAACATCTCATCACGTACTCAAGATAATGTTTTATAACACACACACACACATGGCATGCAGAAGATCCTGGGTTCAGTGCCCACTACCTCCATTAAAGTAACTAAATATGTAAATAAACCTAGTCCCCCCACCCCAAACAAAACAAAACAAAACACACGCACACACATTACTATTATTATATCTGAAAGGTAAACCAGTAATTCCTTATTAATAGATACCCAGTCAGTGTCAAATTTTCCATTGTCTCAAACGTCATAAGTAAATTTCTTGTAAGCTGGTAGTTGGATCTAGAGGCTTTTTCAGATTCAAGTTTGATTCTTTATTTTTTTGCCTCTATTGGGGAAACACTATGCAAAAGTGGTACTGTTTTCTAATATTAGGAAGCACTCAAAGTCCGATCCCCTCTTAAGCCATTGAAACTCCGTGCCTTGAAAACAGAGATTGCAAATGATAATGTTCCATATCTAACGATCATCCTTCATTTATTAGGGTAAAAGAAGTAATTTAGTTGAAATATGTGAAGAATATCTCTCCCTTGCATTAGGTTACCCTGTAGAATAGTTGGTAGAGGGAAAATATTTCCTATCTTTTTTTTTTTTAACCAGTTTTCAAAATAGTTGGTTTTGCATTCTTCAAAGTGCTATTATTGTTTTTTTAAGTATTATTGTCAGGCGGATTTGAGATGTGTTTTTAGACAGTTCATTGACTTTCGGTGATGGTTAAAGTGCCCACTCGTCATCTGATCTTTTAGCAGGTAATCTCTGAATCTTTCTGATGTGATCTCAGTAGTTTTTGCTACCTTCTTTGCTTTCTGACAGTCAAGCTCAACAGCATCCTTCCCACCCCCACCCCCTGGCAAAATCAATCAGGCATTGCTTCAGCTCTGGTTTCTTTATAAAATGGTATTGAGAGTCCACAGTCTGGACCACTGGTGTATTTGCTACTGGGCTGATCATTGTTATTAAGCACTTTAATGGACACACCTAGGAAATAATTGTATTTGATAATCTTTTAAGATAAAAATAATGAGCTCATAGTGACACTGCCAATTCAGATTCTGGGCTGCAGAGGTTTTATTTATCTTGTATCTTTCTCCCATGCCAAAAGTTTCAGTTCAATGATTATAACATAGTCATTTATTTGCTTTATCCTACAGTACAAAATTCCAGCTTAACACCAAAAATAGTAGTATTGAGAAAGTTTTAATTTTGTAACAGTTCTTTTTTTGTTCTTGGGATATATCTCACTTTGTGGTCAGATTTTTATATTTCAGTCATTTGAAATATTCTTCTTGTTCATACTGCCAAGTTAGTTTGGCTCATTTGTTTTATCTTGCTCTTAATTTTTAGGGGTTGATTTTAAAATGTAATTTTGCTTTTATAAATGTGTAATATTTGTATGGTTCCTGAAGTCAAATCTGTAAGGTGTATTTTTAAAAGTCTTACATTCTTTTTCTATCCCTTTAGCCTATTTCCTCCTCAACACAAATAACCTTTGTTAATTTTATGATCTGTCCTTTTGTTACTTACTCAAGGAAACAAAAACAAATCCATATTATCTGCTTCACAGACACTGTCCTTAGATAAGAGTAGTAAAAACTACATACTTTCCTTGCTTTTTACATTATATTTTGGTGTTTACTCTCCATAGCTGCTACGCGCGCGCAGACACACACAGATACATATGTATAGAGAGAGAGGAGATTCCCCTTCCCTTTTGTAAAGCCGCCATTGTGCTGCATTGTGTGGATGTACAGTTTATTTAGCCAGTCCTCTGTTGGACATTTGGGTTATTTCCAGTGTTGGTCGTGTTGCAGTGAAATACAGGTTTCCTAATTTTCCTAGAGGATAGATTTCTCAAAGGGGGACTGCTTTGTAAAGGATAAATGCATACATCTTGGTAGATGTTGTAAATCAGCCTGTTTGGGAGATGTACCATTTTTATTTCCACCAGTCACGAATAACAACAGTATGATGTCATTTTTTTTTTCCTTCTGCTAACTTTTTAGTTATATATCCTTCTATACTTCTTTTTTGGGGGTGGGGGCTGTTTACCCTAGAGATTATAATGCAGATCCTTGGCTTATTATAGTCTACCTTATGATAATACTTTTATCATACCCAAACAGTGCAAGCACCTTACAGCAATTTAGCTTTTTTTCTTGCCATCCTTTATGCCGTTGTTTTAATTTGTTTTCCTTATACATATGTTATAAACACAGTAAGACAATTGTTATTTTAGAACATCCATATTCCTTTATGTTTGCCCACTTAGGTGCCATTTCCAATGCTCTTAATTCCTTGCTGCAGTTCTTTCTTCTATCAGGATTGTTCCCCTTCAGCCTGAAGAACTTTTTTTCATATAGTAAGTGATTGCTTTAACGACTCCTCTATGCTTTTGTTTGAGAAATCCTTGATTTGCCTTAATTTTTAAAAGAGATTTACCTCAGGTGTAAAATCCCATGCTAGCACTTAGTAATGTCTTCTGGTTTCCATAGTTTATGTTTAAAAATCTTACTGTTACCCTTTCAAGGCAATGCTTTTCTTCTATGGCTTCTTTTAAAATTTGCTTTTTCAAATTTTATGAATTTTTAATAGTTTGACTATTAGACGTATATAGTGACTTTTTTTTTTCGTTTTTATTTTGCTCAGGTTTCACCAAGCCTTTGTATCTATGAGTTGATTCCTTTCATCAGTTTTAGAAAATTGCTGGCCATTATCTCATCGTATATTGTTTCTGTTATCTCATTATCTCTTTGAATATTCTTCCTTCCTTTCCTTCTGGGAATATCAAGCTCATACATGTTCATACTTTGGACTTCATCTACTGTGTCTCTCTAGCTCTATTTTATTTTTGTTTTTCCCAGAATTTTTCCTTTTGCTCAGTTTGAAAACTTTTTATTAATCATTTTTCAGATTCACTAATTCTTTTTTCTGCTATTTTCTTCAGTCTTTGGTTAAAACTCTCAATGAGTTTAAAATTTCAGATATGATGTTTCCCAGTTCTAGGTAGTTATTTGATTTTTTTAAATAATAAGATTCCAATTTTCTGTTGAATTTCTTTATATTCTTACCATTTTGTCCACCTTTGCTTATATTTTCAATTTATTAATCATAGTCATTGAACACTTATAATTCTAGTGGTGTTAGTCTGCTTCTGCTGTTGTTTTTTTTTCCCTTTTGATTATTAGTCACATATTCTTCTGCTTCTTCATATGTCTGGTAATTGATTATATGAACTGAAAGACCCCAAATGATGCTTTCTTCCAGTGAGGGTTTCCTCTTTTTCCATGTTAAACACACAAGGGTCAGGAGCAGATCACTTTGCTCTAGTCAGGGCTTTAGCTTGCTTTGACTGAATTACAATTTTTATATGACTCATTTCACCTCTGGCTCATCCATTTCTCTGTTGTGACCTCCCGGGGTTTTTAATGATTGAGAACCTTGCAAGTCTCTGTCTATTTAGACTTCATTATGCAGCTTCAAAATGTGACAGATGTCTTGGGGGTGGGGCACTGGCTGTGTGTTTGAGGTGGGCCTCCTCCCTCTCTGGGGACTTTGTCTTCTGAGCACCATCAGACCACAGGAGTTTTTATTCTGTCTTACCAAAACCTCTGAGTCAAACCCAGCCCTCTTCACAGCTCCAGAACTCAGCAAGTGTCCGGTGGGGCCAATTCAGTTGAACATATCCGCCTCCTGTGACTCCGTGAAGTGCCACAGCTTCTCTTTACCTCTGTATCAGCAGTTGGCAAACTACAAAAATTTGGTCCCAAGGACCAGATTTGGTCTCCTGCTTGTTTTGATACAGCCTATGAACTGAAAACGATTTTTACATTTTTAAATGGCTGAAAAAGTTTTAAAAGTTTAATATTTTGTGGTGTGAAAGTTAAATGAAATTCGAATTTCAGTGTCTATAAATAAAGTTGGATTGAAATACAGCCTTGCTCAGTTCACATATTGCCTGTGTCTGCATTTGTGCCACAGGGCCAGGGTCCAGTAGTTGCAGAGCCCAAAACATTTACTATCCGGCTCTTCATAGAAAATGTTTTCCTACCAACCCTGATCTGTGATGGTGGTTTTCAAAGTGCGGTCTTTGGATTCCTGGGAGGTTCCTTGCCTTTTCACTGTTACTTGGATTTCATTTATTCTGATGGAGGTATTTAGAGGGATATAGCATTTCCTTTGACATCTGGGCATCATTGTTTAAAAGGCTTTTATTGTTGCAGAAGGCTTTTTTGCTCTCTAGATATACATGTTTTTAAAAGCAGGTATGTGTTCAAGGTAGCAGTTCATAGTAGTCTTAGGGATATTATTTTTTGTTTTAGCTGTTAAAAACCAATCAATTTGGCTCATTTAAAAAGATAAAGATTTAAAAAACAAAAAATATATAAATAACTGTGATATCATTTTAAGGCAAAGTAAATCCAACTAATTTAATTCTGTCTTGAATTGTCAGCAGCCTGTCTTAACTTTGGAATAGATCTGGCCTTTAATTGGGATCCAAAGAAGACAAGCAGCCAATTACCATGTAAAGTCACACTGAATACCTAGTAAAAATTTTCTTACATGGTTAAAAATAATGGGTTTTTTTTCCCCTTGTGAAGGTTCTAAGGCCCAGCAGCTTCTGCAAGGACTACAAGCAAGTGATGAAAGTCAGCAACTCCAGGCAGTTATTGAAATGTGTCAATTATTGGTCATGGGAAATGAGGAGACACTGGGAGGGTTTCCAGTCAAGAGTGTCGTTCCAGCTTTGGTAAGATAAGAGTTTTCCCCTCATTTTATCTCTTCTGAATGATGCCCATATTTTTACTAAAAGTATGATTATTGTCATTGGGAATTTTAAAATATGACAGGACCAAGAGATAGTCAAGTGTGGCTTAATTAGTGCTTTTATTTCGTGCTTATAGAGATTTTGAGTGACTGTTAATGATGAATTAGTAAAATTTCTAAACCATTTCTTGATGAATGACTACTTACATTATCTTTGATACTTAAATGACTGGTTTTAAATTTTAAGTTGTTACCCCCATCAGGTAATATACTATGCCAAAACACATGCTTTTTCTTTTTCACATGGGACGATAGAGGCAGCTCTATTGTGGGTTGTCTTTGTGGGCCACGAAAGTTGCAGGCTTGATAGTCGTGTGCACGGCAGAGCAGTTCTGGCTAGAATACTGCATGGATCCTTCCAGCCAAAAAGGTTTTATGTTAGGCAAAACAAAAGAAACAAAAACAATACTCGCCAATAAAAAAAACAGTTTTAAAAAATCTTTTAACGGTTTTGCAACACAGTTATGAGTTGATATTTAGAATTTATTAACGTCTTAATCGCTTAAGCTTTTTAATGTGAAAGCAATAGGAAGAGGAATTGCCATTACCAATGTAGGCCCTGGAGCATAATATATCTTTTAAGTAGTGGCTTAGTAATTTTCTCAGTGTGAGATGAAAGAAATTGGCTATAATTTAAGATTAAAATTAAGTCTGAATGAAATAATAACAAAAGACTAACATGCGTCATGGGTACATTCATACCATATTTTACCTTGGAAGTTTAAATAAATATTATTTAAGTCTTTGTTTACACATCCAGTAAAGTTCACAAAAATGAAATTGTGATTGGAATATCAGTTTACCTCATTTGATCGCTTTATTGGATTACAGAGAGATTGGAGTGTAAGGAGAGAGCTGACTGAGGACCAGTCAAAGACAAGATGACATCGTCTTTATTCTGCCTGTTCTTATTTGTTGGCTGGCTCCGTACTGACAGGGAATGTTACAGGAAGGAGCAGTTTCTTTACCTTCTGCCGTGCAGACCTCCTCCCAGTAACAAAAGCTAGCTCTTAAGTCTTAGCAGTTCCACTCTAAAGGCTTGCATGTTAATTTCTGAATGTTTCATGAAAGCAGTATTCGCCTTTGTAGCTTGGCATTTTGCCTATGTTAATATTCATGCCCAAATTATCATTTTCTTCAATAGCTGGCTTTTGTGACCTGAATTGAACTTCCTTGTTTGTTTGTTGTTGTTCATTTAAAAATAAATAGTAATGGAGAACTAGGTTTACTATATACTGTCTCTGTTAAAATGCAGTGTTTATTAGTTAAAGGAGCTGTTGAATCTAGGCAGAAATGTTAACACATAATCTAATTTACATACTTTGGATGGTTGTTGATTAGATTTAAGTACTTACGGGACCTACACAAGTCGGCTCGTGCTATTAATAATGAGTGTTAATGAGTTGTCCGGATTTATCTTTCATCACAGTTGAGTATTATGAGTATATATCCATCAATCACCATATACCATAAATAGTCATTTTTGGTGAAGAACCTGTTTACAGCAGTCCTTGCCAAATGTGGGCTTACAAAGATCATTCCACCTGAAGAATTGGGGAATTTATTACTTTTTCTGTTAACATAACAACTCCTTTTAATTTAGAGTAGATGTTTTAAGTGACTGTGAGTAATTTGAGACAGTGTACACTCTCGCGTGTGTGTTTCACACAGTTATCAGGACCTCTGGTGTGTAGATATACTTTACTCAGCATAATTCAGAGCTGAGAAGACATTGATAGTAAATTAGTATTATCTTAGAATATCTGATGTTTGTTATTATAGTCATATATTTAATTGAAGGGTACTTTACAGCTTAAATTCAGTGCATTAAGATTTTTCCATTGAATTAGAAGACAGTGAATGATTGTCTGCTTCCCCAAGTAGGACATTTCTTTGGCAACTTTGGCTGCTCCAGGAAGATGGAGAGTATATGCCTAGTAGTTCTTTCATCCTCCTCTTTGAAAAACATGATTGAAATCTGCTTAAGATCTTTTCCTCAGGAGAAAGTAATGTGGAATCACTTAGACTAACTCATGCATCTGTAGAATAATTACATTAATTTGAATTTTAATTAGTGCGTTAGTTCCTAACGTGATCAATATTGTGTTTAAATCCTAGACGACTGTGTATTTTACAGCTGAGTTAAATGGTGCTTACCACAATTTAGAGCAGCCGATTAACAAGAATTTCTAAGCTGTGGTCTTTAATCTGTACTCATAGTTGTTAATTTAACAAATGTCACTGCATTGCTGGTCTGTTTATTTATGTATTAAATGTTCATTGACACTTGCTAAGCCCTTAATGACATGTTAATGGGCTTCTGAAGAGGGGAGTAGAGGAAATGGAAGAAGTACTTGTCAGACTTCTAAGATACAGATAGCTTTTAATACTTTGTTATAATCTTTTTTATAACAGATAACATTACTGCAGATGGAGCATAATTTTGATATTGTAAGTATGTGCTATATTTTTAAAAAACGCTCCAAATTTAAATTTTGAGTTTTTTTTGAGTAAAGATGGCTTCTTTTCTAGATGAACCATGCTTGTCGAGCCTTAACGTACATGATGGAAGCACTTCCTCGATCATCTGCTGTTGTAGTGGATGCAATTCCTGTCTTTTTAGAGAAGGTAATCCTAATTTTGCTCAGCTTGTTCAAAAGCAGGCATAGGGGAATCAAGTTGAGAACTCTTGACTGTTGAATTCTAAAGTAGTATATCAAATTGTAAGGCCACGTTAAAACACATTTTTTAGCGTCCATTATCTAACTATATTTTTTTGCCAAGATTCCAGGAAATGTTTCATGTTTAGCAGGGATGTAGTTTAAAAAGTTGATGCTAATAAAGCATTTGTAAAATCAACCCAGCTTTATAATTTTTAATAATAGCAATTACTATGTTAGTATAAAATCTTTCAGCGAAGAACTTAGAGCACTTGATTAAAAATAAAAATAATCTCATTATTTCTAGAAAACATCCCAATGAGGTTGATAGCTATTTAAACCCTCATTGTATAGCTGAGAAGGCTGAGACAAAGTGCCTTGCTCAAGGTCATAAAGTGAGTCAGTGGAGAAAGGAAATTTTTTCATATGGTCTGTGCTAGGTTGTGTTTTTGTCTGTGTTAAAGACCTTTTTCTTTTAAATGCACAATAAAATTTGCATTATCTGATAACATTGGAATATGGTATAAAGTTTAAAACTTGATTTTTAAAATTAGTTATATAAACCAAATCATTTATTTTAAATATGAAGATTTAAAGTTATATAATTGAATTTAGTTTATTCTCTCTGTAAAATATACTTTTGAATATTTTAAAACAAAGTAGTTGGAAGGAAACTGTATTGGCTATATGTTACAGCCTAAGCTCACAAGTCACTGGTTTCCTATGGTGGGTTTAAGGTTAGGCAGCATAGATTGATGGAAATGGTAGAAAATGTGTTTATTTATGTTGGAGATAAGCAATGATAAAAGAACTTGAATGATAAGCTTATGTTTCCTATTTATATGTTCCCAGCTGCAAGTTATTCAGTGTATTGATGTGGCTGAGCAGGCCTTGACGGCCTTGGAGATGTTATCGCGTAGACACAGTAAAGCCATTCTACAGGCGGTAAGTGTTGTTGCTGAAGGGCTATGTTTCATATACTGTTGGATTTTAGATCCACATTTAGATTAGCTCCTAGGTTCCAGCCTCTGTAAGTTACATACTGTTCCAGAGTCATGTGCTAGACTTTCGTAGGCTTAATTTTTTTAATTTCTGAAAAAGGGTATTTCTTCACATTAACAGTTTCCTGTATTTTAGGGTGGTTTGGCAGACTGCTTGCTGTATCTAGAGTTCTTCAGCATAAATGCCCAAAGAAACGCACTAGCAATTGCAGCCAATTGCTGCCAGAGTATCACGCCGGATGAATTTCATTTTGTGGCAGATTCCCTCCCATTACTTACCCAAAGGCTAACCCATCAGGTAAAATATAAACCTATTTTATGTGCCGTAGAACATTTTTATTACATTTTTAAAATGCCAATTTCAAGTGGAATCTTAAATCTTGCAACTGTCTATTTAAATTGGAAATGTTTTGATCTATGTTTTTTCAACTATTACCTAGTCATGTGCTATATTAGGTTATTTGATAAAATTTTGGTGGATTTACCCAAGTGAACACTATTTTATGTACTTGATATCTTCACCTATTTTGACTTTAAGGGGTAAATTTATTATTTCAGAAACACCGAATGTTTACTGTGTGATATAGTTAGAACTTCCTTTTGGAAAGATCACCCTTTCCTGAAAGATACTGGGTTAGGCAGACAAAACTAGAAGGATGTGGGTTAAGATCAGAAAAGAGATGAGACTGTGTCCCAGACAGAAATGAAATGAAAAATGCAGACTGTAGCTGCTGGGGTTGGAGAAGAGCAGGAGCAGTTGTTCGGGAGATGGAACCAGTGGGCCTGGTGACGCGGTGTGAGGCAGGGCTTACGGGAGCCTCTAGTGAGGACAGATTGTGAGGTAAGCTTCAAGTTTGTAGAGAAATAGGATTTTCTTGTAATGTTTCAGAGTGTTGTTACTGCTTAAGAGATATTTAAAAATCTGGCTTTTAAATCATGTCCTTTACCAAGTGTGCTTAAAATCTTCTTGGGGAAAATTAGGTAAATAAAATATACAGGCATACCTCAAGAGGTTCTGTGGGTTCGGTTCCGACCACTGCAATAAAGTGAAATATCACAATAAAGTGAATGATAAGAATGTTTTGGTTTCCCAGTGCATATGAAAATTATTTTTATACTATACTGTAGTCTATTAAGTGTGCAGTAACGTTATGCCTAAAAAAAATGTACATACCTTAATTAAAAAATACTTCTTCATTGCTAAAAAAGGCTAACCAGCATCTGATCCTTCAGTGAATTGTAGTCTTTTTGCTGGTGGAGGGGGAGAGTTTGAAATATTTTGAGAATTACCAAAATGTGATGCAGAGACATGAAGTGAGCAAAGGCAATGGCGCCTATAGACTTGCTTGGTGCAAGGTTGCCCCAAACCTTCAGTCTGTAAAAAAGCAAAGCAACAACAACAAAACGCAGTATCTGAAAAGTACACTAAAGTGAAGCACCATAAAATGAGGTGTGCCTTTGTTAAATGAGGGATTTACAGAAGATAGATCAAATAATACTGATTATTGAATCACTGAAGTATTTTGCTTCTAAGATGATCAGCACACAAGTAGTGCCATTCATTGTTCATTTTAAAAAACGTAGCAGGCTTTATTGGGACTAGAACTATGTTCTCTACTTAGCTGTGAGGTCAGCACCTTACTTAGGACATGAGAATCAGAGAAGTTAAATAGTTGGCTCTGTTACTATAGAATTCTTACTACACTTAAGTAGTGACAGCGGAGGTGTAGGGCTTATGATACCAGAATTACTCTCATTTTTACACAAGCTAGTCTAGTTTTTACATCTAAAACCCATTTATCAATTAGGAAAAAACAAAGTCCGTCAAAATACTTAAACCATTAAGTTGTTCTTTCTGTTTTTATGAGAGTTACTCCAAATGATTTCTCAGTGAGACCACTCTAATAGTACTTTCAATTGTTTTCATAGTGAATGTAGCAAACATATGCCTAGTTTGTATTATCAGCAAACCTCTGGCTCATACACATACTTAACGATTTACAACTTTTTAGTATGCGTGTTTTAGACGTTTTGCTTTTTAGGATGGTAGGATGCTTATTTTTTCTTTATTATAGTTTTTGTTTTTGTATTGAAATTATGCAATGACAAAAGTTGTTCCTTTTTTCCTGTATGTTTGCTTTTATCCACTGGGGACTTAATGGAGGAGAGAGGTTCTCTCAGTTGATCCTCTTTGCTTTGAAATCATGACATTACTGATTGCTTGCTTAGGATCACTGCGCTTTTAAAGAATTTGGGTTTAGGAAAGAAGATAAGGGAGTGATGTATGGCAGTGAAAATGTTTTTTGTTAACAAACTTTATTTTCTTTTACAAAAAAAAATAGGACAAAAAGTCAGTAGAAAGCACTTGCCTTTGTTTTGCACGTCTAGTGGACAACTTCCAACATGAGGAGGTAAGCATTTAGTCTTTGTTGGCATTTTCATGAAGTTGTTAAATTGTTGACTCATGATGTAACAGTATGGTTTTTTTTTTTTCCTGTTTGTGAAGAATTTACTCCAGCAGGTTGCCTCCAAAGATCTGCTTACGAATGTTCAACAACTATTGGTAGTGACTCCACCAATTTTAAGTTCTGGGATGTTTATAATGGTGGTTCGCATGTTTTCTCTGATGTGTTCCAATTGTCCAACTTTAGCTGTTCAACTAATGAAGCAAAGTAAGTGCTATTTTATTATTCTCTTTTAAGTAGGAAAAGCAGCTTGTGTGTGCATGTGTGTTTTAATCTCCATTAATATGTAAAGTCAACTTAAGCAAGCAGAGGGAATTGCTAATGTCATAGGCGCTGAATAGTAAAAGGAAGAAAAATGTTAATGTGTAATAAATTTGTGTTGCGACAATGTAGAAATGCTTCCTACAGAAAAATTTTAGAGTATGTAGTATATTAAAAGTTTACCCTTTGTGGTTATAGGACCACAGACCCAAGATCACTGCTTTCTATGCATTACCAATTAAGTAATGATGCTTCATTAGGAGAATTCTGAGCTTCAGGTTACCAGTAACTGCTTCTCTTCTGCTAATAGGTAGTTCTTTCTACCCATGTTAGGTTTTCCAGCAGTTTTATCTGATTCCAGGTTCTTTTCTTCCCTCAAGATGTCGGAACTTACTTACACTGACGAATGTCTCCGATTTTGGCTGTTGCAGTATTTCTAAGCCCTCCCAGTGTGCAGGGTGCAAAGTGCCATTGCACTGCTATTGCATCTGTCCGTTATTCTCTCAGGCCTTTGAGTTCCCAAGTTAATGTGAGAAGATAGCGGGCTTCAGAAAGCATCTGTATGTTGTAATTACTGCTAGTAGAGTATTGGTCACTTTTGTGTGAAACACCTGTAATTGTGGGTAATTTCATATCCATAATTCTAATCTCCGAGGATGTTACCTTGGGAGTCAGTGATGAGATTCACTGACAACCTAGCCTTTGGTCCCACTGCATCAGATAGAATAATAAGTATAATAGTACTTTTTGTGGCGGGCGAATCAGTTTTATATTCAGTTGCGTTACTTGTGAATTTTAGCAGATGGCACAGAATTTTGTAGAAAACTAGTGTTGCTGAGGTGATTTATTGAAGAGATTCCTCTTAAAGCGTTGAGTCATTCCCAAATTTGGTATTCCAGAGAATGCTGTTTGCTTGTGCCATGAGCAAAGTACTCTCTGCCTAGACAAGTTTGGAAAAGGTTTAACTCTCTCCTTTTTTTTTTTTTTTTTTTTTTTTTTTTGAGTAGGCCCAATGCAATTTGCTTATTAAAATCCCTTGGAGCCCCGTGAGTTTTGCCTGCATTACCATTTCCTGAAGTTTGAACACAGATCAGCTCTTGTTACCGTGTGGCACAGCATTTTCCTACATCCTGGTTTGGGAAATTGCTGTCTTGACTTTTGTTGGTTTTAACGTTTTGGAATTTTTTCTTTAATATTATGAGTATTTTCACTTCTTTTGTATATCCTAGGAAGTTTTTCACACATTCATCACATAGAGGCTACTAGACTTTTTTTTTTCTGCTATAATAACACAAAGGAAACACAAAGCTCTCTGGTTCTTTCCATTTTGTTGTCATCTTCTGATCTCCTAGGGGGGAAAAAAAGGTTAATGAATCCCTGTAATGCACCATTGCCATGTATTCACATTTCCTGGAAAAATTGGCAAAATGACTTTTTTAAGAACTTTTTAAAAATTTTAATCACTATTTGTGAAATTTCAACGAGGCAAAGATTTAACTATCCACAGCCCTCTGCCCAGATCAACGGTGAATACCTTCTTTGACAAGAAAACTTGCTGATTACTGGCAAAACATTTTGGTGAAATGCTTATGTGTATTTTGCTTACGTATAGTATTTTATAGAAACGTATGTCACAGCCAGCAGAGCCACAACCCTACCTTTAGGTTGTAGCTATTGGACTGACTAAAACCTTTGGAGACCAGGAGCTTCCTCCACTCATATGTCAATACATTAGACTGGTTTTCATGCAAATTCTTCCATAAACTGATGTCTTCTGGGAGGAAGCTTGTGGTAGGGGATATTTTAATGATTTTTGTATTTACTTGGTATGCTTAATGTCATGTAAGGTAAAGTCTTTTCTGATCACTGTATGGTAAGATTTAGATGCTTTTAATTGTTGTATTTATCCTTTTGGTCACAAGTTATCTGTATGTTTGAATCGAAGGCAGATACACAAATATACTTGAATTGAGGCTAAAATGTATGTTTAGTGTACTTTTGTGCAAAGCACCCTGCTCCTCAAGGAAAGTAATATAAAATCCTGAAAGTCTCTGCAGTGGATTTGTGATTAGCTGTCTGACTAGAAGGTTAGGACTCAAAGTGAAATTCTCATAAAGAAATTGTTAAAAATCTTAATACCTTTTTTAAGGTTTTTATTACAACTCATTTGGATTTTTTGCTTTAATTTCTATGATATATTGCTGTGTAAGAAAATAATTCTGATTGCTTTCCCCCTAGGGAATGATTGCTTTCTGAATATGGTACTATGACTAGTTTCATAGGCTTTTGCTTTTTGCTGTTGGTTTTACAGACATTGCAGAAACACTTCACTTCCTCCTGTGTGGTGCCTCCAATGGAAGTTGTCAGGAACAGATTGACCTCGTTCCCCGAAGTCCTCAAGAACTGTATGAACTGACATCTCTGATTTGGTAAAGATTGCGCTACTAATACCTAGTTTACACGAGAGTATTTTCACTGTAGAGACCTGGTATTCACGGATAGCGCTGGAAGCAACTTATTAAAATAATTGCACTTTTTGTTTTCAGTGAACTTATGCCATGTTTACCAAAAGAAGGCATTTTTGCAGTTGACACCATGCTGAAGAAGGGAAACGCGCAGAACACAGATGGTGCGATATGGCAGTGGCGCGACGACCGGGGCCTCTGGCATCCCTATAACAGGATCGACAGCCGGATCATTGAGGTAGTAGTTTCCTCGTACCGTTTAAATAGGTCTTACTTTGGTGGAGAGTGGGTGTCGGGCTGGAGTGGGGAGGTGGACATGTGGACTTAACTGTGCTCAGTTTTGAATTAACTCAAGATTCTCTCATTTTGTCTCCTGAGAACAAGGTCCTCATTTCTGTTCAGGTCAGAAAACATGATGTTCTAGTCCTGCTTCTGCTGCTCACTACCTGATTGACTTGGAGCAAGTAATTTAAGTTCTTTGTTCCAGAGTTTCCTCATTTCTGAAAGGAAACTTGGGAGGAGTTAGGCTATACGTGTCTAAAAGTCCTTTCTGTCTCCTAAGAAGAAATCTCTCCAAAGCAAAGATCACATACAAATAGCTGCTTCTGAATATTTTTAAGAGCATAAATATGGCAACAATTTAAAATATCTAGCTCTAGGTGAAAGGTTAAGTAAATTGTGATACATACGTAGCCTTGTATATAATCCAGACCTTATAGGGTAAATTTTAATGGTTTAAAATATGATATAACAAGAATGAAAACACAGTATTCAAAATTACATGAATCTTTTGGGAACTTGGCAAAAGAAAAGAGGAGTGATAACAAAGGAAAGAAATATACCAAAATACTGACCTTGATTTTTCTGTGAAGGTTTTATGTGTGATTTTATTCTTATTTCCATACTTCCATATTAAAGTTTTTGCACTGAAATATTTCAAAATTTTCTCAGGTCAGGAAAATATTTGCCCTGGTTTAGGAAGTGTTGGTAACTGCATTATTTGAGATGCCATGCATCATTTACTAATGTTTCCGTGTATGAGATTAATTTTTTTTATTGATTTATAATCATTTTACAATGTGTCAAATTCCAGTGTAGAGCACAATATTTCAATTACACATGAACATATATATATTCATTGTCACATTCCTTTCTCTGTGAGCTACCATAAGATCTTGTATATATTTCTCTGTGCTATGCAGTATAATCTTGTCTATCTATTCTACAATTTTGAAATCCCAGTCTATCTCTTCCCACCCCTCACCTGCTATTAGGACTTTTTGAACGTTACAGTTAAATAGACATTTTTCTTTAAGGTACCTTCTACTAGTTAGCTTCTAAAAATGGATTTTTGAAAAACTTTGAAACCACTGACTTAAGTTACAAGATCAGAAGTTCTTACGAAAATAAGAGCTCTAAATTCAGAGCCAGGTGTTATGAGGAAGTGAACTGACTGGTTGTCTGTGCTTCATCAGCCTTAGTGTGTAAGCAGGTCGCATTCTCTAACACTCAGCCACCTTCTTTTTAGCATTTTCCTGATAATTGCATTTTCACTATTAGTTTATGATTCTGTATTTCCTTTTCATTCAACCAAGGAGTTTCATAGATTGGACTATTATAAGAATGATTATTTTGTCACTTTTTTAGGCTGTCTAAAATCAAGCAAACAGTGTTACTCACACTGTCTTGTTTGAGATATGTACTGTGTGATGCATGCCACCCCTAGGGATTACTTTCTTTAATTCCATTTGTGTCCCTTTCAGTCTTAGAGCATCATTTAAATGTAAAGTCTTTTTTGTTTACCTAAGGATAGTTTTATAGAATCATCTTGTTTAAAAGAGGATTTTGTTGGGTTGCTAGGAATCCATGATGTAAATATCACTAACCTAAGAATTAGATGCTAAGATTTGTGGATAACACATTTTTTTCTATCAGCAATGTCTTAAAGACCTTCTTAACACAAGTAATGTTTCCTTCATGTCAGTGATTCTCCATGACTGGATCTCTCATCAGGATTTTACCTGTATTTGTCTCTGGGGACCTGATGGGTCCTGTGGTATATATTTGTGTGTAATTTAAAAGGGTATGTTGAATAAATGAGTTTTGCCACACTCACACTATTAAAATTTCCTTATTTTATTACTTCACTATCTAAAATCTGATGAAATAAATAAGTAAGTTAGCATTTATGGAGGGTCCCCACTGTGTCTTAAGTTAATAAATTTCTCCATGTTTATATTCAAGGTTTCTCTCTCTTTGCTCTCAGGCAGCCCATCAGGTCGGTGAGGATGAGATAAGCTTGTCCACTCTGGGACGAGTTTATACTATTGATTTTAATTCTATGCAGCAAATCAATGAGGACACGGGAACAGCACGTGCCATTCAGAGAAAACCTAACCCCTTAGCCAATACTAACACTAGTAAGTACCTTTTGAGTTAAAAGTAGTCCTGTGCTGTCTTGTAAGTTATATTTGCAATAAAAATAATTGTTTTATCAAGTGTTTTCATTAGGCTTAAGGTAGTTACATAGTAGTAATTGTTTTTAATGCTTTAATAGAGAAATGAGCAAATACTGCTTAACTGGTATCTTCCTTATGATTTTTCTACTTGAGTGATTTGCAGCGTACTGGACTTCAGTCAGAATTGTCCCGTGCGTTTTTTTTTCCCTTCCAGTTTTATTGGGATATAACTGACACAGCACTATGTAAGTTTAAGGTGTGTAGCATAATGATTTACCTTACGTACCTCATGAAATGATTATCACATAAGTTTAGTGGATATCCATCATCTCATACAGATACAAAATTAAAGAAATAGAAAACTATTTTTTTATTAGAACTTTCGCATGTAAGCTCCTATAATACAACGTAGTGATTGAGCATTTCTGTACATTTCAAAATGATCACCATGGTTAAGTCTACTTATGATCTGTCACCAAAGGTATTACATAGTTACTGACTGTATTCCCCACACTGTACGTTTTGTCCCTGTGACTCATTTACTCTACGACTTAATCTCTCTCACCTATTTTTCTCCTCTCCCCACCCCTCTCTGCTCTGGCAGCCACCTGTTCTCTGCAGCCCATGCAGTTTTTGAATCTGATCCTTTTATCCCCATTCTGCCTTTGGATCCACTCACACCCCATCAGATTAGTTCTTTCCAACCTTTTATTTTAAACTTTCCTACCAAAATTCTCTTAACTAATGAAAAACAGGTGATTGTGATTTTTCGCCCCAAGTTTCTGTTGTTTGTTCCTTTCCTGAGGGATTTAGTTTGTTTCTTTTGTACTAGTTTAGAGTGCAAGGGCCAGCACTTTTTTAGAAAAGGGCCGGATGATAAATATTTTAAGCTTTGCAGGCCATGCAGTCTGTGTATTCAGCACTGCTGTATAGCCCCCAAACAGCCATATGCAGTATGTAAACAAATGTATGTGGTTGTGTTCCAGTAAAATTTATTTACAGAAGTAGGTGCGGGGCTGGAGTAGGCCTTCAGACCATTCATTGCCAACCCCTGATCTAGTGCTTTTCATCAGTTACCTTTCCCCCACACTTTATTCCCCCTAAGCAAAGTGACAGGTCACTCTTGTTTTTCCACAGTTTCTTACTAAATACTCACTGTTCATTTCTTGAACTCTGTAGTTCTTACCAGTAGTTTAGCTAGTTAATACTGGAAAGTCCCCAACATTTTGTGAAACGTATATTAGTAAAAATAAGAGGTACTGTGTAGTGGTGCCTTGTTCTTTTCAACTGGTCAGAATGGTTAGTGGTTCTTTAGCTGGCTAAAATTTGTCTTAATGCTGTTTTTGGCATCTTTATAGACCCAAGTTGATCACAGTAGATAAGTTAATTTGTTTTCTAACCAAAAAGTTTTTATGGCATTTCAGATAATTACATCAGCTTGAACGCTTTATGATACTTATTCTGTTGTGTTTCTGAAGTCTGTAATTTTAGGATGCTACATTTTTTATTACAGGTGGATATTCAGAATTAAAGAAGGATGATGCTCGAGCACAGCTTATGAAAGAGGATCCGGAACTGGCTAAGTCTTTTATTAAGACGTTATTTGGTGTTCTTTATGAAGTGTATAGTTCCTCAGCAGGACCTGCGGTCAGACATAAGTGCCTTAGAGCAATTCTTAGGATAATTTATTTCGCGGATGCTGAACTTCTAAAGGATGTCCTGAAAAATCATGCTGTTTCAAGGTGTGTTCATGAAAGAGGTGAAAACATTTTAGAAATCCAAGTCTTTGCAAGCCATTTCAGAGATCTCTAGAGAAACAGTATAAAAAAAAATATGCATCAGACAGTTTATTTGGAGTGTCTTGAGCCCTTTGTTGCCTTTCTATACTCACAAACACCTTTGATAGAGAATAAATTAAATGGAAAAGTTGAGCGTTTAAGAAAAATTCTTATTTTAGTGAACTGGTTTCATAATTAAAATATTTTGCTTTCAAGTTTAAAGTAGTACGGCGCACAGTGACTGTCAGATTCAGACAAATGCTTTATGTACAAACACTTTCTTTTTTCAGTCACATTGCTTCCATGCTATCAAGTCAAGACCTGAAGATAGTGGTTGGCGCCCTTCAAATGGCAGAGATCTTAATGCAGAAGTTACCTGATATTTTTAGTGTTTACTTCAGAAGAGAAGGTAATGCCCTTTATGAGAATTAATTCATGTTTAATCTTTTAGCCTAAATAGTATTTCAGTAAATGTATAGTTACACTCTATAGAACAAAATTTAAACTGTTACTTTTGTATAAAATTTGCATGCCTACAGTTCAAGTACATATAGTGCATCTTTTATAAATCTCATTACAGATTATGTGAGATTCACTGTAAATTGATGAACACTTAGTAACTTTCAATGATTTGAGTATTTACAGCCCAGAAGCAATCCTTGACTTTTCTTTTTATGCTGGTAATATACACTTGCCCACAAAGAGTCTTTGAAAAAGTCAGAGGTCACTTTCTTTCCTAATGAATCCTATTAGTAGATCACAGTGGTTGTAAAAGGGATTATTTTTTACTTCATTGTGTAGATAATGGACTATTTTAAGGCCTGGAATAATTTTCAGAATGCAATTGGTCTAGTCGTCCAATTTGAGGAACTTGAATGTCGAAATCAGCCTAGGGGACATGTTCCTTTTCCATTCTCCTCTTGACCTCAAAGATGAGACTATCACTCGTTCAGGTGTTTTATCCTTTTCAAAGTTGCCAAGATATTAAAAGAAGTTCTTTCTTATCAATAGAAATCTGTTTATGGGTCTTTTAGGATACTTTGGTCTTGTGAGGATACAGAAAATAATTTTCCCATGTTGTAATACTTGGCTTTATCTTTAGTCTTAGCAAACAATCCTAGTTCTTTATGCATATGGATCTGTTTTCCATTCTTTTGATCGCTTTTTCTTATGCTGGATTTGTTTGTCTTTATATCTTCAGAATGTAATAGACATACTAGTATAATAGTATTGGATCAAATGGAAAGAAGTTTTCACTGTTTATTATTCTGCTCAAATAACAAATGAATTTTCAAAATATCCAACACTGCATATGAAATAGAAGGCAAACTTTGTCCATTTCCTAGAGATAAGATAATAACTATGGTTAACAAATCAGATGTATGTACATTTTCCGTGCTCACATAAACACTTGATATGTATTCTTATTTTTACCCTAGATTATCTTGCATTTTGCATTCCATGTTTTGTTTTCGGTATTCTATTTTTGTTGTTTGCTTTTAGTTGCCTTCTGATATGGAAGTATATCAGAATCAGTCTTTTCTTTTAAACGTTCATGGAATTAACTGTGCCATCAGACTGAATTTCCCACCCCCAAATATTTGCTTAGCATGTACGTTATGAAGCTTATGGAGGAATCTAGATTGGTTCTTCTCCTTTGCATTTGGCTCATTTTGCTCTTCTTTCAGGTTCCACTCAAGTGTCACTTATTCCTGAAGATCTTGCCTATCTTCTAGATTCTGTTAGACCCCACCTACTGTATGCTCCAACAGCACTGTATTTGCTTTCTTATAAGCAGTTCACTCTTTATTTGTAATTTCTTATAAAATATCTCTTTCCCATTTAGTTACTAAGTGCCCCCTGAATCTGTTTTTCTTTGATGTGACCATATCCTGAGTGCCTAGCACTCAGTTGGCATATGATTGCTGTAAGGAACACTTTTGGAACAAATGCCTGATACTTGAATTCATTCAGAATTTTTTTTTTTTCTCTTTTTCTAAAGAATCTAATGGGAAGCTCTGGACTCCTTCCCCCAAAAAAAAAATGTGAATGTGTAAATATGCACTCACATAGATTCAGACACACTGATTTGTATATGGTTTACATACTGATACTCAGACACTTTCATATTTTCCCCCTCCCCTCATATACATCCTCCCTTGATTCTAGCCCAGATAAAAACCCCTGCCTTGTCAGTTACAGTTCCGTTCTCGTCATATACCTCCAAGGATGTGAAAATCACCATCCTTCAATAGCTGGTGGTCTCTTTTGGCAGCAGTGTTATTATGATCTTGTCTCATAGCATTTGAAGTTAATGATTTTAGGTCTTTTTCCCTCCTTTATCAAGCCACAGGTGCACTGCATTTCTGTAACTGCTTATTGTTTTTATAATGGGTATTTTAAATTTCTAGTAGGACTTCTGACCCCATTAACTACCCTATGATCAGGTTTTGAATATTGGAAGACATTCAGTATAAATATCTTTAATTTTGAATTTGCTTACTACTTTCTGAATGGAATCAAGTTGAAAACCCTAATACCTAAAGTTATTTTACTCTTTGCTGGGTACTTTTTATTTATTCCTTGTAAATCACTGTTGGCATTTAGGGATCTTGTAATGGTGGGCAGGCAGTCCTGATTAACACATTTTTTAATCTCTCTTCTGTATAGGTGTAATGCATCAAGTAAAACACTTAGCAGAATCGGAGTCTTTGTTGACAAGTCCACCAAAGGCATGTACGAATGGCTCAGGATCCTTGGGGTCCACAACATCAGTCAGCAGTGGAACAGCCACGGCTGCCACTAATGCCGTGGCTGACTTGGGGTCCCCCAGCTTGCAGCACAGCAGAGATGATTCTTTAGATCTGAGCCCTCAAGGGTGAGTCAGAGTTTTGCACTCATTTTTGTGCGCTTTGCCTTTAACTCTGCCCTGGTGCCGGAGTCTCACACAGGGAATTAAATGGTAAAATATTATGGAGAGCATACATTTTCTATTTTCCATTGATGCTTTGTTAGATATGTGGTGGGAAAGTGAAGACAACTAACTAAACATTTATTGGAAACCTGTTGTATCGAGGCATGTTTAGGAACCATGAGAGATACATGGTATTTCTGTTGGCGTACAAGGGAATTAAAGCTTAAAGAAGCTAAATTACTTGCATAGTGTCACATACTTACTTTACAGATGAAGGATTTGAGCTCTCATTTCTTTTTCCATAATCTTGTGATTATTTACTGTATTGCAGCATGCATACCAACTTCGAGACATCCACATATTGATATAGTGAAAAATATTAAAAATTGGAGTTTTCAGAATGTAAAGGAAAAAACTGATTTCCCATTTATCTTTAACTGGGAAATAGGAGCTTTGCTCTTAATAAAGGAAAATGGGAGTTCTTAAAGAAAATTCACTGCTTCCACCTCTTTTTTTTTTGTTTTTAATCTCTGTTGTACTGTACTGCTGAGATGATTACCAGACCCTGGTGCTGGTTTTCATTTTGTTGTGTTAAAACAAATCACACTCTAAAAGTGTTTTTGTTTCTTTGATGTTAGAAACTTAATATTGCTATCTGAACAGTACATGATGAACCAAACTCAGTTCTGAAATTCATAATGTACTCAGTGTAATACTTCTTTTTAACTCCTTTTAAGCTGAAAAGTAGATCTTGGTAAGTTGGATCCAAAAATTTAATCTTGTAAACTGCAAGGTGGCATGTTCTGTGAAACTGAGCGAGCTCAGGATCCCAGCTGCTTTTGGTGCCCCCTGGTGGTGGTCTTCCACTCTGGTTTAAATAAAATTTCGGCAATTCTGGGACTTCTGGCATAGTAATTGTTACTTTAGGAAGCTGCTGGATCTAGGTGACACCATGTCATGGGCTCAATCCAAGAAATTCGGACCTAGAGAATACCAGGTACTCCCCACCTTCCCTGTCCTCAAGTTGGATTTGTCTTGTCAGTTCCCCCCCAGCCTTGCCCGCCTCTCTCCTTCCTCCCTAGCCTCACTCCCTCACCCAGCTGCTGCAATAGCCTTAAGTTATTGCAGGGTTTTACTATGTAGCACAGGCATGCATGGTGCCTGAGATGTATCATAGATGCTCAGAAAAATGTAATGCAGCTCAGACAGATGCATTTTTGAGCACTTTAAGGAATTAGATTTGATTATAGATTCTGACTATAATCAGAAAGAGGAGGAAAGAAGGAGGAAAGGATCTTTTTCTTAAAAATACTTGCAGAGTTTTAAGTGGTTCCTTTTCTCTTCATACGGTTTCAAATGAAAAGTTTATATAAATTTGTAAAGGTGGAATTGTTTAATCATATTTTAAGTTTATTCTTTGAAAGCTCGTTCGTCCTGATTTTCAGGTATATTTGAACACGTTATTAAGTGTTTTAATTAGACCCGTCAGATGTTGGAAGACTAAAACTTTTGTATCAAAATTTTTCTTACTTGGGTCAAAGACCAACTGAAACAGAACTTTTTTCGTCTTATGTAGCTTTGTTATTCGAAGAATGGTATTCCAAACTATTTCTAGTGTTGTTAAGAATAGTGAAAAATGTACACAAAGGCTAAGTTTGTTCTGTTTCATATATTCTAATTCAAAATAGGTTATTCACACTATCACTTGGCTGTATTTGCTTATAGATAATTTTTATTTTTAAGGAAAGTATTTATAAATGTATTAATTTAGTATGTTGCCATTACATACCATGAAATTACTTTGGGTAGTATTGGAAAGTATTTTGATAATATTAACACTCAATACTATGTATATTTTACTTACTGTCATTTAGGTTAGGGAAGAAATACGGTATTCAAATTTAATATATTCTAGTCTGTGATTGCATAGTTCTTTTCAATATTGCTTCTTTGTATTGTATATTTGTTTTGTATACTTTATGTATTTACTATATTTTATAGTGCAGTTTAACATAGGATTAATGAAATAGTCTGTTTATTTGGTTTTGTTTTTACTAGTTCAGTGTAGTCAAGTAGCCAGCTGTTTTCTGAACTAATCATTTTCTGTGTCTTTGCACCTCTAGAACAAGACTGGTGCAGAGCTGGCATTAAATAATCACTAAATGAAAAATACTCTTGTGACAGTATTTTTGTAGCTCATTTTTTCCTGTCATTTTAGCTTGTATTTAAATGAGTGATCATACTAAATCATGGTCATTCCAAATTTATCTCGTGTTTTTCTGTGTGATAGTCGATTAAGTGATGTTCTAAAGAGAAAACGACTGCCAAAACGAGGGTCAAGAAGGCCGAAGTATTCACCTCCAAGAGATGATGACAAAGTAGACAATCAAGGTAATTTTTTTTTTTTTTTGATAAAACTGTAGGGAGGTAAAGAGAAAGATGGTAGCAGTTAAAGATACGTACGTCATTAAAACTGCTGATAACTTTGAAGTTTCCTGAGTTTCCTTAAGGTATCTGCATTGCCTGAGTTTCCTGAATTCCCAGTGTTACTAGGTCTTTCAGCTGATTAATTAATCTATTAAAAGAGTGAGAATCTTAAAATTCAGTTGGTTTTCATCAGTTATGCTAAAGTAATTTAACCATCATTCTCTTTTCTTTTCAAAGCTAAAAGCCCCACGACTACTCAGTCACCTAAATCTTCTTTCCTGGCAAGCTTGAATCCAAAAACATGGGGAAGGTTAAGTGCACAGTCCAACAGCAACAACATCGAACCAGCGCGAACAGCGGGAGTTAGTGGTCTTGCCAGGGCCGCCTCAAAGGACACCATATCCAATAATAGGTGAGGTGGGGGGCATTCTGTATTACTTCTGTTCTCAGGTTAGAAAAACTTTACATGATTTCAGTCAGTACTTTTATTCCTGTGGAGATAAAACATGGCCCCAGGTCTTTGTGCTTAGAAGCGGCACAGCTCAAGGATGGGGTACAGTCTCAGTTCTTGAACCCTGTGTCTGGCTTTATCCTGCATCCAGTCTTACAGCTGAAAATTCCTTTCAGCCTCTCCAGTTGGGAGTTGTGTATGTTCAAAACCAAACAAGTATGTTTCCCATTGAACCTGTTCCTTTGGTCCCAGACAAGGGAGAACTGCTGTATTTTCTGCACACACGTGCGCACACACACACGCATGCACACATGTGCACACCCGTTCTTTTATGATACCTCCTCTGCCCTTTACAGGGGAACTTAAGGATCTTAGGGTAGAAAACCATTTTTTGGAAACTGAATTCTGTCATCCAAACTTTCACACTAATTTATGGCTTTAAAAAGCATTTTTAAAAAATCCTTGAGGATAGTTTTATTTTGTCTTGGCTCTGGAGTAACATACTAACAAGGATTACTTCCTCTGCAAATAAATTTTTAAAAATCAAATTCCATTGGGAAAGACCACAGGCTCTTTGATTGATTGCTTTGGTTGGTTGGTGGTTCTGAATTTCAGTTAATAAAAATAGCTAAGCAAATGCATTTCTGACGCCATCAGAATTTGTCATTTAAACACAGAGGTTTCAGTTGTCACAGCTTGCTGTGTACTTACAGGCGCATGCCTCTGGCCTACAGTTCTTTAGCTCTCCATGGAGCACAGGTAAAGACAATGCAGAAACTTCAGAAAGCAGTCATGTAAACTTGCTTTCAGGTGACAGTTAGGAAACTGTTGGGTTGTAGAGCCCCAAGAAGTGAGAGCTTTTCCTTTGGTCTTCATGTAATGACCTGAAATGTGCACAGTACCTGTGCATTTCTCTAGGTACATCGTAGCCCATGTTCAAACTGAAACTTAATTGGGTTAATGTGGAATCTGAATTTATTGGTCTATAAGCATAAGCCAAAAAAGATTTTAAATGTAGCAACTATTTGCCTTTGATCAGAAGTTAAATTGAAACTCTGTCTTTGCACACTGAGACTTTAATATCTTTTTCCTTCTTGCAGAGAAAAAATCAAAGGTTGGATTAAAGAGCAGGCGCATAAATTTGTAGAGCGGTATTTCAGCTCTGAGAACATGGACGGAAGCAACCCCGCGCTGAACGTCCTGCAGAGACTGTGCGCTGCAGCCCAGCAGCTTGGCCTCCAGGTACCCGGCCGCCCCTTTTCTCTCTGGCGACTCGTCCTGCTCTTTCTCTCCTTGGCGACTCTAGCTGTCCATGGATTGAGCTATCTGAGATCCACTTTTTAGCCAGACATGTACCTTCAGCACCAACATTTCTTTAACTTGTCCCTTGACTTTTGTGCCTCCTCATTTTATCATTAAATGTGCTAGAAATCTGATCTTTGGCTATCGTTCCTTCACCTCCCACGTTTCTTGACAAATGAAGAGATTTCAGAAATGTCCCTCAAGCACACCTCTTCTCTAGGTCCTCTTCAGCTACAGGTACTCGCGTTGGTAGGGTCCTCCTTAACGCCTTGTCCCCTTTGGCCGGATAGTCAGCGGCGGGAGAGGTTTAATAAGCCTTTTGTGTTTCATCTGGTTCTTAGTCTTTTTACATTTTTTATATACTTTGAGTCATTTGAGTAGTACATGTTTTCCAAAATATTTCCATTTCATTTGGACCTTAAATGTGCTAATTGAAAGCCATACCTTGAACTTTTGTTATAGCTTTTCATTTTGGTATTATAGCTCTTTATTCCTCAATTCATTTTCTCATGCTTTGTCTTTTTTTTTTTTAATGAAACTACATTGGTTGAATATGAAGGTTTTTTATGTTAGTATGGACACTGGTTTTCTGTCATGAAATAAATAACATTTTGTGAATGTATATGTATGTAAGATGATACTTCTCCAGGATTTACCAAGAATGCACTACCTGTCCCTATCTTCTTTTTTAAAGTTGTTAAGAGTATCTGATTGCTTTGGGGGAAATGAGAATTTTGCATTTACTAAGGGCTCTTAAAATCAATATGGAAATAATTTTTCAACTCTTTCAGGTGGATGGTGGAGCTGAGTGCCTTGTAGAAATCCGTAGCATAGTCTCAGAATCAGATGTTTCGTCATTTGAAATCCAGCATAGCGGATTTGTGAAACAACTGTTGCTGTATTTGACATCTAAAAGTGAAAAGGATGCTGTGAGCAGAGAGATCAGATTAAAGAGATTCCTCCATGTCTTTTTTTCTTCTCCAGTAAGTTATCTAACAAAAATGCCTGTGTGTCTTTTAAAAATCAATGTTCGCTAGGGGAAGGGTACGGCTCAAGTGGTAGGATGCATGCCTAGCTTGTACAAGGTGCTGGGTTCAGTTGCTGATGCCTCCTCTAAAAAGAAAATAAATTAGTAAATAAACCTAGTTAACCCCGAAAATCACTGTTCGCTAATGTGTGTATTTTCATCCTACTAGTAATTTCAAGTAGTTTGGTCAAGAAATTGAGGTAAAGCTTTTAACTTGCTTATAATACACAGTTGGATTCCTTGGTTTTTTTATATTAGGTAAATAGTAAAACAACAGAATGGTGATTTAATGAAGGAAGTGCCTATTCTGTTGTCGATGTATCTCGAATCTTTGTTCTTCTTTAAGACAAGCAGGTAATGGTTTCTCACCTGTGAATATATTTTTTTCTTAATATTTGCTTTTAAACATATTGCAGTTTGCAGGGGTTTTTTAGGGGAATACAGTAGACATAATACAACTATAGATACAAGATAGGGTAGACGTACACATTTCTTTTTTGTATGTGAAACACAGTACTAACAATTTCACTGGAGAGCACTTAGTCTCCCTTTATAATGTGGATTATGAGACCAGAAGACACAGAACAGCTTCACTGCTCTCACTGTGACAGCAGGAGGGCAGTCTGGACACTGTCGACTCACCGTCATTCTACTTGTTTACACTAACTTAAGAACTTTCTCAGGATCATCTGTGTAACAGGGCTAAGGGCAGCTCTCCTGTGTGTTAATGAAATTGTGTCTGCAGGCATTTGAGTACTGCTTGTAGTGTTTTAACTTGTGGGGCTGCCTAAAGCAGAACTGGTTTTTATTTGAGAGTCATTAGGTGTGTAGCAGTATTGGATATAGTTTTATACTGTGCTTACAACTGTGAACAGGTCTGTAATCTCTTATCTGAAACTCCTTGGGGCTGGATGGGTTTTCACGAGTTCTGCCGTATAGTGTGTATACCACATGTCACCTGCTATCCCCAGTGGATTCTGAATAGTACTCCATACACATTAAACAGTTTTTACAGCAAAACATGAATATTTCTACTAAATATAAGTAAATAAAGACTGCAGATGGCCTTGTGTCTGTCTGAGTCAGATTTTGCCACCAAATTAGTTGTGTTTTGAAGCCTTTTGGACTTAGGAATTGGAAATACGGGATTGTGGGCCTGTGCAAAAAGAGTGTCTTTATTGAAACAATTTCTTTTTAAACATTCTTCTAACCAAATCCATCAGAAAAAAGATAAAATAGATCTCTTGTGAAAAATGCCTGTTGAAGTTTCTTGTTGAGTGTTCCATTTTCACGAGGCCTTGCTTAATGTTGGTTTATTTATAACTTCAGCTTCCTGGAGAAGAGCCCATTGGAAGAGTAGAACCAGTGGGTAATGCACCTTTGTTGGCATTAGTTCACAAGATGAACAACTGCCTCAGCCAGATGGAACAATTTCCAGTCAAAGTGCATGACTTTCCCAGTGGGAATGGGACAGGAGGCAGGTAAGGATCACTGCCTAGGTGTGCCCTTGCCAGGGGCCTTTAGGCTTACATTTTGTCGAGGTAAAGTGGCAAGAGGTCTTCTAACATCTTGATCTGCTCGAAGAACCTTCATCTAAAAGGACTAAAGAAATTAAATATTCTGAGAAGTGAATCAAATACTTCTAAAATCACACCCTGCAATTTTAGTTCTTTAAAATCACACCCTGTGTCTTAAATATATTTTGAAAATATAAAGCCTGGTGACTATGTTGGCAAGTTACAATAGGTGTAGTTTTCCTTAAATTGATACACTCTTATATATATAAAGCTTTTACCTGAGAATTTTGTAGACGAATGGATAATAAAATATTTACATTCTGTGCAATAATGTAATTTTATATGTGACGTTTGTATTTTGATGGGTTTTAACAAACAAGTTTTTATTTTGAAATTTTACTGTTTTAATAAAACTTTTTTCTATAATATAGTAGTTTTGTAGGACTCAAGGAGTGCTACAGAAAGAATTCACTAAGTTCATTGTTTTTACAGAATGTTATAAGCTTCTGAAATATTAATGACTAGCCATCTTAAAAATAAAAAATCAGTTTGGTTTTAAAAAAATAAAATCTGGTTGTTTTAAAGACTTCTAATAATTTTGATTGAATTAAAAACAATATGCATTATTGACTAATAAAGTGATTAGTGTGTACTAGGTTTTTTCTGCTTTGAAATTTAATGTAGAGTGATATTTAGTTTTAATTGCTGTGCTATCTTAGAAGCTTTTATGAAATAAGGGGACACTTTCAACTGTGTTTGAGAAAACATGAAGTTTTCCATTTCTGTCTAAATTGGTATAAAATAGCATATTTAAATGTGTATATCAGTATGATGGAATAGTCTTTCCCATTCTCTTATTTGCATGCTTTATGAAACCTTGTAGATAACCTCAGTTTAAACTTCTCTGTATCTTACTCTTGTCAGCCCTTTTCTTGCCAGAAGCAAGCAATTAAATATTACCAGGTCTAGACTTTATAGCTATTAAACTGCTTCATTCAAAAAAATACAGCAAAGTAAAATTTAAAGGTTAGTTTTTAAAGTAATTTTGTAGCTGAAATCTTTGAAAGGAAAAAAGAGTTTATTGTTTGCCTAACTAAATTCTGTTTAAAAACAACGGCAAAATATTGCAGAAGTGAGCGGGCTCTCAAACAGTTCAGAAATTTTTATTCCGGATGAGTAATTCAATTCAGTGGTGAGGTGTTTCTGCTCAGATAGATTCATGGTGGGACAGAGATCCAGTGTTGATTTAATGTTTTCATATTCCTGTGTACACATCCTCTTTTATTCTTGTTTTATCATAACTTTTGCTAAATAACTTGGAATTGCTGGCTTTACTATTTACATAACTGGTAAGTGCCGCTTTGTACCTCAAGAAAATGCAGAATTTGTATTATCTTTTATTTTAATTAATTAATGTATGTTGATTTTGAAAATAATAGAATAACTTTTTTTTCACAAATTATCTTGAGCTTTTCTCTCAACAGAGGATCACAGGCTTTAAAATTTTTCAACACACATCAGTTAAAATGCCAGTTACAAAGACATCCGGACTGTGCAAACGTGAAGCAGTGGAAGGGTGGACCTGTCAAGATTGACCCCCTGGCTTTGGTACAAGCTATTGAGAGATACCTTGTAGTTAGAGGTACTTTCTATATGTGTATTGTGTGTTTATATGTACATTTGGGGTGAAATTGCTGTTAAGGGGTTTTATCTATGTATTTCCCTGTTAATTGCTGCTTCTGTCTAGCATCAGGACACTGTGTTCTTATCATTTATTTTATATGTAGTGTGTAGAAATATGTTAAACTTCTTAGGTGTTGACTGTTTACCTGGGTGATGAGCTAATTTATCCTGTTGGACTGTAGTAGAAATGACATTTTGTATCTGACAGTCTTCTTGGATCTTTCTGCTTTGTAGATCAAAGTGTAATATACAAGTTTTTCCAGGAATATGTTAGATCAAAATGGAATATACCAGATTTTTCTAGGAATATGTTAGTTTAACCAGTATATGCAGACTTTTGTTTGCCACATAAAATTGCTAGAAGTTTAACAGAGTTTTTGGGTCCTTAGGGTATGGAAGAGTAAGAGAAGATGATGAAGACAGTGACGATGACGGCTCTGATGAGGAAATAGACGAGTCTCTGGTAAGGTACTATTCCCACCATGTTTTAATGTATAAAGTTCAGGGCCAATAGCTTAAATGGATTTTGTTTTGCTTTGTTTAGGCTGCTCAGTTCTTAAATTCAGGCAACGTAAGACACAGGCTGCAGTTTTACATTGGAGAACATTTGCTGCCGTATAACATGACCGTGTACCAGGCAGTGCGGCAGTTCAGTATCCAGGCCGAAGATGAGAGGGAGTCCACTGATGATGAGAGCAATCCTCTAGGAAGGGCTGGTATCTGGACAAAAACGCATACAATATGGCAAGTCTGAAAATGATTTTGTTTGGTTTTTCATCAGAATTGATACTGTTTGTGTGTTTTGGAATTCCTGTTACTCACTGGCTTGCATCAGGAGTGCATAGAGGAGACCCTAAATCCTATGTTTTACTATTAAAAACCACTACAAATGTTTCATCGTGTGTGTGTGTGTGTGTGTGTGTGTGTGTAACTTCCTCATTAAGTCTACTTGAAAACATATTTGGGTGATAAGTAATAATTTGCATCTACTTTTCTAGTAGCTTGATTTCAAGTCTTTGAGTAAGACAAAAATGTCTTAAGATAATGTCATAATTTTCCTTTAGGTAATAGGCCAAGTTTGGCATCTCTGAGCCTTCAGAGGCATTTGGGTGCAGCCTCTTGCATTGTTGATGAATGTCTACTACTTATTTAAAGAGAATGATTCTTCTCAGAACCATCCTCTGCCTCCCCAGGAGGGGGCCCCTCCTAGAATGGTGGTCTTTAGGTGGTCTTTTCTAGGAAGCAGCTTCATTGGTAATTCTCCACATCCACAGCCAGGGAGAGATAGGATGGACCTTAGAGAGTTGTTCTGGTAACTCAGTGGTGTCTGTGGCTTGCACTTTGGCCTTGTAGAATAATTTGCAATTTTAAAGTCTACTTTTGGTTTACATACTCTCCTATTATTTTAGGTACAAACCCGTGAGGGAGGATGAAGACAGTAATAAAGATTGTGTTGGTGGTAAAAGAGGAAGAGCCCAAACAGCTCCAACAAAAACATCCCCTAGAAATGCAAAAAAGCATGATGAGTTATGGAATGGTAAGTTGATATGTAAAGAGGAAAACAGATTGCATGGGGCAGTAGTCTTCCTGTCTTCAAGGTTTAAAAGAGTGATTTATATCTAGTAGTAAAATGTTTTAATATAATTTATAAAAAAAATTACTACGAATGTTTGGTTGCTTTTAATTAAGCCCCTGACTTTAATATCTAGAAAATGAAAAATTAAGTATCTGCAAAATTAAATTCGGAAGGAAAATTGGGGAAAACTTATGAAGAATTCATACTTCCATGAAAGCTAAAACAAATTCATTAGTAGAACATATTCACTAAAGAGACTGGTCATTGGCAGATTGGCCCTTAATTTTTATTGTCCCTATAATAGTATGATCTAACAATTATAGGAGTAAAAAGTTTTCCCAGGTAATAACTACAGAAAGTAGTCGTACCCCCTCAAGTGACTTACCTTCTTTTGGAGTATTTCCTTAGTCTAATTTTGCTCATTTCTTCCCCCTCTTTTTTATATGATAGTAACAAAGTCTTACCGTTAGACTGTGTTCCTTGGGGACCACCCCCTTTATTGGGGGTTTCCCAGGATTGGGATGAGATTGGTGGTGATGAGATTTTCCCTGGTCCACAGAAATAAGGGTATTGTAGCAGGTTTGTTTTTGTTTTGTTTTGTTTTTTTTGTTTTTTTCATAAAGCTGAGTTTGTTCTATATAAAAGGGTCTTTATTTTGAGATATGTTTCTATGTTTTTGATATTAAAATTTGCCCTCTCTTTTATGCAGTGATAGTGTTGTGATTTTTAATTTCTTTGCTTGGTAAAAGTAAATGACAAAAGTTTCAATCCCTTACTTTTTGTTGTTGTTGTTCTTTTGTGTTTTTAACGCTGTTACTTTATGAAATCTAAAACCAAAGGAATTGCAGATTCTGGCACAGTCTGTCACGTCCTAAGCCTTGGATTAAATAACCAAATCTCTTTGATCAGATGTACAACTGGGGAGTATTTGTCTATCTTATATGGCCATTTTAAGCTGGATATGAAAAATCCAGGAAATTTCTGTAACACGTGAACTTAAATTTCAACATTCTGTCTTTACTCTTTTCTGGCCATTTTTTGTTAGCTGTTTTTCTGCCATAAAGGAGAAATGCAATGGAGTCAGTTTTTCTCCTTTGTAATATGTGGGTATGGGAGGGAAAATGAATTTGTAAGCCTGGATGATTTGTCTGTATGATAAAAAGGAAAAAAAAGATGTTCAAGCTATCAGTACTCTACTAATAAGATACCAGGCGTTAAATCTCAGTAGCACTTGTGATTGCTATTTTAAGCGTGATGAGATGACACTGTCTCCTTTGGCTTCGCCTTTCTAACTTTGATCAACATTTAACTTTGATCTCCTGCCCTCTAGATGGAGTGTGCCCATCAGTATCAAATCCTTTAGAAGTTTACCTCATACCCACACCACCTGAAAATATAACTTTTGAAGACCCGTCATTAGATGTGATTCTTCTTTTAAGAGTTTTACATGCCATCAGTCGATACTGGTATTATTTGTATGATGTAAGTAATGTTGCTTAGTTTTTAATTTTTCCCTGATGTCTTGTTCATTGCATGTAATCTCATAGTTTCTGTCTATTGCTTGACCAACTTCCTGTTGTACTAGAAGCAGAAACAGTGATTCAGCTGAACAGCAGGGATCCTAGCCCAGTGAAGTACAGTATACTCATCAGTGGGAACAACTTTTTTTTCCTGGACCATGTTCTTGGATTAGTTCTCTTGGCAGACTTGTAAAATATTCTCTAGCTATAATTTATAAAAGTAAGCTACAACATGAAAAACTGAATGTGAATTTATTATAGTTAAAAAATCTTAGGTACTTTTAATTAAAAGTTCATTTGTTTTAAGTTAAGATGTATATTAATTAGAACTCCAGTAAAAGTTGAATGCTATCTTCAGTACTTACAGAATGTAGGGAAGAATGAAAGTGTTGGTCTTGTGTGAAACATTAGCTGCTACATCAGTTGGCACCAGAGCTGGTGCCAGTGGTATGTGGGGGGTTAGGGTGTTTCAACCATGCACTGTAAAAATTCCCATTGTGGTGGGAAGGGTGCGGGTCAGTGGTACAGCACGTGCTTAGCATGCACGAGGTCCTGGGTTCAATTTCCAGTACCGCCATTTTTTTTTTAAAATTGCCATTTGGGTTGGAACATACAGTGAGAAGGTGTAGATATGTTGGAAACCAGCGGGTGAAATCTAGGCACTCTGTATACATATTTGGGAATAAAAGAAGAGATAGTGAATAAAATCCTAGTATTTTACTACATAATAGACTTTTTTCCTAACATTTTACAGAATGCAGTGTGCAAGGAGATTATCCCAACTAGTGAATTTATTAACAGTAAGTTGACAGCAAAAGCAAATAGGCAGCTTCAAGACCCTTTAGTCATCATGACAGGAAACATCCCAACATGGCTCACTGAGCTAGGAAAAACCTGGTAAGACCCCCACTTCTGTAATGTTGGCCTTGGGAGAGTTACCACTGTGTTGGTGTTTATTTATTTCTATACAAAAATATAGTCTTTAGTGAACCTATTTAAATATGTTGAGTTAACATTGTCATTTTTGATCATAGCTTGCTTAATAGTGTAGATTTAGCATCCAAACCGACTAGGTGAAGGTGGCGGTTATAGCTCGGTGACAGAGCACATACTTAGCATGCACGAGGTCTTGGGTTCAACCTCCAGTGCCTCCATAAAAAAATAATGAAATGAAATTTATGGAAAGAAAAAGGGATGAAACAGACTAGGTGAGCTGCAGCTGGTCTAGTGCCAGTCTGCTTGATCGTATGTGTGTTTGTATATGAAATAGGAAAAAACACAAGGATATTTGTCTGAGGAGATTCAGTCCTCTGCCGTCATCGGACTGGACTCCAAAGATGGAGCTGGTTGATTCTCTGAGTCCATTTGGGCCCAGCCTTCATCTTCTGAGACTCTAGAACTGTTGAATACAGTGGCCACTAGCCACATGTGGCTATATTTACATTTAGATGAATTAAAATGAAAGAAAATTAGAAATTGAGTTTTTTAGTCACACTACCCACGTGCTCACGTGGCTACCTGAATTGGACAGGATAGATATTGAACGTATGGACCATTACAGGAAATGCTCTTGGTAGCTCTGTGTCAAGAAATACCAAAATCATACGTTAGGAGGCAGCAGGACCTGTGTTACTACAAAGTTCTTTCTTTGAAAATAAGCCTTTTGGCAGTTTTGAGTGACTGACAAGTGCCAGAATGAACTTAGTAAAACCGTTACTTGGGTGTATGTGGAATGGGGTGGTTGGCAACCTGGTAAAGTGGTGATTGTATTTTAAAATTTAGCCTTCACTAGTCGTGTTATACTTACAAAAGGTCTTTGGGCAGATTAAAGATCATCATGTATAGACTTGATTTTAATGGTTGAATTTCACATTTCATAGTGAATGGCTGCTTAATACATTATTACTTGTTTACTAAGAAAGTGAATGCAAGAATTGTGAAAATTCTTCAAAATTAGTTTGAGTAGACCATTTTTATTGGTTATAATTATTATTTTGAATTGTATCAAAAGTTGTTTCTAATATAGGGGTTTTTTTTAATAGTTTCTGATTCTAATTCAGATAATAAATTTATATTGCATCTTTTTACAGCCCATTTTTCTTCCCTTTTGATACCCGGCAAATGCTTTTTTATGTAACTGCATTTGATCGGGACCGAGCAATGCAAAGATTACTTGATACCAACCCAGAAATCAACCAGTCTGATTCTCAAGATAGCAGAGTTGCACCTAGATTGGATAGAAAAAAAGTAAGTTTCTCCCAAAAGTATTTAAAGATAAGTTAAACTGAGGTTTTCAAAATAATAAAACTAGAAATGAGGAGCATCTCATTATCCCTGTTCGTTTAGAGGCTTGTCTTAGTCACAGTCATCTCTTCCCTTATCTTTTATCATCTGTGTTGCTTCTCTTTTTATTACCTGTGTTAGCCGTATTGCCCTGTGAATTTCATGGGCTCTCTTCTTTATCCTCCAGTAAGAGTCCTTTCCCCGCAGTTTCTGTAATGATTTCTACAATTGTTTTTCTGTTGTAGTCTCCATAACTCCAAGAAAGAATCTTCTTTTACTGAGGCTTCCTTCCTTTTCTTTCTAAATTAGAACTCAAAGTATATCTCCCTTTTATAATTGATCCTTTACGCAGTAGGTAGAATTAATCAGACCCACTTCATTCCCTTAACAAAATCCTTGATGTATTTCATGTCTCTAGACCAGTCAGCCCTGGTGCTGCTGACTTCATCTTGTGCTTCTAATCTTGGCTCCACACTGATAGCTTGAAACCACACAGCCCCAGGCCATTTCCATCAGAGACCAGACCTACTCTTCTGACACTGCTCTGCCTTATACTTAGGACTTCTCTGTTCATCTGAGGATTCTTGTTCAAGGCTGTAGTCCTAAAGACTTTATCTCCAAAAGTCTCCCATTAGTAATGACATAAAAAGGGGAAGTGGGAAGAATGAGAAGCAAAACAGAACAAAACAAAAAACATTGTATTTAAAGCCTCCTGTCTTTATTTGTATCATTTGGATTTCATAAACAAGGTGTTGGCAGCATTTGAAAATCTACCAAGATCTTTCTCATCACCACGAATCTCATTAGTAGATGTCTGTAGTAGTGCTTACAGGATCTGTGCAGGTCAGAGCCCGTAGGTTCCAGCTCTCCTGTCACCTCCACACCCATTTCTCCATCATCCGACTATAAACGTACCCAGCGAGATTTCCTGGAGCTGCACCCTGAATTGCATTGATGTTTGACAAGGTTACAAAGGTCTTTTCTTTTCCAACTTGAATTTTCTGAGTTTGCCGTGGGCTCAAGATGATAATTACACTCACATCTAGCTTTTCTTCATGTTCACCAGGATGCTGCCGATTTCTGTAACACTACAGCTTCTTCTTAGACCTTTTTCTGAGATGTGCTTTTTTTTAAGAAATAATTTTTAACAATTGAATTGATTTTTTTTTTTTTTTTGCACTGAGAGAAATAATGCCGTCTGTTTATTAAAGTTTCCTCACATGTGTACTTGGACTTTGCAGCGTACTGTGAACAGAGAAGAGCTGCTGAAACAAGCGGAGTCTGTGATGCAGGATCTTGGCAGCTCACGGGCTATGTTGGAAATCCAGTATGAAAACGAGGTGAGCTTCTTAGTCTCTTGACAGTTTTTAGCTTGACTTGTACTCTTGATGTCACTAGAGCTTCTTGGTGCTGTGAAATTCTACAAGACAATTGGGAAATTTATCTCAAAACTTGGAATCTACTCTGTTCTTTATTGAATGATCTGTTCTAAGTTCTCCATCTTTTAAGCTTAAATTGCATAATAAAAGATGGGTTTTTTTCCCCCTACATAAGAGCAAATGTTTGTGTAGTCTTTAGGTTGATAAAGTAAAAGGTTTTAAACATAACTTTCAAAATGTTTAAACTGCATTTTTTAAAAAATGAGATACAACTCACATAATAAATGAACACTCCTAGGATACACAGTCTAAGAGTTGACAGATGTTTGCATCCTGTACTCACTACAACATCGAGATAAAGATCTCATCACCACAAGGAGTCCTTTTAGACCACTTTGCAGTCAGTCCCCAGCCCCTGGCAACCACGGATCTGTTTTCTGTCCCTACAGTTTTGGCTTTTCATGATATCATAATAAATGGAATCATGCAGTACGTAGCCATTTGTGTTCTCTCCTTTCACTGAGTGTAACGCTTCTGAGGTCCATCCAAACCGGTGCGTGTATCAGTTTGTTTCCTTTCACTACTGAGTAATAGTAATGGTCCCTTATGGACTTACTGTCATATGTTTATCTAACCATCAGTCGATTTGCATTTGAGATGTTTCCAGTTTTTTATGCTTAATAATGCTGCTGTGAACATTTGTGTACAAGTCTTTGTGTAGCCATATGTTTTTATTTCTCTTGGGTAAAAAACTTCAGGGTTGAATTGCTAAGTTACTTGGTAAGGTATGTTTTGACTTCATATGAAACACCAAACTGTTTTCCAAAGTAGCTTTCCCATTTTTTTTCCCACCAGTAGCATAGTATGTGAATTTCAGTTGATTCACATGTTCACCAACACCTGGTTACTGTCAGTCTTCTTAACTTTAGTTATTCTGGTAGGTTTATAGTGATATCTGATTGTAATTCTAATTTGCGTTTCTCTGGTGATTAATATCTTTTTATTTCTTACTGCCCTCATGTATCTTCTTTGGAAAAATATCCAAGAATTCTGCCTACTTTTTCACTGAGTTTTGCTTTACCAGAGGTTTTTAGAGTTCTTTATATATTCTGGATACAAGTTCTTTATGAGATAAGTGTTTTGCAAATATTTTTCTATTAGTCTGTAGTTTATGTTTTTATTTCCTTATGAAATATCTTTGAAAGAGCAGAAGTTGTTAATTCTGATGAAATCCATTTTATCAGTGTTTTGTGTTTTTTGTTTTTTGTTTTTTGTTTTTTTACTGGTTTATGCTTTTTGTATCCCAATAAAATTTCCCTTAACCCATGGTCTCAAAGATTTTTTTCCTATGTGTTTAATAGTTTGAGGTCTTTTACTTTTTGAGGGGTGGGTAATAGGTTTGTTTGTTTATTTTTAGTTTTGGTTTTGATGGAGGTACTGGGGATTGAACCCAGGACCTTGTGCATGCTAGGCACACACTCTACCACTGAGCTATATCCTTCCCCACTCAGGTCTTAATTTAGGCCTATGATCCATTTTGAGTTAATTTTTATGTATAATACAAAGTAAGGATTAACAGTCCCCTCTTACCAAACATAGGCTTTTCAAGTTTTCCAGCACCATTTGTTTGAAAAGACCATGCTTTTTCCTGTTGATGTACCTCAGGTACCTTTGTTGGAAATGATTTGATTATGAATGCTCAGGTTTGTTGGATTTTCTGTTTTTCTTTATTAATCTACACTCTCTTGATTACTGGAGCTTTATAGTTAGTCTTGAAACCAGGTAGTGTGAGTCCTCCAAGTTTGTTTTTTTTTTCCCCCGAAGTTGTTTCGGTTATTCTCAATCCCCTTGTATTTCCATATAAATTCTAGAATCAGCTTGTCAGTGTCTACAGACAGGATGTTGGTTAGGATTATGTTGAATCTTGATCAGTTTGGGAGAGAATTGATGTTTTACAGTATTGAATCTTCCAGTCCATGCACACAGTGTGGCCTTTCACTAATTTAGGTCTTTAACTTCTCTCAGTGTGCTCCATAACTGAAGTCTGAGGTCTCTCATGTACGTATTTTAATTAAGTTTGTTTCTAAACATTTCATGTCTTTTGATGGTGTTGAAAATAATATTGTTCTTTCTTTTCAATTTCCAGCTGATGTTAGTTGAGAGAAGAAAGTTAGTTTTTGTATACTGACTGTGTTTTCTGTGACCTTGATAAATTTAATTGGTTCTAAAAACTTTTAAATAGATTATGTAGGATTATTGTAGACATGGGGCTTGGGCAACTTTTCTGTAAAGAGCTTTGAGGGCCATCTGGTCTTCATCACAGCTTCTTAGTTCTGCCTTTGACGCTTCAGTGAAAGTGGCCTAGACAATACAAACATGAACAGGCATGGCTGTGTTCCGATGAAACTTCATTTATGGTCGCTGAAACTTGAAGTCATATTCACACATTGTGAGATATTTAGGAATTTTTTCAACCATTTAATAGTATAAAAACTGTTCTTAGCTTATAGACTGTACAAAAACAGGCAGTAGGCCTGAGCTGTAGTTTGCTGATCCATGTTGTAGACAATCATGTCATCTATGAAAGAAGACAGCTTTACTTTTCTTCTGATCTTTTGGGATGCTTTTAAATAGCCAGGCCTGTACACCAAAAGATTCAAATAATAATGATTTTTTTATATATTATGACTCTGAAGTATTGAGTCTCCTGGGAATACTTTCCTTCCTCTTCCTCTTAATTTTTTCTTAAGACAAAACTTAAGTTTTTGGACTTTTGAAACTCTAATGGACATGACATTTCCAAGCATTCCATTATACCAATTATTTGTTTATAATTACTAACAACCCTGCCTCTCAGTTTTCTTATCTATAAAATGTGAGTATATAGTACAACCTCAGAGTCGTGACTGAGTTCGTATTGTGAAGAATTAGAACAGCGTCTGGCTCATGATAAGTACTGTACAGGTTTAGCAGTTTAATCTACAATGCTATCTATAGTTAACCAAGTAATTTTAATCATGACTTTGGTCTTTTACTCATTTTCTTAAGCGCTTTCTCCCCCTTGTTAAGACTTTTGAGAAGGCAACAGCATTCAGTCATCAAATTGAAAAGTTTTAAGTAGCTGTGGACTGGGAAGTATAGAGTGTGCTAGAGGTCTGGGTGATGGCAGAGTTCCTGCACTTGAAGGGTCACAGTGTAGTTGGGGAGGCACAGGACAGAGGTACGGATGGGTGTGGCAAGTGAGTGGTGTAGGTACCAAGTGAATGAGCCTTTCAGACAAGGAGCACTGTCCCAGGAATGTGTGAGGAAGGCCATGAGGAGAAGCAAGCCCTTGAGTTAGGCCTTAGTGAAAAAGAGGAGGAGAGTTAAGGAGCCAAAGAATGTGGCTTAAACAGGATCAGGCTTGGTGGTGAATAGCAGACGGAAGTAAATGCTCTGGAGGTGATGGGAGGGGAGGCAGATGGAATGGAGACTTTGAATTCTGGGATAAGAAATTTGGATCTTTTGAATATACCCTGATCATGCCTATTGCTCAGAGGATGCAGTTCTTACATGTTTACATGCCCAGATTTCTTATTCATAAAACTGTAAGACCTTTGCTCTAGCTAACTTGGTCTGCTTGGATATTTAAACATGATTTTTGTACTCTTTTTTTTTTCCCTCCAACGTATTTTTCTCTTGCCAGGAATGTCTTTTTTCTCTCATCCTTCAAACCTCTGTTCAAAACTACATCTTACATGAATCCTAAGCAGGTTCCAGAATAGCATCACGCTTGATTGTTCCACAGGCCAGGATTGAATTGCTGATACAGAAATCATGATTTTATAATCTTCATTGATGGTTCTTACCTGATAACTCTGGGAAAGATTCCATGAGCTGACTTCATTGGGGAAGAGAGGTCAGGAAGAGTGCTGGCATTACATATGCATAGGGCCTTCGGCTGTAAACCAGATTCAACCATACAAGTTCAGCTGGTGGCCACCAGGAAGGCTTTCAGACTATCTCTAGAAGAGTCCTAATGCAAAATGTCAGAACAAAATGGGCTCCATTCTTGAGTAGAGATCATTGGTAAGCCAGCAAAAAAAACTGAATTAATTTCTGGGCTCAGAAAACCACCTAAGCCCCCCAAGTTTGGGGCTTAAAATGACCCAGCCTCCAGGATGGTACAAGGTTAAGAAGATGGACTGTGGAGCCTGGTCCTGCCACTTAGAGCTGTGTAAAGTTGGGCAAGCTATGTAGACTCCTCAGTGATATCCCAACAAAGGGCATAATAAATGTGCCTCGTGTTGTTAGACTCATTAAATGAGCTAAAATATGTAAACATAGCATAACCTGTTACATGGTGTATGTTAGTATATAAGCACTAGCTTTTGAAAGAAAAAGACTTCCTCTCAAAGTTTTAAGTAAGACAAGTTGTCAGACTTATTTGTTTCTCTGTTTTGTTTGTTTGTTTGTTTGTTTTGTTTTTTTTTCCCCTAGAGCTTTATGCTTTCCCTTTCTGAGGAGGAAGAAGACATTTTCCTCTATCCTTCTAGGTTCTTCTGGCTGGTCTCAGAAATTGACATGAGACAGATTAACAGGAGAAAATGAAACAAAGAGAGACCCAGGAGGTCTGAGTAACTCACCCAAATGGCCAAAGCCCTCATCTTAAATACCATCTTCAGCCACAGACAAGAAGTTGTTGGGGGTAGTGGTTTGAGATTTTAAAGGGAAGGAAGGCAGTTCACAAAGAGTCAGAAAAGCAGGTGTTTGCCTGGCCTAGCAAATATTTGTTTACCAGAGACAATGGGACACAGCGTGGACTCTGATCTCTAGGCCTACTTTTCCCCCACATACCTACCCATACTCTTTGCAGATACCTATGGTGATAGCTCTCTGTTCCAGGAACAAACCCTTTATCTAAGTTCTTTTAGGCAGTGAGAGGATAGGTCAAAGTTTTTTCCTGAGTCTTGGGCCTTGATTGTTTTTAGCTCTAAATAATTCGCATGCCAAAGAGACATTTTAGGGCGTGGATTTTGTATCCCTACATTCCTTTAAAAATAAATGAAGCAATACCAGAGTACTTGTCTTCTTCATGGAGTAGCTGGGGAGAATGAAGTTACCTGAAAAAATGAGGCTGATCTACAAGGCTGCTGACCAGCCCAGTGTAGGGGTCACTTGCCAGAGCTGATATGGCCTGGTCCTTCCACCCTCACAGAGACTTTCTGATGAAAGTGTTTACAGTGGTGCCCATGTCATTTACTATTTTAAGTCAAGTCCATTTTACCTTTGGAAATAACAGTATTTGGATGAAGAAAATAGGCTGTTCTGATCTATGATTTCTATGTAGCCTGGGATTATTGTGCTAAAAGGAGAAAGGATTTACTGGCTTTAAAGCACCATCTGATGGATACCAGGAGTTACTGCAGTCTTGTCTTTTTGCCTCTTTTTTCTGCCTTCCTCCAATGCTTAGGATTCAGTGTAGAAAAAAAATATACAAAGTCCTTACTGTCCTGGAATTTTTCTTTTAGTTTGGAGAGGCCAGAACACACACAGACACAATGTACACACATATGTTAAAATGTATGCTGAAGAAAAATAAAGCAAAATAAGAAGATAGAGCCAGAAAGAGAAAGAAAAATACCACATGATATCACTTATATGTGGAATCTAAAAAAAAAAAAGACAAATGAACTTATTTACAAAACAGAAACAGACTCACAGACATAGAAAGCAAACTTATGGTTACAAGCAGGGGAAGGGAGTGGGAAGAGATAAATTGGGAGTTCAAGATTGGCAGATACTGACTAACATATAAAATAGATTAACAGCAAGTTCATACTGTATAGCACAGGGGACTAGATTCAATTCAAGGCTGTAGTAACTTATGATGATAATATGAAAATGAATATATATATATATGTATATATTCATGTATGACTGAAGCATTATGCTGTACACCAGAAATGGACACAACATTGTAAACTGACTGTACTTCAATAAAATATGTATACATATACAAAAAGAAAAAAGAGCATGATGGGGAGGGGATAGGGCGGCATAAGGTGACATTTGAGCAATAGTCATTACTGTCTAAGGGAAAGACTATCTCTTAAAAGAAAAGAGAAGCAAAAGCCCTGAGGCAGGATTCCAAAGTGGCTGGAGGTAGGAGTCGGGGCTCACATAGCACATGCAGGCTGAGCTAAGGACTTGAGCTTTTGCTTTGAACAAGATGGGAAGCCTTGGGAAGGGGTGGAGGAATGATAGGAACTTGGGTTGTGGAAGGATCACTCACACTGTGAGACTAGGATGTGAGTTGTTGAGAATGCTAGGGCAGAAGACCACTTAGGGGGCTCTAGCATTGGGACCAGATAAGAATGTATCCATGGTAACCAGTTTAGAACATATTTTGAAGGTGGGGCTTACCGTGTTTAACGATGGGTTTTTATGTGGGGCATAAGAAAGAGAAGAGGCGCGGATGGCTCCAAGGTTTGGCTGCAGCATGAGTTGAATGCTGCTTCCAGTTACAGCCGTGAACACCAGCAGAGAGATGGAGGTGGGTCAGGAAATCATCACCAGGTCCAGGCAGGTCTCTGCTTGGAAAGTTACAGTTAACCATTTAGTAAACTACATCTCATCGTGTAAGCTAGTGGGGGTACTTTTTAAAGGTAACTGTGAGAATGGTAAAATAATGCCCATTGTTTGCAAATAATCAGTAAGTGAAATACAGCCTTCTGGACAGGACTAAGCTTATAAACTGTGGTATTAACTTGTCATTAGTTGTATATCTAGTTTATGGTGTGAGCTGATAGGACCTTGATGGAACATGAACTAGGTTGAGATTACTGCCCAGGATCACGTGTCTCATGGAGGAGGGGTTTTATATTCACAGCTGTGCAGTCACCTTTGGAGCTTATTTAAAAATACCGGGCTGTAAACCAGACCTGCCAAGTCAGAATCTTAGGGGCACACTCACCCCACGTGTGTGTGCTGGTCAAGCTCTCGGAGAGCCCAGTGTACCTTGGGTCTTAAGAAGTACTGACACACTCTCTGAAGCCAAGTTAGCCCTGCGGGCGCTGGCGTGGGTTCAGACCTTCCCTTTTCATGTTTTATTCAACAAACCTCTAGCAAATAGTGTGCCCAGGCACTATAAAGGACACAAAGATGAGTTAAGGTTACCCTCAAGTGAAAAATGCAAGCACATAATGAAATTATGGCAGTGTTATGTGATAAGTACTTAAGTAGCCAAAATGTAAGTTCTAAAGGACGGGAGCAAAGGAACTGGGCAGATAAAGAGGCTTCTCAAGAGGAGTGGACATTGAACTGGTTTCAGGTGACAGTTTACCAAAGAGAGAATGGGAAAGGGATCCAGTCCAGATTGTACCTCCTAGTCCCTGAGGGCAAGGTCTGTAGCCATAAGGGTGCTTTTGTCATTACACAGCTTGAAGCGGACAATTAAGGCGTCGGGGCCAAAGGGAGTAGGCAGTAATGGGGTTGCTAGTTCTTGTTCCAGGTGACCAGGACTGAGGGATGCAGTCAGGACAGTCTGATACATCCTGATAAACAGTTGCTGTTAGTATCCACACTGCCAAAAGGTCGGCAGGTTAAAAAAAAAAATTCTAAAGTGTGAAATCTGCTTTTGTTCCTGTGTAGGTTGGCACAGGTCTTGGGCCTACACTGGAGTTTTATGCACTTGTATCTCAGGAACTACAGAGAGCTGACTTGGGTCTCTGGAGAGGGGAAGAAGTAACTCTTAGCAATCCGAAAGGTAATGTTAATCTGTGAGCTCGTTAATGTGCTATTTGGATCAGGTAAAAGGCCCTTAGGATGCATTAAATGTATGTGACTTACTGTAGAGGGCCAGGCGCTCTGACCTAATTTCTTTCCACCTTTGTTTTCTCGTTTATCAAATAAAGGAGGCCCTTCCAGCTCTAGAGGACTTCATTCTGTGATCTGCTATCTGATTTTGAGAATATAAAATGTCTTTAATGTTCATAATTCGCAGATTTTTGTCTTGTTTTGGGAAATAGCACCTGAAGTTTGGTGATTTACTCATTTTATAGGAAGCCAAGAAGGGACCAAGTATATTCAAAACCTCCAAGGCCTGTTTGCGCTTCCCTTTGGTAGGACAGCTAAGCCAGCTCACATCGCAAAGGTTAAGATGAAGTTTCGCTTCCTAGGAAAGTTAATGGCCAAGGCTATCATGGATTTCAGATTGGTAAGTTTAGAATTACTTGCTTTTCTATGATATTTTTTTTGTACCTGTGTTCTATGACAGTACCTTAATCCCCTGCACTTTATGCTGTATTTTAAAACAGTGCTTCATAAACCTTAATGTGCATATGAATTGCTTGGAGAATTTGTTTTAAAAGCCAGTTTTGATTCAGCAGTTCATGGGTGAGGCCCAAGTTTCCAAATTTTCTCACCAGCATCCAGGTGATACTTAAGTACCAGTCTGTGGACCATTCCTTTAGTAAAGGGCTCAGAGAATCAGGCAACGTTAGGGGTGGTTTTAATTACGTATTTTTTTAAGTGTTTGACATTAGATTTTTAATTCAGTAGGAAAGCATGAACATGTACTTAAAGTAAATTTCCATTAGAGTGCAGTAGTAAAAATTACCCAAGAAATTAGTATTTACAGAGGTTTGAATATTTCTGGATTTTTCTTCATTTTCTCTTATATTTTCTGAGATACTCTGTCAGTATGTATAAGATATTTTCATTTGATGTCAAATTCACAAGCTTACAATCCTCATGTTGCTGAAAAATGGACTATTAATCCGTTACTTTAGAAGTTCCATTTTTTATTTTAATGATAATTATTGGATCTTTTAAATTCTTGCTGCCAGATATGCAATAATCCAAACTAAAGTGGAATTGAATTTCCTTGGCCCAAAATAGAGTAAGATTCCACCAGGCATCTCTTGGTGTTGCGGTCCTTATGGAGAGTATATGACCATCGTTGAAAACTTCCTTTTTAGGGTCAGTGTTTAGATAGGATTCTTCAGTGTCCTAAATTTTTCACAATATCAGGGCCTCAAATTGAGTTTAAATGGGAGAAACAGTAATGAGAGAGAACATTCCTGCATATGTTTTTTTCCCTGGAGATTCCTTGTCCTTTTAAGGTGAACTCTTAAAGTGTCACTAGAGGCAATTCTGGAAGCTTAGTGTGACTGTTACAATATTTGCATCTCCCTTTTAGGTGGACCTTCCCCTGGGCTTACCTTTTTATAAATGGATGCTGCGGCAGGAAACTTCGCTGACATCACATGATTTGTTTGACATTGACCCAGTTGTAGCCAGATCGGTGTATCACCTAGAAGACATTGTCAGGCAGAAGAAAAGACTTGAACAAGATAAATCCCAGGTAAGGGAGGAGGGTATAGCTCAAGTGGTCCTGGGTTCAGTCTCCAGTACCTCCAATTAAGAAAAAAAAAAATTCTCAGGTAGGTTTAAAAAATGAGAAAATAGTCACATGGGTCAGTTTCTTACTGTAGGAAGGGCTTTAAGTGCTTTGTATTGGTCTAGTTACTGTTCTATATTAGAAGAGTTCAGATTTTCCTCATAATAACTGAAACATACGATTTTACACTGGGTAAGATGACCTATAATAACAACAGGTGATGAACAAATAGCTTGATTAGCAAATAAAATACACGCCTAACAAAACCACAGGGCTCTTGCTTATCACATTTTACATGGACATTGTGTATCTGGGCAGATCCTGAGTTCTTTTAGTGAGCATTTGAATCAATAATGCTGTGCTCAAGACAGATTGATTTTTCTGGAAAGATGGCTTAATTTAGGAACAGTCCATTTGTTTCTAGAGAGATCTCAGGAAGATATTTTTAAAGGTCAATACTGGGTGTCTATTTCTTCCTAACACATGTTGAGGTTTCTCTGTTAGAGCTCATGGATCTTGAGTAATTTATATCATTAGTGTATATTCTTTATATATTAACAAAATTTAAAATTATTTGATTCAGTCTGAGAGAATTAGTGGTTCTGTATCTGACAATGGAAGAAAACAAAGTTGTGTTAAAAAAACAGTGGCGTATGGTCTTCATACTAGGGCAGGTGACGTGGTCCAGTGTTAAACCATCTCTCATTTTATAAATTGTGTAAGGTAAGAGTAAAGTTCTGTAGCTCGTGCAATTGCCACTTCTCTTAATAAGGTGGAGAGGAGCTTATAGTAGATGAGGTTTTAAAATACCATTTTATCAGAGAAGATGATGATTTGTAGGAAAATTAATTTTTCATATTGGTGATTTGGGGGGAAATGTTTATTAAGAGAAATTGGTGTTTACAGGGGTCAAGTCCATCTTTTTCATATAAGATCTATTGTCTTAGGGTTTTTAGAGCCAGTTAGGTTTACGCTTAACCAGCTTTGTAAATACTAAACTACATAATCTTATTTAAGATGATCTTTTACATAAATAATGCACCCCACCCCCACCCCCAAATGGAACTAAGGTACAACGCATGACACTGTGCCAAGGGCCTCATGTAAATTCACTTAGTCTGCTGTGAGATTTGTCTGTTTCTGTTACCCCTGCTTTACACACAAGAGACCCCAGGCAGGTGGTTTGAGTCGCCCACCCAGGGGCCCGTGTCTAGAACGTGGGGGGCTGGAGGGCAAGCCGAGGCTGTGTGCCCTCTGCAGCCTGCGCTCTTAGACCTCCATCTCCAATAACGCTGCCCCCTCTTCTGCGTTTTGCATTACCTGGAATCCTAAGCAGCAGTTTCCTCTGTAAGAACTTACTGGTAACTAGGACTTAGTCTTTTTTTGTCCAGATGACTGATTTTCTGCACCTTGACTGCTTAGCCTCTCGGAACGTCACACACAGAGGCATCTTCAGTTCAGAAATTCATTTACCCTCTTCCTCCTGTACTGGACACTCCCATTTTCAGATACAATTTGCAGTTTTGTATGTTGGTCTTCGATTCTTAGTCTAAAAGAAATAATGTTTTATGTAAGCCGTTCATAATCTTAAGCATTTTAAAAAGTGAATAATACAGCTGTTTTTAACATTTGTCTTTAGAGTAGGACTTGACTTTTCTTAGGGATTTGTTGGAACCTTTTTCATCGCATTGTTGCTGTGTGAATACAAGTTTGTTCATGCTAGGCCTACAGTAATTGCAGAGTCTCCAGGTATTCCTTAGACTAGAGCTTGCAGAGGAAAAGATTACTTACTTTCACTAGATAGCGCACCATTTGTGTTTACAGTTTCTTCCCTGTGTTGCATTACTCAGTATTTGCTCTGTACGTGTATTGGATTCATTAAGATTAGCCTAGAGTTTATAAAAAGTTTATCCGGCTCTAGAGACTAGACTCTTAAATTGACCATTATGCAAACTCTTATGTCCTGTGAAATCTAATTGAATATGGTCAGATTGAGTAGTAGCAAACATCTCATTATGGAGGAACACGCAAGCAGTCTTATTTTCTCATATTAAAATAGTTGGATTCTCAAGCATTTAAGATTATTGCCTATGTGATCTCACTGACTTATTTTTGTGTAGATTGTGTCAGAAAAAGAAAAAAAAATATGCTGCAAAAGCAGGCTATGAACTAAGGAACCCAGAAAATTGATGAGCATACCTTTTATTTTGTAAACACAGATGGAATTGAGTGGATTGTTGTGTTTGACAGCCCCTCCCCTCTCCTTTTTTTAGACCAAAGAGAGTCTACAATATGCATTAGAGACCCTGACTATGAACGGCTGCTCAGTTGAAGATCTAGGATTGGACTTCACTCTGCCAGGGTTCCCTAACATCGAGCTGAAGAAAGGAGGGAAGGACATACCCGTCACCATCCACAACCTAGAGGAGTACCTCAGAGTACGTAGGGCGGCGGGGCTGGCCTGGGTGGACGGCTGGCAGGGAGAGGGAGTGGACGGTCCCGTGAAGCCCAGGCGTGTGTCCCGTGGCCGCCCGCACATACTCTGTGAGACCTTTGACACCGGGACCACTGCATGACGTCCGCTTGTCCAGGCCTTAGCTCCTGTTTGCTCCTGAGAGAACATGTCCTGTAGTTCACAATCCCTTATGTGACTTCGAACTCTGTCTTCCAAGTTTGAATACTATCTGGCAACATCACATTTTGTTAGTTTAAGAAGAAGCCAGTGAAAAGGGGCCATCACTTGTGTTCCCACTCACCTGCACTTCTACCTTTCTGTCAGTCCACCTAACTTGACCCAGTTGCCTTAAACGCTCGAGGTATGTGCGCACGTGCACACACTTATGGGTTTCATGAGGCCTTTCATGGTTCTTGACTGCTTGTTAAATTTAGGAAAAACAATTTTGTGTTGAATACAAATTATACTTTGAATTACAACGTATATATAAGTCTTTATTATCACTAATTTTGGAAAAGTTTTTTTGGTTTATGACTGACACTGAATGAAAAGAACACTGGGTTCAAGCCAAACGCCATGTGTACCTGACCTGCTTTTCCTCTAACTTACTGTAGAATTTTAGGTAGAACTTCTGAAAATGTTCAGCTCTGGTCTCCTCAGTTTGAGAGAGGGAAGGATCTCACGTACTATTTAGTCTGCCTGACAGTCTGCCTAATAGCTCTGCGATTCGTTGAAAGGTCAGCAGGACTGTGTTCTTGTACCGCCTGCTTTGAGAAAGCTCACCTTCCATCTAACTGGTAAATGATGAGTTAACTCCAGATTAAGGTTCTCTGGAACTGATTTGTAATAATGCTTGTTTCACTGTCAACAAAACACTGTTGTTTTCATTTTTATCTCAGTAGGTCCTCTGTTCCTGACCCCAAAGGGTTGGTCAGTTATTGATGACTAGGAGATGTTGGACCAATAACAAATGCTTCCTCATACCCCTCAGTTTCACGTTACTGCCTTCCACAGTTTCTTTATCTAACTGAAGGCACATACTGCTGAATTGTTGGGTTTTAAGAATTTGGTAGTACTTAGAACTGAAAATTGCACATTAAAAATTAAAAGCAGGTACCAGTTGGTAATTGTGCCTCTTGAACCATTATCTTTAATTCTCAGTAACAATTTTTTCTTTTGGGAAAGTCTCATCTGCTTCTCATCTGGTAAGGTAACATGTAGCTCTATACCGTAGAGATTTTACGTAAATGAATTTTTGAAACACACTAAATATAAATGTATCTGGTGTTTTTTACTTTTTCTTATTGGCAAGCCCCTGGATTAGAAGTTGACCTGAATGATCTCTTATGCAGTTTTCTGGGAGATATTTTAAAGACTGTTTTTTAAGTGCTGAGGAAGGATGTATTCACTGTACTTTGCCAAATACCAAATGGGAAAGAAATTTGAAATATTGTCACAGGTTTTAAAAGACTTTTCTTTTTGCAGCTGGTTATATTCTGGGCACTAAATGAAGGTGTTTCCAGGCAATTTGATTCATTCAGAGATGGATTTGAATCAGTCTTTCCCCTCAGTCATCTTCAGTACTTCTATCCGGAAGAAGTGAGTAGTCTATGTGTAAAGAAATGGTTGTTTCTAGTTCTGTACCTATGATTTATATCTTTGTGGGTTATCTCTATGTTGTTTAGTCAGAGATCTCATTGTTGCAAACAAACAAAAAGGTGGGGGGTTGGGAGCAAGAGGGTGGCTGTGAAAGAGAAGATCATCTCCTAGCAAGGAAGAATATTAAATACAAATTTCATATTTTGTATTAGATAAATATTAAATATACTGTAAATAGTAGAGCATGGGGTCTGTGTGGGATTAAGCATAGCATCCTTGTCCACTGGCCCTCGGTGCTCCTGGGGGAGAGGGGACTTAGGCTTCTGTCCCCTGGGGGCTGCAGGGAGAGCCGTGGGCCCCAAGTCCTGAACCGGGGAGGCTGCACTTGCTATTTTTAAACTCAGCTTTCTGGGTTGGACGAGACATTAGTTGTTTTATGATGGAGGTTAGTCCTTGACGTTTTAAGGAAATGTTGCAAATTATCTAATTGCCAGAATCACAGAGAACACTTATGAGAGTGGAATAAATGAGCTATGCATGGTTTTTCCTGGCCATCTTTATAAGTGCAACAAGAATCTCAAAGAACTACTCTCTGATAGTGAGATGTCAAAGAAAGGGTCTAGAAGATGTTAGGTTTCTCCAGGTTGGAAACCTTTCTGTTTCTTTTTTGAATGCTAGCTTTAGACTACACATTTATTTCTGGCTGAATCTGGAAATCTTTGAATGACTTATCATTTTAATCCCAAGTATTGTTTTCACGTCCACTTTGATTTGGTACTTAGTGACACGTGTCAGTGTCACCTGGAATTGTCTCAGCAGGTGTTGCTTTTGGAATTAGATGCTGGTCGCCACTACTTAGCTGTGTGGCTTTATCCAAGTTGTTGTGTCTGCTCTGACCGGCCCATTTAGAAAACGGGCACAATCTCTGTTACTGAACCAGACACATGAAGTGCCTGACAGTGAGTGGCAGCGTAGTAGACACCAGACTTCATGTCCTGAGTGGATTTTCTGTGTGTGGTCGCTCCGCAAATGGGCGGTTAACCAGGGAAAAGGTAATTTAATTTGAAACAGATGTTAGGTTTTCCAAGGACGCACGAACATTTCTTGCTTTCTGATACTTGTTCTCTAATGGCTAGCTTGGTCCAGACAGCCCGGAGAACCACGTGGCACGGAAGTGCCTTTCTTTACAGTGTGAAAACCTACTCCTTTGCCGTGTCTCAGTCCAGCTTTCTTCTCCCACTTCTCTCTCCAGCTCAGTATTCTCTATCTTGGCTCCCATTATTGTGTGCCCTTGTGTTTCTGAAAGGCAGGATTTATAAAATCTCCCTGGTTAGAAGTAGATTATCAAGTTAAAGCCTCTAAAGAAATGACAAGAATTAAGAAAACGTATCAGGGGTTTGTCTCAGGTATGTTTTGTTTCAGATTAAAGGCTCCTCTAGGACCTTGTTCCTGCAGATGGACAGGGCACGTGTTAATGTGCAACCAAAGAGGGGAAGGAATCTACAAATCTGTTAGAAGAGCGCATCACATAAAGCGTGCGAAGCAGAAGTTTGGGGGCTTGCTTGCTTGCTTTCTTATTTATTTATTTTAATGGAGGCACTGGGGATTGAACCCAGGACCTGGTGCATGCTAAGCGTGCACTCTACTGCTGAGCTATATTCTCCCCCAGAAGTTTTTGGACTTCTGTAGACCTTCGGATCGCACGCCACAAAACAGAGCATGTGGTGTGCACTGTCACTCAGCTGTGCAGCTGTGTCGTTAGTAATTTGTGGCCCTTGTTTCAACACACAGCTGGACCAGCTCCTGTGCGGCAGTAAAGCGGACACTTGGGATGCAAAGACGCTGATGGAATGCTGCAGGCCAGACCACGGTTATACGCATGACAGGTACTCCCTGGGGCTGCCAGTTGTCCAGTTTATATTGAAGAATTTGGTGATAACTGTGTGTGTGCGTGTGTAGACAAACTTTTAGCTTTGTTTACTTATTAAAGGAGGCTTTCTGATATTTTGGCTTCATTTCTCTCAAGACTATAACTTTAGGACCCAAAGGGTTTGGGGAGGTTTTTTCTCAAGTATTTTTGTGAAAATGGGCAGGCGGTGGGGAGCAGGGGAGGAAAAGCAGGTAATCCTGGGGTGACCCCATAGCCCGTTTTTATGTGCAGTAAAATGGAAATATCTGTACGATCCCAGACAACAAGTCGTATTCATTACAACTGTAATCATTCCATTTGAATTCCAACTGTAACAACAGAAACAAATTTGATTTGAGTGCATTATAATGTGAATTCATATGTAATCATATTTACATTTGATAGTCTACCTAATTGCGAGCGTCACACTGTTATGTTAATATGATGAAATAATTTTGGTGTATTTATTTCTGTTGTAGTCGGGCTGTGAAGTTCTTGTTTGAGATTCTCAGTAGTTTTGATAATGAGCAGCAGAGGTTATTTCTCCAGTTTGTGACAGGTAGCCCAAGATTGCCTGTTGGAGGTGGGTATGCTGTTGATTTATTGTTGCTATGGGGGTGTGTGGAGGGGTGTGTGTGAGACAGAGAGAGAAACTTCAGTACCAATAGCAGGATACGGTTTATTTGACTTACAATTCCTCTTCGTTGTTGCAATATCTTAATGTTCCTAAGTTCTCAGTTTTGCAGTGTATTAAGAGCTGTCACTGGCAAGGAGATTCATAGGGATTGTCTTAAACACATCAGTAACGTACATGCAGTGCGGCTTGCAGCTCTACATGAAAGTCAAATTCTCAGTCATTTGTATATTATTAACCCTTAGATGACTTAAATGAGAAGGTATTCAGAAGTCCGTCTTTTCCAGAAATGAATCCTAATATGAGTTGAATTGGTACTCTGTTTTAAAAGCAAAGGAAAGCATAAAGAACTATTTGCCTCCATGTTATTCAGTGACTCTGGTGGTAAATAAAGCAGGTACCAGGTCCCATACACTCGGTGTGTCTTGAACGTGCAGATTTGATTGCCAAGCAAGAGAGAAGACCTGCGTGTGGTAACTTTGCAAGCAGAGCGGTGTCATGTATTCTGATGGTTGATAAGAAAGGGTGTCCACACTTGTGATTCCAGACCAGTTCTCCTCATGGATAACAGCCTGTTTTCTCTGAGCTCGCTGGCAGGCGCCCTGTAAACTTACCAAGTTGCTTGGTCCTTCTTCCCTCCCTCTTAATCAGGCTTCCGGAGCTTGAATCCACCTCTGACAATTGTCCGGAAGACATTTGAATCAACGGAAAACCCAGATGACTTCCTGCCCTCTGTAATGACCTGTGTGAACTACCTTAAGTTGCCGGACTATTCAAGCCTTGAGATCATGCGGGAGAAGCTGTTGATGGCCGCGCGGGAGGGGCAGCAGTCCTTCCATCTCTCCTGATCACAGCGAGCCACGCGGTGTCTGCCTGTTACAGCAAAAGAGAAAAATCATGATTTCTTTTCTAAATGTATCACCTGAGTCAAGGAAACATGTTACGCCTTCTTGTTGTAGGAAAAACGGCTTGCAGATTACAAAAGAGACACTTGGTTCATATTCATTAATGGCCCCATGGACTTAAAGTGATCCGGCCCTAAAACATTGTTGTGATGAGGTTTCTTTAGCAAGTTCTTGTTTAAATTATCATTTATTTGATGAGTGAAGTTTTTAACTTGCTTTGCTGTGTGAAATTTACAAAAGGGATGTTTTCCAGGCTGAAACAATAAATGTCGCTGTGCAGTTTAATTCTGGGCTGTGTGTATCCATCTAGCTAAGTCTGCAGTTTTGTTTCCTCCAAAGACAACTCTTGTACATAAGTACAGAAATTCAAACTCACGTGTATTTGACAAATACAGTTTGGTAGGTTAGCTCCACGTGCTTTTCACTCCCTTCAGTTTCCCGCCCTGGTCCCTGTCCTGTCTGTGCGGTTCACACCGTCTTTGTATACGATACCCACAGTTGGTACATTTCCATTCGCCATGAGCTTTTGTTCCGTGTCCTCTCTCAAATTAAGATATAATTTAAAATTCATGGAATTGAAATATATTATCAGTATAATTCAGCCTTTGTAACTAGGTAGCCTTTTCTTATAGCTTAGTTTTAATATAGTTGTAGGGTATTACCGGCCTCCCACCCGTGACACACGAGGACTGTTTACATGGCGATTCCGGCAACAGCCACCCCTGGAGTGGAGACGGGGGAGCTCATTCATTTCTTTTGTGTAGGTCAACAGGTCTCCAGCTTGGGCTGGCCAGTATTTATTATCCTATGGCCAGAACATTTGGAATTAATGTACGGTTTTAAATGAAATTAGCAGCTTTCATTCCCTATCAGAGTTAAAAAAAAAAAGTTTTTCTCCCTTGTTCTGGTTTTAAGTTTTTGTTCATCGTCTTCTTTCATTTTTCCACCCTCCTCTTCCCCTGCTGCCAGTGCTCACTTGGGACAAACAGCTCAGCCTTTGTCTCGACACAGATAAAAGCACCTGTAAGCAATGCTCTGTCCAGTTGTTTTATGTGCTGATTTCTCAAATCTGCAATAATTCATCAGGTTGATGTTTTTACCTGAAAATAAATAAAGTTTGCTTCACCTTTTTGTTTATAGTTCTGTGCTGTATGCAAAACTTGGATTGTAGAGATGTCTCAGAGCAAGCGGACCACCACGTCTCCATGATTTTGCGTCATGGCTGACGCGCTATTCAAAGAATTTCTAATAGCAACTTGAAGAGCATAAAATATGGAAAGAAAATGGGAGGAGATTCCTTCCTTCCTAAGGTTCAAAATTAAGCCTGTTGCATAGACTTGAGAGAATTTCCATAATTCATCTTTCTGAAAATGAGAGATGAGCTCCTTGTTTTGCTTTGTTTTGTTTTATTGGACTTTGAGAAATCAATTTTCTTTTGTTTGCTGTTCCAGAGTCTTGTGGATGTAGAGACCCCTTTGTTCCCTATTCCACCACCTAGAAGAAACTCAGCGGCTTGTTTAATTTAGATTCCTGTGTCGCTTTGCACTTAAATGGCCTTAAACGAGCAGCCCGTGACCCTGTTGCGTGGACTGCAGCCGGGAGGGGCGCTGGCGCGTGTCTCCCTGGTCCTTGCAGAGGCCCTGGCAAGTGAGCCGCTTCACGTTGAGAAGGGAGTTGGGTTTCTGCAGTTCTAACCTTGACAGCCTAGGAGCTGTGCAGTTGAATCAAGCGAAACTACTGTTAATGAGCCAGTTGGTTTTAAACTGTTCTGACACCTTTTTACGAACTAAGCACAAAAGACTTTTGCCTAAACATGACATTTTGTTTCTCATTTTTAAAAGGGTTTTGTTGTTAGGATTTAGACATATGTATAAACAAAGTAATGTTTCATTTTCAAATACCTGTATTTGACATTTTATCCGTATCACAGCCCTGGCAGATTTGGCCTCATTGATTTCAGCATCAAACGAGTACCTTTGGCAGTTTTGAATCAAACTCTGGAGCTTGATTGTTTCAGAGTCAGTAGTTAGCTGTTCAAAAGCTTTCAGTCTTTAGCTTACTCCTGAATTTGGGGGATCCTTGGTTAAGTAGGGGCAGGAAGACTCTTCCCATTGCAAAGCATCTCCCTTGGCAGAGGCCTTAATACTGCTTCGTAGGGAAAAATACACTTCATTTGCTGTTACTCCAGTTATGCCTTAAATTTCTTTGCTTAGTAATCCTGTCAACAAGCACTACTTTCTAAGTACTCTTTACACACATAGACCTTTGGGTAGTGACGAAGATTTTGTTGTCCTTGAGTTTTCGCCAAGGCAGAGTCCAATGTTAGTCACAGCTAACACTGAGTGGCGTTGCCACGTAGACAGTTACGGATCGGATCTGCTTTGTATATGAAAACATTTTTAACTATTTAACTCTAAGAAGGAAGGAAGAGTTAGGTTCATGTATTCCCCTCCTCCCAGCCCCCCAGAGAAGTGAACTGTAAGTTCTAGACCGTCTTCCTAGGAAGACACGGAGAGTTCCAGATGCCTTAGCCACGCCCAGCAGGAGCCTTACACACAGCTTCTCATTGGACAAGAGTTTTCTCTTCTTCAGCCCTGGTTCTCCATGTTTTCACCTCAGCATTCTGTAAAGAAAGGCATATCCCCAAGTCCCTCCTTCCTGCCTTGGCTGTTCCCGTGACTCTGGTACAGGACGGGGGGAGGGGAGGTGCCGCTGGCTGACATCCCTCCCTGTTCTGGGGCGTCAAGGCCGCAAGGCTAAGGGACAGGACCCCGACTTCTGCATCCAAGAAATCGATTCAGCTCCCGATTTTCCACAGTAAGGGTCATCACTAGACAGTTAGTAGTTTGTCTTCCCTTTAGTTCAACTGGTGTTGAGGTTGCACTCCCAACTGCTGCCAGTGAGTAAACTGGGGAAGTGGGGTTGTCTTGCTGGGGAAAGACCTAACCGTGCATTCAGAAACCAAGGCCTTCTGGGAGGAGGGGTCTGGATACTCCTGTTCATTCTTCATTGGCAAAAATGATCAAGCCTTTAATTCATTTATCCGAGGCTTTGTTTTTTTGACCCAGTTTATTTTCCCTGATGTAATGAGAACGTTGTTTGGAAATGTCATTCTGTATTTCTAACTCTGAGAAATGCTTCTGTATGGGTCTTCGGTGTGGCGCTGCAGTAGCTGGCATCCCTGATAAAGGATAACCTAGTGACGAATCACTGAAAATGCTTCCTTTGTTACCTCAAAAGAAAAAAAAATTCCAAACAAAATATAGCATTTATATTTATAGAAAACGGAGGATTGGCTGTTTTCCAAGAACTTCAAGTTAATTCTTATGCAAAAAAAGTTCTTAATTCTAAAGACTTGTTCTGCATAAAGGAGACATTCTTTAATAATGGAAGAGGTGGTTTTATTTTTACAACAAGCTTACTCATTACCAAACCTATAACCAATTGCTGATCTCCTGTGTAAAGCATTTTTTTTTCTCTTACCTGAAACAGTGATTTATATGAACTGTTGGAATAATGGAACCTCAAACTACAGATGTGTATGTAAAATTGCATAAATGCACTGACTTCCTTCTCCCTGAATATATTTTTAATAAACAGCATTATCCTACATGGTCAGTTTTATTAAATTATGCATAACTAAAGGGTTCTTCTGAGAAGTGGTATGCTTGTCTGGGTGGCTTCTGTAAAGCTTCCTATCGTGGTAAGTAACACAGTAGTCTTAGCCTTTTTGGAGGCAGATAGATAGTGGAGAGTCAGTTACAGGAGAAAATTCAGAGATGACCCTAACACTTGCTTGTTGGTGGAGAGAGATTATGTTATACTTGTTCTGTAAGCTGTTCCTCGGCAGTGGTGAGGTGGCCTCTGGGGTGGGGCGACACTTGACAACATGCACAGACAACAGAGCCTCCTGGTTGGACCCCCACGAGGTCACCGTGCTTGGCTTTCAAGGCTGGTACTCTGCCCTTGACAAAGGTCCGGATCATCCTATTCTCCTAAAACAGAAAAAGAAAAGTAGAATTGATTTAGGAAAGCAAAGGAGATGGGGGGTTTGAAACTTTGCTTGTTTTGATTCTGTTGTTACTGTTTTTAAGAGAAGAAGAGAAGGAAATGTATACGTAGATGTGTCCACAACACACGCACGTGCACGAACACACACGCTTCTCTGGTCTGTTGGTGCAACTGCCTAAGGATAAAGCCACAGTTTCCCCTTGTTGAATCACTTGGTCTGGAAAGTAACTTTGAATCTCAGGTGATGGGTGCTACGAACGCAGGCCTTGCACCAGCCTGGCGCGGACGTGAAGTCTGCCGTGCAGAACCATCAGTGTCACCAGATCCTGGGTGGGGTGGGGCTGAGGAGCATCACATTTTTGGTTGATGTCATTCTGTGAATGGATGTTGGCATGTTGGGCTATAGAGAAGTTTTAAATCTCAGTGGCAGTTGTGTCCAATAGGAAACAGTGTCCCTTCAGACCCTCTTGAACCCAGTGCATGGGGAAGGCGGGGCATTTTGTTACACTTCTTGTAACTCTCATGCTCCCCGAAGCCTCTGCCATCTTTCGTTCTCTGCCAGGTAGGTTAGGGACCTCAGGTGTGTCTGGTCTCTGCTCCGCCCCTCCCCCCACTCTACGTGGGGGTGCTGGTGCCGGAAGCCACTCCGTCCTGCCTTTGTGGGGAGCTGCCAGGACAGCAGGCCCCAGAACCCCCAAGAACTCACCTGCGTACTTCAGGCAACTGTGGGAGACACCAGGTGCTTGCACCTCAGATAACCCCGTGGTGGCTTCAAGGCCCAGGCACAAGTGGAAGATGGTGCTGTCCCTGGGAATTCAGGTTTGAGGAATAGATTTTAATACCTTCTTTGTGCCTAAGATACACTGAACATCCATTAGGGACACTATCTTAAGAATTTACATTATTATCAAGAAAATTGCATTAAGGAATATGAGGGCAGAAAACACAAGCCGAGAATGTTAAAGGGACAGGCCTGTGTTCACACTGATTTTCCGTGGCTGGATGTGAAGATCCGGTTATTTGAAATGACCGTAGAGAACTAACATGATAAAGGGAAAGCCCAACGCGCTCCCTTTGGTGTTTGCTTCCTAATGAGGGAATCTGGGCCTCAGGTAAGACCGTTCATCCAGTCAGTCCCCTCCCAGAGTGCGTCTAGACGCCACCCAGACAGAACTCACAGCTCCTGGAATCCAGGCGTCACAGGAACTGGCACAGAGCAGGCAAAGGGCTCCGTGGCATTGCACGTGGCCGAGCAGGACGAGCCCAGGACCGTCGGCCCGACCCGGCTCCTCCCCGCAGGGAGAGTCGTCACCCCTAACCTCCCGGCCCTCACCCTCCTCTCTGTACTTGTCAAACCAGTTCACTTGTCTCAAAGGTCACATTTTAGTGTTAATACTCTTACAGTCTTGGGTGTAATTCTTCGAACTGTCTCCTGGGGTCTCTCCATGGAGGCCTCGTGGGCACTTTGGTTGGCACAGTCCTTCCTGTTGGAGCATTTGGCTTCCCTAGCTCCAGGCTCCAGACCTCAGTAGCACTCACCCTCAGTCGTTGTGACAAGTCAAGATGCCCCCAATACTCCCAGACATCCCAAATATCAGGGTGTTACCCCCCTGGCTGAGAAACAGGGATTATGTGTTGCAGCTTTTGGAAAGCAATCAAGGTTTTTTTGTTTTTTGTTTTTGTTTTTTTAATTGAAGTACAGTCAGTTTACAGTGTGTCAACGTCTGGTGCACAGCATAATGTTTCAGTCATACATAGACATACATATATATTCATTTTCATGTTCTTTTTCATTATAGATTACTATGCAATCAAGTTTTATATTCAGCCAATGATTGTGGTTAATAACAAATCAAAACTCTGCAGCACTTGTGAGCAGGCACAACTTAGGGATAAGAAGAGGAAATCACCTAAAGACCATAATTCTGCCCTCCCCCACCCCACACACACACGCACGCACGCACGCACGCACGCACTGCATACCTCTCCTCCCCTCCTTCCATTAGGAGGAAGTCATCTTCCTTACCGACTTAAGTGAGAACTTCTGCCATGCAGGAAAGAGAATTTCCTCTTTTTGTATCAAATATAACTAACCTTGAGAGAATACTAAATTCAGAAAATGTCATTATAATTGTCACTTTTCCAATTTCAAAGCAGTCTTACTGAAATTCATTGAGAAAAATCCAGTCGTTCTGATGTCAGAGGATGTTAAGTAAATTGTTCAAGCCAATGTTTTCAACTTTCTAGAATTACACAATCAAAAGAACTTGGTCTCATAGCATAGCATTACGGGCTAATAGAGTAGGCAGAATACGCTTGCTTTCCCCCGCAGACAATGCAGTGCTGTAAGAGATTTGTTTGCTCCCATTGTTCTGATACATAACATTCCAGCTGGATGGAGAGAAAACAGAATCCATTTCCTCCCAAAGCATTAAATGATGTTTTGACCAACAGAAGTAAAAACTTGAGATTTCTGTGGTCTTTCTCTCCAACATGTCATTTTCCTGGCCTGTCTCGCAGCACCCACAGGGATGAGACGGAATCTCTTCAATCACTGATCAACCTGACATTTACCAGAAAGTGGATGAATTAAGAAAAAAAGGGTTTTTAAATTGTTTTTCCTTTACTCGGAGATTTTCATTAGGATTGCACGGCCAATTAAGCACACTACAAATATTTTAATGTGATGTGTTCAGTCCTCCTATTTTGCCATCTGCCGTCTCATCTCTGGAGCCTGGCGAGACGCCTGTCCTAGACGGCGCTCAGATAGGCACTGAGGAGTCCATGGGGACTTCGGCACGTGTGTTGTTTCCTCTTTGCCGCTCAGACTGTGTCACCGGTGCTCTTTGACTTCAAGGAGTTTAAGATCCAGGTAGAAGGCAAAATGGAACCAAAACAACTATGTACACAGCTAAGTGCTAAATTATGTGTATTTGTAAAAATCCAAAGGAGAAATAGGTCATCATCAGAGTTATGCAGAGTCAGAAAAACGACCTCTTAACATCACCGCCACCACCAAGAGCAGAAACAACCAGGTCTGTAACCAGAGGTGATACCTCCTTCTTTGACAAAATGTGCTGTTGACACAGTCCTGTTGTATTTTTTGGTAAATCATTCACTTGGGCCAGTATAGACAAACAAAATCAGAGTTTGTTCAGGAAGGAAGCAGATTCATGACCAAGTAGGATGACCTGGGAATGATTAGCGCTGGTCAGAATTAAAAAGCATTTCTGTCATAAACTGATGAATGAAAAAAAAAAAAAAAACACCCTCAGTATTCCTATTGCCAGAGTAGACGTGATACAAGGGGATGAAAAAGTCCATTTTGAAAACAAACCAATTTTTTAAAAATCAATTTGAAGATTACACATAGAGTATTGTGATTCTATTTGTTTCAAAATATACTTAGTACAGACAGCCCAGGAGAGAGGGAAGTCAACAAACAGTGGTTCTATCAATTATATTTCTTTTTTGATGACAAAAATTTTTTCAACTCAAAGCTGCTGCTTGTCTCAATGCAGAGTTTTGTAAATATTGACCAAATACTGTGAAATTTCAAAATTAAACTCTTTTCTGATGCTTACAAAACTTGTTATGAAGATTTCTATGTAACTGCCATGGTGTTTGAGAAAGATGCCTGGCTCTAAATTTTGATACTTGGGTTTTTGTTGGTTTTTTCAATTTGACCTTGGATAAGCCGTGAAACTTTCACTGAGTGTTTCCTTATCTGGGAAATTATGGGAGCAGATAGATTAATATCCTGCTCCCAAACTCTCAGCTCTGACGCCTGTCACAATCCTTGGACTGTCTTTTCAGTTCAACTCAATTGATTTAAGAGGTGACACAGGTCCTCTTCTAATCAAGTTGAATGAAATCAATGTAACTGTCTCCTACACAGTCCGAATTTGCCAAAAGAAAAGTACAGATCTATTTTGGAAATACACTGAAGCTGCTTTTGGCCCGTTATTAACACAGGTATTAAAACGCCTAAGGAAATGTTATTTTGATTCTATGCCTTGGTCTTTTAAATTGTCCTTAGTGTTTAGTTCTAGTGGGTTTTCTGTTGGTTTGTTCAGTTACCATTTCCTAGAACTGGGATTTTGAACAGGTTGGTTTGCCTTTCTAATGACTCTCCCAGATTCAAGAATCTGCACATCTCTAAGTTTTGAAGACAAAACTAACCAAAGGTATTGGCTTTTAACATCCCAGTGCTAAAAGGAAAACAAAATCCCAGTTTTTTTGTATTTTATTTTTTTAGAAATTAAGAGAAAATTGATTGGAAGCCTATGAAGCAGGAAAGAATAGGAAGTTATAGAACAGAAGTTTTATGGCAAAAACTTAAAGAACAAGCAGCTGTGTTCAATGCAGGACAGACATGTAATATCTAAATTAGCAAAAGCTCATCTCTGCAGCCACCATCCTATTCCTCCATCATTGAGATATGGAAACAAGAAAAACACTCTCACCTACCAAGGAGAAATCCTAGATTCAGCTGAATTTATTAAATTGCTTCTTTGTTCTGGCAATGTGAAAAATGCATATTTGGAGGGTTCCTCTGTGGTTTCCATGGAAAGCTGAGAATCAGGCACTAGTCAGGAAGGTGATTGTCAGCAAATCCAGCAAAACTGACAAGCCATTGTCTCAACTGTTGGGGACTTAGCCTGGGTTGTGGGTCCTGTGTGGCTTCTTGGGGACCTATTATAACTTAATCCTCGTCATTTTCTGCCCTTTCTCCCTGGTCTGACGGCTACTCACATTTTTATCTCCTGTTGCTGTGGCAGTAAAACTGTTCTTACGTTCACATAAAGCATTTGCTCTGAATCACTGAAGCTTTGGCTACTGATATGCAAATACCAAGCTTTGGGTATTTAAAAAATATGACAAAATAAAAAACAGACACAAATGCACATGTGCGCGCGCGCGCGCACACACACACACACACACACACACACACACACACTTCCCCTCCAAAAGGCCTGGTGTTTTGTTTTGAGGGTGAGGGTTGGGAAGGGGGTTGCAATGAGAAGCTGTAATTAGAAGACTGCTATCCCTGATAGGTGTTCTATTTAGAAATCCAGCAGCCAGAAATTTTCTTTATTTTCTCTATGGCCTTCCTACCCAAGACTCAGCACACATAGAAATCTCATGCTGGTGCTGAGTGGCTAGGGAAGGAACGAGAACCAGAAAGCAGGGATGGAGGGAGGGGTGAAGGCAAAACCTTGGTTTAATATCTTAGCATGATCTCCTGTCCCTTTGGCACTGGGAGAGCCTTTACATCCCTTCCTGTGGGAGGGGTCTTAATCACCAGGATTAAGTTATAATAGGTCCCCAAGAAGCCACACAGGACCCACAACCCAGGCTAAGTCCCCAACAGTTGAGACAATGGCTTGTCAGTTTTGCTGGATTTGCTGACAATCACCTTCCTGACTAGTGCCTGATTCTCAGCTTTCCATGGAAACCACAGAGGAACCCTCCAAATATGCATTTTTCACATTGCCAGAACAAAGAAGCAATTTAATAAATTCAGCTGAATCTAGGATTTCTCCTTGGTAGGTGAGAGTGTTTTTCTTGTTTCCATATCTCAATGATGGAGGAATAGGATGGTGGCTGCAGAGATGAGCTTTTGCTAATTTAGATATTACATGTCTGTCCTGCATTGAACACAGCTGCTTGTTCTTTAAGTTTTTGCCATAAAACTTCTGTTCTATAACTTCCTATTCTTTCCTGCTTCATAGGCTTCCAATCAATTTTCTCTTAATTTCTAAAAAAATAAAATACAAAAAAACTCCCATCTCCTTCTCTTCTCTCTCCTAGGCTGGGGTTGCAAGGCCAGCATAGTGAACTCCAATGACCATTCATTGGGAGGATGTATTAGTTAGGTAGTGCTGTGTAACAAGTTATCTCAAAATTTAGCAGCTTAAAACAACAAAAATGTATTATATATCCAATGGTCACCAATCTAGGAGCAACTTAAGTGGGTGGTTTTAGATCAGTCTCTCATGAGTCCATTGGGACTGTAGTTACTGGAAGCTGGAGGATCTACTGAGCTATTCACATGGCTGTTGGCAGGAGGCCTCAGTTACTCATGGACTGTCAGCTACATACCTCCATTCCTTGCTACATGTGTCTCTTGCCCAAGACAGAAGCCATGTCCTTGAGACAGGAAGGAAGAAGGTAGGGCACAGTTATTCAAGAAATGACACAGCAATTAACACCAAGGTGGTGGAAAATTCAACTTTCAACAGGCCTTGAGGCCCAAGATGGAGGGAGATTTGACTTCTAGTAGACCTTGAGCTTCATTATATGCTCATTGTTATATACTAGCATGGTAAATGGCACTCCCACAGGTGCCAGGACAGTTTTAAGGCTGACCATAAAAGCTCAAAGGGTGGGTGGTGGGAATCCCACCCCTTTCCCAAAGTAGTTGCAATAACCCTCCCACTTGTTAGCATATGAAGTTACCGAGCCCATAAAAACTAGCAACACCCACACGGTCTGGCCACTCTCCCTTCTGAGTGAGATGGCGAGCACTCTGTCTATGGAGTGTGTGTCTACTTTCACTTTAAGCCGAGCACCCAACCTCCACACTCCGTGGCCTTTCTCTCGCCTTTTAAAACAGCCTACACTCTATGTAGTGTGTATCTCTCTGAATAAATCTACCTTTACTCAACTGTGGCTCGCTCTTGAATTCTTTCCTGCATGAAGACGAGGACCTACACTTGGCGGGTCACGTCCCAGGGACTCAACCGAGACCTGGGTCATGGCCATCCTCTCACCACACATTTTCTGGTATCAGTCTCAGGCCTGGCCAAGTTGGCTCCTAACCATCCACTCAGTCTGCCAGCTGGACCCGGGCAGCTGCCCAGGCAAATGAGAGGCTGCATGACCTGGGATCCTTCTTGTGTTAAAAGGACATTCAATGCATGTCTGCAGGTCGGGAATAAAGTCAGTTGGTGCCCAGGGAGAGAAGGACCCGGGATAAACACACTGGTGAGAGGTGCTTAATATTTAAAGTGTACTCAGATACTCAGAGACATGTCTCTTCTTCGTGTGCAGGTGGCAAAATATGCTGTGAGTCACTTACAGCTCAAAAGAAAGGAGCTGTTGGGTGAGAGGGTTTGGTTCCCACTGTAGTTTCTGGTTGGTGTCATTGGGTGGCTGACTGGGTCATATTCCTCTTTGGGTGACATCAATTTTGAGCAGGTGGGTGAGCACTTTCACGTGGAATTTCATTTTATCCTGGTTCGCTGCTCTCTTAAAACAGTTCTATGATGGCTAGTACAGCAGTGGTCTCAGCGTTGGTCCAGCTGGATTGCTACATGGATGCAGAGGGTAAGTGGGGCAGCCCTCTATCTGACAACCCTCAGAATCCAGTCCTTCTGAGCTAGCAAGTGCTTAGCAAGCATCTGGCTCAGCTTTCTCATGTTTCAGATGAGAAAAGAAGTCAAGAAAGGTCCAGGGACTTGATCATGTAGCTGCTAAATGGCTGAGCCATAGAGGCCAAGACTCCAAGCCCCAGGGTCTCTTTGGGAGACCTGGGCGCCCAGAAGTCTGGGGACTGGGCTTTAGAGTTGCCGCCTCTGCTCCTGCTCAATGTGAAATCTGTTCCCCAGTGTCCTGGACCAGGATCCTCTTCTTCACCCATTGCCCACTCCTGCTTTTCAATCCATCCTCCAGAAGCTCTAATTATTAAAAGACTCTTCCAATTTTTGTAATAACTTCTGCTGGAAAAGCATGTTTTATTTACATTCTGTATCTTATTTTTTGAATCCAGTAACAAAAACCAGAGAAGTCTTTGCTCTTTTGTGCTCTTTATCCTCGGAAAAACGGATGGTTTATAGAATATGACTCTCCCTAGGCAGTTTTTCTCTCTCCGTTCCTTCCATTTTCCTCTGAATTTATTATCAGTAATTTTAGAGAAGTCTTTTCCTAAAGCACTGCTCTCCAAAGGAATAGCAAACACTGGTTTCTTATCTGAATGGCTTTGAATTAATGTTAAGACTGAGTTCTAACAAGAGGAGGAAGACTTGTCTGGGTAGAGAAGCTCATCTTGGGAAGGAGCTGGACCTGCCCTCTAGCTGAGGCAGTGAGACTATAACTAGGGACTCCCAGCCTTATTCCCACTCTGTGTCTTAGTTACGGTCCGGCTATGACCTTACGTCCCCTGCGTCTGACTCCCACCCTAGCTCACCGCTGACTTACTCAGCTCGCTGCTGACGGAGGATGCTGTTCACGCACGTCGAGACTGAAGATCAGTTGATCTATAGGCTTCACCCGTTTCTTATTCTCCAGGACTTGCCAACCAAAGACTTACGGCTCAGATAATGTTCCAGCCCCGAGACCTGATGGGTACCTGGAACCGTGTGATCGTGATAGTCATCTCTGAAAACAGATGACTGCCTTCTCCCTGGCACATAGCCCTCTCCTCTTTTCCCTGTATAATCTCTGAGCGAAACCTGGGGAGTCAGGAGCTGGTCCTTTGGGACATAAGTCCCCCTTCTCCCCTGGATTGCCGGCTTCCTCAGTAAACCTGTCTTTCCTTTCACCCAACACTTGTCTCTTGGTGTTGGATCTTTGAGCGATGAGCAGCTTGGTAGCACCGCATTTTTCTCCTGGCAATTTTCATTCTGGTCCAGTTTTTTGAAATCATTCTACATACCATCTACTCCCTTTTCTATGCGCTAGTCCTTGAAATACTTGGAGTCCATACTCATTTCTTCATCTGATTGCCCCACCCAATGTTTTTCATCTCTAAGGTACACCTCACACATTCCCTTTAATTCCTGGTGACATCTCACCCTGTCCCTTTTGACACAGCCCCAGAGTCACTCATTCGCCCTCCAACTCCTGATATCTTGTCAGTCTTTCTGTTCCCTCTTCAAATGGTTTACAACTGAAACAGCAGCCCTGTAGGGTCTGCCTGACACTCTCGTTACAGACCCTTTACCTCCATCCATGGAGCCAGAGTGAGAGTGAGACACTCTCATTACAGACCCTTTACCTCTATCCACGGAGCCCAAGATCGCGTTCACTCTCAACACCAGGTCACACTGTAAATTAATATTGCACATGTGGTTGACGTCACCTCCCAGTCTGTTTTTTTCCAGCCTGATGCTTCCATCTGTCCCATTCTAGACCTGGTCCCTAGGGATATTTGAAATGTACATATTTAGAATAGTTTTGCAGTAGCCGTTTACAGTCTCTGTGGCAGACAGCATAATCTCACGGAGGCCACGAGCTCGAGCCCCAGAGGCAGATGTGTGGGTCCCAAGCCTCGCTGAGCCGCTTGGCAGCTGTTTGAACTGTGACTGTGCCTCTCCCCAGGCCAGAGCTGAGAAGGAGGGTGATGTATATACTTAACAGTGACAGGGATTTAGATAGGAGCTGATGGTAGACAAAATATGCATTTGTGGGAAGCCCTTGATTAAGGTCTCTCTTGACATCCTTTTGATAAAATGGAGAAACATAGTTTCCATCAACTCTTTATCTCTTGAGATTAGGATATTTAACCAGTTTTGAATTCATGTAAATATACTAAAAGGTGCTTAGAACAATGTCTAGCTTATGATATGTGCTCAGCAAACATTAGCACTGGCTGTTTTTGGTTAACATTATGCTATGCCTTTTCCCCTATTTGTTGCAGTGTTTCTCCCTTTACCTCTTCTTCCTCTCTGCTTTCCTCCCCTCTAAAACCTCCTCCCGACCTTGCACATACAGCCCTAGAATACAGTATTGAAAGTCTGCTGTGTTTTCTTCTGTACCTTCTTTCTCCAAGTCTTTTCACACAGGTACTGTTGAGTTTGGGGGCCCACGGTGAATTAACAATTTCTATATTGACTATATCTTGTTGGATATGAATCAAATAGCGTGTTAAAGAAATTATACACTACAAACAAATTGGACTTATTCTAGGTATTTAAGGCTGGCTCAACATTCAAATAGCTATTAATGTAATCCACCCACCATATTAACAGCCAAAGAAGAAAAATTGGTCCTAACTGTCATATCAATTAATGCAGAAAAAGCATTTGATAAAATCCATCATCCCCATTCATGATACAAACTCTTGAAAAAATAAGAATAAGATGGAACTTCCTCAACTTGATAAAGAACATCTATAAAAAATGTACAGCTGACATACCTCATGTGGAGGGTGTAGATCCTTTCTCCCTAAGATCCTCTCTCATCACTCTTATTCAACAGAATACTAGAAGTCTTTGCTAGTGCAACAAGACAAAAGACAAAAAAAGAAACAGAGCATATATAGATTGAAAAGGAAGAAATAAAAGCACTCTTCATGGTTTTTTGCTTATTTCATACCCTCAACTTGTTCTGCACTTTCAGTCTCACTTGAGATTGCTTTTATTGGAAGGATTTGGCTAACTTCGTACATGCATTCTTGATTATAAGAGTTTTTTTTTTTTCCTTTGTAGGAGAATGCAGTTTTATAATAGGGCTCCATAGACAGAGTTAAGTGTAGTTTTAGGGCATCAGGGTTGGGAGGCTGGTGGGGTATGAAAATTGCAAGTTTTGAGGTGAGTTATCCCTGAGTTCTCATCCCAGCCAGCCTCTCACTTCCTGTTACTGTAACTTTCTGAGCCTCAGGTCCCTAGGTCAGAAAACAAGAGTAATGATATCTGTCTTGTAGTTTTGTTATGAGGATTAAATGTGGTAAAATAATATAAATCACCTTTACTAAAAACATATCCAGGACGTACGATTATTGTAGTGATGAATCCTCAATGAAAAGGCACTAATGGGAGACAGGGTTCAGGGGAAATACGAGGAGGGTTCACGGACAATGAGGTAGTTACTGTTGGTCTTGATGGGTGAGTAAGAGAGCAGTAATCAAGCTGCTCACTGCTGCTACAGAGAGAAAGTTCTAGGGCCTGTCTAAGTGGCAGCTGGTTGGATGGTCCTCAGCATAGCAGTGACTCATACAAATATTTCTTTATTTTTGACTCAGAGAGATTTGGGGTCATGATCTGTGGGACTAAGTGTGGAGAATGGAGTATTTAAGCTGGGAGCGTCTCAGGGTGCAGAACTAGTGACAGTTCCAGCCACTTGCCTCTCCCTTCTTCCCATCCGGAGTCCTTACTCTTATCTGCAAGGTGTTCCTTGGATCCTTCCCAACTTTTCCTGTTGCCTTGCAAGTGCAGAGTTTCTCTGTCAAGGGTCCCCCATCTCCTTGTCTCTGTTAACTTAGCCATTTATCTGATGGTTTTTCAGAGGATGAGAAAGCATCTCTTACAATGGCCAAAAGTGAAAGCGGCTAGGGAGGGGGGCTGGGGAGAACACAGCTGGGACGATCTGAGGTCTGACCCTCAGAGCTATCAAAGCATGGAGTCTGGACCTTGCCTCTGGGACAGGAAATGCACAGTATAGGCCTTTATCTCATATTATCTCTTCATCTCATCAGTTGCTGAAGTGCCTTTGCAACGCTGATGCTCTGTGGAAATATAACACCCCAGAGTCTTGGTTTGGAAATAAGCTACCAAACGCCCTGACACGTCGCCTGTGAAGATGGCTGTCTCCTCTTACACGCTCGCTTTCTCAGAGATAATACACAGTGACTGCTTTACCATACCCTTCCTTCTTGCTTTGCATTTAGGCTGATCTTCTTTTCCTAGTTTCCTAAGGTGGAATGTTAGGTTACTTACGTGAGGCCCTTCCGTCTTTAACAGAGGTGTTGCAACTATACATCTCCCTCCAAGCACTGCTTTCCCTCCATCCCATACCTTTTGCTACGATGTGTTTTTGTTTTTTATTAATCTCAAAGCATTTTCTGATTTTCCTCATGGTTTCATTTTTGGCTTATATATATATGTCTATTCTAATTCCCCTCAGAGTGCACCGTTGTGAGTGGCTGCAGAGGCCGGGTTGCAGGCAGAGGCGGGGGAGCTGGTGAGAAGCCAAGACTAGAGGGTGGAGAGCCCAGGAAGACAGAGGCATTACAGACCGCGATCTTCTATTTTCCACAATTCCTGAAAAGTTCCTCCGTGTAGGTTGGGGGTGGTGTGTGTGTGCACGTGTGTTTGTTAACGGTTAGAAAATCATGGAAGAGGAGATGGAGAGAGCTCCTGGACTGTGTCGACTAAGAAAAAAATGCACAAACCTAAGAGTGTGAGATTTCTGTTCTATTTGGCGGACATACTGAGGGTATAAGCCTGGGAGGTGGCCTCTCAGGTAGCTCTGAGGGACTTTTCCAAGAGGTAAGGGAGGAGCCAGGATATACAGGAGTTTTTGCCAAAACAACAACAACAATAGCAACAACAACACAACAATGACAACAACAAAACACCAAAAAAAACCCCCAAAAACCAAGTAGTCAGCATCAAAAGATTACTGTTAATTAAAGAAAAAGCAGATATCTCAAGTTAATGAATTTAGCACTTTTCAGTGTATGGGAAGATGCGAGAGTCAGGGCTTATTGAAATCATTCCCTTGATACGCACCTTAACTATCTAGGACCACATCCTGTTTTTTTTCCATCCTGACTCCCCTCAGGGTGCACAGTCAGGGGTGGCTGCAGTGGCTGGATGGCCCCAACGTCCTTTGTTACTGATCTGGTACATAACTTCCCATGCCCAGAAGTCAGAAGGCAGGAATATGTTCTTTCTGTCTAAGCCATGCATCTGTTTGGGTGGGTCCCTCTTCCTGCTTTCTTTTCTTTTTTAATTGAAGTATAGTTGATTTGCAATGTTGTGTTAATTTCAGATATACAGCACAATGATTCAGTTACACACACACACACACACACACATCTATTTTTTTTCAGATTCTTTTCCATTAAAGATTATTACAAGATACTGCATGTAGTTCCTTGGGCTATACAGTAGGACCTTATTTCTATTTCAGTTTTAATGTCCATGAAAACAGTGTTGATGAACTAGTCTAAAGTATTTCTGGCTATAAATTCTTTAGTTCTACGGGGTAGAAGCCTGAAAAATATAGCAAACCACATCTAAGTGTAATAGTAAGGGCTTGAAACTTTTTTTAACTTATTTTTTGAAAGTATTTTTCTTTTTTATATACACTATGAAATAAAAGAACTACTGCATCCTGCACTGAGCTGTGACATCTTTACTTTTACCTTTAGTGTTTGAACAGTGCCCTGAACCAAGAACTCCCTGCGTCACGGCCTTTCTAGGGACAGAGCATGGAGCGTGGTGTGTCTCATTACAGGAAGGAAGCAGCCTCCCGCTCAATGAGTTCAGATTACATGCAGATAGGATGGGTCATTGTCACCAACATCAATAATGAAAGATGGGTGGCTGTGTAGGGCACCAAAAAAGCATGTTGATAAATCCTCTTACCTGAGAACTGATCAGGAGTTTTGCTGAGATCAGGAGTTGCATTTTTAACACCACAGAACATTTGCACATGCTGTGAGCTGAAATTTACACTGGTGATCTCAGGGTCTCTTTCCGTTTCCCATTATTTACAGGAGGATTAATTTATCAGCTTACCTTTTATCACCAAGGCTAATTCTGCTCGAGGTAAACAGCAGGATAGGTAAGTTTCCTGTAGGGCTTTGGCCATCTTGCAGCACCTCCCCCAACAAAGTTCTAGACCTGTGTTGTTCGCATGCTCTCTCTTCTGCCCTTGGGTCCAAATTTACTCTCAGCCGTTCCACATAGCCAGAGGCAAATTACTGACAACTGTTTGCAGCTCTTCCTAGGAATATTTTCAAAGGAAGAGGTACCAAGTAGCAATGCAACAAAGTGTCAAGAATAGCAGATAAGTGACACCCCATGGGCTGATCCTCACTGTTCTATTATGATTGTCGAGGGAGCTGTGGTGGGGAGGATTGTGAGGCCGCATCAAAGCCAGGGAGTGAAGAGTATCCTGATTGATTAGTGATGTCTGCCGTGGGTTAGCAGGAGTTACCATGGTATACAGGACACTGCTAAGCCTGGTGTACAGGGAAGATATCTGTTCTCCAGTTCCTCTGAATTGGGTTTGATTATGAGTCCTGCCACTGAGTTACGGACTGAGTTACTGGGAGAAATAAAGAGAGGCTGTGAATTAAATGAGAAGATGTGTGTAAAGTGCTCAGAAGAGTAATGGACTAGAAACCGGTTCAGCTTCCCCAGGCTGTGAATTCTCAAACCTATCTTATTCATCTTTGTACTCTGGCATAATGCCGGGCCCATCATAGCCCCTCCGTAAATATTTGTTGAAATAATGTATGTTGCATATAGAAACAGGTGAAAGGAGTGAATCTGGTGATTGGATTTGAAGACTCAGTTCAACAAATAGGGAAAAATTGAAGTGGTCACCGGGGTTTTCCTATAGGCTCCTGAAGTCTCTCTTTATAGATTTTCCTCCTATAAAAAAAAAAAAAAAAAAAAAAAAAAAAAAAACTTTAAACAATTATTATTAAAGTAAAACAAGCACCCAGAGAAGAGCACAAATCACAAGGGGACATCACTCTGTGAGTTTTCACACCATGTAACCATGATCCTCGTAAAAATCAGAGCAACACTAGCACCCCAGAATGCTGGGGTTGTCTCCTCCCTTTGGCAGCTACTCCCTCCTCCCAGAGATACCCCTATCCTGATTTCTAACATTAAATACGAATTTTGTTCTTTATTTTGTGAGAGTCAACCATGTTGTTGCATGGAGTTGTGAGTTGTAAGTTGTTCATTTTTATTCCAGCAAATGAATACACCATAATTTGTCTATTTATCTGATGGACATTTTGGTGGTTTCCAGTTTTTAGTTACTATAAATAAAATTGCAAAGGACATTTTAGTACATGTATTTTGGTGCTTTTGATCCACATTTCTGTGGGATGTGAGTAAAACCTTGGAGTGCATTTGACAAGTCACAGGGTGTGTTCATGTTCAACATTAGCAGGTATCACCAAAAGGTTGTCCAAAGTGCTCATACCAATTTACATCCCACCAGCAGTGTCTGCAAGTCCCCACTGCTCTGTGTCCTTGTCGGCATTTATCATTGTCGGTCTTTTTAATTTTAGCCATTCCAGTAGATGTGTCATATTATTTATTTTGGTTTTAACTTGCATCTCCCTGATGACTGATGAGCCTCTTTTTATATATTTACTGTCCCTTTGAATAGCCTTTTTATTGAATCCTCCTTTTATTTTTTTAAGATTATGCCTAACAGTTGGAATTTTAATTTAAAAAAATTTTTTTTATTTAGGTATAGTTATTTAAGGAATTTTAATTTTTAATGAGTATATGTTATCAACTATACTTGCTAGAAGTTATCAAATTCTGGTTTCCATAAATCCAGGACTCCTATAGTAAACTTGTTGCTAATTTCTTATCTTTAAGGAGAAAGGTCAGTATCTAGATGCATAGTTTCTATATATTCTCCATTCTCAAGGGGATGTCACGCTTTTGGAATGGCCATCAAATATTTTCTATTGTGTATTTTTTTTAAGTATTTAAAATAAAAATGTAAACATTCTCCCACCCAGCAAATCCAAATCTAGACCAGTGCTATCATGTGCCTTTTCTAGGTGTCACTCTGCTAGAGAGAAACAAAATGCTGTGCAGGTTGTAAAACATCCAGAAGTGCAGCTGAACCGTGCCATGATGAGCCTGCCCAGAGGCTCTTTGTCTTGTCATCTCTGGTGTCCCTGGTTCCCATCCATCTCTTGCACCTGGATTCTGCCTCCTGTCCAGTCCTTTCGAGCTTTGCCCTTGGTTGGATTGTTTGTCCCTTGATGCTGTTACTACCTCAGTTTTGGCTCCTGGCTCTGCAGCCCATAATGTTCCCCTTGCCACCACCCCCGAGCCCTGCTCAGACCCCACAGTTCCAAACCATTTAGTCCCATCCATGGTCCTTTGGGATTTATTCCCAGAACATAAGCATGAGTCAATGTCAAAAAAAAAATCTATTTTTATTTTTTTCTGGAATTAAAAAATACCCTGTGGGCCCTGGATTATGTGATGAGCATTCCTAAATATTTGACTTCTAAAATTCATCATGGTTGATAACCAGGATGGTGATACAAAATCTTGATAGCCTTACAATGCAGCGTAGAAAGAGCTGCAATTATGAGCATTCATTTAAGCAGTTTTCAGTAGAAGAGGGGGCGGGCTCACCTTGGGCTAATTTGTACATTCAGAAAAATGGCTGAGCATGTGCTGCGTTCCCCTGATGAGCTGTCACGCGTATATAAATGTTGTCTGGCTTGTGTCTGTTAATTCTCATCTCAGCAGCAAATGGAACCTTGGCTACTGAGTAGTTTTTAATCAGGCTGTGACATCTGCATCTAAATAAATTGGCTTAATCTTGAGAAAATAATTGCAGTTGGTACGGCTCACTGTTCCACTAACGTCCTTTAATATTCATAGCCCATTCTTTGAAGAATGCTCCGATGACACATTATCCCTTGCTGCACAAAAGGTCACAAGATGCTGCGATGACATTGATGGTGACGTGGACCCAGTGCTTCCGCTAATGACCAAGCAGAGTGACACTCCAGCCCAGGAGAGCTGGAGCACTTAAGGCTCACAGGGAAAAACTCCTTCCTGTTACTGACTCTTTAGCTTTTCCTTGTAATTTAATTAGATTCCATAAAATAAATCTGCTTTCTGTTGTGCGCTGTCAGCAAAAATAGAAGTGTACACACTGTCTTCTGAGTTGCTGATTTTACTTGGAGAGCAGTTAAGCCTAATATTTTCTAGACTTTTTTTTTTTTTAATAACCAACCTCTTATTTCATTAGTGTCTTTGGAAAGATTTATAAAAAATACGCGAAGAGGCACACTGTCCTTTCAGTAGGAGCACAAGGCTTTCTGCGTAAGGACATGAGACCAAACCCTGGCACTATTTTTGGAAATGTGTGATAGGAAAGTACTATGTGTACCAAATAAAGTGATTTTGTGGGTTTAAAATAGCAGTTTGGGTGTCAAGTTTATCTTTAAGGATAAAATAATTAGAAATAGCTAACAGACCACTTTATAGATGGAATTTGAGATAGAAGTTAACCTTTAGCAGCACTTCTGTCCCTATTGAATCACTCTTCTTCCTTATTTTGCTCAACCCTATTACTTGTCACTCACCCCTGCTGGTAAAGATGGCCCCACCATCCCCCAATGAAGTATCCACTTCTCTGCCTCCATCATAAAGACACCTTCCCTTCCCCTACTGCTGCCCACAACCCTCCACTCCTCACCATCTCAGCAAATGGCAATTCCATTTATCCAGCTATTCAGGACCCAAATCTAGGGCTCATCTTTGACTCTTCTCTCTCAGTCTTAGTCCATGGCCACTGCATCCTTTGTTGCTTCAATGCCCCAAATACGCCCCAAATTTGGCCACTTCTCTCCACCTCCATCCCAACCATCCTGCTAAATTTAAGCTGTCCACCATCACTTCCTTCTTCCACCCTCCTTCGCAGTCCCTCCACCCACAGCGAGCCACACTGGTTCTCTTACGTTAATTCAGTTCTCTCATTCCTTAGCTTCCCTACTGGAAAAAAAAAAAAAAATCTAAGCTCTGTATTGTGGCCCACAGCCCTGGTTTTCTCTAACTCCCTCTTGCTCGTGTTCCTGCAGCTGGGTTGGGTTTATTTCAGTTTCATGAACCAGCTCCTACAAAAGAATAAGAAAGAAACTGCTAACACAGTAGAATATCAGGCAGGGGCTCCCAGACTGAGTTTATTGCAGTGTTGGCAGCATCTCAGAGAGGGAAAGGAAAAGCTGGATTCTGTTGGGAATGTGAAGTCTGGTTTAAGCGTATCTTTCAGTGCAGGGGGTTGATGAGGACTGGATAGGAACCGTGATACACCAAGATTTGGATTGTTGGAAATGGCAAGGCAAATATTTTGAGGCAAAAGGGTTTTAGGGCTTAAATTTTGGTGGTTTTATTAAAGAATTGGTGAGTCTTTTGGGAAGTTTCTGTAATAGATTATCAAGTGATTTGCCTGGAACAGAGACTCCTGGAATAGTAAAGTGATACCAGGGAAGACAAGGGCATAATGAAGTCATGTTACTGTTGAGTCTGCATTGTAGACTGTAGGACATGTATGTGTGTACGTGGCAGGTAACTGTCACCTCAGGTCCAAGTGGTGTATGGAGGTGGATGGTTTTGGTTCCCAGAAGAATCCATCCACAGAAAAGAAAATGCAGATGTCTCTGAAGTATATGAAAAGATGCTCGATTTTACTCATGATGAGAAATATATTTGAGAACTACACTGAGATATTTTTTTCACCTATTAGGTTTTCAAAGATCAAAAAGTTTGGTAGAATCTTATGATGGAGAAGAAAACAGGGAATCCTACACATTTCTGGTGGGAATAAAAATTGATAGAATCTATGAGGAGGGCAATCTGACAATATCTGTTGAACTATAAGCTCGCATTCCTGCTCTTCTGTCCAATGAAAATGACCCCCTGTATGTATTTATCCAACCAGTCTGCTAGTATCCACAGGAGCCAGTGTCCTGTAGAACACATTTTGGGAAGTGCTCTTTAAGGATAATAATTAACCCTTCAATTCTGATGAAAGTTGCAAATGTTTTTCTCAGTGTTTTAACTTTGCATATGGTGATTTTTGCCGTGTGAAGTTTTGTGATTTTTATGTTGACAAATGTTTTGATCCTTTTTAAAATGGCATCTGTATATGTGTCCCTCTCCCAGGATTATAAAAATATCCTGTCTTTTTTCTTTTTTGGCTTAGTTTTTTGAGTTACATTTAAATCTTGGGTCCAGTTGAAGCTTATTTAGGTGTAAGTTGTGAGGTATCTATTCAGTGCTCTTATCTTCCATGTTGTAACACAGTTGTTTCTATACTATTTATTGAGCAATTCATCTAGTTCATCACATATACTAAATTCTCACAAATATTTATTTCTGCCTTTGGAATCCCTCATCTGTTTCATAAATGTGTCTGTGCATTTAATGTATCAGTCTTTCCATTACTGTAATTTTGTTTTAGGTTTTGAGTTGGTAGAGTTAGTCTCACCTTGTTGCCTTCTTGCTCAGAAGTTTCCTGTTTATTTTTCATGAGCTTTAGAACCAGCTTGACTAATTCCATCGTCTAAAATCTCACTGGTGAATTAATTCATTCTGTTAAATTGACAGATTAGCTTAGAGGCATTTCCGTTTTCTGACGTTAAGTCTTCCTATCCAAGTGCATGGTATGCCTTTATATTCGTTTAAGTCTATTTTGTGTTCTTCAGCAAAATTTTAACATTTTATTCAACAGGGATTTCACATTCTTGTTATGTTTGTTGCTAAATTTTTTCTTTTTGGTTTCTAATGTAAATAGGAATCCCCCATTTCTGTATCTGTTAGGCTGCTTGTTATTTGCAGATATGAAGGTTTTTGATTCTGTATACTTATTTTGTACTCAGACATTGTATGAGATTCTCTTGTTGTTTGTAATATAATTCTAGTTGGGTTCTCTAGGCATGCAATCGTATTGTTTGCATAGAATGACAACTTCACCTCCTTTCCAGTTCTGTATCTATGCATTTCCTTTTGAATAATTGCTTGGGCTGATACCTCAAGAACAATATTGAATGATAATGGTGATGGTGAATAATGTTTCATTTTCATCTTCAATGAGATTGCTTCTAGTAATCCTTCATTAATCATGGTCCTGACTTTCGGGTTGAGATAGATACTTTGTATTATGATAAGAAAGTACCTATCTTTTCCCATTTTATTAAGACTATGCTCAAGAATTTATGTTGCATTTTATCAAATGCTTTTTCAGCATTTATGAAGATCATAGGATTTTTCCTCCTTAAATCTATTAATATAGGTCAATAGATTTTTCTGATATTTAATCATGCTTTTATTTGGGCAATAAAACTTACATGGCCAGTAGATGTTAATTTTTAAATGAATTGATGGATTATTTTGCTGATTTTTAAGGGTCTTTATGTCAATTATTTTTTTGTATGTGTCTGCTAGCTTTGTTGAGTTTTGCTGTCCATGGTTTATATATTGTAAAAACAACAAGAGTGCGACTGGGATCATATGGCCAGCTCTGAAGTGATCTCTGTCATAGGGGAATGCTCAGGCCTAGATCATATGACCACTCTTGAATCTGAGATGAGGTCAGTTTCTTATTATTTATTTAATCACTTTTCTGAGATATGATTTACGTACAAAAAGCTGTGCGTATTTAATGTATGCAACTTGATGAGTTTGGAGGTGAGCAGACATCTGTGAAGCCAGCACCACAATCTATGCTGTATCCATCATCTCTAGAAGTTTTCTCTTTGTTATTATTATTATTATTGATAAGAACACTTAACATAAGATCTACTCTCTTAGCAAGTTGTTAAGTACACGAACAGAATTGTTAACGACAGGCTCGCTGCTGGGCAGCAGACCACTAGGACTTACTCATCGTGTGTAACTGACGCTTCGCACCCGTCACTAATACCTCTCCTCTTTCTCTTCCCCTCAGTCACCGGCAACCTCCATTCCATTCCACTCTCTTCTTCTATGAACTTGACTATTTTAGAGTCCTCCTCTAAGTGATCATGTATTTGTCCTCCTGTGTCTGCTTATTTCACTTTGCATAAAGTCCCCTAAGTTCATCTATGTTGTAGCAAATGACAAGGTTTCTTTTTTTAAGGCTTTATAATATAGTCCATTGTGTGTGTGTGTGTGTGTGTGTGTGTATGTTTATATACAACTTTCCTTTATCCATTGATTTGTCAATGGATATTTATGTTGCTTCTGTTTCTTGGCTACTGTGAATAAGGCTACCATGAACGTGGGAATTCAGATATCTCTTTGATATCCTGATTTTAATTCCTTTGGATATACACCTAGAGGAGAGGAATTGCTGGACTATATAGTAGTTTCATTTTTAAGTTTTTGAGGAACATCCATACTGTTTTCCATAGTAACTGCACCAATTTACATTCCTACCAGCAGTGTACCAGGGTTCCCTTTGCTCTACATCCTTGCCCACCCTTATCATCTATCTTTTTTTTAACAATAAACATCCTTACAGGTGTGATGTGATTCTCCTTGTGGTTTTGAAGTGAATTTCCCTGATGATTAGTGACGTAGAGCACCTTTTTACACACCTGTTGGCCATTTGCATGTCTTCTTTGAGAACTGTGTCTATTCAATTCCGTTGCCTATCTTTAAATTGGGTTATTTGGGGGTTCTGTTGTTGTTGTTATTGAATTGAAGGGGTTCCTTACATATTTTTTGGCTATTGACCCTTTATCAGATTTGTGACTTGCAAATATTTTCTCCCATTCCATAGGTTCCCTTTTCACTTTGTTGATTGTTTCCTCTGCTGTGTGGAAGCCTTTCGGTTTGACATAGTCCTACCTGTCTATTTTTTCTTTTGTTGCCTGTGTATTTAATGTCATATCCAAGAAGTCGGTGCCAAGACCAGTGTCAAGAAGATCTTCCTCTATGTTTTCTTGGGGTCAATTTCCCTTGAAGTACATGAGCTCAGAGTTGGATTAGGTTTGGTTCCTCCCAAGCAAAATGGGGCCCAGTTACCAAAAGAAGGATGGGGGAGAAAACAGCCGGCCCACTCTACGCAGAGCTGGCGGTAGTCCAGCTTGGATGTTTCCAACTGCCTCTGCAGCAGCACAGGATGTGCCTCTGCTGGTACTTGTGTGGTTGTCAGGAGAACTCATTAGCTCTGGATTGACAACTTCCAGACTCCTTTCATGTGGGAGAAAAAACTCCTAATTTAAGTCCTTAATTAAGAAAAACATCTTCCATATAGAAATAAAAGCGTGAAATGTTTTTTTTACGTTGGCAAAGCCAGCGTGGGCATTTCCATTGGCACTGGAGAAGGCACTATGGCTATTTCACGGCATTCTATTTCAAGGTCCCGAGTGAATCCGGGAGCAAAGGAGAGGCCTTGAACTGAACCTCCTTATTTTCAAGCCAGTTGATGTAGATTCCTTCCTGAAAACAGTCCTATATTCTAGTATAGCACATTCCTTGTAAGAAAAAAATTGAAACTAAAAACAATTATTGAGTTGAACATAATTCTCATGTTCTCAAGAGTCTTTGTGAAAAGATCTGATTTTCATATGGTGGTAGCTGAAGTGCTTTATGAAATATTTATAGAGGGAAGATAGGCTTCCTTGCTGTCTTTTTATTCAAGACTTCTCATTTAAACTTGCCCTGGATCAAATCAATTTTAGAGTGATAATGTAAAAGAAATTAAAGCTGTTTTAAACTGCTGCTGGAACAGTGGTTTAATTCAAATCAGGGCAAGTCTAGAGGGAAGAAAGTAAATGCGAACGTGTCTTAAACACAGCATTTAGGAATCGTTCAATGACAATTCAGTGTAAAATAACCTGGATATATATGCTAAAACACTTGAATGACTAATTACAAAAAAGGATACTACTAATTAAAGGAATAAGATAATAGTACTGGTGCTGTGACTGGAATGCACGCAAATCATATTTATTCTTTGTGAAGACTCTTCAAAGGCACTTAAAACTCCCATGTACTTAATATTTATATTTTTACACTACCTTTTGATATGATTGCCTCTTATGTAGGAAATAATCGGAGTGGAGGAAAGGCAGTCTGGGGAAGTGGAAAAAGCATAAACTTGTGGAATTCAGAGGACTGAGTTCTCGTTCAGGGTCTGCTCCTGCCCAGCCTGGAGCAGTGGTTAATTTCCTCAATGCCTCACCTTTCTCCTCAGGAAAGGCTGTCAGAGACCGGTCCCATTTTCACAGCCTATAATTCTCCAAGTCAGGAGCAGCAGTGCACCTTACAAGGAAAGCAAGTGAACAACAAAGCTAAACCTTCAAGAGCCTCCCCCAACAGTAAACCAAAGAGCAGGCACTGTGCATCATTCCATATACTCACTCCTGGTACATACATGATACATACGCACAGTACAAAGATCACACACACACGACACGACACACACTTACACAACACACATCACATATCCATATATGAAACGTACATTGTATAGACATATAGCTATGATGTACACGTTGTATGTGTATTATATATATGTATGTATATATATATTTCAGTACCTACCAAGCATCAGACTCTGCATTGCAGGAAATTCATTTAGCAGATGCAGGATAGAGGTTCAAAGTACAGGCTTTTCAGCCAGATTCTTCTCTAGGAGTCCTGGCCACTCTACTTGCTGGGTGAGTTTAGACCTTTTCCTTAACCTCATTGCACCTCAATTTTGTCTTTTTAAAATTAGACACAAATCTTAGTTTCTGCCTCATGATGCTGGCACTTGGATTACATGAGATAATACGTAAAATATACTCATATTAATGCCCAGTACATTGCACAGATTCAACTCGCTACCACTATCACCCCATTTTATTCTCCCAGGATCTTTATAAAGTAGAATGTCTGTTCAAAGCCTCAGGAACTTCCTTGGTGAAATCAGAAGCCAGCCCTGCAAAATGGAGGGCAAGACAAAACTGAAGAAGAGAGTTGACTGCTCCATATCAGCAGGTGGCAAGAGTTAACAAGCAGAGAACTTACACATGAGCTGTATCTTGGGCTCCACCAGAGTAGATCTGTGCATCCACTGTCAGAATCTTAATAGTTTATATAGAAGCCTTAACTGGGTTTAGTCTCGTATTCAATCTAGATGGTCTCAACACCACCTCACTCTCTCAAATCTACGTCCTTGAAACTGCTCACTGTAGGAGTAGGTGGAAGGTATATTCCAAGGATGGAAGGGGACGAGGAGCCTCTGATTGCCTGGGTTCGGCTTATAGGTCAACGGGTGGTTACATCCTCTCGACGACCTCCTCCAACATGGGTATTTCTGTCTCCATATGCTGTGGCATCTGAAGGTCAAAAAGACTGAGTAATTTTTCCACCATCATCATGGGTCCTGATACAACTGTTTCGGTTAGAGTAGGCCGTTTGGGGCTGTTCTCTAAGGCAGAAAACTGTTCACCAGGAAATGTATTCCTTGTCTCTGGATTGTGCGGCTGACTTTTTCTTTCATGCTGCCTCCAACTTCAATCCAGCATCCAGGCCCACCCTCTGCAGGAAGCAAGAACGGTCCCTTATATTCCTGAAAGTGGGAAGAGGCGGCAGTGACAACAACACTGGCTACAGGCAGCTCTGGGTGCAGAGAGCAGCATAGCGACCAACTTACCAATGACTGCAGAAAACTTAGGTTCTCTGAGGGAGAAGGTGAGTGCGGAATCATCGATAGATGCAAACGGGTACACCTTGGAGCTACTGCGGGTCCGTTCCAGACCCTGCAATGAAGTGAATATCACATTAAAGCAAGTCACAGGAATTGTTTCCCAGTGCATATAAAGTTTATGTTTACACTATACTGTAACCTATTCTCTGCAATATATAGCATTATGACAAAAGAAGTCATACCTTAGTTAAAAATGCTTTGTTGCTAAAAAATGCTAACCATCATCTGAACTTTCAGTGAGTCATAGCAGCAACATCAAAGGTCATTTGATCACAGATCACCATAACAAACATAACAATAATGAAAATCCTACAAATATTGTGAGAATTACCAAAATGTCACGCAAGACAGAAGTGAGCAAATGCTGTTGGAAAAATGGTGCCAGTAGACTTGCTCAAAGCAGGGTTGCCAAGAACCTTCGATTTGTAAAAAACGCAATACTATGAAACACAGTAAAGCGAAGTACAGTGAAGTGAGATATGTCTGTATATTAGAACCTGTGGAGCTCCAGGTAAGCTGAAGGTGATATGTCACCCCATGTAGGTCTTCCTGTTTGGATCTTGGTTCAAACCTTGGGTTTGCAGTTTGATCTAAATACGAGATTATAAGTCTATGAGTCATAACATTGTGCATCAGTCAGGCATTCCCACAGGATTCTCTGAAGGTTATAGAGCATGGGAACCTCACTACTGACAGAAGTTGTCATTAAAGCCAGTGGTTCCCTGGGCTGGTCAGGGAAGATGATTTTCTCCTGTTGTGACAAAACACAAAAAATAAGGACAATTATGTTTGCATTGGTTTGTAATATTTTTGTAACATCTAGAGTATAATGCAGTTGAGTTGTAACTCTGGAATAGATCCATGGAAAGAAACCAGCAGAACTGTTTCTCAAAATGTTTCTGTTACATCAAATTCAGAGGCCTTGGCATCCCTAGTTGGAACCAGTCTTCTGTCTTGCAGGAATAGCACCCTTGAGATAGCCAGTCATGCTGCATGGCCCTGGGAACAGTCAGTCCTGCCTTGCCACCTACTTATGTGTGATCTGGAGTTATTTAAGATTGTTGGGGCTCGGGGTTTAAAATGACAGTGGTTTATGTCTTATGTGACATGTCTATTGCAGGTTCCCATTGCTTTGCCACATTGCCCTCCCTCAGAGACACAGGCCAGAGGAGCCTCCCCCTTTTGGAATCTTGCTGGTCACCACGGTCATGTGAGTCATACACTGGATTTTAAAGGCTTCCATCTGGAAGAAGTGCATGCAATCTCCCCTCACATTTCATTGGACAAGACAAGTCATGTGACTACACCTAACTTCAAGAGGGCAAGAAAGTACAGTTCTACAGAGTTCTAGGAAGGAGGAGAGGGAGAAATATTGGCAAATAGCAGTAGGACCAAATGTACAGTCATTCACTGCATACTCCATTTTATTTATTTTAGCTCAGCATTTTGACTGGTTGAAAGAAATTTATGTCTTTATTCTAGTATGAATTGTATTAGCTGCCAAATTTTGAGAGTCTATGGCATTTCTCTAAAAACTTCCACTAGCCTGGTAGTGATTCACTGACTAGTGCATTCGGACTACGATTGTTCCATGGTTTTAAGTCTACTTTCTCCATAAGGCAATCATGAGAAATTCTATCACATTCTTTGCTGAAATCAAGTCACATTTTTGGGGTATTTTGCCCTCAACTTACTAAAGTAAGCTCTCTATGAAAAAGAAAATAAAGTGGATTCAGGTAAAGATTTGATATTCTATAAATTTGGAATAATATGAACCAAAGGCCTGGATAATTGAATTTTTAGTTTTCATTTAAACATAGAGTCAACATTATTTTAATAGCTTCTGTTAATAAGACATGTAATATATTAGTTGGACTCTTTGGTCAGGTGCTTGGTGGTCTTGCAGATAACTGAAAACGGTCAGCCAAGTACCAAATCAGCCTTCAGAACCAAAATGACCCACTTCTTTCATGGTATTTAGTATGTGGATGTTTTGGGGCCAGGGAATAGAATACTATATTCTATTGTCCAGAATTAATCACATTGCTCCACTTATAAGAAAGGGAGCTGGGAGATTTATTCTTCCTTTTTTAGCTTGGAGAAAAATGGACTTGTCTCTTCTATAATACGCCCGTTAAAGATCAAAAATAGAGAGAATGTTTTTAAAAAACTGAACAGTATTTGGAAAATTCAGAAAGCAGCATCCAGAAAATAAAACCACTGTTAATTACTCCGTATTTCAAAGGGATATGAAATTCACAACTACGGTGTGATTTTAATTAGTTCACAATCTTTCTTATGCTTCATTTTGCTTCATTTGTGCGTGTGTGTGTGTGTGTGTGTGTGTGTGTTGATGGAATGGAGTGAGCGGCACTAGTCCAGTAATTCAGGATTTAAGGTAAAAGAAGTTAGTTTCGGGAAAGAATGCATATTCCAGAGGCACAGAAAGTGGAAGAAACACCTGGATGATGAGGCTAGTACCAGCAGAGGGTGCTGGTGTGGTACAAAATTAAGATTTTTTTTTTTTTTTAAAGAGGAGGTCACAGCTAAAAGACAGCAGGTGTGAGGGAAATGTAAGAACTGTTTGGGTTCACTTGGAAATATGAACTCCCCCGCTGCCTGCAGATTTGTCTGGTTCTCAGTGATTTCTCATAATGGCCACATGAATTTTAAGCATCGCCTAAGTCACAAATGCCTGACACTTTCGCACCTATGTCAGAGCGTGACTGGGAGAGGCTGTGCAGTTTGGCTCCTGTTTTCACTGGAGACTTTTATCAGCCCCTGGCTGCTCCTCTGTGGCACCTCATGCATGGGTTCATGTAAAGTCTCGACTTTCTTTTTTGCTCAGGTTTTACAAAACTGTATTTGTGTGCCCCACCCCCAAATTTTACCTAAACTCATGCTTTCCTCCTTGTCTTGACCGGTAGAGGTCGTGAAAGGTTGGACGGGAAACAAGGTGAGCTGCGTTTCCTCAGCAGAGCCTGACCTCCTTGGCTGTCAAAGCACGAGCCAGCCTAACCCAGACGTTTAGAGGAGACCCCCGCCCCCTGCCCGCCCCCCTTCCTAAGTAGGTCGCGGTGAACGTTCCTTTTACACAGAGCTCTATAGTAAACCCTGGCAGGGCCTTCGCGAACCTGCACTTTTGAACTGCTCTTTCAAAAGAATGACAGCGTTCTTGGCTGGGAGTCAAGTGACCCACTGGGCTCCCGTCCAGCCTTTCTGGGCCTCAGTTTCCTCCTCGGTTCAACGGCAGGGTTAGACACTGATCCCGAGGCCTCTCACATCTCTCACACCACAGTCAGACATTTCTCAGTGCGCGGCCGGCTCCGCCCTCAGGAGAGGGCCCGCGAGAAGGGAGACTCCTCGGTCAGCACCAAGGACAAGGGCCCCGGGGCCGCTGCTCAGACGCAAGGTCACTTCCTAGCAAGCCGAGCGGATCAGCGGGTGTCCGGGAGCTCCTGTTTGGAGGTGGCGCGGGGAGGACTGTGTGTGCTGGGGGAGTGTTGTGGGAGGGGAAGGAGCAGCCCCGGGGAATGAAGTAAGGCCGGTCCCCGCTGCGGTCTCACAGATTCTGCGCCAAGAGGTCGCCGGCGGCTGCTGCCAGTCGGGCCACCCCTTCCTTCGTCGCGCAGGGCGGCTGCCCGCCCCTGTCCCGCCCATGGGGGGCGCCCTGCTGCTCCTGACCTGGAGACCATACAGTCCTTCCCGTGCCTGCGTTGACCTCTCCACCCCCTTTCTTTCCCGAGCCCCGTCTAGTTCCCCCCAAGGCGCGCTGCCACCCTCAGGGTCTTTTGGACACACCCACGACTCTGACCGCTCGTCTTAGGGCTGGAAGCCCTTGACGGCCTTTCTGCTCCTCCTGTTCCAACTCCCTGTGGGGAAGGGTCCCCACTCCCCTTTCCTCCCAAGCCAGTCCGGAGCCCCGCCCCCGCTTTTCCCGCCCCCTTGCTTGCCCCGCCCCAAAGGCCCCGCCCGCCGTTGCCCCGGGAACCGTGGATCCCGCAGCTGCAGGAGGCGCCGAGCCCAGCAGAGCCGCTCTCTCCGCCAGCGCCGCCGCTCCCGCCGCCAGCGCCGCCACCGCGCCTCAGCTCCGGCTCCCGCTCCGCGCCCGCTCGGTCGGCCATGCCGCCCCGCCGCGCCCCGGCGCCCGGCGCGCAGCTGCTGCCTGCGCCCGTCCTACTACTATTGCTGCTCGGCGCGGGGCCCCACAGCGGCTGCCTGGCCAGTCCGGTGCCCGCCGCGCCCCTGCTGGTGCCGGGCCCCTGCGCCGCGCAGCCCTGCCGGAATGGGGGTGTGTGCACCCAGCGCCCCGCGCCCGGCCCGCAGTCCTCGGCCCCCGCCGGCGAGCCCGGCTACAGCTGCACCTGCCCCCCCGGGTTTTCCGGCGCCAACTGCCAGGTGAGTGGACGCGGCGGGCGCGGCGCAGGGCGCCAGCCGGGGACCCGAAACCTCTCCCCGCCCGGCACTGCACGCTGCCCAGCGCGGTTCTCCAGGGTGCCTGACACGAACTTCTACCCTTTCGGGAAGGGGATGGGTCTGGACTCTTGGCCCGCGTGGATGCAGACCCCTGGCCAACCTTACAAGTGTCGCTTTTCTGTCCACTTTAGTTCTCCAACCGTGTCAGCTCGGGGCTCTCGGGGCGCACCACTCCAGGGCCCGGCAGCCACACTAGACCTGGTACTCCTGGCACGACCATTAGCCACCAAGTGGCGCGCCCCTCTCGGCCCGGGCGGAGCCACACTCCGTTAGAGCCGGATCTCTGTGCTCACCCTGGCAGGGCAGAGGGGCCAGCTCCGAGCGTCCCTGGCGGGATGTTCAGTGTCCAGATGGCCACTGCTCCTTGTCCCGCTGACCCTGCGTGTGTCGAGGGTGAGCAGTATAGGAGGCAGGAAATGGCGTGCTCCATGCCAGAGGGTCCGGGACTTTCTTTCCTATCCTCCACCTTTGAGGGCTCTACCAAGGCAGCCGGAAGCCGAGGCCGAGAGGTCAGCTGGCTACCCGCGGCCTGCGACCAGCCCTTTCTGAGCTTAGGACGAAGTGTTGGAGCAGTAGGAAGCATTCGAGGGGACATTGTGAGTGGGGCTTGGTGTGTCACCCTCCCGGCTGGATGCCCCTGGAGGCGCACGTTTGAGGTGAGCAGCCAGGGCGTGAGCAGGGCACTGGGAGGCTTCGAGGAAGCCGTGGGGCGGTGCAAGGGATGGGAGATGGCCAGCTGCTGCTGGTGGATTTGGGATTTTCAAGAGAATTTGGCAGATGATAATAAAAGAGGCTGGATTGTGAATGCTCGGGTCAAACCTACTAACCTATTAACGTCAACATTTTAAATAGGCTATTTGGTAGACCTGTGTGTGCAGGTAGAAAATCCCCAAGTCTCTATTCCAGGGCAGGCAAATAATGGATTTATCTGAAACGATTGTATTAAACCAAGTGAATGTGGAATATATCTGGGAACCAATGCTTTCTTTCTTACATTTGGATTGGAAAACTTTGTTTCATATAAATTTGATTAAATGCCCCAAGAGTTACTTTGAAAATGCTCCAATGCACTTTTATTTCTGTGGGGAAGAGGCCACATATGATATGATATGATTTGATATGATGGAATGTAATAAATAGGCTTCAATTTTTTTTAACAGAAGTAAATGGGATTGAGAAACTCGACCTTGACAGAATTTGGGCTATTTCTTAGAATCTTGTTTTTTTCTCTCATTAGTAGCAAATTATCGAACTGAATCTATGTTTTCAATGTCAGTCTGGTTCTTTGATCTATCTCTTCGTCTTTGTTAATTGGTTCCAATAAGGTTTAATTCCCACAAAGGGAATGAGGAGGAGGAGGATGATAATGATGAGTGTGTGTCATGTGACCATGTGGAGCAGATTTGGGGCAGGAGGGCTCTTTGGGGAGATGCCTATTACAGCCATTCGACCATTAGGACAAAGTCTTGCTTATTAATTTCCCCTGTTGATTGATGATTTACATGACTTTTACTGAAGAAATGAGTTGCCTGAGTGCTTCTGTCAAACTGCTATTATATTTACATGTCTGAAATCCATCCTTGAAAGAAGTAGTTGATTTGGACTCGGAATGTAGTAGGGATGGGCAGGAGAAGGTACGTTAGGGTATGCATCAGTTTAAGTAAATGGGAAGAAAGACTGGAGATTGGGAATTTAACCCAACTCTGAGGTTTTTTGTGTGTGTGACTAAAAATAGGTATGAAAAATCTTCGAGAAAGAGAAAGACCTCTTTAGTGCTTCCTAAAGATGACTCACAGAACAGTATAAATATTTTTTGTCCCTAAGTGGTGGACATATAATGTTTTCATTCAGACACAAGTCATGAACTAATACACAGATATTGCAGAACCAACCGGTTCAAAACAGATTCGGGCTTCTAGCTCCCATCTGAGACAGTCTTAGCTATGTGAACGCTATCACCTGGGGAGAAGCAATGCTGGGTGTTGTGAGTTCCGAGTTGAAGAGAGCCAGAGTAACTGTAATTCTAACGGGAAACCTTAGCAAATTTGGAACCTGATCTGGCTTGGTTACCCAGAAGAACTTGACTGAGATGATTCAGAGCCTTATAAACCCATAAAAAATTGATTCCTCATCATTTTAACTTAATCTTTCATGATCTTGCAGTAACACTTGAGACGCTCATTTTCGATGGAGGGCGGGGGAAAGGCCATCAATAGGGAAGTCAAACGGGGGGAAAAAACCCTTACACATACTCACTTACAGAGAAGGGAAATGGATGTTAGCCGTTGCAGACAGTGTGGTTGCTGAAACAGAACCTCACGCTCACTGGATACATTGAAAATGGAAATTTGCCTGTACGGGGAAGCAGGAAGTGTCACCACCCCGCCCCCCAACTACAAAGACAATAATATTAGCAATGGAAACATACAAATCTAACTCTGAAGTTTCTTTTCTTTTTTTCTTTCTTTTCTTTTCCTCCCCTCCCTTTCTTCCTCCTCTCCTTTCTTTTTCTTTTTCTTTCTTTTCTTCCACCCCACCCCTTCTTCTTTTGTGGAAACAATTAAGAAAACCATGAATCACTAAATGGGATTAAAATGGATTAAGGCCATCTTCAGCTTTTTTTTTTTTTTTTACCTTTTTAATTTTTAAATGGAGGTACTGGGGATTGAACTCAGGACTCATGCATGCTAAGCACATACTCTACCACTGAGCTCTACCCTGCCCGGGTCTTCAGCTTTTGTGTGGTCAGCTGACTGTCATTAGGGCAAGTCCATGGGTCCAGGCAGTGCTTATTGTATCAGCCGGCGGCAGGAACTCACAGGATCTGGGGACTGCGTGGTGTGAAGGGAGAACATGTGGGTTTGAGACTGAGCTGCCGTGACAGGTGATCTTAAGAGTCTCAGTTTCCTCATCTTCAAGGATGGGCTCTACCTCACAGGGCTGGTAATAGAGTCTGATTCTGTTTTTTTGATGTCTGACTGCTGACAGCTTTTAAGCCTCCCCTGTCCCTCTACCCCTTCTGCCAACATCTAGGCAAGCTGATGAGAAATCTTAGGTGCTCCTTCCTTAGGTGCTGGCGAGAGGTTGAAACCATGCAGACCCTTGCCCGTGCTTAGGATACATCTTAAGATGCATCTTTCTAAGTCCTCTGACACACTTAAACATATTAAGTCATGAGGATTCAATGGATTCTAAAAATGTATGTGGAAATCTCATCTACAGAGACATGATGACGATGCTGCTGACGATGCTGCTGCTGATAATGACTAATGCTTTTCTCAAGCACTTGACATGCGCCAGCGCTGTTTCAGGGGCTTTACACCTAATGGCTCACCAGTCCCTGCAGTGTCCTCTGAGCTGGGTGCTGTCATCATCCCCATTGTTTAGATGAAGTGCATAAAAGTTAAATGACCGGCCCAAGGTCACCCTGCTAGTAAGTGTAGGATTTGAACCAGGTAGCTGGTAGCTGGCTTGATGTAAGTTGTCGAGTGTGAAGGGTGCTGAGATGAAAGTCAGCCCTGGCCCTGTCGTTTTTAGCTGAGACTTAAAATAGGCTCTGTAACCTCTTTGAGTCTTATCAGTAAACAGGGGACAGAGTGATTTCTGAGTCTGGTCTTGCTCTCAGACAAACACAGCTTGCATGGCTGTGCCCAGTGGAGGGAAAAGCCAACGAATGACAAAGACACAGCAAGTTCTTCTGATGCCACCCACCAAGCAGGCCCTTCTCTTGGGGTTAGAATTCTGGGTCCTGGCTGAATTTATTTTCACCGTGGTGACAAGCATGTGGGCACGAAATAAAAGAAACACACATATTTCTGATGGGTTTGCAGAAATGTCACATTTCAAATTTAAAAAAAATTGAGGCCGTTGGTCTTCTCTTTCTGGTTCATTCGGGGAAGCAGGCAGGTATCAGAGGTGGCAGCTGCTGGACAGATTTTTCTTTTCCGGTGAGCCGTCCTTCCTTCCATGGGGCCTTCCATCAAAGGTATTTACAGATGGAAGATGTAAAGATGATTTACATTTGTATTATTTTGTTTGTAAAGCCTTTTTGTTTTAATGAAATAATTCTTTGCCAAATATTCAAGCAATCAGACACCTGTTTGTTTGTTTGTTTTTCATGTCGTGTTCCCTAGGAATCTTATCCTTTGGGATTAGAATGAAAATGTGTCGATTTCTGCACTTGGAGAAAAAAGGGGCTTGTGTACGCAGTTTTACCCACTAAGCTGATTCGATAATCCTCTCTTTGATTAAACATGCTGACTTGAAACAATGGTTCTGCCTCAGATGAATCCATTTCTGGCTGAAGTTTGCTAACAAAGAAACAATTCTAGCTCCTTGCACAGCTCGGTCTTCTCTACTGGGCTTTTTGCACACGTACACACACATGCACACACACACTTGTGCAGAATGTCCTATATTAGCTGAGATGTCAAGGGACATTGCTTCTTTCTCTCTCAGCTAAAAATAACAGGGCCAGTTAATAGAAGCCCATTAACTTTCTGTGACCTTGAGAGAGTAATTGAACATCCCTGAACTTCAGTTTTTATATCTCCAAAGTGGACTAATAATGCTTGTCTTATTTTCTTTTTAGAAAAGATGCAATTAATAAAAAAAGTTGGGAGAATGAATTTTAAAGACGTTTTGAAAATAAAGTAAAATGTTGCACAAATACAAAGTATAGACTAGGGAAAGGATTATGTGTTTCTCATATAAAATGTGATTGCAGCAGTTTATTCAGTTTCTGTGATTCTTTTCCCTCCATGAAGAGACTCAGCTCTTCCTCCCTAGTAGGATGAGTTATGCTACAACATCAGTTTTAAAAATGGAAAATTTTTATTGTACTAAAATTTTGATAAATATGTAATTCTTTTTATTTGGAAATAGACGAATACTTTCTCAGAAAATTCTCAGTGAAGTGAGGTTTTCTTTTGAAATAAACGAACAAGTCTTGTCAAAATTCTTTGAACAATTTTACTAAAGGAAAAGAATGGTTGGTTTTCTCAGTACTGTTAAAATGGAGTGATTTTCTTATTTTATTTTTCTGGTACATTCTTAGGAAACATCATTTTTCTCAGCTTGGCCACCTGACAAAAATCACACTTCTGCCTTTAGCTTCTTTTGTTTAAGCCTCTCATGTGACATAGCATCCAGAATGGTTCTGTTTATGCCCTCATTTCTCAAGCATCAAACAGGAAAGAAAACCTATCTGAAGCTGAAGGATGTTTGAGTCGGAAAACAGAATGCTGAGTATATTTTTAGGTCTTACCGATTTAGGGGACAGCTGTGGTCAGCACTGCTTAACCCAAGGGTGGGGACTATAGAATCTGCCCCCTGAACAGAAAGTCCAACAGCACAGTCAAGTTTTGTGGATAGAATTTCTTCCTTATTCCCCCTTCTCCCTTCACCTACACTGGCTGCATGTCAGAGTCACCTGGGAGCTTTAACAAAAATGAGTGCCCGGGTGCCACTGTCTCCCGTCCCCCAGGCTCTGACTTAATTGGTTGGTTTGGGGCTTGGACACCTGTGATCTTTAAATGTCCCCAAGTGAGTCTACTGTGTGACCAGGGTTGAGAAGCCCCCGCTAGGCTCTTGTCATCTCCCCCCATAGCCTGCACAGCAAGAAGCACATGGCAGAAAAAAAGAAGACAGTCCCACCTGCTCTTGGTCCTTCTCGTCCAAAAGCATCCAGTTTCGAAGGGCCTGGAATTTCTGGCCTACCCTCTCCTCAAATGGCCAAGGTTTTGTATCTCAAAGCGGATTTGAAGTCTCCATGAAGGAGACTGATGAGTGACCGTGCTGCCATGTTAAGGGTCCAGGCATGGGAGTGAGACCTAGGGGGGAATCCAGCTCTGAGTGTCCTCGGGTAAGTAAGTAGTTTTTCTGCAGCTTGGTTTCCTCATCTGTCAAAAGGGGACTCTGATGCCAACCTTGAAGGTTGTTGTGGCTTAGAAAAGTATCTAGCCCAGTGACTGGCCCATAGGGGACACCTAATAAAAGGAAGCCATATACGTATCTATAATAGCAGTCTTGTTTATTTCATGCTTTTCCCTTGGACTGAAAAAAAAATCATTTCTTTCCTACCTGATTCTCAAGAAGACTAAAATTCCATCAGTAGAGATTCATTTCTTTGGTTGTGATGTATAAGATGCTAGAAAATGTGGATTTTGGTGCTGACTCTCCACAGCATTCACTTCCATTAGTTCTTCCTTTGTATCCCTTTTACCAGGCAGATGCCAGAAACAATAATAAGAGGACAGTGTGCACCAGAAATTAACACGACATTGTAAATCGACTACACTTCAATAAAAAAGAGGACAGTGTGAACTGAGCATGTGCTGGCCATCTAGGCTTTTATGGAATCATTTGTTGCTTTATTTGAATGCTGACCTGTCGTCGGTCAACTATCACGATGTGAGTCTTAGCATAGTTGTCCTTAGGAGGAGGGGCTTCTCTAAATCGCCCCTCCCTACTCCCCAGGGTGAGTGAGTGCAGAGCAGGGCCCCAGCCAGGACTACACACTTGAGGACTAGAGGAGCACTGGGCACCCAGACAGCAGACAGACACCCAGCCAAGAATGGTTTTAACATTTTAAAATGGTTGGAAATAAATCAAAATGAGTATTTTGGGATGCATGAAAATGATATGAAATTCAAATTTCAATGTCCATCAATAAGGCTTTATTGAACATGGCCACACCGATTTGTTTAAGTACCATCGGTTTATGTGCTCCAACCGCAGAGCTGAGTAGCTGGATTCGATGGTGTGAATTGCAAAGCTGAAAATATTTATCTGGCCTGTGACGAAGGAAGAGGTTGGCTGACTATTTCAGCAAATGTTGGTGGAAAGAATTTATTTTTCCACTTTTATTTATTGGACTTAGCTGAAGCCTGCCCTCCTTCCGTCCCTTCATCCCGAGGGGTGTCTGGAGCCAGGTTCTAGAGCCCAGTGCTGAGGCTGGACTCGTGGGAGATACACCGATGGATAAACAGCTCTTGTCTTCAAATTGCTTAAATCTTGAGAGTCATCCTAGACAGACTTTAACTTTTCATTGTACATAACAGCCTTGGTTTAATATGTTTGGACAGTGGAGTTACAGTCTGCTTCTGGGGAGGCATGTGCAGTAGGGAAAGGAAATGTTAGCTCTGAAGGTTCTGAGTATGAATTTAAAGGTTTAGAATCCCTGCTCAGTCACTACAAGCTTATTAGCTTTCTTCTTCCTTTTCCTTCCTTCCTTCCTTTCTTCCTTCCTTCCTTTCCTTCTTTCTTTCCTGTGAAAGTAGTTTGTATTTATTTATTTATTTACTATTTAATCCATTTCTTGTTATTTTTTATTGAAGTATAGTTGATTTACAATGTATTACTTGCTGGTGTACAGCCTAGTGATCCAGTTTTACATACATATTCTTTCTCATTACAGGTTGCTGCAAGCCACTGGATATAGTTCCCTATGCTCTACAGTAGGACCTTGTTGTTTATCGTATTAGCTTTCTTAACCCCAGTTCCTCATTCATTCATAGGAGGGTTGGAAGGGTAAAGAGAGGAACTTGTAATGCCCTGGCCCAGAGCTGGCCCTCTGTGCACACAAACTGCTCTTTTTCAAAAAGTGGATACTACTCTCCATTGTGCAGCTAAGGAAACTCACCTGGGGTCCTACAGCTCAGGGATGGAGTCTGGACTCTGGGCCCCAGCATTGTGGCTTTGAGTAGAGTGTTTTTGCTAGAATTCTGCTGCACTTGCCTCCAACCGCTCCACGTTTCTGACCTTCAATGTGAGGGCTGGAGAGGAATCAGAGAGGAAAGGTTGGTAGCAGGTCCAGTCCTGGCAGCTTTAGTTTCTGTAGGGATGCTTTGGGTTTGTGTAACGTTAAGGTTTTTCTTTCCTAAGAGAGAGGAATGGCATAGGGCTTTTGAAAAAGAGTGAGGATTTGAGCAATGAAGTAAGTGTACTTAAAAAAGACACTTGAAAAGAGAAATGTCTGCTATCTTTTGCTAACAGTTCCTGAAAGCTAGCACATCGTTTAGAATTTCAATGCTGGCACTTAACTGCTGCTTGTAGTTAATTTAAAGGAGCATTTGTAATTACTTTGGGGTTTCAGAGGCAGATTGAAACTCCTTTATGGAAGGCATGTTGTAGTGGAAGTAATCACAAGAGATGAGCAGGATCTGGTGCCTCTTCCACAGGAAACCAGAACCCCAGAGTCTGTGCAAAATGGGCTGATCACCACTCAGTGAAAGGACAGCCCAGTAAGGATCATTGCCAGTTTCTCACAGTGTTCAGGTCAGATTGCCAAAATTTGTTATTTGGAGCAAAATCCCAACCTTAATTTTCAAGCAAAATAGAATGTATTAGAACAGGAAAAATGTTAAATATATTGTCAGTATATTCCCCAGGAAAGGAAAGACTTTATATAGGAAACATGAAAACCAAACTCTCTAACTTCCAGCTGACCTCCCCGATTATTCCTTACACAAAGACTTTTCAGACTCTTTTCTAAAAATTAAGGAAAATTTACCCTTCTAATAAGCATTCACTTCTATGATTTTGAAATACAGTTGTGTAACTGTCACCACAATCAGGATATAGAGGAGCTCATCACTTCCATAAATTTCCTCATGCCCCTTTGTGGTCAGCCCTCTCCCAGCCCCATCCCATGGCCTCTGATGGTCTGAGTTCTTTGCTTATAATTTTGCCAGTTCCATAACATCATATAAATAAGATCACACAACATGCACACTGAGGGTCATGCCCTTGAGATTGATTCATATGGTTGCATGTATCAGTAACTTCTTTTTATTGCTGAGTAGTATTCCATTGTATGGACGTACCATAGTTTTGCTTATCCTTTCACCAACTGATTACATTTGGATTGCTTCCAGTTTTGGGTGATTATGAATAAAGCTGCCATAAAAGTTCACATACAGGTCTTTAAGTGGACATATGTTTTCATTTCTCTTTAGTAAGTGCCTGGGAGTGGGATTGCTGGGTCATGTGGTCAGTGCATGTTAAACTTTACAAGAAGCTGCCAAGATGGTTCCCAGTTTGGCTGTATCATTTTTCATTCTCATCATCATTAAATGAGAGTTCCAGTTTCTTGCATCCTTGTCACTTCTTGGTATTGTTGGTGATTTAGATGTTAGCTATTCTAATGGGTGTATAGTGGCATCACGCTGTGGTATTAATTTGCATTTTCATAACAATTGATGATGTTGAGCACTTTTTAAAAAGTTTTATTTTTGTTTTTTAAATGATTTATTTATTTATTTTTTTAGTGGAGATTCTGGGGATTGAACCCAGGACCTTGTGCATGCTAAGCAGGTGCTCTACCACTGAGCTATAACCTCCCCCATGATGTTGAACATTTTGTTTTTTAAGCTGCTATCTGCCATCCATACCTTTTCTTTGATGAAGTAGTTGTTCAGTGAGTTGTGAGAATTCTTTCTACACTTTGGATACAAATCCTTTATTCCATATGTGACCTGCAAATATTTTCTCCCAATCTGTGACTTGTCTTTGTATTTTCTTGACAGTGTCTTTTGAAGGGCAGGTTTTTAATATCGATGAAGTCTAATTTATCAACTTTTTCTTTTATAGTTTGTGCCTTTTTGTGTCCTATCTAAGAAATCTTTGCTTAATCCAAGATCACAAAAATTTCCTCCTGTGTTTTCTTGTAGAACTGTATTGTTTAGTGTTTAGGTCTTTGACCCATTTTGAGATAATGTTTATATTTGTATGTAGTTCAGTGTATGAGTAGTTTTTATTCATTTTTGGCATATGGATATCCAATTGTTCCAGAAATATTTGTTGACAAGATTGTCTATCTCCACTGAATTATCTTGGCACCTTTGTTGAAAATCATTTGACTGTATAAATGTGGACCTATTTTATTACATTTCATTGACTTTATATATCAAAACTTTTGCCGATTTCATAAGATCTAGATTACTATAGCTTTAGAGTAAGCCTTTTTTTTTAGAGTAAGTCTTGAAGTCAGATTGTGTGAGTCCTTTAAATTTGTTGAGATGACATAGAATTTGAAGAATCAGCAAAGCATGTCATACATACCTAGAGAGAAACTAGGGTTCTTCACCTGGAATCTTCTGATGGTTTCAAGACTATGTTCTGAGATGCCAACTTTTGTATGCATATGTTCTGCGGAATGGCTCACAAGTTTCATGAGATTCTTAAAGAAGTCTTCCATCAATAAAATAATCATTGGCCCAGAGGAAGAAGAAGCTAGTTATATGCATGGGGGACTTCTGGGTATGGACTAACACATATACCAAGAACCAGCCTGGGACCATGAAGTTGCCCTAAAATAGTGGTGCCAGATAAAATATAGGAAGCTCACTTAAATCTGAATTTCAGAAAAAAGTGAATTTTGTTTTCTATGTGTCCCAAATATTACACATTGTTTTTCTGAAGTTTAAATTTAACTGGGAGTTCTGCATTTTTTAATTTGCTAAATCTAGCAACCTTTCCCAAAAAGCCTAACTAATCCCTGCCCTGATTCCCAGCTTTATTCTGAAGGATTCGTCAATGGCAATTTAAAATTCTTGACAAATAATTACATAAGGCAAATTTTATTAACTTGCATTTAAAATATTAATTTAGCTCAAAGTTTTACATCTTCATGGGTCCTTTTAAGAGCAACTGTCAAACTGTGTTAGGATGTTAAAAGCCTGTAAAAAAACATAGTGAAAAAGGCCCATTGGTAAATTTATCTTACCCTTTCTACACTTCTTCTTCTGATTTCGTGCCTCTGCAGTAATCACTGTTCACATTTTGGTGTGTAGCTTTACATTTTCCTCTCTGTACATATAAACACATATGAAGCATATGTAAATATTCATTTATCCATGCAACTGTTTTCTATGAAATGAAACCATCCTAGGTATACTGTTCTGCAACTTTTTTCTTAATCTATTTTGAACATCTTATCACATCTTAAAACAGAAAGCAAACTTGTTCTTTTTTTAATTTTCTAAAGATATTTTTTGAAGAGTGATTATTTAGTTTTTTGGGAGCCAGGTAATTAGGTTTATTTCTTTCTTTATTTTTAGAGGAGGTACTGGGGATTGAACCCAGGACCTCATGCGTGCTAAGCATGTGCTCTACCACTTGAGCTGTATCCACCCCACTGCAAACGTGTTCTTTTTGATGGCTGTATAGTATTCCACTATGATTGTTTATGTATTCAGTCCTTACTGAGGCACACTATTCCCACTTTTCCACTATAAATGATGTTGCAATGACTATATGTTATGTATATGCAATGACATGTGTGTATGTATATGTATGTTGAAAGCTACATACATTAAAACATTTTAATAAATATTGCTAAATTGCCATCCAAAAAGATTGAACAATTTTGCTTATTTTCTAACAGCATATGAGAATGCCTATTCACCCACATTTTTGTCAATACTGGTATTCCACATTTTATTTTTGTGTGTTAACTGATAGGTGAAACCTAGTATCTCACTGATTCTCAGCATTTTAAAAATTATGAATGAGAGAGAGTATTTTTAATGAACTGTCCATTTTTATTTTTACCTAATTTTGTTTTGAGTTGCTCATTTAAAAATTTGACTTGTAGTAGCCTGTTGTTAATGAAGAAATTAGCCCTTTGTTCTTTGTGTTGTTAGTATTTTTTCCCTATTTCTCGTTTTTTCTTTTGACTCCATGTATGCTCATTGTTTTGCCCTTAAGAAACTTAGAATTTTTAGTTATTTAGCCAGACTCATCAATGTGGGGGTCAGTAAATTTTAATTAGAATTCTAACGTTTGATACCAATACTGTACTGTACAATATTTCGAGCATTATCCAATTTTCTTTTGACAAATTCAATTTTGGCCAAGATTTATATTGATAGGACTGTCGCTGTTGTCTCTTTAGAATGTACAATTAAACATAGTCCCAGTTTATGTCTATTTTAAGAAGGGCTGGCATAGATTTTCTAAATCATATATTTAAATACTTGTAATTTGTCTTAACTTCTTTTGAACCTGAAACACTGTATCCGATTTATTAAGATGCTTCATTTATTTTTCTTTAAAGAACTACTCAGCACATTTTCCTTGTAATAATTGGCATGGGTTTCTTAGTATTTTGTGAAAATCACCAAGTTAATTTTAATGGCATTATTGGATAATAGAGTATTTCTTAGAAGTTCTTGATGGTGTAATGGTCTGATTTCAAAAAGTGTTCTTCATCCAGGCTTGGGCAGAAAAAAGCTCATCTTAATATTCAGCAAAATGCAAATTTCCTTTATGCTTTAATCTTCATGTTATATTTTTAGCACTTTGCCCCTGAGAACAACCTCTTTTCTCTTAATCAGGGATTTTTGTGGTTCTCTATCTTCATTTTCCCTGTTAAAAAATTGGCTGTTGGTTTTTCTTTTTTTTTCTTTTGGTTATGCAAAGGGAAATTCTTTTATTTCTGTAGAAAAGGCTCGTAATGAGAGAAATAATAAAAGAGACAGAGAAATGAGAACTCATATTTGCATTTCCATGAGGCTTAAAAATAAACTCTCAGCTGGAGAACCATTGGTGAAGGAAATTAAAGAAGACTTTAAAAAAATGGAAAGATATCCCATGCTCCTGGATTGGAAGAATCAGTATTGTTAAAATGGTCACACTGCCCAAGGCAATCTACAGATTTAATGCAATCCCTATCAAATTACCCAGGACATATTTCACAGAACTAGAACAAATCGTAATAAAACTTATATGGAACCACAAAAGACCTAGAATTGCCAAAGCATTACTGAAGAAAAAGAAAGAGGCTGGAGGAATAACTCGTCCAGACTTCAGACAATACCACAGAGCTACAGCAATCAGGACAGCAGGGTATTGGTACAAAAATAGACATGTGGACCAATGGAACAGAATAGAGGGCCCAGAAATGAACCCACAAACTTTTGGTCAACTAATCTCGACAAAGGAGGCAAGAATATACAATGGAATAAAGACAGTCTCTGGAGAGAAGTAAATTTAATATTATCATGTTTTTCTTTTACAAAGAGTGGGTAGGATGGGGTGGGGCGGGGATTTGGGGGCTATACTGACTGGAAGGGAAATCACTCTTTTTGTTTCCTAAGGAAAAATAAATTGATATTATGTTCAGCTTTAAGAGTGTTAAAAAAAAATGATGCTCAAGATGATACTGACACCTTAAAAAATCCTTTATGTGAGTTTTCCCTTGTTTCCCTCACCTTCAGGGGACACTTGGGATGTTTTGTACGCTTGGAAGAGGTTTTTTTCCCGCAGCGGAGCCTGTGGGAATTTAGGAGAGGCCGAGAGCCCTTCTTCCTAACCTGGGCTTTTCCTAGTAGTCTGCGGGGCCTTGTGATTGCTTTGTTCTTTCTCCCTTATATTTAGGAATATGGTTCACAGGCGGTGTTGTCTGGCAGGTGGACGGCAGTAGGTGACCAGGCTGTGGACAGGGATTGTGTCTTTGGGCTCCCTGCCTCTCCTCTCCCTGCCTTTTCCACGTAGATCCCTTGAAAAAGGCCTCCTCAGTGAAGGTGGGTCTTCTTTCCGGGAGAATAGAGTCTTTATTCTCATACGGGCTCCCCTCCAAGACCTGCTTCCTTGGCGGACCCTCCAATGAAGGCCTGCTTGCCTCTTGACATAAACCCCTGAACAGAAACCTGGAAAGATCCATGTGTACCAGAGAGTCCTATTCTTACGGCCCTGACCGCAGTGCATTAGAAAGATCCTTAATGCATACAAAGGCACGTCAGTGGCTGCTATGTGTGTTGCAGTAGAGTAAAGTCCTGAAGGGTCCTGTGGTTTCTCATAATTCCATGTGGCCTGTACTGTACACCATTCCAAGTACTTCCATGGGATCCATGTTACCTTAAAAAATTGTTTTTATTGGGGCAAATTCCCATAATATAAAAGTAACCATTGTAAGGTGAACAGTTCAGTGGCACTGAGTTCACTTGAAATGTTGTGCAATCAGTATCTCTCTCTAGTTCCAAAGCATCTTTATTACCCTAAAAGGGTTGTCCCCATTAATCAGTGGTTGCCCTTTCCCTCCAATCCCTAGCAACCACCAATGTGCATTCTGTCTCTATGGATTTACCCATTCTTGATACTTTGTATCGTATGTGACTGTATGTGGGTGGCTTGTCACTTTGCTTAATGTTTTGAGCATCTTCCACATTGTGGCATGTATCAACACTTCATTCTTTTTTATGGCTGAATAATATTCCATTGCCTGTATCTATGACATTTTATTTGTCATTTCATCAGTTGATGGACATTTGGGTTATTTCTACCTCTTGGCTACTGTGACCAGTGCTGCTATGCACATGCTTGTACAAGGCATTGTTTGAATACCTATTTTCAATTGTTTGGGGTCTATATCTAGAAATAGAACCGTTGGGTCACATGGCAGTTCTATATTTAACTTTTTGAGGAATTGCCAAATGCACTTCCATCTGTGTTAGCTTCTTGCACAGACTGAGCCCCGGGATCGTCCCTGGGATGGTAACTTTTAGCCGCTATTCATATGGCAGATTGTTCTTGCTACTGTCCTTGCCCGGGCATGCAGCATCCCAGACACTCTATTCCTGGCCTGGTCTGTGGCCCCAGTTCTTCTGACCCTGAACTTGCTTAGCTCCATCGTCTCTTCATGAAAGAGCTCAGCCTCCCTTGGCTCCCTCCCAGGAAGGCCTGTGCACTGGAGAGCTCGGTTCTCCAGCTCAGCCTGGTCCCTGAGCGCTGCCCCTCCATTCAGGCCTCATTCTAGAGCCTGTGGTCTGCTGAGCTCCTTTGGGAGAATTAATTAGACAGCTGGCTAGAGGCACGTGAGCCACTGTGAATAAGTGGCCCTAGGTGTCATTGGTCCAGTTGCTTCATTTCACTGAGGAGAAAACTGAGGCCAGAAAGTTGAAAAAAAATTATGCAAGGCCATCCAGCTCGTAAGTGGCCACATTCAGCGTGAGAAAGGTCTTGGCATCTGGTTGGGTGACTTCAGATACCCTGGGCAGTCCCCTTCTCCAGGCCCTGGCACCCATCAGACACATTCAGCACATCACAAGGAGGAGAGGGGCCTCCCCAGCAGGCACGGTGGGCTGCGATACCATCTGAGCACGCTTGCTTGTTGAGGAACTAGCTCACGTGGGTTTATGTTGAGCACTTACATTGCTAGGTTTTAATGAGCTCAGTGTAAGTGGGAAATCCAAGTGGGCAGTGGGGGGCCCTGCGCTTGCTGATGGGCCAGCGGGGCTGCAGGGCTGGAGATCACTTGTTGCCTAGCAACCACTGCCAGGCTACTTGGTTCCTGCAGTGTGAACCTGGGTAACATCCTCAGGGATTGGGACTTGGGCACTGTGGTTCAGAAACGAGTGGGAATTTGTTGTTTTAGTAGCTCAGTACAGCCCCTAGTGCACAGCCTTTTCCCACAAACAAGCAAACAAAACAAACAAACAAACCATCCGCCTTCAGGGAATTGGCAGTTGTGGCAACTCTGGATAGTTTGTGGCTCAGAGAAGCTTACGAGACAACTGAATCCTTAGGTCAAGGGCGCATTGTGAACCTCTGCTTCCCACCTGTCCCTCCATTCTCAGGACTTGGAATCTTCCAGGCCTGTCCTACTCACCGTCTGACACTGGAGCATGTTTCTGTAGAATACTGCGAGCGGGGAGGAGATGGCATTCTCTGGTTTTCTAAGCAAGATTAATAATCTAAGGAATTCACCCTTTCACTGGCAATTTCTGAGCATGGATTAAAGTGATGTGGAGGTTACTGAAATGACTTGATGCTAGTTGACCCGCTGGCTCAACCTGGGCATCGATGGCTCCTCACCCCTCCCCTGTCCTTGGCATGTGCCTCTGCCTACCGTTCCCGTAGTGAGAGCTACTTTCAAGGACATAGCCTCGAGGGGGCAATGTGATGTGGAGACCATCTGGACTGAATATGTGACTCTATATAAATTTTCTATAAGGTTTATATAGAGATCTGCTTGTCCTGCAGCCACCCAAGACAAGCCTCCTAAGTTCTCTTGCTTATTAAACCTGCCACCTACCAGACCAGAGGGGTCTGCCTTGCACTCATGGTTCAAGGGTCAGTTTCAGATTTCACCCTGGAGGCTCCTGAGTTTGCAAACCGATAGATGGCAACACATTTCGCAGACTTTTAGAGCTTGGAGTCATCCTAGAATTCATTTTGGCTCTTTCTCTAATTTTGCAGAAGAAAGTAAAGGCCAAAGAGATGAATGTCAGAGTCAGGAGTTGAATATTGCTATCTCCCCATCCAGAGCCCAGGGCTCTCTTCACCAAAGCATTTAAGCTGAGACATTCCAAACACCAAGGACAGTCCTCTGGGGCAGGGGTGTGGGTGGGGATTTACAAAATAAGTGTTCTTATGAGCATTCAAATTCAAGCTCAATATTCAGTTACTTACATCCCTGGCTGTGTTTGCGCTTCCTTCCTCTAGGTTTTTTTAATTCTCATTTTTCTCTGGAGGAGGCATTTCCTCTGCTTGATAGATGAGGAGACCGGAGTGGACAGAGGTTCTTGGAGACTTACCAAGGTTACACAGCAGATGGTTGGGACAGGAGTCTCCTGTCTACAAATGTAGTGCTTGCTTCACATTATCATGGTGGTCTGCTCACCCTGTAATCTGTAAGAACAATTCTTTGTACAAGTGCTGAGCCCAGTTCTGAAATACGTTCCATTCGGTTGAGGACTATGAGGAATACTTAGAATGGTGATATATTAACTGTAATCATTGTGTCGTTTTTTTGGCGATTTAGAGACATCTTAGATAGGCAGGCCATTGTTTTCAGATGGACTCATAATGTAAAAAACATTTTCATCTGGATCAGAAACAGTTTTCCTGCACGGCTTAATGCTTTTGCCCAACACCTTCAGAAATAACTGGTAAAAGTATAATTTTGTATTTTAACTTAGCGAAAACCTCTAAAGATAAAATAAGTTTTATTAAAATAGTAAACTTGCATAATCACTTATAATATTAAATTCAGTAATTTGGTTGACCATAGCTAAAAGACAATAGAAGTATTAATTTTAAGATGATTGTGAATTTTGTCTGTTTGCATGCATATAAACAGACCAGAAGTACAATGCAGTATTTTACTTTTTATTAAGTAGACATTTTAGTGTCTTACTAGTTTTTTGGTCTTTTTTTAAAACATTTTTTTATTGAGTTATAGTCATTTTACAATGTTGTGTCAAATTCCAGTGTAGAGCATAATTTTTCACTTATACATGAACATACATATATTCATTGTCACATTTTTTTCACTGTGAGCTACCACAAGATCTTGTATATATTTCCCTGTGCTATAGAGTGTAATCTTGTTTATCTATTCTAGTTTTTTTGTCTTTAAAATTTTTTTATTTTAAAAAATTATTTGTTTATTCCTTTATTTTGGGGGGTGAGGTAATTAAGTTTTTATTTATTTATTTTAAAAATGGAGATACTGGGGATTGAACCCAGGACCTTGTACATGCCAGGCACACACTCTCCCACTGAGGTATACCCTGCCCCACTACAGTGTCTTAAATAGGAATGCATTAAGTGCGCCTATAAGGACTTTCGTGATTAAGTTATATCAAATTTTCTTGTCTTATGGATGAGAAAAACAAAGATGGGACAGATTTAAAAACCAGACCAGATCAGAGTTCTTCCACACTGTATTTATTAATTAGAACTTTCTAGACTGCAAGCAACAGAAAACTCAATTCAAATAGCTTAAGCAACTGGAAGTCTGTAGGTTTATGTGACTGAAAAGTATAGGCATTGTGTTGTCAGGTCTCAAATAGCATCACCTGGGCCACGAGTCTCCTCTTCTGTCGGCCCTGCTTTCCTCTGCTTTGAATTTATCCTCAAATTCCAGATGGTGTCCCCTGGCAGCTCCGGGCTCACACCATCCTTCATACTAGCAACCCCAAGGGAACAGAGAGCCTCTCATTCCAGTTGCTCTGGAAAGTTCTGAGATTAGCTCTGGTCGATTTCTTTGGGTCACATGTGCGTCTCTGAACCAATCATTGTGGCTTGGGGTTGGTTTCTGCTGAATGTCCATGCCTGGGTCACGTGTCCAGCACAGGACTAACCCCAGTCAAACCACATGGACCAAGATTGGAAGGAGGGCTTTTCTTAAGGAAACTGGGACACTATTTTCAGAACAAGGGGTAGTAGCTGTTGAGAATGAAGTCAACAGATTCCCAATATGCCCACAGCCCTTCTCTTTATGACTATTCTTCATATTTGAATGATGTTTCACCAAAAATGAATTCCTTCTCTCTACCTCTTTGCATCCATTGATGTCTCTTGGGGATTTCCTGGAAGGGCACGTCTTATGGTGGCTCTGTGTAAATTTTGTCACCATATTAATCTCTATCACTCTTCTTTTAAGTGATTTTAATATCCTGCATTGGAGAGTGTATCTGGATCAGGTAGTTTCAAAGTATTGTGACATACAACAGTTTTACAAAATGTGAATGCGTTTCAATATCTGGTATTCCAGAACTGTTCAGAATTATTTATTTCTTATGCATTTCATCTTGATGACACAGATATTTAAATTGATAGCAGGATCACAGGTGATAATGAGCTGAAGTTCCCTCATCAGTTAACGGCCCCTGAAGCAAAAGCGATCATTCCAGGGATTGGAATAGGTCAGTGGTTGATATGTAGTGGGAGGCATAAGACTTGGAATCAGAAGACCCAGGTTCTGGCTTGGCCACTTATTAGGATAGAGAAAGAGTTTATGTCTTGTGGGAGAGGCGTTCACACAGCTGACTCGAAAAGAGGACTTCAGATCAGTCAATCCGTCAATGGCGGAGAATAGACAAGTCACCTGTGTGGAAGAATCTCAGGTAATTCATGGATGTACTTCTCCCTCGGGAGTGAGCCTTCCTCCCCTTCCTTACCTGTGGATTGTGCATAGTGACTGCCTTCCAAAGAACACAGTGTGCCAAGGCAGGGAGGAGGGCAGCCTTAAGAGCAGCTAGACAAGTACTCAGCCAGGTCAGCATCAACAGTGATAGGTCATGTTAGTTGCATGTGCCCTTGACATGATGTGATGAAAATGGCGCCTCTGTGGTTTTCCTCTCCCTAAATCTGTAATCCCAGTCTAATCGCAAGAAAAATGGCCAAGTCCTAATTAAGGGATGTTCTACAAATCAACTGACCATTACTCCTCTGGACTGTCAAGGTCATCAAAAACAAGGGAAGCCTGAGGAAGAAACTGTCACAGCCAAGACGAGCCTGAGAAGCCATAACGGCTGCCTGTCATATGGGATTCTGGAACAGAAAAAGGGCACGAGGAAGAAACTAAGGGAACCTGAAGCAAGAATGGACTGTAGTTGGTTTAATTGTCAATATTGATTCATTAATTGTGACAAAAGCATATACTAGTGTAAGATGTTAGTTATAAGAGAAACCAGTTATGGGATGTATGGTAACTCTCTGTACTCTTGTCACAGCTTTTCTGTGCATCCGAAATTATCCTACAATAAAAAGGTTTACTGAAAGAAAATGAGCTTCACTTGCGTCAACAATAAACATTTTATCAAACGCTGGTTCCATCCAGGCCCTGGCACTGGGCAAACCGAGGTGAATGAGATGTGTTCTCCGCAGCTGGCTGTTAGCAGGCAGATGGGAAAGTAGGCTTAGGGAGGTTAAATGATTTGCCCAAAGCTACTCAGATTGTAGGAGAGCAAAGGGCTGTCATTCCTTGAGACCCGGAACCAGACATCTGTAAGGCATATCTTGCTTTATAGGCAAAAGGGAAAAACATTCCTGCCCATCTCCATTGGTGATCCTTAACCATGGCTACACATTAGGTGGGCTCTAGGTGAGCTTTAAAAATGCAGATGCCAGGGTCCTACTGCATACCTGTCACATCAGAACCACAGTGGGTGGTGTCTGAGCAACGTATTAACAAAGGAGCACCCCTGGGTGATTCTGATGCACAGCTGTGGTCCAGGACCACTGGCCAGGATATTTGTAGAGGCCACAGAGCATGTTTTTTGTGTTATATTCCTTTTTCTTCTGGAATATCACTTTTCTTCTGCTTTCTTGGTTGAGAGCTTGGTTTGGTTTCTTCCGCTAATACTGGTCTGCTCTGAGACAAAGTAAGCCTTTCCTGAAAAGTGTGGCAGGGTTAGGACTGGCAACGATCAAATTAAATTGGCGATTCTACGTTATTGTCCTGTTCTCATAGTCAGTCCCTTCACTCTGTGGACCTGGGGATTTGAATCTTTGTTCTGTGGCCTTGAGCAAGTTACTTACCATCTCCGAGCCTCACTTCTCTTAATTCTGAATTAGACCCAGTCAGGTGTATCTCTTCCAGTTACTGTGGGGCTGACAGCAGTGCAGGTTTCATCTGAACTCATGGAGGGCTTTGATCTGTCCTTTGCCATATTTTTTTCTGTCCACCAGGAACTTTCCTTCTCCATAAGGAAGAATTTCCCAGAGTTTTTCTTTCTTTTCTTTTTAAAAAGAAATTTCCTCGTGCATTTTGCTCTAAAGCCTGTAGGAAATGGACTCAAATATTTGCAGAATTAGCCAATATAGTGTCTACAAAGCATCTAAGGATGTACTTTTCTTGGTTCCTTTAATCTGGACCCTCTAAAAGCAACTAGAAAAGAAATTTGTTTTTATTTGCTTTGCTCTGCAGGGATGATTGGAATAGATTAGTGAAGATGACTTATTTGTCTCTGTCATCCTTGTGTTGAATTTTAATGAGAATCATTACGGTGGGAGGTTAGTCGTCTTCAGACAACTCTGTGGTTTGTGGTTCACTATTTCCACAGTTGTGGCCTCTAATTGCTGACTTAAGATACGTCACAAGGGCCAATATTATAGCACAAATGAAGGAAGCATTTTGCTCGGATCTATATGACTTGTAATGATCTCCCTCAAGGCTCAAAATTGGATCCGTTGCTTTGTGTCCCAAATTTCAGTTTTTGTTGCTAGAGAGGAAGTTAGATACCTGTTATGTGGTTGCCTGAACCAGATCAGCTGGGTTTTGCCTCGTAATTCCCTCTTTGCGTTATTTTCTATAGAACTTGACAAATGATGAATGAACATGACACATTGTTGTCTTGCCTGCGTTTCTCTGGGGGAAATTACTGGAGTTAGTTGGCTGCACGGTTGACAACTTGGCTGATACCTGAGATCGGAAAAGAAACTTTAACGGGGAGTTGATCATTTGGAAGAGTTACTCGTAAACATTCTGAGACTACAGTGACCCACTGAAGGGAAATTGTTGCAGCCTTCAGATATAATTAGTTCAGTTACGCTTGCCAAAAGTGGTTACATTTAGGGATCCTGTGTTTGAACAGAGGAACAGACTTGTGGGTCTTGGTCCCAGGGTGCTAGGCTAGAAAGAGTTCCAGGTGGGGAGTGAGGAGGCTAGATTGTGTCGTTGGCTTGTGGCAGAACCTGTGACAAACCACCCAGCCTTTCTGGGACTAGTTATGTAATCTCAATGATGGAAGATTGGCTTTTGAGTTTTCTGAGGTTCCTTTGAAAGCGGTGATCTGTGGGAGCGCTTACATTTGTCCCTTGGAGCCAGAAAGGGCCTTTGGTGGTGTCTGCACCCTCCGCTGTCCCGGCACCTCCGGTCACCGGGAGTGCGCATGTCTGGGGACCGGCTCTCAGAATGCAGGAAGAGCCAAGGGAGTTTCACACTAGTAGGTGGTGGCATTTCCTCTTCATCCAATTTGAGTTAAATGGGTCCAACATTTTTTTTTTTTCCTGGCTTGCGTCTCTGTCGGGTTGTATCTCCAGCGCTTGCTGGTGTGCTGATGTGAACACTCGGCTTGGTTCTTGTCTTCCAGGATATTTTAAGGCTAAGAGAAATTGTGTGAAGAAACACATTTCAAAATGGTTTTAAACTTTGCATATGTTTAAATGGGTTTTCACAGGGGAAATATGTCTAAACTTTTGCATCGTTAGAAAATCACGGCTCTGCCAAAGCCACCTACCTGTTTGGCGGCTGTGGAGAAGCGGGGTGGGGACCAGCTAACTCCCTACGGTGGAAGGAGACAGCTCTGACTCCCCACTGAGGGGGCCAGGAGGGGAGGGCGAATCCGGGGGAGGTGGGGTGGGGGGGTGGGTGTTGGGGGGAGTTGGGGAGGTGGAAATTTGTGGAGGGGCAGGATCATAGGTACCTCGGGCTTATGCTAAACTTGGATTCTTGAATCTGTTTAAAATACGTGCTCAGGTGACACATGGTGTCTCGTATCTCCCAGGAACCAGTCTTGTAGATTAAACCTTCACATGTGCTAAAGGTCATAGTCTTGGAAACCTGATGTTTCATTCAGGATTTATCCTGCTGCCTGGAGGATCGAGGACCTCAGAGGAGTCAAGTCTACCATCTAGTGGCATCTGCCACAAACTGCAAACACAGGTCCCCAGGGCCCCAGAGATGGTTCCTACAGGCTGTGTGTGGCTGTGGCAACAGCCCACACTTGGCTGCATGTTAGTCTTCAAGTCAGTACTGGGGGAACTCTCTTCTTCTCCATAAATTTTCATAATTCAGTGGGAAGAGTGGCCTGTTCAAAGTTCCCCAAGCTACAAAAATTCAAAGTTGCACAAATGCCGTGGGAGAATCCAGGGTGAGAGGGGTGAAGTGCCTGTGTAGACATGTGTAAGGACCTGAGAGAAGTCTAGGCTTCAAGGTGACTTGACATGACCATGCACGTCTGGACAGGACTACACTTTTCCGGGAAGGTCCATTTGGTGTGTCCTGTCACGGGAGGGCCTCACAACACCCAGATTGTACTATTCTGGTGAAATATGCTTGGGAAGACTATTATTTGAGTTTGACGAAAGAGGAGGAGTTTCCAGCCAGTGTGTCTGCTGATGTGAGTTTACTACGGCAGGAGACTGGCACAGATTCTACAGCACGACTAAAACTTGCCAAACTCTTGCTGGCCAATTTTAATTACCAGCCAGACTAAGAGGACAGACAGAGAGAAAAGAAAAGACGATAGTTAAGATAAAGTTGACTGAGAATCCATCTGGAGACCATTTTGGCCCAAAGCAGTGCCAGATATACAAATATTATGGGAAATTACTCTATTAGCCTTATGACTAAATTTGGCAGCTACTGATATTAAAATATTATGACAGATTAAAAATTTCAAGTTGCATTAAAAATATACCCCCAGAAGTGAATTGGGCACTTATATTAATGTTGGATTGTAGAAAATGGTTTATTTTTCTGGAAAGCACTTAGACCATATGGATCAAGAACCTTAACTTAAAATCTTCTGACTCTGTAACACCTCTTCTAGGAGTTTATTCTTAGAAAGTTGTTGGAAATTTGAACAAAATTTTATAAATGGAGATAGTCATCATAACTTTATTTGCAATAGTCCCAAACTGGAAAACACCTAAGTGTCAAGTTAATAGGAGAATGTTTAAAAAATGGTGTAGTTCTGTGATAGAATCTTATATAGACATTGCAAAAGATATCTTCAAAGACAACTTGTGTTCTTGATGTTACATGAAAAGGGAAAAAAAAGATAAATTGAACCAGCACTATAATCACAATTAGTTTATTGTACATAAAATAAAATTGGGATGAAATACACTCTATTCTTTGACACAGTGGCTATAAAAACAATTGAACTCTATACTTTAAAATTATTTAAAAATTTTGGCTTTTTGCAGTGTGTCCACATTTCATTGTGATTCAAAGGGAGTTGATGATAAAATCCACAGGTAGGGACTTTATCCACGTGGGTATGACTGGGATTTCCACGATTAAAGTCATTTGTTTGGATTAGGTAGTAAGGACTTCCAGAAGGTTAGGCCATCAGTGGGAGCAGGAGGGTGGCATTAAGCCATCAGCAATCCTTATTCCCCTAACAGGGATTTGTTCTCTGGTTAAGGGGGAGTCTTCACCTTGTGGGGAGGTGGCAGGAGAGGGCAGGCCTGAGCCAGGTTTCTTAGTAGGTGGTTAGAGGCAGGTCTGGTGGTCCCGTCCCTGAACAAACACTGAGGGTGGGCTGAGGCTCAGGATGAGGTGCCAGTACAGAATGGCACCTCTGGGGTTTGCCTTTGTTGGTTTATTTGACTTTTTGAGGTTTCTGCCTGTTCCTTGCCCTTGGGTCAGGTGAAGCTGGCCCAGACTAATGCCTACATGGACTGTTCTAAGACTCCACCTCTCTGTACCCAGTGCTGGTGAAAGCTGACTCAGAGCCCCGGTACATACTTACAGTAGCCAAGACATGGAAGCAACCTAAGTGTCCATCAACAGAGGATTGGATAAAGAAGTTGTGGTATATTTATACAATAGAATACTACTCAGCCATAGAAAAGAATAAAATAATGCCATTTGCAGCAACATGGATGGACCTGGAGATCATCATACTGAGTGAATTAAGCCAGAAAGAGAAAGAAAAATACCATGTGATATCACTTATATGTGGAATCTAAAAAAAGAGACAAATGAACTTACTTACAAAACAGAAACAGACTCACAGACATAAAAAACAAACTTATGGTTACCAGAGGAGGAAGGGATAAATTGAGAGTTCGAGATTTGCAGATACTAACTACTATACATAAAATAGATAAGCAACAAGTTTCTTCTGTACAGCACAGGGAACTATATTCAATATCTTGTAGTCACCAATAATGAAAAAATATGAAAAGGAATATATGTATAAACATGTATGACTGAAACGTTATGCTGTACACCAGAAACTGATACAACATTGTAAACTGACTATATGTCAATTTGAAAAAGTTAAAAAAAAAAGATAAACAAGGTCCTACTGTCTGGCACAGGGAACCACAGTCAATATCCTGTAATAAACCATAATGGAGGAGAATATGAAAAGGAACATCTAGCTATGTATGTATAACTGAATCACCGTGCTGTACACCAGATATTACCACAACATTGTAAACCAACTATACTTCATTAAAAAAAAAACCCACTAATTCAAAAAGATACATGCAAAAAAAAAAAAAAAAACAAAACCTGAGCATGGGGCCCCAGGTTGACTGGGTGGTGCTGGGGTGGGTGGGGGATGGCAAGGCGACAGCGATGCCGGATGAAACCACTGCCCCAACAATCAGCCCTCCATTTTGTGGGGAGTGAAAATGTGAGTGTATTTTCCTGGTAAAATGACTTTTGGAGGCCCCAGCACTCTGGGAGTAGTTAGGAATTTCATGAGGACACAGGCCCCTCTCCATCTCCAACCTCCCTCTCACCCCAGCTTACCACGCGTGTCCTGTCCTGGAAGAGGCTCACAACACAAATACATGGGCTCTCTTCTGTCTCAGGCCCTTTGTACGTGAAAGTCCCCCGGAAGCTCCTCTTCCCTTGGCTCTGCCCATGGCTGGCTCCCCATGGCTGGCTCCCCTGTGTCCTTAAGATGCCCATTAAACAGCACCTCCTGAGAAAGTCCTCCTCCGACCGCCTCAAACTGATCTTAGCCTCCTGCTCACTCCCTTCCCAGTTCTTGTCATGACTTAAGAGTCACCTGGTGGTTTACCCCATTCCTGTCTCTCTACACCCTGGGGAACCCATGAAGATGGTCGCCATGTCTACCAGGTTCCCGGTTGTTTGCTCTGTGCTTGGCGTCGGGAGTTGCTCCATGAGTTGAATGAATAAATCATAAATGAATAAATGAAGAACATGTTAACTGACTTTTCCATGTATAGTCACCAAAGTGAATGGAAACGTGCTTGCTGTGCAACATGTGTCACTTGCTAAGTTCTCTGCACTGGCCTGTTTATCTGTTCCTCTTTGCTGATGATGCTAGTGCGGGTGATGACGACAGCTCACACCGAGTGGGCGGGCATGACAGGAAAGGCGCTGTCTTTGTAATTTACATGCAATTTTTCGTTTAATTTTTCCAACAATGAATGATAAGGGCTCTGCTATGAAAGGAACAATGACACTCCGCCTTTGAAACAGCCATGGTAAACACTGTTCTCATCATATTTTTGTTCAAATTAGTAAAATTGTATCATACATTTAGTGATTAACTCCAACGTCAAATTCAGGGTGTGATACAAATAAAAGTGGTGACTGATCTTGTGGAGTATTCATTTGCATACTTTATTTAGATAGTTTCAATAATTCTAAAACTTTTAAATAACTGTTGAATTGCAAACAGCATTATTTTGCCCATGGACCCTTTATCCTTCGTTCTCTTCAGAGCTGTGGGTTGCTAGGCAACTGAAGACCAGAGTCCTCTAAACTTGTTGTGTTATTACTGCCCAACTGCGGCCCCGGTGGATGGGGAAAAATCAACAAAGAGAAAAACATGCCCCAGAATGATTATAATAATTCAGTGATTATTCCAATTGCATTCTAGAGAATCACATTTATTCCAAACCATACGCTCAGTCTTTTTATTTTTAACTAGGTCACGGGAACAGCTTTTATCTAAATTATCTTTAACTGTGGATTCTCATTATAATTCTTCAAAAAGTAAATTATTTTAAATTAGTTTCTGTTGGAAAATAGCCCACATGCTTTGATTTGTGATGAACTGTGGGCTGTAAGTAGGTCATAATTATGAAGACCAGATTTGATACTTGTTTTTTTTTTTCTCCCTGCAGATTGTGGCCCAGGAAAATTGGGGACAGTACACCAGGCATCAGACAGGTCCCAGTGCCACTTTGTCACTGTCTGGGCAACTTTGGGCAGGTTTCTTAAACTCAGTCAGCCTCCATCTTTTCATCTGTAAAATGGAGCCACAAGAGCATCTCCCTAGAAGGGGAGCTCCTGTAATGGATGCGATCGGTGAAGTGAGGTGTGGCCAGGTGATGGAAGCTTTGTATATTGTGGTCACGTTTTTTATTTCATCTTTAGGACACTGGGGAGCTTTTGTAGAGTTTATAGAGATCTCTTTCTTCCCCACACCTTACGTCACTCCCACTGATAAACGGAGGCTCATTTTGGTCCGGGGGCTCAGGGACCGCTGCTGTGGCCGTTTACTGTTGAGAAAAAAATGACCCCCAAATGTAGTCGCTTAAACCGGCAACCTTTTTATTTATTTGCTCTTGAATATGTAATTCAGGCAGGGCGTCAGCTGGGCCTGCCTGGGCTGGAGGAACACTTGCAGGGCTGGGGGACTGGCAGGAAAGGCGAGTTGGTGCCGGCTTTTGGCTGGATGCTCTGTGGGACTGTAGCCAAGACCTCTGTCTTCCTACGTGGGCTGGACTGGGCTTCTCACAGCATGGTGGCCCCAGGCTAGTGGGGCTTTATGCAGGGCAGCTGGCTTCCCTCAGGGCAGAAAAGCAGAAGCCTCTAGAGCTTCTCAAAGCATCAGCCCAGGACTGGCACAGTGTCATTTCCACTGCAGACTGAAGGTCGAGGCAGGTCAGAGCTTCAGTCCAGACTTAAGAGGAGTGGTCTACAAAAGGCCTCAAACATGGGAGGTGTGGGTCACTGACTGCCACCGAAGTAACAGTCCGCCAAAACCATCCCGCACATTTCCAGATTTCAGCTGCCAAGTCTCTGGGCATTAAATGCCTCCTTCCCCCTCCCAGCATGCACACATCATGACAGTTAAAAATCATGCCTCCACATTACAAAATGCCTCTGGCTGAGAATCACTGGTCATGTAAAAGCTGGAAGGTCTGAGGGTAGGCAGCGTGTCAGTAAAGGGTACTTAGCAGAGTGCCTGGCAGGGTGAGTGCCCATACCTGCTTGTATCATCGCCATCATCACCAGCACCGTCACCACTGCCATCACCAGCACCGTCGTCATCATCCTTATTTCATCACAAGGTTAGCTTTTCCGGACTGTCCTGATAACCCAATTATTTCCCTTCCCTTCCCTTTTTTCTTCAGGAAAATGTGCTTAGATTTCTAAACAACCAACTTAACAAAATTTTAAGCGCTAAGTTGCAATATGAGGAAAATGTGGACTCCTTTACCTTGCACTCTCTTTTTTGACATTTATAATTTATGGACTTTATAATTTCTTGGTGAATGCCGGATCACTGTTAAAGGTAAGAGCTCTTCGTGGGGAGGCAGCCAAGTGTCAGGGTGATAAAGTACCTGCTTTGGAATTCAGACTTCAGAATTACTCACGGTGCCATGATCTTCAACCAGTTACTAAGCCTTCGGAGCCTCAGTTGCTGCATCCATAAAACGGAGGTGACTAGATATCTGGGAGGGTTGTGGAAAGATTAAATAAACTATGTGGGAAAACCACCAGCTGGACCACCTCGCACACAGCAGGCATTCAGCTGATGAAGCTCTGTCATTGGTCTGGATTTTCAAAGTATTTGTTTATGTATGGTAAGAGCCAAAAAGTTCATGTTATGCCATCTTACAATTGAGATGTTAAATAATTACCTACTTCACAGACTAGATTTATTTCCTTAGTCTGCTTGGAAATGGTTGCCCACCGTTGAATTTTTGTAGTTCCATCTAATGGAAAGCAATTACATTTACAGTCCCTCTCCCATCCTTGTGGAAAATCCAGTCTTTCCCTTGTGGTTGGTGTGTGTTATTGACACTCACTCATTCCTGAACTAGCTTCTCTGTCCTGCTTCCCGCTTTTGAGATGACGTGACTGGTGTAGCTTTTAAAAATGCCACTTGCTTAGCTGATCATATCAGTAAGGAGTACTAAAAATATTAGTGACATATTCATGACTATTTTAATAGCCTCGCTGAAATATTTGACTACAGTTAGATAAGCAAACTTAGGCCAATGAAAAGTGGCCCTTAGTGACAGTAATTAGAAAATATTGAGCTTAATGCCAAGATTTTTGAGAGCTGAATAAATACTAACCAAATTTTAATTTAAAAATTCTATGTGTACGGTTTCTTAGGAAATTTCAGTCTCTAGTTGGCTGAATTTTATACTGGGATTTGGGGGAAGAATGTGGGATAAATGTATAAACTAGTCTTGAAATATGTTCTCACCTGTTCAAATGTCACTTTGCTTCTAAATGCAGTGGAGCCTTCAGCCGTGGCCTTTAGATTTGCAGTTCTTGGAACTCTCTCCTGCCTTCTCGTGCGCCATCTCCCCGCCCCTCATCTTGCTTACATTTTGAATGATTTCTGTTCCCCTTTAACACGATTTTCTCTGGAATATGTGCAGAGCATCTGGCAGTCTGTCGTGCCTGTTTCCAATTTCTTGAGATGACATTTATGAAACCAAAAAAAAATGTATATAATTATAAACGTATTGCATGATGCGTGCTTGTCAGTGGAGGCTGTAATATTTGATAACCCGCTGAATGAACGTCATTGAATTCAAATGAGTAGGGTAGGGATTCACAAATTTTGAAAGAATGATGCTTCCAGGAGAAACCTGTTGAATCTTTCTTATTCCTCTTGGATGACTTTGCATGGCTTCCCCAGGACCCAGGAACTGAGCTGGGTAACTATGTGAAGGATGTAGCATTTACCTAAAAAATGACCAAAAACGTGCGTGATGGTTTTTGGTGCTGTGGATGACGAGGAAGGAATTTGTTGTGAGTCATGTATTCTGTGGAATACCTGATTCTGTGAGCTTGGGTACTTTTCTCTACGAGGGACCAAACTCCCTTTTGTAGAACATAAGTGTCTTAAACGAGGTGCAGCAGGGCGGATAAAGAGGGGCCTTGACCTGCCGTTTTCTCTCTCACGGTGGTCTGGGGGTCAGTGCTGCTTCTCCGGGCGCCGTCGTTACTGTTACATAATGCCCGGTGCCGCTGTGCTATTGCGGTGTCGGGGTGGGGAGTCTGGGGTCTCTGCCTTTGTGTTAGGACTTGGAGGTAGTCTTGTTTCTCAAGGATCATATATCCTTGTTTAGGTCAGTTGCCTCTTACAGTTTTACCCGCGGAGTGGTTTCTGGAGCCAGCTTGCACCAGTCCGTGAGAGCTGGTTGTTAAATTTCCAGTCACTTGGTATCACACTGGTAATTTCAAATCAGCCATGGTGGGAATGTTTGCACCATAGAAATGAGCAGAGGCTTCGAATCAGAGCTCCCTCCTCCCTGAGAGCCGACTTTTACCACTGCATATCCCCCTCCTTTGGAGACCCTGTCATATTGTGGCTTAATGTTTTCTTCAGTTTCTTGACAACTGCCTGTCCTCCCCACTCTCCCCCTGTGAAAGTTCACTTCTTTTTTTTTTTCCAAAGCTTGCTTCTTCATGAAGGCAATCTTCATCGATGTATCCTTAGCTTCGAGCCCAGTCCCCTAGCACATAGTAGGTTTAAATGCATATTCATTGGCTGCATCTACACATATCTTTTGGAACTGTTTTCTATTCTCTACACATTCTCCAGATTGGACACTTGTTGGAAAAGGAATTTATTTGACCATTAATTTCAAGAGAAATGATATTGCTGAGAAAGATAAGCTATATGAAAAGTTAACTGTTAGTTTAGTCAAACAGTTTAAAAAAAACGAGTGAGTCCCTTGACAGATTTTGCAGCCATGGATACACAGCATTGCTGAAGAGGGCATGTGGAACTTGCGTGCTTGCCTTTGGTGGGGAGGTCGTAGGCTTCAGCCAGCTGGTGTCCCAGTGTTGGGACCAAGTTGCCAGCCCACCAGATTCCACACTTGTGTGATACCTGCACTTCTGAGGAGGGATGGAAGTCGCGATGGCATGGGCATCTAGGGGTCACTGGTACTTCTCTGGTAATTTCTAGTTACCAGCGGCATCCAGTCTGCTGTGCAGGAACACGGGAGTCACCGATGAGCGTGGGATCCACGGTCCATTTAACACAGGGGTTGCAGTGGGGCCCCTAGGGATACTGCCCTAGAGGCATGCTTTACAGATCAGGTCTTTCTGAGAAGCCGCCCGTGTTAATTCATAGTAGCACGTTCATCGTGGCATGTTAATGCGTCTAGGCTCTTTGTGCTCCCTTTTCTCTTACAGACCTGGCACCGTATCCTGAGACAAATGAGTCCCATACTGTCATCACTCTCTGTGAACACTGGTCTCCCTTTTATTTGTCTTTAAGTTGTAGAGGGTGCCCCCCATTCTTGTCTCTTAGGATTTGGTGAATGAATCCAGAATCATTCATGATTGTGTACTTCGTGGCTGTGGAGGTTTGGATCACTTGCCTTCTGATTCTTTGCAGTTGGAGGAGACCTACCTTTTACAGCCTTCCCCCCCCCCCAAAAGTCAGGGTGCTTTCAGTGCATGTAATTACATGCAGTTGTACACCAAGACCACCCGGAGGTGCGTTCAGTGGGTGGGTTGGGTTAGTAGTGCTGAGATGTCAGCTCTGCGTGAGGTGGCCTGGAGGGTTGAGAGAATTTGACGCCTGGTGGCTGACGAGCGCTGGGCTAGCTTTTGCGACACACACCCTGATCATTAGTGCATCTTGGGTGACCCGGTTTCCTTGGCCTCGCCTGCTTAATCTTTCCGATTGCCTCGGTCTGACTTCTCTAACTCCTCTTTAGGCGCAGGACACTTTTTAAATTCACTCACTCTATATGTAGCTAATTTCTACATTAAAATATTTATTTCTATAAGGAAGAGTCAGAAAATACATCAGGTTGGGGGGTCTCAGATGCAGCGTTGCTGTCCCGAAGCATTCGTGTTGTGTGGGCTCCCCCCTGCAGCCTGGTACTTCAGAATCATGGCAAAATCCCATGGAGCCTCTAAAACCCCAGGCTGATAAAATCTGAGTCTTTGGAGGAGGTTCTGGGCATCCTCATGTGTGGCCAGAGATAGCCCTGCCCTGGTGCTCAAAGACAGACAGACTGCAAGGTGGTGGACAGTATTTTGCTTCTTAATGATTGGAACCAAGATCAGAACCAAGATGAGGAAACTTCTGTGTCGGTACCATAACCTGGGTGGCTTCAAATAACAAATTGCTTGTCTCACAGTACTGGAGGCCAGAAGTCCGAAACCAAGGTGCGGCAGTGTTGGGTTCTTATGAGGCCGGTCAGTGAGAGTCTGTTCCAGGCCCTCCCCCAGCTGCTGGAGGGCTGCCGCCAATCTTGGCCTGCCTTGGCTGGTGGATGCGTCACTACAAACCTCTCCCTTCCCGGGGCCTCCTCCCTGGGTCTTTTCACATCACCTGCCCTCTGTGCATGGCTGCTTCTGTGTCCAGCAGACATATTGGATTGGGTTCCACCCTAGAGACCTCATTTTAACGCAGTTACCTCGGTCATGACCCTCTTTCCAAATAAGGTCACATTTTAGGTACTGGGGGTTAAAACTTCAGCATATTATTTGAGACATAATTATCACATGAGACACACTTCAACTCATCACAGTTTCCCAGTTGTGGTAATATCAAGGTTAAAGGAGCTATTTGGAGTATTACCATTATGTGGCAGAAGGAATCCTGGAGAAGGCTGTTGGGAAATCTGAAGGGACCACAGTGTTTAGAAAATAACTGGAGAGGAGTGAATGGCTGTCCCTGGTGTTGAGGGACGCAGGCCTCAACCTTGGCCGTTATCACCAAGGTTTTGGATGAGGGCTTCCAGCAAGCATGAGTTTTCACATACACCACTGTGTGTGCTAAGCTCATTCTGAGGCTGTTTGAGACCCAGCTCCCAAATGGACCTGAAAGCAAGAGTAAAGCAAGTGCAGCTGATGCCTGTCAGGATCCTGTGGGTACGGGATCCTTCTCCTGCACTGAGAGCAGTGAAGGAGGACAGTAGCTATTCGTTAAATTAGCCCTTAGATTAAAAACGAGGGCAAGTCCGTCACAAGCATACATGATACTAAATGCACAGTTACTTTCCATCCATCAAGGGACAATCATGATGAGGTCATGGATATCTAGTTATCACTTTAATCCTTCCAAAATTTAACAGATATTGATAGCGTGAATGGGACAGTGATGCTGCTTCTAAATCCAAAAAAGTACAGCTCTGTCTTTTATCTTTGTATTGAAGACAGTAATGCTTTGAAACATCAGACTCCATAGAACCTTTTTCTTGAATATTACAGCCAATGTAGATAAAAAAAATCATTGTAATCACTCATCTGTCCTATTTACAAGAAGAAGAGAGTGTCTCTGCTCTTCCAATGTAGCTGCCTGGAGCTGTGGGGTATCCTAGCTGACTTCCACTCCCTCCCTCTTTCAGTTCAGATGTTCTGTGTTCCACATAAAACAAGAGTCAAGGGAGGGATCTGGAACCGTAAAGAAAAAGCCCTTGAAATCGACAATGATGGGCGAACTTGAACTGGCATCCCCACCTCAGACTTCCTTGAACCACAAGGATTCAGTTCATCTGACCACAGGAGACATGAGTGGAAAGCGTTGTGTTGGGTGGAGGTGCAGGTCCCCGTCTGCCAGCAGAGAAGCTCTTCCTGGCCTGGTCAGGTGGAAGGAAATGCCTCAAATGTGAAGGCAACCCGGGAAGGGAAGTGGTGAGGAAGTTATTCCAGAGGGCGGAAGTCCAACGAAAGCGGAGGCTGACATTTCAAGGAGAGGATGAGATGGGTAGGATGGTGAACCCGGAGAGAAGATGAAAATACTGGCCTTCCAGACAGAGGTGAGGAGGAAGAGACCCCAGTGCCACGCGGCGTGGAGCGGGTGTTGTAGGGAAGGCAAGAATTCTATAAGAAACAGTCCACAGGAGGTGGGCCAGCCTGGAGGTTTCGAAGAAGTCATGCTCACGGGAAGAGAAAGCGGGCCTCACCCCTGCACACCCACCTGAGTCAAAGAGCAGGTGCACCTGCAGGCTGTGAATTATTGAGCGCCAGGCACCCGACACGACGCTGGGGGAGAGAGGCCTGTGTAATGTGTCCTTTCCACTTCCTGTGGCTCTGTGAGCATTCATAAAATGGAGGGGCAATGTTTCTGTATGAGAATTTCAAGTCCACTCTGCCAGGGACTTGCAAAAAGAAAAAGAAAAACAAACAATCAAAACAAACAAAAAGCCCCAGTCTGCCTCCTGCCCCAGCCCCTGCCCACAATGGCCCCATCTGCAGATTTCCCCTGGTTCCTCATTAATCACGCATACATTAATCATGAAACCTTTTGGGGGACCATCTCAGGAGTTCTTCTTGGGAGATAAATGTCTGGAGATCCTGTGCAAAAACATCTCTCATCCAGTTTTGTTGCTTAGGGAGGAGGACTTTGTTGAAGGGGCTGAAAACAGGGAAGGCATGGTGTACCTAAAAGAACAGTCCTTAACTGGAGCAAACCTGAGCCACTGAAGAATCACATAAATGTAGGGTCTCAAGTATTAGCGTTGAACCACTCAGCATATATAACCATGTGACTGCTTTTTCTGTGCTCATTTAATCTTATGAAACTGTCGTGTATCAAATGTCAGACATATTTTCAGAAGCGCTGAATCCTCAACAACCTTTTGAGGCAGATGAGTGTACGCACCGGAGGGACTGTGGCTCAGAAGGGCGAGGGGCGTGGCCGGGACCTCACCGCAGGTGCATGAGAGCGGTGGTGGGGCTGAAGCCCGGGCCTTCGCAGTGCAGGCGCACAGCTCAGCCAGCTCTTGCACGTAGTCAAGGGCGCTGGTTTTGCGGCCACCTCTGTGCCGCTGCCAGTGAGCGTGGGAGATGGGATTTCGCCTCGGCAGCAGCACGACTGAAAGGACTCCAGCTTCCTTCCCTTTGGATCTCTCCTGAGAGGCTCCTGAAATCCCAGCAGGGCAGCCCTGGAAGTCCCGCTTCTGGGAGACCTGCTGTTTCGGGCCCTCCTGGAAGATGGGGTTCACGGCTCACCAGCATGCCTGGCCCTCTTGCACTCTGGGCACAGGCCCTGGGGACCTGTCAGGCCTGGAGGAGTGGGGTCTCCAGCCATGCTCCCCCAACCCCGACTGATGCTATAAAAGAGAAAAGAGGAGACGCCGATGGAGTGGGGGCCAGAACGGGGCTGGTCGATCATTTCCTCTTTGACGTGGGAGCTGGGATGGCGGAGGTGGGGCTCGAGCGCCGTCCCCTGGGTGGGATAACAAGACTGCTTCCCGATGAGAAGCCTGGAGGGACGCGCTGAATGGTGAGAAATCAGGGGAGCCTGTGTCCTCTGTCTGCTCTTGCCCATTCTTTGTGCTTTGTGCCACCTTGAAGTCCAGCTATCTTCTGGACAGTAATGAGGTACGACTTGACAGCTCAGAGAAGCTTCCGGTTCACAAGTTCTCTGAACTGAGCCAAAGTGAATGCAGACCAAGGATCAGAGCTGACAGTGCCTGGCAGATGTGGGTGCGGAGGGGGTCAGGGAGGGGGGATTGTGGAAACAAAGCAGACAGTGGAGCTGGGTCCCCTTCCACTCGTGCTGACAGCAGCCGCTGCAGTGCAGAAGCTTCCCCCTCCGCCTGGGCTGGTGAAACCAATGAAGCTCATTCAACAGTCTTTTTGACTTGTCCTCGTGGGAGGAAGGTGTCTTTGGTGGCTTCTGTTGTGTGGCGTGGCATGTGCTGGCTCTCCGGTGTGCTTTCAAAGTGAGATTCATTAGCAGGTATCCCTGGCTGGCCCCGCCCCCAGCAAGGACACGCACACACGTGAACCTCTGTGCTGGCCACCCCTGATGTGCTGTCTGTGGCTTGAACAGTGTAACAAGATCGACACCTTCCAGAACAACGTGATTTTTACGTAAAACATGAGCTTCATGAGCAGATGAGTACTGCTGATGGCTGGTGAGTGTCTTTTACTTCTTAGTTTCCCTTCGGGTGCCCTGTCATCCTCAAAGTGATGAGCGTCAGAGCGTCACCTTGACAATGGTGACAGAATATAGCAGGTGGACAGTAAACTCCATGAAAGTAAGGGTGCCCCAGGGTAACCTTCACCACCGGATCTAGCTAGTGCCATCACTGTCAGCACTCACAGCTATTTGTGGTAATTGGATGTGTGGTGACCTGATTAAGGCGGAGCCCTAGTGAACGGTCCTTCAAAGAGAGCAGAGCACAGAGGTGGTGGAGGGATTTGTGCCACTCAGGAGTTCACAGGAGCAGGGGTTCTGGGCCAGTGCACGGAGCATCTGGAAACCTTGTGGGGTTTGCGTACTTTGAGAAGAGTTTACTAATGGAACTATTTACACGGGAGTTGGGCAGGACATGGAAAAACCAGCAGGGGTTGCTGCGGTGCCCCAGGGCTGACAGCGGCTCATTTACAGCCATAGGTCTGAAGGGGTGAGGGACGGAGGAGCCTTTCTTGGAAGCTGGAGATTAAGGAGATGGTGTTAGAGACTTCAGGGAAGGATGCAGCCAGCCTGGAATGACCTGCACCTGGGCTGGGGTGACAGCTACCCTTTCCTGGCAGGTTCTGGCCAATGTGCCCTGCAGGCTCCCCCTACCCAGTGGCCAGAGGCAAGGGAGCCTGAGGATGAGCCCACGGGTGGCAGCCCCCAGGGCTCAGAGCAGGTCGGGAGGACGTTCCTGCACAGCCTGTCCATGTGGGCACAACTCTCTGCTGTGCCAACATTTGGTGCCTCAATCCCCTCTGGCGCTGTGCACCTGGGCCCTGCCCTGGCTTTCCGGGCTGAGGAGTGGTTAGTGATGGGCGTTCTCAAAAGATCTTCCTGCTCCTGAAGGCAGCTCTGCACAGCTCCCAAAACACGTGGCCATTGGGTGAAGGAACATTTAACAAATTGTTGTTGGTCCTGTGAGATGGTCTTCTCCAAAAGTGGCTGCAATAATATTTCCGATCCCATAGACTCTTCCAGAAATTTGCCACTCTTCCATTGAGGGGCTGAGTCAAGATCTCTTCGCCTTAAACACACGCAAGCCTTGTGGCTGCTTCTGGGAAGAGAATGTGGTAGGAGTGTCATGGCGTGACTCCTAGGTTAGGAAAAGTGATATGGCTTCCACCTCTCTCTCTCTCTTTCTCAGTTTCTCTGTCTCTCTCTGTTTGTCTCTGTCTCTGTCTCTGCACCTTTAGAGCTGCCAGTTACCATCTAAGAATTCTGGCTTCTTCGAGGCTACCATCCTAGAGAGACCACACAGAGACAGAGAGATGCCCGGGGCCCCCAGCTGCCCCAGACAGGAGACACTGAGCGAGCCTGCATACGACGACAGCCCCAGCTTTGACCTCTTGATGCCAAGTGGGGCCGAGACGAGCTGTTTCTGCTGAGCCCTCCTCAAATTGCAGATCTGTGGGCAAAATCAACGTAGTCATTTTTGTAAGCCCCCTAAATTTTGGCGTGGTGTGTACCATGGCTATAGGTAACAGTCAGAAAGAGTAGCCTGAGAAGTTGAAGTTTTGATTTGCTTTTCTCTTATGTTGATGATACATTTCTGCAAATTTTTCCTACTTTCCACCCACAGACCAGAGAGCTTTGTAGTGTGTAGTATAATCACACCCAGTGGTGAGCATGTCGTGTCAAGCACTGGACTCAGGGCTTTACCTCTGTTATTTCATGTGACTTCTCACAGCCCCACGAGGTCTCCTATTACTGCCCCTCCTGGAATAACAAACAAGGAGGCAGAGGTAGGGAGGAGTGGTTACTATCTATCCAGGCTGAACCCGGCAACTTGATTCATGTCTCACATGTAAAATCTTAAAAAGCACAGTTCTCTGTGAAGTCTGGACACTGTAGCCGTTCATTCAGTGGGTATTTACTGAGCACCAGTAAGTTGCAGACATGATGCTTGGTGGTGGGCAGAGGGCAGTGAACAAAACAGACAAGATTCCTACTTTCTTGGAGCTTATATTCCAGTTCAGGGAAGACAGATAGTAAAGAAGTAAATAAAGGAGAAAATAGCAGAGAGTGAGAAGCGCAGTGCAGAGAAGAGAGGAAGTGGTGACATCGTAGGGGACTGGTTGACTCCACTGGGTGGGAGGCAATATTCAACCAGAGAAGTGACTTTCAAGGAGCCAGAGAGAGCAGATTTGGAAAGACTGCTTACAGCAAGGGGAACCATTTCTGTGGCTTTCTGTGAGACAAGCTTGGCACGTTCAAATACTCAAAGGAAATCCAGTGTGGCTGGAGCCGAGTAGACCACAGGCGGATGTGAACCTGGAGTCTCTTGATGAGTGATAGTTACGTGGACACCAGTAGTGGTTTCATCATCTACTGTTGTTTTTGTTGTTGTTGTTGTTGGGAGAGGGGAGGTAATTAGGTTTATTTACTTATTTATTTTTTTTTTAGTAAAGGTACTGGGGATTGACCCTCGGACCTCATGTATGGTAGGCATGCACTCTACCACTGAGCTAGACCCTCTGCCCTTCAACTATTGGTTATTGATCAATAATTTCTCAGTAGCTTCAGCTAGAATGGCAGGCACAGGAATTGCAGAAGTTGTCACATCTTATCCTTCTTTAAATATTTTTGTCATGTATTTATTTTTATTTTTCTGATTATAGAAGCAACACATGCTTGTTATTAAAAGATTTGGAAGTATAGCAACAGTATAAAAAAGAAGAAAAAGTTCACTATTAACAGGCCACCACTATTAACATTTCGCACATTTTGCCATTTTTCATATTTCAGATCAGACGTGAGCTGTCCAGTATGGTAGACAGTGGCCATATATGTATGGTTATTTAAATGACTATTAGACTAGTAAAAAAATTAAAAATTCAGTCCCTCCGTCACAGTAGTCACATTTAAGGTATTCAAAAGCTATGGTTGCCATGTGGATAGTGCAGAATAGAATATTTCTGTCATCAGAGAAAGTCCCATTGGACAGTGCAGTGCTAGACATAAGCCCACTTCTGTTTTTAAGGGTAAGAGTTATTTTTTCTTAGTGTGTTTGTGGTTCCTATAAAGTTCTGACTTACTGCAGAGCTGATGTTGCCTACTGTTTATTTAGATATCCGTGGCTCCTGCACCAGCTTCCCCTTCCCTTTATAATGCTCCGGTTCCCTGGGGAACCCCACAGAAAATCTGTTGCGTTCCTACAGTCAAGCCCCTCTGATGCTTTGGGTACCCCAGGTGTGTTCTCCCTGGGGGTGCAAACCAGCCCTTTCCCCAGAGTCTTGTCACTCGCCCACGAGATGATGAAAGGTCTGGGGTTCCTCTCACAACATTGCCTCTAATAGCTCGGATCTCGAGTACGCAGGTGTCATCATGAGATGGCCTGGGGCCCCATCTGCCTTGACCCTGTGGGAGGCTCAGTGAGGGGGCCTGTGTGACAGAACCAGACTGGAGTCCGCTTCCACTCTGAATGAGCGCCAGGCAACCCTGTGCTGTGCCCGTGAAATCCGGCCTCAACCTTTGAATGACCATAAAGAAGCACGATTTCTTGAGGCCTGGTGAGGATGTTGGCAACTCCTATTCCGGAACTTTAATGGTTTCTGAATGATGTAGGGTCTCCACCAGAATCTGGCCCAGAAGCTTTGATCTGAAAGTGGAATGTTGAGGCAGCCAGCTGTCGGCAGCCTCAAAGAGGACTGGTGTCCTCGAGCTGATTCCAGTCTTTCTGGGATGAGCATGGCCTGTGTCCTCAATTTCACTTAGAACTCTGCCTGTGTTTTATGGACAACGTTTATTGCAGAAAAATTTTAAGATCCTTTCCCCATTTCTCCCTTCTATGTCTCAGCTGCTTCTTAGGTATATTCTTGGTTTGTACTGAGAACGTGTACCCTTGTGGGGTCGAGCTGTTAGGAGCTGCTCCTTCACTTCCTGTACCACAGAGTGATGCGCACAGCCTCCCTGTAATAGTCATCCTCGGGCGAGTATAGAACGCAAATTGGGCTAAGGCAGTGTGAGGGCTTCGCGGGTCTCCATCACCCCCCAGGGCAGCCTTTCAGGAAGGCCTCCAATCAGGAACCAAGCCAGTGCAAGCCGTGGCACCTCCGCTCGCTGGCTCCTTCTGGTCTGATGGGTGGTGGACACGGTCATGAGAGCATGACCTCAAAATTCTCTCAATTCTATAAAAGGCACTAAGTCTGGGTGGAGCGAGGGACACCGTTTGGCCCAGTTTGGGCTTCAAAAACTCTCTAAGCTGCAGCATGTCTGTTTTGTTAGCTACCATGTGGCATCAAAGCTCTGAGTTCAGGGACCCCAGGAAGAGGTTGCTGACACGTGATGCCCTCTGGGCCCCCGCAGCCACATTTACAGCGGCATCTGCTCACATCCCCGAGTGGAGGCTGGAGCTTGCTGTCACTGCGGCTGAGAGAACATGATCTCTCTCTGCTGGTGTCCAGAACCACCTCCCCACCTCCCTCCTCCTTCCTGCTTTTTCCCTCTTCCTTCCTTCCCTCCCTCCTCTTTCCTCATTACATTAACATTTTATTTTTTCTTTTTCATTAGAAACTGAATATAATCATGTTGCTGAAACATTTAAGCCACAGGGAATTAGCTCAGCTTTCACTCTAATAGACAACATGCTTGTCAGGAAATGTCCTGGGGATAGTAGTAACAAACCTAGGGGACCCATAGCTCTCACATGGCTGTCATTGATTGGGGACACACGCGATGGTGTAGTGGTGCCCCAAATTGTAGAAGCATAAAACTGAAGGAATAATGAATAAAAATACCAGTGGTGAACATACCCCTCCAACCATGTACACGTGACCCTGGGCAATTTATATAATCGTCATTAAAGAGGTCTGTTTGCTCCTGTGAACACTGTGATTAAAACACTATGCTCAGCAATCCCAAAGGCGCTGGCTTGTCAGAAGCTCTCTGTGACTTCATACGTCGCTCCCCTTCCCCACTTTTCTATGTGTCACTTGGCAGAGTGGTCAAACCGAAGTGCTGTTTTAGGCGGATGCATGTCTGCATCCGGATGGATGGTGCTGGGCAGGCCTTTCTACTCATCAGTCACTCCGATGGGCATTTTGTTGCGGTGAATCCTGTGGGTCCCCTCTGGATGCTATAGTCCTGCTGAAGCGAAATATGGGATAGGAGCCATTATCTAGGCCGTTTGGGACAGAGCAGATATTGGAGTCATCCCGCCAACAGGATCTTTTCCACGTCTTTGATGCAGAAGTCATGGGTAGCTGAGTGCTTGTGTGAGCATTGGACGTGATACAGAGATGTTGTAGAGCTAGTCTTAGATTCATCTTCAGCCTTTAATCATGATACATCTCCCCAAGGATATCAGGTGTTCCTCTGTCAAGGGGACATTTTCCCACCAAACAAAACATTTGTTGGTTTCATCTTCAAAGGAGTAGCGTTCGGTCAGTTCCTTTCTGGCGCTGACTGGTGGCCTCCATTTTCAATCACCTGCTATCACTCTAGTCAGAACAACAAATAGTGGAGGGAGCTATTCCTGTACCAAGTCACACAGCCAGAAAGCTATGCACCTGGTCTTTTTCAAGCTCCCAGCAGAACTATATGAATACAAGAAGGTTAACATTCTGCCCTCAGTTTTTATTAAGGGTCATGGTAAGAAATGGCTACATGGGTTTGTCCTCTTCAGTAAAACAGCTATGGAGGATGTTATCCATCATGTTAAATGTGTTTAATGTAATGATACACGTGGAAATTTCTGTTGAGTTCGGAGCTGGGGAAATTGTATCTCTACTGATTAATGCGTGTGATTAAGTCAGATAAAAACTACATAATGTGTCATGTTTCATCTTTGCCTCGACTCAGATAATTTTTGTGCTCAACTGTAGAAAGTTTTCTAAGTTTAGTTTTTAAAAAGATGATTCCCACCCTTCTTCACCCTTATTTTTGTGATTTGTCTTTGGGTTACCGATAAAATATTTGGTTTGTTCTATTGAAACTGTGCTTTTTAAAAAAATAACTTTCTCTTTTTTTATTTGTATTTTAAAAATTTTGGGGGGGCAGTTAATTAGGTTTGTTTATTTATTGATTTATTGATTTATTAATAGAGGTACTGGGGATTGAACCCAGGACCTTGTGCATGCCACGCATGTGCTCTACCACTGAGCTATACCCTCCCCACTGAAACTGTGCTTTTTATCACGAGCTTTATAAAATTGTTTTTGGAAATGGGGGTTGAAGAGATACCCATGATTTGTTTTAGAGTTTCCCCAGTTGTTCAAGATTCGTGATCACCATTAGATAGAACGAGAAGGGGGAGGTAAAGGAGGATGAGTTTTGAGTGGGGAAGGGAAGAGAATATCATATAATTAAAGGACATTATGAGCAAAAGTGGGAGGTGGGACTTGAGCAGGGGTCTGTGAGGTGAGCAGTTGGGCTATTAGGGGAAGTTATGGAAAATAGGATAGGAAACCCCCTGCTGAGAGGAGCTAAGGTGGGTCTGGGAGTTGGGATTTGGAGAGCACGTCCATTTAGTAATAGGTTAGGTGGGCTCTGAGAAATTGAGGGTTTTGAATAGAGGTGGGAAAAGAGAAGACTGTAGAATACTTATCTGCAGAGCATGATGACTGGAAGTGAGCTGAGATTAGAATGGAAAGGCCAGCTAATAGAAGGTTGCCTATATTAGCTGATAGAGGCCTAGATCTGCAGAGCTGGAGAAGGAAAACACTCTGAGCTATGATGTTTAACCAAAAAAAGAGCGACCCAAAGCATTTTTCTGACAGTCCTTCAACCTCGTGTCAAAGAAGATTCCAGAGCAGACAGTGTCAGAAATTCATGTGCGGTCCTATTCCAGTTTGACTTCAGATCCAGCTTGGCATTGCCTTGGTAGACTGTTTATATCTAACACTGAGTAGGGTGAAAATATTAAGCGCTGACATTTTGGCATTCTTTGTTCTTACTTTAATATTGCTTATAACTATTTGATGTCAACATTCACTGTAAATTCAAATATATATTTTTAATTACACTGCTAATCATATCCTCTCAATATTACATTTTCTCACAGATGCTTTAGAGAATCATTTTAAAAATGTTGATGTTTTTGGCAGTTTTAAGTCTCAGCTTTTGGTGGCTGGCCCATTTCCTCGCTCTTTGTGGCGCTCTGGGGCTGGCCAGCTTCGTCCTCCATCCGCCTTGCACATTAGTGGGGTTGGTGATCAGCCTTTGGAACAAAGACTTTCCTGGAATCCCCTGGCGTTATAGCTTTCTTTCTTTGGGATCCCTTTTTAATTAGTGTCTTCAACCTGGCAAGATTTGCTGTCTCAAATTCATTTTCTTCCCTTGACGACTTGTCTTACGATCGCCATGTGGGTGATCTTGTGAGGGCTTCTTTTTTAGCTTTTTCATAGACTTTCAGAATCGGAGCTAGCTGGGCGATAGCCTCAGCTGTTGTGTAAGAAGAAATAAGCTTTAATGAGGATCACGTGGCCCAAGGACATGTGACCCAATTAGCTGGTTCTCAGGAGCTGTTCCACAAAGGAAAGGGCCTGCCCCGAAGCTGCTTGAGTGATTTGACTAAAGGGGGGGGGGGGAGGGGAGAGTTTTACTACCTTTTCTGATAAAGGATTCTGAAATTTGCTCAGTGGAATACATAGTTCAGTATAACTTCTTTGGGGGCACAGAGTCCAATTTTATTTCCTTTTTTCATTTCTTTAGAAATTTAGAATTATATATTATTAGAGCTTAGAGGAAAATTCTGTCAAGAAGCTGGTAAGACAGAGTAAGAAGCCAGGTGTCCGCAGCAGGCCCAGTGCTTTTCACTGCAGGGCTCCGTGGCCGCAGGCCAGAGTGCTCTGAAAGTGTCTTTTCTTCTACCCAGTCAAGGAATGCAGTCATCTTTGCAGAGTGCCTTGTTTTCACTTTGGACGCCTTTTTTTTTTGAAGGAAGGCAAAGTGAAATAGACTTATCATGGACATCGGGATCAATTCCTGGATCCTTGATTTATCAAACATGAATTATTGAGCTTCTTTGTGCTTCTGCCTGCCTGTCTGGGAGCTGGGGGGTGGGCATAACAAGTTGGTCCTTAGGTCAGCTTTTTACGTTGCTTCCAGAATGGGGCCCCACCCGGAGGGGTCCGTCCTCGGCCTGACCATTCCTGATGCGCTGGGGGGTGCTTCCCGCCTGTGAGCGTGTGCGCGGTGACTCTCAGTGAGAGCTGTATTTACTGCAGTGATTTTTCTTTGATTGCTGAAGTTGGGTAAATTGCTTCCTCAAAGTATACTTCGGGAGGAAATTCCTCTTCCATTTGGAATAAATCCGTATTGAATAGAAATCTTGGCAGTTGAATAAAATACAAATGCATAAGATTTTGCGAATCCCCTCAAAATCCATGCAAGGCAAGAACCAAAATGTGAGCAGGGATAATGAAGCGATTACTAGTACGATGCCAGTTAACTCCAAGGACTTTTTTCAGTGTCAGATTCATCTTGAATATTGAGGTCAGAAGTGGAGACACAGCTGTCGAGGCCCAGAACTCCTGTGGAATCTCTTGGTAATTTATTCTTTGAGGCCACCTTATAGTTGAAGCTGCATTTCAAATAGGCAGCAATTACCACCCCCTCATCCTGCATACGGAATACAAGATGGGTCCACGGTGGAGTTCTGGTGGATGTGAATGGAAGCCGACCATCACGTGTTGCTAAAGAACTGTTGCACATCTATTTTCCTACTTCCTGTAACCCACAGGACAAATTAAAAAAACAACTGTATCCCCTGGTGTGCCAGCACTCTCCTTAAATCTTAACTCTTCTCTATGATGAGTGACTCATGATACATTTTGCACTTCATCTCCTGGATGCGCTAGTGAAGATGCTAGATAACAAGGCGAGATGTAAACAGCTGGCACTTCTGCTTTGCATAGTAGAAGCGAGATTTTGTCTTACTGGTATTACTTTAAAAATGTTTGCATAAAAATGAGACTTAAAATGGAAATCTCTTTGGGAAAGGAAGGCTTGATTTTATATTCATTTAGGTTGTCTGTGCGGGGATCCAAGTAAATCAGATTATAATTCCCTCAAGAATGCAACATGCAAACCATTTTGTTTAGATACATGATGACTGGTTTGATTGTGTACTCAGGAAGTGAATGCCATACACGTCCTGGGGTTGAATCAGGGAATGGAAAACAATTGCCTTGGGAATGATACGAATGTATTTGCCTTTAGCATTATGTTAAAACTCTTTTCTATTTGACTTGCAGCATAAAATGGTGCTTTAATTGAGAGGAAGCTTGCGTTTGCAAAATTACAAATTGATTCCATTCTCCACTGCCCTTCCTTTTTTGGTGGGTCAAAGAAAGAGCTAAGAATTAAACTGTGGTGGATTTTTCCTTTTGTGTTTTTCCTTGATCAAATCTGAAAGTTGCTTTCAATCCAGTTCAATTGATCCAACATCTACTTGGGGTGAAGCACTGGGGAGGCCCAATGTAGGTTTTCTCAGAAGAGTGCCAGCAGCATAGTCTTAGAATTGCAGGGGTCTTAGTAATTGTCTGGTCCAACCCTCTCGTGCTACAGGCTAATAAACCAAGGTCAAGAATAGGCAGAACAGATCAAGATCAAAGCTCAGCTTTCCTATTTTAGTTCAGTCCAATCAATGTCAGTACATTGGTCCACTTTGTTGTTCTCGCACTCTGATAGGTCTACCTGATTTCACAGGTTAATTTGCTTTTGCATCCTGCTTAACAGGTTTTGAAGCTTGGTTACTCAAAGACTGGTTTGGTTTAGCTCTGTTGATCTGGTAAGTCTGCTGTGCCTGTTCTGGTCAGCAGAGGCCAGAGAGATGGGTATTGTTCTTGGCTTTTTAAGAGGCCGGGCTGGTTCTAGATTACGAGGGAACCTTAGACTGGAGGCCCTGAAGTGGGAGAGGAGGTGAAATGAGGGTTTGCTTCCTTCCTCAGCATCCATGCATGAAGAGAGCATGGCTTTTGGACCCAGATCCCCTGGCTCCATGTCTTGGCTATGCAACTTACTGCAAACCCGAGCAAGTTATTTTGCCTCTTTATGCTTCAGTTTCCTCATCTGTAAAATGGGAGCAGCATTATTAGTAATTTATTGCATATAATACCCTTAGAACAGTACCTGCAGATAACGAAAGTCTGCTGAAGTTCCTCATTACTCTCTTTGCGCCTGCCTTTGTCTGTCAAAAAGTGTACCCTCTCGCGTAACGCTGCTCTGGTCTCGGAGTCAGTGAACTAAGTATAGCCTGCATCTCCACGGGGCGCAGTGGCCTTGGACGTCTTTACTGTGCCGACACGGAAAGTCTGCCCTAGTTCCTCTGATGACTTTGTGCTCTTCTCTAACCAGTGAGATTATTGATTTTCTTTGTCAACCTAGCACTTTGGGGAGTAGTGCACTCTGCGAAATTGACACAAATATGACTGAATTTAGCCAAGAAGTCTTTGGCTCTAACCGTATGATGCTAAACCAAATATTAATTGAGTTTAAAAATCTATCAAATTATTTGATGTCATGGACAGGAAAAGTCAGTTTCTCCATTTCTAGATCTTGGTACTGCATCATGAGGATACAGCCAAGGACTTTCATTTCTCTGTCTTTTTTTTTTTTTTTTAAACATTTTTTATTGATTTATAATCATTTTACAATGTTGTGTCAAATTCCAGTGTAGAGCACAATTTTTCAGCTATACATGAATATACATGTATTCATTGTCACATTTTTTCCCCTCATTTCTCTCCTTGTTATGAATCATGAATCCTAACACCAGTAAGTCATGCAGTTGGATGGCATTTCCTCCACTTTTTGCAAAGGGGGTCACTATGGAATGATGGCATCTGAATGTTCCACTTCAACATTTAATTAAAAAACAGGTTTGCACTCCTGCTGTCTTATGTTATTTACTCTGCTTTTAAGGTTAAATTTGGTAGGTTTGACTTTATGCTGCATTATAAATCATATGTTTGCTTACTTTCTTAACATTTGGTTTCTTTTCATAAGCATCTTTTTTATGAGGTCTTCTCTTTAGTCTCCTTGATATTTTATGTTTGACTGAGGACCATGGTCCAGGCCACCTTTCTTTGGATCGTCCATAAAGAACTTAATTCTGAATAACCAGTTAAAATCAGATCTCATTTTCTGTTGTTAATAGTTCATGATCTTGGAACTTTAGGGTTCAATACGCAATGGCTCTTGGGTTCCATGGGAGGCCTCAGCACATACTGTTCTGCTGCAGGGAACTGTGTGCAGAGTGACCAGTTTTTTGCCCCAGGCTGTTATGTAGGAGACTGGGAAAATAGTTTTCCATTTGTACCTGGTTATAAAATCTCAGTAACTGTGGATATGTCATCATTACGAACTGCTGCTCGTAGCCACCTTCACAACCACCACGATGTCTTTAGCATGAGTAAAGGACTTTGTTTCATTCTTTGAAGAAGCATTTGCCGTGCAAGGCAATATTCTACGCGCTTAGGATTCATCAGTAAACACAACGGGTGAAAGTCCCTTCCCTGATGGAACTGACATTCGAGCAGGGCTGAGGGATTTGGGGGCGAAGAGGCTGTGGTTTGAAGAGATGCAAGAAGCAGAATAATTAGGGTTTCCAGCAGCATCTCCACGTTAGCTTGTTATTTATTTTCTCCTAATTTAAATTATTTTTATTTAACGGAGCGATCTTTCTTCTGACAGGCTGCTGTCTTCAACAAACTCCACACGAGCAGCTTTAAGACATAGCTTCCCCTTTGGGATTGAGTTTCTGGCAATTGCTGAATGTAGCTGTAGAGCTTCCCTAGGTCAAGGCTAGTGGGTTGACCACCCTCTCCACCTGTCCCCACTGATCAGAGGTAGAACCAATCACCACGTTTTAACTTTCTGCTAATCATGCTGGGGCATAGCTTCAGATGTGTTGTTGGAAGAGGTCATTGAGAAGATGGGACTGCTGGTTGACCAGCAAGCTGGAACCAGGCATTCAGAAGCTCTTCTCCCTTCTCCTGCCCTGGGAATTCTGCCCACTGTTCCCACAGTAGAAGCTGTTCCAAGGACGTAGCCCTGAGAGAGTAAGGTGTTGTTGAGACCATCTGGATTGTATAGGTGGCTGAACTCCGTTAAGCCCACTGTATAAACTCTTAGGAGTCTGGCAGTGGCTGCAGGCCCCCAAGACAAGCCTTATGTGTAAGTTCCCTGGCTTACTAAACCTGCCACTTGACAATCTGAAGCAGCCTGCCTCTTTCTTGGGTCTCTCCTTGCCCTCAGTGTATAGGGGCCAGTTTGTGAACCAACGTATGTGCATGAATTCATTAGTATCACATGAACAGTTAGGGTGTTAGGGTGACGTGATGGCGGTATTTTCTGCCCACCCATGTCTGTGATGGGACCACTTTTCCACCAGGCTTGGGGAACAGAATCCTAGAAAAAGTCATATGATTGATAGACGCCAAATTCTCTGTCACTTCAGGAGCACATATGTAGTCCATTAAAATAAGTCATTTAAAACTGTCAGCTCTTCTGTAAGATGGGCCAGAGTGTAGCCCAACTACTTTACTTGAGTTCTGTCTGTCTCTGTACCTAGGGCATGAGCACAGGTGTGGTGAATACAGTAAGATGCAGGCATAATATAGGAATTATATTAATATAATAATATTATATGATATGTTATATATTGTATACATAATATAATATGGTAACATATATTATGCCATATAGTATATGGTATATAACACATACAGTAACATATAGAACAGGTTGCTGTGCTGAATAATAGTAAAATTTCAGCTCTGGAGGGATCTCAGAGATTCTTTAGATTAGTTGTCTTTTTCAAAATTTTTATTTATTTCTTATTCTTTTTTGAGGGGGTGGGTAATTAGATTTTTATTTATACATTTTAAGGGAGGTGCTGGGGATTGAACCCAGGACCTTGTGCGTTCTAGGCGTGCACTCTACCACTGAGCTATTCCACTCTCCCCAGACCGGTTGTTTTTAACCTGAGATCTGTGGCTCCTTTTGAACATCACTGAATTGATCCTGAACATCAGTGTTTGTGTGGAGACATCCTTAACTTACATTAGACTCTCGAAGCAACTGTTTAAAAAATGCTCGTGGAGACCAGATCTAAGCAGTAAAAGTACTGACTTGCTCAAGGTCACACGGTTTTTGGCAGCCTTGGTCCAGGACTTACAATTTGGATCTTGTGACCAGATTACAAATTAGAAATATTTATATCATGGGGAGGTTAAATTAGGCCACATGTTTCTGTCCTACATAAATATCAAATGCTTGTGAACGTCAGGAGCTGGGGACTTGCTGCTGAATGGGGTAGGAAGCTATCCTTTTTGCAAATGTAAGCTGTTAACAGAGCTTTTCAGAATCTTTTTGAAATTGTTAGTAATTTATAGGTGTGTCTATAGTGACTATGGAAAGGAATAAACATTTTTTTTAAACTTTTTTAATGGCTTAAAAATGTAGTTCTCCTATGTGGCCCCTGTTTCCAATGTTTACTGAAGTCCAGTTTCAGACGCCTTGAAAGGATACCCTATCCTTGTCTTAGGACAAAGAAACACACTCTTGTTTAGCTTTGAAACTCCAGGTTGCCTCTGTAAGCTGTAGCGTTTCTTCGTCAGTGACGGCGAGCTCTGGGTGCTGCAGAATCCTGATAATGAGTGTCGGTTCTATGTAGGTCACTGCATCCTTCAGGACAAAATTCAGACGTAGGGAAGTGATATGTCAAAAAAAAAAAAAAAGTATCACATTTCTTTCAATAGAAATCTGGCTAATTTTGAAACCTATTTTTTTCAAGGTCTACGTTTTAAACCTCCTATTATAATTTTATTTTTAATGACGTGTTGTACAATTTGAACTACAAAAGTTATGTCCAGTTTTCTCCAACCTTGATAGCCTTAGAAATCAGCCAGAATGTGTCTAATGGTTCCTAAAACCAAAAAAATAGGGGATCAAGACGATATTTTCTGATTAGATTTTTGGTGTGTGGGCACTGATTCTTTGAATCGGTTGTCATTTGGATTAGGGAGTAAAATACATCTGTTTATCCAAGGTCCTTCTGATGGGCAGTTGGAAAATAAAAAAAAACCCTCCTTCAGAATACCCCCAAATAACAGGCACTTTGTTGGTGTGCTTTGTTGAAAGAGTTCGTTTGTGTTGAATGAATGAATGACGAGTCTTCATTTTTAATTTGTGTGGCCGTTGGAAGCACTGTTCCAAGATTCAACAAGACATACCATGGAGCGGTCCTGCTTGGGGAGAAGGGCCTGTAGAAGGCTGCCACTTTTGTCCCGGGGTACCTGAGGGCTCTTCAGAGGAAGGGCACGTTCATTATCACCCAGATCCAAGGCCCCTGGGCAACTTGCAGCCTCAACCGGAGTGAATGGGACCAATAGTGTCAGTTGGATGTTCTGGCTTCTCTGACATCTTCAGGCAGAATAAATACTGCTTCAGAAGACACCTGGATAAAATTTGCATATGTTAAGGTCATGTCGTTGGGTGAGAGAATGACAATAGGGGAAACAGTAAAGTCAGACACCTCCACGTCTACAGCCGGGGCGCCTGTGAAGGCTAGACTCACAGACAGCTAAAGTGACCGGAACCTTCCTCCCCAGCCCGGAAGAGAGGGGGCTTCCGAGACCTCCAGATGATTGTGTGTGACCTCAGCAGCATTCTTTTTAATTCCAATTTAACTCCTGATTTTCTTTTTTTTTTTTTCTCTTCTTGTCCTCAAATCATTGGCTTAAGAAGTTTTGAATGTTTCTAAGGCCTGTAAGGCAGAACTGGTTTTTATGTTTAATTCCCATGCAGTTCACTTGAAATGCAAGTGTGATGGTTAATTTTATGTGTTTACTTGACTGAGCTAAAGGATGCTCACATCGCTGGGGGAAAAAAATGTTTCTAGGTATGTCTTTGAGGGTATTTCCAGAAGAGATTAGCATTTGAATCAGTAGACTTTGTGTAAAGATGTATCATTTTGGGTGGCAATGTGGGTAGTCGTTGTCCAATCCACTGAAGGCCCAAGTAGAACAAAAGTTAGAAGGGCAGATATGCTCTCTGCTTGAGCTGGGACACCCAGTTTCTCCTGCCCTTGGGCATCCGTGGTTCTGGTTCTTGGGCATTTGGACTCAGACCTGGACTTACACCATTGTTCCCCTACTCCCTTTTGGGGCCTTTGAACTTGGATTTATACCACTGATTCCTCTGGTTCTCAGGGCTTCAGACTCAGACTGAATTACTCTACTGCTTTCGTGGATCTTCAGCTTATGGATGGCAGGTCATGGGGCCTCTCAGCCCCCATAATCGCATAAGCCAGTTCCTATAATACATCTGCTCTTCCGTCTGTCTGTCTGTCTGTCTGTCTATCCATTCATCCATCCTATTGGTTCTGTTTCTCTGGAGAGCTCTAACTCATATAGTAAGCATGCCTGAAAATTAGAGTAGCAGGCCTGGCTCCATTCTTGTACTTCTGAATGAATTTTTCCTTTATTCTGCATTTGGGAGAGGGGCTGGCTGGTGTGTTACAGGTCTGCTTATCTACACCAGGCAGGTATTTTTAGCTCTGGACGGAGAAGCTGCTTTGAGGGTCTGGACACAAAAACTAGGCATGTTTCCAAAAATAATGAGTCATTCCAAAAATCGCAGTCTTATATACCACTGTCTTGTCATGTTGTAGGTACTAAGCAAACATTTGAATGAATGATGGCTGCTAATCAGCCACCCACAATAAAGCATCATGGGAGTAAATGTCTTTAGGATCGTAATGACTTCTATTTTATTACTTACGTAATGTTGAAATTGAAAAATCGTTGCCTTCATTTTTTTTCGGAAAGTAAATGAATTTGCATTACAGTTTCATCACTCCAGGACATCAAAACATCTCAAAAACGCATTTCCTGAAATTAAACTCCTCCTGTGAGAATTAATGAATACGTGCTTAGGTGTGATTGTGGGAATGAAGTTGATAATTTTAAGTATTATAAATAGAAGTGTGGATAGCAAAAAATGTGAATTGTCTTAATTAAACAAGAAGTTTACAGAGAAAAACACGTTCAAAGAGCTTGATGCCATTAGCAGTGAACTTTTCTTTTATTTATGAATTCTTGGCATTCACGTCGATGGTGGCTCTGAGTTGGAGCTCAGCCCAGGCTGAGTCGTGGGGAACGTATCTCACCATCGGTCTGCCTGGAACCATGCACTTTTAGAAGGATGATCGCCTTTATTCCCAATGACACTGTGAGGGAGGAACTGTTTTTATTGCCCACCTATTTGGAGATGACACTGAGGCACAGAGAGTTTAAGAAACATGTCTGAGGTCACACAGCAAGTGATTGACAAAATCTGGGTGCAGCCTTGGTCTCCTTATCTGAAAGCTTCTGCCACTCGGACACCTGCCTCCCACTAGCCCGCAGGTCATCATAGTGACCGCAGGCACAGGGCGGCTTTTCCCAGTTACTTCGTCAATGGCCGAGGTGCTTGTGTTAGCTTCCTAGGACTGCAGTAACAAGGCACCACAAATGTGGTGGCTCAAAATAATGAGAATGGATTATCTTACAGTTCTGGAGGCCAGAAGTTGGAGATCAAGGTGTGGGAGGGTCGTGCCCCCTCCAGACTCTCTAGGGGAGGGTCCTTCTTTGCCTTTTCCAGGGACTGGTGGCTCTTGGAGGTCCCTGGCTTGTTGTGGCGTAACTTAACCAGCACCTTCATCTTCACATGGGCCTTTACGTGGCCTCCCCTGGGTCTCTGTGGCTCACCCATCCTCTCCCGACCCCTTTCAGGTCATCTCATCCCACTTATTTTATTTTTTTTAATTTTAATTTTTTATTGATGTCTAGTTGATGTACAATGTTGTATTATTTCCTGGGGTACAGTAAAGTGATTCAGTTATACATACACATATCTCCATATATCTATTCTTTTTCAGATTCTTTTCCATTATAGTTAGTTACAAGATATTGAGTACAATTCCCTGTGCCTCACAGTAGGTTCTTGTTGTTTATCTATTTTGTATATAGTAATGTGTATTTGTTAGTCCCAAATTCTTAATTTATCCCTCCCCTGCCCTTCCTAGGACATTCTGATTTGACCTCAAAGATGTGTAATCTGTTAATTTGATGGTAGTTTCTGTAGCTAAGAACTACGTGGTCTTGTTGTGGGGATTGGAACCTTCTATTCCAATCCAAAATCTGAGATTTGTCTGACCTGCAAGGTTAACAGTACTCAAGGGCCAGATGGTTGGAACTCAGGGCCGTCTTGGGAAAGGGTTCAACTGCCACAGCCATTGATAACCAACCAGATAAAATATACTCTCAGGATGGGGTTTCCAAAATTACTCTCCTTCGCCTCAGGCATTATTGTTACCTTTGTAATAAACACATAGCTAAATAAGACCAAACCTCTCCCATACCCTTTGCCTAAACCTCCCTTTAAATACGGGTTTAAGTCAACCTTCTAAAATCTAAGTATGGATTTAAGGCAACCTCATGATTTTTATATTTTTCTTTGGCATCTGCAGCACAGCTAATTGTACAGCAGGAATTTTCAACCACTAGCCTGTTCTCACCCCCCATATTTTTTCTTCTGTTGTTTACTTCCTCTTAGAATAACCAGATGGTGTGAGCCTTTCGAGGCACATGCGAGGCTACGGGTGTCAAGACACGGCAGGAAAAGGAAAGAAGTCACAGTCTTAGGAGGTGGATTTATGGAAGCATAGCAGGAGGAGGCCTTTTCTTTTTGGAGATGGTGGCGGGTGGTTTTGCTGTCGAATTTAGTGTAAAATGAGCCTCAGTGAATATTTTTCTCGTCATTTTGAACTGCTCAGGAATAGTGGGAAAGGAGCGAAGACTCTTGGTTCGGGTAGGGAGCTGCTGAAGGTGGGGTGGATAGTCACAGTCATCTGCGATCAAGCTGTGCCTTGGTTTGTGTATTTATGAAAGGACTAGATGGTGCGGTAGATACCGGCCGTCCGCAGAGAAAGGTAACTGCAGATGGAGAATTTACTTACTTTTTATTTTCACGGCAAGTGGCTCAGGAGAAGCAGTGAGCTCCTGGCGGGCTTGGGGTTAACAATTCGCAACTCCACTAAGACAAAAACCTGCATTTGCGTTCATGGCTGACCCTGGGGCCTGGGAGAGCTAACACCTTCCCACTGTTCTGCTGAAGATGCCTCAGCCTCAGTTCCCAGTCCCGGCAGGATTGGAGGGCAGCTGTCAGCATCAGGGGCGCTGCCTTCCAGAGCCACAAATGACAGAGAATTTTCTCCGGAAACCTCTGACTCGGGCTCAAAGTGCTTCTAAGCTTCCATGTTTCACATGAAGAGACCTTTCAGAGTGCGAGGGGGAAAACAACAGAAGCTAATGGAAATGCTCACTGCGTGCTCACTGAGACGCGGGGTCCAAATTAGCATGCTGGCACCCGAGCTCCAACAAACTCCTGGGAGAAGAAGGATCTTGTGTTAAGCGACTGAGCTAATCACCCACGACCCCAGTCATTAACATACTCCCCGGCCCCGCCTCTCCGAGCTCCCTTCTGCACCATGTGGACAGCTTTTCACAGCTTCTTTTCCATCTGCTGAAATAAACAATAGCCTTTGCAACCAATGGAAAAAAGCAGCAGCAGGTGAAGCACTATTTTTAGACATGCTGAAAGCTCAACTCTGATTACTGCATTTTCACACCTAAAACGCACAAGATGCGAGGCTGAAAAAAATGGATTTTTTGCCAGCGGCTGAGCTCAAGCTATCTGCTGTTTTTTGCATGCTGCTTCCTGCCCGACACGTCTTGGTGTCATGGGAGATGGCCGGAGGGACAGCGGTCGGGTCACCTTTCGTGGCACCTCTCCCGTCCTCACCTAATGGCATTTTATAACAACTGCTGCTCTTCTCTCCCTCCTCTCTCTTTCACATTCTAGTGGAGAGATCTGCTTACTGTGCATTGATGTGCAGTGGTCCATGGTTCCGTCTTCTCTGCGATGTCCTGATATACGCACCTGGTGTGCTTGCCATGTCACATGGAGAACTTCACATGTTAGTGGGTTTTAGCTGTTCTCTCGTGTATTCTGCAGAGTAAACCTGCAGGGTGTTGGTCTTCTCCATTGCACAGATGGAGAATGTGAGAACGAGGTCTCGGAGAGGGTGAGGGGCCTGCTCAGCCGACCTGCCTGGTCATGGCAGAACGTGAGTCTGAACCCAGGTGTTTCAGATTCAGGACCTCACGCTCCCCTCACTTTTCCTGCTGCCTTTCTCGCTGACTTAATTTCAAATCATTCTTGGCTGCAGGGGGTAAGACTCCATTTTTCTTTTGATGTTTCTTTCTAGCTCTTTGATTCTATCATTAAGTAAATCTATTCTGAGTACAGTTTTCCTTTTTTGGAGTGCTACAGTAATGACTGGTAGTAGCTCAGATGTCAAATGCCTGCCATTTCCCTTTCCTAATTGAGACAAATCCATTATGTTCCCTGCTTGTTTTCCCTGTACCATCAGGGTGCCTGATCTAACTGTCCCTACTGCTGCTTTACTGCTGTGACGCTGAATCTTAAAAGCGTCGTGGTTGTTGGCACTTGGGCACTCGGATTGTTCCGATGGATCGTATTAACCTGTATCCTGCTCTGTGTCTAGTCTCCTTTTGACTGCTGGTTGCTTCCTCATGACCCCTTTTGAAACTCAGGGACTTACTCTGCGATGTCACCTACAGAAGGTCCTTGAGGTCCCCTTGGCTAATATTGTGCTCATTCATTGTCTGGGAATAAAAGACTCCCCCATCTCTATCCTTCTAAATTCACTGTCCTTTATCCTCACCTGCCCCATGCTAAGTTACCTGAGACGGATCCCAGGGGGCAGCCCAAAAATAGGGCTCTCAGCTTGGGAACAGACTGAGATCTGAATGGGTCCTTCTCCACCCCCACTTCCCATAGAGGGTTTCCTCCTCCCATTCTGCTTTCTCTGAGACCCAGAAAATGTCTTGAGCCCCTGCAGAGCAAAAAATCAGAGTGATTCCAGAGCTTGGATGAAGACACTCAGGTATCCTCTGAGAACTGCAGGAAAACAGAAGATTGAGACTTTACTCCTGCTATCCCGTTTGTCCATGTGTCATTTATAAATGCGGTTATGCCAACAAGAGTCCTTTGGTTGCAAGCAACAGAAATGGACCCATGTCGATTTAAAGGAATTGCCTGGACTGCAGAGCAGCTCACTGAATTGAAGATGGGGCTGGCGGAGGGTACAGCTCAAGTGGTAGAGCGCATGCTTGCAGCATTCACGAGGTCCCGGGTTCAATCTCCAGTACCTCCTCTAAGAATAAATAAACCTAATTACCTCCCTACCCCAACCCTCGCCAAAGTAAAATAATTAAATAATACAATAATAAATATTTAAAAATTTAAAAAGATTAGTTAAAAAATTAAAAAAAAAAAGAACTGAAGATGAAGCTGAGCAATTGACCTTGGCAAGAAGGGAGCCAGGGTGGGCAGGGAAGCAGGAACCACCCTCAGGACAACTCAGCCTCTGTCCTCCAGTCACTTGACTTATGACTGGAATTAGAGACAGGCTGAATGGGCTGGCCAGGTCATGGGGCGACCTTCGGGCCAGACTGACAGTCCACTAAGCTTCTCCAAGGGAAATCTTCTTGGTGCTCACTCCAGACGAAGGGCAAATGGAGGAGAGGCAAGCAAAACCAATGTATGTCCCCTACACTCTGTGCTTCTCCCAGGCTGCAGAGATGCTACAGAAAGCATTGCACAGTTGTCCATGGTGATGGGCCCCAGGGCCCTTCAGAACCAGCAGGAGAGTGAGGAAGGGACTCAGAGACCAGACCTGTCAGGTGAGGCAAGCAGCAGCTTGGAAGTAACAGTGGACAGTGACTGGGTAATGCTGGGCAGGCAGGCAGAGGGCATTCCGGCAGGAGAGTGGTATCAGGTAATGCAAACACCACAGAAAGAAGTGTGCAAGCAGGCGTGTGTAGGGGCCGGTGGAAAGCAGGGGATTCACGTAGGGCTGGTAGCGGGGCTGAAGAGCTGGGATTTGGCATCAAGATGCTCCTCATTTCAGGAGAGAGGATCTGGCATTGCAATCCTGGTCTCCCCAAGAAGCTCTATTCTGATGGAGTCTGTCGGGGAAGGCTGCTTGTCAGGACTATCCCCAAGCAAGACTGTCAAACAGGGAAATGCATTTCCATTTGGAAAATCCTTCCCCTTTGCTTGGTGATGACTGTCTCCATTACGGCGTAGAGTAGACGGTACTCTTTTTGTTACGTCTCTTCTAAGCTGCCTTCAAAAGCTGGGTCAGATACTTCATTCACACTAGGGTGTGAGTAAATGAGACTAGCTTAGTGGGGATATCTGCATTTTTCACCAGGAGTAGGGAAACCCAAGAGCTGAATCTCTAGCCGATGGGATCTCTTTAGTTGACGCGTGTGGGCGAGAGTAGGTAACAGATGAATTTGTGTTGTGGGGTGTTGGGTTCACCCGGAAGTTAAGCTATTGATTTTGATGCTCTTAAGAGAAGCTGTGAGAAGGAAGAGCAGAATGGGAAGAGTTAAGGACAGTTGTCCTTCATTCTTTGTAAAGTGTAATGACCCCCAGGTGTTAGATCTTCTCTGCCATCACATTGTTGGATATAAATATAACCCTCCTTTTGATGATCTCAGTTGCCGTTGTCCTGGTACAATTCCGCGATGCTCTTAGCTAAAATCAATTGTGTGTCGGAGCCGGCTCCTGCTGGCATGCAAGGGTGACACTGTGCGTCTCCTTCCAACCTGGAGTTCAGGGACCACTGGTAGCTGAAAATTAGGCATGGTGGGAGCATTTACACCATGGAAATTGGAATTGCTTCAAGGCAGACATTTTTTTCAGAGAGTTGGCTGATAAACATTTATCTGCATATAACTGGATAGAATTCTTTCTGAAGCATCACTTTTACATACCTAATACTCTCCCTCCTGCAGAGGAGAACACTTTAATACGAGATACTGATGAGCGTATCAATGTGTAGTTAAACTTTCCAAAGCACCTTTCTATTTACCCTTTGCTATTAGCTTTTTTCACCTTAAAAAAAAAAACATGCTGTTTTCTGATTGCAGTAGAAATGCACCCTGAAAGGACTGGGGATTAGAAGAGTGGAGAGTGTGAGCCAAGACCCTTTTAACCCGCTGTTGTTGTCTGGCGTTTTCTCACGTCCTCCTCTCTCCTGTCTGTGTTCCTGGAAAGAATGACAAGTGTCAGCCACCTGTTCCGTCTAATGAGTTCAGGACAGCATATGCTTCGTTCTTGGATTTTGGCCTCCTGACACGGGTTAACGGAGACACATTCTCTCCGGGTGGGAGAAAGCCTACTGTAATTGCAAGAGCATTTTCAACAGAGGAAGGTTTTACACATTAAAAAAAAAAAGTGTTTGAAACAGTGAATATATAGGAGATGAGTTATTCTGGGGCGAAGTGCACTCTTCAAAGAAAGGTCTGTTAGCTTTTGTACTTAAATCAAAAAATAATCGCAGCACATATATAGAGATGTTTACCATTTAGGAGCTGTTATAACTTGCTTTTATGATCATAATGACTGTTATGCATATGGTTAGAATTCCTAATGCAAGACTGAAAGAAGAGAATTCTTTAGAAAATGAGATATTCTAAAGCATCTAAGTCATTTGATATCTCTGAGGGTGAAGAATGGAAAACGATTTGGAGAAATGGGATAACTCTGGTGCCTTTGGACAGGTTCAATGCAGAATTTACAAGTAACACAAAAAAGCTTAGTTATTTCAAATACTTAATGGGCTTTGCAAAGAGACAACCCTAAATACTGAATCTGATGCAAAACAACTGAAGTGTTACTCTAAGAATAGCCTGTGCTTTCACTTAAATACAAAACATGCTCTCCATTTAGACAGTGGATAAAAAACTCTAAATAGTAAGAGTCATTACCTTGAACTTGTAACTCTACATTATTCAGTCGGCATTTACTGAGCACTTACTATGTACCAACACGGTGCTAGGCCCTTAGGACACAAGATTATGGTGGGAAAGCAGCCCCGCCAGTAAATGGGAGAGAAAAATCCAAACCTAGGAATGAGGGTGAAGAACTCAGCTCTTCCCCACTCCACTAAAATTCTACCTTAAGTTTTCCCGAGGACATAATACATTTCTGACTGCAGGCTCCTCCTTAAAAATTCTTTTTCCTTTATTTTATTTTTTATTGTAGTATAATCAGTTGCATGATTTGTCAGTTTCTAATGTACAGCATAATGTCTCTGTCATACATACACATGCATATATTCGTTTTCATATACTTTCAGTCCCCTCCTTTTTTATATAAAAAGGCAAATGATATAAAAGTGCATACTTTTATTTCTTTAATTTTTTCCTTATAAAAGTAAATCATACTGTTTGTGGAATAGTAAGAACTTTCAGTGGAGTCTAAAGAAAGTAAGTCACTCAATCTCCCAAGTCAGAGAAAATCACCTTTTAGACATTTCCCCCAGAATATTGTTTATATGTATGTGTAAATGTATCATAGATTTCAAGTTGGAATTATTTATAGACACAATTTTATATTCTGCCTTCTCCCTTAAAAGTATCATAGGCATTTCTGCACGTTGTTAAATTTTTGTACCAAAACCTGCTGTTTAATTTTTGGCTTTTTCGTCACACAGGTGCTATAACTTACTGAGCACTTCTTCTGTTGTTAGACTTTGAGGTCGTTTCCAACATTTTGCTACTGTAAGTTACAGCTATCTTCAATGTAGCTATCCATAGGTAACTCTGGTAGAAAAATCTTTGTGCACGTTTCTGAATGCGTTCATCCCGTATCTCCTTTGGAATAGAATTATGGAATTGAACAATTAGGGTAATTCTAATAGCTTTTGATCCATATTTCCAGACTGCATTCGCAGAACATTTCCTACTTTATTTTTCCATCTGCAATAATGTGAATTTTCTCAAAATGTCCATTTTAATATTAATGTCATGGATACAAGTGATGAAGTTGGGTTCTGAAAAAATATTTTGTGATGATTAGTTTTCACAGAGGTAAGATAGATACCATTCTTGCTGCTCCCACTGCCTGATTTCTCTCCCCCCAGGTCACTGGGTTACATTCAGCTCTCTTTACACATCAACCCCTAGGAGAGACCATTCTGGAACCCTCTGACCACTTCTTGCCCCCTTTCATTTTTCTCTTACTGGCGTCAGTTGGTATTAAATATTTCTTTCTTTCTTATCTGTTGTCTCTGGACTACTGCACATAAACTCCTTGAGGGCAGGGAGCTTGCCTGGTTCCACAGCACAGCGTGTGGTCAGTTGGCAAGATGTTGAGTGGATGCACTAAAATAATACTTAATTTGATTGCTTTTATGTTGTTGAACTTTTTATTCCTTCAGCAAGCCCGAGTGTAATGTTACATAACCAGCAACTGTCAGATGTTTAGTCCACCCTGTTAGTAACTCAAAGACAGCTGCTGGCTTAAGCCTTTTCCCCATCCATGATGTCAGCTACACAATTGCAGAGAGAGGCCTGACGCACTTGCTTGGCATCAGCAAAACGCAGATATCAATTCGTGGTGATTGGGCTTCCCAGTTTTGATATTTGGGATTCTGAATTAAACCAGGATAGCATTATTTATTTTACGCCGTGAGCCATCTGTGTTTACCGCGCTTTTCCAAATCAGATTTTTTTTTTGCTCTATTTTATTACTTATTACAGACTTTTCTCAGCAATCCAAGCTGTGGACTAGTCTGCACCTGCTGAGACTTGCTTAGTCACCACGACTCCTTGTCATAATGTCTTAAAATTAGCAGGTGAAAATAATCCATGCTCAGGGTGGGATTTTTGGGCATATAACCCCTGGTTGTTATTCAGTCATTGCAGCTTTTGCAGAAGGCACGGCAAGGAAAGAGGAAGTGGCGGGGAGCAGCCTAGTTGTAGATTCAAGTGGCAACGAGAAAAGGGTTAAGATCCGCGTGGCCAAAGGTTTGGTTCACCCCATGGTCGCCTGTCAAGTGATGAAAAGGCTAGATTTCCTCGAGATAATTTGTTTCTGGTTGATTACTTAGGGGAGGACAAGCCCTCTTTCCCCAAGCTTCTCTTTGGGGCTGGGGTCTGTGCGGTTTGTCCCGGCTCACACTACACTCGGTGCCTGTGTCATGGATGCTAAGAGGTGCTTTTAATTTGCATTTCTCTGATAATTTGTGATATCGTGCAGTTTTTCATGTGCCTATTGGCCATTCGTATGTCTTCACTGGAGAATTGCTTGTTTAGGTCTGTGCATTTTTGGATTGGGTTGTTTGTTTTTTCCTTAAGTTGTATGAGCTCTCATTGTAGTTTTGATTTGCATTTCTCTAATTGTTAGTGATATTCAGCATTTTTTCATGTGCCAATTGGCCATTTGACATTTTTCTTGATTACAGAAGTCATCCCGGTATTTGTAATTTCCTTGAACATTCCAGCTCGTGTTTCTGCTGAAGGCTTTTTCTTTGCGGGACGGGCTGAGCTACTTTCTCTTCATGTATCAGCTGATGATAATGTTTTGCTCACTGTTCACATATCTTAAAATAATTTGGCACAATTCTATATTAATCCTTTCAACAGAGCTATGATTTTGTGAGTGGGAAGTATCGCATTGTAACGTAATCTTGAAACATGCAAATCAGAACTTGGAGCCCCAGAGGCAAAGACCTGCCACAATAGAATCAAAGTGGATCTTACTTTGTGAAAGCACACCTGGGCTGATATTAGCCTTGTAGTTGTTTTTGGTCTTGTAACCTTTTAAAATAGCCTCTGCACGGAGTGCCCGGTGCTGAAGTTGAAGAGGCGCATTGGAAGAGGGCCCAGGGAAGCTGTGAAAAGAAACTGGCGCTGGCGCCGGGGGAGCAGGGCTTCTGCTGGTGTTTCCTTCCTCAATGTAATTTTTCTTCAAGGCTTTTTTCATAAATATATGTTGGTAATTAAGATCCAAGTTCAAAGGGAGGCTTCCTTGGGAGGAGGAAGCCTGAGCTTGCGGTCTCCGTTACTTAATTGGTGAAAACATGGCAGTTCTGTGAACTCCCAAGTCCAGCTTGGGGCTACATCAGACGGCCTGCTCCTGAGTCCCGGGAGGTTCAAGCCCTCGTCTTCACATCCTGGCTCCACCCTTTGGTGGCCAGCTGCTCGGGTTTTGTGTGTGTTGAGCCTGAAGTCCCGGCCTCCTTACAGCTCTGCTCTTGGTCACTTTCCAGGTGTAAATATAGAGCCTCCAAAGCTTATTTTTAGTTTTATGATGTATTTAGAAGTTACCTTCAGTGTTCTTATTCTCTAAGTCTTCAAAGAGGACATTTCAAACTGTAAAAGACTATCAGAGGGAAAGCAGCTTAGGATCATTTGTATTAGATTAATAAACACTGTTTTCTCATTTCTGAAAGCTGCTTTCCCGTAGCTTTGTCTCGTTGCTATGTGCTTTCCTTGGAGCCCACATGGTTTAGGTATAGAGGTCCCTAAATTCCGTGTGTATTAGTACTCCCCAAGAGCATGGGACAGGGCCCAGGTACCCAGGTGGCTCTGCTGCAAGTGGATCAGGCGGTCCAGACACTGAGAAACTCACTGGAATCAGCCCTGGGGCAGAAGCCTGGACACCTGGCCGTGAGGCTTTAGGTTCTTTACGTCAGTGACTTAATTGCTTTGGAATTTATTTTCTTAATCTGTGAAGTGGGTTGAATTAGATTATTTCACTGATACCATTTTGTAGATAATCTCTGATAATTTATTCCAAAGACGTGATTGAATGATTTAGTAGTGAAAGGTTACAATTCTTATTAGTGCTTTTGTTTTATTTTGGACTCTTGGCCACAGGTTTAGCAGGTCCAGGTAAATAAATAAGTCCTGCATTTGATCAATGCATTTAAATAATTAGAAAATATCTCTGCATGTTTTGATTGAAATTAAATTCATACTACATGAAGAGACACATTTTAAAGCTTCTCTTTCTGCCCTTCCGAGACTCATGCAGTGTGTGTATCACAGTGTGCAGACTGAAAAAGAGAGCTGAACGCTCAGGAATTGTTTTCCATGTTGATATCCAATTGTCCTGCCCCGTTTGTTGAAAAGAGTGTTCTTTGCGCATTAAATTACCTTGATGCCTTTGCCAAAGATCGGTTGACTGTTTATGTCTATTTCTGGACTCTGTTCGCTTGATCTGTTTGTCTGTCTTTAGGCCAACACTACACTGCCTTGCTTGCTGTAGGTAATCTGTACTGTAGTGTGGTTTTGAGATCAGTTAGTGTAAATCCTCTAACTTCATTTTTTTTCAAAATCAATTGGTTCTTTTCATCTCTTATATATTTTCATATCAATTTTAGAATCAGTTGTTTTCCAATAGCTGTAGAAATCCTGCTAGGTTTGTAATGAGGACTTATTAGAATCTATAGATCAATTGAAAAGAATTAAACTATAAACCACTGCAGTTTTTTCCCCCATCATGTTAGCTTTTGGTTTTAAGGGATTGCTCATAATTTAAGGAAGAGAAACTCTGATTAGCAAATGTGTACTTTGAATAGAAAATAGATAGTGAGTTCAAATTTTTGTTAAGAGGCTTCATGTGGCTTCTATCCCAATTATTAACGTGGTGATAAGGATGTTAAGTAATTTTCTTAAAGCAACTAAGTATAATTTTTGACAGAAACTAAATGAAGTAATATGTACAAATTAAAAATCATGATATTTTCATGCTAACCAAAAGGCCAAATGCCTCCACATCCACTTAAAATAATTATTAGGATGGTGTTTAAATGTGCTTTTTCCTCTTAAAAGCAGTAGTAAATATTAACAACTGACTCTCCAGGAAAAAAAAAAGCCCTCATTTGTAGCATTTGCCAATTTCTGCAGTATAAATATTTCTCCTAGAGCTGATTTCAAGGTACCAAGGTGATGTCTCTCAACACAGAGATACATGCTAGCATACCATGGTGTAGAATTTCCACCCTACAGACCCAGTAGATGTAACCTCAAGAACATAGATGATAATAAAGTATAGGAAAATAATTAGGAAGAGATGGGATTTGAATATTTATTGCCTTTGCTTTTAATATATTTAATTGTAAGTCTGTTTAATTTATCTGTTTTATTACTGTTTAAAAAATTTATTTATTTATTTTCTTAAGCTTCTTTTGGGGGTGGGGAGGTAATTAGGTTTATTATTTATTTAGTTATTTTAATGGAGGTACTGGGGATTGAACCCAGGACCTTGTGCATGCTATGTGTGCACTGTACCACTGAGCTATACCCTCCTCCCCCAAGTCTGTTTAATTTAATCTTTAGTAATGGCTGTATTTAACAACTGGCTCACAAAGTTTCTGAAAATTTCACAATCAGCAAGTTGATATAAGCCACTGTAGGCCAAGACTAAATAGTTACGCATTTTTCACATCAAACTGAACTAATGGTTAATGAGTTGCCAAATAAAACAAAATAAAAGGAGGCTTGTTACATTTTGTAACTTTAAATCCTTGATTCAACAATTCTAAACTGATGGAGTTGAGTAGTCATTATCATTTTATAAATGAAGTTGTTGGTGCAACCACGTGTGTGTGTGTGTGTGTGTGAGCGTGTTTTGAGGGGTAGCAGTGGGTCAGGGAAGGTCAGTTGGAAGTTTTGCTTAATTAGGATGGGATGGGTGGGGTAACAAATTGACCCAAACAGGTAATGGCTCCTCACGGGAGCTTCTTTCTCACTCATACAGTAATGACAGTCCTGGCCAGTTCCAGGTGACGGTTGATTCTCCTCCACTGAGTCATTCAGGGACCAGGTTAAAGACAGCTCTGCAGCTTTATCCAAGGTCACACAGAGATTTCATTCTGGTCATCGGAAGGAGACTGAGCCTGGAGGAGCAGTAGGTGGGGGTGGTTTGTATGGCCAGGCCTGGGAGCTGTTCCAGCTCCTTGCTCCTTGCAGCCATTGGCTGCACCATTGTCACGTGACAACACTCAGCTGCAAGGGAGGCTGGGAAGTGTAGTCCAGTGGCATACTGCAGAGAGGAGCAAAGCAGATTTGGAGAAACAGTTAGTAGTTCCTGTCACTTCATTGCTTCATACATTTTTTTAGCTGTCCTGATGCAGCATGATTTGGGGAGTGTTGGCCTAGGGGCCAGGAGACTTGAATTTAAACAAGTTTTATCAGTAACTGTGGTTGAGCAAGCCCAGTACTCTCTCTGAGCCTCAGTTTCCTTCTCTGTAAAAATCAGGACTTGAACTAGGTCCTTCCTAGTCCTGGGACTCTGCTGATGCACCCCATCTTTCCTACTCAGTGTTCCTGATGTTTTCTTTCCTGATCTCTTGGGAGTGGCTTTTATTCATCCGTTGGTCCTGATGCGAACTCCTTTCTGCCAGTGGAAACTGGTCTTCCCTATGACTTGGTAGCTCGGTCCACTTGCCTGGTTGGGGCCAGGGCTGCGGAGCCCAGGGTGCTCTGACTCAGAGGTTCTGAGGGACGGAGCACAGCTGTCCTGTCTTTGGGGGGACAACCGTGCCTGGTGCAGGTCAGAGGCTTTCAGGTAGCCGTTCTTAGTTTGGAAAATGTTCAACATGCAGGTGCAAACATTTTCTCCAGCAAGCAGCAGCTTGGAGGAATTACTGTGTGCCATGGAGGAATGCAGCGTCTGCAGTCAGACTGCCTGGGTTCAAATCCCTGCTCTGCCTTTCTGAGTTGTGTAACCAAATTACTTAACCGTTCTGCACCTCAGTGTCCTCCTTGGTAAATGTTGTTTAAAATAAAATAACAAGATAAGATAAATATGTAATTAAAATATTTTTATATAAAATAAATTTCAGAGTGCTTTTTGTGGGTTGTCAGTTAACATGTGTAAAGGGCAGAGGATAGTGCCTATTGTGTGGTAAATGTTATAGAAAGTATTGTTTTTGGTGGTGGTATTATTATGTTTTATTATTTTATTTTATTTTTTATTGAAGGATAGTCAGTTTACAATGCTGTGTTAATTTCTGGTGTACAGCATAGTGATTCAGTTATACATATATATACTCCTTTTCATATTCTTTTTCATTATAGGCTTTTACAAGATATTAAATATAGTTCCCTGTACTATACATTGGGACCTTGTTGTTTATCTATTTTATATACAGTAGTTAGTATCTGCAAATCCCAAATTCCCAATGCATCCCTCCACCTCCCTTTCCCACTGGTAACCAGAAGTTTGTTTTCTATGTCTTTGAGTCTGTTTCTGTTTTGTAAGTAAGTTCATTTGTCTCATTTTTTTTTTAATTCCACATATAAGTGATATCATATAGTATTTGTCTTTCTCTGTCTGACTTACTTCACTTACTGTGATAATCTCTAGGTCCATCCATGTTGCTGAAAATGGCATTATTTCATTCTTTTTTATGGCTGAGTAATATTCCAGTGTGTGTGTGTGTGTGTGTGTGTGTGTGTGTGTATACATACACACCACATCCTCTTTATCCAGTCATCCATCAGTGGACATTTAGGTTGCTTCCATGTCTTGGCTATTGTAAATAGTGCTGCTATGAGCATTGGGGTGCACGTATCTTTTTGAATTAGAGTTCCCTCTGGATATATGCCCAGGAGTGGGATTGCAGGATCATATGGTAATTCTGTTTTCAGTTTTTTAAGGAATCTCCATACTGTTTTTCATAATGGCTGCACCAAACTACATTCTGGTGGTGTTATTATTAATATAATTATTATTGCACAGAGTATTTGAGGAAATGGTGCTCTTATGGGCATTGTGAACAGGAAATAAAAAGGGTCAAGACCTGGTTATTTTCATTTTTATTTTATTTTACTTTATTTATTTTTTAATTGAAGTACAGTCAGTTACAATGTGTCAATTTTTGGTGTACAGCACAATGTCCCAGTCATGCATACATATACATATATTCATTTTCATATTCTTTTTCATTAAAGGTTATTACAAGATATTGGACATAGTTCCCTGTGTTATACAGAAGAAACTTTAAAAAAATCTATTTTTATATAACTTTATTAGCCACTATATATACATATATATATATGAAACATTTGTTAGCTTCTAACCCCCAAATTTATCCCTCCCCATGCCCTTTCCCCAGTAACCATAAGATTGTTTACTATGTCTGCGAGTCTGTTTCTGTTTTGTAGATGAGTTCATCTTTTTTTATTTTTTTTTTTAGATTCCACATATGAGTGATATCATATGGTATTTTTCTTTCTCTTTCTGGCTTACTTCACTTAGAACGATGATCTCTAGGTCCATCCAAGACCTGGTTATTTTTAAAACTGGCAGTTGTTTCACTAGGTTGTGCAGTGCAGCTGTTCACCAAAAACACAAAGCTGTCCCAGTTACACAGTGGGCAGTCTTCCCTTTCTCTTCCTTACCACCTTTACCGTCTTCCTCGCTCCCTCCTTCAGTCCATTTTCCACTACGAGAAGTAAAGACGATAGGACTTAGGATGGTACTAAAGTGCCAAACTGAGTGCTGCAGACATTTAAATCAGATCAGCATCTTTCAGCATGTCTACCGCTCTTCCTCATTCTGTGCTCTTGGCAGACATTGCTAATCAATGTGGGAGCTTTTTCCTGCTGACCGTCAGTGCCTCCAGAGGAAGAGGTTACAGTCAAAACACTTAATGTCTGGTATTGTTTGACCAATCCGAGCCAGCCTTAGTCAGAGGACTGGAGGTCTCCTGTTGCACCAGGCGTTGACCCCTTAGTTGCTAGGTTAATCGAGGGATCAAGGGGTTTGCAGGGAACAAAGTAGGGCATCCAAAGCAGTGGGGGCTGGGGAGAGGGGAAGCCGTGGGGGTGCTCAGGGCAGCGTGGAAGAACAGAATATTTCACTACGTTAATCATTGGTATAGTTGTCCTTGTACAGAATACTAACCTTCCCAGAGTCATTTTCAACACCTCCACTGCCATGGGCCACATTGGAGCTTGACACTCAACTGACAATCAAGCATTATACGATGTGGTTCAATGAAGAGGGTCACTGCTGTTCTCAAAAGTTATGGAGAAGACCGTGAAGAAGATGGGTTTGGGCTGGGTCCTGATGGGTTTCCACTGGCAGGAGGGAGAAGGACATTTCAGGTGAGGGAAGAGGATGAACAGATGGGCCAGTGTGGCCTGATGAGGGAGGCAGGCCCCTTCTCCCAGCCTCCTGGAGGATGCTGTGCCAGGTCGCCATGGTGACGACAGACTCCTTTGGGCCGGCAGCCTTGTGAAGCCACCAGAGCAGAAAAGATGGGCAATTCCCCAGTTCCCATTTCTGTCCAGACTGTGAAATGGCAGTAAGTGCCAATGTATTTTCTTCCAGAAAAAGTGATTTCCCTTTGAGTCTTACATCACAAATTCCAAAGAGAAAATAATTCACCAAAAACAAATGTAAATATATCATTGTAAATTTTACTGTTTTTCTATTTTTTCTCTTTGGGTAGATGTTTCTAGTATTCACAGGTAAAATCATAGTACTTTCCAAATTAGCCTCAATACAACTTAACTACTTGAGAAAAGTAATTTCTCCAAGTTTATTTGGTAAGAAATACTGCAGAAGTGTAGTGAGAGTAGAATGAAGTTTATACTGGGAATGAAAACTTGAGTGCTGTGCTTGGTTCTGCCTCCTTCTAATGTATAACTTGGGAGATTTCACCGTCTGCCAATTGATTTCCTCCTTACAAAGTCAGTTAGCATCATCATTTCAGAGGAAGTTTGGCCAAAGAAAGAAAGAAATAACAATAATTCATAACTCAAACAAAGCAATTATACTGTTTTGCTTATTCTCTTTGTATTTCTTCAAAAATTTTAAACAAAGGTTTTTTTTTTTTTTTTTAGTTTTTACTGATTTTTTATTTTATTTTGGGGGAGGTCATTAGGTCTATTTATTTATTATTAGTTTTTAAAATGGAGGTACTGGGGATTGAACCCAGGACCTCATGCATGCTAAGTATGTGCTTTAACACTTGGGCTATACCCTCCCCACTAAACAAAGTTGTAATCATAGTCCACATTTAATTTTATATCCTGTCTTCTTATTTAACCTACCGTTGCGTACATTTTTCCTAGGCTGTAGATTTGTGGCATTGTCTCCTGGTTGAGGGCAAAGTCACAGTGTGCTGAGTGTTGGAGTTTACAGTTTACTCCTTAAACTCAGAGTCTTCATAGAATTTTCACTTGGATAGATATTCTGGTGTCTTGTGTTTTTTCTGGCAGTTGCTAATGCCCTTGGCTTCAAGCCCTCTTTGCTTTCAGGCTCTCTGCTTGGTGCATGAATGAGATACTGTCCTTGGCGTCCTTCGACCTGAATTAAGTTCCCCATTTGAGTAGGAGTCCAGGGGGAGGACTAGCCTTGCCCAGAGAGGGCGCTGTGTTCATGGATGGAGCACACCTCCCTTGGACGTGGGTTCTTTGACCCAGCGAGGCCAGAAACTAGGGTGGCTTGGGCACTGCTGTTTGCTCTGCCCTGCCTCTGGGGGTATAGCCATTGGATGGGGGGCTCCCAGACAGGCATGCTTCCCCAGGCTTGGAAGCTATTTCTGCACCAGCTGCACAACTTTAGACTTCACGTGTGTCTTCCTTTCACTTTTAATATTTGGGGTTTATTTTTAATGTCCTAAAATTTAAAACCAGCCTTTTTATTATTTCAGGTTCATTTTAGTTTTTCTAAAGAAGTTTTATTCTTTTGTATGGTCCCTAAAAAGCCTTTTATTCTTGCATTTTGAAAATGGGACAATATCATAACAAGAAGTTTAGCAAAAAAGAAAAATACCCATAACCTAAACACAACTTGTAATTTTTGTTTATTCCCTGTTAACATTCAACATACTTAACAAAGCCATAAACAAGGTATGTGAGTAATTTTATATTCTGCTTCTTCACTTAACTTGCCATTGTTCATAGTTTTCCATGTTGTTTCAGAGAGTTTATGACTTTTAATGGGTGCAATATTTTTTGTGGTGATTGTGCCGTAATTGGCCTAACCATTTTCCTTAAATGTCACACATTGTTTTCTCCAATTTTGCTATTAAAACATTTTTTAGATGCATAACATTGAACTTATAGCTTTTCTCATATTGGGGGGAGGGTATAGCTCGGTGGTAGAGCTCATGCTTAGCATGCATGAGGTCCAGGGTTCAATCCCCAGCACTTCCATTAAAAAAAAAAAAAAAACTAATAATGAACTTTTCTCATATTAAGTTAAAGCTATTTTATGCCAGTTGGTTACTTACTGCCTAATAGCTTTCCCCCCAAAAGTTTACTCACTGATAATGGTGTAGACAATGTTGAGAACAGCCATTTCATTGAACACTTACTGACATTTGATAAAATAATAATAATAATAAATTTATTTACTTTTGTTAATTAAGTAGAGAAAGATAATATCTTGTTTTAATTTGGATTTTTAATTACTGGTGGGCTTGAATTTTCTCCCATAATTATTAATTTCTTAGAGCTTTTATTTTGTGAATTATCTTTTTAGATCCTTTGAATATTTGGGACTAATGTTTTTCTTACTGTTATTTAAAAAATTATTTAAATGAAATTATTTTTTAAAAATTATTTACTTTTGTTGGGGGGGTAGAATTAGGTCTATTTACTTATTTACAGAGGAGGTGCTGGGGATTGAACCCAGGAACTGGTTCATGCTAAGCATGTGCTCTACTACTTGACCTATACCTCCCCCCTTCTTATTGTTTTAGATAAGAAAAATGTTAGCACTTTGCTGCAAATATTGGTTTGTTTTTATTTAGCATCCTTTCTGGACTGATATGTCTGTTTCAATGATCTGGACTTCCTGCATTAATATCACAATTTAAATGATTCTGCTTTATAATTCTTTCAAAACTTTCCTCATATTTTTGCCCTCTCCACTTTTTATATGAAAATTATGATTGTTCAGTGTGTTGTCCCTGCCCCACTTCCCCAAAAATCCTGCTTGAGTTTTGATTGTACATGAGTGAAATCTGCATATAAATTTTGGAAGACCAGACATCAATTAGTCCTTTATGAGGGAGACAAGTCTTACTTAGTACGTATTTGTGGAACCGAGGTCTTCAGATGCTTTGCTCATTCAATCTTGATTCCAGATTTGCTTTGTGAGCTGCTAGATGTTTAGCATGCAAGCACTGTATTATAGTTAGTGTTTATTTAGCTTTAGAATGCATGTGTCAGAATCTCCTACTCAGTGTTTTGTAAAATGTTGCTAGAAAACATGAGTAACTTTGAATTTGCACAGCCGGCTGTAGAAGCACTCTGTCCAGAACCCCTTGGAGGCTGGAATACTTTCTTTAATATTACATTGATATTGAAGTGATACAGTGTTTGACTTTTCATCCTTTTCAGAATCACTATCTTGTGTTCAATAACACTGCCTTTGGTGCTAATATTTTAATCAAAGAGATATACTCAATCATAGCTACATATTTTTGACAGAATAATTTACATTAGCTCAAAATGTTCAACAGTGGTTATTTTAGTAGGGCTGGGGAAATACTGGCAGAAATACTGTATTGATTGATATAGAATCAATAACAACAATAAGAAAAATAAGCCTAGCTGACATTGGATGTCTTACAGTTGCCAGTTTTTTTTTTCTTAGCTAATTTAATTCTTAAAATATCCCTATGAGGTAGATACTGTTATTATTCCCATTTTTGCAGAGGAGAGGACTGAGACACTGAGAGATTAAGCAACTCACTTCTGTTTTTCTCCTTTGCCCTTTCACGAAGATGTGGAAATGACAGTGCTGGTAAGTAGCTGTGTGAGAAGCATTTTTGATGCCACCGGATTTAAGAACTGGAAGCAATGTCTTCACATCATTTAGTTGCGGTCTGCTCTTGTCGCCATTCAGGTTAGTTCTGAAAACTGTAGTGTTCAATATGCAGAAATACACAAAGTAAGAATTCCCCCATTTTCTTTTCTTCTTATCTATTTTACTCACCAAGAAAGTTCCACTAGCAGTTTGAAATGTCTTCTCCTGGACCATCTTTTTCTGTATTTTAATAGCATTTCTAAATTTCAGAGCGAGGTATGGGGCACACGCTGGAGTAGAAGGCAGCGCTTATGACTCGAGGGAAGTGTTCCTGAAGGTGCCATGGTGGCTTCTGCCCCAGGGAAGCCCTAGGGGGTCAAGGAGATGGTTGGGATGCTTCTGTGGCCACCTGTCTGGGGGTAAGCCCTGGTCATAAATTAGCTGGTCTTTTCCAGGCAAGCCAACAAATTTAAATAAATTTTCCCTGCAGGTATGAAAAGAAGGTGCTATCAATAGAAAGTACTTGTCCACTGACATATTAGCTTGTCATCTGTGTGCCACAAGGAAATGAGATTGTTCTCAACATCTGGTTAGAGGACTTTACTTTCTGTGAGTCTGTAAGACTTCTAATGTTCCCTGGTATAGTTGGTGTTGACTGAATGAATAGATTCTGTTGAAGTTCAGTGTGCTTGAAGTTTGGGTGACAAGTGGTCACCTAGTAAAATGGAAGATGAACAAACTGTGCCTAAATAAACACTGGAGAATGATTAGGGACACTAGATTGTGCCCACAAATGCGATTGCTGAAAAAGCACAGATTCTGTGCTCTCTGAACTTGAGACATATTTTCTAGAGCTCTCATAACCTTATAATGTCACCTTTGATACTTTTTGGTCACTCTTTCTACAAATGCCCAAGTCCATCCAGAAGCAACAACCATCTACTTGCTTTAAAGATGGACGTTTCAGAGATCAGGGCACCCACAGGCATAGAGAGCCATTCAAAGGCCATCTCGCTGCATTTCTGGGTGCTGTCTCAGAGTCCAACTCGCAATGTTCAGACGTGAACTTCTTTTTCTCAGCTTTGCTGTGATCCAGGGAAAATGAATCAACACGGTGTCATTCCACAGACATTTTGCTTTGTCTGCCATTTTCCAGGTCTTCTTATTGAGGAAGATTTCAGCTTGGGAGGCTAAGAGGCCCACGGCTCTGTCTCTCTGATGCACTAGACCCCATGTATTGCTTGAGGGTCCTTTAGGGGCTGACTTATTCTCACCTCTGCCCTGGAGTTGCTGACTTGACCTCAGTGCGGGCGACAACTCACAAAGCTCTCCCTGACATTTCCATCCAGTGAGGACTCAGTATGGCGACTCAGGTGCTGTTGAGTCGCCTTAGTAAGTCCACCGTAGTAAAGCATAAAGAGACTTTATAAGGCTAATAATAATGTATAAACAGTCTTGTACTTTAAATGAACTAAAGCATAATTATCTATAGCACATCTGAGGCGTTATCTACAAAGCCCTCCTTACTAGACTATGGGACAGCTGTGAGCTTTAGTTAGGATCATAACCGAACCCTGACGATCACATATTGTTCATTTAATTATTGCACCAACTCTATGAGCGAAGTTCTATTATTATCACATGCATTTTACAGCTTAGAAAATGGAGGCACTGGCCCAGCTGGTGATTGGCAAAGTTAGGACAGAGATCTAGAGAGTTTGGATTCAGCGTCCAGTCACCCAACCACCATCCAGAACCGTGCACAACAAATTTTCCATTTCTTTTTCTTCCTTCCCTTCCTGGGAGCAAAAAAGAGTAGCGGGGAGGAGGAGGAAGGGGAAAGAGCAGGGTGAGCGGTTGCTGGTATTTTTTAAAGATCCTTTAAGATGATGTGAAAATAGGTTGCAGAAAGCATGCAAAATGGGACCTGGGAGAGTCGGTGATCAGACCCTGAGGCAGGAGGAACAGCTCATCCAAGGGCAGTGTGTTTTTTATGTCCTGGGTTCTAACTCCTACCTACTCCAGCTGTAGAGGCCAAGATTAAGAGCTTTCCACCAGCATCTGGGTGCTGCCTTGGCGAGTTGTCACAGTCAGAGCTGCTTGGGTAGGTGCTGTGGGTCCTCTCTGTGGAGCTGACATGTTCAGAACTATTTAGGATCTAGGATTATGCTGAATCACAGTGCGGAGTTCCTGGGGCTCCTGCCACCCTGTCTCTCTAAATCAGAACGCCTCTGGTTTTGTTTTCTGTTTCATATTTTTGGGTTCCGAATAAGATATCATTTGGGCAAAAGATCCAGCAGTTCAAAATCTGTCGAAAATTGCTTCTCTGTGAGACTTAACTTGTTCCTATGATGCTGTCAGTGTTTTGGGTATCTATTTCTGTGTAGTAAATTTCTCCCAAATTTATTTGCTTAAAACTGCTATTTTATTTTGATCTGGATTTTGTGAGTTGGGAATTTGGGAAGGGCTCTGCTGAGGAATTTGTCGCTGATCCTTGAGGTGTCACCTGGATCTGGTGCCTGGTGCTGAGGACCCACTCCTAAGCCTGGTGCCTTGGTGCTCTAGCTTCTTTCTCTTTCCCCCTCAGTCTCCAGCCTTAAGGTTTCATGTTTCACAGCATCTCCACGGGGTGTTGGCTTCTCATAGTATGGTGGTTTCCGAGAGGCAGGAAGCAGTAGCTACCTGGCCAGGTAAAAGCCTTCCCAGAACTGGTGTGATATTACTTCCATTTTGCTCTATTGGTCAAAGCAGCCATGAGCTTGCCCACATTCAAGAATGTAGGGAAAAGACTCCATCTCCTGGTGAAAAAGAGGAGAGGTCACATTGCAGAAGAGGATGCTGGATGGGAACCATTGTCGCGCCATCTTGGAAAATGCAGTCTGTTGTGTCTCACCAGCACCATGGTGCAGCTTCAGCGTCTAGCTCCTCCCCGAAGCCGGTGTTACTCCCTGCCACCTGCTTCTCTCCATTTCCCCTGGTCCTTCTCTCATTTCCTTTTCTGGAAGACTCCCCCTCCTTCCCTCGTCAGCCTGCCCGTCGCTTGCTGCTCGCGTTAGCACAGTAGTGGCTTCCGGAGTGGCCCTCCTTCTCTTCTCCTTTTCACTTTCTGTCTTTCCTCTGTTTACAGCTTGTTCGCCCATGTCTTAACTTCCCAGTAAATAAGCACCATTTATAAAGCAATACCTATTCTTCCACAGGGCATTCTAATCAGTCATGGTTTTATTCGTGCAATCTCTGTGTCTGTACTTCCTTCCATGCTGTTGTTCATTATTAATAGGTAGTAAGTACCTGTTTATTTGCTTTAAATATTTAAGAACTGTTTTCCTCTGAAAATAAGTAGGTTGTAACAGAAGGCTAGAAGTTTGGCTACCAAATGGTCAGGCTTTTCTTAACATTAAGAGAAGGCTTCATTAACCAAAACCTGTTACCTCTAAAGTTGTGAAATAAATGGTCCCCACGTTGAGGCGATCTGCTGTGAGATCTTCACCTCTGTCTGTATTTCCATAAGCACTCGCTAGGCACTTGTGCGGATGAGGATGGGAAGGGTAGAGGTATTCATGTGGGCACATCACCAGTTCCCTGTCTGAGTTTGTGACCAGGCATTGTTTCTGGAGGCTCATTTGAGGGGGAACTGAAGTCCAAGTTGAGATACCTGAAAGGTTTACTGCAAGACATTGTGGTAAACTCACTGGGATGGTGTGCTTAGTGAAAAGGAAAAATGCATTGCTCGCTCTGGGATTTGGGGTGAGTTACTTAAACCCTCCTGACCTGTTTTTTAACCTGATTGATAACGGGATCATTTCAATAATGTCTGCAGTTCCCATCAGTTCTAAATCCTCTCATATTTTTATTTTTTATTCATTTAAAAATTAAAAATTTTTTTCTCATATTTTTAGGAGGTAACTTCGGTAGGCTTTCTCTTATTCTGCAGGGGACATTTCCACATGATCCCTTCTTTATTAATGTGGAGGAAATGTATGTACTATACTCAAAGACATTTTCAATGCTAGAATTCCTCAGTATTTACTTGGAGTGAAAAGATAGCTTGGAGCAAGCCCAGACTTTATGATGAATCAATTAAAATGTCTCATAACAACAAGTGGCTTTTTGTTGAATGTATGGAGTTATTGATTTGCTTTCGTACATGGAAAGCTGGTGTTATTTCCCAAACAGGCCAAGTGGGGGAAAGGAAAATGCTGTCTCTATTACGGGTTCAGTACGATCCTTCCCCACCATTAGGCTTTTACAATAAAAGTGACATTGATTCTCTGTAATTGCCTGATCCCAGTAACTGCTTTTGGTAATGGGTTTGAATTTTTTAAAAGGTCTAAAGAAAAGGCCTTAAATAATGGCTGTACAAGCAAATAGGAGAAACTATTAAAATTGGGCTTTGTCTAGCTCGCCTGTCCAGATAATTTAAAAAACCAGTCTATGCATATTTTGCTTAGCTCGCAAAAGATACATTAGCTTCTGATCAATTTTATGGAGTTGAATGTAATGGTTTGAATAGCTGATGTGTTTCTCTGTCGCTCAGTAGTTCCCTTTCAGCCCTCGGACTAAACAGAAACTTCTGGGCCCACCGTTGTCATCAAAGTTCCTTAGTGGACGGCTCTTCCAGCCTCCCCATCCAGCAACGTTTCACCTCTCTCGTTCCAGTCTCACCCCGCTGGAGTTCTTCTGCTGGTCTTCAGTGCTACTTTGTGCATTCCTGCTTGCAAACCTTACTTAACTTGTTTTACACACTGGGGACAGTGTTTCTGGCATATCCCATAAGCTCTCCTCTTGATTCAAACTCAGATTCATTTCTTCAATAATTTGTGTTTCTTACCAACAATGTACTTGACCGACAATCTGGAAGCTTTTTGAGGAGAGGCTCCATGTTGGTTCTAGAGTTTAAATCCTACTACGAAGAAAGTAGACTTTCCCTCTGGCTCTTGGACCCTTCCTCCTCCTCCATCGCCTTTGTCTTCCAGCCTTTGACCATGACCGTGGTCTTCGTATTCCATTCTGGCTCTGACAGTTCTGTTTTATCTGAGCTGTGGAGGAGGCTGGTGGGAAAGGTGAGACGTCAGTGAGGGTGGAGGAAGGTGGTGGTGAGAGAAGAAACGGGATTTAATGAGAAAGTGTGGGATTAGATGGAGGAAGGAGAGACCCGTGCGGGGAATACGCACTGATCCCAGCCTGAGTTCATTTATTCATCTTGTCTTGTCTCGCTGCTGCCACTCCCTCCCAGCCCTCGCTGACTTTCCATGGAAGTAAAATAAAAGAAGAGAGAAGCAAGTTTTCCTGAATTCGCTTTATGTGCTTTTCTTTGGTTTGGTTACAATTTCTATTTAGCCTTGGGCTCAGGGGTCTATTTTAAAGAAATAACCTCATCCTAGAAAATTCTCATAAAGTCTTGTTTATCCTCAATATAATAAAATGAAATAATAGTGGATTTCTTACCCTCAAGTAGAAAGACTTTGGGAAATTTGCTTACATATAGGAAACCGACTAAAAAAGAGGTAATAGAAATTGGAGTCCCCGAGTACGTTGAGCTAACCTCAGCAGGATTAAAATTAAGGGGCATGATTTGAAATGATAATTTTGCACAGCCTCCAGAAATGTACACAAATACAGAAGTGTGATGTAATTCAACTCTGGCTCTGTCAAGACCGCCTAGGAGTGAGGGGTAAATGTCACAGCCTGAAAAATGCAGAGAGAAAAAAATGATTCTGGTTTATTTTAGTGCTGGTGGAAACTGCTGATCACATGCAGCAAACATACCTGATCTTGTTGAAATCAGGACACGCTGCTATATTTAAGACAGGGGTTATTTTATACTCTGTTAATTTGCTAGGGGTATGGGAAGGTTTTATATTTTTGGTTATGGAGAAAAATTTGGAAGTCTCTTAACGCCATTACTTAACTTAAAATAAAAAGTTTATTATATTGTTCCAGATACTCTTGTCTTTTTGTTTTTTTAGTGCAAAGAGAAAAAATTGGAAGATGTTGTTGAAGAGAGAAATGACTTTTGGATTCCTGTAATATTTTTCTAGGGTAGGACGTCCCAGACAAGAAATTCTCTTGTTGCCGACTTTTTTCTTTTTCATCAATGAAAGATCAGAGCTGCCACCATAGGGAACTTTAAGGTCTCATGGTTTAGTCTGTTTTTCTGCTTTTTTTCTCTTCCTTAACTTCACTTCTAACGTATGCTTGTGTTTTCCTTTTTGTTATATTTTTACCTTCATTCTTTGCTGCTTCATTTTTCTGACTCATCCCTTTAGCAGGTGCTCAGGAAGACCGACTCGGAGAGGTCCAGCCTCCTGCAACAAACTCTTTCAGTCCCTCTAGAGACTTTTGAAACCCTGTCTGAAGAATGTTTGCAAAGCAGCTGGGATGGCTGGGAAGTTGGAGTTTAAAGACCTTTAAATTCCATTCTAACCTGGAAGCTCTGTGATTCTGTGGAGCCCTGTCTTAGCTGTTAGTTATTCATGTGAAATCTGATTGCCCAGATTAGTGGATGTAACACCCAATGCTGGACAATATTGAACATTGAGGATTTTCCTTCTAGCACTGGAACATCTGATTCCTAGAGATGAGCCTGGGCACAGGGTGAGGAGCAGGGGTGAGAAGGAAGCCCCCGGCTTTCCTGTCTTCCCTTCGGCCCGTCGAGGTCCATTTTCAAGGCTCTGTCTTATCTCCATTGGCAGTGATGAGACTGAAGGGGGAGAAAACAATCTTTTTGACAGTAAATTAAACACAAATTCTATCTTCAAAAGAGAAACTGGAACAAGGCTAGAAAAGGTGAAGGTATATTCACGGCGAATCCTGCCAACAGTGCAGTATCCAGGTAAACAGGATGGTCTTAAAAGCTAAGAACTAAGGGGCCCAGAACCGCATCTCTGGGACAGCGGGAGCTCCGGTGCTGGCATGGGGCGGGGGAGGGGACGGTGGGGACTTGTTAAAGTGCACCACGCTTAGAGGTACTGACTTAGTCGGCTGAAGTGGGATTCAGGAACCTGCATTTTACATACACACTCCAGCTGAGTTTGTTTCAGGTGACCTTCCATACTAGGCTTTGACAAACCCTGAGTTACGACGTGTCTCTAGGTCAGCATTCTTGTCCGTGGGTGTAATCACTTGGGGTGCTCTAAAAATTCTGGGTCTGGCCCCACCCCAGAGATTCTGGTGTGATGGGCCCAGGGTGGGTCCTGTGTCTGCTCCGGGGTGGGGGGATCTGATGTCCCAGGAGGCTGAGAAGCATTGCTCATTGGAGTGGAACTATAGACAAATGGACGCCAATATGGTGAACTTGGACTCTGTTACAGTGATCCAAAGACAGATGGAGTTGAAGTTTATATTTGTATAGTTTATGAGAAAATGGAGTGCTAAAATTCATAGCATTTCCAGTGTTGCAAGGGGATTATACAGGCCACTTACAAAAATAAATTCAAGCATTCTCGAGAGACCTTAGCATTTACATGCAATGCACGTAAATACAACTGGTTCTAGCCGTGTGCTTATTCCGGGGCTTTTTAATTTATTGAAGAATGTCAGGATTTCTGTGTGCTCTCACATTTGCTATTTATTTATGTGATTGTTATATAATCGAAAATTAAGAAAACTGTATTTCTCAAGCACTCCGAAATCAGTACTGTCCCCGCTATTTAGAAGAGTTTATGGCTGGTCCTTTATGACAGGGTTTCCACGTTGTGAGGCTGTGTGGTGCTGCTGGGAAGGATCTGAATCTGGATTTGTTGCTGTTAAACTACCAGGGAGAGAACCTTGGCTCTTTTTATTAAATAATTTTTTCTTAATTAATTTTAAATGTGAAATATTTACAAATCTCAAAAGACTGAGTGACCACTATGACACATACCTCTGCAGCCCCAACTTTTATGTTTTTCCCCAATTATTTTTTATTATCGATAGAAGCAACTGAATCATCAGATACTAGTAATATTAAAGCTATTAGCTGTATACTAGTTCCACTTGGTCTCTGTTTCTTAAGTGGACACGAAATTGCAAGTGTGCGTTTAAGAATAGAGTTTACAGCCACCCCCCAGTGAAGACAAGCCCGCAGCCCGGCCTCTGCAGCCGCTCGCTCGCAATGGTGCACCCTGAGGGGACTCGGAATAAGAAAGAACAGGTTACTGGCTCTAAATAGCTAGGTGCATGTCAAAGGAATGAATTCAATGAGCCCAAATATTTGCTTCCTCCCATACATAGAAAAGCACTAAATCCTTTAACTTGAGATGCCTGGTTTTCTTTAGCTAACAAGTAATCTTTTATTGTTCCAACTACCTGGTCTTGTTGTAAAGCTCCCATGCATCCTAGCTCCTCCCCTGCCTCTTCGGAGCAGTCCCTCAGAGCCATCTGAGAGGCTGTCATCCCAGCTGGAGTCCTCCCGCCAAATAAAACATAAGTCTCAAAAAAAAAAAAGAAAGAATAGGGTTTACAAACCCCCCAAAAGAATAAGGTTTACAAACCCCTCTGGGCTCTGTGGAGTTTTCGCACTACTGCATGAGTGACCTTGCTTTATGCTGAGACTGGGCTGGTGAGATTAAGTGGGTGGACAGCAGGGTTTGGCTTGATCTCTCTGGATAATAAAACATTGCGGTAATTGAAATGCACTTAGGATAGTATTGTTTTCCCACAATTCAGGTTAAGCTATTCGCAGAAAATAGGGAGATGAATTTCCATAGGGTGAGTGTACCAGCACTCAAGGCAGATGGAGAGCGGATTTGGGAGGGTTGCATTGCTGGGCTGGTGTGTGTGTGCCCATGTGTGTGCACGTGTGTGTGTCAGATTTCATGCTGGTTTCCTACGGGCCTGCCTTGTCCTGGCGTCACCTTTCCTTTTCATGCCTCTGCCACCCACCTGCGTTGTCAGGGTTTCTCCTTCCATTTGTGGGACCAAGGGTGGGTGTTATGAAGGCTCTGGTTCACTCAAAGGGGCTTGACTTCATGGGGCCAGTAAGATGGGGACCGTGTACAGCCTTCGTCATTTAAAAAAAAGTTTGTGTGTGTGTGTGTGTGTGTAATTAGGTTTCTTTATTTATTACTTTATTTTAATCGAGGTACTGGGGATTGAACCCAGGACTTCGTGCATGCTAAGGATGCACTCTACCACTGAGCTATGCCCTCCCCAACTTGGGCATTTCTGTTGGATGGATCAGCTGGCTGCTGCCCATGGGATGTCCTCGGCTTGGAGGGGTGTGAACTTTGCTAAGGCCTCGCTCCCTGTAATGGGGCTGGGGGTCCCCAGGTCCTGGCTCCACCTCTGACACTGGTGACCCTCTGTCCTCACTCAGGTGGAAGCAGCTCTGCACGCGTCCCCCTGTCCTGGCCCACGGAGTCTCTCCCTAATCTGTAGGAGAGAGTGATGGAGACCTGTCCAGCGTTTTCTGCCTTCTTCCTTACTGTGGCTTTTGAAACTCGCATGCCACGACTCTGCGCCTCCTCTTTCTGGCTGCAGTAGTGGCCCTCCTCTCAGGGTGGGTGGCTCAGGCCTGGGCTGGGGGCAGAGACCCTGGAATACAAGGAGGTTTGGGGGTGGAGAACCCATTGGTTAATACTTGAACATTATTCCTCCAGCAGAGTCAGACTTGGAGAGGCCCCTTTCTGTGGGTGAGAGAGGAGGCCGACCAGGATGTGTGGGGAAGCACCTTGCAGGATGGCTGGCGCTCCGGCAAGTTGCAGGGAGGGAGGATGGAGATTCGCCCACAAGGAGTGCTGGTTCTTAACCACTGATGGGCCATGGAGCTTGTCAGGTGAAAAACAAACCTGAGCTTAGGTCAGGAGGGACTTTACTGGAAAGGGCTATCGCACCAGGGAAGGGGAGCTATTGCCTTAAGAGGAGGGGCCTACTGCAGTAGGAAGAATGCGGCAACTGTAAGCTCTGCCAACAGTCACAGGGCAGGCGGAAAGGAATGTTATTGGGAGGAGTACATGGGCTAGAAAGACTGTGTGTGTTGTGGGGGGTTTAGGATCTGACAGTTGAGCAGTTTTTTTTTTTTTTTTTGGCTGTGTTAATTTGCTGGGGCTGCTGTAACGAGGTGCCATAAATTGGATGCTTTAAAACAGGAGAAATTTATTCTCTCACAATTCAGGAGGCTGGAAGTGCGAAATCAAGGCACTGGCAGTGTTAGTGCCTCCCAGAGGCTCTGAGAGAGACTCTGTTCCCTGCCTCTCGCCTAGCTTTCGGGGATGGTCGGCCATCCTGGGCAAGTTCCTTGGCTGGTAGCTGCATCTCTCTAGTCTCTGCCTCTGTCTTCACGTGGTGTTCTGTGTGTCTGTGTATCTCCTCTTCCTGTAAGTTTGCTGGCCATGTTGGATCAGGGCCCACACTAATTAGCGTGACCTCATTTTATCTAATTACATCCACAAAGACCCTATTTCCAAATAAGATCACATGTTGAGGCCCTAGGGATTTGGACTTCAACAGATAGGAGAACATAGTTCAGCCTATAACCTTGTAGTCAGGGGCCCTGGCAGAGGTTGTTCTGTGTTCTGATACTGGCTCAGGCTGAGGATGGGTCAAAGCTCAAAGGTCTGCAGGAGAGAAAGCCTGACTAGAGTTTGGTCAAGTCAAATTAGCCACCTTTGTCCAGATGGTCAGTGGGAACAACTCAGCTCATCATTTATGAGATAAAGAGTGGGAATTTGGAGGATCTGTGTCTGGCCTCATCATTGGCGAGTGTTAGATTTAAGTCCTGTTTGGAAGGTGGTTCTTTGCAGCAAGTGGTTTCCTGAAACGACTCCACCAAAGGTTGGAGTTTCTCACCCATCGCTGTTTTCCAGGATCATAGGGCTCAGGTAAAAAAAATTTGTCAAGCTCTTTGAAAATCTGATGAGAATAATGAGTGCTTTTTCTGGAAAAAATGCTCATATGTAGAGATATATGTGTATTTGCATACAGTTTTGGTGGAGTCTTTGACCCTTTGGAAGCCTTCTAAGCTCTAGAGGTCCACGGATTCCAGGTTAAGAAAAATGTAAAGAAAGGCAAGGAGAAAGGGGGAGTCCAGGGTGTCCAGGTGGCAGCAGGCCTGCTAGAGGGTGTGGTTCGTGTAGGGAGGACTGTTGCAGGCGTGGCTGCAGAGGTGGCGTTGGGGTTAGAATCTCCAGGGCCTCACGTGGGGGTTTCATTTGGTTGACAACGAGAAGCCCGTGGAAGTTTCTGAGCAGAAATTTTTAAGGCTGTACTTTGGGAAGATGTTATTTTGGCAGTGGTATACTGAAATGGGGAAAAGATGGACTGTGAGGAGATACATTAGAAAGTTATTGGAATAAATTCTCATGCCACATGCATTCATATAACTATTTATCATTTTTGTTTTAATATCTGTCATACTAAGACACTTGGTAAAATCACTTAGTCTTGTGGTCCTTAAGGAGTTTGCTTATGATCAGAAACTACGGAAACTCATAGAACCTTCTTGTGTTAGTCTGCGAGGGCTGCCATGACAAAGTACCCCAGCCCGGATAGTGTACATATCAGACATTTGTTTCCTCCAGTTCTGGAGGCTGGAAGTCCAAGAGAAAGGTGTTGGCACATTTGGTTTCTGCTGAGACCTCTCTTCTTGGCTCACAGAAAGCCCCCTTCCGGCTGTATCCTTGGTGGTGTTTCCTCTGCACACACATCCTGGTGTCTCTTCATTTTCTTACAGGGACACCAGTCCTACTGGATTAGGGCCCCACCCTAACAATCTCATTTTTAACTTCATCACTTCTTTGAAGACCTTGTCTCTAAATGCAGTTACATTCCGAGGAACTGGGGGTTGGGACTTCAGCGTATGAATTTGAGGGGAACACAGTTCAGCCTGTAACACTTCTCAAGGGACCATGTCCCGTTGTCTTTCAAGGCTGGTGTTTCTCCCAAGATTATGCAGGGATCTTTGCTGGGGAAGCTAAAGGGAACAGTATGTGTCTACAGAAGACACCAAGCACCCAGCTCCGTATGGAGATGCTTCTGCCTCGATTCTGTGCCTCATTTCATCACACGCAGTGAGGTGATAGACATAAGCCCCTTTTGAAAGGGATGCTGATGGCTGAAACTCAACGGATGATGTTTAATTGCTTGGGGTAAGGAGACTCAATGGTGAGGCCAATGTGTGGACTGTAGTGTTATCCATAGTTATAATTCCGATGTGAAAACTTGAGCCAAAAAGATACATGAAAAATATTAAATGATAACGGTATTATCTGGTTTTGCTCAACCCTTCCTGTTGACAGTTCCTTAATTGCTTTTATATTTATTCCTTTTCTATTATTTCCTATTCGTGTACATCTCTTGGGATCAGTGCCCTTCTCATGCCCCCGTCCAGGCCCAGGAGGGGTTGGTGAGCCTGTTTTTCAGCAACAGCCACAGCAGAGTGTGTGCCCGTCCAAGTCACGTTAGTTCAGAATGAAGTTCCAGCAAGTTCCGTATTAGCTCCATTAATCTGCTTTCTCATGTGTGAAGAAACCTCACCCTGGTGATTTTTCTCTTCCTCTCAGCTTCCAAATAATAAATATACCCTTAGAGACTTGATCTCCCATGGTTTTTCCTTGTTCAAAAACAATGGTAAGGATGGAATAACAGTGTGGGCTGAAAATGACCCATGGGAGGAGAGGCTAGAAAAGAAAGTTAATTTACTTATCCATCAACTCATTGCCGTGGAATCACGCATTCTTAGAACTCAGAATAATGTTGACGTTGGCCGACATATTTAAGTGTTTACTCAGTACCTAGAGCTCTGCTAAGTGCCTCTTAGGCATTCTCTTACATAATCCCAATCAACCTTATGAGTTAAGTCCTGGGATTAGCTACATTTTAAGGCTTTAGAGATGTAGGAAACTTGCCTTGCTTTATACAGCTAGAAAGGAACAGGGGCAGGACTTGAGCCCAAAACAGACAGATTTCAAAACCTGAGCCACTTTTCTTGGTTCAAACCTGGCTCTACTGTTCAGACCAAATTAACCTGTCAAATGCAGAACAGGCAAACATCCAGCAGTGTACTGCTGTCATTTCTGAGAAACCTGCATGACAGGCCCCCTAGTGATTAGACTGCTGGGAAGGAACTTTGTTAATTGCTGGTAACCAGTGTAAAATTATTATCAATAATTCCCATTCCTACTTTCATATTACATTTTCCTAAAAGATGCTGGAGGAGAGGGTAGGTTTTACAGTGTCCCATGTTTGAAATCATCCACAGGTCGTGTCCCCATTCATTCATCTTTCTGTTCATTCAGTAAAATATGTGCAGATGCTCTGTGGACAGTCTACCCGTTTCAGTCGTCGCTCTTAGCAGACTGTCCACGTCCACGCGTCCACCAGCTGTGACCTCCAGGCGTTCAAAGACCTGGGGCGGTTTTCTTCCACTGGGCACCCTTGAGGCTTTGATGGTGTCCTGGTGGGCTGCCCTTTGAGTGAGCATGGATTAGGCTTGTCCGTTGTGAGTGACTTCACGCAGAAAACCAAGTCATTGAAATCATGGGACCCTCCAAATGCTGTGTGGACAGATCCAGAAATGATCAAATTGCTCAATTCTGAGTAACATTATTGCAAGACAGGGTATAGGAAGTTTATCTTTTTTTGAACCTATTTTAGCTAATCTCAAAGTCATTCTGATATTTATTTTGATTAAAACTTCTGGGAAAAATACTTACATATATTTATATGTATATGAAATACTGATTAGGTAGAAATCCTCTAAATTTGGTATCAGCCTGTTGTGACTAAGGACGCTGTTGTCACCACTAGTAGTGCCTTAATTATGAAAACTCACAGTTGTGTGTTTCATTACAGAGCCAATCAGAGGTGCACCTTTTCCTCTCATTATAATTAATCATATGTCATGCCAATCAACTTCAGGGGTCAGAGACCTTTCTTAAATGGTTAATGGACATTTAAACCTTCTTTGCTTTTTTCCCAAGGTATTTTTAAAAAGCTTTGATTTTATTTCCTTTTCTTAAAAAGTATGTTTTGAGTCTTCAAGATGAGAACATTTGGGATCTTCAGAACAGTAGGAAAAAAGGAGTTTGGGACTCGAACTGTGACCTAACAATGTTGAGAAGTATTTCTACAAGAGTGAAATTTCCAGATAAATGAAGTGAGTATTTCTACAAAGCTGAAATTTCCAGATAAATGAAGCTCCTTCACAGGCAAAGCTCTTTGTTAAAACCCATTTCTAAATTGTGTCCCACGCTTTCTAGCCATTGTGTAAATAGTGGATAATGTGAGGAAAAAGTGTTGTGAAGGTAAAATCTCAGGCTCTGGAGCAAGACCTGAGTTCAGATTTTGCTTTACCATCTTTAGTGGTGTTCCTCGGCACGTTGTCAAAACACAGACCTCAGTCGGTAAAATGAGGAGAATGTTAGTGTCTCCCTTGTAGGTACCTTTGAGGGTGAAGTGAGTTAATCGATGTCAAGAGCCTGGTACACACTAAGCACACAGTAAATGTTAGCTGTTACTGTGTAACTTATGTTTGGTTTATATTGTGAACGTAAGTCAGGTACTGTGCTCTGCTCTGATGCTCTGATGCAGCAGAACTCTCTCTTTGATGCTCACAAGACGCCCAGTTTTTCTTCATTCTCCTGATTGCTCTGGATGCTTTTCTCCTCCGCCTGTCAGCTGTGTTTGTTACCCCTTCGGTCATTGATTCGTTCCATGGTGGTTAAGAGGTTGCATTTTGAGAATGAGAGACCTGGCTTCTACTTCTGGCTTTATCACTCCCCAACTCGGAGACCTTGGGCAAGTTATTTCACTTCTCTGGGTCTCAGTGCTGTTTGCTGTGAATTGGGCTAATTGTGACATTCTCAGAGGAAAACTATGTGAGATTCTTGACATGGTGTTTGGCATGGAGTAATGAGAGCCTTATTACTCAATTATTATTTATGCATAGTTGCCTTGGAAAGATCCTGAATGTAGTATCTTGTGCTTTTAATGCAAAATAAAGTTTGTAAATATCGTTTTATATATATATATATATTTTTTTTTTCTTTCCTTTACCTCTTCTGGTTCTAAGCTGATGCAACCAGATATTTTACTTACATGCAAAGAGGCTATTAGCATGCATTCATGCATTTCGGGTATTCCATGAAACAGTATAATGAAATAATACATGTAAAAATAATCAGGCTGGAAATCACTGTAGTGATTTTATATCCCCTATTATTTAATTATTTTAAAATACAGAACGAGCCATTTACCATGGGCTGTGGTACTTTAAATAAGATTTCCCGATACCTGAATGTGACTCTCTGAATTCTGCTATTTTCCTTTGCAGTCATTTGTAAGGATTGGTTCCCCCAGTGTACCATGTGTGTTGGAAAAACACAGAACATAGTTTAGCCTTTTTGTTGACTCAGGGGTGTTATTTTGAGCACTGATTGTGGATCGTTCAGTAACTACAACCATCTCCAAGTGATCAGAAGGCGTGGGAGGTTGCCAGTCCACCCAGTGGCCTCTGACGGTCAACATGTTGATTCTGTGTCTCTCTGTTTTATATAGTTTCCTGCTGTTTCTCACCCTTGGGGTCACTCCATGCTTATGTCAGTGACCCAGCATATAGTTGCAACTTCTCTTTCTAATTTACTTTGTGTTATATAACTAGATAACAATTTTTGGTAGGTTTGTCTTCAAAATGTGAATAAAACATTCTAATCAAAAGCTTTGTGAAAGTAATGTATGGTTGTTCAGTAAGTTTAAAATTTGTTAGGATTTTCAGTTATGCTTAATGGTGTATATTGGGAAGGTGAATTAATATACAAAAATTTGATTGGACTGTGAGACTTAATTGGGGTGTTAAAAGAACAACACAAAGAAATTTAAAAGGGGGATATCATTTCATGTGGGCGGTGTGACGGTTCCTGAATTGGCATACCTACAGATTACTAAATTAACCAAATTTACTAATTTTGTTAACCATAGTCTACAAATAGAATATGAAATATGCAATGTAAGGATTTGAAAAGCCACTAGAGCTTGTTGCTGGGTTGAAGGACTCAGCCTTGTGCAGTCAGAATTCCAGGAGGTCGACATGTGTCCCGTTTTGGTCACTCAGGCACCAGCTTAGTGATGCTGATACTTGAGTTACACTTTCACACTATGTGCGGGTCCTTGGAAATGGGTCTTTATGAAGACAGCAGAGGTTGAGTTGAGACTTACTGAGCTGCTGACATTCTGGAATCACATAGAAAAACCCACATTAAAAAATATTTGGCGTAGCTCCCTTTCTTATTACTATATTTTTCACAGGGAGGAATTGGTGAGAACTGTTGCTGAAGTGAATTGTTTTGGCTTCATGTTGTCTTCTTTCTAGACTGAAAACAGTTTCTTCTTTGGGGCTTTCACACCATGTAGCTTGTTGCATAACACCACTAAATATTTCCACCCACCTCCAGAAAGTCTGGAACTTTGGATCCACTCTTCCTGGCCAGTAGAATATGTGATTAAAAAACTAGAGTTGTCATGATTTTCGCCTGTATTTATATGCCTAGTAGAATGCAGGGTTGGTGGGCTCTGACGGTCATCGGGCGCAGCCCTGCCTTCATGCAGGAAAAGCGGGGTTATCTTCATCTGACAGACACAGAAACCAAAGCTGGGGGGTCAGGTGACTTGTCCAAGACCAGACGACTGGGGACTGGCTTTCTGATTGAGGACCTTTTTTTATCTTAACAACACATTCTTTTTCTCTGGCTTCTTCGTGAAGTACAGAAATAAATTACTTAAAATATTAGAAAAACAAATTCAAACTGTTTTTGGTAAAAAATTAAAATATGAAGGGCTGCAGCTATTGTGTGTGGTGGGTCTGTCTTTAGCCTCCCTTTTCAGACGGCTGGGAGTTGCTGAGAACAGTTGTATCGAAGCAAAACTAATTTTAAAAATAATTAATTTTTCATTATCTAAGTTATGAGAACTTATTTGGCGTAACAGTCACAGTTGACAACGTTTTAATTCAAATGAGAAGCAAATCAGTATTTTAAATCATTCTATATAATTAGCTTGCAATTATTTGAATAAATTGGATCTAAATCCTGGAAATGATAACTGTGTCATAATCTCTATTCTAGAATGCAAATATATTGTCATAGAATCCAGATACGGACCTCTTTCTTTTTTTTCTTTTTAAATGTCACCATTCTCTGTACCCTGATTTTTGTCATAAAGCTACCGTTGAGCTTCAGTAATTAAGATCAAGTGGGATAAATGATGTCCTATTTACTGCATTTGATTTGTGTCTTTTGAAATTAGTATGAGGTTGAAATGCCTGCTTTTCATTTTTTTAATATCTCTGTGGTGGATGTGCTCTGGTGTCGGCAAATACCAGGCGTATTTGGGGCCTTTCCACGGCAGGTTGTCACGGTAGGGCTAGAGCCACCTGCACCAGACGCTCCCACCTACAGAGCCCTGCCAGAGTCCTCCGCCCAGGGAGCAGGCTGAGCCGCGTGTCCAGGCGAGTGTGATGATTTAAGGTACATCGGCAACGCTCGCTTGGTTCTGGCATCACCCCAGGATATGAGAGATTAATAGCGTTGTAGATGGCAGACCTTCCAAGGGCTTAGACTTTATCTAGAGTCTAGACACCTCTCTCCCTTCACCCATGACGCCCAGAGAGGGGGATGACTCTGTAAGTGGATGGAGCCTGCCAGGATCTGTTCTTTCTTGTACAGTAGCATTTCTGGGCACAGACAAGGGAAAGAGGGACACACACCCTATCCATGAGTGTATTTTCGGGGAGGTCTGTGAGTTGGCGAACATGATATGTAATGTGTGCTCTCATTTTGATACCAGCACCCTGGATCGCAGATGAACACTTTATAATTGAGTATCACTGCAAGAATCAGGGCTTGGCAATGAGAAAAAGAAAGCAGTAATAAATAAATGAGGCATTTGTTTCAAATAAGGGTCAAAAATTACCATGGCATCACATGACAAAGGTTTTAAGGAATGAGGAAAGGATACAGGAGGATTTAGCACCACATGGCCCTCCTGGCCCCAGTAAGTAGCCCGTGGTGGCCCATGGAAGGAGCACAGGTGGGCAAGTTCAAGAGAACCTTCATGGGGCATGGTCACCTCGTGAAGAGCAAAACAATATTCTCTGCTACATTAGATTAATTTACATTTGACTAGTTTTGTCATTTTTGATAAAATGTTTTATTTTCATTGTGTATTTTTTGTATCATTTTGAGCAACAATTTCAATTTCAGTTTCAATTTAGGTCAACTGAGTGTCTGTGCTACTTGTTCGCCAGTAACGGGGGCCCTTTATTTTTCAAGTTTCATACAGTTCTCTGCTCTGTGCAGGGCCGGACTCTCAGAAACCCGGACTCTTTGCTGGATCTCACTTACCCCTCTTCCTGTAGATGCATTGCAGTGACTTTAGAGAGGCGTTCCTTTTCGGCCACCAGGATCCTACAGAAGGGATGCTCACTGAAAAACCCTGTGCTTTGTCCTCTAGAGAACAATTCTAAACCCTCACGTTGGACCGCTTGGAAAACGCACCTCAGAGTGGGGAAATGTCGCCCAAAGTCCTGCTTTATTGAAGATTATGGCTGTCAGCCCCCTGCTCTCCTTTCCTGCTTGTTTGAAACCCTTTCCCAGGTTCAGAACTGAGTGACAGATGAGGTGATGTTGCAGGCTGGGGACGAGGAGCCGATGGTGGAACATGACTGAGTAAAGAAGCCATCTTGGCCTCCAGCTTCACCTACCGTGGCTTCGCAAACCAGCCTCCAAGGGCCCGTTAAAAAAGTACCATCCTCAGAACAGGCTGCCACTTTCTGGGAATGTTTCTGAGGCGTCCATCCTGCTGTAAAAACCATCAGCTCTGCTGACGTTCATGAGGAATTTAAAAATCAAGACAGTTTGCAGAAAGGGGAGCATAAAGTTGTGAGAGGGGTTAGAAGACAGAATTTGAAATCTGGGTCCAAGGAATGACCAACACGTGGTGCCTCTCCAGGCTGTTTCAGACAAAGTTGGGAGATTCCTATGTGTCGATCCAAGGATAGGACTTTGGGGTCAGCATGACTCTGGTCCTGATTATACAGAATGTTGGACTTCAGGTGACTGTATCTTCGGTCATGTGTGGTAAATACAACTTCATAATAAAATCCTACTACACTGTACATTTGATTTCCCCGATGAGCCAGGAGGAGAGTGGGGATTGTTCCCTTGATTTTCTGTATGAGGGAACTGCAGTTCAGAACTTCTGTTCAGGCAGGAGGGTTGGTGGGGCTGGTACCTGGGCCCAGGAGTCCAGGCTCTTAGTTCTGTTCTTTGCCTGGTCCTTTAGCTTAGAGATAATCCTGGGCTAGCCCCAGAAAAACTACAAGGAAGTCTTTTGGGTCCACAGACCTACCTCTTTTAAAAATTTTTTTAAATTATTTTTTTATTAAAGTATAGTTAGTTTCCAATGTGTCAATTTCTGGTGTACAGCATAATGTTTCATTCATACATATACATAGATTCATTTTCATATTCTTTTTCATTATAGATTACAACAAAATATTGAATATAGTTCCCTGTGCTATACAGAAGAAACATGTTATCTATTTTATATATAGTAGTTAACATTTGCAAATCTCGAGCTCCCAATTTATCCCTTCCCACCTCTTTTTCCCCTGGTAACCATAAATTTGTTTACTATGCACAGACCTACCTCTTGCCCCAAGAAATTGTGACTCTGCTAGTGAAATGTCCTGCAGGAGGGTCTCGAAGGCGGTTAGGAAAGAGGGCAGAGATAGGGCTGGTGTAGCCTGACCGTCGATCTGGCCTCACTGGCTCCCAGGGGACTCAGGAGAAGCTGGGCAGGTTGGGGAAAACTTGAACATTCCATCTAGTTGTGTTTCATTTTTTTTCCTGCTGTATCCCCAGTTTCCAGATACTCATCTTCAAGTGTAAATCTCAAGCTCCTTTTAGTGCCAGATGTAAAATTATTTTTGCTTTCCTCCTGGCTGGCTTTGTCTAGGCCATTAAGTCCTCCATTAGTGTGTATGATTAGGAACTGAAGGTTGTGAAGAGTGGCTGAAACGAAGATTGATGATCTTTGGACTTAATAGTAGACGTAGTCATTTGTTTCTTTTGTGGGTTGGAAGGTGGGATTTAGATTTCTTTCTTTCTTTTTTTTAATGGAGGTACTGGAGATTGAACCCAGGACCTTGTGCGTGCTGGGCACACACTCTACCACTGAGCTCTACCCTCCCCTTGGCCGTTTGTTTCTGAACATGTGCTTGGATTCACCTGGCTCAAACTGTCCTTCCCAAAAGGTGAATGATTAAAGGGGAAAAAAAAATCCAGAAAACTTAGTAGCACTTAATTTTTTTCAGGAAGGCAAAATATAGTAAAAAACAACCTGGGTTTGATTTGTCACTGTGTCATATGTTATGTTTGTGGTGTGTGTTCATGGCTCTTGAGTCTTAAGATTTCTTACCTACAAACTGGTGTTGATAACACTTGCCTAACAGGATTACTTTGAGGTTTAGAAATGATGTTCGTAACGGATTACAGCGCTGCTACAGAATGCTCGCTCAGCGTATGAGAACTTTTATCATCAGCTTTATTTTCTATGCAATATACTGAATGTGCACGTCTCCTAAATTGAGGGTGATGTGACTATAATTTAGGAGAACTGCCTCTTTGGCAGTCATATATTTGCATGCTTGATTTTGCTTTTTACAATAGTATGCACTGATTGCCAAACTACTAAAAATGCAACTGTTGTCATTGCTAATGCTGTTTGGATTTTATTTCTTCTCTTTACCAACAAAACTTCTGTTTTTGGAAGCAACATTTATAGAACAAACTGGCTATTAATCTATATTATAGTCAGCAAAATTAGATTTTTTAATGGCTTTGTATGCCAAAAATCCTCCCTGCTGAGCTGGAGACAATAAAGATACTGGTAACTGGACCTCACATCAGACATTTTGTGATGCAAACGTAATGAGAACACAGATGTGACTGAATTTTAAATAGAGCTAAGCCATTGTTTTATTGTATAGCAAGTTACTTTCACTTTGTCTTAAATATGCAAATATGTACTTGGATCAAAATAATTTTGTATATTGGACTAGGTTCTTGTGTTATAACACGTAGTAATATAGCTGGGGCTGCCATTTTAAGATTTAGTATTAATTCACCCAGTTCTCCTTTGTGAATGAAAAATATTGCCAGCCACATCAGTAAACAAAGGATGCTGTGGCCATCAAGTCATCGGCTACTACCATACCACCTCCCCGACCCCTGCATCCCCAACAGTGAGCAGAGGGAACTCATGATGTTGACAAGCAGGCAGCCTGGCTTCTGCAGCCACCCCCAGTGGAGCCCCGAGGGGACTCAGGATATGGAAGAGGAGGATCCTGGCCCTAGATGGCCAGGTGCTTATTAAAGGCATGATTTCAGTGAGCCTAGACCTTTGCACCTTCCCATACTTAGAAAAGCGCTAAAGTCCTTAACCCGAGATAGCTGGTTTTCTTTAATTAACAGTAGTCTTTGGATGTTCTGACCATCTGGTCTTTTGTTGCAAACACTCCTATATATCCTGGCTTCTACCTTGCCACTTCGGAAGAGTCTCTTAGAGCCATCTGAGAGGCTGTCACCCAGGCTTGAGTCCTCAGGGAATCTGCCAAATAAAACATAACTCTCCACTTTTAGGTTGTGCATTGTATTCCAGTCGACACCTTACATGTATGTATAGATGTGATAAAATAGTTCACAGAGTTATTCACAGGATCTGCAGGTTTGCACAGAGGATCAAACATAACTGGTTTGGAAGTTGTCGTTCCTGATTTCGGTCAAAATGGAAGCTGAGCTGAGCACGTTGGTGCTGGCCACCCCCATCCCCAGGCCATTCCTGCACAGTGCAAAGGAGAGTGAACCCAGAAGGTTTCAGGCAGTGCTGGGCCCACAGCTGGGTTGCTGGGACTGCAGCTGTCTCAGTGGACAACCCTCAAGGACAGCCAGCTCATCCCCAGTCTAATCTGCTGACGCTTTGCACCCAGAACCCTCTTCTCCCTGACCTGAGGTGCCGTCGCTGGCAGTAGCTGGCCCTACCAGACATCTCTTCCTTTAGAGTACATTGCTCTCTGGGACATTAAAAAAATTAATTTATCCAGAAATAGAAAGAAAAATATCACACGATAGCACTTATATGTGGAATCTAAAAAAATGAGACAAATGAACTTATTTACAAAATAGAAACAGACTCACAGACATAGAAAACAAATTTGTAGTTACCAGGGGAAAAGGGGGTGGGGAAGGATAAATTGGGAGTTTGGGATTTCCAGATACTAACCACTATGTATAAAATAGATAAACAGCAAGGTCCTACTGTATAGCACAGGGGACTACATTCAATACCTTGTAATAGCCTATAATGAAAAAGAATATGAAAAGGAATATATATAAATATAAAATATATAAAACTGAATCACTATGCTGTACACCAGAAATTAACACAACATTGTAAATCGATACTTCAATAAAAAATAAAAAAATTATTTTTTTATTGAGGTATAATTGACATATAACATTACATTAGTTTAAAGTATACAACATAATTTGACTGTTTATGTATAGACTGTGAGACGATCACCATAAAAAGTCTAGTTCACATCCATCACCATAATTAGCTACAAAAATGCTTTTTTTCTTATGGTAAGAACTTTTAAGATTTACTCTCTTAGCAACTTTCAAATATGAAATACAGCCTTATTAACTGCAGTTCCCGTCCCCAGGACTTAGTTCCTTTGTAACTGAAAGTTTGTACCTTTTGACCCTCTTCATTCATTTCGTCCACACCTCCCCTTTGGCAGCCACCAATCTGTTCTCTTTACCTATGAGCTTGTTTTTTTTTTTTTTTTTTTAAGATTCCACATATAATTGAGAACATATATTTGTCTTTCTCTGTCTTATTTCACTTAGCGTAATGCTCTCGAGGTCCATCCATATTGTTTCAAATGACAAGGGTTCATTCTTTTTTATGGCTGAATAGTATTCACCATGCTCTGTCACTTAGGGACCCCATGAACTCATGTGACCTCATAGGACCTTGGTTTGTTTCTCCCTAAAGTGGAGATGAAGCCTTGTTTTTTGCCTGCCTCTCGGGCTGGCTGAGGGATCTCTCAGAGCTGTGCCAATTGCATGCATTGTCAACCCACTGATTTCAGTTGTTGATCAGTAAGCTTGTTCTCTCTGTGGTCTCCATCCTGTTCTGCTGAAATTTCAGCTATTTGGCTTTCTTAGGACATGAAGACGAGTAGACAGTGGAGCATCCAGATTGTGGAGCTTCCTACAATTTTAAGTGGCAGAACTTTGAAAATTTACTTTTTATGGAAGTCATTTATAAAGTGACACATGTGATGAAGAATTTTGATGTATTAGCTCACAGCAACGTTTTGATATAAACCAGAGGTTCCCAAATTTTCTTGGGTCATGGTGGTTTTAGCATCACAGTAAATTTTTTTACATTGCCTTAGGCCAAAACAAATAGCTAATGTTTTCGTTTATGAAATAATGGTAAAGAAAAACCAGAGCTGGACAGTAGGGAAAGTGGTAAGAACAGATTTTCTTCAGGACAGTTGCAATAGGGGAAAAGAGACTTCAGCATAGAAACGGGCTCAGTGGTCAATACAGCACAGACAAGTGGGAATTTATAGCAGAGAGCAGAATGGGGGTCGGTGGGTACCACATTACTAAGAAGAAATACAAGAGTGAGGGAATATTCTGGCTAAACTGACTAATAGGATTCTTGCTAAAATTGGGCAAAGAAGAAACAAACACAGAAGATCAAAAGTCAAGACCTAGTTGAAAAACTGAAGGAAGCTTACCAAGAGTTTGGTCAAAGAGAGAAGTCTTCATTGGTAACTAGGTCCCAAACGTCATCTTAACAACTTTGTAGCTGTTTGAAAAAATAACGCACATAGATTGAAAGAAAAATAATAACTTTTATCTCATTCTTTTTTTTTTAAACGGAGGTGCTGGGGATTGAACCCACAGCCTCATACATGCCAAGCACCCAGTCTACCACTGAGCTATACCCTCCTCTCATCTTAGTCTTAAATACCCACAGCTGCATACTCCTGGGGACGTGTGCCTGTGGGTACTACACAGCTTCTCAGGCTGATCACTGCCACCCTCATTTCCTGTTCATGTCGACTTTCCTAGAGTATTTGCTTTTTATCACAGCAATTTCTGAAACCCCAGCTTTGGCAAGATAGGACATCATCAAAAGACATGTAGTGGGATCTAACACTGGAACTATGCACCACCTCTAGCTGGTAATTCTTGATGTCTGGCAGATGTTGTGTATGCTGTGTTTCCCTTGAAAATTAAAAAAAAAGAAACCTGTACAATCCTCGGTGCCTTCACTGTAGTGCTCCACAATGCTTTGGCACCCGGTTTGGGAACTGTGGATGTAAGCAGCATATGCATTGCTCTTGCCATTAGACAGGTGTGGAAGCATCTCAGGGTTGCCCAAGGTGCACGAGTGTCGTGAAAGTTCCCCAGCCTGGAACCCAGTCCTGGTGAGTGGTCTTCCAGCACGCTGTGGGCAGTCATGGAAATGATGCCCTGTGCTTGGCCACGTGGAGCCGTGGGAATCCCTTTACAGTGTTCTCCAGGACCCTGAGCCACCCTCAGGAGCATCAGCTGCAGATCCCCTCCTGCATGGTGTGGAAGACGGGACTGTCCTCAGTGTAGATCTCCATCATGCAGGGAGAACAGGTGTCTTTCTGAACAATATTCTTCTAAGTGAATTTACTGCTTTTCAGGAAACCACTCTCTTTTCAGGTTCACTGACTTTGAGGCTATTTCGAGTGTTTCTTATCAAATTCTGCAACATGACACAGTGGACCACAAATACTGCCTTTTCCGTACAATTCACACTCTTCACGATAAAGGGCACACGTCCTTCTTTTGTTGATTTTCGGACCTCCCCTTGGGTGTCCTGAGTGTGGCTCATTCCAAAGTCTGAGGACTTTCATCATCAAAGCAAATGGCATCAGGTTAGTTTTAATATTTTCACTCTGAACAGAACCGGAGACACAAAGTTAAAAGAATCATCTCTACGATTATGCAGTTACTGTAATTCCTACTATGGTTTTTCACAAGATGGATTGATTTTTCTCATGAGATTTCTGATGCAATAAAGTTTCATGTTCAGAATATTTCTAGTTGTTGAGTTGAATCAGTAATATAATTCTAGGGAAGAAGATAGTAAAAATATTTCCAGACATGACTTCTGTCATGTTGAGGAAACTCTACAATCATTTAGCTTTTCTTTTTTTTTAAATTAAAGCTATAAAAAGTGGATTGTATAATCCATACAAGAAAATTGTCTTTGTCTTTTCTTGCATTCGGTGACGCATAGAAGCAGCGACGTGTGACAGTGTTGGTACTTCGGTAGTGTTTATCATCTGTGTCCCTCTGCCAGCACCGCGAGAGCGGAGGCTCTGCGTGTTCCCAGGGCCCAGTGCAGGGATCAGCAGACTTTTTCTGCAAAGGGCCAGAGGGCAGATATTTCTGGCTTTGTGAACCACATGGGCTTTATGGCAGCCACTCAGCTCTGCTGATGCAAGGTGTAAATGGACAAGAATACGTTTCGTGTTCTGATAAAACTTTGTTGATGGACACTGACATTTGAATCTGATACAATTTCCACATGATAGAAATATTCACCATCTTTGGATTTTTTCAACCTTTTTAAAAATGTGAAAATCATTCTTACTTCACAGGCTGAACAGACACAGTTGGCGGGCTGGATCTGGCCTGTGGACATAGTGCTCTGAGATTTGGGCTAGGGCAGTGCCTGGCATACAGCAGGTGCTCAGTGAGTATTTGTTAATGATGAGGATCATGGATTAAATTTAAGTTTTATTATGAAATATTCTCATAGGAAAGCACAGAGAATAATATAATTACCATCTATCACTGAGATTCATCAAGCATCATTCTGTCGTATTTGCTTCAGTTTTTTTTTTTTTTTTACAAAATAGCTGGATGCAGTCAAATCTCATCTCTCCCATCCCCACTGCCCTACTCCTCCCCACCTCCCTTTCTTTCTCTATCCCGAAACAATTGTTATTCTCAGCTGACACATAACCTTTCTGTCTGTGTTTTTGTATTTTTACAACATAGCTATAAGGTGTCCATAGAGGAGTCATACTGTGCCTATCTTTCTGCAACTTGATTTTTTTTTTTCACTCATCACTGTATTTTTTCTGTGGTTGTCAGATATAACTCTAGTTCATTCATTTAACTTTTCATGCCATTTAATATTTTCATCTTTCATAAGTCTGACTGGAGATTGCTTCCAACTTTGATACCGTAAATCTAGTCTCCTATATTTTCGTCCAGAGCAGGAATCAGCAAACTTTTTCTGCAGAGAACCAGAGAGTAAATATTTCAGGCTTTGCTGGCTACATCTTCCCTAATGCAACTACTCCACTCTGTGAAATCAGCCACAGGCAATATGCAAATGAATGGGTGTGACTGGGTCCCAATAAAACTTTATTTACAAAATCAAGTGATGGGCCAGATTTGGTCAGTGAGCTGTAGTTTACAGACCCCTGATATGAAAGTTTTAAGGTTATATTTTTAACATTTTAATACAAAATCCATCTGGAATTCATTTTTGTATGAGTGTGTATGGCATATTTATTTTAATTACAGGGATCAGCAATTTTTCAAGTACCACTTACTAAATATTTTATCGTTTCTGCACTAACTTTTAATGCCTTCTCTGTTACAGAACATGCTCCTTTATATGGGAAATCTCTTCTCTCTTTTCTGATACTTGTTTAATTTGTCTATTGCTATATCAATATTACACTGTTACAATGATTGCAGTGTTCTAATAAATTTTTATATCTGGTAGGGAAAATATCTCCTTATTTTTCTTCAAATTATTTTGGAAATACTTGGTCCTTTCATCTCCCATTTTAAGTTTTCGGATCAGCCCGACAAATTAGGAGAAAAAAAGAACACGGGATTTTGGTTGGAATTGTATCTTTTTGTCTGGATTAGTATTCATAGTATACTAGCTGCTGACCATGGACAGTTACTCTAATTCTCTGAGCCTCAGAGATATATGCAGATAATACTGCATAGGGTTATAGAGAAAATGAAATCAGGGAAAACATTGAGAACTGTGCCATGCATAATGTAAATCCTCAGAAATCCTAGCTATTATTAGCTATTAGTATTCTCTGGTAGAAGCCTTCTTATTAAAAATATCAGGCCAGTTAATCAGGCCAGTTAATCAAGAAAGTTAAGTGGGGAATCATAAAAATGTTTCAGATATACTGTAAGCATCTTGTTTTATCTTAAGTTCATAAATGTGTATTCATGCATTGGGAGGAAGGTTTTAACTCTACCTGCAGTTCTGCACACTGATGGTGGTTTGTTTCCTTGTGCAGTTTGTAATTTTTTTACTGTGAGCTCATTATGGGAAGTGGCTGTGCACATGCATGTGTGTGTCTCATGTGCTCTTGTGTTGTGAAAGTGTCACTTCATCACAGCTGGGTCTGGACAAATTTTTTTTTTTAATGTTCATTTCTTGGCTTAGGATTTCCATGTCAAGGGGATGTTAATTGCATGGGATATTTACGTGGAAGGTTTTGGCTATGCATGGGCAACTCTTTTTGCATTTAAAGACCTTGGAGCCGTGCTGGTTTTCCAGCTGTTTCTCCAGGCCTACTGGTAGATTTATCTCCAGGCCCCTGGCCTTTTTTTTTTTTAAATAGCTAGGGTAACTCTAAGAGGATTTATATATGGACTCAGGTATAGCTCCCACTTCTGGGCTCAAAGCCACATTTCCCATCCCTGTGTGATTTCTAGAATTTAACCCCCCAGCCCCTAGGTCTTATTTCCAAGTCCATAACCCCTGTGGTCAGTGCAGAGCTAACGACTCTGGTTGTGAGTCCTTTTCTCTTAGCATTTCTGAAACTTGAGGATTCTGCTTCTCCCTCACCCCCTTGAATTAAAACATTTTCTGCGTTGTCATCTAATATTGTTAAATGGTTTTAGCTGGAGAAAGCCATGCCCGTCAGTTCCATCTGTTATAATAAAAGTCCTGAATAATAAAATTTTCCATCAACAAAGCTCGTATTTTCTGTGTGTCTACAGTATTTACACATGCAGGAAAAGTCGTGGTGTCTATAATCTTTATGCAGTAACTTAATTCACATAGTCCAAGGTGGCAAGCATTATTAAATGCAATTGGTTACATCAACATCCTGAGACAGTTCAGAGGATGCTCTCTGCTCAAAAATCAGTTTGCTGAAAAACCCTTAATTCTACACGGTTATGCTTTACTGACAGTTTTTTCCAGTGGGGTTGTCTACCCTTCTAATTTCATGCCTTAATTGGAAGTGCTAAATATTTGTGTTTCTAAAGAGATCATTTGTATGATCAAAAGAGTGCCTTCAGAGCTCCAGCACGCCTGCACCGCTTCTTTAGACATCACTATACAGGCACCAGCTCTCCTCTGATTTACGGTTTAGCTTGTCACAGTGGAGGCAACTGCTCCATGTCTTAGAGATGATGCACTGAAGTGCATTTCGAATATTCTCTGTTCTGCTTCCTGGTAAAGCTGTCCTGTCCGCAGGGCTGCTCAATTAAGGTGATGGTGCTTTTCTATTCCTTGTGCCTCCCCTCCCTGCCCTTACTCCCTGCAGACACGCCAGTCTGTTCATGACTCTCCTCTGTGCTCCACACTCCGCAACCCACGGCCGTTTCTAGTTGGCAGGGCTTTCCTGGATGAGCTCTTCCACCCTCAGCTTTGTTCTACTCCTTTATTAGTTTTTCTTTGGTTTCTGTAGTCTTTTATGACTTGAAAGGTCCTCTCAGCTTCTTCATGGAAAGACACCTGGCCATTTAATCAATCAGAGTGCTTCTTTCCAACCATGCCGGAGACGACCAATCTGAGCACGCATGCTCTTTGGGGGTCTTTGGCTTTCGTGGATTTAAAAACAATTGCTAGTGGTTGTAGTATATTTATACAGTGGAATACTACTCAGCCATAAAAAAGAACAAAACAGTGCCTTTTGCAGCAACATGGATGGGCCTGGAGATTGTCATTCTAAGTGAAGTAAGCCAGAAAGAGAAAGAAAAATACCATATGGTATCACTTATATGTGGAATCTAAAAAAGAGACAAACAAACTTATTTACAAAACAGAAGCAGACTCTCAGACATAGAGAACAAACCTGTGGTTATGAGGGGTGGTAAGGGTGGAGGGGATAGTGGTGGGAGTAGAGGGGATAGTGGTGGGGTTGTGGGAGGGGATAAATTAGAGTTAGAGATTTGCAGGTACTGATACATTTAGAATAGATAAACATGTTCATACTGCATAGCACAGGGAACTATATTCAATATCTTGTAGTAACTTGTGGTGGAAAAGAATATGAAAATGAATATATGTATGTATATATATGACTGAAGCATTATGCTGTACACCAGAAACTGATACAGCATGGTAAACTGACTGTACTTCAATAAAAATATGTATATACAAACATTTCCAAAAAACCAAAAAAACCCCAAACAATTGCTAGTGGAAATCCAGGGCCTGCTCTTTTAGTGGCTTGAACAGTTCTGTTTTCTTTCCCCTTTCTAGCTTAGTGACGATCCCTGGATGAGGCCTGCTGGTTCTGGAAGGCTTATCTCCAGGTAAATGATGAGGCTGGATAACAGGGAGACTAGATTTATCTGCAGGGCCACTGATTGTTGTCCTCATCTCCAGAGCAGATGGGTATTGAAATTAGAGCAGCTGTTTCCATTTACATTTAGAAAAGCTGAAAACAGAGCAGAGGGAGTCTTTGTGCCTGCAGGGAGAAGAGCACACATCAAAGCGGTCAAGAGGCCAGGCAGGAACACAAGCCTACGGAGCACTTCACAGCTTAAAGCAAAAGCCTTTCCCAAATAAGGTGACCCGGGTGTCACGGGCATCCACAGAGTTCTCTCCCAGCTTTTCTTAAGGATCCCTGGCCATCAAGCTTAGCAGGTGAGGAACACCCCTCTGAGTGGGAAGGGCTCTGAGTGAAGAGTGGTCTAAAAGAAAGCAATGTTCCCTCTGTTTCAGACAATAAATATTTACTGAGTGCCTGCTACGCGACAGAGGCTTCATTTGTCACTTACACCGATTTTAAGTAATAAAGAAATCAACACATTTTAATATTTGGAGATGACTTTGGGGCCCCCAACAAGACTGAAAGGCTCTTTTGAAAGTGGGAGACTGACTCGAGTCCCCAGTCTTGTATAACATGTTTCATTGGCTGGCCAAAGCGTCTAGAATGGTGGCCAAACCCACTAGAATAACCCAGAGGCCGCTGTATTTGCCTCCTGCCCACTTGCCTTGGCTCCCAAGGCCTTGCATGGCCGCTGTGCTGTGAGGGTCCCCACAGAATCCTCGTGCTGCTCCCCGTCTGGGAGGAAAGTCAGGAAGGAATCTTGAGGTTACTTCTGGGCAAAGGCAAGCTAGTGTCATCATCTTTGCCAGCAGCTTCAGAGATCTTTCAGCAAGGGGAACCCGGGGGGCTGAAAACTCTCAAAATAGGGGTGCAGTTCCTGAAAATAATATTGTAAATCAACTAACTTCAATAAAAAAGATGGAAAAGGCAAAAAAAACCCAAAACAGGGGTGTAGTTGACACTGCTTTTGATGAGATGATCTTTACCAGGGCCTCCTGCTGAGGGCAGTTAACTGTCCATCTCAGGCTGTGACACTGGTTACAGAGCTGGCAGATGGCAAAGACATTTCCTAGAGGGAAAAAATAAAGACATAATCAAAATACGCTTTTCAGCACTTCACCAAAAAGGCTGACGTGCTGAAGGGTTTTTTTTTTTTTTGTAGATACTTTCTCAGAATAAAGAAGTTCTCTTCTCTTCCTAGTTTTCTAAAAGTCTTCACTCTGAATGGATGTTGAATTTAATAAAATGCTTTTCCTGCGTCAGTTGAGATGATCATATGATCTTCGTAAGAGGATAATTCCCATTTTTCTGCAGGCATCTTTTCCTGTATTCGTGACACGGTTGTTTTATAAAAAGCATTCGCTAGGGTGTATGAGTGTCTCTGATGAGAGGTGAAGCAAGAATGTATGCACTGGGATTGTTCTGTATGTTTCTGACTCGAGAAACTGATCTTTGAACAATTAAAAGAAAAAAAAAAAAGAATTCCATTTGAGGCTGGTTGCCTATGTCCGTAAATGCTGTTGAGTGTTATCCTTTAGAATTTCGTTGAATCTGGAAGCCAAGAGACAGAGGGTTTGCCAGGTTTTTGAAGAATTATTACTTAATTTTTGATGCATCTGCAACTGAGCAGGATTTAAAGATCCATCAGATGACCATTGACTGTGTGTCAGCCAAACTATAATAAAAGGAGTGTGATTTCAAGATAATTTCCAAATACAGCAGGTTTTAAGGAGATACCGTGGAAAAGTCAGAAAACAATTAGACAAGTAGTGGTTTATTTTTAATGGAGCCATTTCATGTCAAAAGTTTGAATTCTGTTTGTAATTTCCTCGTAGCCTACTTACAGGTGTGACTCAACCCACATGCACAAATCAGGACAGGCTGATTTCAAGAAAATGACTCAGAATTGAGGGGAAAGATGGACCTCCCAGATTAGTTTTGGAATAATTTTCCAAGTAGCTTTAGAGTCCCTGATACGGAAGTAAAGAAATATCAAATCTTGGGAATTCAGTTTATTTCATGTATTTCACTAAGCTACATAGTTCTTGATTCAGTAAAGTGAATGAGCATTTTTATTATTTGGATTTGGGGGAAAAAAAATTCATTGGATATATTTCTTGGCCGAGACTACTACTGGCATAAGCACCCTAGTGATTTTTTTTTTCTCACACTTTTACTCCTAGTGGATAAGCAGTTGGTATTGGAACACAGTTCAGAGCTTTATTGAAGAAAGTGGGAAAAATTCCTTTTGAAGACAAAAATACTGTGACAGTGGGACCCCAACAATGTTCATTTGTCTTTCAGCATGAGGATGGCATTTCTAGCTGGTGCAATTTCTATTTTGGGCAGAGAAACATGGTATTAAGAAGAGAAAGGACATTAGAGCTCTCTGGTTCCACTCTTTCCTTTTACAGTTGAGGAGACTGAGCTCCAGGAAACTTCCTTACCTTGTCCAAGACCCCCCACAAATGGGAGCAGAACCCCAGGCTTTCTCTGCTGTATTCACATGCTTCATGAGCAATTGCTGATCATTTTTCTAGAAGCCCCAGACTCCAAATTCTGGAGTCCTCTTTGTCCTAGTCCCTCCCCCAGCTGGCAGCCATAGACGCTCTCCTGCTACTTCAGGGCTCCTTGGGCTAGGTGACTCCTCCCGCTACCCCCAGGGTTCCACTTATTTGTGTGTTTAGCCTCTGCGGTGGACTGTCCATCATTCATCCCCATTTAGTTCAGTTGATGGGTGGGAGGGTCAGGGGAGAATTTCCATGTTTCTTCCTGTGAAGGAGAAGTGGGGATATGACCCTTCACTGTGGTCTTTCTTCACTGTGGATTATGCAGACAAGTTCCTCCTTAGATAGTGTCAAGACTTATACTGCTGCCCACCACGAGGATTAAAAGAACGTCTGGTTCCTTCTCTGCGTTAAATTGTATTGTGAAAGGTCTTTCTGTTATTTAATCACTAGGTGCATGCCAGCCCAGTAAGGGGGTTGGGTGGAGAGAAAAAAAAATTATGTAATTGCTATTGACTTTTCTTTTTTAAATTTTTTTTGGTGGGGGACGTAATTAGGTTTATTTATTTATTTAGAGGAGGGGCTGGGGATTGAACCCAGGACCTCATGCATACTAAGCATAGGTTCTACCACTTGAGCTATACCCTCCCCCTGCTATTGACTTTTTCATGGCCCCATTCAAGATTGTCTTCTTCTCTGAGATCTTCCCAGATGAGCCCACCTACCAGTTTTCTTCCTTTTGTGCATCCTCAAATTCATATTTTCTGGGTCAGGGATTCGCAAACTAAAGGACCAGATAATAAACATTGTATAGCCCTCGTGGGCCTGTTACTCTGTAGCAATTATTCAACTGCTGACAGTGGCAGAAGCAGTGGCAACAAACAGATGGCTGGGGCTGTACTCCAATAAAACTTTATTTATAGAAACAGACTGGATTTAGCCTGTGGTTGTTGTTTGCCAACCCCTGGTTTAAACCGACACGTTCTGAATTTTGGGTTTTGGACCAGTTGCTTCAGAATCATCTGGGGGATGCTGAAAGATGCAGGTTTCCAGACTTCACCCTCAGAGTTTTTGATTAGCAGCTTGGGGCTGGGGAATCTGTACTTTAAAACGTTGCTTAATTGATTCTGCTGCTCAGACAAATTAGGAAAACAATGGTCCATTCTATTTTTAAAAAATTTGTATTTGTATTTTTACAGATACATAACATTGTGTTTTGTGCTTATAAATAATAAAAAGTGGCATGATTCTGCAGAAATCATTCTGCATATGGCTTATTTTTTGTTCTTTTTATTGAGGTGTTTCTCTTTTATCGGTATCTAGGAATCTACATGATAAAGGACTTGGTCCTTTGTAATAGGTGGTACATATTTCCCTCCACCATGTTGTTGCCTTTTCACTTTATTTATGGAGTCTTACGGATTTTCAAGAACATTGTGATGGATTAAAATGCTTCAATCTGTTCCTCTAAGGCAGTAGTTCTCAACTGGGGGTGGCTTTTCCCCAGGGGACACTGGCAATGTCTGGAGACATTTGTGGTCGTCACAGCTGTCATTGTTGGTGGGTGGGTTCTATTGGCATCTAGCAAGTAGAGATGAGGGAGGCTGTTTACACATCCTACAATGTACGGGGCAGCCCCCACAACAAAGAATTACTCAGCCCAAAGAGTCACTAATGTGCAAGTTAAAAAATCTTGTGTTGAGGCTTTTGTTCTTCTTCCTTACTTAATAAGGTGCCTCTTTTTCCTATAATAGTATCTGTGTCAAATCTGTATTGAAAGTTCCTTAACTGATTCTGCTGCTCAAATTACTAAAAATCTGGTGCATTCTACCTATCCCTTAATATCACACACAAATTCCCACTTGGTTATTTCTCTCTGTACCTACACTCCTCTCTAGGTGCTAGGAGGCCACCATGTCCCCTTGGTGACCTGCGTGGTCTGGGCCACATGGTGTGTTCCATCAGTGTTTGTAGGTTCTCTTCCTGGGCTTCCTTGGTTTCCTCAAACACCCCTCCCATTGCCTGGATGACTCCGCCCACTGATCGTGGGTATAAATGAGGAAGAGAGGTGACCTAGGGTGTGCACTGTGCTCCTCTGGACCCTCTGAAAACTGTCATGTCAATGCAAGCTGAGTAGCCATCAGTAGGATCCTAAATCACAGAGCTGGAGGCAGCCTTGAGCTGTTTCACCCCAGCCCCTTGATGCACAAGGTATGTATATCAAGAGCAGGCACGCGACTTGCCCACGCCGCTCAGCCAGCTGCACACCAGGGCCGATGCCAGGACTCTGGTTGCTCCCCCGGCTCCATTTCCAACTAGTAAATTCCTTTCCGCTGTTTCTTTTGTGAGAGCGGCCACAGCCATCCAAGAGACTGGCTCTGCGACCTGCTCGTAAGCTGCTCATTTCGTATCTGCAATGATCAAGCCCCTTCTCTCTTTCAGTATTAGGAACTTTAAGTCAATCAAACACACAATCAAAATGGTTGACACACACATGCAGGGTTTTAATTGACAATTAGACTGCTCTGGGAATGTCCAAGTTCTTGCAGCTGACCCTTGTGTTGGACTGCGAGCCCTCTGAGGGCCAGGACTGGGCTTTCTTCATCATCCTGACCTGTCTTCTGGGCATCCGACCTGGCACATCATGCTCGATAAATGTCACTTGAATTGCTGAGCAGCCCTATTGAGTTTTCTGTAAAAGTACAGGAGACATAGGAATGAAGCCCACTGAGTGACTAATCTAGCAAGGAAGGCTCACCAGAAGCTAGTTGTGTGTCTCCCCAGGTCCCCCGTCACCAGGTAATGCAGACGAAGGTGTTCACATGTGGTATTTCGCAGCAGCCCTGGTAGCTTTGACGTCCTGTATCTAATGACCCTGCAAATGGGCCTCTTTTATCCCTGTTTTAAGTTTGACGTTTCATCCTTCTCTTTGCATGCAGAGGGCACTGAAATTGCCAAAAACATGGGCAGCAGATAGTTTAAGGAAGGAAAACAGGTCATGGCTAAAGTGTCACCTGAGACTGCTTTCCAGTCACAAGTCCTGGGGCTGGCAGGCACCTGTGCTCTGGCTTTGCCTGCCATCCCACCCTGTGTTCACCCCCCAAAATGCTCTTGATTGTGTATATTTAACATAAGTGAAAAGTTGAAAATAAAATGTGGAAAGAATGATTTTGGACTAGCTCTATGATGTGAAAAAATTTGGCTTAAATAGATGGATTAATCAATGCAATAAACCAACAGCATTTTAATAAATGAGCTTGTCAGTTACTATAGGCAGAAACCACTAACCCATGGGCTTTCTCTTTACTCTTTCCTTTTGGGGGGGAGTAATTGGGTTTATTTATTTACTGATTTTTTTTAATGGAGATACTGGGGATTGAACCCAGGACCTTGTGCATGCTAAGCATGCGCTCTACTACTGAACTATACCCTCCCCACCCCTTCTTTACTCTTTCTTAAAGCTGATATTACAAAGTCTTTATCCTCCCCACCATCATTAAAAGCTAGAAATTATAGCCAAGAAGATATTGCCTGTTAAATTTTGAGTGTCCCCAAAGTCAGGTCTATTAATTATGATATTTTGCCTTATTATGCATTTTGGCAGTTTGGTTATTTTCTGTTTATAGGTCAATGTAATGGAATTCAAGGGCAGCAGTGACCTCTACAACAGGACTTTTTCCCTGTGAGATAAAATACACATACAAACTTAAAAAAAAACCTCAATAAGCTGTGTGCAGAGAAACAGGACTTACAATATTTATGATGCCAAGATTCTGCTTAAAGGTTAATGATTGCATTTTATCTTGTGTTTGCTGTTATGCAATTGAAAAGATTGATTTAAAAAAAAAAAAAAATGAAACTAGCCTGAAGTTAGGTGGTTGTCATTGTTAGTGAAGCAACTAGCAGAAAACCCAAGGGAGTAGCATGGCTAGGAAGCGACTATTTTAAAGAAGGGATCAATGACCTCACAGTGCATTTAACGCTCGCTTTGTATTCACTGCGTGTGGGTACGTGTGGGCACGTGTGTGTGTGTGTGTGTGTGCGTCTGTGCAAGTCATCCCATCACTCACTGCTTTGAATCCCTTTAGAAATCTATACAACTGATAGTTTAATTTTTGGCTTTTATCTTCTTTTTTCTTTACCAAGAGTGTTCCTGGCCATCTACGTTAGTCATTGCTTCTTTAATTGCACGTGATATTCCTGCCTTCCTCTGTCAAGCCCGGACAGCAGCACTTAAACCGTATCCCTTAACCTCAGCGTATTTTCTTTTCCTCTTTATTCCCTCACCGGGTGGAACTGACTGCTGGGCTGGTGAACTGGGCGTGGCCGTGGAGGCCTGCCCCTCCCACCCAGCCCTCTGCGCCTGCGCCCCGACGCTGCCAGTAAGGGACAGGCTTCAGGCAGTGACTCACCTGGAGGGTCGCCAAGGACCGGCGCACGATGGCTTGTGCACTGGTGCGGAGAGCCGCCTGTGACCCCCAGTAAGCCCAGACTCCTTCTGCGCTGGTCAAGGCCAAGGCTGCAGGTCAACAGAGACTCCTCCCACTTTTAAAAGCTGATTTAAAGTGGTCTAATTGCTCTAAAAACACTACAGTGGGGATGGGTGAGACGCTTCTTGACTTAAGTTCTCGAGACCTGGGAGTGGGCCTTGGGGAATCCTCATTTTACCCAACAATACACCTCGCAGGTCTGGTAGCCCCTTGTACGTGTATAGCATCATTCATTCACTTACTCATTCACTGTGTACTCAGCAGCTGCAGGGTGCAGGGTGCTGTTCTAGAGCTGGGGCCACACAGGTAAACGAAACAGAAAAAAGAAATCTGTAACCTATGGTGGAAAGGAATCTGAAAAACAAATACATATGTATGTATGCTGTACACCTGAAACCAACACTGTGAATCAACTACACTTCAATAAAAAATAATAAGAATTATTTAAAAAGAAACAGAGGGAGAAAAAAGAAACCTGACTGCACAGGGTTTACATTCCAGGGTGGGGGGAAGATAAAAAACAAATATAATAAATAACTTTTTCCTACAATATGATAGAAGGTGATAGAAGGTTAGATGTTTGGGGGAAAAATAAAGTGGGGAAAGAGGAATCAACAGTGCTGGGGTGGGGAGACTTCACCCTGTTAAATCACGTGCTCAGAGAAGTCCTGACAATTGAGCAAAGACTTGGAGGAAGCTTGGGAGCAGCCATGAGAAGTGGGAACATCTCAGATGTCAGGGACAGCCAGTGCAAAGGCCCTGAGGCTGGAGAGGTCCTGGAGGGTTGGAGGAACAGTGAGGTCAGTGTGTCTGGAGCCAAGTGAGGGAGGGTAAGAAGAGGAGAAGCCATCAAGGAGCCTGGGGGGAGGAGGGGTCACCTAGAACCTAGTAAGACTTTGGAAAGACTCTGCCTTTCATTCTGAGTAAAAGTCGATCACTTGCCTACTGTAGTGTAATGAACATAGGAACCTCCGAGGACTGCTGTAAGGAGGAACCAAAGTAGGAGAGGGGAGCTGCTAAATGCCGTGGCGGGTGCGCGGGGGGGGGGGGGGGACTCAGCACGTGGCAGGTAGTACTAGCATGGCTGCTGCTGTTCTTAGTGCTCATACTAGGTTACTGGACGGAAACTCTGTAGGGCCAGGCACTGCATCTGGTTTGTTTGTTTGTTTTTTACATGTCTTTTAGCATTTATTCCCAGGCCCAGTTCATTTCGTATAGTAAGGCCTCAATCAATATTCATTGAGGATTATTGTTCTTGTACTTTGGTTCTACAAAAGCATTTTAGGTGGTTTTAACTGGCCTACATTTAATCCTTACTTATTTTCTGCTGTTTGCAGAAATATAACCCTTATCTTTTGCCTTCTCCATAGGGGTGTGTGTGTGTGTGACAATAATCTGATATCAAAGTGCAGTGCCGTGTTGTGGAAGGAAGTCTTGGCTGGAGGTCAGAAGATGTGCTTGGTTCTGGCTTTATTCTGCAGTGGCTGTGATGGTCACTCAATTCCTCTGCCCTTCTGTTCCCCACCAGTGATGAGGGTTCAGAAAAATCCTACTCTGTTTTGGGGTTGCTGTGAGCACAAATGAAATACTATATGGCAGTGTTCTTGGAAAACTCTCAATGGAGTTTTCGAGGAGCAATAGTTATTACTCCTGGTAGCCTTTGCTGTGTGAGGGTGGACACCTGTGCTTTGAATGCTTCCTCTGGAGCAGGTGTTGATTTATGCTGCACCTTAGCACCCTCTCTGAAGACTAGCTGTCCCCAGCAATGGGCTGTGACCATGGAACGAAGCCCTGGGACCTCTCTGGCCATCAAATGGCTGGTCTTTGCCTTAGTAATGTCATTCTCTAAGCTGCACAATGAAGGTTTGCATTTCCAGAACTGACTTTTGTCATGAGCTCCTCAGTGTATGTAACTGATTGGAATGGATTTCTGTGTTTTTAGGTGTGTGTTAGAAGTCTTAATTTGTGACTAGGTCAACCTCAGATGTTGTTTTAAAAGTTGATGTCAGAAACATGGTTTACATGTCTCCTTTATCCTAATTAAATTTATCTCTCTTCCTTGAGCTTATACCCATTACATGAAGCCTTCCAAAAATTAAATCAGAAGTGAGGGAACATCAGGACTAAAGGAGCAATTCAATCTGTCCCTTATCACACATTACTTTTAAGATATCAATTGATCGATGTCTTTATTTTTTCAATGCTTTTTTAAAAGAAGCCCCACCATGTTGCTGGGTTCCTCAACATGCTGGAAATAGAGCAGTGAACACAGCAGATAAGTCCATGCCCTGATGGAGCTCACGTATTTGAAAAAGGAAAAAAGGGATTGTTTTAGATTTCATAGTGCAGGAAGGCTTCTCTGAGGAGGTGACATTTGAGTAGAGAACTTTGCGAAATGAGGTAGAGAGCTGTGGAAAGTATGAGAGAAAAACATTCCAGGCAGAGGACCCAGCAGTTGCAAAGGTCCTGAGGTAGGAATGACCTTGGCATAGTCCAGGGACAGAGAGAAAGCGAGGAGGGGTGAGTAGCATGTGTGGGAAGGGGCCAGATCCGGGAGGGCTTTGTCTGCCATCAAAGGACTTTGGGTTTTCCCTTGAGTTGGTAAAGATTGTAAATATTTTAAATTATTTACACTTTAAATATTTTCTTCAGACACCAACCCATCTACTTTTATCTGCCATTCTGTGAAGGATTTGCCAAGTGATAGCATAGAATGAACAATGTGGTATTTTTGGAGCTTCATTTTATTCTATCCCAAATCCCTTAATCCTCCTAAAGGAGTTTGCTGGAAATTATTTGACAAGGATAATTAGCAGAACGAGTAGCTGTTTTTCCATGCAGAATTCTATCCGCGTGTGTGTTTAAGAATGAATTCATTTCAACAAGAGAAATTGAGGGTCCCGTTTCTCTGTAGTCTATTCTTCACTCAATTCTGTTTTATTACCAGCCCTGAGAAGCCAGGGCACATCAGACAGAGGTCTAATTTTCTGTTATCACAGAGGCAAGTGATAATTGAATAAGCTCTGTGAACACGCCTGAACGCTTGGGCTGTCTGGGAAGAAACATTGTTACATTGTTTCATTTTACATTGTTTTTGTATCATCTCCGAGTAATAACAAAGGACTAGTCAGAGGTCAGCAAAGGACTCAGAGATAAGCACCTTCCTTAGAACATGAACAGAATTTAAAGATATGCAACTGAATTTTTATCTCCCATATCCAGCAGGGTCTCATTTCTCTGTAATCACCCTCCAAAATAATGAGGTAGAAACCATCATGAAACTCCGCTTCACGTAAGTCATCATCATGATGCCTTCTAGCTTGCTGTTGTCATGCAAGCTGATCATTTTGGAGCCTTTAATTAAAAAACATCACCTTAAAAAGAATGGTTCATCAGGTAGGAAACTGGAAGTTACAGGTAAGTGCATCTGTAAGGGAGATGAACCGGACAGTCATTTTTCATGAGGAAATCCCGCAGTGGTCCAGGATGTAAAAAAGGAGATTTCAATTTAGATTCTTAGTATTGTTTGTCATGACCGGCAGCTAAAAATGTCAGAGTTGGTGTATTCCTAATGAGCCTTGATTTTTAACAATTTTTGCCTTAGAAAATTCCTCTAAACACGCGTTCCTGAAATCCACATTATTTAGGGCCTTGGGTTGGGGGAGGCTCTTCTCCATGAACTTTGTACTGCTTTATTGGACGCCTGTTACCTGTAGAAGGGTTAAATGTTAGGACGACCTTGGGGAGCGCCCCCCAACAGCACAAGTAGTTAAAAATGCATAGTCCACAGGAACAGCGTTTCTGTTAGAGCAGCAGCTCTGAGCCACGGAGCTCATTTCCCAGCGACCGCAACACTTTCCTTACGAGAGAATAATTGACCCATTTACGGTCTTGTTTCAGCTTGTTGCAGATCCTTGCGCCAGCAACCCATGTCACCATGGCAACTGCAGCAGCAGCGGCAGCAGCGATGGCTACCTCTGCATTTGCAACGAAGGCCATGAAGGTCCAAACTGTGAACAGACACCTCCCAGTGTCCCAGCCTCTGGCTGGACAGAGTCCATGGCACCCAGACAGCTTCAGCCTGTCCCGGCTACCCAGGAACCTGACATAATTCTGCCCGGCTCTCAGGCAACCGTCACTCTGCCCACGTGGCAGCCGAAAACAGGGCAGAAAGTTGTCGAAATGAAATGGGATCAAGTGGAGGTGAGAAGATTTTAGTGAATATGTTTTTATGTAAGGAGCCAGTACAGTTAAAATAGCTTCCGTGGTTCTGATATCAGCAGTAAAAATGGAATAACTTCCACATTGAACGAAATGATACGCCTAACTTCTTTCCTGTCTGCATTTGTGTACAGGAACTCTGTCTCGTTTATGCAAAACAGACTTTTCAGTTATGATTGTTTTGCGCCATGAGAAGAGTAAACAAGAAAAGAAAATGAATGAAATTATTTTCTGGAACGATATCCACATACATTTCTGTGAGATAATCTTAGACTTGGGGGCAGGCAGCTCAGTGAAGAGTCATAGAAACAAGCATATCACAGACCCTCCATTATTGACCTAATTTTCCTTCATAGACTTTTATGCTCCATTTTTTATTTGTTTGTTACTGTTTAGGTTTTATTTTTTGTAACTTGCAGCCCTTTAATGGGAATTAGGGGGGGAAAAAGCCATCACTGATTTTAAAAATCTTTTTGGCGATGCATTTGAGAATGATATTTCCAAATTTTATTCATTTTGGCAGCAGCAAATTCTGTTTATTGAATCTTGTCCAGTCTGGGTTTGGCTTATTGTATTTTCAAACTCATCAAAAATCTCATTTTTGAGGATTTTCCAGCAGACCTTTAAAAGTTGACATAAAATATAAATTTGCTTATTAGGAGAACTGAAGAACAAATCAAAATCATGAATTTGAGGTGACATGGGCAGAGGGTAATTCCATTCCGTATCTTATCCTTTATAAGACCCCCCTATAGACCTGTGGTTGTAGATTATTACAGGTTTTGTAGCTTAAATGAAAAAAAAAAAACCATATAGATCTTTGTGTAGCATTTTTAGAGTCTAAGAATATGTCTAGAAACTTTGCTTCTTGTTATCAAAGAGGTAAGGCAGCATTTCTTGTTTTATTTTCTTGGGTAATTATAACCAGTTGACCCACTTTTTTTTTTTTTTTTTCATTGCCACACAATTTGTGAAGGCCCCATTTAGCCTGCAGGGCAGTTCTTCTACCTGTTCTAATTTGAGACTTATAATAGGGGCTTTGAAGTTACGATTTTAATACCTCTTTGCTGAAGGACTCACTTCTTGAATGTGAACTAGATTTGGTTCCACGTTTACCAAGGAGGTATCCTTTAAAGAAAATTTCCCCCAACCCGCCATTTCAATCTATTTCTGTAAAGACATGCTATCCTACAGTCCATAAACGTAAAAAAGAAACAACTCATCTTCTTGTCACTCTGTTATTTGTTCGCCTGTTTAAGAAGCAGGTTAGAAGTGTCGGAGGGAGCCGTGAATATATTTCTGGACAATAAGTTCTACGCAGTGGGAGTGGAGTGAAAGTGCTGAGAATTTCTGTGTTTTCTCAGTGATGACGGATGCTTAAAATTTTTTTTTTCTTTTTCCTTTGGTAGGGAAATAATTACGTTTATTTATTTATTTTAATGGAGGTGCTGGGGATTGAACCCAGGACCTCATGCATGCTAAGCACAGACTCTACCCTGGAGCTATACCCTCCCCCAAGACGGCTACTTTTAATACCCTTTTATTTTGACTCTCAGGGGTGTGCACAGGGATGGCATGAGGAATGAATGAATAAATGAGTCAGAAGCACCTCATGGACAGAGCTCAGGTATCAGCAGTATGCTACCTGATCAGCACAATTTCCCACCTTGAGCTCCGTTTTTGGTACCCATCAGTATAATACTTTCCGGAACATGTTAGTTAAGAATGAAAGTGTGGTCCACAGGGGAAGAAAGGGCAGCTCCCAGCTACCTGGCCTTAGTGTGTGCTCCTGAGCCCACCTCCGCACAGAGCAGGGCCATCCAGACCAGACACGTCCTGCCTGTTGCTCGCCGGAAGGCTCACTCTCCTCTGCCTGGAAACCAGTCCTTAACAGCCACCTCCTTGTCCTCTAAGTGCTCAGTCCCTCGTTACCCGCAGACTGAGCAGAAAGCAGAGCAGCCTGCCGGGTGGGGAAGCACATCTTCCCCTGTCCCTGCACCATCCTGTCGGCAGTTTTAGTCACCCCAGTAATTCCTAGACTGATCTCAGCAGACCTTTCACATTTCAGAAGCTCAAATGGCCAAGTTTTTATTTTCTTTTGAGTTTGTGAGTTTTCACTTCTCCGCTCAGGGCACTGTCCCCAGTGTCATCCAAAGGAATGGAGTGGCTGCAGCTCGTGGAATTTTGCTTTCTAATACTATCCTGTACTCTGATTAACCCTCATAACTTGTCTTTTTGTCATTGTTGCTCTTTTTCTTCCCCAGGTGACTCCAGATATCGCCTGTGGGAATGCCAGTTCTAACAGCTCTGCGGGTGGCCGTCTGGTGACCTTTGAAGTGCCGCAGAACACCTCAGTCAAGTAAGGAAACTCTCAGTTAAACGTTGTCGCGATTGATACTGTGACTAGATGCCCGGTGGTGTCTAATCACGCAGCTGGGCTGTAACTGTCAGTCCAGTGAGAATCCTGAACGGATAGACGTGGCCTATGTCACTCAAACACTAGAGGGAGCTGTCTCAGAGGAGCTGATTCCAGTGAGGCTGGAGACGTGGAAGTGGACTCGGGGCGGGAGGGGTCACGTGGTAGATAAGAAACCCAGGTGCTTTAGGTAAGATCTGCAGCCAGACCCTTCACTTCCCCAAATGACCTTTGCTTCCAAAATTCTTTGGCTTCTTAAGATTTCAGTGGACCATTGGTTAAATTCGTATGCATAACTTACCCCAAATTGAAAATCCGAACATTGCAATTTTCTCTTTAAAAACAAACAGGTGAGAAGAGAGTGTTTTGTTTTGTTTTAAATTTAAGCTCCTTCAAATTACGTAATTGCCCACTGTCACTGGTGGGGATGGGGGATGCAAAGGGTAGCAGTGCTGACTGGGCACCTGCGGGGCACCAGGTGCTGTGAGTTGGTGAGTTGCTGGGGAGTGGGGGTGGAGGCAGCACCCCAGACATGGTGGCTCCCACTGTCGACCCTCCTCTGTTGCTATTAACTGCCACTCCCCACCCAACCCCTCATGCAACCAAATAGGCGTTTGCTGTCTAATCCTCAGGCGCTTTGGAAGACTGGGGGACAGGTGACCCTGGCCTGGTTAACCAGTGCTGCATCCGCGCCATGGTCAGAGGGCGGTGGGCACCGGAGACCCACTCTTCACTGACACAGGATCATTTTTGCCCACCTTGCCTTCTAAACAGTGGAGCCAGCCCCTGACAATATTTGGAAGAGGGGACTTGTTCATCACCCCTACATCCCCTGCCCCCTCCCTTGAACTCATGTGGAGGGAAGGGCCAGGATGGGCAGTGAGCTCTGGGCACCAGGAGGAAGTCCCGACCCTGGGAAAGACGTGGCATGCCAGGCAGCTTTGAGTTCTACCAGCAGGGGGAGCCCTGTGCTAAGCGTTTTGTTGCTCGCACTACAGACGAAACCCCACCATCCAGAGCTGATTTCAGAGAAATAAGGATCATTTATGTTTATGAAACCATCTGCCAGTTTTTTCCTGTCTAGGTCATATTGTTTTACATTAATAAGTCTTTCTGAATAGTTCTGATCTTTCCTTTTAAATGCCTTATTTTCCCCTCCTTTCAACAAACTTGAAATTCCTCAAGACTTTTTTAGGCTGCAGAGCTGGACAGAAATAGCAGATTGTGACCCAGGCTGAGTATGATGGGAGTGCTTAATGATCTCTGGGTGCTGAATTCACTTGGGAGGGCTCCTAGCCCCTTCATTTTCCTTATCCGTGAACTTGATCATTTATCAGCCCTTTATCGAGCCCCCTGCTGCAAGCCAGGAGCTCTGTGCTGCGCGCAGCTCTGAGCACTGACACGCATTTCCTCAGCTGCACAGAGGATGGGCGGGCAGCTGCCAGATGCTGGAAAGATGCTCAGGGGAGATCTCAGAGGAGAGGTGATAGTGGGCTAAGCCTTGGAAAATGACGCATCTCCCTGGTGGAGGAGGAGGCAAAGGCTGAGAGTCAGGATAGCGCCTGACCTGGGCAGCGACAGTAGCTCTTTGTTGCAGGGGCACCGGGTAGCAAGGATGGAGCTGCAAGATTTGAGGCTGAGAGGGAGGTGAGGCCGAGCTGGACTAGTCTTCTGTGGCATCTCGTTCTTTGAATTTTATCCGGAGAACAAGAAAAAAATGGGGAAGCCTGAAGCATGGGAGGAGACACACTTTGACTCATTTTAGCAGCACAGCTCCGGTGGTTTGGGGATGCACACACATTTATAATAAATTCAAGCAGGACTCTTTATATGTATGAATATGGAAGGAGTCATCTCTAAACTCAATATACCCTTTTATTATTGATTAACATGGTTGCCCACAGATGAGTTATCTGTTAGTGATTTTGTGGTGTATTTTTGATCAAGTGGGGAGATAGCGTTTCCAACAAGTTGGGGGAATGCCCGCTCTGAGCAGGCACCTGTTTGGAAGATCTTTCATCCGTTTCTTAGTACCTTTGTGGATGTATGTGTTGTCTTTATTTCTATGTTTCATTTGATGGCCTGATTCATCCTAAGATGAATTTTTTGTAAGAGGCTTTCTGTTTACTTTGTTCCTGTTTTCAGAATTCGGCAAGATGCCGCAGCCTCGCTGATTTTGCTGTGGAAGGTCACGGCCACGGGATTTCAGCAGTGCTCCCTCATTGATGGCCGCAGCATGACCCTCCTCCAGGCCCCCGGGGGCCTCGTCCTCTTGGAGGAGATGCTCGCCTTGGGGCACAATCACTTCATCGGTGAGTTATGCAGATCCTGTATCCAAAACTGCATCTGATTCAACCCCACCTGGGCTTGGTGTTTAGAGACAGTATAGAAGGAATTTTGCCCAGATAATCTGAATTCTAGCCATCAACCGAATTCCCTCCATTTTAGGTGAGATTTGGCTTATAATCAAAATTGCCTTCTAAGATAATATTTCCAGTGTGGCTCAAAATGGAAAAAGTTTGGGCTCTGGAACCTGGAAGCTGTACCCCAGCCCTGGCCAGAGCATCATCGGTGTCTGATCTTTGGCATTTCATGCTCTGAACCTCAGCTCCATTTTTGCCTCTTCAGTCTTTTTTCTCCAGGAGTTGTGGGCAACTCGAGGCATGGAATGCTGGTGTCTGAGAAGAGCCTTGGTTTCTGCTTGATCTTGGCCTGACCCAGGGTCCTGGGCTCAGCACCTTAGCAAGCAATTTACCACTTCTGAGCCTGTGTCTCAGATTAAACTTGAGGGGAAGGGGCTCACAATGCACTTTGAAGTCTCTCTTCCCCACACCGCCCCTCCTCCATGGGTCACTTCTGAGTTTTCACTTTTTCTGAAACATGGTGAAGTCTCTAATTTAACCTTCTCTCAACTACTATGTGTCCAATGATTTGTTTTCAGATTTCTCTGCCCTGGAGGAGAAATAAGCTTTAGAAAAGTGTGCTTCCCTGCCCCCTCCTACCCCCTCCATCTCCTGCTCCCCTCAAGGGCTCACCTGGGCAGTTTCCAGAGGACGTTCTCCTGGTTTAGTATTCGGACTGTGCCCTGACATTTGTCTTCATCCTTCACCCCGTGTCGAGTGCCTTTGGGACTGGGACTTGTAACTCTGGCCCCTTAGCAGGTTGATATCATCACCTTCTTTATTCCACCTTGCTTCCATCATGCAGCCTCAACTCAAAGACACAAGCTCAAGTCTAGACTGTGCCCATCCCAGTCCAATGCACCCAAGTGGCCTACTGCATCCTGCTGTGAATACCTTCTTCTGCCAATCACATATCCCATCAGTCCGCACCTGGAGGATAGGGGGTGGATTATGGGGTAGGGGCAGCCTCTGTCTCTCAGGGGTGTTGGAAGGATTTGATGAAATTGGAGGTGAAAGAATAAATTACGCATGTTAGGGATGATTTTGGTTACTGTCACTATTTTTTTCTGTGGTCCACCAAATATTTTGCTACATTTAATGGAAACATTCAGACATTCTCCAAGATTTGTGTTTGATGCAAATATCATAATGAAGATAAACTGGTAAAATGAAATGCCCACCTCTGTGTAATTTATATTGTGTTTTATATTTGGTCCTTCTCTGATGATAATGTCATGTCCCAATCTTTGGAAATCCAACTGGGGGAGGCAGGGATTTTGTTGGTCGGAGAGATGAGGCAAAATCAGCTTGGGGAATGGGCATGCTGGGAAAAAGGGGGGCATTATTCAACTTTGGACCGATTTTTCACTATTAATATGGATACTAGACTATCTGTTAGAAATTGTGTGACAAAGTATTGTCAACAGTTAAATCTAAATTTTATTGCCTAATGCATTATGAGTTACTATTGTTTGCTTCCACATCTGTCACTACTGTCACTACTCTTTACAATGTCAATGTTACCAAAAGACATACATTTGAAATGTTATCTTACCTTTTATACTACTTTTGGTTGTAACATAGCTGTGACTTTAGACTAACGTTGGGAGTAGGGATGAAGATTAACAGAGAAAGATTTTTCCGGCAGTAGTGTTAATTTATTCTTCTGAGATACAAGAAATTTTATGAACTCCAGCAGAACCTGTGTTCGTTTTGCTAACAAAAAATTTTATGGAAAAACATGTCTCTTTGGTTGGAATATATTGTTCCTTAGAGGAATAATTTCCAAAAAGTTAATTTGATATGTTCATAACTAAATTAAGGAATTCTTTCTCAGAAATTATACCTTAGGTTATAATGAGGAGACAAGGATTTTGATCCTTTATTTCTGAAAACCACTATTTTCCATTTTGAAAATCTATGATCTGATGATCTCTTTTAAAATTTCCTAACTAGAGCTTTCTGTTTTGTGTGGCTTTGGGACAGGCTCACCATCTTTTAATGTTACTCTTTTTCCTGTGATGAGAACTTTTTCTCTTTTAAATGGAGGTAGTGGGGATGGAGCCCAGGACAGTGTGCGTGCTCAGCATGTGCCCTACCACCGAGCTGTGCCCTGCCCCGTGTTACTCTTTTTAAAGATAGCCATCTTGTTTCACAAGCTCCTTCTGAGGGACAGTGGCTGGCTTCCTCGTGATGATAAATTGGTGACACCTACACACTGCCAGCTCCTTTTAAAAAATCTTTTTATCTTAAAGAAACAAGGTTTCTGGAGGGGGAGCATATAGCTTAGAGGTAGAGAATGTGCTTAGCATGCCTGAGGTCCTGGATTCAATTCCTAGCACCTCCATTAGAAAAACAAACCAACCAACCTAATTACCTCCTTCCCCACCCTGGGGGAAAAAAAAAGAAACAAGGCTTCTCTTTTGTAATCATTGTGGAAGCCTTATGCTTACTAGGTTGATTTGTGTTTAACTCTCTTTTTGCGACTTTAATTTTTTTTTCAAAATCAGCTTCTTAAAATAATTACTTTTTTACAATACCGGACATGAGGACATTTTAGCTAAGAACCTAAAGACGACTTTTGACGACTACAACGGGGTTCATCCAGCAGATGAATAAAGGGAGGCCAGTGCAGGTGGGAGAAGACCTCCATGCCGCAGGGAGAGGAAAGTTCCAGAATTGTGCTGCTGTGTTTAGTCACTGCTGTGCCTTCTTAGAAAGAAACTGGAAGCCTTCTCAGAAGTCGACTGTCTCCTCTCTCCCCCTCACTCTCCGTAGCTTCCAATACGTAACTGAGGGCACAAGGTATTTTAGTGTTTCCTGCAACAGAGGAGCCCCTCCGTGTCTTTGAGAAACAAACTTGGTAACCATCCTCAACTTTACATAAATGTTCTTTTTAAATAAAGTTTATTGCCAGGAACCTGATTTTAATATTCTACACATTCCAGATGACAATGTATTTATATTTGACCTATTTCAGCGCTACACCATTTAATTTTTCAGTTTTCCTTCATTACCATTGCCTTATGAATATTTACACTGTTTCATAGAAAGAGATGATGCAACAGTTTACACCACGTGTACCTCTTCCCTCTGTGCCTCAGGCGACCAACCTCTTTCCTCCTGTGCTGTCACCTAGTTTTGACTTTTCTGCTCTCTTCTTAATTATCCCTTCTATTTTTCCCTAAATATGTCTCTTCCAGATATGTGATTCGCTTTATGCAGTGTTTTGGGGTAAAGAACTAACTCAACCTTTTTTTTAAGCATCATCTGCTCCAAAGGAGGCATCCGAGGTCCTCAGTAGCTACCTGAAGATCCGTTCACCCAGTGGTCTGGCTTCCCGAGTAGGAAAGATTCACTGTTAAGGTGGAATTGCTGTGAAATGCAGTTGTGGTTTGCCTGTCTTAAGGAAGATCATTTTTTGTTTTGGTTTTACATGCAGTTGCTTGGAGTCGTTGCTGTGATGGACGATCTCAGGGATGGGGGCCTCTGTGTTGGAAAGCTGCAGGAGGTCACCATTCCCTTAGGGTGAAAGCCTCATTGGACTCCTCTAGGCTTTTATCCTCTCATCACCTGCCCGTAGGCAGATGACCCCTCAGTTCTACACGGTGGACCTCTGCTCTGTCCACCCACTACCTGTCCCACCCCCACCTGGACCTCCCTCGTCCTCCCATTCTCTCCATGACTCCGTTGGCCAAATCTTTCCCTCAAGACCTCATTTTAACTCTCCCCACTTGGAGTTGTGTAGGAGAAAACAACCAGTTAAAGATTTGACTCTACATGGATTCCCAAATCTCCTGAAATTCTTTTCAGTGCCTACAAACACACAGACTGCCCAGAATAGCCTCATCATTAAATCTCCTTCTGATCAAAAAATCCAGCGTGTTGGCTTTACCGATTCTTCTTGTTACCTACTTGCTCAGAGAAACCCTGCTTCAAAAAAAAATTTATGAAAGTGTAGTTAATTTACAGTATGGTGCTAGTTTCAGGTGTACAGCAAAGTGATTCAGTTACACCTACAAATATATGTATATATCCTTCTTCAGATTCTTTTCCATTATAGGTTATTAAAAGATATTGACTGTAGTTTCCTATGCCATGCAGTAAACCCTTTTTATCTATTTTATATATAGTTGTGAGTATCTGTTAATCCCATACTCCTAATTTATCCCTCCTCCTCCCTTCCCCTTTGGTAACCATAATTTTTTTTTCTGTGTCTGTGGTCTGTTTCTGTTTTGTAAATAGGTTCATTTGTATTGTTCTTTAGATTCCATGTATAAGTGATATCGTATAATATTTGTCTTTGTCTGACTTACTTCACTCAGTCACTTAGTATGATAATCTCTAGGTCCATTCATGTTGCTGCAAATGGCAATATTTTATTCTTATTTATAGCTGAGTAATAGTCCATTGTACATATATACTACATCTTCTTTATTAATTTATCTGTTGATGGACACAGTTTGCTTCCATGTCTTGGCTACTGTAAATAGTGCTGCTGTGAACATAATTCAGGTACATGTATCTTTTCAAATTAGGGTTTTTGTCTTTTCTGGGTATGTGCCCAGGAGTGGGCTTTCTGGATCATATGGGAAGTTTATTTTTAATTTTTTAAGGAACCTCCATTCTATTTTCCATGGTGGCTGCACCAAATGACGTTCCCAACAACGGTGTAGAAGGGCTCCCTTCTCTCCACACCCTCCCCAGCGTTTACTATTTGTAGACTTTTTGATGATGGCCATTCTGACTGCTATCAGGTGATACCTGTTGTGGTTTTGATTTGCATTTCTCTAATAATTAGCAATGTGGAGCATCTTTTCGTGTGCCTTTTGGCCATCTGGATGTCTTCATTGGAGAAATGTCTATTTAGGTCTTCTGCCCATTTTTGATTGGGTTGATTTTTTTTTTTTTTTTGATATTGAGTTATATGAACTGTGTATTTTAGAAATTAAGCTCTTGTCAGTTGCATCCCTTGCAAATATGTTCTCCTAGTCTGTAGGGTGTCTTTTTGTTTTGTTGATGGTTTCCTTGCTGTGCAAAAGCTTGTAAGTTTGATTAGGTCCCACTTGTTTATTTTTGCCTTTATTTCTTTTCCCTTGGGAGACTGATCTGAGAAAATATTGCTATGATTTATGTCAGAGAATGTTTTGCCTCTGTTCTTGTCTAGGAGTTTCGTGGTGTCATGCCTTATATGTAAGTCTTCCAGCCATTTTGGGTGGGGCTGTCTTTTCCTCCTTCTGAATCTTGTGGTTTAGATTGCTGGTCACCCTTTACAGACATTCCTCTAACCCAAACCCTGGAAGTTTCCCCCTTGTTTCTCACTCTGTATAGCTAGTATCATTTCCCCCAGCCCTGTCTCCTTCCCCTTCAAACAACTCCATTATTAAATCCTTGCTTTGCAGGCATTTAAGTCTCACCAACTCCTTTGACAATCACTTTTGCAGCCAGCATCACACAACTCGGGGTCGGAATATTCCCTATTCTCTTCGATTTTTTGGTATGCTGATTTTATATCTTTAATTAGCCTATAAATTCCTAGAGAGAAGGGACCATGTCATAGCTCCTTGCACCATGATGATCCCATGGTCAACCGAGGGATTACATTTTGTTCACGTGTGACAGTTATTCTGCTAAGTAGATGCCATGTGAGGAAAATTTCCAGTTCTAAGTGTCAATCTTAAGAATCCTTTGTAAGTTTTCACAACCCACCTCTGTGACATTTAAACTTCCCCTCTGTGTTACATTAAGAGTATTTTAGGGGATCAGATGAAGAAAAAAGAGAAAGAGAAACTTTTCATCATTCTTTTGGGAATGCTGCATTTTGCACTTTGTCCTCTAAGATCTCTTGCCTGGGGAGCCCCGGGTAAAATAGTCAAAGAAAGTTGGGAAAGGACACCAGCTATAGAATCATTAACATCTTCTTTCGCTAAAAGCTTAAAATTTAACAAAGGAAATGCAAATATTTCACCTTTTCATGGTCATCTTAAAACCACAGTTGAATATGTCTATTGAACTCCCTGCAACAGGGGAGAAAGAAACTTGTGAATGTTCAAATAAAAGTCAGGAGTTGGAAAAGAGCAAAAGCGGAGTATAAGTAAGGCTGTCCCAAATGGCATAATTTAGATAAAATTATTTTAGCCATATCTGCCCAGTTGGGAGATTTCTGTTCAAAATAAGTTTTACTTAAATTGAAACCACATTTCAATGTTATTATCAATCAAGATTATTCTTTTTGATTTTTCTGTTATTTGTAATTAATATTAGGAATTTTTGGTTGTTAGTTTGAACTTCAGTGCTCAGCTGTCTTCCTAAATATTGTCATGGTCAGCATCATTTATTTATTGGTGCCTATTGATTGTGGTGATAAACCAGGCACTATTAAAAATTTTTTTTTCGTTCTAAACACACATGGTCCCTAGAGTTGACAGTCTAATGTTCACCAGGCCCCACTGAGCATTGGTTGGCCAGGTTGTGATGGAACTGGGGCAGGTGATCTAAGATTAATGAGATAACTTTTTCTACCCTTCAAGACAGTCCCTGGAGCCAGGCTTTGTAGACAGATAGATTGCTGGTCTACAGAGAATAGATTGCTGGTGGCCAGAGATGGGGGGTAGGGTGTGAGGGGGAGTGTGAAATGGAAGAAGTCAGCCCTGGGGATGTAGTGGACAGTGTGGCGACTGAAGTTAATAATACTGTCTTGCCTGTTTGAAAGTTGCTAAGACAGGAGATCTTAAAATTTCTTATCAGAAAAAAAATTTATAACTATGTATGGTGATGGATGTTAACTAGACTGTGGTGATCATTCTGCAGTATGTACAAATAACAAATTATCTTGTTGCATCCATGAAACTGACATAATGTTATATGTCAATTATACCTCAATAAAAAGAAATAAATAAAAAAGGAGAACAAAGAGGCTGCAGGTGATTCTCCTATCATGTGGGCCTCATGCATTATGCTGAGAGGTTTGCTGGGTTTCTGGAAGCAAACTGAAGGTATGCCATTGTAACCATAAATCCTCCCTTTCTCCCCTGCCCCATTCTGCCTTATTTTCTCTCCCTCGCTCTCAGTCCCTTATTTAAAAAATAAATCTAGTGCATTTTATGTATAGATTCATTGTGAAAAGTTAAGAAAGAAACTTATTTTTGTATGTTCAGGAATTCCTTATTAACTCTGGAAAGAAGTAAGTACCTTGTTACGTAACCAAGCTAGTGAATTCTAACCCGAATCTTATCCACAAAATTTGGTCAAAATAGTGAGAAGAAACTTTCCCTGCTTCTTTTAACTTAGAGACAAACCTTCTCCGGACTTTGCCAGTTTTCCTTTGAAAGCTTTTCTTAGTTTCTGTCAGTGCAGATTTCAACTGAGAAAGCAAATTCTTTAATTGCCTGTTTTACAGCCACTGTTCTGCTCCTCCATAGCTTTTCTTCTGTTTCTTCTTTCTAAGGGGAAGAGAAGGGAGAGAGGGAGGAGGGGAGAGAGAGAGAGAGAGGGAAGGAGAAGGAGAGAGAGATCATCAAGGCTAAATATATAAACCCAAGGGAGTATGGTTTTCTCTTACCAGATGATGATTTTCCAATTTACTCTCCTTCGGAAAATAAGAAAGGCTCTATTGTCTATTTCTTCTCATAAAAGTAATATATACAAGAAATAAGAACAACTGAGATGTACTTTCTGTAATTCTCCATCCATCCGCTGAGCATCAGTGTGTACTGTGCACTTTGCAGTGTTTCCTTCCAGACACGTTTCTTCGTTTGACAGTGTGTGCGTGTACACACCTGCTTCTTTGGAAAGAAGAACACATTCGTGTGGTGTCTGGTTATTTGCTTTTTTTCTCTCACTATATCACTGACATTTTTTCCATTAATAAATAAAACTTTGTATTCTTCTTAATGACGGTGTATTTTTTCCCCTGAATCAATGCACCATGATTTATTTAATCCATATGCTATTGTTAAGCAGTTATCTCCTCCCTTCCTTCCTTTCTTTTGCCTCTTTAAACAGAATTTCAAATGTCTTGGTAACCTCATCTTTGTATCTTCTCTGGTGATCTATTTGGGTTGAATTCCTAGGTAAATTCCCAGGTGTGGAATTTACTGGATCAATGTGTTTGAACATTTTAATGACAAATTAAAATATATTATCAATTTGTCCTTCTGTCTTCCAGTTTTCACTCATGATAGCCCGTTTATCTTTGGAATTGTGCCTTCTTCCCCTTCCATCAACGTTTGGGCAGAGGCTTTTAGCTAGATCCAATTTGAAATTTACCTGTATGTCTTAGAGACATCCTTAACAATCTGAAACATTAAGGGATCTCCTTGAGGAGAAGAGTGGTCATTAACAGTTTCCAGAAAAACAGGATAGTAAAAATCTCTTTAAGCTGAAGATATTTAAAGTGGTTTAATTACAATATTGCGTTTACACCTCAAAGTAATGATGAATGTGGTGGTTTCATTGTATCATTGAGTTTGCACATCAGAGCGGAAGTAAAATGGAAGTAAAATGGCGAGAGGAGGATGGATAATGAACACGTGGTTGCTGCCCTCATGGTCCTTGTCACCTTGTCGTGTTCATGTGACATTTCTCTCATTTTAATGTTATGCAAAGAACATCCATATTCCAGAAGACTACAACCTCAATTCTATTTCCATCTTTTTCTCTTAAATTATTTTGCTTTCCCACTGTAGTATCCTGAAGATAGACTGTTAAGTTCCTTTTATCATGGACTTTTTTTTTTAAACTGAAGTAGGGTCAGTTACAATGTGTCAATATCTGGTGTACAGCACAATGTCCCAGTCATATCTTAGACTTTTTTTATGAGGTCAAATTATTCCGTGAGAATGGAGCAAAGGGTTTTCCAGAATAGATAAATATTTTGAAAACCTATCAGGGATGCTTTAGAGATGATCATTTGATTTTGACACAAAAGTCATGGTAATTGTAATTGTTTTTCACCAAGATCTTGGGTATAAAACTGAGAGTAGCAAGTAAATGGACTCAAGTAGGGCATGTCAGCTGGAGAAAGTTGTCCAGTTTTTGGTGAGGAATATAAATAATTAGGACTGCATTTTAAAGAGATACTCTTACTTTCTTCTCTCTAATGCTCTCTCTGACATTTGGGTTCTGAATGCCATGATATTTTTGGTGTTCACATGCATCCTTAACAAGCACAGTGCTCTCTTGGCTGTCCTGTTTTAATGCCATAATTGTGAATTTGACCTACAAAAGTTTTATTTGCTTGGTAGACAAATGGAAAAGCTCCTTAAAGAATACACTGACAAATACTGTTTGGCTGCATCACTAGTAACAGATGACAGCCTCTGGAACACTACCATGTTAAAAAACAGGATTTACGTCACCTGCTTATCCATGCATAGCCTCGTTTATCGTCAACAACCCTTTACTGATTAATTACTATGTATAGGACGCTGTGTTCAGGACTGAGGATACAAAGAAATGGAAGATCCCAACTCCTGACTTTGAGGGGTTTTAGCCTCCAGACAAGTAGGACATGCTCCATGCTTCTTATGTAACCCAGATACATGTTGTCATCCTGTGGCTCAGTCTTGTTCATAAAGTCACATTCAAATAAACACAGTCCAGTAGCCAAAAAATGAATCACAATCACTTAAAATCTTCTTCTTCTTCTTCTTTTTTTTTTTTGGAGGGAAAATGAAAAGAAGTAGGGAAAATGCATTTCTCTTGTTCAGCAGAAATCTGATCAATCTTACCTCCTCCTCGCTGCTCTCTTAATAGTCTGCATGTATTTGGCAGTTACTTTGTGAAATTCTCTCTCCCACTCTCAACGTCTGCTCCCCCAAATCTCATCCTAACACCCAGCCTTTGAAGTTTTTCCTCCCTTTCTCTTCCTGTTATTTCCGCCTTTTATTTTGCATGTCAGTGTAGCCTCTCTGTTGTTTTTAGTTCTTCTCTCTGTCTGACCCATTACCTAGGTTCTCCACAACAAAGAGCTTGCCTGGGAACTGACCCAAGAAGTAAGAGTCCTCCCCGATTGGAAGTGGAAGTAAGAGGAAGATTGTAAATATTCATAAGTAATTGTTTCTCCTCTTGGGTATTAATGATCTTGAGATGCTGTTGCACATAAAGTGGTAAATGAGAAGACAAAGGAGTGTATATTGAATATCAGATGAATGACACAGTCAGTGTAAGGGCTGCATGAATTCAGAATGGAAGAGTAATCACCAAGTTGGGGAAAGTTCAGCTTTGGACTTGAGGTATATCTTGAGCTTGGCCTTGAGATACAGAGTTGGTGTGAGAGGGAAAGACATTCAGGATGAGAGGAGAGGTGTGAGCAGTGATGTGGGAGGAAGGATGCATGTGCTTCTAAATAACAGACCAATCTGGCTGGAGCAGCAGATGCCAATAAACCGTGAAAAATTAGGAAGGACAGGATGCAGAAGCTAGACTGTGAAGGGGGCTGCATACTGTGTTAAGGAGTTTGCATTTGGCTTGTAGGCAGTGGCGACTTGAGTTTTTCAGCAGAAAAGCAGGTCGTGACAGGTGGTGGATAGCATGATGAGAACTGCAGAGTAGCTTTTGGTGGTGAAAATAAAGGGTCAAAATCAGCTGTCCTGGAAATTTAACTAGACCCATCTCCTGCAAAAAAAATGATGGCCCTCAGAAACATTTGGTTTGGGCTTGTTTCAAATTTTGTGTATCTGGTCTTCTTTTAGAGAATACATTGTTGAGGTATGTAGAGGCACACATCTCTCTGTCCATCCATCACACACAGATGTGCACAGAGGTGTACTCGTGTATGAATAGGCACAGATAGTTGCATGTGCACATACACGGATGCTCCTTTGTGCATATGCACCAACACAGGTGCACATCTGTACATAGATTCACACATACAGAAATGCAAAGATACGTTGCACTTACGTGATTTAAAGGACTTGATAGGCGGATAAGTACGAAAGGATACGCTTGGAGCACGTGAGAGGGAACATGTAGGGGTACACAACACTGAGCAATTAGTTTGGAAAGAAATGGCATTTTTCGAGTTGGAAATAAAGCTAGTATTTATATGGAGACTATTGTATGTAATATTCACGAATCAGGAACAACCAGCAAATGAATGAATGAATTTTGTATTAAGGTGATAGCTGTATTTTAAGAAGCATTTCCTTTAGAATATGAAAGTGTGATTGGCTTCTACAAACAAGCTTGAATCCAAAGCTTGAATTTCATACTGGGAGCCCCCTCTTCTCCGGAGGTGGCAGGCAGACCCTTAACCAGGCGAGCCTACAATTAGCATTAGAAATGGCAGCTAGAGAAAACGGAGCCCCACTGGGCCTGTTCAATCATTCCTTCTTTGTTTCCGATGTGAACAGGTGAATAAAGGTTCGTTTTGTTTTCTTTTGTTTTGGACCTCGTACACACTGGGATTGTGGTTAGATTTTCCAGTGGTGAAGGCAGGCTGTTTAGACAGAGTCAGATGGGGATTTTGAGCAGTAAAGTTTGTAAAGGAGATGATTTTTAATTTGCTACATTGACAGCTACAGAAAGAACTGATGATCAGATAGTATTCCCAGGACTTCTGTAAAGACTGAAGCAGAAGTGAAATCTGTCCTGGGACAGATAAAAGAAACCTATTTCAGCCCACTGAGCGGATGGTCACATTGAACTAAAGAATTTAATTTCGGGAGAGAGTTGATTGGGAACAAGGACAACTTGTAATTCATTCTTTCTTAGTAAGCCCCCGAGGCAGGACTGGTGGTGTTGTTTGTGGTCTGGCGCAAGGCATGGTTTATAATGAGCCTTGCCACCTAAATTGGTTTGGGGCTCTGTGTTAGGCAGCTCCTGGTGGGGGTGAATGCCACCTAGCTCTGTGGACGGAGCTGCGTCCACTGAGGCTGGCAGCTAGGGCAGGAGACCAGGGAAGCTGGTCCCGCACCTCCCCAGCACTACCAGCTTTCCTTCCTGGGTCCTCTGTTTCTTTCTGCTACTTTGTCCCTCTTGTATCCAGTGTTTGCGAGCACAACACTCAGCTCACTTGCCCTCCTCTCCTCCCTTCCTTTCTCCCCTAAATATTCACTCAGCACCTACTCAGGTCCCTGCTTGGCACTGGCCACAGAGCAATGAATAAAACAAACAAAACTCTCTGCCCTCATGAATTTTATGTGTTAATGGGGTGACAGGTAATAAAGAAATAATTCTATGGATAAATAGGAAGTGACAACTGTGATGAGCACACTGTGCCATGACTGTAGTTGATAATAAAAACCTCGGAGCAGTGGGGATCACTACCTTGAAGAAACATGACTAGGGTGAGGTATTAACTAGGCAGTGGGGAAACCATTCCAGGTGGAAAGCTGGAACTGCATGTGCAAAGGCCCTGTAGCTGGAGAGAATGCATCATATCAGAACAACGGCAACAAGGCCATGAAGCTGGAGCTAAGGGAGCGAGGGTGAGAGAGGTGGAGATGTGGTGGGGAGGTAAGCTGGGTCAGATGGCCTCATGTGCTGGGCTGTGGAGGCCACATTACGATCCCAGTGGCAGTGAGGAGCTGTTGAAGGGAAGGAGCTGGTAAACACATTCGTCCTGTGTAAGGTCCTTATTGAAGTACATGTATTTTTAACTTGGCATTAAAGAAGTCATTCTTTTTTAATTGATTAATTTTGTTTAAAGACCTTGAGTTTATAATCTTTCTTTTTTTGTCTCCAGTATATGTATGTATGTATTTACTTTTCTTAATGAACCCAGGACCTTGTGCATGCTAAGCATATGCTCTACCACTGAGCTACACCCACCCCCCTCCCAAGAGGTCATTCTTAAGACAGTAGCTTCCATATCTGGCAGTCAGACATCTCGGGGAGTTGGTAAACCCACAGGCATCTTTGACCACATCCCCAGAGATTCTGATTCACTGGGTCAGGGTAGAGCCGAAATAACAGTTTATTAAATAAACTCTGCAGGTAATGCTGATTCCAGGTGTTTGTGATCCAGATAGAAGAGGGGCCTAGAGGTGGAGACCTTCTGGAGCTCCAGAAAGTGGAGCAGGGAGGTAAGGCTGCCTCCAAGCATCCTGAGGGCTGAGGGTGTGACTGTTCTTGTGATGAGGATGCCAAAATGAGCTAGAAATAGCCCAACCAGACGGGCTGAATCTGAGTCAACCTCCCTGTACCTCCCAATGTTTTTGTGCTCAAATCATGGTGCATCATTGGGGCTTCATTGAAATACACTGGCTAGTTCTATTTTTAGTGCAGTAAATGCTTGCACTGAAACATAAAGTTGTTATGCATAATTCAAGAAGCAAATGCATTTCAAATTATAAATCTCACCAAACACTTGTAAATTCAGGTAACGTTTTCCATATGACCTTGAAATTACCAGATAGTCTTGTCGGTGGCCACTTAAATGTGGGATTTTTGAATCGAAGCAGAGCAAAGAGATGTAATAGAACAAAGGCAGTTGAAGATCGTGTCCACAGCAGCCAAGAAGGTAAACATGTCAATCAACAGCTTTTCGTGTTAGCGCCTCTGAAGGCCTGATTCCCTGACTCCCTAACGTTACAAAGTCATCTTCAGCCCAATTAGCTGGGCATTTATAATCTCCCATTACCCTCACATCAGCACAGAGAAGTGATTAATTATTTTGGCGTTTGTAGTAATGCCATTAATCAGGATGCATCCATTAGGTAGTAATGGTTGGATGTGTTGGGCAATTGTATATGAGTTCTGTAGTAATTTAGCAATTGATTTACTAGTATTTGATGAGTTGAAATTGTACTAATGGAAGATTAAGTGATACAATTCTAACTGATTATAAAAAGGTGATCCAATAGACGCTGAAAAAGAGATTAAATAAATGGGGAATTTCAGTTGTGCATTCTATGTGTGCCAATAGAATTTCAAAGGAAAGCACAGATTAATTTTCATGTTCCACCAATGGGTATTCAGGAACTGGCTAGTAAAAAGCATGTCCAGTTCGGATGTGGTTTTCATATGCAATGAGAATTTTTTTTTTTTTTGCTAAAGGGTGATTGCTTGCTGCCAAAAGTAGGCTCTTGGAGAGATTTGACAGGCTTAGTTGTAGATTTTGCTTCCAAAAAGGATTTTATAATTTGAATATTTTACACCATTATATTAACCAGTGTCTTGTATAAATTGCTGGTTATACTTAAAAAAGTCTTTTAATCCTATGAATTATGGCCATACTCACTCACCCATAAATATATATATATTTTATTTTTTTTTTTTTACAACTTTAAGTAAAGCCTGGAGCCTAGCACTTTAAAGTATAACCTGGCATGAATGATTCAAAATGGCACATAATACAAGTCACCTTATTACAAATGTACTTTCATTTGGGCATCATTTTAAAATTCTAACAATAATTTTTAAAAGTAGTAATAATTAAATAAAATTTTATTTCAAAGCTTTGACATGAGAGAGGCTGAGTGAGGAGACTCTATAAATGACCTTCTTGCTTGCATCTTGGCTCTGCTGTTTTCTCAGGGGACACACTTTCCCAGAGCCTTTTCCTCAGACGCACACGAGTCCAAGTTTCATTCAGAACCCAGTGTTAAATACATGCTGGTTGTCGATGTTGCTGCTGATGGTAGTGATGATGGTGATGATGACGATGGTAATGACGATGATGGTGATACTGGTTGCTATGGACTGAATGTTTGTGTCCCTCCCGAATTCATACGTTGAAACCCTCATCCCCTATAAATGCTGTTTGGAAATGGAGCTTTAGGTGAGAGGTAATTAGGGTTAGTGTAGGTCATGAGGGTGCAGCCCTCATTATAAGGTTAGTGCCCTCATAAGGAGATGAAGGGATCAGCGCTTTCTCTCCATCATGTGAGGGTGTGGAGAAAAGGCAGCTGCAAGTAAACCCGGAGAAGGGTCCTCACCAAGAACCTACCCTGCTGCCACCCTCTGGTCTCAGACTTGCAGCCTCCAGAACTATAAGAAAAATTTATTGTTTAAATCACCCAGCTTGACTCTGTTACAGCAACCCAAACTGAGACAATGGTGGTGATGATGGTGGTGATGACGATGATGATGATGGTGGTGGTGATGGTGATGATGATGATGGTGGTGGTGATGCAGAGGGTTCTTATTGTATACTTCACTGACCATAAGCTTTGCCCATGTGAAGATCTTTAATCATAACAACCATGGTAAGAAGTAGGTAGTGTTATTGTCTCTGTTTCAGAGAGAAGGAATCCAAGGCATGAAGGATGTACATAACGCTCTGAAAGTCACAGAGCTGGTGAGAACTCAGACCATCTGCTGGTACAGCCTGGTGTTCTCTCCCATTACCCTCATGTCACCACATGGTTACTCATTTTCGTATTCAGTATAGAGCCACTAAGCAGGAGGCATTCATTTGGAATTAATGAATGGATATTGTGGACCATTATCCACTTCTGTAGTGCGAAACAGACACTATAAACAGAAGACATAAAATGTTAAGATCCAACTCTAGCATGGCCTATCTGTTAATGTGTATATTTAGTGTATTCCTATGTAATAGGAATAACATTAGTTATTTTTCCTAAGCTGGTGTTCAGTTCCCTCCCACTCTTCCCGTGTTATAAGGTGCGTCCCTTTGATGGCCAACCTGCTTTGTAAAGGAAGAGAAAGGAGAGGGGAAGTGATGGGGTTAGTGTTCTGTGAGTTTGTCACACTACATAATAGCTAAAGGGTGATTCCTTCTGAGTCACGGGGCAGAGGAGGTGAGATGTACAACAAGAGACAGAGTTAATATGATTCCTTTGCAGACTTGGTCAGGGTGCACCTAAGCTGTTGTAATACAGAGACTTCAAATACAGTGGCTTAAACAAGTGACAAGTTCACTTCTCTCTCATGTTATAATCTAGAGGTCACGGTCCAGGATGGAGAGCGCAGCTCTGCACTCTCAGCACACAGACCCCATCTCTCGATTCAGAATGGCTGCCCCAGCTGTCACCATCCCTTTGGCTTGTCAGCCAGTGAGAAGGGGGAAAGGGCAGTGGGGACACTTGCTCATTCTTCCTAAGTGTACGACACATCCTGTCCCTGAATCCCAGAGGACAGGCTGGGTGGCCCAGTCGGTCCCAGCAGGAACTCCAATCCTGTTGTTTAAAGGAATTTGGAGAGAGTGGGTGCTGGTGAACAGCTAGCAGTTCCTCCCACGGTTCAGATACTCAGGTCTTATTTAGGACAAATAATCCAGTCTAATATTAATGGAGAAAGGAGTGCAGTAGGGTGGAAAAAAATTAAACGAAAATATAGTACTCTGGGCTGGTAATCCTTTATGCTGGGAATAGGTATTTCTTTTGGGAAAGTGTAGAATGTCAACGTAAGGACTCTTGGACTAAACTTTTTTGTTCATTTTTTTAGCCTGTGTTCTGATATTGAATTTTCAGTTTTCTCTGTCGAGTGAATAAATAGAGGGGGTACGGAGAGATCGGCCAACTTGGGAGGTCGTTCGTTGTTAAGGGCCGCTCTATCTGACAGGAAGATTTGTTGAGAATAAGCCAGTCTCTCTTCAGGGGAAAGCAAGCTGATTGTGCTTTTTTCCTATAATATGGTCTCATTATCTTTACAATTTCTTTTTCCCTTTGGAGCAAACGATATTACTTACTATATACTTTTCCTAGTCATCTGGCTAGGTGCAACCTACATGCTGATTGAGCGGAGTGGCAAGTGGTAAAAGTACTTGGATCATTGCTGTTTTATGCCATTGTGCCTCTAATTCTGAAAGCATTTTTGGCCATACCTAACTTAGGAAGCCACAGAAAATGAGATATTCTGTACAGGTGAATTTTCCAAAAATATTACTTACTATATACTTTTCCTAGTCATCTGGCTAGGTGCAACCTACATGCTGATTGAGCGGAGTGGCAAGTGGTAAAAGTACTTGGATCATTGCTGTTTTATGCCATTGTGCCTCTAATTCTGAAAGCATTTTTGGCCATACCTAACTTAGGAAGCCACAGAAAATGAGATATTCTGTACAGGTGAATTTTCCAAAAAGCAGTTGAATGCTGCAAGCAACAAAGCTTAAAAGCAAGAAGATAAGCAAACAAGAGAATGCAGACTTTCTCACAGAAATCCAAAGAAAGCTTTTTTAGAGGAGGTAGTAAGAGCTTAGAAGAGGTCTGGGATGGGTGGGGTGGCCAGGCAGGTTCTCCAGAGAATGAGGCACCACTGTGTCAGCACCCGGATGTAGCGACAGCTATTTGGTGCTCATTCACTCTCCCCCATGTACTTCTGGTCTGTCTGCATCCTGCATGTGCGCAGTGGTACATGTATTTGTGTGCCTTGTTTTAGCATCATGGTGCCCTGGACTTGGTCTAGGTTCAAGTTTGCAGCCTGCATCAAGCTCTCCCTTTGCCTCTGGCCAGATACTGACAAAAGATGATTTAGTTCTCAGGTTTTACTTCCCAGCCCCCAGGTGTTGAGTTGGAAATCCAAGGGCATCCTGACCGGCTTATTAAACTTTGCAGTAACCTCCATCCCACCTTCTTTAAGAGTTGGCGCAGATACTCCATCGCATCCCTGCTTCTGCAGATAGAGTTGTGGGAATTGGAGGTGTTTGCCTTCCTGAAGCCCAAGTTAGTGCAAGACGCCTGGGCCTCCAGCTGGAGCTGGAGCTGTGATGTGTTAAAACTTTCATGCCTATCTGGTGCCAGCCAGGGGACTCCCTGGACTGTGAACAGTTTTTATGGGGTATAGTTTTGTGCCAAATGACCCGCCGCATCTTGATAGGAAAACTTGGCGGTCTGTTTCCAGCACCTACTGCTCACATATTTATGGTCAGAGTTTTTTATTCGCATGTGTGCATTCCCTTTAACGGGAAAGAAAATGGTCTTTAGCAAAACCACTAAAGTGAGAAATGCAAATCTCGTTTGCTATTAATCCCAATGAGGTATTAACTCCAAAGTCCATTTAAGACTCTTCAGTGTTAATATTAAAGAAGACAAGTGGTAAAATAAACATTTAACGGCCCGGAGCCAGCCCTCGTGTGCTCTGACCCTGGACCACTCCATTCCAAAGATAATGACGGGACCCCCTTCAGTTGTTCTCAACTTCTCATTGGCACCAAGGGAGTGAGTTTGGCAAAGTCAGTGTTTTAAGAGGACTGTAATGATGGCAGAACATTTTATTACTGTGTTAATGAGCTCAGTGTGGGGCTGTGGGCTGGGGCGGAGCGTGTGTATCTGTGTGAGAGTCAGGGGGAGGGAGGTGTGAGGGAGGAGGGATGGGGGAGGGAGAAGGAAACTCAGCTTTTATTTGTCATCAGGACTAGTTCCTTGAGGGTGTTAACAGATCCCAGGATAATCTTTGGAGAAAGTTTCCCTTCATTACCGTTTTAAGACTCATTAGGGAAATCACCCAGCTGTGTCGTGAGCAGAAGTGGACCTTTTAAGTGCAGCATTTCTGTCTCATGCTTTGCTTTTCCTTTTCAGTCTTCCTCCCTCCCTCCTTCCTTCTTTCTCTCCTTTCTTTTATATTTGCCTCATTTATATTTCTCCTCTTTCTAGTTCCCTTTCTTGCTTTTAGTTTAAACCAGGCTTTTGTTGGCACAACTTCACAGCCTCCTAGGTGGCATCCATCCTTTAGTGTTTGAACAGACCATAGAAAATGCAGGTGGTGACAAGAGTCCGCTCTCAAACAGCTCTGCAGTGTGCCATCCTCACTGACTGCCAGTTTTTGTCTTTAGCTGACCAGTTGGCCTGTGGATCTTAGAATTCTGAATATGAGGACAAGTCTTTCTATCCAGGTCTGTGTCAGGAATCATGTTACATATATTGATTTCATACTGTTAAGGAAGAGAAAGAATTGTGACCATTTGCTCTGCGTTCCTTACAGACGTGTTAGAAATGGCCATCAGCTGGAGGCCGTGTCAAAGAAATCACCCTGGCTGTTCAACAACTCTTAAATGAACACCTGTAAAACCCCCAAGAACTTCTTTTCTAAAACATGAATTCGATTTTATTTTGGATTCTTCGTGCTGCTCCTTGGAAAGAGCATGCTTCCTGCTCTTAGCTGTAGGATTTCTGGAGGGCAACCTTGCTCTCACCCGGCTGCAGTTGGAGGAAAGCTAAATTGAACGAGACTACTTTTCATTTTGAGGAACTCTGAGCATTTTCCCTGAGACACGATCAAATGGAGGGGGCAGACAACTTACTGAAATTACACTCGTGCCTGGAAAGAGCTTCCAGGTTCTCCTCATGTAAATGGTATATTGTTGAGAACAACATGCTTATGCTGGTGACCCACTTTGAGAGATTAGGTGACATAATTAGAAATTACATAGTCATGTGTGACACGCTGCTGCAAAGATTGACTTCTTTGATAGTTTACTAGGGGATGTTAGACCAAAAGACTCATAGTCTTAGTAAAGGAGTGAAGCTAATATAAAAAGCTTTGTCAAAGCTGTCTCCAAGAACGTCAGAGACTTACAATGAGTGAGGAATACAGACATCATCTAAATATCACAGAGGTGCCTAGATTTTCCAAAATAGATGCGTAAAACATGAGCTCAGAGGCTCACACATAAGCCTCTAATTCAAGGTAATTGTTACCTGAATAGGAGCATTAAGGTAACATTAATAGGTGACCTAGATTCGTTTCTACCAGGCCAATGATTCTTAAGTGGAAGCACATGTTCGAATTACTTAGGCAATCTTTTTTTTTTTTTTTAAAATACCCAACCCAGACTATTGATACTGAATTACTTATGTTGGAGCCTGGAAATCCGTACTTGGAAAAAGCCCCTGCAACATTATGAAGCTTCTGGTTTCAAAACTAGTAAGGACCACTGCTCCTGACTGAAAGTTGGAAGCGGCAGAAATCAAAGGCGACTCCTCTTCGTAACCTTAGAATCTAATAAATACTATGCCTGGTTTGTCTAAGTGAGTGCGGGAAATGTTCATTGAGGCAAGGGAAGCTAACTACTTAAAAAACTATATTGTGCATATTTTTAGCTACTCATTCATTTAAATGTCTACTGGCTCAGTAAATTTAATAGTTGAATAGAATTTTTAAAATAACCCTTAGAGAGAGGTCTCTTTTGGAGAATTGTAGAGTGTTCTGTGATCTAAATGCCGATTATGGAGACAGGTGATATAGATTTTTAGAATAACTAAAGAAAAGCAAAGATATCAAAGATACCTTTATAATTACTATCTGATTTTACCTCCATTGTTTTATGTGTAAAATAATCTTTGAGAATAAGGATTCTCGCAGCACCCCTGCATTGTACTAGGCTGTATTTCTCCATCAAAGTTGATAAGCAATATACTTCTTTTTTAGTAAACTGGAATTTATGCATTCTAATGATGGCTGTTCATCCAAGTGGGCTTGTTGGATGACAGCGCATTCTGGAAACTCCTCTTTGGGAACTGTCTTAGCTGCTCTGGTCATATAAGTATGTGTCCTGAATTCCTACTTGCCACCTCTCTGAGACTTGTCCATTGCCATCAAGGAAGCTTCAGTGGAGGTGGTTTGGCAAGAAGCCATCCAAGACATAAAATAACCAGGGACCAGGACGTGGCAGTCCGTTCCTGAGCACAGAGGGACATGGTAGAGCTGGAGGGGGCTGGGAATTGCGGGAAGCCTCATGAACAGGGTGAGAGCTGAGCTCTGATAAGGGGACAAGGGGGCATATTCGAGGCAAAGCGGCTCCACGGGAGCATTTGCAGAGCGCGGGTGAGCAGGGCATTTGAAGAGCGCGGGTGAGCAGGGCATTTGAAGGCGCTGGAGGAGTTGTGAGGTATCTACATAATGTGGGACTGTGACCGAGAAGTAGAAAGGTTGACAGAGGAGGTGTGTTTGCCTAAACCGTCCTTTTCCTTTTGTCCCAAAGCCAATTTGCCATAGAATTTTCAGTAGGCAATCTTAGAAAGAAGGCGGCTAGTTCTCTGTGGATGTGAGGTTCCCGTCCGTGTCAGACCCCTGTGCCTACTGTTACTGTGATACCAAGACACATTTGGCTCCTAATTCCAAACTTGAAGTTGAAGTGTGTCTCCAGTGCACTCCAGCTTGCATGAATTTCCCAACTTAACCTCATGCTTGTGAATGAAATTAGATTTTTTTTTAATTGAAAGATACTTGATTTTACAATGCTGCATTAGTTTCTGGCATATGGCAAAGGGATCCAATTATATACATATATATACACTCTTTCAGATTCTTTTCCATTATGAGCTATTACAAGATATTGAATATAGTTTCCTGTGCTATAAAGTAGGACCTTGCTGTTTATCTATTTTACATATAGTAGTTTGTATCTGTTAATCCCATACTTCTAATTTATTACTCCCCCATTTCCCCTTTGGTAACATTAAGCTTGTTTTCTCTATCTGTGAGTCTGTTTCTGTTTTGTAAATAAGCTCATTTGTATCTTTTTTAAGATTTCACATATAAGTGATATTATATGGTATTTATCTTTCTCTGTCTGACTTCACGTAGTACAGTAATCTCTAGGTCCATCCATGTTGCTGCAAATGGCATTATTTCATTCTTTTTTTATGACTGAGTAGTATTCCATTATACAGATGTACCACATCTTCTTTATCCAGTCATCTGTGGATGGACATTTAGGTTACAATGCTATTGTAAACAGTGCTGCTGTGAACACTGGGGCACGTGTATCTTTTCAAATTAGAATTTTCTCTGGATATATGCCCAGGAGCGGGATTCCTCAATCATTTGGTAATTTTATTTTTAGTTTTTTAAGGAACATTATACTGTTTTTCATAGTGGCTGCACCAATTTATATGGAATTAAATCTTATGCTGCTGTTCCGAACCCATCTTCTGCCTGCTAAAAACATCCCTTGCACTAACGTAGTGCCTGGCACTTTGCAGATTCCTTGTCCCTGGATGCCCCCCCAGGCATGAGGAACAAGGTGATCATGCTGCCCCGTTGCCAAGACAGTCTCACTTTATGTCTTGTCCAGTTGTCATCATCAAAAGCACTCTTTTTTGATGTGAAAAAAAGTCCTAGTTTTGATGATAAAGTCTGTGGTCACCCTGTTTAGGGGTTGTTTTCCTAACTTACAGGAGAAAGTTGGGGTGTGGAGAGGCATGGTTGTCTGGAATCATTGTCACCCCTTTGTCTTAAGCACCTTTTCTGGGTAATACAGGAGTCTTTTTCCATGATGATGGAGTTGTTTATTTTGAAATTAAAAATTGTACTTAAAGAAATGAATATCCGTATTAGAAAAAGGTATACTCACTTAGTGAAATAATTATATGTCATCGATGCAAAATACTTACAGCATTATTTCCTGATTTCAGTTGGAGGTGACTGTTTATTCCATATTTATTGCCACCTACTATGTAGAAATAGCTGCACTGGTCATAAAAGTCACTCAGAGGTGACTACGACACAGCAGTGCTGTTGCAATCAGTGATCAACCGCGACTGGTCCTGTCTTATTAGATGGTTAAAACCACGTAACTTCAGTAGATTCTGTGCAGTCAGACTGGTGACCAAGTAAGATATTTATTAATAAACCCAACATAGAATGTGTACCCATGTTGCACGCCCACCTGTGAGGCCCTGAGCTGCTCAGGCCGGCCAGCAGCTGGGTGTGGCCTTCGGGGGAGTCAGTGCTTGTGAGCATCCCGAGTAGCCAGGAGGAGGACAAGCTGGGAGGTGCAAGTGAGTGCTCCTGGGGGAAAGACGGGTTCAACAGCAGGGAGAATTCTAAGATGCTGATATGGGGATGGAATTGAAGGACAGGGCGGCTCCAGAGGGCAGGAGCAGGACCAAAGCAAAGCATGTAAGGTGATGATGGGGTGCCTGGTACTCCTTTTCCGTGGCGTCAGGCGTTCCTCATGATGCCTGCATAGAGTGGCCCAGCTTAAAGCCTGAAGGTCGGAATGGCTGCTAGCCACGTGCCTGACTCCTTGGCCTCACTTACTGCATTTTGTTTTGTTTGCCAAACTTGAATGTTGTGTCAGCTGTACTCAGAGTCTTGAAAAAAGAGTGTTGGTCCAGCTTTACATTTCCTATTGCCTCATTTTCTTTTAGGTTTTGTGAATGACTCTGTTACTAAATCTATTGTGGCTTTGCGCTTAACTCTGGTGGTGAAGGCCAGCACCTGTGTGCGGGGGGACGGCCATGCAAGTGACTTGGAGTGTTCTGGAAAAGGAAGATGCACCACGAAGCCATCAGAGGTAAGGGGACACCTGGGAGCTTTTAAGATACATATTTGCATAAGAATATATTGACATGTATAGACATGCCTCAAGGGTGAAAGGGGACAGAACAAGTGCATTTGCTAAAAATCCCCCTGAATTTCTGGTTTCAATTATATGTTTGTATGCAATGTATAGATCTATAAATCTCCATATAATTTTTGAAGTAAATTAAATACATTTGGGCAGTTCTAGACCTTCTTGCTTTGGTAGAGGTAGAGATTTTGGGAGAAGAAGTTATGGGCGTATCTGGTAGCAGAATCAAGAGAAATGGAAGAAAGGGAAGGTAACACAGAGTCATCTGTTTCCCAGTTGTGACCTAGTTCCCTCCTTAGACTCCGCCTTTCTCCAAGGCTGACAAAGGAGCTGTGGAAGTAAGAGAAAACTAGGTGAAGGAGCGGAGAAGAGGCAGGGACTTGAAGGCCGACTCACTGTTTCTGACCTTTGCAGACCAGACTTGAGCCCTGTCCCTCCTTCTTCTTAGCAGCTGAGGTCACGTGGGTGTGGGCCAGGAGCCGAGAACATGTCCTGAGTGACGGGGTGCAGGAGTCGCACCAGCAAAGGACCAGCCATCACTGCGGCCAATCTCCATCGGTCTAGGGCTTCCTTAGAACAGTTCTGGCAGATGGAGTCCAGGGCCCCCCTACCCTGAGCAGAGTGAGCTGGGGCACTCCGCACCTTACAAGGTGGCCCGTTGCATTCCGGGATGTCCATCCCTCTCACCACTTGCTACATCCAACTCCTCCATCCTTTCCTCCATCCGCTCTCCCCAGTTCTACACATATTTCCACTGGGAGTCATGTTATGTGAAAGTGGGTTCCTCAAATTCCCAGAGTACGATTTGTTTTAGACTGACGTGAAGAAGGGTGGCACGAGGACATTTTCTTTGGTGACACCTTCCGGTGGTCACGTCAGCACGTTTGGGACTAGTGATGTGAACTTGGACCTGTGAAAGGGCTGGGGCTCACCGACCAAGGGGCAGCTGGAAGACACATGCAGGTGCAGCCCATGCTGGCCTGGAAAGCCCGTCATTTTGGTGTCTTAGGTATAACAGTGCAGTGGCTTAAACGAACCATTTTCTAATTAGACGTCTCCTGTAGGGGGCAGAGTGTGGTCAGGAACCCGGAAGGCAGCAGGGGTGATCATCTCTGCTACGTCTTTGAAAAGAAACACAAATGTGAACCAAAGCCAAAGCCCAGCGCCTGCAGGAAGGGACAGTGACTGGCGTGTAGTCGGGAGGGCAAGCGCGAGATTCCTTTCACAAGCCTCCCCCGTAGACTTTGTTCTCTGTCTTGGCCAGTGAGGACCTGCCTCTTTTCTTTCCTGAGGGAAGCTTTATTTACCAATTTATGGAAAAAAAAGTAAGGTAAAGGACGCTATGGGTTCTCCTGTGACTGTGAAGGCCAAGGAGGTGCAAACACGTGCGGAACGATGAAAGCGGTGGGGAGCTCATTGGATAAGGAGGTTCTAGAAGGGAGGGGCGTGGGCTGGGGAAGGCAGCTGCTCGAGGTGGGGGAGTGCCAGACCTTCTGAGTGGGTCTCCCACAAAGTCACTCTTACTGTTCCCAGTGAACACTTCCGTGGCCCGATTCGTTCTCAGAAAGCTCATCTTGGTGAAAGAGAGATGCCTTAACCGAGGAAACGAGGGCTGTTCTGGGAATTTTGGACAGATGAGGTGGTTAAGATTCCTAGAGGGTTTCCTCTTATAACAGATGACCCTCTGGGGAAACTTTCCATCCGAGAAGCAGTCGCAGTGCTGTCTTAAAACATGAATATTGGTGGCATGCAGCCCACCCGTGGGGCCCATCTGCATGAAGGAGAGGCTGTAGCTACGAGGTTCTGCCTGGTGGCTGAGAATGGACTCACTGAAAAGATGGTGGAAGTATTTAGCACCCGCCAGGTTACTTGGCAAACATTGCCAGAGTGCTTTGTTTTTTCCACAAAAAGACGACTCAAAAGCCTTAGCAACCGTGCTAATTTCAGCACGGCTTCATTGTGGGTACCAGCTCCTGTGAAGAGCTCCGAGTTCCCCGCCCTGAGACAACACCACCTCCCTCTGCCCCCACCTCCGAGCGCCGCACCAGGTGCTTCCAAAGTGCGGAGTCTCCGCTGTCATTAATCTGTCAAGGCCTGCAGTGAATTTAAGGAAATTATGGCCGGTTGTCTTGTCTGAGACGCTGTAATTACCTCTGGTGACTTTAAGCCAGGGATTAGGCTGGAATTACTGGGGCCATTTATAGACCTACCACACTGTTATCTTGGAGAGAAACGTCTGGAAGCCAGTCTTGCAGATCACAAAGAGATGGTGGGAGTTGAGCCATCCACGGCAGGAGTGGGAATGGAAAGGCAGGCCATCTTTTCTGTGTCGCCTTGAGCCCCGGGGCTTTCCGTGACTGCTGTCACGGCTGTTGCGGTGACTTAGGAGCAGTATGCTGGCATGTTTCTCTCTTTTTACTGTTTCTTAAAATGAGAAGTTATGTAGTCCAGCCTTCTACCTCATGCAAGAATCGGCTCCATAGTACAAAACAGAAAGAACTGTATTTGGTGGTTTAATTTTATTGTTTCTAATCATTTCTGTATCTTTTTATTGGCTCACCCATCAAAATAAAAAGCAATTCCGTTACTTCCTCATGACTCTCATTTGGTATTGAAACTCATTTCTCTTTTGTCAGACGGGCTTTGGCCAGAGGATAGCTCACAGCTCCCAGGCGTGGGCGGTTTGTGATAAAGCTTCCTCTTGCTGTCCAGATAGCTCGCTGACCTGCGGAGACTTTTTTCAAGTGTTTTCTATAACACCACAGGGAGCTCTCTCTCTCTGAAAACTGCTTTTGTTGCAAGGGTTGATTCTGATCTTTTCTTCTCTGTATGACAAAAAATGGATTGTTGGCCACTACTTTTTGAACTTTGTCACCAAGGTTGGCTGCTGCCTATTTGATGATTCCTTGATTAACTTACAGGTAAGTGTCAGGGCTCTTGGCTGGTGTGGGCCTTAAGCCTTCTTTAGATCCAGGTAGTTTCCACGACCCTGTCTTTCAAGAGCAAGATTTGTGTATTAATCAGGGTTTTCCAGAGAAATAGAACCAATAGGATATGGCTATACATTTCTCTCTCTCTCTATATATATAATATATCTCTGTATATGTGTATATATGTTGGATATATATGTATATAAATATAAAATTTATGTATATATGATTTTATTATTATATACACACACACATATAAATCAATTAAGGAGATTTATTTTAAGAAATGGATTCATTGTGGCTCCACTCACTGGGGAGTCTTGGGGAGTCCATGATCTGATGGGGTGATGGGGGAGGCTGGTGGGTTGCAGTTCTAGCACAGAGGCCATCTGCTGGGGAGCCAGGAAGAGCTGATGTTGCAGATGAAATCTGAAGGCCATCCCCTGGCAGAATTCCTCTTGCTCAGAGAGGTCAGCGTTTTCTTCTGTTTGAACCTCAACTGATTGGATGAGGCCCACCCTCATGGAAGGCAGTCTGCTTTACTCTAAGTCCACCAGTTTAAATGTTAATCTCATCCAAAAACACTATCATAGAAGCATCCAGAATAGTGTTTGGTCAGTTATCTAGGCCCCCATGGTCCAGCCAAGTTCCATATTAAATTAACCATCACAAGATTCTCTCCATTTTTTCCAGCTATTGTTCCCTTTCTACCTAATTGCATCCTTTACCCACGAAGTTAAAGGATTGGTTTTCAATTTTAGTCTGCCCAAGATTTGCTTGAGGCCCTTGACAAAGAGTCATATTCCAGGCCCCTCACTCAGACTATGATGCCTTTTGTTGGGCAGCCAGGCAAATCTGATGCAGTGGTGGAGGGTGGACCAGAGTTCTGGAAATAGAGGTCTCAGAGGCAGTGCCTATCATCTTCCTGTTTTTGCTCATTCCCTAAAGCAATTATGAACCATATTTTTATTCAGAGATTTCATTGTTCATAATTTTAAAGTCACATGGAGTTAATAAAAAAGATAAATGCTGATAAATGATACAGCGGTTTAATATATATCCCAAAGTTTTCCTGTTTGTTGGCCCCGGTCTCTACTGATAGGTAGATCGGGTCAGGCCTCCATCCTTAGATGGTTCCTTAGAAATCTCTCTAGCACTTGCCTTTGAATCCGTCATCCTTAGACCATTTGGATTGGAAACTAGAGCTGACTACTCAGACTTAGTTTTGAGAGAGAACTGAGCTAGTTTCATGGCTAGGAGCCCTTCTCAGTCCCTTCTGGAACCCGTGTCTTGCTTCTGTCTTGAGGTGTGGGTCTGTGCATGAGAAAAACACCAGTGTGTTGGCTTCCAAAGATTCCTTGCCTTCTGTGGTTTCCCTTTTCACTCTTGGAAGGCAAAGGCTCAGGCTCTAGGAAGTCTCAGTCTTCCTACAGCTGAGTGCCTCTGGTTAGTTTTGGTTTATTGGAAATAAGCCACTAACCTGAACTGGTTGCTTTGTCTGTTGTGTGATAACACCTGCTGTCCTTGTTCGACAGCTCATGTGGCCAAGCGAGGGGACACTCTCCTTCCAGGAGCCCATCTGCCTTCTATCAGCAACCCCCTCTGTCTTCTTTTCCTGTTTCAAAAGCATGTGCCTCTTTGGGCTCCCAGGAAATTCCCGTCTCTGAGGTTTGTTTATTTCAGATCTCATTCCCAGAGCAGAGGGATGAGCAGTTCGTGAGCTGGGCACCCGAGCACCCCTTCCAGCTCCCAGCCTCAGCCCCTCTCACATGCCCCTGAGTCCTCCCTCACATCTACAGGGTGTTGCTCATGCTGTTTGCTCCATCTGGAACATGCAGCTGCGGCACCAACTGACCCCAGCCCTCCGCCCCTGCCCTCCCACCTTCTCAACTATACAGAAGGCTTAGCACAAAATCTTCTTGCTTCTGGAAGCTGTCCCTGCCCCCTCAGTGCCAACTCCCTCCTCTCGAGCCCTGTAACATTTTATTTTTCTTATCAGACTCGTGAGATTTGATTTAGGCGTATATTTCTTTACGTCCATTATTATTCACAGTCACTTCACTACGCACTCGACTGCACAAGCGGAGTTGCTGCCTGTCGTGGGCCTGGCACTGCCCTAGGCTCTGGGTGATGCATCTGCTCGGATAAGACATGGCCTTTGGGAAGGAGTTGGAAGGTCGGTGGCTGGGAGCCAGATGAGTAAACCATCGGGTAGAGCAGTGTGATGTGTGCTTTGAGAGAGGCTTGCAGGGGTGTTCTGGGAGCTCAGAGGAATGTCCAGCTCAGATGCGGGGTCACTGGGAGCTTCCCAGGGGAGTCTCAGCTGGTGAGTTTCCTTGACGTTAAGATCCATGTCTGGGTCCTTCCGCATCCGTTGTAACAACTAGCATGGTGCATTCCGCATGGGATATGCTCAAAAACTGTCTAGGAACTAAATTAACAGAATAAAGAAAAGAAGAAAAATGTGATGGGAAACCAGTTCTCTGAGTTTTCAGTTGGATCTGTAATTTGGGTTATAGGCTTGGTAAATATGGGAACATGGAACGGATTCGGCATATTTGTTTTATAAACTCATGAATCAGAATATATTCTCTGATCTCCGGCCTTCTCACAGACGGCGGGACCCAGGATGGCGTAGAAACCCCTTAGGAGCATTTTAAGCAGTGTTGCCAATCCTTTCCTATCATTTATAAAAGAAATAGGTCGGAATAACTTGAACCAGTGGAATCTTTGATGCCATCCTCCTGTTGCTTCAAAACCGCTGGCGAACTCCTCTTGATGTAAGGAAGTCTCAGCATGCCGGCGGGGGGCAGAAGTAGATGTCGTATTCCCTCGCCCATCACTCCTCTGAGGGCTCATTTTCCATCATCGTTAGTGTGAACATAAAGGCCCTTGTGAGACCTTGAAAAGGGACGGTGACCTGGTAGGTTGTGAGAAAAGTGTGGGAGAGCGCAGACGGGAAAGCCCATCAAAGAATCGAAAGAAAGGCACTGACTGTATCCTTCTCAGCATCAAAACAGCAGCTGGCAGTCAGGATGCGGAGTTACTTTTAAATAGTTCTGTTCCGTATATGGTGGGGTTAGGTCCCCCATGGTTCCGCCAGCACTGGAGCAGAATTTCTCCCTTAAATAAGAGATGAAACACAGCCAGAGAGGGTCAGAGTAGAACCCCAGTGGATAGGAAAATACTTGATGAACCAGGGGTGACAGGGAAAAAAAGGCTAATTTATTCCAAGAAATTGTTCTTCTAAGGGGAGAGGGGCCCTTCTCTGGACTGAATAAATGGCTTATTGACAATGCTCATTGAAAACTTTTGAGCCAGAGAATAGATGCTTTGGACTGATGCCAAAATGAGGGTGTCTGAGGTACATTTATTTGCTAGTACAAGATGAGTGATCTCTCCCACAGATTTTACTTGCAAAAACCACTTTGTGGGCCTTTGAGAGAGAAAGTACTTTTATGGACACTAAAAATAGAATAATAAGTATTAGAAACATGCTAAACACAGAGATGATAAAAGTCAGTGCAGCCCAGCTGTCGCTGTTTCCATGGTAGAGGATGAGCCCGCCTAGAATTTCAGGGACTTGTCCCTAGATTGCCATTCTTGGTGTTACTGTCATTAAAAAGCCATTGCTGCCTTTTATGTTAGAGACAGAAGGCTGATCATATTGTTGCCTATAACAAAAACATGACAACATATTTGAGTCATTTATTATAAATTATTTAAAGAGAGAATGGTAAAACGAAGTCCCAAAGGATGGGTGCTTTTTTTCAGGTTTCTCTTTGGCACCAGCATTTTCCAGAAGGTTGAAGTGTATCTCCCCACGCTCACAGAGAGTTGTAGAGGCACTGTTGGCTGGTGGCATTCTAAATATATTAGCGTGAGGATTATTATCAGTGGTGACATTTCCAGGGTCAAGACATTTAGAGTGGAAGGTGATTTTTGAGGTCTCCCCACCTATTTTGTTTGAAACACCAGGAAACCGAGGGCTATGAGAGATTTAAGCCATTTGCCCAAAGCCCAAGAGCTAATTTGTGGTAGAGGCAGGGGAAGAATGAAGGGAGATTTCTGGACTTTTGTTCCGGGGTCCCTCCTGCTGGGCAGTGCCGTCTCTAGCTGCACGTTCGTTGTTACAATCTTAGTGCTTGTTTAATGTCTTCACGAGAAGTTTTACTGTTCACTGCAGGGAAAACCAGGCATCATCAGGTTGAAAACTTTTCAAACGATTTGACCTTATGATCTTCAGGTGCAACACTTCTTCAACTTTAATGTGCACTCATGGGAATCTTGTTAAAATACAAGTGGGTCTGGGGTGGGGCTTGAGGTGAGATGCTAACGACCTTGTGAAATGCCGCGGAAATCAGAGCAAGACATTGGAGGTCACCGTTCTCAAGATCCTTCAGAGAGACTTAGAAGATTGAGCAACCTCAGTCCCACGGTTTCCTCGGCATAAGTCACAATAGGGAACTAAGGTTTCTGGGACTGCCTTAGTCTAGAGCAGTGTTTGAGACAATCATGATATAGGTGACACGAGTACTGCAGGGAAAGAGGAAGTCCCTGCAGGTGTGGCAGGCCTCCTTTGACAAGCAGCCCAGGAACTCACTGCTTTAGATTACTTTCCCTCCCAGTGTTACCGATGGGTAATTGACTTATGACATTGCGTTAGTTTCAGGTGTACAACAAAATGGTCTGATACACGCATATACTGGGAAATTATCACCACAGTAAGTTTAGTTACCATCCACCACCTCACATAGTTACAGATTGTTTTTCTTCTGATGAGGACTTTTAAGATCTACTCTCTTAGCAATTTTCAGATCTACAACGCAGTCTTGTTAACTGTAGTCACCATTGTGAAGGAAAAATACTGCCTGCCATACCAGTAAACAAAGGATGCTGCAGCCATCAAGTCATCAGCCACTACACCGCCCTCAACAGTGAGCCGGAGGAAGCTCAGGACGGAGACAAGCAGGCAGCCCAGCCTCTGCCACCACCCCCAGTGGTGCCCCGAGGGGACTCAGGATGTGGAAGAACAGGAGACTGGCCCTAGATGGCCAGGTGCACATCAAAGGAGTGATTTCAATGAGCCCAGACTTTTGTATCTTCCCATACATAGAATGTCTCTAAATTCCTTAACTTGAGATGTCTGGTTTTCTCCAATTAACAGTAATCTTTTGATGTTCCGACTACCTGGTCTTTGTTACAAAACTCCTGTATTTCTTGGTGGACTTGCTTCCCTTATCTTTCGTGTCCCTGAGATGCTTATCCTGTCATCCTGTTTTTCGGTCTGTAACTCAGCTGAATGTGGGCCCCGGGGAATAAAGTAGCTGGATGGCTCTGCCCGTGGCATCTGGGCGCTTGCTGTGCTCCCTGGAGAGAAAACCTCTGCCAAAGGGCCAAGTCTACGGAACCACAGTTTGTCCGTTAGCCATGTTTCCTAGGAAAAAAGATATTCCATGAAAAATGGGGTCGTTAGGTCACAGCTCAAACAATCCCAGAGGTGTTTCCGAGGCAGCCGCTGGGGCTGGCGTGCGGCAGGTATGCCCCTGGCACATCTTCCACTTTGTCACGTGGAAGGTTATAAAAGACGTGCATTCACGGTTGAGGTTTCAAAAATTTTAATTTTGACTGCTTCATCCAGGACATTCTGAGTGCAGCTGGCTTTTCCCTTGTTGTACAAGCCTGAAGATGCTGAAGATTCAGAGACTGTTGCTACAGAGTCGCAGCTTTGTGGGCGCGAAGGCATCAGTGCCTCCTCACCACTGTGTTTGCATCTGTAGGGCCAAGGCCAACAGAGTGGAAAAGGCACGTCGTGTTTTCCTATTACTGTGAGATAGTTTTGACCTTGTGATCCCCTGACAGGATCTCAGGCCCCTCCCTGGAAAGTCCAGAAGCCACGTATTGAGGACCCTCCCTGGTCCAAGCCTTGCCTCTGACTTTTTTCTCAGGACCTTTTTATTTGCTTTTGACACCTTCATCTTAGTTTTTGAAACACCCCTGGTTAGTGTGGGACAATTCTGTTTTTTCTCCTTGACCTTGAAAAGCCATTTGCAACATCTGTTGCTCCTCCGTGGGGATTCTCAGAATGGCTTCTTCAGATCAGCGCTGCCTCAGTTTGCTCAAAGCCAGTCTGACAAGTTCTCCATCTTTGCTCCTTGACCCCCTGCACCCGGGTGCCTCAAGCAGAAGCCCTTCTCTCCCTTCCTTCTCTCTTCTTGTCTACCAGCAGCCTGCTCAGAGCCACATCAACCAACTGAACATTTCCCTAAAATCCTGATAAAAAAGCTGAAATGAAAGCTGGCTAATGAAAGTAACGTCTTCTAAAGTGGTTTCCTTTCCGTTAAACATCGTGACAAGCTTTTTAGATCGTAAGGAGGATTAAGGAAATGGACTGACTGTTTTTCTGAACACTGGCCTGCTTCCCTGGAGAGGGGAGGCCCCAGAATTGATTTTGCTGTTGCGGGGACAGCAATGGTGGTGGGGAGAAAGCTGGGTTACAGGGAGCAAGGAAGAGCTTGGGGAACCGGTGTGCCTGGCCTTTTTGATAAACTTGGCATTGAATGGCAGGAGGGAGAGAGGGATGGTATCCTGAGTCGGAAATTGGGTCAAAAGAAGTTTTTGCTTTGAGTAGTGGATACATTGCACTGAAATAAGCCCAAGGCTAGAAACTGACAGACTGAGAGTGGGTAGGTGGGGTGCAGTTAGTGGGTGAAGGGCCTGGAGGAGGTGGAATCAGGAGAGGCATGGAGGGCTTCAGAAAAGGGATGGGAAGCTTCCTTCTCTGAGGCAAGTGATGTCAGGCATAGGCTTGCCAGAGCTTTTAAAACAAGATTTGTTTTTAAAATTGAGGTGAAATTCGTATAATATCAAATTAGCCATTGTAATGTAAACAATTCAGTGGCATTTGGTACATTCATACTGTTGTGCAACCAGCACCTTGATCTAGTTTCAGAGCATCATCACCCCAAAAGTGCGCTGTACCCATTAAGCAGTCACTCCCCATTCCTTCCCCCACCCCCGGCAACTGCTGATCGGCATTCTCTCTCTGTGGATTTACCTATTCTGGATAGTTTATATAAATGGAATCATACAGTATGTGACCTTTTGTGGGTGGCTTCATTCCCTGAGCATCATGTGTTCCAGTCCATCCGTGTTGTAGCATGTGTCAGTAGTTCATCCTTTTTTATGGCCACATAATGTTCCTTTGTGTGGATAGACCAACATTTGTTTATCCATTTACCGTTGATGGACGTTTGGAATGTTTCCAGCTTTTGGCTGTTGTGGTTAGTGCTGCAGTGAACACGTATGTATGAGGATTTGTTTGAGTACCTATTTGTCATTCTTTTCTTAGACGTCTACTTAAGGAGTGAGATTGTTGGGTCATATGGTAATTCTATGTTTAACTTTTGGACTGTTTTCCACAGTGGCCGAACCATTTTACATTCCTGCCAGCGACACATGAGGACTCAAATTTTTCCACCTACTTCTCAACACTTGCTAGTTTCTGTTTGTTTGTTTGTTCGTTTTTTCTAATTAATTTTTGCCATCCTAGTGTGTGTGAAGCAGTATCTCTTGTGGTTTTGATTTGCATTTTCCTAATAACTAATTGATCATCAGAGTTTTTAAAAATCATTTTATGTATTTCATGTCTTCAAATTTTTTTTTTGAATTTTCCCATCAAGATTGAATTCCAGTTACACGTTACAACCCTTGTTTAGGAGATTATAGGAGACATAATTTTGGTTACAGGGAAGGAAATAATTGCAGGCACCACGTGGCTGAGTTCTGGAACAGCAGCTCCTGGGGATTCCGGATGGAGGCAGGGGGTTCCGTTTGCCTGGGCCACCTTGAATACTGGTCGAGGCGAGGTCAGCCCTGGGGTATCTGCTCTATCCTAGGCTGTCATTGGCATGAAAAGTGTTTAGAAGCTTGGTTCATTTCTAGGGAGTGTGAGAGAAGACAGATTCAGAGAAGATGGTACCCTAATATTGCCTCGACTGGAAACTAACCAGGAAACCACCATCTTTGTGGGGATGGGACAGGACAGGCGGCGCCACACCTGTCAGACTGTCACGAGTCATGTACGGCTTTCTTCCTTCAGACTGCCTTTCCCTTGTACTCCAAGAACAGTCCCAAGGAACCTGGCCCAAACCTGCGTGTCTGTTACTCATTCTGTGTTCAACTTCCTTTCACATAATGGGCTTTTGGAGGCTAGGATCAGCATTTAATTGAGCTCCAAGTGTGTGTCCCTTCCAAGTTCACACTGGAGGAGAATTTCTAGTTCAGTGATAATCCTGCAGTTAAATGGGCGATTTCCAAGTCAGTAAGGGATGGAGAAGCTGGCTCCGGAAGGAAGTGAGGAAGCTCTCCCTGGAGCACAGCAGCTGCTCTGTAGCGGAGACGCAGAGCAAGGTTACTGCAGGCCCCTGGGGACCACCGATGTGAAGGCTGTCAACCCTCTTCTCTACGCCTGTGGTTGGTTTCCACATGCTTCTGGGCAGAAGATGCGCGCCATGTCTTAGCCTCCGGCAGAGGTGACCATGTGATGTGTGCAGGGACACTGAGGGCTCCAGTTGGAGGGAGTGTGCAGAGGACACTGGTGTGACAGTCTTCCAGGAATCAGCAGAGGCCCCAGCAAATGTGGAAAGTTCCAGAAAGCAAAGGTCATTATTACGTAGGACAGCAGAACTGTCATTTACACATCTTGTTTTCACACAGTCACGACATTTTGGCAGGAAACTCAGGGAACGAGGCACATGAACAGAGGAAATGCCCATAGCAGCTTATGAAATGTTATTTATACTTTCCATAAATAATCATGCATGTGTGTTTAGGTCTGTGTCTGCAGAAAAACTTACAAACATTTTGCATTTTTTCTTCCTTCTGTCTTCGCAGTACAATTCGATAAGTGCTTTCCTAGCTTCCCTGTCGTGTTTTGGCTTTTCCATTTCTTTATATGCTCTTTTCCTTACATTTTACCTTAATCTTTTCCTTGGTTGTAACCTGGTCTCAGTTTGATTTAGTATATGTTTAAGTGACAGTAAGCAAAGTGCAATAGGTAATCGCCATCAGATGGTGTCTGTAGCAGAGAGTTGAGCAAAGTCATAAAAATCAAGCAAACCAAACATTATTGATGCAAGAGGCATTCATGGTTAGTGGAAACTAAAATATGAGAAGACTGGGTTACGTGTCGTGAAAGCCCTGCTGACGAGATGAGAGCACGGTCTGCCGGGGCGGTTTGTAGGCGACTGGAGTGGACCATGTCTGCCGTTAGTTTGAATTTGGATTAGGTTAAGGAAGGGGCTGCCCCAAGGGCCAAGGCCACAGACTGTGCAAATTTGTACTGGAATCTGGTCACCCTTCTTTCGACTTGAATTATTTTCATTGATTTTTAAACCAAAGTTCCCTCTTCTATTTTAAGGATTTCTCCACACATGGAAGATTTAAGGGATTAAAAAATGATATCACGTTGTGATATCTAAAATCGGAAAGCAGCATCCAAATTCGACTTTTGCCTGAGGGCAATTTTAAGTTGCTAAAATAAATAACAATATAAGAGGTGCAGGCTTTCATATTTAGATTAGCATAAAACTATGCTTCCATTTCTACCATAAGAACAATTCACTTTGCAGTTTAATCAAAAATACTTCATTGCATTTTTTTTTTAGCTTAAAAAGATTTTGTTTTTGAGGGCGGAGGTAATTAGGTTTACTTATTATTATTATTTTAAATGGAGGTACCAGGGATTGAACCCAGGACGTCATGCATGCTGAGCACTGCACTTGACCACTGAGCTATACCCTCCCCCCTTATTTGGCTTGGCTGAAATTCACAGGATGCTAATGAGACATCAGTTCCACTGCCGAATCCTGGTAGGAAGGCTCTTCCCCTCATCACGTCCCTGTGCATTGGACATTTTCCTCACTGAAATTATTGGCTGGGGATATTGAGGCTCTCAGAAGTTAAGTGACTTAATTTCAGTAGAGGTTGAAATTTAAAAAAATTTATACTTCTAAAGTTACTAGCATTTTATTTGTTTGGATCAGTTGAGAAGTATGTGGAGCCTATTCTTATTGTCATCCAGTCAGAGAGGGAATTCAAGACTGCAGCAAATATCTATGTGCTTAAAGAGAGTGCATCATTCCTGTACGGGCTTCCCTCGGTCCAGGCGATGTCAGCATGGGCTTCCACACTTGTACCGACATTCTGATGAAGCAGGAGGCATGGTGGCCCAGTGGAGGTCAATGGATATGGGGCAGTTCAGGGGTCAGGACCTGACTCCTGCACATACTGAAGCTGCGTCGCTTAATTCCCTCTAGCGTCCGTATCCCGGTCCAATAATGGGAAAGATGAAAATGTTCATATCACAGGGCAGTGGCACAGGTAGGACCTTGGGGGAGCACAGATCTGGAGAGGTGCTGGAAAAAATCCTAATGGAATTTAAAATGAGATCTTATCTGTAGAAGCGTTTTGTAAAGTGCTTTGCAAAAAAAGGTGTCACATGCGATACTGCAAACCACAGAAGTGGCATCTGTTGCCTCCATCAAGAGCCCCTTCCCCTGGCCCTTGTCCCACTTGGCGCTCCGACCCTGGTATCCTCAGCAGTTTCTGCCTCTGCTCATCCTCTTCTGCGCTGCCCGGGAATGCTTCCGGCCTGCTCAACAGATTTTAATTGACTTTAGTGGAACTCCTTTGGGGCTAGACTCATGTTTCATTTCCTTCTCCGGGTTCTAATTTTAAAGGATAATTGTTGGGAGAAAGTTGATACTTGTGTTTCTGACTCCAAGTCACTGGCATATGTTCTGCATACCAGTGTTTTCGGTTTTATTTTATTTTTAAGACTTGTGCAGTGACAAGAGCGGGTGCAGGTGGCCACAGACATGGGCAGTGGGCTATCTGTCTTGGTTCTTACCCATTGTTTTGAAGCACTGCTTGGCTAAATGTATTTTCAATTTTGCAGTTAAAAATAAAATTGTTGACAAATATCAAATTTAGCCAGAGATACTCAGGAATATGTAATTGTTCCCCAAGAAGGACCCTGATAAAAGGGTCTTTTAAAACATAGCAAATCCAAAATTACCAGCTAGCAGTAGGAGATAATTTTTTTTTTTAATTATGGGGGTCTTTACTTCTGAACTGAATTTTTAAAATGCTTAAAAAAAAAAAGTAGCTGGGGGAGGGTGTAGCTCAGTGGTAGAGTGCATGCTTAGCATACACCAGGTCCTGGGTTCAATCCCCAGTACCTCCGTTAAATAAATAAATACGTAAATACACAAATAAATAAACAAACCTAATTACCCCCTGCCTCCAAAAATTTTTAAAAAGTTAAAGTTCCTAGACATTGGTACAGTCTAATTGCCTGTGCTGTTGGACAGAAGGCACTGGGCTAGGAGTGCAGACTTAGAGGGGGATCCAAGGATATCTCGGGAAGTCCCTTCATGCCAAATTTCTTTGACACAGCAGCCTGGCAGGATGCCTGGAATCCTGGTATTTGAGCTTAATTCTTTGTAATAAAGGCATGATTTCCTATCTAAATGCAAATGTCCCTAAAATGGTATCACATTTAGGTATTATCTAACATTAAAACTGAAATAACTTAGTTTAGTCAGGGGCTGACTTTAGTAGGAGAGAGAATAGGAGGTCATTCTAGAATCCAGCTGCTGCCTGGAGGTGTTGGGTGGGTCAGAGAACAGGGACCTGGTTTTGGGGAGGTGAGATTTGTCAGATTGGTCAGCAAATTGGCATCTTGTGTTTGGTTTCCGTTTCTTCCGAGTTTAGAAACGGGGGAGGCTGCTGGTCTTTGAGACGTTCTTCCGAGACAGAGGTTATGCCCAACAGACAAAACAGTGTTGTTTTAGAGGCGACTGAGATGGTCTGTAAGTTCTCATCTGACAACGTCCATGACCTTGAGCCCCTTTCCATTGCAGAAGCCCGTGTATGCAGCTCTCAGGGAAGACAGGAATTTGGGCTAGCTCATGGAATGTTTTCCCTTTCTAACACGAGCATTTAAAAATTCTAATTGGAAAAAATTGTTTGAGACTGGCCCCTGTACGGGGGAATGTCAGGTATGACAACCACACTGCTGGGTGGGTCCGCCTTCATCAGAGCCTGTGCACGCGAATGAGGAAGTGAGGTTAAGGTTTTTTCCAGCACTTATAAGGATCTGGGTCAGCCCCAGGGCTTCCACCCCTCCCAGCCCTGTGATATGGAGGTTTCTGATGTGGGGATCCAGAGGCTCTAGGGAATTAAGCATGCATTTCCTTTTTTCTGAATAAAGAACCTAAATCCAAAATCCTATTCTAAGAATCATAAATGAATTAGAAAAGAAACTTCAAGCAGCAAAATGGTTAAAATAAGGTATATTAACCAAGAAATTTTTGAAAGGAAGATACGAGTGGTGGTAGTGTTCTCATATTCAAAACTGGGATGCAGGTCTCCTCTCTGTTTCAGAATTTGAGGACTAAGTGGTCACCAGGAAGAAATCACTTCATGTGAATATCATAGACTAATAGAGACAGTCTGAGAGCAGGCAGGATTCACCTTGCCTGCGAACTTACCTAATTCTTTTGTCATCCCTGGGTTAACTATTTTAATGAGTTTCTTCTGGAAATAAGTAGAATGATTCTTTTCTAATTATCCTGGGGAAACGTATCTATTAGATATAACCTGCCTTTTGTTCAATATTAAAACGATGAAAGCGACAAACATTTAATGAGATAAGATTTAATTAAAATGAATGATAGGACCTTCCCACCTCTGCTGGTGTTATTTCAATCTGTATGAGTGTAAATTCAATTAAGTAAGAAAAACACTGATCAGATTAGGGATGCTATGTAAATAAAATCATTCACAATAAGATGAAAAGATAGGCCCCCCCCCCCCCCCCCCCGCTTCAGTGCTGAAGGAATGTTTTTAGTTAAATGCCATGGTGTCAAAGATTATATAATCAAGACTAACCTCTTGGAACTTAGGCTCTGATACCAATAATCTAGATTCACGTGCATATTCTTATTTCAACAGGAGAACAAGGGTCTGAAGAATTGCATTCACCTTCCATAAGGAAGGCTGAACTGATCCTTTAAATCAGCTCTATGCTGTCTTTTACTTTTTTTGCTTACAACCTCTCTCTTTGGGTTGGCTTTGTGACTATCCACAAAAGTACATAAACTATAAAATAACCTATTAAGAAGTAAATAGTTGTGAAGAATGAGGCAAAGGAGAATTCTAGGTCCAACAGGAAAGTAAATCAAGGTTAAATTTATAAGTTACAGGGGAAGACCCACATGGCTAAAGATGGAAACTGGGGAAGGGTGTTGGGTTGGTCCTGGCCCATGGATGCAGTAGACCCCATATGTGAAGGAGTCCAAAGGGAATGAGGGTGAACAGGAAACAGGGATGGAGGATGGAGAGAAGGAGGAAGAAGAACCACATACGAGAGTGATGTTCTGGGAGAGGAGCCACGTCATCAAGGAGGGTGTCACACAGGCGGAGTTCTTCAGGTCTGTCTTCCCATCTCAGGGTCTTGAAGGTCAGATGGTGACAGAGGTCTTGAGAACTCAATGGTTCATCCCCAAAGGGACAAAATCTGCTTCTCAGAACTGACCCAAGGATAGACCCAGAGCAATCAGAGTGTTTGAACGGTCAGGGCAGGGAGCTGGGGGTTCTCTAAAGGGATCAGGCGCTGTACCTTTTACCTGAACCAGGTGTAGGTGCACCTCCTGCCTGGTTCCACATCCGTTTGAACACTTGACCTTCCTGGTCTCCAAGACCTGTGAAGGGCCGGTTCAGTCTTAATGGGAAAAAAGAGATTAGGGCTTCAGATGATTTTACCCAACGCTAATTTCTAATCTCTGCCTATATATCCTGGTTCCTGAATCTAGCTTGTGATTTGATGTGTTGATTTTCACTACCCGACTCAAACAGGAGCTGGGAAGAGGGGGCCAGTCAACCAGTTACTTCTCCAGTGTCACGGATAGAATCATTTTATCTGTAAGCGGCAGTGCTGAACCCTTTGCTATTGGATAGGTGTTCTGGAATTTCTGTTGTATCATTTTAGCTCTTACGCCAGCTAAGTTTTTAAAACCACAACATAAATAATAGAGTCTTTGGGTTTCAGCACATCTCTTTTCATTTTCTCTGATTACTGACCTGAGGTCCAACAGGAAACAAAGTAATAAATAGTGTAAATTCCTTGCCCAAGGTCAAAGAGATGGAAGAAGCAGGAAGAGGATTTCAGCAGGCAACGTTGTGTTTTTTCTTACTACATTACCTAGTTGTCTGTGGTTCACTTTTCCTGTAGTTTCTTTTATGTAGATGGGAAATCCTGGAATCAGATTTCCTGGGTTCACATTTTAACTCCCTAATTTGGCAGAAGTTGGTCGATTTACTCAGTTTCCTCAAACTTGAAATGGGAATAACGGTACCAATGAGGATGACTGCATTTTGCAAAGCTCTTAGGACAGTGGCTGGTGCCCTTAGAAAAAGGCGATTGGGACACAGACATATGCAGAAGGAAGATCATGTGAAGACACAGGGAGCAGGTGGCCATCTGTAAGCCAAGGAGAGAGGCCTTCAAAGAAACCAACTCTGTTGACAACTTAATCTTGGATTTCCCAGCCTCCAGAACGGTGAGAAAATAAATTTCTGTCGTTTAAGGCACCCAGCCCTGACAAACTAACAGTGAGAACGGGAAGGAAAGCCACAAGGCAGCTGTTGGCACCCCAGAGCGGCGTGAAGTCACTTGGGGTAGGAGAGTGACGGTGGGGACTTATGGCTTATTTGAGACTGACACCCAGGTCCATCAGCTCTAAGAGCTGGAGAGGCCTTGGAGGTTGTCCCCTTCAAGTTCCCACTCAGTGTGTAAATGCTGCCCTCAGAATCCCCTCTTTCAGAATGTTGTTTGAACCCTGCCCCTCGTTCTTTGTAACCTATTTCTTGCATTTCTCAATATGGTAAATTGTAGAAATGTCTTTACAATCAGACTAGATCTGCCTCCTTCTGCCTCTGACTGGCTGTGTGACTTTGAGCAAGCTCCTAAAATTCTCCCATCTGTTTCCTCATTGGTGAAATAGAAAAATAATGCCTGTCTTGCGAGATCGTTGGGAGGATTAAGTGAATCTGTGCGTGGTACTTGGCACATGGCGGGGACTTCCTTCAGTAAATGATGATTTGGTACCCTGCCCTGTCCCCATCGGCTTTCCATCTGTGGGAAAATTTACCACTGGTTTATCGTCTTTGCTTTACATTTCAAAAGTAATTCGTAGTGAGTTTTCCATCCAAGGGAACTTGAAGAAGACGTTGGGAAGGACCTCTGTTCAACAATGAATCATTCTCATCAATAATTTATACATCAAAATGTCCATTTTATTAAAGCTTTTTCTTTATCATTTTCTTTTGATGTAGCAAAGGAAACAGCTAGATGGCTAAATGGAATTTTAAAATAAGAAACTAGAATGGCATGTCATGTACTTGTGGGACCAGGCTTTTTTTTTTTTTTTTCAGGTAAATTCAATAAAAGATGAATTTTCAATGACATTCCTTATTTTTTTTTTTAAGTCAAACATTACTTTTGTTAGTGGATTAGAATGTTGCAGCAAATAAAATCACAGATGTTGGTGAATTGGAGAGCAGGGCTGATTACATGAAAATCTTATGCCTAATTATGGCCACGCTCAGAGTGCTAAGAAACACGTAAGTTGCAGGGATATGGTTGGAAATTGCTTTGGAACATCTCCATTCTGCCAATCCATACATCCGTTTTTAGGAAGAAAGTCTTTTACAAAATTTCCTGAAGGACGTTTACTTCCTTCTCCCTTGAGTAATCAAGTAAACGTCAAAATCTTTTGGAAGGAAAGAGCAAGGGTCTCTTACTCATTATGGTTTTTGTTACTTAGAATTTAACATTTAAGCCAAAGAAATGGATTCTAGGAATTCATGAATGTCAAGTCTTGAATTCGAAGTTTAGATGATCCGTATGTTTCTAGGCTCACTTTTTTTTCTTTTTTTAAATAAGCTACTACATGAGCAATTAACAAAACCAAATAGAAGAGCAGGAATATAACTAAGACTAATGGGAAAATGAGACAATGAGCTATAGCAGTAAGAGTACATTATTTAAATTAAATGTTAAGTAATCGAACAGTGAGACCCAGCCAACAGACAAGAATTTAAAAAATGTAATTCATACAGAGCTTTCCTTTGAGATGGCTCACTGTGCTCCCCACCAGGAGCACAGTTTGTCCCCATGGCTGGGTTCCAGATGCTCTTGTGTGGCCTGGGCTCAGGAAAAGGCATGTATAGGGGCTTTTACACCATACATAGTAGTCCTAGATAGTCTCTTAAATTTTAAGTCAAAATAATCCTTCCTGTCTCTTGAAATACTAAATCTGGGTTTAGTAAAAAGCTAAATTCTGCATGTCTAAAAGAACACGCTAGGCTGATCTACTGACCCTTTAGTCACAGCTCACCTGTGCTTAATGAAATGAAAATGTGTGCTATGGTTATTGCTTTTTATCAAGGTTTTGGTGTTTGTTAGCTATGCAATTTCAGACCTGAATGATCACCTGCTCTGGTTCCTAGAGCTGGACTAATAGGTCTTTGGCTTAGAATGACAAGGATGAGGTCTCTGTGTCTGCTGTCCCCACAGATTCAGGATCAGAGCATTTGGGGTAGTGGAACAGCTCAAGCTAGACCCTGACTAGTGCTGCATTGTTACACGAGTTAGACAGGATTCACTGCCTGCCTTTCCTTCATGTCCACTTAGGGCAATATAGGCACATTGTCAACGGGCCACCGAGCCCTTCTGAGGGAGTGATCTTCATGGACAGTTGCACCTGGAGGTCCTCCATTAACAAGGAGCAAAAAGATTCCAGAGCTTTCCAATGCTAGGAAACAGATTCTACTTCTTGACGCTCTCGTGTATGGAGAGCTAGTTTAGAGAGGTCTTCTGAATTTTTACCCATAGGTTCTGTAAGCAGGGATTCCTCTCTCCCAGCCATGGCCTGGGCTGGTTGTGCCCTGTTTAGGGTCCTGACATGCTGGGGAAGGTGAGACGTGGCCAAGCCTTCCCTTGGCATAGGATTGGCTGAGTCTCCTCTTCAAGAAGACTGAGTTGTTCAGAAGGAAATATGCTCAGTTACCTGATTCATATTATCCACAGGAGAAGACATGTCAGTCCCTTTGGGCAAGCAGAGCTTTTCCAGGCACTTGGATATGAAATAAATTTCTGGAGTGGGACTTCATATACAGGGACCCAGGGATGTTCACACAGCACAGTGTTCTCCACAGCATCCCTACAGTAAATGAACATCCCGCAGGGAGGAGCTGGATACAGGATGCTGAAATGTGATTCTAATGTTTCAAAGTTTTATCTTTCCCTTCTTGGGATTTAGCCAGACTCCTGAAAACAACAGATTTTTTATGACGGAAAATTTCAAACATATATGAAAGTAAGAGAGAGTAACTTGGCAAATCATCATGTCTACATTGTCTGGTTTCAACAATTACCAACTCATTAGCTAGAGTTTTGACCCTGCAGATGTTCAGATATTTAACTGTGAATAACCCAGATGTTGTTTGGAATCAGGCTGGTCCATGATGGAAATTGAAATTGGCTTTGAGGGTCTGTTAGCCAGGAGTGGCTTAAATCATCTCCTTTCTGTTTTCAGAAGTCTGAGACCATTAGTCACCTTGTGGTTTGAAATTATCCCCCTAATCCTTGTCCCACTGTCCCCTTTAGTATGAAGGTGTGGATGAAGGACGTGTAAGTGGTTCTGAATGCATTTTAATGAAACACAAGATCATCAGAGATACACAGGGAAATAGGAGAAGAAGATCCTCACCCTGCCCAGAACTCTCCTGCAAGTCTACCTTTAAGAAGCCGATGATAAAGTCAGCTTAATTCAATGAACATTCACATGTCTTTTATGGATGCAGACATCAAAGACCTCCAGTTCTGGCGAAGAATCGCCCGAAGATTCCAAGTCTGTCCATGAGTGATTAGGCATTTTATGTGCAAGAGGTGCTTTCAACCCTCAGGAAGGATGTTTTTACTCTATTTGGACTCCTTGTTTGAATAAATTTAGTATTATTCTTAAGGCTGAAGGAAATTAGAATCAGGGAACCAAAAAGACAGTCAGTGATGCTGATACGGAAGACAGCTAGACAGCAAGGGAGGAGATAGAAGAACTACAGAAATCTGGAGCAAGAATTAAAATATTACTGTCATTGGGGGTTATTTTAGAGTAAGGGTGAAGGGCATCCTTACGTGGGTCTATGGTCCACAGACCATCACGGTGATGATAGGATCGCATGCAGCTGTGCATATAGAAGGATTTGGAATCTGATGATACGAGTTTAAGCCTTGACCTTACACTTACCGGCTGGGACACCTTAAACAATTTATCTAATCTCTCTAATGAGTCTGTTCTCAGCTCCTAAAATGGATCTGGAAACATCCAGCTGACAGATGTGGTGAAGATTAAAGTGATAATGCAACGTGAGCAAGCTCTGTAAACAATGAGATTTGCTCAGTGTCTAGTCAGCTGAGCCTTTCATGTCCATCCTGATGTCGCTGGGACACCAAAAAGGGATAAGTGTATTTTCTGTATACTTTGTTTAAGGGAGAAAGTCAACAAGAATTGATAAATTCCGACTCTGAAAGAGACAAATAAAACTCCCCAGAAAACTTCTTTGTCTGGGATGATTTGTTCATGGCAAGTAGGCTTTCCTGAGAGGTGAAGATTGGCAGAGAATGAGACAGAAAAAGTAAGTCGGGGCCAGGTTGCCAGTGACCCAGGTGCCATGCTGGGGGAATTTAAACTTCCTAATTCATACATTTGGCTCCGTATTTTGTAAAGTATTGAAATATAAGAATACAAAAAATAAGTCAGAGTCAGAGAAAATAGAAACTGGGACGCAATCTCCAAGTTGGAAAGAGGAAGCGGTTATACAGGTCACGGCGCCCTGCAGTGCTGGTGAAGTTGAACTTCCAATAGACCGAGCAGCCAACTCAAAAGGGAGAGAAAATTCGGCACTCACATGGTCTACATCATTCATGAGGACAAATCACCAGGTCTCATGACTAGCAAAGCCTTTAAATGAGTGAATTTTCTCAGGTAAGACTTTATAAATGAGGCAGAAAATGATGTGTGGCATAGAACGTTCTTACAACGTCCTCCTGGTAAACCCAACAGTAGGTTTAATGGGGGTGCTTCTTCAAGGTCCCTTCTCTTCCCCTTTGCTACTTAATTTTTCCCATAGCATTTATCACCACATTTACTGATTATGAATCATTTTTCTATTGTCAGTCACTCCCAACGGAATATAATCTCTGTGAGAAAGTTTTGCTCTGTTTTGTGTCCCCGAGCCCTTAGACCAGTGCCTGGCTCTTAAGTGCTCAGTATGTACTGGTGAACAAGAGAATGCAGGTATGATTGGAAGTATTTTAAGCTAGAACTTTTCAAAGCTTCCTACCCCTGTCCGAGAAAGTTTCATGACTGTGCAAATGGAATATTTGACTTCAAGCTGTTTAGAAAAATTGAGATTCTGTGTTGGTTTTTAAAATTAACCTCTCAGGGTCATTTTTCATTTTCCTTGAAGAAATATTTTTACGCATAAAAATAAAATTATTTTGCAAGGAAGTACCTCTCTGTAACTTTGCTGTGCTACTAATTTTAACTTAGTTCATTTTGTCTCTTCTACCCATTAACTCAGAGGTTGGTGGTATCAGTCAGTGGGTTAAACTTCTCAAGGTTAATATAATAGTTTACAAATGTCAGTGATCAAACCCAGCTTTTCACAACAAATATGCTAGAAACATAGTTCCTTAATAAATATTTATAGCCCCTCACAGGTCAAGAGTCTTGAAACTATTTTTTAAAAAGCCTTTAAAAAATATGTATTTATTTGTTTATTATTTTATTTTGGTGGGGGGGGTAATTAAGTTTATTTAGTTTTAAAGTTGGTCCTGGGGATTGAACCCAGGACCTTGTGCTTGCGAAGCACACGCTCTACCACTGAAGCTACACCCTCTCCTAACTAAAAAGCCTCTTAATATTATAGGAAAGTTCTTTGTTCTTAGAAAATAGACCTTGGAAGAAATCTAACTCAATGGACAACATGACACAGAAAACACAAGATTTAACTAAAATTTTATGGTCATGAGCATGTAAACATTTGTTAACTTCTTCCTCATCCATTAAAGTTTGAGAATCAGTTCAGTGCTTTACTTGGTCAAAAGCAATTGTTTCAACAATTTCTTAAGGTTTCTTTTAAGCTTCCTGCCTAAAACAAAGCAAAGCAAAATGTGCGGCTTTTGTTTTAGCTTTGAATTCAATCAGCGCTCACTCGAAGCTATTTGATTTGGGGCTTTTAATAATTTATTTTCACAAGGAACATATTTTCCATGGAATTTGCTAGATGAATTATATGCAAAGTGTATCCCCCAAATAACCAAAGAAATGTATCTGCAGTGCGGAATGGCTGGATACAAACCAAGTAAATTTTAGAAGACAGCTGCCAAAAGCAATGACATGGAGTGATTTCTTATGATGCTGAGGCCCACTTGGAATTGTATGTGCTGGACATGCACCGCTTCTACATTCAGAAGTGGTCGCAGATCTGCAGACGCACAAGGAGCTCCAGACAGTCCCTGCAAATATCGGAATGTGCACTGTTGCCTGTTTAAACAAGGACAAGATATTCTTTAGGAGACAGTTCTAGGAAAGGAGTTTCCTAGTTACAAGGCTGCCTTTCTAATAGTCCTTGATGAGCTTTTCCCACCTCTCAACTTCAAAATCTATACGAACACACCCAAAAGGAAAAAACTGACAGCATAATGAAAAAATGAATAGGAAGTCAACTATTGCTAGAATGCAGAGGGAATTTCCATTTGCCACAAGGAGGAGTGAGACAATAGAAACAGGAAATATCTCCAACTTAAGTAGAAAAACCCATTGCTTTTATTTCCATTGTCCTGGTTTCTAAGATGTAATTGGAGAATGTGTTCTTGAACTAAATAGGAATTCAGTTGATAAGGATTCGTCAACCACCACAACAAAACACATCCAATTAATGTAAGACACACCTACATAAAATCTGGCTGTTTTGGTTGAGCTCAATGTCTTGTTTGACTGTCTGGTTTTTTGGTTGGTTGCTGAGGTCCGGGGTCTACCACTCCTGGTTTAGTCACGTGTGACAAGGAGCATCCTTTTATGGTGTCTCACCATGCAAGGGACAGTTTTTCTTAGAAAAGGAGTCTGTTGAGGGGAGGGCAAGTTAGATAGAAGGCATAGAAATATAACTCCAAAGAGAATGCGGCCATGAAACAGTTTTACCTCGTGACCTCTGTGGGTTTTCCTCCCAGGAGTGTCAGGAGTTGGTAGTAGGGGATTTAAACATTCAATTCACTTATTGATAAGTTAGAGACAGAAAAAGATGATTTTTAAAAAATAGAATCTAAATTGCATTTTATAAAATTCTATTATCATTCCAAGAAGTTAGTGGTAAATTCTACAAACCTCCTTTTGAAATCAAAATTATTCTGGACGTGCCACCCATGTAACCGTGAGAACTGGAGAAGGGAAGGTGACACTACTCTGATTTGCAATTAATGTGCCCCCTTTTTTGGGGGGGGCGGGATTGTTTTATCTAGAAAAGAGAATCAACTAAAACCTCTGACCTGTCATGAGATTCAGTGTGATGACGGGTAACATAATACCAGCATTTTCTGTATCAGTGATAATCACTATCAAATATGAAGGCTATACAAGAAAGGGGTGCGGAAAGCATCTGATTAACAATAGCTACAAAGAAATCTAAATGTTCAGGAGTAAATTTATCAAGAAATGGACAAGAACGATAAAACTTGATTAAGAGACAAAAAATATTAGAGAAGAAAGGGCAACCCTTTTGTTTCTTAGGAGAAAAGAAGGTGCCGTGTTGTACTTGGGTGGGTGGGTGGGGACTGGGCGGGATCCTGAGTGAAGAACACCAGAAGGGGCAGGAGACTCTGAAAGATCAGGGGCGGGAGGCTGCCCCCACCCGCTCCAGAGGGAGGGAGGTGGGGCTTGGAGAGGCTGCGGACGGGGCTTTGGAACACCTGCCTGGTGTGTGGGGCTTGGGGAGAGCTGAGAAAGGTGCTTTTAACTGTTTTTTAAGCAGTAAGTCTTGCTTATGCCATTGTCCTTTGCCTCCTCTCCTCTCTTCCTGAGCCTCTGCAGTAACGTCTCCCTTACTTCACACGGGCTTCAGGGCCATATCTGTGTTTCTGTACAAGCGTCACCACCCTCAGGCCAGCATTAGGAGAGCAGGAGGCTCAGTTTTATTTGGATTTTACAACTGCCTCAGACATGACACTTCCACTCAAATTCAGTTCTCTGGGTCTGAGTTATTGTCTTTTACTAAGATAAGGTTAATATAGCAAACCAAACAAAGTGGTTTCTTTTATTTTTTAAACTCTGCATGATCACTCAAACAAATGTTTTTTGGAGGGTAGGCAATTAGATTTATTTATTTTTTCGGTGGAGGTACTGGGGTTTGAACCTAGGACCTCATGAATGCTAAGCATACACTCTACCATTTGAGCTATGCCCTCTCCCTGCAAGGTTTCTTTTATTTTGTCTTACACCCAGGTCATCTGTGTGGCTGCACCTTGAGGCTCATTTACAGGCTGATTTAGTAAATTCTCTCTGTGCTCCAGAAGGGTGGGCCAGGTGACACATTTGATGATGTTTTCGTCTCTAGCACTCTCCGTGCTGAAGAAGGCTTTTAGTTGGAGTGACATCCAATGTAATGGCTATAGCCCAATATATCTGCTCTAGTAAAATTGTCACTTCCATGTCAGGTCGTTGAAACTATGTTTTGCTTTAAATAATTACTCTTTCCATTTCTGCTGTAGGAAGATTGAAAACCTGTTGGGAGACATATCAATAAAAATAAATGTTTGAAATTAAACTGTAAAGAAATATGCTCTTTCTCTGAAAGCTGTGATTTTAATCGGATCAATGAATGGTATGATTAAAATGTTCAGGGTTGGTGTAGTTATAAAAATAAGAGGTACTTTCGAACTTTGAGTTTCATGGGCAACACACACATTTTAGAGGACTCGTAACATACACGGTACGTTTGTGTTTCAGGCAACGTTTTCCTGTGACTGTGATGAACAGTACGTGGGTACTTACTGTGAAGAATTTGACGCCTGCCAGGGGAGACCCTGCCTGAACAACGCAAGCTGCGTTGATGCGATCGAAAAGCAAGACGGGAGAAACTTCACCTGCGTCTGCCTTGCGGGTATGGTTTCCATGCTTAACAGTTACTATGTGTCTCTCTGTGGAATAGACACTTACTAATCAAGGGTGGTTAAACATATATTGTCCAGCTGCTAGACAAGGTGACTTTAGGGTCTCATTTGGTTCTAGCAGCCCATGCTTTATGTAATCAGGAAGGGAGGAAGGAAGTTCCCAGGGTGATAAACATGCTGTCCCTCTGGTGGGCTTCCTGACATTAGAATGCTTCTGTCTTAGCATTCCGCCATTTTTTGTTCTGGGAGAAATGTCTGGTCAAATAGAGGTCTGGATGTTCCAAAAGCTGTTCTGCAGATGGGCACTGCGTGTGGGCTGGTGCTGTGCTGGGGGATTATGCTAACTAACTTAAGAAACATTTGGACTAAACTATGCAGGTTGTTAAGTAAAGCCACCAAGTCTTCTTGTTTGTGTTAATTTCCTTTTGTTCATATGTGTTCAGTAGCCCAAGTTCTTGGACCACGGTCCTGCACAAGCCTTGCATATTCCTTGGTTAGTATGGGGTGTGTGTGGATCCTGCACAAGACTTTGAAATCCTCAGAGCACAAAGAGCGACTCTCAGGAGAGTGCCGTGGGCAATGTGCCCACAGGCTTGTATTCTCTGGCAATCATCTTACTGGCTTGCTGCTCAGCCAGCTTGGTTACAAACCCTCAGGGAGCAAGAATGGCGTTTTACCTGTGAACATTTTGATGCAGCTGTTTTGAGGCCGCTTAAAAGCAAACACCAGATGACTCGTTTTTTATTATCAATGCCGTACAAAATTGACATCATCTTTTCCTTTTCCATCTCATCCCGTTGCCAGCGTCTGGATGGGGCAGGAGCTGGGGATGGAGAAAGGGATGGAGTGAAGGGGGCGTGGGGGTGATTAATAGTGCTTGTTGTAAGAAACCAGGCGCATCAATGCAGAAATTCATAAACAAAAAAGTGGAAGTCCCTCACTCATCTCCCAGCCCAAACTCATAAAATCATAAGGGTAGGTTAATGGTTTGGTGTATTTTTTCCTGTGTGTGTGTGTATCTACATGAGTATGTTTATTTCTTCTGCAGATCAGATGATTAAGTATTCACTGTATGTTTTTTAAAAAGTGATTACAGGATACGTGCTGTTCTGCAACTTACTGTTTTCAGTAGATCACAAACGTCCTTCCGTGTGAGTACCTATAGAGCGTGTCTCCTACATTTGTATCTCCACGTCACTCTACTGCCATCTGGCATCTCCATTTAGGTGTTCCAGGCCACCCTCAGCTGAGTCAGTCATTCGAAAACTGAGCTCATCATGGCCCCGGCTCCACACAGCTCGGCCTCCGGTGCTCCGTCTCTTTCTACAAGACATCGGCCCAGCTAGGTGCCCGCCTCTCTCTCTGTCCACATCCTCTCTGCCTCCAGGTGCGCTCCATTTTACCACCTGAAGACTTCTTAGGTCCAGCATCTTCCCTGCAGCCCCACTGCCACTACCCCTAGGCCGGCTGCCTCTGCCCCTTGACTGTGCTCCTGAGACAACCTCCCCCTCTTCCTCCACCTGCTCTTGACTGTGCTGCGCACTGGATCCGGTGACCACGCCAAAGTGAGCACCGGCGTTCGTTCCGTCAGTGTACCCAGACTCCCTGTGCTCCGCGTGGCGGCTGGTGATGGGTTTTCAGTGCAGATCTCGTGTTTTGCTTTCTCACATAATCCCACTCTTCCCATTGCTTTTGGGGTGGAGAGCAAAATCCTCAGCCTCATTCTCCTCCGTGATCTGTCGCTCGCCCACCTTTCTCGCCCCATCTCCCCGCACTGTCCATGTTGCTCTGGGACCAGCCACCTGGGCCTTTCACCTCCCTGGCTCCCGGAGCCCCCTCCTGCTGCAGGGACCCCGTCTCTGCTTTGTGCCTGGGCAGCTCTCCCTGCTGCCTCCCTTTGGCCTGGTTAACTACTCCCAGGCTTCTATTTTGGGCATCGTTAAATGCCCCTTTCCTTGGGATGTCTCGGCTAAATGCTTCAAGCTAGGTCTCCTTCTCTTTTCCTCATTTATAGCCATGCATTCCTTTCCTTCCCAGCCCGCATCTGTTTTCAGGGGACACGTACATGTGTGGTTCTTTGATTCCCGTCTTCCTCACCAGAGTTAACCCTGTGAGAGCGGGGCCTGAATCAATTCGGTCCAACCGTGTATCCCACGGTGTCTAATGAGTCCTGGACGTTCAGTCAATGTGTTGATAAGATGAATTAATGAAAGATTATGAACATGGCCTGATGTTTTAAACCATCCCACTATTGCTGGATCTTTAAGATTTTGCAATTTCTCTTTTCTAAGTAATGCTCCGATGAATAAAGATCCTTGTATAAACAGTCTCAATCAGGGCTGGAGGTGGGGCTTGCCACTCTTTGGACTGGAATGATTTCGGTTTGATGTTTTTGCAGGTCTCTTCTCAGAGGAGATTTCTCCATTTTTTAAGGGAACTCACATGCACAGAATTGGAATGACCCTCATGCTTATTTTGTGTCACTCTCCCACCTTGTCCATAGCATGCTTTTACATATTTACTTCACTGTTTTATTTTGCAATAATCACTGGTGAAACACCAGCAAAACCAGGAGTTAGACCTGATAACTAACCCCAGTCTCCCCATCAGCTCATCCGTCACCCTCCCTTCCCCACCTAAAGTTAAGTCACTTGGAATCTTGAGTTGATCTGTCCCTTGTCTTCCTTTTTATATGATTTTATTTTTATTTTTATTTTTTGGAAGGGGAGGTAGTTAGGTTTACTTATTTATTTTTAGAGGAGGTGCTGGGGATTGAACCCAGGACCTCTTGCGTGCTAAGCATGCGCTCTACCACTTGAGCTACACCCTCCCTCCCATGATTTTAATACTATGTGTTTTTGTAGAAGTTTTTCTTTATACTTTAATTGTTTTCAAATTTATAAAAATGGTATCACGCACGTAATTCTCTAGTGCTTACTTTTTTCACTTAATACCATATTGCTAGGATGCATCTGTGTGGTTGGAGTTCATTCTTTTGGACATTCTTATTATATTTTGCAGACTTTACTTAATACATTGTGTATCTTCTTTAAGAAATATTTCTCTGCCTAAAGATCTAAAAGATATTCATCTATATTTTCTACTAAGCATTTAAAATTTTTGCTTTACACCATACTATTTAATTAATATGAATTTGATTTTTGTATATATGGTTTGAAACAGGGATCTCATTTTAGCTTATACTATAACTTTTTCTTCTTTTTCAAAAAGACTCTATTTCTATAAATACATAGTATATGAACCTTTATACTGTGCCCCACTCTCTGGAAAGCTACTGCTAGCATTTGGAATGACTGGATACTTCATGCATTTTTAATTGTGTTTATTCTCATTTTTTCAGGCATTTCTGCACTGTTAGGGCTTAACCACTGATCTGAAATTTCTAGAAATAAATACTGCTAATTAGTTTTTGCTTATTAGTAGGGGGAAAAATTTCACCTTATCACCTAAGATAGTTTAACAGCTTCCATAGCCTATCATGGCTTTTTCTAGGTGTTTCCAGGTAGCACATATAGACATGTAAGATTCTCCTTGGCTCTTCTAATATCAACAAGAGCAATAAAAATAGTACTTTGACTCTCAGTTGGCTTCAGGGCCAGAGGGTTGCATTCTAAGAATATGAATTTTGGTAATTCTACTTGACTCGGACAGTTTGGCGATTTCCAGTAATTTCACTGGAATTGTGCTGGAAGCCAAGAGACGGCAAATGGATCTCGATTTACAAAAAAATCATGTTTTATTTCTTCTATTAAAACAACAAAACTCTATTATAACACCACATTTGTAAGATGTTATTGTTTTAATAAACTACTTTCTAACAGTTTTCCTATTTCCTAAATATCATAGATTTTAAACTCCCCAGTTTTCATGAAATAGCATACAGTTTTATTATTTTATTTTTTTCCTACACATTGTAGATTGTATTAGTCTGTTAAACCTGCCAAAACACAATACCACAGACGGGGTGGCTTAAAAACAGAAATTCATATTCTGACAATTCTGGAGGCTGGAAGTCTGAGATCAAGGTGCTGGCAGGGTAGAAATCCATACAGTGTTAGTTTACTTTATTTTTATTTTTATTATTTTTTTTAATTGAAGTACCATCAGTTACAATGTGTCAATTTCTGGTGTACGGCACAATGTCCCCATCATGCACATACATACATATGTTCGTTTTCATATTCTTTTTCATTCAAGGTTATTACAAGATATTGAACATAGTTCTCTGTGTTATACAGCAGAAACATTTTTTAAATTCTATTTTTATATATAGTGGCCAACCTTTGTAAATTAGATGTAGATACCTTTGTGCACCAGTTGTAGTTTAAGCAACTTTACATCATCTCCACTGACATTTACGTTGTGCTGTTTTCTGAGGTTCCTGAATAGCATCGAGTTTGCTTAGAGGGAGAAAACCCCACCACATAAAAGAAAGTCTTTCTTGTTTAATAGAAATGTAAAGCAGCTATGGAACCATGGTGGCTGTTTAGAATCTTTTCTGCTCTCCTTGAATCTGTAGCTCTCTCATTATCTGTCTCACCTTCTGCTTTATCCAAATGTGGCCTCACGTCAGCTGGGATCTCTCAGCCATCCTGCATTTGTCAGGGTCTCCCGGACTCCCAGCAGCTGCTTCGTTGGCCTTTCAGAGAGCGGGGGCCGTGGGATTCCCTCCCCCATCGCCTCCATCCTTCCTCATGCTCTAGAGCAAATCCCCGGCAGACGTGAAAGAGATTTAGGAAGCCTGGTACCCTGACTCTCTCTTTGCTCAGCTACCTTCCAGCTTGTTCCTGCGCTTCTCTTAAGTAGGTTTCTACCTTGTCAGTTCCCTCGTCCTGTGGGAATAACCCCACCTCCCCTTTTAGCATCTGGCTCTGTCTCCCAGCCAGCTTTTTACTATAGCACATGCACACGCACACGCGCACACGCACACACGCACACTAATAGCTGGTGCTTGTTCAGTGTTAACCACGTGCCAGGGCTGTGCTGAGCACTCGCCAAGGCTGCTGTTAGAACAGTCTCTGAGTTAAGCACTCTTAATTATACCGATTTCGTAGATAAGAAATCCGAGGCCCAGGGAATTTTGTAACTTGCCAAGAATGTTAGAGCGACATTCTGTCCTGCAGTATCACATCAATCCCCACAGCTCAGTGGCTTCCAAGAAAAGATGAATTTCTGCTGTGTCATTCTGATGAAGCACCTGCCCTGCAGGTGGTAACTCAGGGACCTGGAGCATCTCGTTTGTTGCTCTGAGAGCAGAGCCTGGAATTGTCTTGAATCACTTCCACCACGTGCCGTTTGCCAGAATTCGGTCACTCAGCCCCTCGAGGCTGTGCCCGGGAAGAGGAGTCAGTGTGCTGAACAGTCACGTGGTCTTCGCCAGGCCAAGTGCACATGCCAATATCTGTTGGGAGATGGGATTTGAATCCAGGTCCTCTGCCTGCCTTCCAAGCCCATGCTCTTATAATCTTATTAGACCCCTTTTCTGTGTGTGCCAGTCACACGGGTCCAGCTATGTGATTCAAGACCATGTCATTCTTTCAACTTTTGACTCTTCTTAAGAGAAGAAATATGAGGCAGTTTTGTCCAAAAACCGAGACTGGCTGCTTGAAATGAGATGTTTTCTACTTAATTTAGTTCTGAATGTCCTTGACAAAATCTTACGATTCCATAGGAAAATGACATTTCCTTTGCTAAAAAAAACTATTTAAAGTTTAGTTAACATCAATTCATTGACCTCTGATGCTCCAGTAGGTGCGTAAGAACTCAGACAGGGGGAAGCGTGTGTTTCCTTTAGAAAATGTATCCTGCTGTGCTCTCACTTTTGCAAGTCTGAGCAGGAGAGTAATCACGTTTGATGAATGAATTAATTCAAACCAGGTTCTTGTCACCAGAGAACAAAAACTTCCAACAAGGTCTCTTCACAGAGATGTTGTCTTGACATAACACTTGTGTCTCTTGAGAAGAGAACATTTCTTGGTAAGCAAAAATGTTATTTTCAGCAAAGAAGCTTCCACTCCAAATTTGCTAGTATTTTGATATTTTTCCTTTAATTTCTACTTCAAATGCCAGTACAAAGAGAATTTTTGAGTCATTGGTAATCCAGAGATGTATGACTATGGCAGGTTGGATGTTGAATCAATTAAATAATAATCTCTCTGCTCGAGTTTTCATGTTAATTTTTATTACAGGTTCCTGAAAGCAGGAGATGATTTTTTAAATAGCAAAACATAGATCGGTGTCATATGTATGTGTGTATAATATGGCCTGAATTATAGATTACGGTTAATCAAATTTCTATTTTGGGGGGAAATTTTTATCAAGTTGTGACTGACATCTTCTTGAAACTTTTTTGCAAAACTTTCAAAAAGAAAAGGATTGTCAATTGCACCAAATACTGCACGAGAATCTAAGAGGAGGCTGTTGATTTTGGTAACAGGTTTGTCCAAGCCATCGGTGGCCTCCCTTTTACACTGATGTGATACGGACATCTCAGAAGTTTGAGGTCTCTCTGCAAGACTACATACAGGGACAGAAGCGAGGGACGGTGGCTGGAAGTTACCAAACACTCTGAAGGTCAATGCCCTGTATGGAGACAGTCACAGCCACTTGGTTTTCATGTAGTCTAGAAGCTTCCCCAAGTGACCCTGGTTGGCAGTGACAAGGCAAACAGGATACGGGTGGGATGTGAGAATGAACAGAAATACAGATGATGCTGAAGACAAGGTTAGTGACACAATTAATGTGAGGAAAAGAACGAGGAAGCTCTCTTTTGTTTAATTTTTTTTCAATGACAGCATACAGTTGAAGAGCGCAGGCCCTGGAGTCAGAATGCCCTGGTTACAGCCATAAATCTCCCACAATTAGAATTTAAACGTGGGCTATCTCCCGTCACCCCAGTATCGTACTGTCTGGCTCAGAATGAACTTCTTGGAGACCCTGCTTGTTGCCTGAGGCTACCTGAGCCCTGAGTGCCAGAGTCTGGAGAACTGGGATCGTCTAGACCGCTGCCCATCCCACTCGGCCACAGCCTCTGGGTCCAGCAGTCTGAATCTTGCTTCCATCCTTACCGTTTTCTAGCCAGGCTCCTTGGGGGAAGTGACACAACCTCTCTGGGCCTGCTTCTTTGACTCTGCAGGGAGATGACAACAACCCTTGTCATGGCTGGCTATGAGCAGTAAATGAGAGCACACGCTCCTACTCTGCCCACACGTATCTCCAGCACCAAGCCCTGGCACACAGTAGGTGCTCAGGAAAGATATGCTGAATGAGTGAATGAATAGAAGGAGGTGGAATTCTCTCCGAGGCACCCAAGATCCTCGAGGGCTGGATCCCCTTGCCTCTCCTCTCTCTGCCCTCTCTCGCCGGCTGCTCCCTGCGGCACAGGGTGTGTTTTTTTTCCCTTCCATGTCCAATGGTGGCTGGCCGAGGGCAGAGACTGCTGCCTTACGTTCCCCTGTGTTTCTCCATCTGCAGTCAGTGCCATGCCCTGTGCCTTGCTCATAGTAGACATGGAATAGAGCTTCTTTAATCAGGATTTACTTGATAAAAAGCCTTCTAATTTTGAGAATGTAATTTTGCCTCAAAGGAGCTATTACTTTTCCTGAAAAGAATAGCTGTGATACACGTTCAGAGCCACCACTGCCAAAACATCATCAGCGTCGTACAAAGCACCGCTCAACTTCAGAGTTCTTCGTTGTGACGACTAGTTGGCGATTTCAGCCTTTTTTTTTCTAAAACTCATCATTTCCAAGGCAAGGGGACAAGGGGAAGGTGGCATGTGTTCCTGTCCCAGTTTTACCCTTAGAAACACTGAGTGTTGCTCAAATCAGCATCGCGGTGCCTTTGAGTTGTGAGTTAGAAACAGGTCAGCTCCTCCTGGACGCAAACCCTGAGTAGAATTTGCTGAGTCCTCTCACCCAGCTTCACTCAGCTCAAGGGGCGAGCCTATTAGCAGATGGACTTAGGGCTTTCAGTCCAGCCTTGCCCACTTCGCAGCTGTGTGACCTCCTGTGGCTCTCTGGACCTCTCTGCTCTTGAGTGTCCTCACCTTTATTTACTTTTTTTTTTTTAATTGAAGTATAGTCGGCTTACAATGTTGCAGGAGTTTCTGGTGCACAGCATAGTGATTCAGTCACACACACATACATATACATACACCCCTTTTCCTATTCTTTTTCATTATATGCTATTACAAGGTATTGAATACAGTTCCCAGTGCTATACAGTAGGACCTTGCTGTTTATCTATTTTATGTATAGTAGTTAGTATCTGCAAATCTTGAACCCCCAATTTATCCCTCCTCCCCTCCTTCCCCTTTAGTAACCTTAAGTTTGTTTTCTATGTCTGTAAATCTGTTTCTGTTTTGTAAATAAGTTCATTTGTCTCATTTTTTAAGAGTCCACATCTAAGTGATGTTATATGGTATTTTTCTTTCTCTTTCTGACTTACTTCACTTAGAATGACCATCTCCAGGTCCATCCATGTTGCTGCAAACGGCATTGTTTTATTCTTTTTTATGGCTGAGGAGTATTCCATTTTGTATATATACCACAAATTCTTTATCCAGTCATCTGTCAGTGGACATTTAGGTGGCTTCCATTCTTGGCTATTGTAAATAGTGCTGCTATGAACATTAGGGTGCATGTATCTTTTCAAATTAGAATTTCCTCCAGATACATGCCCAGGAGTGGGATTGCTGGATCCCATGGTAATTCTGTTTTTAGTTTTTTAAGGGATCTCCCTACTGTCCTCCACAGTGGCTGCACCAAACTGCATTCCCACCAGCAGAGCAGGAGGGCTCCCTTTCCTCCACAGCCTCTCCAGCATTTGTCACTTGCGGGTTTCCTCATCTTTAAATTCAGGGGTATTGTGAGGGTCACTCATTCATTTGACAGTTACTTGCTGAATATCCACTATGTGCCAGGTGCTTTCTAGGTGCTGAGAACACAGCTGTGAAATAGCAAAGACCCTGTGCTCAGGCAAGTGGTGTTAGTGAGGACATGAGTTGGTGGTACACATATGTGTGTCCCTTGGTTTGTGCGTCTGTGTGTGTGGTCTAGGGAAAGGGTCAGGTAGTGACAGATGCTATGAAGAGAAACAAAACACAGAGAAGAGGTAATGGGAGTACGATGTAGACACAGTGATGAGGTAATGAGGTCTATTTGAAAGGGAAGTACCTGTGTCGAGACCTGAATAAAATGAGCTTGTGACCAGCATGATTGGCAGGGGGATTAGCATTCCCGGCAGAGGGTATAGCACATGCAAAGGTCCTGTGGCATGAGTATGCCTGGAGTGTTTGAAGAGCACAGGGCCTAAGAGAACCAGTGATGAGACTTGGTGCTGGGAAAGGAGCTGGACCATGGGGGAAGGACAGGGATTTTATTCTGAAAGTGACAGAAAGTCACCGGAGGATGTGAACTGGGGCAGCCATCTGATTCCCCGTTTGAAAGGATCACTCTGGAACCTGGTGAAAAATACACCTAGTGAAGGAACACTGGGAAACCAGGCAGGAGACAATGACGGCTTGAGCACCGTGGTACCAGAAGTGGTGAGAAGCTTGGGTTCAGGATGTATTTGAAGGGGTGGGTGATGGCACTTGTTGGCAGATTGAGTGTGAGGTGTGAGTGGGAGAGGGGAGTTGTGGATGATGCCAAAACTGTTTTTTTATTTTATTTTTTTATTTTAGTTGAGTTATAGTCAGTTTACAATGTTATGTCAATTTCTGGTGCACAGCACAGTTTTTCAGTCATACATGAATAGATGTGTATTTGTTTTCATATTCTTTTTCACCAAGAGCTACTACAAGATCTTGAATATATTTCCCTGTGCTATACAGTATAAACTTGTTTATCTATTCTGTATATACCTGTCAGTATCTATAAATCTCAAACTCCTAGTCTGTCCCTACAAAACTGTTTTAAAAATAGCAGTTTTATTGAAATTTAATCCACATACCATTGCAGTGCACAATTCAATGTTTTCATAGAAAATATATTCACAGAGTTGTGTTAACACACAATCTATTTTAGAACGTGTTCATCACCCAAAGGCAGCCCTTTCCCCTTCAGCTATAGCCCTCTGTTCCTGCCACAGACCTGCCCCCTCAGCCTCCCCCCCACAAGCCTAGGTGACCTCTGGTCTCCTTTCTGTCTCTATGGATTCGCCTATTCTGGACGTTTCATACAAGTTGAAAGATACAATATGTGGCCTTTTGTGACTGGATGCTTTCCTTCAGTGTCATGTTTTCAAGGCTCATCCATATCATAGCATGTGTCAGTCCTCCATCCCTTTTTATGCCTGAGTAATATTCCCTTCCATGGATTCGCTGCATTTTGTTTATTCCTCATCCATTGCTGGAATGGTGGTCGTTTCCGCCTTTTGGCTGTTGTGAACAGTGCTGCTCATTCATCTCTCCTCCTCTCAGATCTCATGCTTCCAAGTGTTTCTGTCTTCTCTCTACCATCCCTTCCCCTCCCCCATTCCCTTCCTGGCTTCTCGTCTGCAAGGATTCAAGGTTTCAACTTAAAACCAGTCCCGCAGACAAGCAGGGGGATTTAATAGGTCCTTGCTGCTGCTCCACTTTCCTGCCTCCCCTCCCTCCGCCTCCCTCCTCTGCTCCATTACTGCCGCACTATATCCAATCATAATTTTCTACCCACTCACTTAAACTTTCTTTCTCTTTGTATCATGAAACTGCTTCTCACAGCTCATCAGTGGTGTCCCTCTCACTAATTTCCAGGGCTCTTTCTTAGTCCTCATCTCTCTAGAAGCCTTTCTCACCTGGCTTACAGAACACTGCCCCGTGTCCATTCTCCTGGGACCTCTCCCACCCTTCTCCCGCCTTCCTTTCCTAGTTTTCTCTCTAGAGCTCAGTTCTTGCCCCTCTTCAGCTGCTTTCCCCCGCCTGGGCAACAGTCACCCATTCTGAGCTGTCATCGCTAAGTGGATGGCTTCCTGACCCTTCCTTCCAGCCTGGCCGGTCCCCTCAGCTTCAGCACTTTCACTGGGCTCGGCATGATGCTCTGTCTGCCTCAGCCCTCTCCGTCTGCCCCCCACATGTGCTTTCAAGCCAGCTCTTTTCAGTGGCTGCAGTTTTATCAGTGGTGCCCTCATCTCTCAGGCTGGAAGCTCAGTCCTGACTCCTGACTCCCCCATCTTGTTTATTTCTGGATGGTCACCAGGTCGGCTCTGTTTATGATGATTCTCCATCTGTCCCCGCCCGCTGCTTCCTCTTCCATCGCCAGTGCCCCGATTCCAGCGCTGTCACCTGGTCCCTGAGTGGTTGTGATAAGCCTGTCCGCCCTCTCCGCGATCCGAGCTGCAGCTCAATTTTCCAGAAGCCTGGGACCAGAGCCCAGCCGGGCTTGAGGGCAAAGCCTGTTCCCACTACTCATTCTCTGTGTGACTTCGGGGAAGCTAATCTCACTGGGTCTCAGCTTTCTCTCTGCAAGTCAGGATGGGTGACGGAATCCGCAGCATCACAGTCCAGTGGTGGTTGTGAAGACTGAGTAAGCGATGCCCGTGGCGTGCTTAGAAAGGTGCCCGGCACACAGAAGTCGCTTGACAAATGTCAGCTGATCTTATCGTGGTTTTTCCTGTCGAGCCCGGAGTCGATGCCCTGCATGGAGCCTTTCCACTACTTCGTCTGGCCAGAGAGTTGGCCTCAGCTCCTCTGTGGTCTTCCTCTCTGGGGAGCCAACTTGGACCACGTGGGACCCTCAGGACATCTTTTCCTCCTCTGCTAAGACCCAGGAGAGCCCAGCCGAGCTGGCCACTCCCTGCCCAGTTCCCTGCCCTAAGGCTGGCCTGCCTCTCACAGTCTTTCCAAACAAGCCTCATGAAGAGGCAAGAAAAGATACAGAAGTAACCAGGATGGGGTTTGGAGTCTGTAATCCTGGGTTTAACTCCTTGTTCCTCGGATCCCAAGCTTTCTTGTCTGTGAAGTGGAATGATGGTGTTTCCCTTATAAGGTTAAAGAAAACACATGATGTGGAGGGAGTGGATATAGCTCAGTCCACGAGGTCCTGGGTTCAATCCCCAGTACTTCCATTAAAATAAATTAATTAATTTAAAAACAAACAAACCTAATTAAACCTAATTACCCCCCCAAAAGAGAACACACACACACACATATATATATATACATACACATGCACACTCACACATGTATGCACACATCTGCACACGCGTGTGTCCACCTGGCACAGAATGGTGATTCATAACGAGCAGGGATTTGCAGCCTGTGAGCCCCAGTAAGGGGAAAACGGGTGAGAAGGTTCCCAGCTTGTAATCTCTCTCTCTCTCTTTTTTTTTTTTTTTTAACATTTTTTATTGATTTATAATCATTTTACAATGTTGTGTCAAGTTTGCAATCTCTTCGTTCTTCCCCAGAGGGAGGCTCTGCCTGCGCCTCCCGCCCCCCCCACCCCGTTTTGACTGTCCCTCTGGAGTTCTCTCACTGTGTCCAGACCGGAGCCCCTGTTCCCAGGGAGAAAGGAGGACAGACTTAAGCTGTCCCCCCAGATGAAAGCAAATGAGAACAAGAAGGGACCAGCCTACAGTGCTGCTGCAGCACGTCTGCGCTCTGTGAAGAGGCCATGCTGCTGACCCCCGACCCTCGGCGCGCGGATCTGAGGCCTGTCCCGCCTGGCCCCAGCCCAGCCTTCCTGCCCCCATGCTCCAGTCAGTCAGCCTCGTCACTGTCACCCCAACGTGCCCGCCTCAGTGCCATTTCCCTGCTTTGTTCCCGCTGTGTGTTTCCTATGAACGGTTTTCTCTCCTCCCCTGGAGTGTAAGCTCCCTACAGGCAGGAAGTGGTTCTAAACACCTTTTTGATTCCCCATTTGTGAATTTTCACTCCCCCCAAATTCTTTCTGAATGAACGAGTGAATACCTCCTCTATCTTTTGAGTTAGTGCGCAAACTTAGAATGCAACCCATAAATATCTTCAAGTCAGTCCCCTAACTTGTCTGCCCCGTGTTATACAATTTTAATTAATTTAATGTTTTCTCCCTTTTGATTTCAATTTCTCAGGGGAGTCCTCAGAACATCCTTAATGAGAGAATCTTTCTGGAACTCTCTCCCTTTTTGTAATCACTAAATTAGGAGACATAGGTGTCTATGATATAGTCTGACCAGTATCAATATCTCAATTTCTTATTTGGATTCTAGGAAAGTGGAATGAAAGGAATTATTTGAAAAATAGCAATGCTTGGTGCTTACGCAGTCATTCATTACTTTCTAATGAGTACCTATGTCATCCCTGACTGTACTAGGGGCTGGTGACAAAAATCACCAACATATGCTCTTAAAGGAAAGGGACACAGATCTGGAAACAATGCAATGACAGCGACAATAATTGGGCCTAGGGGCTCCCACTCATGAGAAGAAAAAAGCATGTGTCAACAGTGCAGTCAGTAAAGGCTTTCGAATATGATAGAATATTTGACTTTCACTCTGTGATCTTTTTCCTTTGTGACCTGCATCAGATGCGTAACTCTTAAGTGAATCATGTTAATATTTGATATTTAAAAAAACTGCCACTAGTTTTCCAGATCAGTGGCTCTCAAACTTGAGCATGGATCTTGTACCAGAATCACCCGGAGGGCTTCTTAAAACTCGCATTGCTGGGCCCCACCCACAGTCTCTGCTCCTGTCGGTCTGGGATGCTGCTGGTGAACTTGCCCTTGTGGTCCAGTTCCCAGGTGCTGCTGCTGCCGCTGGTCTGGGGACCACACTTGGAGAACCACTGCTCTCAACTGCCGGTTAAAGACTGAGAGACCAAACAATATTGGCACAGTGCTCGTCAGTGATAAAATCCCTAAGTTAGTCATTCGCTATATTGAGCCCCACACAATGAAGGCTTTGGGGGTTCAAGGGTGCACTTGGTAGAGATGGCTCCTGCTGTTCGGGGTGGCTCTCTCTCGGTACAACTGTCCTGCGAGCCAGGTGTGATCATTATCCCCATTTCCCCCACGAGGGGGATGAAGATCAAAGTCAGTCCTCTGATGCTGTCACTCAGCCGATCATTGTGTCACGATCCGCGACCTCTGACTCTCCAAACCACCGTCCTTTCCACTGTGCCTCTTGCCTACCTGCTGAGTAGATGTGGTTGCTTTCTTCCCCTAACACTGAGGTTCATTTTTCTGCTTCTGCTGAATGTCAGCTTCCTTTCCTGCTTTTCTTTCTGTCGCCTATTCCCATCTTAATTATATTTTATTGATCACCTTTCACAGATGACCCTCCCCTGTTTTCCTTTCTTTACCTTTGGTTTTTAAATCACGCTTGCATTTGTTCAGGTGTGTTTGTTCTTCCCCTGCCAGCAGATCTTAGTGGTTTTTTTCTGTTAAATAATTTCTGCTTTCCGACTTAGAAATTGGATGCCTCTGAGATTGAATGTCTTGGTGGCGCACAGATCCCTGCTATTTATCGCTTGCTTCTGCTTGCTAATATTAGGCACTTCATCTCTGCAGTGGCAGCTATGGCCCTGGCCCGGCTGATCCCCCCCAGGGCAAGAACTAAGGCATCAGGCTTTCAGTACACATCCGGCAGCTCCTCCTCGCTGCACAGGCCAGGCTATTAAAAGACCAGGAGTGTTAAAAATAGCTCTCACCACACTTCCCACCTTGGTAGCTTTCAGGACAGCTCTCCAAAGAAACAATTAGATTCTGCCTCACAGAGTCAAAGTGACCGCAGAAGAATCTTTTTATTTCGGTGGAGAAATTATAAAGTAAGGCTCCTACCCCAAAACAGTGGTTGTAGAGAAGAGTATTTGGAAAAACAATGGATCTATTGCCTTGTTTTTAATAGTCGGACTCATTTGGCCAACTTCCTTTGTGCTTCACGTAATTTGCGCTGAATTCTGGAAGGTTTTCCTTCATTTGAGGAGAACAGCCAGTACATAATGATCTGGGTGGTGCTAAGGGGTGTGGTTTTTTGTTGTTGTTGTTGTTATATTGCTGGTCGTTGAAAAACACCGCTAGGACTTAGTTTTCCCCAAACCATTCTGATATTCACAGGGAAAAGTCGTTATTTTTCTCTTTACGTATAGTGATAAGTTTTAATTATATGTTGTACTTAAATACAAAAAAGTCTAAAATGAAATACTCCCAGTCCATGTTAGGCCGAATCTAACCTGGTAACACACCCCTTGAATGGATGATTTGGTTCAATGCTTTTCCTTAAAGCCATCTAGTCATTGTCCCCATCTGGCGGGCTTCTATCACGGGCACGTGCACTTTATTCCATCTAAGAGCACTTCTCGTGCTCAGATGCCTTTAAAAGTACAGAGCCTCGGTTTAGAACTCTCTCGATTGTCCCTTATGCCCTTGAAAGACATCCTTATCGTATACATATCCCAAGGCACAACTTACAGCTTTTTTGTCATGTGAGACTGATCTCCAGAGACAATAAAACCTCTGTGATTCCCCAAGAGATCAGCATTTCCCGTAGCATCTGTTTTTGAATCAGTGATTTTACTTCGGCATTGCCTATCCCAATTGTAAATTCCTCAGTACCTTAAAGTCTTCAGAGTCAAATAATTTATTTGAAAATGGTCTTTGACTTGCTAGAATGGTCTTTGACTTGTTATAAATATTCCTAAGGACTTTGAATTTTTAGAATGTTTTAAAGGTGCTATTTCCCTGTTTTGTGAAGGATGGATGTCTAAGGTCAGGTAAGAGGCATTGGGATAAAAGCAAGGGCTTTTAGTCTGAAGGACCAAGGTCTCATTGACCTAAACTGGGATTTCTCAGCTGTGACATCAGGGACACTTGGGGCTGGATAATTCTTTGTTGCAGGGGATTCTCTTGTGTCTTGTAGGATGTTTAGAAGCATCTCTGGCTTCTGGCCACTAGATGCCAGTAGCGTCCCCAGGGATGTGACAATAAACAGTGTCTCCAGACATTGGCAGATGTTTCCTGGGTAGAGTCACCTGGTGGAGAACCACTGACTCAAGGAATTGAACTTGGATAGAGGCTTTGGTGGGAGAAAGGAGTTACGTTTCATATCTGCTGATGCCATATTGCAGGGACCTGTTGAATTTGCTGAATTCTAGTTAGAGAAGCAAGACTGAAGTTCAGAAGAGGGTCAGCAGAGTTCCACCCCTCCCAGTCTGGCTGGGGAGGGGGGCCCATCAGCGGGGCAATGGCACCATTTTGGTTTCCAAAACTGGAAGTATGGACCGTTGCAGAGCACACGGTGATTTTAGTGCATTTTTGAGATTCATTTTTATTTTAATAGCTCTACATTTATTTTAATATGCATTAGGAAGAAGAGTAACAAGCACATTTTGCCCATGCTGTTCTGGGTATTACTGCTTAGGAAGAACCTCAATCTAACATGAAAGGTATAGTTGGCTTTAAGGCAAAAGCTTTAAGCAAGTTGATTCATTTGTGCCAGGAATGTCTGAGTGTTAAGGATTCGGTGGTTAACAAGGCAAAGTCCTGGAGCTCAGGGAGTTTATATTCTTGAAAGGGAACCAAAAAAGAACATAATTTGAGGTAATGATGAATATGACGTGGTGGAGCAGGCAGAAGCTGCCCCCCACTCTGCGTCAGGATGGGGGCTACAGGAGACTCCAGGGATAAAGCCCTGCTCCCATGGGGTCGCCTTCTAGGTTGGGAGGTAACAAGTGTGTGTTGTCAAGTAGAGATAAGTGCTAAGATGAAACATAAAAGAGGGTGAGAGGTACAAGATCTGAGCAGATGATTTCTGAGTGGAGACGTGACTAATGAGAGAGGGCAGCCGTGGAAGGGCGCAACCCTTGCAAAGTGGTGATGAGATGCCAGGGCTGAGGTATGTGATGTCCTAGAGTGGCTTTTATGCACAGGGAAGACTATCTAAATTTTCTTTTGTGTTTGTTCCTTTGCAAGAATTAAATTTATAAATTATAATGATTCTTAAACCCCATTAAACTTCTCAATGTGGGCTGCCTTATCCTTCTTTCTTCTTTTTTTTTAATTGAAGTATAGTCAGTTACAAGGTATCCATTTCTGGTATACAGTACAATGTCCCAGTCATGCATTTACATACATATATTTGTTTTCATATTCCTTATCCCTGTCTCTCAACTGACATTCATCAAAAAAATCAATTACTCAACTAAATATTTTAATTGAAATCCCAAGGCTGATGGATGCTCTCATGCACCACATTTTCCCCATTGTGACACTGTCTTTGCACACCAGCATGCTCGGATCAGCCTATGCCAGGCACCAAGTGGCCGTCCCAGGGCTCTGATCTCTGTCACCACATCATCATCTCCATATTTGGCTCTGTCTCTTTCTGGGTTGAAAGACTCATTCCACTGAGGGAGAAGCTTTATTACCCCTAGCTAATTGCAGTTCTTGGCCCAAATGAATTAGATTTGGAACTCAGAGGACCAAGGTTGTTTCTGGGAGAGAGATTTTCAACTGTCTTACAAGACCTGGGCATCCAGGGTGATTCTCCTGTCAGTAGTGAGCACAGAGGGGCCATCCTCTTCCTTCCTGTCTCCAATTATGGTAAACTGTGGTTTGGACTCCGCATATGGGGCTGATTTCACAATGCACAACCCAGGGGTTCAAGAAGCATCTTGACCTAATTGTTCTGATTTTCTCTGTAACCCTCACTAGGGTTATAACCAACTTCCTTCTCTATTTAGTTGGATTTCCCGTTTCTTTAGTTCCCTGAAGACATTTTTACATCTCCCTAACTGGTTGTAGGGGTGACTTTAATGCTCTTCTATTAGGTCCTCGTCCCCTTTCTGCAATTCATTTTTTAACCTCTCCTGTTTTTATCTCCTGATTTTACAGATGAAATTCCACTGTGTCTCCATCTCCACCCATTCTCCTCCTTTCCCAAAGTTAGTTGCTAACTTTCTTCTCAGTAATGTCTCTTTTTTTTTTTAAATTGAAGTATAGTCGATTTACAATGCTGTGTTAATTTCTGGTATACAACATAGTGATTCAGTTATACATATATATATATATATATATATTCCTTTTCATATTCTTTTTCGTTATTGGCTGTTACATAGTATTATATAGTTCCCTGTGCTATACAGTAAGACTTTGCTGTTTATCTATTTTATATATAGTAAATTAGTACCTGCAAATCCCAAATCCCAGTTTATCCCTCTCCACCCCCTCTTCCCCACTGGTAAGCAGAAGTTTGTTTTCTATGTCTGTGAGTCTGTCTCTGTTTTGTAAATAAGTTCACTTGTGTCCTTTTTTTAGATTCCACATATAAGTGATAGCATATGGTATTAGCAGTTTCCCTGTTACACAACAGTTTAAAATTTGAGCCATTCTTCTCTTTCTAGGGCAGAATCATTTAACTGCTTTTGTTTCATACTGTGGTCTCTCCTGTCCTTGTGTGGTCCTGAGACCACAGCATGAAAACAATGCTAAAGGCGGTGAGAAGGAGCTTGGCGAATTTGGGAACAGAAGGAGACCTGACCCGGGGTGGGGCTGGGGGTCCTGCTGCATGGTGGTCAGTGGGGAGAGTGGGAAGATGTGGGCGTAGGAGCCAGGTTATGTGGTGCTTTTTAGCCATGGGGTAGAGTGTTTGAGTTTTAGTCCAAGCTTCCGGGGAAGCCACTGGAAGTTTTAAATATAAAAGTAATAGGATATAAATTATGTCTTATAAAGATCTCTCTGGCTACTCCCATGTAGAATGGATTGTGAAAAATCAAATGTAGTGATAAAGAGATGGGCTGGGGAATTATTGCTTGAATCTTGGTGGGAGGCAATGATGCTTAGAACCAGATAATATGAAAAGTGCCGTATGGTTGTGACAATAATTTGGAAGGTAATCCATGAGTGCCTATGGTTCAGTTATAAGGAGGGGCTGTATTGCCAGCTAGAAGGGAAGGAATGTAGACGGTTACTGATATTGGCCTCTGTAGTTAGGTGTAGACTTCTGTCATTTGGTCATTTGGGAATCAGAATGAAGTTTGTCACTACTGTGCATTTTTAGGAAAGTCTAAATGACAGTCACACCGTATTTTAAAAATCTTTAATACATTGCTTTGGAAGCTCAGGAACCAAAAGCAATGATACAGTGACTGATCCCGACTGGTGCTGTTCCTCATTGGAGGGGACTACTGGCATTCGAGTGAGAAAACTGTGTCATTCTGGACCATCTTAGGCATGTGCAGGGCTCAGCATCTCCACCACTGAATGCCAGTGCGACCCCCAAACCATCATGACAATCCCAAACACCCATGCATTGCAAACGTGGATTATCCTTTTTGACTGAAATCTTTCTGAACTTGTGTATGATATTAAAGCATTCAACAGCACTGAAGATCACTTTGCTTAGAGGTTTAATTTAGTATTAGATCTATTAGATAATAAATTAAAGGTATGAGAAGATTTGTGTATTATCAGACAGCATGGTTCTTAAAGATAAATTGTTGATATTAATAAATATATAATTAATAAATATATAGTGTTTAATTAAATTTATAAACAGGACCAGACGTTAATTAAGGGGCCATTAAAAGCGATCTTTTCAAAAATCTTCTTTAGTTAGGAATGCATAATGAGGTCTTTATAGGTGAAATGAAATTTTGTTTTTTGATACCATCCCAGGGAGAATATGAAGGGGCTGGAGGAAATTATATGGACAAAATGTTACTAATTCTGCAATTAGAGATTTTATTTACAAATATGTTCTTAATATAATATTATCATATTAAGATATTCTGTTCTGAATTTTGAAATAGCATTTTGTCCCGGTGTTGGGATTTTTAGTTTACACAATTATCTTTCTCTTCTGGTCATACTCATGAATTCAGTAGAGTCCCCTGGACTGTTTTAAAGCACGTAAGGAAGATGGGGATTGCAGACAAGTGCCTCCCGTTCAGTCTGTAGCTTAGACTCGTTTGGCATGTCATTGAAGTTCAGGCAAATCATCTCTCTCCTAACATCATTGATTTATTTTTGCAAATCTCAAATACAAGTGCTAATAACAGTCTTTCAAAACTAGTAATTCAGAAAGACAAGTTTTTATGTACTTTATGTTCATCCTGGAAAGATATAAAATGTTACAGTATGATTATAATTTTGTAGGAAATATCTGTGCATAAATATTTCTGATAGGACTGATCTCCAAAGTATTAATAATACTGTCACTCAGTATAACTAAGGGCAACTTTTTTCTCTTTCTATTTTACGTCTTGTATTTTCCAAATTTTCTTTCATAATCATTTTCCACTTTAAAATGAAAACCATAATTGCGTGCTGCTTTTTAAACTTGCCCTTCTGGAGGGCTTTGTTTTCAAAGTTAACCAAATATTTGGAATTTATTTAAAGCTTCTTGGCTGCACAGGCATTCCGAGAGATTCCAGTCCTTAATTCCTCTTCACACGTATGGGGCCATGTTGCTACCCAGAGAAATCACCACTGGAGGCTTGCTTCACAGAGAAAATTTCCTGAGTTGGGTTTGCGCTTCCAATTAGAATTAAAATGAATATATTAACGTGCTTGGTATTACATGTGTCTCAGTCTGTTTATCTTTAAAATGAAGGGATAAGGCATGGAATGAACATAGAAGTGCCTTCTAGCTCTCAAATATCATAAGTTAAAAAATTATAATACCTACCTAGCAATTTTCCTAGTATTTTTTTTTTTAATAGGTACTGAGATGACCTTGGGAAAGTGCCATCATCTCGGTGGTCAAGTGGGACTTTGCAGAATCTGTTTCTCCTTATGTCAGAAGGAAACTGTAAGAGGGATGGTGGTGTTCAGTCCCAGCTTCTGAGGGTTCTGATTTTCCAAAATAGAAGGCAGAGCTAGTGCTGAAAAAATAGTCTCTCCCTTTGTAATGAAGATTTTTGCAGAGCAAATGACTTTTGAACTATGATTCTGAATGAGTATGATTGTTTCTGGTTGCAAAACCAAATTAGATCAAGGAGTGTCTGAGAGACTAGCTTAAGGCTGCTGGCTTTATTGGATGGCTACCAGCTGGCTCCATCAACTTATGGGATGGTTCATCACAGTTTTGGAATAAAATAATTTATAAATGTCTATCTTGTTTTATTCAGGTTATACTGGAGAGCTCTGCCAATCCAAGATTGACTACTGTATCCTAGACCCATGCAGAAACGGAGCAACGTGCATTTCTAATCTCAGCGGATTCACCTGCCAGTGTCCTGAAGGTAAATATTATTACCCCAGGAATAACTTCCATTTTAAATCATAATCTAATTTGATGAGCTTTGTACTTCAATTATCTGAAAAACTCTACTCAAGAGAACTTCTTATTTTGTTCCATTTATAAAACAAAATATAAGATGGTCCTTTTTTAAGCTCTGTGCTAGAATAGCTTGGAAATTATGTCTATTAGGCATAATCAGAAATTTCTGTGAGTTTCATTTATACATTGAAAATGAATAACTGTAATAAAATGGAATTTTTTTCTAATGGTGAATTTCACTTGTTAAGATTCCTATTTTTTTAATTATGCATTTGGTTTTTGATACCAGTTTACATTAAAAATTTTTTCAACATAAAATTCACCTGCTTTTATTTTTAAATTACTTTTATAACATCTTTGAGACTTCCAGTCACCTGGAAAGCTACGTCTTTAGAGCTACTTTTATTTTTAAAAAAAGTCTTACTGTTCAAATAGTTTCATCTGAAGAAGCAAACAGATAATCACAGCTATGGAGCTGGCGTTCAAAGAATAATTTTGTATTTGGAGGAAGCTTTGTTCCCATTTGTTCTTGGAGGGACGTTGTGGAAGAGATTACTTTAAACCTTTAATATTGTAAGAATAATATGATATTAAAACCAGCACGTGTGCCCCTGATCCACGGAAGTGACATTGACAACTACACAGAGGAGCATGACACCCTCTGCAGAGGTGAAGTGTACAGTCGGGTGCGTAAGGAAGCATCTCTGTACTCAGAATTACCTAAACTGCCCCTCCCCGGCTGAGAGGCTGGCGGCAGCCAGGGATGGGTGATGGTAAAAGGTCACTGGCCTCCCAGGTAACCCAAACTGCCATTGGCAATGCCTCATCCTCATATTTGGAAGCCTGAGCAGCCACTAAAGAGGTGGCTTCCGTGTCCTGGCTTCTCGCCTGGGCAGGGGCAGGAGTGGGTGGCTGTGGCTGTGGTTATCCCCTCAGCTGGGTGTGCTTGTGATGCACGTGGTTACCATGACGATGGTGTTACATGCACTGGATGATCTTCACTTGGGAAACAAATGGGAAAACTGGAAACATTGGCAGGTGGATGATCGATCCAGCAACACCCATCACTTTCTGCGTACAGAGCACGTGGCAGTTTCTCGCAGCTTTGCCACACCCTGGCTTAGTCAGTTGCCACCTAACTTTGAGTCTAGGCTGTGCTTACAGTCAGGGGCAGGCTTCACGGTCATCTGCTGATAGACTGTTGGCGAATCATTAATTCCCTTCCCAACCCAGTCCTCCATTTCCTTTTCTACTGAATGTGAGCGATGTTGCCCCTGGGTCCCTCGCAGGGCCATTCTGGGATCGAATGGGAGTTTGGGGAAAGATCTTTGAAAACTCCAGAGTGCTTTATTAGCATCACTTTAATTGCTACCAGAAAGTTAAATGTGGCCCCAGAGGCTCTGAAAGGTCGCGACTTACACAAAATCACACTGGTGGTAAAAGGTGGCCCTTGAACGAGAGCCCAGGAATTTTGTTTTCACTTACACTCCATTTTTCTAGTTAATAAAGATTTGCCGAGCATGGGCTGGGTGCGAGGCTGCAGGGTCGGCAAAGCTGAGATGGCCCCTCCTGTGGTGTGGACACAAGTAAGTCTGCAGTGACAAGCAGGAACAGGTGCCTTGAAGACGTACGACAAGGATCTGCTTAGCCTCGGGGACCTGGGGGAGATGCCCATGTGCAGAGACCCTGAGTGAGGAGAGGGAGGAGGAAGGCGAAGATGAGGGCGTCACCGAGGAGCAAAGGGAGGGGGGAAGAAGGCGGGCGGCCAGGGCTGAGTCCTCAGGGCTTCACGGGGCTTTGTGGGCAGGGGTGGGGCATATCCTCTTCATCCCGGGGCCGGGGAGAGGGCAGAGGCTGGGGTTCCGAGCTTGTTCTGCCTCTCGCTTACCAGCTCTGTCCCACGGGCAAGTGAGTTCACACTTCTCTGTGCCTCAGTTTTTTACCTGGTAAAATTGGGGCGATGATAACCCCCACTTCCTAGGGTCCATGCGGTTAAAGGAAATGAGAAGCTGCTTAGATAAAGTGCTTAGCACGGTGCCTGGCTAAGTGCTCAGGGAATATTAGCCATCTTATCATTATTGTTTTCCTAGTATTGATTATTATGAAACCATTGATACATTTAAACAGGCATGTATAATCTTCATTCCGGAGCAGCGTGGAAAGTAGTTGGGAGAGAGACGAGAGTGGGAAAAAGGAGGGAGGCCTGGGGGACTGCAGTAGAAGTCTGGGAAACAGACATTGACTGCTAGGGCGAGAAGGCAGACTTTGAAAAGGAGAGAAGCTGCTGGATTTGGGAGAACTTGAGAGGGAAAAAGGAGAGGCCTGGGGATGGCTGGGGCTGGGTGAGGGAGAGCCAGTTCAGGGCTTCTATTACTTTATGGTTGGTTGTGCCATTCGTGGAGAAAAAGCTATGCGGAGGAGAAGGGTTCTGTTTTGGACCTGTTGAGTGTGATGTCCAATTGGAGACAGCGGCTGGGCTGTTGCTATGAGTCTGGAAGTGACTGGGGACGTCCGGGCCAAGTCTGTGCACAGAGACACTGGTCTACAGATCATCATTTAAACCTGGGTATCAGTGGAGTTGTCTGGGGACCTTCTCCTTTATCCAGTAGCCCGTCAATTCCTGCGTGTTGTCTAGATAAAGCCTAGAGAAAATGTGACCATCTGGAATGGGAAGGATGGAGATGGACTTCCCAGCAAGTCTTTGTATGAAGACTTTCATTCGGAGGTGTCCCTTTACTGAAGACTGACCAGGGAAAGACGCTTCAGTTATAATTCTGAGGGTGTCCTTGTAATGTTTCGAAGCCTCTTAGCAGCCAGCGTTTTTAAAGCAGCCCCTCCCACTGACCTGTTCTTAGGGTGCTTGTTGTAGAAGCTAATATTTATAGGGCACTTGGCACTTACAGAAAAGCCTGTGTCTCCAAGAGCCCTCTATATCAGCCGCGCTGTGAAAACAAGTTTGAAAGTGGTTCAAGTCCATACTATGTTCCAGAATTCTGAGCCAGCCCTTGATCCCTGCCCGCCTCCTTTTCTTTCTATTTTTTTCCTCCAGAGATTTACATTTTGGCATGTTTGCTTTGTATGTATGTATTTACATATATAGTTTGGTTTTTGGCAAAGTGACTTGAGGGTCAGTTACAGGCGTCACGACCTTCATCCCCAAATAAATCAGTTAGCGTTTCTGAGAGTAAGGACATTCTCCTTGGCATCTACGTTACCATTCCCACACCTAAGAAAATTAGTAATTATTTCCTAGTATTATTTGCTACCTGCTCCCTTTTCATGGGCGCCTTTGCATGGTTGGGTTGCTTCCCTGTGACATCCTTTGAGGGCGGGAAATGTAGCTTATTCACCTCTCTGTCACCGACTCCCAATACCTCATCGTAGAGCTTTTAGTTCCATATTTTACATTAGTAGGAGGCTAATAAAAATTTGTTAAATAAATTAATTATATAAGTCAACACTTAGATATCACTCACTGGGTTTAAACACTCATTTGATTCTCACAATGCTCCTAGGAAGCAAGCACCATTAATACTTCCATTGATCAGATTGGGAAAAGTGAGGCACGAGAGGGTAAATAACTTGCCTGAGATCACATAGCTAGAAATTTCAACCCAGGCTACTTGGCACTAGTGTTCTTAACCCCCAGCCTGTAGCATCTCTGAAGATATTCGTTAAAATAAATTTTAATTTGTTTATTTCTAAAGATGGTCTTTGTAACCATAGTCATGAGTAAAATAAAATGCAAAGTTTGTTGGGTTCTAAAACTTTTAAGTGTCCCTGCTAAAAATTCTTATGTCAGGAAAATTTTTTCCTTTTTTTTTTTGGTGAGTTCAGTGAAATCCTTCTGCAACAATCCCTCCCAGGCCAGGAAGCTGTTGAAGCTGGGGTTTTCCCTCGGGGATGGTGCTTTCAGCACGGTTCGTTCACATCCTTGCTCTTTTCCATCCTTTTCATCTTCATCCAATTTCCTTCAAGGGTCCTTTTCCATCTGATCTGGGCCGTGTCCTTAGAGGCTGAGTTCCTTCCTGGGTCCCCGTCACTCTGACTCTCGCCTTCTCTTTAACATCTCTCCAAAAGTTCAAGGTCAGGCAGGCCTGCGAGACGTCTTGTGCCGCCGTCATCACATGAGCTGTGCTTTTGGGAGGTGTCAGGTCTTCTCCTACACTTAGATTTTTATCCTTCATCCACGGGCTCTGTCTCGTCTTTGAGTTTCTGCTTGATTTTCACCAGGTCCATATTTGAAAAGTGCAATTTCAGACTCTGATTAGAGTTGGGGTGATAAGAAAGAAAAGGAAACTTGCCATGAGTGTTTTCTTATATTTAACTCATTGAATGATGGCAACAAAGATGATTAGGAGCTGGTTTTATTGCCTCTGTGTATACTTTTTATGTTGATACTGTCTTTACGTTTGGTTTAGAGCATTGAGGTCCTTAAATTTTAAGCTCAACGCATTTTAAATCTGAGAAGATCGAATTTTAGGTACTTACCATCCCTGCCTATTGGTAGTTAAGTAGGTATGTTTAAATATATGAGTATATTTAAATCCACATACAAATAAAATCTGAATATTACTGTCTAGCCATCACCTTTGCTTCGGCATCTTATTTTAAGTTTTTTTCCCCCTGGGAATTTGAAGCAGAATAAAGAACAAGAGGAAGTCACTAGGGAGGAAAACACTCAGCAGTAAAGGGGTTTGTCGTCTCTGCCTCTGTGACCGGTGGCATCAAGCCGGTGCAACTCGTAGACACTGAGCCCCTCCCTGGCATCTGCCGGTCAGAGAAGGCGGATGGTAACCAGGGATGAAGTGAGGCTAGGGGGCTTCATGACTCTTTGGAGGAAGTACTATTTTATCCAATGTATTTCAAAGGCACTAATGTAAAGACATTTTCTGGGGTGACGCCTTGGACTAGGATTACAGATAAATAGGATTTGTATTAACTGCTGTTATAATCACCAGGGCGAGTATGCCACGGGGTAGAGGACTCAGAGCTCAGTCCTCTAACTCTCAGAATGCAACGCGGGATCCACCATCAGGCAGGCAGCTCTCGTAGCGTGGAAACTCCACGTCCAGGTGTGGAGGGCTGGTGTCCTTCTGTGGGCTGGAGATCCGGAGACCTGAGTCTGGGACTGATGAGAATGGAACCAGCATGCATGTGGGTTTTTAGGGGCACACTGCTTGGGTTTGAAGTCTAGATCTGCCTCTTTTACAGCTCTTTGCTTCTCTGAGGCTCATTTTCCTCATGTGATACTGGTATGCTTTTTATCAGTTGATGTGAGGAACAGAAAAGATCCTAAAAGCCCTCGGTACTGTGCTTGGTGAGTAGTAAGCACTGAATAAACGTTGGCTGTGATGATGATGATGATGATGATGATGATGATGATGATGGTAATGAATTTAGTCCCATCACCTTGGGTGAGTCCTGTAATGTTGATCCCTTCCAGCCGTATTTTCTTGTTATAAAGGCTCTTGTTATAAAAGGGTCCCTATTCCTGTCTTTGATTCAAGTATATCCGTTTAAGAGCCTCTTGCTGAGTCAATAAATCCATCTTGTCGTTTCAAGGAAGGTTTATAGAGAAAAGTTTCATAACCTCTAAGCGACTCTTAGGAAGGCCTGAGTCTCAAACTTAATGTCGGCCCAAAGGCCCTGTAGGTTAAATCCCACTGCAACCTGCTCCAAGAGTTTTATCCAAACGATTTTTGTTTTTCTACATTGTATAACCCTGAGTAATCTAGCCGTATAATCCTTTTGTCCAACTCAAATGTCAGTGGTAATGCCTTTCATCTTAAAGGGGTTTATAGGCAATAGCCACACATGTCATAAAAATTATCTCTGAGATAATGTGTGTTGTTCAGAACCTGGGCACGTTACCCAGTAAGGATTCAGGAATCCTGGAGTTCTGGGACTTGGTCGTTTCTCCTAGTCTCCTAATATGTATGATCTGGTGAGAGCTCTCTCTTAGGATCATATAAAACTGTGTGTATTTACTTAGGAGACGTGCAGCCTGTCCTCATAAAAGCCCTGAACAAAATACTGTTCTTACTCTTTTAAAATTGGCATTGTCCCTAAATCACCACTTCATTTAGGAATCGTAGCAGCTGAGACCCTTGGAGTTCCAAGTGGTGTATAGTTTCCCCTTTTGGAAACAAAGCAGGGTATTAAGACTTATTAAGTGTGAGTAAAATTTTATTTCTGTGTTTGGTGTGTGCAGATTAATTTTTGATTTATGGTGGAGTTCAGATTTCTTTTTTGTCCTTTTCTTTTTCTTTTTTTTCCATGTAGCACAACTTCTCTGAGATTGTTTAAAAATATTGCCAGGGATTTTGTTTGCCTGCTTTTTCCATTAACAGTGGGGACCAGCTGCACTCACTTTAGTGAGCGATGGGTCCTCTTCCTCACCTTTATCTCTCCTTCCCCTTTGGAATTGTTCCGAGATGCTCGAGATGCTCGGTGTAGTGCTGGCAGATGGCAGTCGGAAGTCAGTGTGGTGAGTGAATAAGAAGCAGACAATGATATCTTGGTGGTTTTCTTTTCAAAAAGAGGAAGGCTATACCTAAGCAGGTCACCGCAAATTCTGATTTCTTAAGGTGTATGTCCAGATATGCAAATGAAAATTACTTAGCATGAATTCAGGTAAATGCCTTGAACTTCAACTCCTGCTTCTCTCTTGTGGCTCCTTGTCGCAGTGGCATCAGCAGCAACAGTGACAATAAAGATGATACCTGCCACTTGTTGAGTGCCTACCCTGCGTTAAGCTCTGTGTCTGGTGCCTGAAGTTCAGCACAACTCAGAGTTACCAGCTGCAGCTCAAGCAGACTTGCTGCTCAAGTTTGAATCTGTGATCACTTACCACTTGGTGACCTTGGGCACGCAAACTGATGTTCCCTATGCCCCTTTTCTGCCTCTGAAGAGTGAGGTTAGTATCAATATCTTCCCACTGAGGTTGTTATAGGGGTTGAGCATCCAGTGCACAGGACAGTGCTGAGCACGGAGTAAGCGATTACTGTAAATGTCATGATTTAATCCCCACAACAGCTGTGCTGTCCTGAGGCTCTGGGTCCTGGTGGACCCAGGATGCAAGCCCAGTTTTGTCTGATTCTGGAGTCCATGTTCTCTCTGTGACACCAAGCTGCTCCTCTGGTCAAGCTCTACCTTGTGTGATGGCTGGGTACGTGTCTTCTCATCCTCATGGGGCTCCAGACTTGCTCAGGGCAGTGGTGCTAAACTTTTTTTGTATCCCTGGAGTGCCTAGCACTTAAATACCTATAAGCCACCATGAATGCATGAATGAGTAAATACCTGGATGCAGTTGCAACAGAACCATTTCATATGGGAGGACGCCGCAGCCAGATGGATTAACCAGTGTTCACTAAAGTAACCAGGTGACTCTTATTGGTTTCAATCCATTGCTAACTTAGTACTAGGGGCAGTGAGGGGGGCTCGGATCTCAACCTTTTGCTTTCAGTGCCCCATTTGTGTATGGCTTAGGGGTCACCGAGACATGGGCAGAGTTCAGAGACAGAATTTTGGGATCCCCTTCTCTGACTCTTCTTTCCTGCATCCCTCCTCACTCCTCAATGTGTGCCTGTCCTGGGCCCCTCCCTGGGCTTCTTTTGGACAGAAAGAGCAGGTTTAACACGAGTGTCTTGGTCTCCCTGTGACATAGTCACAGCTGGGGATGCCTGTGGGGGGGCGGGGGGCTCCCTAAACATGAAACTCAGCCCATGATGGCTGCTGCTTCCGCATTTCGACTCTTCCCCCAAACCTGCCTGCTTTTGTTCAATTTCAGAGCCATGAGGCCATTGTAGGGTATTTTGGTCTGGAGTTTACAGTCATTTGTGGGACAGTCCCCTTGTTAGAAGCTTACTTTTCCATATCAGAAGCAGAATGTCCATCTAATTTTTCTTGAAAGCAACCAATATCCTTTCCAATAGAAATACAAATATCCGTTTACTGGAAGTAAATGGAATTCTAATTTTTCCCTACAGCAGATTTTATCTCCTTATACATGCCCTTTCTGTAGACCACAACCATTGGAGGAGGCTAGAGTGAAATTTTTGTCTACCTTGAACCAAGATACCACGTGATCCAGTCCTGGGTCTGATTCTGAATTATTCAGATCCAGGCTTTGACTCCTACAAGCATCTTAAAGTAGGACTCACAGAGGGGCACAGGCCCAAGAGACATTGAACAAAGAAGATTGTGAAAGTGAAAGAATGCTTGTTTATTACTTTATCAGATTCGAGTTTTGGTTCAATAAACCTTTCTTTGACTCTTTTTCCAATCTAGTTCTCATGTGACCTAATGTCACATTGCTAAAAGGCAGCTGAAGGCAGATGCTTATGTCTACGAATAGGTACTTACTAGGTATTAAGTAAGGCTTCTCCTTACATAATACAGCCCCTCTCTGGAGGTATTTCCCATTGCTCTTCTTTTGAATTGCCCTAATGATATTTGATTGTAATTTCTATGAAGAACTTGTCATTTTTAAAGTCCCTTCCTCACTTTCGGCTCCTAACTTGTCTACACATAGCAATACGTCTGGTCCCTGGGAGCCAGGGGATCCTCTCACCACTGGCCTCTGTCACCACATTCAATTATTACCCTCTTTTCTGTTACAGCCCAGGACTTTGTGTAACAGTTTATATTTTTTAAATCATTTCCCCCTGATTATCAAAGAAATCTGTGCTCAGATAAACTCGAAAGAAAAAAAAAATAAAGCTATAATTCTGCCCTCAAGAGAGATCTCTTTTAAATTTTAGGTGAACATCTTTGAAGTCTCTTCTCTAATGCACATTTTAGAAAACTGAAATTGGGTCTTACTGTGCCTTGTCTTTTGTAATGAGTTTCTTAAAGTGAACAATGTGTCCCAAATACTCTTCTCTAATTATTTTTCTACAAGGTTGTTATTAAGGCTTGCCTTGCATTCTGTCATACGAATGTAGCATAATGTACTTAATAAAAGACTTAATCATTCACATACCATTTATTGATTGTCTGGGGACAGCTGATCTCAAGGGATCCAGGAGTGAAGGAGACAGATGGGGAGCTGGCTCATGGGGCTTGGGAATAGCAGGTGTGAAGGTATGACCAGGGGTCTGATGGGGCTGTGCTGGGGTGACTGGGTGGCTGAGAAGAGGGACTCCTCCTCCAGACTGGGGGCTGGGAGGGAAGTCAGTTCCAAGGGAGCTGTTGTTTCAACTGAGACCCGAAGGACAGGCAACAGCAAGATTAATCATTAGGGCTGTGGGCAGAGGAAAGAGCCTCCCAGGAAGAGAATCAACAGCAAGTATCAGGCAGAGGGGGAGGGAGGGTGGCATATCTGAGGAACAAGAGGAAGTTCAGCAGAGCCGTATCGCAGAGTGTGATGGAGGGAAGATAAAGGCTCCGGGCATAGCAGGAGCCAGCTCAGGCCGGCCTGGACCCAGTGGCCAGGCAGGCCTGAGACACAAGGTCACCCGTGGAGCTGGTGTTTGGAGTCAATTCCACCCAAAGTATAAGGGCTGAGAAAAGAGGCTTGTTGGTTCATGAAAAGAGGGAACTTGGTGCCCAGCTGTCAAAATAAAGCACAAGGGAACTTGGGGGCTGAAAGTAGTGAATAAACACTGTAGCAGGAGGTGCTGTCAGACAGCCTGCAAAGATTAAATCTGTCTTGGTTGGGAGAAAAACGATAATTAGTAATAGTTTATGGATTTTCCTCCTCAGGACCAAATCAAAAGAAACACTGTGGCTACCAGCATAGGGGGGAAAAAAAACTGTACAAAGGAAAGGTGGATCTGCCTTAAAACATCCTGATGGCAGAGCTATTAAGTCAGTGTCTCCAGACGTGGAAAGCCGACAGTGAATTTTCTGAAGCTCTTCCGGGGGTTCCAGTGCAGCCAGGGCCCAGAGCCACTTGCCTGAAGAACAAAGCTACAGAGCTCCCGCGGGGATGAATTGCACGGGGCAGCCCGGGAAAGTTTCTGCAAAGCCTTCTTTGCCAGCAGAGGCCTTGACATCCACCAGGAAGGCGACGATGGCCCTACGCCTCGTCTGGTCTCAGTCCTGTGAACCTCGCGGCAAGGCCTGGCACCACCTTGGTGTTCCTTGTATGGAAGCGGAAACCACATTACTCTAGGCCTTTCCACACGTGCGCCTATTTAAAATTCATGAAGATGAGTGTCTTTAAAAAAAAAAAAAAAGCAGATGAAGAAACCGAGGCTAAAAATTCATAAGTCCTTGGAGAGGGACAGACATGTTGAATTTCACTTCTGTCAGTTACTGGCTTTGGTCAAGTTACTTAACCTTCCTGGACCTCAATTTCATATTATGGAAAAGGAAGTGCTTGTCTCAGGGAGCTGTTGGGTATGACGTGGTAGGGATTCAGGGCCTGTGTCTTTCTCCCGCTTCCCATTTCTTAGCTTCTGACTTTTTTTTTTTTTTTTTTAAACTTTCTCCAGACTTAGAATTTCCACGAGTTGAGACAGCAAGAGCTTACCTATGTGTGTAAGGCGGTCCTCTGACTCTCTTACGGGGGATTTTCCTGTGTTCATGTCAGACAGAATGGTTATGTAGTTGACCCAAGATTCCCAGCATCTTGGGTTCTTCCAGATTCCAGTCCTATCTAGACACCTGTTGAAGTGTCCTGTCTTCTCTTTCTGATTCAGTCTTGTCCTCTGCAGTCTGTTCTCCACACAAGAGCCAAAGTGATCTGTCTATAAAATGGTGAGCCCATGCTTTCACTCTCTGCCTCTCGAACTTTGGGTGATTTCCCATCCAAAGGGAGGTCCAGGGCCAATGTGTCCCTCGCTGCCTCTCAGCCTCTTTTCTTGCTACTCTCTTTGCTGGATGTTTGCTGTTCTTTGAAACACGCCAACGTCTTGAGAATTGTCCTCCAGGGGGTGCCATCCACCTCAGAACACAACGCTCTTTGGGCATTTGCACCTGCTGCTCCGTTTACCGGAACCCTTCCTCCCGGCTTGAATACAGCTCATTGCCTCTCTCCCTTCGGTCTCCGTGACAGCACTATTGAAGTCTGCCTCCGTCAGGCTCTACCCCTTACTGGCTTCAGCAGCGGGTAGCGCTAGTGATGATACGTATGTACTTACCTTTCTCTTTGTTTTCCTCACCAGAATATAAGTTCTTGAGCAGTGCCTGGTACTTGGTTGATCTCCATCAGTTCAGGTTAGAGAAATGAATGCTCAAAGGAAAACGCAGAACTTTCTGACTAGACCTCTAAATTTCCATTGTTAATAGCCAATTATTTTTGCGCATATAGCTCGTCTACTTTAAATAAGCTTCCTCTCTTCTGCCTTTTCTCTATTTCGACTACACTGGGGCAGAGTTGATTTAGCATTCCTCTGACAATTTCCTAGTTATTTTTCATTTTCCTGTCTTAGATCTAAAATTGTCTTTCTGTTCTGCTAAAGAGAAAGTCCTTCAGGTGGTTTTTACTCTGTCAAATGGATTTTCTTAAAAATTGAAAGTCACATTTTATATGTAGTTGTCTTGGGCCTTTTCCAGCTGATGGTTGTGTAATTGCTTTTCCTAGATCCCCCCACCCCCTCTTTATCTTACACAACTGTCTGCTTTCTTAGAACCAGAACAAATGTGGTCCCAATTAAGTTTTCCATAAACCTCGGCCAAAATCCCTTCTCTGGGTCTAATTTCACTCCTCTTCCTTCTCAGCCCAGCCAAATCTTGGGCTGTCTTTGAAGCCCAGCACAAAACCCCACTCTCTTATGAGATTTTCCTGGCCTGCCCCACCCAGTAATAGCCCTTCCTTCTTTGGATTCACTGCTGCCGGCCACTTTGTCAATAACTATGCAACAGATGAAGCCGTGCAGCATGCACTGATCCCACTCATGCTGACAGGCTGGGCTGGTCCCTCTAACCCCACATCACATTAGACTCGTTCTGTAAATGTTTGCAGAATGAAAACACGGCCTCACGTTGTCCCCTCATCATCTAGATGTGTCCTCCTGAAGGTCTCTTCTGTTGAAGATTAAGCTTTTGGAGAGTCGTGGTTCTGCCCTGTCCTTGCTGCTCATCCAGGCGCTTAGATGAACCAAATGTTCTGCCTTCACCTTGATGCAGTGATCACCCACTTATACTTCTGTCACTGAAGCAGCTAGTGACTGATCATCTTTTCCATATTCCCTCACTGTAACTGCAAACTTGAGGTTAGGCATTATTTATCAGTCCTCTTTCACTCACTGCACTATTTTCTAACAAGTCTGCACAAGACTATGTCCTCTATTGCTCATCCATCCATTTGTTCATCTATCGCACAGATATTGACAGAGTGGCCACCATGCTGGGTGCTGGGGCTTGAGGGTGACAGGAACCAGCATGGCTCCTCCTCCTCTGGGAAGCCGGTGGTTGGGGTGGGTCTAGGAGACAGATGACGGACAGGTACCTCGTACATAACTGTGCCATTACAAATTCAAGACAGCGCTATCGAAGTAGCGAGCAGGGCGCTGTGATACATACAGAACAAGAAAGGGATACGTACCTAGAATGGGGTGATCAGAGAAGGCCTGTCTGTTTGCAGCTGAGAACCCAAACCTGAGAAGGAGCAGCTGTGAAGCAGGTGGGAGCAGGGATGTCCAGGTCGTGGAGACGGCTTGTTGCACGGCTCTGCACGGGCGACGGCTTGTCTTTCCTGGAACTGACGGAGGCCAGTGGGCTGGCTCCTAGAGACCGAGGGGCCAGAGTGGCAGCTGAGTTGTAGCCCGCGGGGCTTGATCCCGTGGAAGGGAGGTTGGATTTTATTCTAAGAGCAATTGGAAGCCCTGACAATATTTACGTCTTAAGAAAATTATGCTCATTGCTGTTTGGAGAATTGGTCGTAGGGGTGATATAATAGAACAGGGAATCTCATCACAGGAAACTACTGTAACGGGCGAGGGGAGAAATAAGCGTGACTTTGGCTGGGATGGTGGCAGTGGGGATGAAACAGAATGTTCAGGGTCACGAAGTACGTGGGAGATAGAATTAATATCCACTGATTGATTCAATATGGGGGTTGAGGGAGAGGAAGCAATCAGGTATGACTCCTGGGTTTCTGACTTGAACCATTTGCCAAGACAGGGAAACCAGGAGCTGGGTTTTACACGCCTACACGCAGTTTCCTCTATGTAAATTACCTTTACACTGTCAGCAAATATGCCAGTGTCACTTTATTCTCTATTTCCTTTATTAATATTGCAGGAGCTTCTGATGTCTAGATAGCTTTCTAGAGAGAATGACTTCATTGTCTTGCAATTTAACATCTTCCGACAATGTTTTCTTTTGGTCTTAAATATCTGATTTCCATAATGTGTGTATCTCAAGGGTGTTGATTTTTATTTACGTAATGAATATTCAGCAGGCATATTCATATAAATATTGGTTCAGATACAAAATTTAAAGCAACAGTCAACTGGCTAATTCATAGTTTTTTTTTGGTTTTTTTTTTTTTGCATTAGCCCCTCATTCCTTAGATTTCCTTTGTAGTTCTGTTTTATTTTCTGTTTGAATCCTTCAATCTTTCATCCTGTGTTTTTCACTTTTTACCCTGTAAGTAGGACTGTAAATCCAGATATTCTTGCCATGATCCTCCAGTTAGGACTACGTGCCACCCTCTGTTGTAGTAATTTACTAACCTTTTAGTTGTTTCAGAGAGATTACTGTTACTACTTTCATTGCTAATATTATGATATTCCACAGAACAGTATTTCATTTGTTCTCCTCCATAGAATTCTTCATGTTTTAGAATTTGAATGTGTTTAGGGATGTAGTTGAATCCAAGAATGTTCAGTTTTGTTTTCCAATCCTCTTGCCTTTGCCTCTGTAACTAATTTGGTTGGCATATTCTGGCAGGGGAATTTTCAAAAACATCTACCTTAAGAGATTATTGATAGGTTGGCCAAAACTCTTAAAGAGTTCTGTTAGTAAAAAGAGAAACTTTACCAAAGGTCTCAAGTAATTGCTTTTAGACTTGTAACATTATTCAGGAACAGGAAAATGCAGATAAGTTCTTAGTATTGGCTATGGAGTTTTATGAAAGTCTTTCTATGTTATGTGTGTGTGTGTTGGGAGAGAGAGGATGGAGGGAGAGGCAGAGGAGAAAATGGAGTGAATGAGAACCTTGGTTCATTTTTAGAATGTTTCTTGGAAAGATGAAATAATGTCTGGCTGAGTGTCAGCTACAGATGATCCAAGACCTTTTCTACTGCGTGATGTAAAACATCTTTCTACCAGCACTATTAGAAATGCCCTGCACTCTGAAAATTCAGCTCAAAGGGGCATGTTATAAGAATCTTTGCTGTGGCTTTGGGTCACTGGCTTCCACATGTTTATATTAAGAAATTAGATTCATACAACACTACATCTGAGTGTGTTCCCTTCCATAGGTACTTATATTTATATATCTAGTAATGAATGTACATTATTTCTTATTTGGGCTGCAGTTTAGTTTTTGAAACTACCTTCAGGCAATATTCAAGCTTTCTGTGATTATTTACAAGCCAGTTTTGATTCAAAATTTCAAAAACTTCCACGTTAATACCCCTATAACATGCATTGTGATGAGAACCATAAACTGGCCAACGTCTGGCTTTAGTCAACATATTGGAAGGTCATCCTGCATTGGTTGGCATCATGACTCTGAATTTTGTATTTGGATGATTTTAAAGATGACTTCTGATTTCATAAGGAGTCGGTAGGTAAGGTAGTATGTGATATGTTTATTCCTTAGGATTCAAGTTTCATCCTTGTATTTTTAAAATACCTTCCATGTGATATTGGAAATACTGAGAACTAGTTAAGCTCAGGACCTTTCAAATGCACTGAGTTCAAAATTCATCCTTGCTAAGTAATTTCTGTTTTCTAAAGCTATCTTAAATTTAAGAATTCAGGATACTAATGGGTCTATCTGGTCCTAATTTCTTGTTAGTTAGTACAAGTCTTCAACTTTTCAAGTGCCTTTATGTAGACTCATGTGAGGAAGCCTATCATGGGGCTTAAGAGCACAGATTTTAAGAGCACAGATTTTCTTAATTGGGCCATCACTGACTTCTCTTGTGTGCAGTAAAGTGGAGCAGTAAGAGCTTGCAGTTTGCAGCCTATCTCTGTTATCCGCTAGCTACGTAGACTTGAGCAGGCTACTTCATATTGCTGTGTCACTGTTTCCTCACCTGTAAAAGAGGGCTACTAACAGTTCCTGTAGCATACGATTACAGCAGGGTTAAATGAACTCTTGCGTGTGAAGGCTTAGATCGTCTGGTGCGTCTCAGCCCCCAGTAATGTCATCTGTTGTTGTTATTACTGCCATCTTTCATCCATTCATTCAGCATTGGACTGGGAGCTGTTCTAGGAATTTCGATAGACAACACTTTAGAACCCACAACCACTTTATGAAGAAAATAATTTCAGCCCTGTTTTTGGGGTGAGGCAGTAGAAGACCAGAGAGGTCAGGACTTGCCTTGGTTGTTCAGTTTGTTATACGGTACTACGTGTTTAAGTATGTTCTTTGCATTCAGAGTAAAATGGAATACATCTCATGAAGGACAGAATTATGTTCCACTCTAAGCTAGGAAGGGACTCTTGGGAGAATTCAAGTGTTATTAAAACTGATCGTGTGGTACATTTTTAGTATGATGTTTAAATTTTAAAAACTATAGGGAAGTTTATAAGATGTTGAATAGCATTAGATTTTTTTTTGAGTTTTCTATTTTTGTACAGAAAAATACCAAGTTCATTATGACAATTTATGAGTGATGCTTTAGATGAAGTGTGGGAGCTGTTTTTGTTTGTTTTATCTATCCACCTTATCTTTAACAATAAAATTGCCAATACTGCTGGGAGTTGTGGGTGAAGATGGATAAATATAAACTTAAATCTAGATAAGAGAAGTGAAATAGAATATTGAACTACGAACTGTGCAGGAGTAAAATTATTGAAATTTGTTTCTAAAATTTGAAAGATCTTCATTTAATTTTCAAAGTGCTCTTAAGATATTGAAAGAATAGCCTTAACCAAAGCATTATTAAATGCCTACATGGACACACAGACCTACAGATTCAGATATCCATGTATGTATAATTTTTAAAATTGAGAAATACAAAACATGGACACACAAAACAAAATAATAAATCACCCTTACAAGAAATACATGTAAAACTTTTTAAAAATTGAAGCTTTATTGAAGTACTATTTACATATCACAAACTTCATTCACTTTTGAGAGTAAAATTCAATGCTTTTTAGTAAATATACGGAGTCATGCAACCATCACCACAACCCACAATATCAGAACATTCACATCAGCCCCAACAGATCCTTCGTGCCCGTTTTCAGTCAGTGCCTCTTCCCACACCAGGCGACTACTTATCTACTTTCTACAGCTATAGATTTACTTTTTTTTTTGGACATTCTTATAAATGAAGTTATACGCTATGTGGTCTTTTGTGTTTGGCTTCTTTCACTTAGCATGTGGCTTGTAGGTTCATCCCTGTTGGGGCGCGTGCCAGACCTTAACTCCTTTTTGTGGCCAAATAGTATCCCATTGAGCGGATACATCACAGTTTGTCTTCCCATTACAATAACCAATTTTTTTTAAAGTATATATTCAAGAAACTGCTAACAGGAGGTACTTCACTTTTTAAATTTAATTAATTAATTTATTTTTATTTTGGGGTAAACAAAGTTTATTCTAGGTGCTTCTTGAGAAGGGAGTGAGGGACAGAGGGACAAAGGTGGGAGAAGGATGTTTTCATTGTTTACTATTTTGTGTGGGTTTTTGGTTTTAATTCAGGATTGCATCTTTTATCTATTAAAGTAAAGTAAGGCATATCTTCCTCCAGCAATGTGTATTAAATAAGAGGTTAAACTCCCTCCACAGACCCCAGTCCCACCTTCCCATTAATTTATTTTTGGCATCTTTCAAGTCTCTACAGGCACACATACACATGTGTACATTTAAATATATTTATCCCCTGTCCGTCTGTACGTCTAAGCAATCATATATTTTATATTTCAACAGAAATAGCAGCACAGGGCGTCATCATTTAACCCCCAGTTACCAAAGCCAAGAAAACCCACACCTAGTCGGGTTGTGCCGACCTGGAAACAATTCATGAATTAATTCGTTGATCAAGTCACGTTGGAAAAGAGTTAAGCACAGCGGTCCCAGGTTCTTGGTCATTACGCGGCACACGGCTAAATTTCTGTACCCCCGCGTCCTCCCGCAGGGTACCTGGGCCCGGCCTGCGAGGAGAAGGCGGACCCGTGCGCCTCGGCGCCCTGCCGCAACAACGGGACGTGCTACGCCGACGGGCCGCGCTTCGGCTGCAGCTGCAGCGCGGGCTTCACTGGGCCGGCCTGCGCGCAGCTCGTCGACTTCTGCGCACTCAGCCCCTGCGCCCACGGCTCGTGCCGCAGCGTGGGCACCAGCTACAAGTGCCTCTGTGACCCAGGTTGGTACCATCCCCGGCCCGAAAGCCCCGTCTGGCCCCAGCCTCAGAGCCTTTCAGCTTTGCTTTTGCGTCTGAGCACAGGTTGGCCCGCTGAATGTGTTGGCTTGACCAAGGGAACTCCACCCCTTTTAACAAACACCCTTCCTCTTGAGGCTTCCTCTAGGCAGGGTTTGAAACGCACCCTCTCCCCTTTGCATGAGCCGTTCACAGTCATTGTAGAAAAATAAGAAAATGCATGTAAGCAAAATGAAGAAAACTGAAGACAGGCTTGATCTCATAACAACTTAATCATTTAAAGAAAATTTTTAAACAGTGTCTTTTATTTGTTTGTTATAGTTTATTTTCTTGGGGGCATAATTAGATTGTATTATTTATTTGTTTTATTTTTATTTTTACAGGGGTACTGGGGATTGAACCCAGGACCTTGTGCATGCTAAGCACGTACTCTACCATCGAGCTGTACCCTCCCAACCACTGCTTAATTATTTTTAACAATTACTCTAGGTCACTGCAGCGCCTTTACTGCATTGCATATATTTTAATACTTGGGGTCTTAGGTTAACAAAATGTTTTTCATTTTAATGTGCATACAAAGCAGAATGCAGTCCATTCAGAATTTTACCATCTTTGAAAATTCTTACTCTGGGCACAGTATGTGGACCTGTGACTTCCCGTGTGAATCTTCCAAAGTACCACCATTTATTTTATGAATGTCTTCTGCATTGGTATTGCCAATTGTTTATTGTGAAAGTTTTGATACTCAGACGTCCGAGCGGTTACTAGTCAAAATTTGTGTCTGCACAGCCTCCTGGTTGGTCTGAAAAGAAGGCACACGGGCAGCTCTTTCTTTCCTCTTGTTTCTATTCTGGCCACGTCTCCATCCTTGCACGAGCTGGCGCTTTAGAATGTTTCCCAGCACGATTCCCTGTGCGTGTCCCTGGCCCATCAGTCAGCGTGGCTGGCTGGTCCCTTGGTTTGCTCGATTCCTGCTTCTGCTCATGCAGTGCCCTCCGCCTGGAACACCTGTTCCCCCATCACCCTGTCTCACCCGCAAGGTTCCCCTTCTGGGGCTGACTCAGTTTTCATTCCTCTGAGTCCCCACAGTCAGTTGCAACATCACTTTTCCGGTCTTTAAAATACGACATTAATTATTCTTGTCTCTGTCTCTCTCCCCTTTGGTGGGTAGGAGGAAGTGTATTTTGTTAGTAATTTTTGTATAACGATAAGCTACCACTTAGTGAGCTTAATCTCTAGGTTTTGAGCTGGGTGCTCCACATCCCTGGGCCTTTGAGTGCCCTCCCTGCCAGGGAGATGTAGGACCGCATTTCCGCTGAGGTATGAAATGCCTCATTCCTGGTTTGGTCACGTGCCTGTGGCCACACACCCAGTTGGGGGCTGCATCCAGGTTCCAACCTAGGTGCCCTGGGTTCACTGTCCTGTGCCTGGTCCCATAACTTAAGGGACATGTCTCATATTCATGGATCACTTAAAGGAGTGAGTGGGAAATGCAACTGAGCGTCTGAAAGGTACTGGAAAGCCTTTTTCATACAGACTTTGAATTCTCTGTTTTTTAAACAACCATAGAATTGATATTTTGCCAAGCGCCCCTTTCTTCTTTGTTCTAAAATACAGAGGGAATGAGACTGTTTAATCTGCCTGGTAACTGTATTAACGGGATTCTCCAGAGAAACAGAGGAGAGAGAGAGGAAAAAAAAAAACCCCAACAGAGTGTTTGATTTTAAGGAATTGACTTACACAGTTGTGAGCAAGGACTGGCCGGTTCAAAATGCAGTACAGGCTGTAAGGCTGGAAACCCAGGCTGGGTTTCTATGTTACAGTTTTGAGCCCAAATTCCTTCTTCTTCGGGAAACCTCAGTCTTTGGTCTTAAGACCTTCAGCTGATTGGACGAGGCTCACCCACATTCTGGAGGTTATAAATTTACTCAAAGCCTACTGGTGTAAACGCTGATCTCATGTAAAAAATACTTTCACAGCCTCTAGACTGGTGTTTGACCGGATATTTGGGACCTGTGACTTAGCCAAGTTGATATATGAAGTTAACTATCCCAGTAACATTTTGGGATTTCTCATTAACCTTGTGGTGAAGGGGTTTCTCCACCTCTACCCATGACACAAGGAGACTTTTCTGTGGGTACCCACGTCCTCTCCTGTCAGAGTCATGTGGAAATGGAGCTGCTTCCCTCTGGGGCCAGCGATCCTCTGTGTGCTTGGTGTCCTTGCCTTTTGGGAACGTGAGGCACTCAGGCCACTTTGTGTTTACCAGTGAAACAGAGCACATTTGTGCTGGGAGAACAGTCTTCCTCACGTCATGACCCACGAGCACGCTGCTCCCAACGTATGTGGATGTCATACCACGGGGTCAATGATCCCCTTGGCAGTAGTTGAAGCAAAGCCTTTCTGTCCAGAGCATCCTCCATGCCCATCCCCCAAGAGTCCCGGGTCCCTCAGGGGACCCCACAGAGAAGAGTCACATGTCACAAGACTGGGAGGCTGTTTTGTTTCTCCTCCCCTTCTCTGACTTCTGTTCTTAAATATATTGAACTTTCCCTTATATTCAGTTGGTTTATCTTAAAAACTTGAAATGGAATGTCATTATTTAGAGATAAACGTTGCTGTTTAGTAACATCAAGTAAAGTCTGTAACATGTGTGAGGAAGCTTACAAGGTCCCAAATAGAAAATCTACCACCCAGTGTTTCTCTGTCCACACAGGCAGGAGTAGCCGAGGGTGGAAGGAAGAGCCTATGAGATCCCCGCTCGCTAACTGTTAGAGTAGGAATTTACAGGGCGTTTCTGGGCCTCAGTGTTTATTTTCAGAAATAATGTCTTAGATGTTCATCAATTCCACTGCAGTTGGGGTCCCAGGCTAGACTGGGGGCAAGTTGCCCACCGTGTCCTTCTGCTGACCATGACCATCTGTTGTGTCTGAGAGCATCAAATCCCGGATGTGGAGCAGTAAGAACACTTCAGTTTCTTTCTATCCATTTACATTCCAATATTTCTCCTCAAGCCACAGAGGGGAGAAGTATCTCCTGTTCAAGTTCCTCTTTTCCCTCCCTTCATTCCTGTCCATTTGGAGCAATTAGCTCGGTGATAGCCAATGTGCAGCCTCTAAGGAGCCCTGAAAAACCTGAAGAAGCATGTCTTGCATTCCTCAGTGCCTTCATGTACTAGGTAGTGCCCCGGGGTAGAGCCTTGTAGTTCTGCGAAAGCTCTTTCCTTGAACTTGGGAAATCAGATTGCCTTTAGAGGGGTTGCTTCCTCAGATCATTAGGTGACATTGTCTGAAATAAAAAAGGCATCTTCACATCTGGCAAGAATTTACATTTTAAGAGGAGAAAATGACAATTCTCTGAATGCGAAATTTCTAGTCTTAATCTTTTGGAGCACGTAATTGCTTTACTGCTAGTTTGCATAATAGAAGAATCTCATGAGAGTAGGTGAAATCGGGTGTCTAGCTGAAGAGCGGCAAGCCTGATCATCTTTAGAGAGAGCAAGCGGACCCCGTTTCATAAAATGGCAGCAGATTGAAATCATGTCAAGTTGATAATTAGCTCCCGTCTGACAAAGTGCCATTTAGATGGTTCTGCACATCAGATTTGCCAGGTGCTTTATTTTCAAACCTCATTTTTTAGCTTATCAGGCTCGGGGTTTCTGATGGGATTTTAGTATTAAGTAATAAAATGTCAGCAGTGAGTAATCACCGAAAGGTTGCCTTTCAGTGTCAAATGATAGGCCACGCGTCCTCTAAAAAAATTGCAAATTGAAATCTCCCAAGGACTGGAGCACGTGAGAACATGGTGCGCAACGAACAGAGTGGGGAGCAGTGTCACGGTGCCTGGAGTCGCTTGGGGGCCTGCCATTGTCCCTGCAGATGGGGGAGTGCTGGTGTCTCATGCTCATACAACAGCGGGGCATCTGGAGATGCCATTTGGATGATGAGCAGTGCTGGAAGGAATCACTGGTAAAAGGGAGCTGTTCTGCCCCAGTTCACTGGTGTTGGCCTCTGCCCAGTACCCTTGAGTTATTACTCTAACCCTCTTTGTTGCCTTGAGTTAGCCCTGCCGTTAGAGTGTGTGCCTTAAGTTACTACTTCAGGAATTTAAAGTTCGAGGCACTAGAGGATTTTTTCATGGAAATACAAATAACAGTTTTTTTTTTCCTCATAAGTAATCTTAACTGCTTGCCTATTGTTACGCGTTAGACCTGGGACAAGTTGCCGACCACGTGTTTCTGCTGATTCTTCTCCACCGTTGGGCTGGCAACTCAGTTAGAGCCTCCAGCCTGTAAAGGAGAGGATGTTTAGACTTTTCCCAAGCGAATTTTTTAAGGAAATTGTATTTTTAAGCATTGCAGATACTGTTTTTCTATCTTTTACACATGCCCCACACATGGGCTGCATTTCCGGTCTCTAGGGCCTAAAAGACACAGTTGGCATTGCTTCCTTCTGTTAAGCTCAGACTTGGCGATCCCAGCCCTCTGATAGTGTCCACTGGAAACAGAATCTAAGGTAAGACTTAATGGTCAAGATTTTAATAGTCATTCAACAGTAAGTTTAAAAGTACACCTACAATGATGTGAGAACATTTAGCTCGATAATGAATGACTAATTGCATTTAGATTCTGGAAGAAGTACACTGGACAACTTTCATCTTTTATGAACCAGAAAACCTTATCCGGTAGACTAGGATGAAGACAGTTCTCGTGTTAAACATGCTCTTGGAGGGTGCTGATCGCTGCATCACATTATTCTTGAGAGTTGTTACTTTTGTAGAGTATATTGCCTCCTTTCCACCCAGCCTAATCCTGTTGTCACACCCTTTCTTTGTCATATTCCAAAATGTGATCTCTGCCTTCACCACGGAGATCCCAGGGAGAATCTTGTCTACCTCGCTGCATAAGGTAGCTCTGCATAAGCCATACTCTCCCTAAGAAAATGCTTAAAACTAACGTTGGCATCGTGATGACACTAAGAACGGAGAAAAAGAGCTGCATCTGACATCTGGGGGCTGGGTGGACATTTACAAGCAGGCCTTGGAGGTGTTCAGCGCTGGCCTGGCACTCACAGCTGGGCCACGGTGACTCCTGTTGGCGTGCGGGCGTAAACACGCATCCAGAACACCGACATCAGGCATGGCCACGCATAGGCCGTGGTAAAGTGAGACAAACAAGACCATTTTAAATTTTGCCTAAGTACAAATGAAAACAAGGTCACCATGCAACCTACAAAATACCGAATCTCCCCTTTTAGTGCAAATAAAATGAGGGCCAGCTGCTTCTTCACCAGTTACAGCTTTAGCCTTGCTCTAGACTGCCCGCCCCCCATCCTACAGACAGGATTTACTGAAATACTCAAGCATAGAATCACTCTTGCTTTCCGATGAATCCTCCCTAAATCACCCAGCCAGAGTTTGAACCCTGTAATAAGCCCCATCTAACACCCTCTCACTGAGACACCTAGTGATTCCCCATGGTGTTCGTGCTGCCTCGCTGCAATGAGCTAGAAACCCAGCTGATTCAACTACATGTTTGTCCCTGGTGGTCTTCAGTTTGAGAGCATTGGCAGGACTTAATTGATTAAAATGCTCAAAATATTGAGGGTTCCAATTGATTGACTTTTCATATTAGTAATAGTTCAATCAAAATTTCTGGTGAACTAGATGCTGAATTATTGTTTGGATTTATACATGGAGGAAGGTCGCTATGGAACGAGAGTCCTAGGTGGGGCAGGATGGAGGGAAGTTCAAAGAACAGGAGATCCAGCTGGCCGCAAGGTGCGATGCACTGGATGCAGTGATGGGTAGTAAGGCTGAAGATGCTCGTAGGGGCAGGTTGGGGAAGTCTAGATACTAAGGAGTTTGGGAAATGGAGATTTGAAAACATTTTGCATCAGCAGTGTATGCGAATGGATCTATATTTTAGAAAGATTATTTTGATAGAATTGGGTGATTTCTAGAAAGATTAGCTGACTTTCAGAGAGATTATTCTGACAAAATTAGCTGTTACAGTCAAGAAGAGATGGTGAGACAGGAGTTCAAGTGAGGTCTTGAACTTGTGGTAGTGGGAATGGAAGGATGGACCTGAAGTCTGTTTGAGCCGCGGAAGCATCAGAGTTGAATGTAGGGAACGGAGGTGAGAGTGGAGCCAAAGGCATCGCTCGGATTTCACCTTGGGTCACTCAGAGAGGAAGCGCAAAAGGCTTTCGGCACCTGCAGGCCAACCAGGTGGACGTGCCGTTAAATAGTTGTTACTTGAGACCAGAACTGGGTCGTGAGGCTGACGCCAGGGGAATAGGAATAAGGAGTTTCTGGTGTGTGGGGGCTGGAGAAAGTCAACAGAACTGTTCAGATAGATGGGGTAAGAGTATGAAAAGAAGGGGAAGGTTGGTGGGAGTGTTAGGGAATTCTTGCTCTGAGTGGGGAGCTAGAAGCTGCAGAAGAAGAGGTTGGAGGAGGCAGCACGGGGGTGGGCGGGGCTCTGGGAGAGGGCGGTGCCATGTGGCTCCTGGGAGGGGAGGGCACTGCATAGCGGGGAGGAGCCGAGTCAGACCTGCCCAGGTGGCCAGGCGCCGAGGGACCTGTCCTCACGGTGTTCACAGTCACTGCAGTGGCTCTTCTTTATCTCCATTTTGTTTTTCAGTTACTATTTTTTTAAATTGAAGTATAGTTTTTTCCCATTTTGGGGGAGGGGGTAATTAGGTTTTATATTTAATTATTTACTTTATTTATTTAACGGAGGTATTGGGGATTGAACCCGGGACCTCATGCATGCTAAGCACACACTGTACCACTGAGCTAAACCCTCCCCCTGATTTTTTTTTTTAATTGAAGTCTAGTTGACTTACAATGTTATACTAGTTTCTGGTGTACAGCATAGTGATTCAGTTTTACATATATATATATATTCTTTTTCATTACAGGTTACTACAAGCCATTGCATATAGTTCCCTGTGCTGCACAGTAGGACTTGTTGTTTATCTGTTTTGTGTGTAGCAGTTTGTATCTTCCGTTCTGCTTTGATTCTTGTTTGAGGGGTGTTCAGGGAGAATTTGTGGTATTTGGCTTCTCAGGCTAGTGACTGCGGGGATTAATACGGGGGCAGGAAGGACAGTGGTCACGAGCGAAGGGCACTTGCTGGTGCGGTTTATGGAATTTTGATGAGATTCTTGACATTAAAAATCTATTCACAGTCTATTTAACCTCGCACTAAATGGCTAATCCATATGTATGAAGGTGTTAATGAACTGGCCTTTAATTATGAGCAATTTCTGCTCCCTCTGCTCCCACAGCTCCCCTTAACATTCACATCGTCCAGGATTCATTCTTTACTGCACTACTGTTGAAAGGAATGGGATTCACCTACGAGGGTAGGCGCTGGATGGTCTGCGAGGACAGCAGGAATCGTTTTACACTGTCTTAACTGGAATGAAAGTCACAAGTGGCAGCTGATGACACTAGCCAGTGCATTTCTGAGGATGGCTCTGTTTGGAGCACTGCCAACTCTATAATCTCAGGAAATTCTCCTCTGCTATGGAAGTCAGATGGCGACTCATTTAAAACTGGTCTGTAACGAAGCCATTGACTCTTGCTTTGTGATTGGAAGTTACTACGATCTGATCACTAGTGTGTTTTCACTTGTGGAGGAGGTCTGGGAATTGGCAATTGAGAACTGAAATTTAACATGCCTTTCCTCTCACCAGGTGTGATGGAAAGGGCTCTGGGCTTAGAATTGAGTAGAGCTGAACTGCAGTGGCAGCTTTATCACTGACCAGCTGTTCCATTGGCCTCTGTTAGCCTTAGTTTCTTCTTCTTTAAAATGGGGACAAACATACGAAGCTCAAATGAGATGATGCCGATGATGGACCAGCAGTGTGCTAAGGGTGCCAACATCAGATCCTCCTTGTCATGGGGAAGACTGCTAAGGAAACTATTAAATCTGTGCTCTGATTCTTTTCATGTGAGGCTCAAGGTTGGAGTCGGGCTAGAGGTGGAATCAATTTTCACGGCCATAGTGGCCATTCTTGAGTGATGGGTCAGGGCCAGCTTTGTGTGGGATTAGGGAACTGGCTCTTTGTGACTTCAGTGGTAAAGACTGCAGCGCAGGGGCTGGGCAGAGCTCTTTGACTGCAATGTCTCCTTGAATCCCCACCGGCCCCGTGAAGTGGGACCCATGCTTGCTGCCCTTTCCCGGCCCGTGACTGTCGAGCTAGCTAGGGATGAAGCTGGGATTGACATCAGGGGCTCTGTTATCTCAGAGTAAACCGGAAACAGGGTCAAACTGTGACCCTGACTCACCGGCGGTCAATAACTGGCTCAAAAATGAAACATTAAGCCAGATTTTCTAAGTGGTGGTTGTCTTCACGGCTTCCTCCCATGAGCACATTAAATAGGTGTTTGTCCAGACACTGATGCAGCTCTGCTGACCCAGGTGAGGCACCTGGGTCCATGCTAGCTTTGCCTCCAGTAGTTTCCATCTATGGGAACTTGCTACACTGAGACTCTGCTGAACACTGGACAAATGTTTTCTCTTACTGGGCCCCAGCTGACAGTACTCCCATCCTTTTATTTGAGGATGAGGACACTGAGGCATTGAGAGTCTAAACAGCAAGTAGAAGTGAACGAGCCCCAGGTTTAACCTAGATTTGCCCAACACCAAGTCCCTGACCAATAGGCTAGACTTGGCAGAAGCCTAATCGGGCCCCCAAGTTACGTGTGGACATGGGCACTCACTCACGCGGGATCCGGTCACAAGAACGGGCTTCGAGACCACCCTCATCTCAGCACGGCTCTGAGATGTGTCTCTGAGAGGACACCTCAAAGCCGCGCTTGAGAAGTGGCCTTGACTGTGCTCCAGCGAGTGACTTTCAACCAATAGTTTCTGACCTCCCGGCACAGATAGGCACAACTTCGACCTCCCAGGAAGCTGATTGCAGGTCGGTGGGCCTTTTCTGCTCTGGTTTCACGGCAGATTCAGTGGCTTCAGAACTGGTGCTGAGGGCTACCCGGGGCTGACACTTGTGCTTTCATTTGACCTGATGTCTGCTGGATGCGCCGAATTCGAGAAACTGCTGTTCCTATGACTCAAATGGAAATGCAGGCATAACCATGTGACAGTTATCTCACCCTTCAGTTTAGATAGTCTCTTGATGGGTGCTTCTCACTTCTGGGGCCCCCAGTGCTAGTCACTATTGGACTTTTTTTTCTTACCACCCGAATCTCTGAAGCCTCCTGTGCTGATTACTCCATGCACGGATGCCTTCGATGCTGTTTCTGTTCACCTGGCCCTGGTACTACCCTTGATGTAATCCTTCCTCTTCATATTTGACATTTTGGTTTTTTGGCTCTCTGCCTCGAGCCAGCTCTGATGTCCAGCACTTTCTGTATCCCTCCTTCCCACAAGCCTGCCTCCGTGGCAGTGGTTTGCCATCCGTGTCAATGATGGAGCATGTGCTGGGCCTCAGAATCGCAGGATTGGAAAGCCTATGACAATGTGCTGTCACAGGTGATGTCTGGGATATATTGTGACTGATGGCCTGCATCCTGAATCCCAACTGGACAGCCAATAAGGAGATTTGTCTGCATGTTCTACTTTGTTCCCTAGCCTTCTAGCCTTCAGTGTGCTTTCAAATTCTTCCTTGATACAGATTTGTATAAAAATCTGGGTACAATGCCCTGCATTTCTTCCATTGTTTTCCCACTACAGCTGTGGATTTTCCGTTTGAAAGTACACAATGAAAGTTGCTGCATGGACTGAGTGCTTTTATAAAATTGCTTCAGTGTTAATGACGGTTCAGAGCTCCTAAGCCTGCCTGAAGCTGATTGATACACGACCTCTTTGTTATTCCGGTACATGGTCAGCTCAAAGCACTTATCGGTTTTTCAGAACAGCATGTCCTCCCCCAGGTCACCCAAGTGCTTCCTTATGCTGGGCCACGCTGCTCCACTTAGAGTCCCGTTTGGCTTCACAGGCGTTCCTAGAGCTCCCGAGCTGTTTGGACTGAAGTTCTAATGATATGCTCGTGATTATCAGGATCACGTTTCCCTTTTTTCTTTACCAGATGGTTTTTGATGGTACAGATTGAAGTGAATGTCCCAGGCCTAATTCATTAGTAAAAGTGTTTCTTTTAGGTTGGATAAGCCCAGCAGAAAGGAAGTCTGGACTTAAGCAATACGTAGTGCCTGGTATGACTCCCCTTCATCCACTTCTGCCCCCAAATACCTTCCTTTCCTGGTCTCTGATGCCTAAAAATATGTATCTGTGGTTTTATTTCTTTTTAAAAAATAGGTTTTGTTTCTTTTGTTAATTTTTATTTTTAAATTGAGGTACAGTAGATTTACAATGTTTTAGGTTTATAGCAAAGTGATTTAGTTACACTATACACACACACACACACACACACACACACACACACACACACACACATAAACATATATATGTTGTTTTTCAGATGCTTTTCCATTATAGGCTATTACAAGATATTGAATACAGTTCCCTGTGCTAGGCAGTAGGTTAGGCATTGTTCCTGGTAATTAAACCTTAGTATCAGTTAGCTCCTGTTGAGTAACAAACCAGTCCAAAAACTTGATGGTTTAATACAACCATTTATTGCTTATAATTCTGTGGGTGATAGTTTGGGCCAGCTTAGCTGGAATGTCTCTTCTCTGCTCTGTGTGGTGCTGGGTGGACTCATGCAGGCTTCTGTGGTCATCCAGCAAGTCAGCTGGGGATTGGCTGGTCCTGGATGGCCTCACTCACATGTCGGGCAGTTGGCTGGAGTGAGGGGGCTGGGCCACACATCTCTCGTCACCCGGCATACCTGTCTGACTTTTTCACATGGCAGCTGGGTTCCAAGGCCCAGTGCACAGATGCTTTTTAAAGGTTCTTCTTCTTTTATGTTTGCTAATGTCTCACTGGCACAAGCAAATCACAGGGCCAAGCCCATAGACTCCATTTAGTGATGGGAGGAGCTACAAAGAATTTGTAGCCTTTTTTTTTTTTTTTTGCAATCTATGACAATCTTAACCTAAATATGTGAAAAATATGAATGAGTCTCATATATTTTTGTATACACACACATATATATATGTATATATGTACATGCTGATTTGAAGAGAAGAAAAGTTGAAAAAACAGTATGCAATCAGTGACAGCTTGAGGAAAAGGGAGGAGGTCCCACTGAATTTACTCAAGTGATAAGGGCCATCTAGGAGACAACTGCTTTTCTTCACAGCTCTGTGTAGATTGAGCCTTATCCCTGCTCTGTTTTTCACTTTAGATTATTAAGGTAGATATTCTACTAGTATCTTAAGTCACCAAATAAAACACATTTTTGATTTTCCATTGCTTTGTGACCTCTTAAATGAACAAATGCCTTATTTTTAGGTATCCTTAATATTCATTCAGTAGAGACACTAGAATAGGATTTAGGATTTACTAAAATAATTGGGTTCTCTGACTCCAATTTATTTGCAGTTCTGAAATTTTCTTTGTACTCCATTTGCCTCGAGGTTACAGTTCTAGTGGTTAATCTTCTCTAAGAAGTTCTTTAGCTGAAGCCCCAACACTAAGGGTCAGCCTTAGCCCTTAGGGATGGTGGTCAGTTGGGAGGTGGGTGCTTCTAAAAATATTCCTGAACGACTATGACCAATTCCCATAGAATTCAGCAGTCTTTAGGATCCAGCATATTTACTTGAGAATGACAATGACTAATAGGGAATTAGAGGATTGCACTTTTGCCTTGTGCCTTTGAATGTCCTCGGTGATAAGAGAGTGAAAGTAAATACACCCTGGGGAGAAAAAAATCTGCCATCTGCATTGCAGAGTCCATGTACCAGAATTTTCTGGAAGAATCCTAATCATAATGTTTTGTTTTCCGTCACACAGTACCTTGGTACCATTTTATATATATATATATATATATATATATATATATCTCCATCATGAAGCTGCATTTTCTTTTTCTTCTTCTTCTTTTTTTTTACTTTGAGCTCTATGGTGTTGTTGGCTTTGACCAGCCCTTTGGCTCTGATGTTCTGTGTTTGTTTCTTATGATTCAAACTCTGGAAAAAGAGAAATTCATATTCTCAACTTGGGTCAGCTGTCCACCTTTGGACCAAATTTTCTGTGGCTTGAACATTAGGATCTCTGGAAACAAAAATAGCCAGACTCACCCAAACCTATGGGGAGCGAGGGGCACTTGCCACAAAAAAAAAAAATGTGGGCTAGGAACTCTGCCCCTGTGATCTGGATGGATAACACTTGTCCTTTATAAAGTGTTTAGTTCTCTAAGAACATGAGGCTGCATTTTATCACTAGAAACAGCATAATCTTGTCAGATCATGTTTCCCAATTTTGGGTTCGTAAAAATCATTGTAGATTGCCGTTTTCGTAAATATTTATTATTATTATTTTTTTAGTGGCAGTACTGGGAATTGAACCCAGGACCTTGTGCATGCTAAGCACATGCTCTACCACTGAGCTATACTCTCCCTCCTTAAATTTTTTTTAAACGGAAAATTGTTTTCTGCTTTATTGCAATATAATTAACATATACAATATTGATGGGTTCTAAGGCATACAGCATGTTAATTTGATACACATTTATATTGCAGAATGATTGCCACCAGAGTGTTAGTCAACACTTTTTGTAATTATCATTTCTTTTTCATGGTGAGAGCATTGAAGGTCTACACTCTTAGCAACTTCAAAGTATATACTACAGTGTTATTAACTATAATCACCATGCTGTATGTTAGGTGACTTCAGAACGTATTCACCTTATAACCGGAAGTTTGTACCCTTTGGCCAACATCTCCCCGTTTTACCCACCCCCAGCCCCTGGCGACCACTGCTCAACTCCCTGTTTCTATGAGTTCTGCCTCCCATTTTCTGACAGTATTCCTTTCAGCTGAAATGTTGTTCCCATGGGCCAAAAAAGCTGCCTCAGAGATGTGGGGGAAATTGTGTTCACTAATCTGAATTTAGGCTTATTTCTTCTCATTCTGATTAAGTATAGGTGACTTCCAGTCACACAATGAGAAATTATAAATGTTTGCCCCTTCTATACCCCTGTTACCTTCCCTCATTTTAGCCTTCCTTTTTGAATTTGGCTTCTGCTGTCAGTTTGGAATTTCTCGGCGTTGCTTTCTTTTAAGCAAATCCCAAGAGGGGTGTAATTTCACTGAGTCTACATGACACCTGTGGCTGGCAGGTTATTTAACTGTGTGTTTCACTCTTGGTTGATCTACATGCCTGTGACTGGTGCGTGTTCTGACTGTGTGTTTTGCGGTTGGTGTATTGATGTGCCAAGGGGAGGCCATGGCTGTTAAAAGATATTACTGTGTTATATGCAGCCCTTGCCATAGGTGACTGTTCCCATTTCCCTGCATGTTTGAGAATCAGAAGTTGGTGGGAGATGTTGTGCACGTTGCTGTTTTATAGCTCAGATATTCTCAAACCTCAGCGTGCGTGAAAATCAGGCAGAGGACTTATTAAATCTCAGAGTTCTGGGTTCCACCCACAGTTTCTGATCCACTAGGTCTTGGGTGGGGCCTGAAAACTCACATTTCCACTAAGTTCCCGGGTGATGCTTATGCTGTTGATCTGGGGTCCATACTGTGGGAATCACTGGTATATGAACACAGACACAAACCCTTTTGAGGGCACACAGCTCAGAAGTATGTACCGTGATCACTCGGTTAGTGGCAAGTTAAAGCCACATTTACCCAATAGTTTGTGAAATAAATGAAAAGGAATGACATATTTAAAGAACTTCCCTGTACTTTAACCTTTTAAGATTCATCTTTGCTAATATACATACTTGCATGAAAACAGTCATTTAGGTTTTGTTTTCTCTCCAAAGTGCCTATTAGAACCTTAATCTTTGATTTTGCCCTGTCATCCAGCTGTTGCCTGTGCTGGGCCCTGTGTCCATCTTGAGGTGATCATTCCTTACTGAAAATCTCTGGAAGGTGAGGGCTTTATGCCTACCTCTTGTTTTCCAGATCTCCTTGTCCTCCTCCTCACCTCAACTACAAACCAAGCCATTTTTACATGAATAGAAACATCCTAGAAAATCAAATGAGGTTGTAGGATTTTTTTCATTAAAATATTTTATGTATTGTTTATAAGTAAACACATACCACGATAATCTTTAAAATCAGGTTGAAGCTACTGTCTTGCCATTAGACTCAATCTTGAATCTTGATGCTTTAGTCCTGGTGCTACAAGCATTTGCATTTAAAAAATAATTTTTATAGAGAGTTAGTAAGAAAAATAGGTTGCTTTGTATGGATAATTTTAACTGCAGCTACTATATGTTTAGAGAACATATCAGTGTGAATTTGTAGACTTCAAAGAAATCCATGAATATTAAGCTTTAATATTAAAGGAAACAATATTTCTTCTTTAAATATTTGCCTCCTCTTGTGCCCTACATTTCCCTTTTGTAAAACACATCTTTACATCGCTTCCTTTTTGTTAAACTGCTGAGCAACATTTTTTCTTTTAGCTGATAGAGATCATAGGTGGAATCCACCCTCTAGTGGCCAAAAGCATCATGAAGAAAAAGACATAAGACAAGGCTAAAAAATTAGAAAGGGCTTGATTTTTTTCATGTGACTAGTTTGTGACCTAGTTCTGAAGGCAAATCCAAGAGGAAACTTCTAGAAATGTTTGGATCCACGTAGTTAAAAAAATTCTCAAGATGATGGACAAGTTTAAGGGTAAAATGTCTTTAGAGATGCAAGGGCTTCTGTTTAAGAGTGTTCGCTGCTGTTCTCTGGACTTTTGAGGCCCTTCACAAGCTTAGTCCCAATTCAGCTGTGTCGTCTACAGTATAGTCTTTCTATAGTCTTTCATTTGTTCTTAAGTGGTTTTATATGTAAAGTATAGTCAGTTATAATGCGTCAATTTCTGGTGTACAGCATAATGTTTCTGTCATACATATACATACATATATTCATTTTCATATTCTTTTTCATTATAGGCTACTACAAGATAGGAATACAGTTCCCTGTGCTATATGGAAGATTTTTTTAATCTATTTTATTTATAGTTGTTAGTATTTGCAAATCTCAAACTCCCAATTTATCCCTTCCCACCCCCTTAAATGGTTTTTGAAGCAGAATGCTAACTACTTGTATGGACATAAGTCAGAGTAGGGGTTGGTTGGTTTTGTGCCATATATTTCATATGCCCTTATTATGGTTTCTTAGGATGGCTGTTCCTCGTGTTTTTAAAAAGTCTCCTCTTCTGATAATACTGGATTTTTCCTCTGTGAGAATTGCTTTCATCTCCTTACCCTCCACCTAAAAAAATACCCTTAATAAAGTCAGACTTTTCCTAATGTCACCAGTTCTCCTGTCAAGTGTTAGACACAGAGCACAGTTGTCATCTCCCTTGGTTATCAGCAACATGGTAACATGGTTTGGGGTTGTGATACTGCAAACAAGGTACCCATAAAGCATCTCTATTACCCCTTCTTAGCTACTTACACAAGTAATGCATTTCCATTGTGGAAAATTAGAAAACTTGAATAGTCATATTTAAAATCCAAAAAAAGGAATCTCTCGATTTTGTCATCCAACAAAAGCCACTGTCATTTTTGGAATATATTTTTCCCAGGCATTTTTATTGATATGTGTACAGATCAGACATTTGTAAGAAAAAAGGACAACGTCCTGTGTTTGTGCGTGCAAAGGATATTTTACCCTATGATTGTGCTTTCCTGAGTGAGTAACCCAACTTACCCACCGTGTCAGAGCATCTTGTATATTCACCAGCCTGTGCCCTGAAGAAAGACGAGAACAGACAGTTGCTAGAGAGAAAACACAGTTTGGGATCAAAGAATGAGCAGTGAGTCAAAGGTTTATTGTCAAGCAGGAAACGGAATCGAGCACAGAGGTTAGTCTCAGGGGATGAGGCTGATGAAGGGTAAATGAGAAGGTTGTTAAAAAGCCAAACAGAAACTGACTCTGTTTCATATACAGGACAAGCCAGGTGTTTGCGCTCCTGGCTGGTGAGCACTGGGCTGGCTGATCAGGCACCGTGGAAGTGCAGAGCTGGGCTGCTGGTGTTGTTACGGGAAGCGGTCTTCGCTGCCCACATGACGCAATGATTCAGGATAATGGCGCCCTTCGGGGTCACGTGGCTCTGTCCTTTGCTGCATACTCGAGGCAAGGCACCTATTTCAGAATTAAAGTACCCCATGTTGTCTTTTAAAATCAGGTTTGCTTTGAGGTCCGCAGTGGGGTGACCACATACCACATTTATTAGATTCTTACTGTGTGCCACACACTGTGGCGGGCGCTTTCCTTGGGTTACTGGCCTTATGTTCAGTGCCAAGGGCGTGTCCCCCTGAGGGTGCGGGGCAGCAGCCCCTCCTTTCATAAGTGACCTCTGTTGCCGCAAATGCCCCTGGGTTACTTTGATGGCATCTAGCCAGTGATACCTGGATGGCCCGGAGCTCTCCGCCTATACACACTCTCAACGCTAGGGGTTACAGAAGAGTTTAGAGAAAAGAAAATGATGTCAAATACATTTTATCTGAATAAAGGATAACTTGAGAAGCAAGAATTCTACAGTGTCCCATTGCTTCTAAACTCATTGCACAAACAGTCAGAGCTGGCTCGCCATTGTCCGTTCTCTCAGAAGCCCAGGGAGGGAGGTGGAAATTTGTAGATGGCCCAATAACATAAATGTTAGGGAGGCTGGAGAATCTAAAGCTTTAACTTAGCCTCTGTCTGTAGTCCTTTCCAATGGAAGGTTTATAGGAACCACAGCAGTGGAAACTTGGACTGATTTGGGTCTTTTCACATCTATTTTCCGTCTGGCCCAGGCGCCCACGATCACAGACTGACTCCTCGGTTCTGCCCTCTGACCCTTGTTCTCGATGAATTCACTCTCACTCTTCACAACAACGGTTTCAAACCTGCACATCTTTAAATCTCCTCAAGTTGCAATCATGTTATAAAAAGGATCTAGGACAGTGGTTCTCAAGAGGGGGGTTTATCCTCCAGGGGACATGTGGCAATATCCAGAGGTGTTTCTGTTTGTCACAGCTAGGGAGGGGTGGTGCTACAGGAAACTGCTGGGTAGAGGCTAGGGAGGCTGCTCAACCTCCTACGATGCACAGGACAGCTCCCGACCATAAAGAATGACCTGGTCCAAAATGCTGACAGTGTCATGGTGGAGAAATCTTGATTCTGGTTGTTTTGGACTGAGTTGTTTCCCCCCCAGCAATTCATATGCTGAAGCTCTAACCCCACAATGTAACTGTATCTGGAGATAGGGCCTTTAAAGAGGTAATTAAGGTTCAATGAGGTTATAAGAATGGAGCTGTAATTCGATATGACTGATGTTGTATGACCATATGAGATGAGGAAGAGACACCAGGGAGGCACATGCTCAGGGAAAAGACCATGTGAGGACATAGTGGGAAGGTGGCCGCCTGCAAGCCAAGGACAGAGGCCTCAGGAGAAACCAAGCTTGCTGACACCTTGATCCAGGACTCCCAGCCCCCAGAACTGTAAGGGAATACATGTCTGTTGCTTGAGTCACCCGGTCTGCAGTGTTTCGTTAGGGCAGCCCTAGCAGACTGATGGGCTAAGTGATGTATTTTGAGGACAATCTGGGAAAGTAGGAAGAACATATAGGGTTGACTGTGTGGCCTTAGAGCAAGTTTCTTTACTTCTCTGACTCTTAATTCCTCATCTTTAAATTGGGGCTAGTCATGCTCATCGTTTTGGGTTGTCATGACAGTTAAACTCCTTGTGGATGGAGACCTTGCCGTTCACTTCTGCAGTCACAGTCCCTGGAAGCTTCCGGCACATCATAGACACATCCTGACGGTGTGCTGGTTCAGTCAGTGGTACTCCGGGTACTAATTCAACAGCTCTTACCCAAGCATGATTTCCATACCAGAGACGGCAGGTACAGCCGTGCGCTCTGCAGTCACAGCCTCTGCCTTCAGGCTTACATCCTAGGGGAGGAAGAGAAATACTAATCAGTAAATAACAAAGTTAATATGACTTCAGGTCGTTATAAGTGTTATGATGGAAATCAATTGGCTCTTGTAATGAGTAACTGGTGTGGGAAGCTTCTTTGGATAGTGTTTTTGGACAATTGTCCAAAGAACTGATTTTTATTTTGTTTTGTTTGCTGATACAGGGGTGTTTATGGGTGACTTAAATTCCCCAAGGTCTATTGGTCCTATGAAGCGATATTTCAAAATGGCGACCAACTCTTAGTACAGTCTTCTCTTGCTTTACCTAGAGTATCAAGTACATATGTGTGTCAGAATATATATGTTCCAGGAAGACTCAGTGTATCTTAGAAACTGTGATACATATGAAGCAGTTAGGTTCTAGGCCTGGAAAGCTGTAAACAGGGTTTTCACCTGCGTGAATGTCCAGTGGGCTGGTCCAGAGCTGTGAAGGATGCCAGCCCATTGTTTGTCGTGAAGGGGAATCTCAGACATTGTGAGATGTTTAATATCTCTGGCCCTCACCCACCAAATTCTACTAGAGTCCTCCAATCATTGTGATAAGCAACCCCTCCCAGTCCCCAATTTTCAAAATACCCTCTAAAGGGTTAACCAACCCTCCTCGGTTTCCTGTCCTCTCTTGGCTTCCATGACTGCACTGCTTGGGATTTCCCTCCACCTTCTCCCATCCCTGCCCAGGGTCCTGATCTGGCTGCTTGCTCTCCACCTGCCCATCCAGGTAGATCCGACCTTGGTCTCTTCTTTTTTCCTCTCCACGTTCTTCTTTGATGAAAACTGCAGCATCGCTTTTAGGCATCTAATTCCCAAAGTGCTGTTTCTATGCTATTCAAGCCTGTTTTTCCAACTGCCATGTGTACATGACTAAGTGAGCCACAAGTTAAACATGTTCAAATTCTAACTGGTCAGGTTCCTCTAAACCCTGTGATTCCTTTGGTCATACCTGTTGTATTAACGGCAGCATCATCCTCTCCCCCAGCCTAGACATGGCTGCCGTCTTCACCTCTTTTTCTCATTTCTCACATCCAGCTGGTTGCTGTGTTCTCTCAAATCTAGGGAAGTGCTTGGAGTAAATATTCAAGATCAAGTCATGCAAAGATCAGAGCACTGGTGAAGATCAGCTGGAAGGGGACACTCCAATCCTACCCTTCTGATCTCCAGCTTTATTTAAGAAAAATTCTTTGGACTTAGCTTACTTTTTCTAGGCCCTGGGTACACTGCCCTGAGCTAATTTGTTTGCCCGAATTAATTACCAGCAGAGGGTGGCAGTCTCATGTTCCCAGAAGCCTTCTGCTTTGGAAGAGATGCCTTCTTCTTCAAACAGTCCAATTTAAGTTCTTTGGCAGGTGTAAAGGATGTCTTGACATTTCCATAGACATTTAAATGCTACCATCTCTAAAGAAAACAATTTTAGAATATGAAGCCTTTTATGTTTTTTCCCCCAAGGAAGAAAAACATCACCAGCTTAATTATCTCTGTAAAAATAACTTCCTTGTTTGCTTTTCACGTGGCTCGTGGAAGAAGATAATGATATTGTTTTCAAAAAACAAAAACAATTATGGAAGATTTCCTAGAATTTGCTTTTGATTTTTGTCTGTATCAATAACACCACAGTTCCAAGGTCAGAGATGCTGGTAGGGTTATATAGCATCCTCCCAGGTTGATTTTTGAAAGATCTGCTGGGAGGGCAAATACTTTTGAAAAGATGCTGCTGGTGATCATTGCTCCACACTGAGAAGAAGCCAAAAGCCAAAGAGACTTCATTCTACATATATATTTCAAAAATTGTGATAAAAATCATATAACATGAAATATATTCTGTTAATAAATTTTAAGTGGACAGTACAGTATCGCTAACAATATGCCCATTGTCATACAGTGGGTCTCTGGAACGTTTTCATTTGGCATAACTGAAACTCTCTATCCATTGAAAGGAAACTCTCCATCTCCTCCACTCCTGAAGCCACCATTCGATTCTGCTCCTATGAGTCTGACTGCTTCAGATACGTCATATAAGTGGAACTGCAAAGTATTTGTCCTTCTGTGATGGGCTTATTTCACTTAGAGCATGGCCTCAAGGTTCATCCATGTTATATAGCATGTGACAGGATTTCCTTCTTTCTAAAGACTGAGTGATATTCCATTGTATGTGTAAATCATATCACAGTTTCTTTATCCACTCATCTGCTGGTGGCCCTTTCGGTTATTTCTACCTCTTGGCTATTGTGAATCATGCCACAGTAAACATGGGAATGCAGATATCTCTGCAAGATCTTATTTCACATTCTCTTGGATCCCAGATCTCTATAATCCCAGAAGTGGGATTATAGATCATATGATAATTCTATTTTTAGTTTTTGAGGAATCTCTGTGCTGTTTTCCGCAGCAACTAGAACCTTGTGCATTCCGACTAATAGTATATGAGGGTGCCAATTTTTCCACTTCGTCGACAACACTTGTTATTTAAAAAAAATAATAGCCATCTGAACAGGTGTGAAGTGATAATTTTGATTTGCATTTCCCTGATGATTAGTGATGTTGAACATCTTTTTGTGTACCTGTTGACCATTTATATTATCTTGCACCATTCACAGAAAACAACACAATTAAAGACTTAAACCCAAAATCTGAAACTAAAAAACTTCTGAAAGAAAATAAGGGAAAACCTTCATAACATCAATCTTGGCAATGACTTCTGAGCTATGACACCAAAAGCATAGGCAACAAAAGCAAAAATAAAGCGGGACTATATCAAACCAAAAAGCTTCTGCACAGCAAAGGAAGTGCTCAACAGAGTAAAAGGCAACCTTCAGGATGGGGGAAAATGTTTGCAAACCGTGTTTTTGATAAGCAGTTAATATCCAAAACTCCTGTAAAAAAGAAAGATTTTCTGCTGAATCTAGACCAGGAGTCAGCAAACTTGTTCTATAATGGGTCAGATAGTAAAGATTTTGGACTTTTCAAGTCATATGATCTCTGTTGCAACAATCTACCATCATAGTACAAAAGCAGCAGTACATAGTACATAAATGGATGAGTGTGGCTGTGTCCCAATAAAACTTTATTTATAAAAACAGACTGGGATGGATTTAGCCTGTGGACCACAGTTTGGTGATACCTGATCTTGAGCAAGATTTCTCCACCTGACTCTATTAACATTTTAGAGGGTAGGTTTTTTGTTGTGGGGAGCTATTCTGTGTGTTGTAGGATATTTCACAGCACTAAATGCTGGGAGCAACCCCTTCTCCTCCACCATAATTGTGACAACCCAAAATGTCTCCAAACATCGCCAGATATCTTCTGGGGGACAAACTTGCTGTTAGCTGAGAACCTCTGATCTAAATAACTGAAATAATCTGATGAAGGGTGATAGGGAATATTTCCATAAAACTACAAAAAGGACGAAGAATTGAAATCCCCAGTGTATTTGTCTTGGGATGGTCGAGGTCCCCTCCGAGGGGCTACTATCCCTGCCTCAATGTGGAAAGCAGTTCAGAAACAACTGAAATGGCAACATACTTGAAAAGTGCTCTGTGAATAATGCAAATATGAGCTTAACCTACTTTTGTGATAGGTACCAGAAACAGAATAGTTCAACACATTAGCATGTCCTAATGGGACTTTCTGAGCTGGAGAGCTGGCTCTGGGCTGGACAGGCTGGCTCTGAGCTGAAAAGGCTGGAAAAGAGCAAGTAGTTCCAGTTCCCACTTGAGCAAACGTTTATTTTTTCTGCTTATCTAAATTCAGAACCAACACAGGCAGGGTGAGTTCTGAGAGCACTCACATGTTTCTCATTGTTTGGACAGGGCCAGACAAAAATGGCCCGGTTTCCCTGCAAATTGGCAGTAACACATGTTTTTGAAAGTTAGAAACAGCCTAACATTCGTGCGTGCATCTCAAAGAATGTTGTCTTCTTGTCCTTTAGAATAAACACCTGTTTTGCAAAAAGGAGAGCAGACGCCATCTTTGTTGAGCAATTGTTGGTTTCTCTTGCTTCATTGCTTTCATTATATTTTTAATAATTAAAAAGTTTAAGCACATTTAAAAATATTATGATTTAGATAATTGTCATTTTAAATAAACAAACAAAAAGACTGCACATTTCATCAGGAATTTCAGATAAACCTTTTTAGCTGAGTTTCTTTTCTGACTTGAAAAACAAAGGAAATCATTGATCCTTTTCTTCTTTGATAAAATTCTCTCTAGTTAGATATATTTTTCTAGTGGATTGGAGGGGATATGGGGTCCACATCCTTGAAAGGAGCTGCTCCTGCCATGCTGTAAGTCCTGTTTCTATTGCTGTCTCCTGTGACCACAGCAGATGCACTCAGTAACTCACGACTCCCAGTCCCCAGTACCATTGGACATGACATCATAATGGGACCGCCTGGTGGATCAATGAGGTCACTTCTTTTATACTTGGGATCATGAAAAGGGGTGATAAAAACAGATTGTTCATAACCTTCCTGGAAGTGCACATTTCAGTGTACCCCAAGAGACCCAGCTCCTTCAATCCCATCTGTCTGGGCTTTATTTTCCAGTGATACCCAGCTGCCTTCTTTGCAGGCTGGTCCAGTGTGGGTTTAAATGGTACCAGTTTGACCGCAGACCTTTGTCTCTGTCCCTCAGGCTACCATGGCCTCTACTGCGAGGAGGAATACAACGAGTGCCTCTCTGCCCCGTGCCTGAACGCTGCCACCTGCAGGGACCTCGTCAATGGCTACGAGTGCGTGTGCCTGGCGGAGTACAAAGGTGAGCATCCCCGGGCCGTCTGGTGCCAGATTGGCTCTGAATGACATCATGGATTTCTCAGCCTCTGATTGGAGCATGAAACTGTTTAGAATAAGAATCAAATGCTGGCAGTGGGATGATTTATGGGGCCGAGGAGAATAGTTTGCAAGTCTCAGGTTTCCTCTCTATGAACTGAAAAAAAAAATCTCTCTCCTGCCTTTCCTTCTTCTCGTATCCTCACTCTCTTCTCCGTCGAATGTGTAAAAAGCTGGCGATAGAAGGTGATTTTAAGCGGACTGTCAGACACAGTGGGAGGACACAGCCATGGGGGAGGAAGGTGTCTGCTCTGTGGCGCTTACTGGGCGAGGAGAGGATGCTGTGCTTTTTGGTGGAGGAGGCAGGTGGAGTCTCACATGTTGGCCAGAGAGTTAATTGTCATTAAATGAGTCATTAAACGGGAGGGAAATGTGAGTTCATTTGAGTGGACACGTGTCAAAGTCACTCTGGGGAAAGAGCCGACATGGAAGGAGTATTTACAATGTTCAGACCCTGTTCTAAGTCCTTATGTGCATGAACTAATGCAAAAGGCCTCACGGTAACCCAAGGGGCAGCGTGTTAGCCTTCGGGAGCCCGGCCAGCGTGGTCTGGAAAGCCCTTCCGTCTGCCTCCCCAGCAGGCTCATTGGTGTGACTTCACTGGAGCCCCGACCCCCTCAGATGGCACTAGGCCAGAGAGCCTGTTCCTAGGCCAAGACTTCAGGGCTGGGTTTAGATTTTTGTAATACTTCTGAGGACTCTATTTATAGCCATTTCACTTACCCTCTTGATCTCACCACCACTTACTTGATACCATCCATCTGCTGGTGACCTCATGTTGTAGCTGACCTTGCTTCTCTTTGGATGGACCCACGTTTATTTAGAGACCTTTCTGGTGAGCCTCGAGGTTCTGCAGGGCACACAGAGAAACTTAATCTAGGCCCTGGATGGAAGGGCTGAGGCTGGGCCAGGTCTTCGCTTTTGTTCAGCAGATCTGTTGCTTCTCATGGAATAGGATGTCCATTTAGATAGAGCTGAACTCCACCAGCTCCCACAAGGATGGATGTGCTGGCTTCACCACATGGATTTCAGTTCTAGGCTGATCAGGGCATTGAGAAATAGGCAGTCTGCTAAGTCGGGAAAGAAGAATAAAGGAGCAATGACTTAGGAGACCTAAGTAGTCATCCTGATAGTGCCACTAGCTTATAGAAGACTCTGGATGAACCTCTTCAATTGACCTGTCTTTATTTTGTCTGTTTAAAGAAAGGGCAGTCATGCTTATGAAGAGATTTTGAGATTCTTCAATGACAGAATTGATAGTGGTAGATATGCTTCAAAAATTTAAATTCTATTTAAATTTAAATAATGGAATCACTCTGCTGTACATCAGAAATTAATGCAATGTTATAAACAGATTATACTGCAATTAAAGAATTAATTCCAAGATTCTTTAGTTTATGATGGCTCTTATGAAGTCAATTTCTCCTTTATAAATGACAAAATTATTAATAAGGTATGCTCTGAATATGCCTCTTACGTTCCTGTCTTTGGTCATCCTTGGTCAAGTGATCATGACCAAGAAATAGAAAATGAAATTGTATATGATGACCCACTAGTGACTCCACAAATTCATGGACTGTGATCCCAGCCTTTTCACCTTCTTCCTCCATTTTTCTCAGTGGGTATTCCCAAATTTTGCCACTTCTCTCAAGCCCCATATTAAATCACTCAGTCGTAGACTGTAACTGGCTTTACTTCCATCTTCATGGAATGAAAGAGAGGTTATCATTTGCAAACATTTTCAAATTTATCGAATTTTCCACATCCCACAGCAGTGGTTCTCAAACTTGAGTATGCGTCAGAGTCTGCAGGTAGGCTTGTTAAAACGGTCAAGGAGGGAGAAAAATCTAGGAAGTAAAAACAAAATTGCAACAAAACCCAACAACTCTTAAGCACTCAAGAGGGAAAGTGAAAAAATAATATATACTACTCAAAATTAAGTTTCGATCTGGAAAAGCAAAAGGTGAAATTATGTTGTGATAGAGGTAAAAATATGAGGAAATGGAAACTGAGTGAAAAGACACAAAATGTGGAGAAAAGATCCAAGAGATACGTTTCATCCAAATGATGGACGGCGGGGAAGAGAAAGGAACACGTGGAAATAAAATCAGGATCAACTAGCTACTAGAAGGAGAAGTCTATGAGATGAAGATTGAAGTTTTCAAGTAGAATGGGCTTACAGAAGGCCAGGGGACTGAAGAAGGAGAGGAGACACAGTCTGAGATTTCCTGGTAGAATTTCCAAATTCTAGCAAGAATGTAGAGAATATTTTTTACAAGATTCTTTTTTTAAAATTAGATTTATTTATTTATCTTTTTTTTTTTAATGGAGATACTGGGGATTGAACCTAGGACCTTGTACATGCTGAACACACACTCAACCACTGGGCTATACCCTCCCCCTTAACGAGATTCTTCATAGAGAGTTCAGGTTATACACAAAAGAAAGAATCCAATCAGCACTGAATTGCTCTTCTCTGTAATGAAGCTGAACAACAGTGAAGAGTGCTTTAGACTTTTCAGTGAACAGCTCTGGTAGTTAAAGCTTCATTTGTATTGAAGAGCTAAAGAAAGGCACTTTGTGCATTTAAGGATACAGGAAACATAACACCATGTGCCCTCTCTAGGAAAGTTATTTTATAAAGTATTTTCGTCAAATTGGAACTAAATCAGAACAAAAATAGCCAGATAGGGGAAGGTAGAGAAGAGGATGGAGAGGGTTGAGCAGGTGTCTTTAAATGCAGGGATAAACCTAAATAGATGATATTAATGTGGTTGTGAATGCTAATTTAATGGTGAAGAAAACTATCTTGAAAAAGTAGGCATATTTACTGTTTTAATGATCATTGCTGCACAGTGAATTATTGTAAGGTAGGGACTTGAAGCAACGTCTTTTTATTGTCTAACAGCTTCCTAGGTCCAGGCATAGATAATGGATTCCCTGGTCAAGGTCTGGAATCCAAGGCTGGAATCAAGGTGTTGGCTGGACTGAGCTCTCACCTGAGGCTCAAATAGGGAAGAATCAGCTTCCAAGTCTCCCCAAGTTGTTGATGGAATTCGTATCCTTGTGGCTGTAGAATTCTTGACAGTCTACTTCTTGAAACCCAGCAATGATGAGAGAGCACCTCTTACTTCAGGAGAGACTTGAACCCTTTAAAGGTCTCACCTGGTTAGGTCAGGCCCACCTACAGTTAACTCAAAGTCAACTGATTAGAGACTTTAACTGCATCTTCAAAATCTCTTAAACTTTGCTAAAGGCTGTTGGTTAGAAGCTCACACTCAGTGGGAGGGAATTATACAAGGGAGTGACTCATTGCGAGTCACCCTAAGGTATGCCATTATATTTGTTCTTAAGGAAAAATTTAAATGATCAAACTTAAATTTCATGTTATTTTAACCAAACCCATGAGTTGGAGGGTATGGGAAGGATTGGAAGGCATACAAGTGTATTAAAGATCTCATCCCAGTGGGCAGGTAAAGTGATTGTTTCATTTTGATATATACCTATAGAGAGCTTTACGTTAGGGTTTAAATAAGACTGCTGAAAATGGGAGTGTAAACTCTAGCAAAGTAGCAATAAGTGATAGAACTTCTAAACTAAGAGTGATGGGCAGACGTTGAGAGGTAGGGTAGAAGGGATTAACCCTCCCATCCAGAGGAAGAGTGAGGGAGGGGAGGAGAGCCGTCACAAGATTTGGAATTTCTGGTGACAAACGTTAGAAGGAAAATACTCCAATTTTTAATTATGAAAATAATGTAGCAACAACAATAAAAATTTAGAGATAAGAAAATTTGATAGCTCACAGCTGTACAACAGACTGTAAGAGCAATCATAATCTGTATTATTTCCATTTTCTTTTAATATCCATGTTTGTATAGTTACAATTGATTATACCTGCCAGTCTGTATCATTCTTCTCATACTTAACATTATTTATGTTTGGTTTAGATATTGTTAGAAACTTTTAGTTCAATTTTAAATGGCTATGTAATGTTCCCATGGGGTAACATTTACGCATTCCTTTGTTGTATCTGATGTGAGGCCACTATAAATAATTCTGGAATGAACACCTTTATTCATATAATTTTCATAGTTTCTGGATTTTGGGGGGTGGGTAGAGTCTCAGAAAGAAGATCATTGGGTTATGAGTTTCATCACATTGTACCTAATTTTTCATTTTTAAAGTCTGCCGAAATTTATAATTGAAAAGATGAAAACTTTTTCTTTGTTGGCTAGAATTATTTCCTCTGTGTAACCAGTGAACAAGAATTTCTGGGTATTTTGTGTACGTGGTTCTTCTCAAGTACTGTGATAGACAGAAAAATGGATAAGTCAGGATTTCTTCTTTTATCAGGCTCTTACTTAACCAGAAGAGCAGACTGAGACTGGCCCACACAAGGAATCATGAGGTTGGGATGTCAATTGTAATTTCTGAAGTGACTTGGAGAGGTTGAGCTCTGCAAGGTTGAAATCCTGGGAAAGTTTTCACAGAGGAAAGCAGTTTGAGTAAAATAAGGTGATGTCTTAGAGTAAATATGAAGTTCAAAGAACACTTTGGGTTAATTTTCTTTACCTGACTTAATTTTCCTGGAGGTAAAATAATGGCCTTTCAGTCTTCAAAACATTAATTACGACCAAATTGTGATGACAACAAAGATTTACAATTGGCACAAGACTCTTTGAATTTTTGCTCATTTTAATTCTAAAATTGACTTCTCTAAAGAGCCCCGTTGGAATAAAGATCTTTTCAGAAACATAGCCCCTCTATCCCTTAATATGAAAAGTATGAATTTTTATTAGTTTTGACTGAATTACAGTTTATTTTTGCCTGAGACTAAACAGCAGTTTCGTCATAGTGCGTGTCCCATCCTTTGCCAACGGGTGATGCGTGTGTCATTCCCCAGACTTGGTTTGAAGTGCGGACCTGGTTTTTCCTGACAAAATAGGGTGTTTCTGAGGCAGATTTGGAATGGCTTCTCAGTCTGCTGGCAATCCTACCTGTGTGTCAGCCAAAGTACACAGCCTGTCGCCCCTCCTGAAAGGACAGGATTCTGGTGATACACCATCATTTCTTCCACGCGGTGAGATATGGCTCTGCTCTAAAGGACCTCAGACAGCTGTGGGGGATCAGACAGGAGAACAGATAAGTTATGATTTAACACCATAAACTCTGCCATGATGGGAATCCCAATGTGTTCTCAACGCACGGCGGCAGAATGGAGTTCTCTTAGGAAGGTCAGTTTCAACTTTCAGAGAAAGAACATCAGATGGTTTGGCAGAAAGAACATCCCAGGGGCAGAGCAGGTTGGGGGAGAGGGCAAAAGAAGAAAGGACACAGGATGCCCAACACTCAGAATTGGGATGCAGACAGGTGGAGCCCAGGGGGCCCAAGGAGGAGAGTCGGCATGGGCGCTCCCTCGGCACCTCAGTGGTGTTCACGGCTGTCTCTTCTCTACATTTCAGACTTCTAGCTCAGAGCTGTTCAGTTCTAATCAGCAAGCTGAGCAACATGACAAATATATTTTTTTACAAAGGGATTAGCAAGGCTTAGCGTATAGACACATGAGTAAGCAAAGTGCTCACTGGGGACTTTCGAGCCCACCTTGCTTCATAGTCACCGTGTTGCTGGGAAGATTAGCTTTGGACCGCTCTTGCTGCCAGAAACCTCTCAATGAATCTCAAGTGGCTGAATGTCCTATCTTTTGAAAAAGAGAAATAACAAAGGATAAAATTATTGCTCTGAAAACATCCAAAAGATTGAAATGGCTTATTATCTTGGGTGTTTTCATCAAATCTGTCTTACTGAAGGCTTTTTAGGTTAAGATGCTTACATACTTAGCCTAGAATGTGCTTTTCAGCCTTATTGGAAGAATATGGTAATTTGTGTGCTAGTGTATTAGTTATGCTAATATTGTAAAGTTAGGTTGGTAAATGTATTATTAGAAACCCAGGAAAGATCTTCCTTGATTACTTTTACTTTAGGTCCAATAGATTTTTTTTTTCCCCAGACATCTCTGAACCTTGGTTGTGGCTGTGTTTCCCATTACAAATTGAAAGTCTTTTTTGTCACCTGGTTCCCATCAATCAGCCTCCTGGGAACTTGTAAATATGCAAATCCTTTTGATTTTTTTATTTTAACACCTTTATTATAGTATGATTCCTGTATAATAAGCTACACATATTTCAAGTGTACAATTTGATGAATTTTGATAGGTGTATACACCCATGAAACCACTACCACAATCAAGATAGCTAGCATTTCCATCACTCCCTAAAGGCGCAAATTTCAAATTACCAATTTATCCTTTCCCACCCCGCTTTACCACCTGATAAACATGTTTGTTCTCTATGTCTTTGAGTCTGTTTCTGTTTTTTATGAGTTCATTTGTGTCCTTTTTCTTTTAGATTCCACATATAAGCAATATCATATGGCATTTTTCTTTCTCTTTCTAGCTTACTTCACTTAGAGTGACATTCTCCAGGTCCATCAGTGTTGCTGCAAATGGCATTATTTTATCCTTTTTTAAGGCTGAATAGTATTCCATTGTGTGTATGTATGTGTGTGTATATATACCACATGTCTTTATCCAGTTATCTGTCGATGGACATTTGGGTTGTTTCCACATCTTGGCTATTGTAAATAGTGCTGCTGTGAACATTGGGGTACAAGTGAATCCTTGTTTTTTTGATAAACGCTTTGAAGCTGAAGAGGCTCTTTTACATTGTATTCTTTCAGATCAGCCTGTGCTACATGGGAATCAGTGGGAAAATGGAAACAGAGACTTCTGGGTGAAGAGGCTATGCACACTCCAGTGAAGAACAATGACCAGTTTATGCAAATAATTACTTTAATCTTCGAATGAGTTTGAGCTTGAATATTACCCTGAGTCCTGGGTGTGTTAAGGCTGTTGAGTCCTGGAGGCTCCATCAAGTCATGGAGACAGAGAGAGCCAGGACATGGCTTGGGGCAGGGAGCGCCTCCCACCAGGCATGAGGCAGGGGCGTTGCAGGGGGTGGTCAACTGGGGAGACGTAAAGCGAAGATCTGAAGGCCACTTAAGAAAAGTATCTGGCAGAATACTGTTTGTAGGTTGGCTATGAAGGGCAAAGAATAAAAAGAAATGAAAACCCATCCGCTGTAAAATGCTTTAGCAGGCTCAGCTAAATCACTGGTGTCACTACAGATGGCTAGTTCTGTTTCTATCTTCTCTTGCATTTTTCCCCTCCTTTTGAGCATTGAAAATTGAAAAAGAAAGGAGAGAACAAAAAAATCCCAGCAAGAATCATTTCAGTGACAAAAGGGTGAGTCACCGTGTGTGGCAGTCCTTTGGACAATTGAGTGAAGTCAGGAGGTGGAAATTAAGTAAATACCATCCTGTTCTTATTTACTTTATGCTTATTTTTTCTGGAGGCTGTCGGAAAGGGAGAGCTTATCATTAAATATGTTCTTACACAGAACGTAATTTATCTTTTTCTCCAAAGGGTGGGAGATGAGAGAGAGACATTAGTTTATTCATCCTTCTCAACACTCCACTGAAACACCACCAGAAATCCAAATCCTTTCGAATAGCATTGGATTTTTAAAGGTTTTGTTTGAATAAAATTATAAAATAATATGTAATTATTGTGAAAAAAATTCCAACAATATAGAAATACATAATGTGACATTCAAAGTAATTCATTCTCCTTTAGGTCCCACTTCAGACATTTGCAAACACACATGCACATGTAGACTATTTTTTACACCAATGGGAACTATTTTTGCTATAAAATATTCTTTAATACCTCTTTTTCATTGAATGGGCACGGAGCTCCATGGAATGTTGTCTGAGCTCTGTCTCAGGGAAATACTCAGCAAGCAGACTCACATTCAAGTGGCCAGCATCCTCAGATCCCAGCTCCCTCCCTGCCAAACTGGTGACCTTGCGTCTGGGTATTTGTCTCATGGTGTTGGTGCGAGGATCAGTGAGACATAAGGCACTGCACAAGGGCGTGGAGCATAGTAGGTGATGTGCACAACACGTTACTTTAGCATGTGGTGAACTGATGTGGTCTTTGAGAATGGAGTCTAGGGACAAACGGTTCCTTCTCTCCCCTGCAGTTTTCCAAGGTACAACTGGGGCTTGTTTAAATATCTGACTGCAAATCTTCACCTTCAGGATGCTGCTTATCAATTATATTGATATTTTATCTAGGCTATCTGGCTATTTTCTGTTTCTTTTGGAGACTTAGAAAGCATTTGTCCCTAGAGAAGATGTGGTGTTTATATACAATGGAATACTGCTAAGCCATAAAAAGGAATGAAATAATGCCGTTCGCAGCAACATGGATGGACCTAGAGATTATCATACTAAGTGAAGGAAGTCAGACAGAGAAAGTCAAACACCATATGGTATCACTTATATGTGGAATCAAAAATATGACAGGATGAGCTTATTTATGAAACAGAAGTAGACCCACAGACATAGAAAACAAGCTTATGGTTACCAAAGGGAAAAGTGAGTAGGGGAGGGACAAATTAGGAGTTTGGAATTAGCAGGTACAAAGTATTTAACTATATATAAAATAGATCAACCAAAAGGTCCTACTGTGTAGCACAGGGAGCTATAGTCAATATCCTGTAATAAACCATAATGGAAATATGAAAAGAATATATACATATATAACTGAATCACTTTGCTGTATGCCAGAAACTAACACAGCATTATAAATCAACTATACTTCAGTTGAAAAAAAAGAAAGCATTTATCACTGATACATTTTATTTTTCAGAATTTTAACTTTCTGTTCCCCAGGCTTTGGGGTGTGTAATCAGAGAAGTACACAAAAGACTTTATGGTGGGACCTGTGAGCAGGTGCTGAATTTGTTATTTTCTCATAAGATGTGTTTTTGCAACAATCTAAACTCAAGGGTGGGCATGTGGACACGCACACTCGTGCACACACATGCATACACACACCCCCTCTGGGAATCAGCCTCCACACTGTTAAAGGCTGTTCAAACATCATCCTTTCAAGGGCCCTGGGAGCTGGAGATTTCCTAACGAGTCACCCCTTTTGTGTCTGTTTCTTGGCAGGAATCCACTGTGAAGCCTACAAGGACCCCTGTGCTAACATCAGCTGTCTGAATGGAGGCACGTGTGACAGTGACGGCCTCAATGGCACGTGTGTCTGCACGCCAGGATTTACAGGCAAGTGATCTGGGCACTGTTTTCAAATTTACTGCAAGACCCCTGAGATTGTGGCTGTTAAAAAGCCCAGACACCTCTATGCATACGTTATTGCAAAATCTGAATCCCATTGCAAAATGTAAAAGTAGGCATTGCTTGGATGATCTGTTTTAAAACAGCCTACTGTGCTGTCATTAAGTGAGGCTCTTCTGAAATCAGCATTTGGTACAGACACTTGCCAAGACTACCACTGCTGTACGTTTCCAGAGCTGTAGCTTTGAAACATGAGAGATGAGCCCTGACACGAACACCTGAAACATTTCAGTGCTGACGGAAGCAGGAAGGAGAGAGGAAGGATCAAATACGTCTTCCACAGAAATTGCATTTATTTTTATTGGAAGATACAGCAGTGACTGGATTTTAATAATAGAGAGGTGGTGGTGGTGGTGGGAAGTAAGAGACAGATGCTCTCAGTTCAGGGCTGAATTATTAGTGAAGACAAGGACAGGACAGGTGTGGGGAGGGAGAAGGGATGGGGGCAGAAAACTGCCTGATGGCAACGCAGGCAGGGAGGACAGGGTTGGTTCAAGAGGAGCCTTGGTGGCCCCGGGGCTCTGAGTGGGAAGAGTCACTTCTAGACTAGGGGATCCTTCTTAGCAAGGGCTCCTTCAAAGTCGCCACCCACAAGGGTTTCAGGGAGTTTTTGAATCCCCCAAAATAGATGTGAAGTGTTGTATGTACATGTACCTGCTGAGGGAAGGCTCTCAGATTATCATCAGATTCTCAAAAGGAATTATGAACCACTGGGGCAGAGAAGGTTTCATTCTTTTCTTTTCCAGTCAAACCCAGGAGTCCGGAGCTGCAGAGTGTAAGTCAGGTCTCTGTTTTCAGCACTTTTTCAACCCACAAAAGCGTCAGGGTCAATCTGGTTACAGGTTGGGAAGCTTGACATGTAAGGTGCCCGATAGAAGAGGGCGGCACTGAAGTTGCAGGGAAACGTTGTCATTGGCTGGAGGGCACCTTGCGTGCTCAGCCCTCCCCCGCTAAGCCCCTGTGGCCACCTCCCCAGCCCTGGAGCGTTCCCCAGAGCCTGGTCCTCAGTGCACCCCTAGGGAGCCTCATTTGTGCTTCTGGGGAAGATGCCAGCACTCAAGACGTAGGAGAAGCAACTTCTGATCTTCCTTCGATTTATCTGTGTCACATCCTGCATCTTCCTTTTGGGTTTTCCTGGGACAGAGAAGTGAGCTCACTCCAGAAAATGATTTTCAGACGGTTTTGTTTATTCTGCCTGGCTTATAAACACGCACAGCCATTTATACTCATCAATGGATGCAAAAATAATACTGAGGAAGTATCCTGTTTTTTTATTTTTTTCTCAGACATTTATATCCCACAGACAATAAAAAGCATGGAAGAAAAATGAGAAAATATAGAGTTATAGGAAAAAACCCACCCTTTAAAACTGCACTACTAGGAGAAAGCATTGTTAAAATTTGGATACATTTATCCAGGGATTTTCCTGAAGATCTGTGTGTGTATAATATGTAGTGTGTAGTGTAAATCCATGTACTTGAACATAAGAAGAACCATGCTGCTCATACTATATTGAAATCTACTTTTCACTTAAAAATATATGTATATCATAAAGCATTAAGTAATGTGCTTTTGTTTTATTGTTTTTACTGGTTACCCTGTCATCCATTATATGATATGTCATGATTTTTTTAAAAAATCCATCTTCAGTTCAACTTTTGGAGAGTTGGGAACTTTCTCCTATTATAAACAACATCGCAGCGAATGTTCTCACTTGTGCTTCTTTGTGAATATGTATGATTATTTCTTTGAGCTTATTTCCATATTGTGCTCCAGGAAGAAACCTAGGGCCGGTATTCACTCCTACCCAGGGTAGCCTGGAGCTTTTATTCCCTTCTCTTCACACAAATACTGAGAATTGTCCCTCTGGTGGCTCCACATTGCTATTTAAGTATTGTTTTAATTTCTAAGTCTTTGACTCCCAGTGAGATTAAATACTTTAAAAATATGTTTATAGTCATTTGTATTTCTTCTCAAACAACTCCCTATTCCTAGCCTCTGTTTGATTTTCTACCAGACCATTCACATTAATCTTTATTCTTGATTTGAAATAGTCCTTTATATTAAGTATATTGTACTTGATCTGCTTTAGGTTGTAAAATTTTTCTAATCTCATTTGCCTTTTAAATATATATAAAGTATTTTGGTTTTTTCCTGTGTATTCTATTTTAGTTTTATTAAATTACATCTTAATATTTTCTTTTGATTTTTTGTTTCATGCCAGAAAGACTCTACATATCAAGAATTTATAAATATACTCCTATATTATTCTAATTACATACCTACTCAGCATTCCTCTCGGATGTCCCTCGAAGACCCCTCATAGATTTTCTTCTCCTTTCTTCCTTTAAGTATTTGCTGGCTCGTTAAACGGTGTTACTACCACCTACATTGTTCTGGACGGAAACTGAGAGATCACTTTGCGGCCCTCCCCTTCTCCCGCCTTACCTGCGTCCAGCTGCCCAGGAGGCCTAGAAACCTCTGGACCCTTTCACTTCTTCCTGGAGCCCACACCTCCGCCTGCCCTAGAGCAGGGTCTCCCCACCCCCATTCCCCTTCACCCCTAAACATTCCCCACTCCGAAGAGACCTTTACAATGAAGATCTAATCTTATCCCTCCCTGCTTAAAATCACCTACTGGCATTTCATTGTCTTTAAGAAAAAGGTCAAAGCTCTTAACTTGGGAGCTCTTAACTCAAGACCTGGGAGGTCGGGCCCCATCCAGCGTTTCCAGCTTGTCCTGGGCGCCCCCTGGCCTGCTGGATTCCTGAACACCCACGTCAGACTCTGCTCAGTCACGTTCTTCCTCTCTCTCCCCTGCCTCCCAGTCCCCTCCGCCTTCCTCTCCTCCCACAGATGCACTCCAGCTGGGAAGTCCACCCCTAGGTGTTTCCTCATGGGGCTCACCCTGATCACAGGGAGCAGTCGGGCTCTACCGGCTTCAAACATCAGTCTAACTTGTCTTTGAAAACAACAAATGCCTATTTCTATTCAGCCCTGGTAATTTTTCAAGCTGTAGAGGACCACAGAATATTTCCTAAAGTTGTTTGGAGAGTTGTACTATTAATGTGTTTTACAGAACACTGGTCCCATGAGGTACTCCATGGAAAAAATGTTTGGGACATGGTACATGCCATGTGGAGATTCAGAAAGGATGCCCACACACTAAAGGCTCTTAGTAAAGAGTCTTATGTGCCTTTGTTTATTTTCCAAATAAATATATGTATATATATATATATGTATATTTATATATATATGGAGGTAATTAAGTTTATTTATTTAATTTTTTTTAATGGAGATAGTGGGGATTGACGTGCTTTACCACTTGAGCTATACCCTCCCCCTATCTTCCAAATATATTTGATCATAGAACTTTTCTTTTTTCCCTTAAAAAAGAGCCTATTTTGAGAAGTAGCATTCTATGAGAAGGGCTGAAAAAATATTAGCTACCATCATCATGTAAGGAATGATGGTGCCTCTACTCTTTGGGTTGCTACCTTGGGACTAAATATCCTTTCATCATACCTGAGGTTTGGCAAAACTTACTCTTGGCCACCTAAGTGCTCAAAAGCTCCCTAACTGACTGACTGGAGTGAATAGGCAACTCACTGTTACCTAATTAGACAGCCAGTCCAGTGTCACATTTACCTTATGAGACTGGCCTTTTCAGTTGAGTCAAGACACTTCACTCTCAGGCCAGCAGGTTACTCTGGGAGGTGTATGTGCTGAATTCAGGCTCCTCCTTGAAAATACACTCTCTCCAGCCATCCAAACCCAGACAGGCTCCTCACTCTCTTACTCGTCATGATTTCCACACATCTCTCTCCTTAAGAACTGGCCTAAGTCCTCTCCATTTTTCAGTTTTTAACTTATTTTGTGCCCACTCAAAAGAGTGGGAGGCTCTGTAATTCTGTTGCCTAGAATTATTTGGCTCAGGACCAGTAGACGGAAAGAAAGGACACCATAATGCAACCTCAATTCTCTGGGACCTGCTTTATTTCTGCCTGAAACCGCAGACTGGACCTGAGATCACTGCACTCCAACAGGGGAGCCAAAAGTTCTTCCAGGCGCATTGCCAGTCCAAATGCAATACCGGTGACCTGCTGCTTTCTCACCATAGCAGAAAGTCTACGTGCATTATTAAAAGTTGCATAATGTTATCATATTTCCCTCTGTTTTCTAACTCAACTAATTTTCAATAGTGGTCTTACAGTTCGCAATACAGTGTTCTACAGTTTCAAGCTCATTTTCATGGACAAATGCCATCAGTGTTTTATTCTCCTTGAGCTTTTAATTTGCATTTCTTTGATGACAATCTTTCATGTGATTATTGACCGTTCGTATGTCTTACCTTACAAAGTGTCTTTTCAAATCTTTTGTCCATTTTTTCAAAAGCAGAATTTTGTTCATATTGTTGAGTTGTTAGAGTTATTTACATATTCTAGATACAAACCCTTTGTCAGGTGAACCTTTTGCTCACTCATCCCTTCTTCACGGTATTTTTGTGGGAGCAGGTGTTTTTATTTTCGGTCATCTCTGATTTATCAGTTTTTTTCTTTTTTGGTTTGTTCTTTCTTTGCCTACCTCAGGATGACATTTTCCCCAATGTTTTCTTCTAGAATTTTTTAAAAATAGGTTTTGCTTTTGGGTTTAGGTTTTGAGTTAAGTTTTTGTGTATGGTGTGATTAAAAGATAGAAGTTTCTTTCTTCCCTACATGAATATCTAGTTATTTTAGCATCTTATTTAAAAGATTATCTTTTCCCCCACTGAATTCCATTAGCTCATTTGTTAGGAAACAGTTGGACTATTGACATGTCGTTTTTCCCTTGGGCTGCTTTTTTTTTTTTTTTATAAATCAAACTTCTTTGAGATAATTGAAACTTCAGACTTTATGAACAGTTTTAAGAAATAATACACAGGGATATCTTGTAGCCTTTACCCACTTACCCCCCAGTGGTAACATACTGTACAGCTGTAGTACAGTACCACACCTGGGATGTTGACATTGATACAGTCAAGATGCAGGACATCTTCATCACAGGAATTCCTCATGCTGCCCTTTAACAGCCACCCTCATTTCTCTTCCACTTTAGGAAGCTTTCCTTAATCCCTAGAAACCACTGATCTGTTCTGCATTTTTATAAAATTTCGGTATTTCAGGAATGTTTTATAAATGGAATCATACGGCATGTAACCTTTTTGGATTTTTTTTCACTCACCGTAATGCTCTAGAGATTCATCCAGATCATTTTTTGTATCAGGTTTCTTTCTTTTTATTGCTGAGCAGCATTCCGTGGTATGAATATACCACAGTTTGTTTAACTAGTAACCTGTTGAAAGAAGTCTGGATTGTTTCCAGTTTTGAGCTGTTATAAAGAACGCTGCTGTAAACCTTCATTTACAGGTTTTTGTGTGAATGTAAGTTTTCATTTTTTTCTGGAACAGTTGCCCATGTGTTCAAGTGCTGGGTCATAGGGTAGTTGCATGTCTAGTTTTATAAAAAAAAAAAAAAAAACAAAACCAAAATGTTTCCAGAGTGGCTTAACCATTTTACCTTCCCATCAGCAACATATAGTGACCCAGTGTCTCTCGATCCTTGCCAGTATTTGGTGTTGTCTTTGTTTTTTATTTTAGCCATTTTGATACGTGTTTGATGATACCTTGTGGTTTTAATTTGAATTCCCCTAATGATAAATGATGTTGGGCAATTTTCCATGTGATTGATCAACATCTGTGTGTCTTCTCTGGCAAAGTATCTCTTCATGTCCCTTGTCCATTTTCTAATCATATCACATCACTTCAAGGCTACCTGCTATCAGTCTGCTTTCTGACTGCTGATGTTCACCTGGGCATCGCCCACTGGAGGTGGTGCTTATCAAGTTCCACCCCACCCCCGCCCCCGGAACGTTACTCTTTCCCCCTCTTTGCTTTGAAAGGTTATTGTGAATGAACCACACTTACGGAATGGGGAGTTGTTCTCCCCCTCTTTGAGGGTAGAGGAGCCACGTAAACTCTCTGAAGTTCTTCTGTATGAGAGATTTGTCTGCTTCCCCGTTTATTTATGTAATTTATTATTTATTTATATTAGTGTGGACTTGTGGATATTTATTTTATACTGTGAGTGATAATCCAAAACATTTTTATTTATTTTGTTGCTCCACATGTTCCACGTTTGGGCCTTGAGAGCTCTTTCCTTTGGCTCCCGTGTCCCTTTGACATACCCCGTTATTACAGTGTTGGGGTGTGTGTGTGTGTGTGTGTGTGTGTGTTTGAACACTTCTGTACTCTCTGGCCCTACAAGATGCTCCAGTCTTACCTTGTATATTTCCTGCTCCAGGCTTAGAAGCAGCCATTTCTCCAAGGAATCCGGTGCCTTTTGTTGGAGAATGGCCCTGGAAACTGACATCTGGGCACTAGCTATGCTCTTGTTCCCAGGGTATCGTGGTTTCCAGGTCCTCTCAGCCGACATAGCAAGGGAATATGTGTGTGTATATTAACCTGTGCATATATTTGTATCTATAAAGATTGCCATATGTAGCCATCTATGTCTAAATTAAGCTGAACATGAATTTATGCTGATATATCCAATTCTGATTCATCATTACCTGGATCATTCTAGCCTTCCCCCCTTATTTATCTGCTAATTCCCACACCAACAGCAAGATACTTGGCTCCTACCATCCAACATCCATTTATTTACTTGTTCAATTCCTATATACATGTAGAGCAGTATCAGAATTCTTTTTTTTTTTTTTTTAAATTGAAGTATAGTCAGTTACAGTGTGTCCATTTCTGGTGTACAGTGTGATGTCCCAGTCATGCATATATTCATATATTCGTTTTCATATTCTTTTTCATGAAAGGTTATTACAAGATATTCAATATAGTTGCCTGTGCTATATAGAAGAAATTTGTTTTTTCTAATCTATTTTTATATATAGTGGTTAACATTTGCAAATCTCAAACTCCCACATTTATCCCTTCCCACCCCAGAATTCTTAACTTGTATCCTTGTGGGAAACAAATTTATATACTAGAGGACCATGCTTATGTACAGCTTCCTCTCTGCCTTTAGTCCTATGAACTCTACTCATTTCCAAAGTTATTCAGGTCAACACTGCCCCCCGACTCCTCAGTGAAATCGTTTAATACATTCAGAAGTACAGTTGGATTACTTTCCCACAGTTTGCATTCTTTCCTAGGATCTTCCAACTAGAGGATCTGTTTTTGGTTTTGTTTTTCCTATAGAAGTACGACTTCTCAAGCATCATTTGTTGAAAAGGCTATCTTTCCTTCATTGAATTGCTCTTGAACCTTAGTCAAAAATCAGTTTGCCCGATTTGTGTGGGTCTAGTTTGGATTCTCCATCTTTCTCATTGATCTATGTCTGTTCCTTGCCAACACAACACAGTCTTGATTACTGTCATTATATAATAACCACCGAAATCAAGCAGAAAGATTCTTCTCAATTACTCAAAAACAAAAAAATTGTTTTACCTATAGTAGTTTCTTTGCCCTTTCATATGAATTTTAGAATAATCTTGTCTATGTCTACAAAAGATGTCGATGAGGTGTTGATAGGAATCGTGTTAAACCTGTATATCGATTTGGGAAGAATTGATATCTTTACTATTTAGAGTCTTCCAGTCCATGAACACAGTATGTCATTTCATTTATTTAGATCTTTGATTTCTTTCATCAGCATTTTGTAGTTTTCAGCATACACCATACAGTTGTACATGTACAACTAAATATTTCTTTTTTGAGTGATTATAAATAGCATTGTAGTTTGGTGTCCAAATGTTCATTGCTAGTGTGTAGATATACAACTAATTTTTATATGTTTATCTTGTATCCCATGACTTTGATAAACTTACTAATTTTAGGATTTTTGGAGTAGATTCCTTGGGATTTTATACATGGATAATTATATCTTCTGAAATTTGGACAGTTTTATTTCTTCCTTTCTGATATGTATAAATTTTATTTGTTTATTGTCTTATTACACTGGCTAGAACTTCTGCCACTAGTTTAAATGAGTGGTGATAGGAGACATCCTTGCATTTTTCCCAATTTTAAGGGGAAATGCCAGTCTTTCACCATGAAGTATAGTATCAGCTGTAGGGACTTTTAGATTTTTTTTTTAAGTCAAATTGAGGAAATTACTCTCTATTCCTTGTTTGCTGATAACTTTAGTTACGAATAGGGTGTTGACTTTTGCCAAATGCTTTTTCTGCATCAATTGACTTATCATATGATCTTTCTTTTTTAACCTATTAATGTTATGGATTATATTGCTTGATTTTCAAATACTGAATTCATCTTGCATCTCTGGAGTAAACCCCACTTGGTTATAGTGTATAATTATTTTTGTATATTGCTGAATCCTATCCTCTAATATTTTGTTCAGAGTTTTTGTGTCTGTATTCATGAGGGATATTTGTCTGTAGTTCTCTCTCTCTTTGTAATATTGTCTTTGCCTGGTTTTGGTATCAGAGTAAACGTAGCTTCATGAAATCAGTTGGAAAGTGTTCTTATATCTTTTATTTTCTGGAAGAGATTGTATCAAATTGGTGTTAATTCTTTAAATATTTTAGAATTCACTAATGAACGCACCTGGGCTGAAATATTCCATTTTTTGGTAGTTTTTAAATTATATATTCACTTTCCTTCATAGTAATAAGGATATTCAAGTTGTTTATATTGGGTGAATTGTAGTAGTTTTTTTGTTTTTTTGGTTTTTTTTTTTTGAGGATGTGATCCATTTTGTCTTAGTTGTCAAATTTATGTGTGTAGAGTTGTTCACAGCATTCCTGTATTATCCTTTCTACATCTTTAGGGTCTGTAGTGACATCCTGTTTCATTCATGATACTGATAATTTATGTCTTCCTTTTTCTCTCTTGTTTAATTTTTGTTGATTTTATTCATCTTTTCAAAAAAATAGCTTTTTGTTTCTTTGACTTTTTCTGTGGTTTTTCTTTTTTCAGTTTCATTTTGTCCACTTGTCTAATTGTTTACAGTGGGAGGGCAAGATAGGTTCCAGTTATTCCATCCTGGTGGAGGTTCCACATAATTCCCTAGATGCGTTTCATCTGGAGTAAAATGTTTATGAAGTATGAAGGAACTATCGTTAAAGCACCCATTCCAGAGCCTGGCACGTGATAGGCTTATACTTAATACCAGGTACTGTGATTAGGACGATTTTCATTGCTATCATTCCGTGTAGGCCCTATTAATCTGTTTAGGATTTACTAACAGCGGTGACTTTTGATTTTTTATCTTCTTTCATTTTAGTTTATCTGAGGAAAGCACACAGAATTAAACAGGGCACTTGTAAACTTGCATAAATATTACCAAATGAAATGCCTACGATGCAGACTACCTCTTAGAAAGTCATGGAATGAAAAGCAATTGTAAGAGATTTAAAGTTCGGACTTTGATTTCCAGCTTTAGTCAAGTAGAAATTCTTTTTTGTAGTCTCTTTACGAATGTTATTCAAGTACGACAGTGATTTAAAAGGAATTGATTTTCTCCACTCAAAAAAGTAAGTGAGTCAATGAAAAAGGCATCTGGCTCAAGCCAGCAAAAGCATTAAGATTTATTAAGTCAGCCATGAGTAAAGAAAGATGATATAATGCACTAAAAACTCCCCTACTAAAATAAGCTAGAATGCGTATCATTTGGAGCTGGAATGGTGGGGTGTTGAAATGCATATAAAAGCATAATACTCCTAATATAAGGAAACATAAATGAAACCAAACTTGCTTTGATTTGTAGTAAATCTTCAAATACCTTGCATAAGACTGATGGCAAAATGCATGATCACTTGAGGCAGAGAGGAGCAGTCATCTCTGAAAGTCTTCTGGTGGAAAATTTCCTTGAGTGTCTCCATCATCAGAGTCACCCCATATTCCTACCACCAGCCTGTGACACAGTAAAGGCCTCAAACTGCAAGCCAGTTGGGGGGGAACTGATTCAACTAGGAGTGTGTGTGTGTTAGTCTGTAAAATAAGCCAGTAGAGTAAATCTAAAGATATTTGCCAACTGTGCATTGCCGCGGGGTTCTGCCAAAGCACATATGCTGTGGAAATTAGCTGCTAGCTATTTGGGTTCCTGACTGGCACGGAGTTTTATCATAAATTAGTGTCACTGAATCCCAAGTGTAGCTCTGAGACACCATGGTGATGAAAGCCAGATGGGGTAGGTTTGGGACTCGTCCTGGACTCCAGCCCTTTGGTTCCTGGGCCTTAGATGTTTGATAAATGTCTGCAGAGAATGTTACTCTATTTTCTCCTGCCATCCTCTATTCCTGTCAAATCCTTGCAATCCAGTGAGCCCCAAGAACAGACAATCCAAGGATCTTGGACTTCTCTCAACTGTATTAGAGCCTCTTAAAAAGATCCAAGAGCCAAAACATGCATTAGGACTGCTTTGGACCCTGAACTTGGCATTTACCTCCCTGGGGTAGCGCTGGACCAGAGCAGGACTGGGTGGGCTGGACGGACAGCTCTAGGACTGCCCAGAGTTCAGGGAGTTACAAGGGTTTGACACTGACCTTAGACTTCTGGAGCAGGGTGGGGCTTTGGAATATTGCAAGGCTGTAGAAGTAGGGAGAAGTCAGGCCACTTCTGTAGTTACTGCTCTAAAGGTAGCAGAGCATCTTATTTCAGAATTTGCAGTATTCAGATTGCCAGCTAACAAAACAATTGTTTAGTAAATACTTCGATTAAGCTTGTCTTCCTAAATGGACGGAAAGCAGTACTGATATGTGTATTTGTCAAGGCCTTTCATGTTTCTCAGCACGTCCTTCTTTATATGTCTCTTCAACTGGTCTACCACGTAATGCCGTTTGTAATAGTTAGTCTGTGTTCTTTTCCAGTCAAAGCGACTGCCCCGTTAATAGAAAGACAATCTTAGAAATAGGTTAGTGAGAGGCAGTCAGTTTCATGTCTTTCCTAATGGGCATAAATGACTATATTCATTGCAGGAAACAAATTCACTTAGACATGACTGAATTACAATCAACGTAGTAGGGTCTAGATGTAGTAAATGTTTCATTGGGCAGATTTTATTTAAAAATAAAATATTCAGATGCTGGGTATGAAAAACATGTGACATGAAGCAGACATGAAATATTTCAGTCTGAGATTCCTCCTCTAGAATGGTCTGTGAGTGACATAGGGTGGTTTTATAAAGATGAGGTAAGCCAGTGGCAGATAGAACAGTGCATTTGAACAGTGAAACATTCACTGCCTTTGAAAATGGACAAAATATTCGATTTTGTTCCTTTGCTTGAGTCTATGACCATTGCAGTGCTAGGAGGTTTTTTTGTTTGTTTGTTTGTTTATCACAAGCTACCAACAGCACTTTATTTTTTCTTTTCAACATCCTGTTCTGCAGCTTCCTTGACCCTTTTCGCCCAGATGCCAAAAAGCCGGGCGTTGGCACGGGCCATGCGGAGGCTGGCAAACGCCTTGACGTTCTCTTCCTCCTCTGTGATGACTCTGGCCTTTCCTTCCTGTAGGCATTTCATACGGGCGTGACTGATCCCGTCAGCTGGGTGGCCAACGTGAGCTCCTCAGCAGAGCTGTCTCCCTTCTTGGGGGCGGAGGGCTTCCTGGGGAAGCAGATGAGCTTGGAGCGGTACTAGGAGTTTTCTTTTTCTTTTTTTTTTAATATCGTTTTCTACATTTATCTAAGCAAATGGAACTACATGGAAAATTTTGCTTTTTCTCATTTTCAAACTTTAAAGACAGATTGCCTCAATTTGAAGCATCCTCTCTTCAGCTTTGATGTGATGTCTTTTAAGAGGGGTACCTATTTTGTATGGACTCACAGTATGGCTTTAGAATCACACGAAGGTGGCTTTGTTCGTGTGTAACATCTAATAACGAGCTGTTTCCTGTAAGTTGTTCTTTGGACCACCGTGCCATCAGCCCGTTTTCTGGTTTGTAAGTTTAAACCAGGCTTTCTCTGAGAGGGGCAAGAATGCCCCAAAATGTTGAGTGTAGCAGGATCAGGAGCCCCAGGTCACAGTGTTCACTATGGGGGATGGACCTCGGGGAGGGGTGTGAGCTTCCCTGGGCACCGTTTCCCGGGGAGATGACGTGAGGCAGGGCTCACCCCAGACGTCACAACTGTCCTTCCTTAAGTGGGCTTGATGTTCTCCCTCAACATTTCAGTCCCTCCCAGAAGCATATCTAGGGATTTGGAAAGAGGAGAACGTTCTCATAATTGACTCAGGCTAGGCATGCAGCTGTGCCCTAGAATTACCCAGAAAGTAGTCCGATGTCCAGACTCACACAGTCACTTGGCTACCAAATAATAAAATCATAAACTGTGAGTTTTTGGCTTTCTGAGGTTTCAGAAAAATAAATAAGAAGACTCAGCTGACTCAAGCCAAAACAAAATAGGTTTAATGAAATCAGGAACCCAAGTTTGTTTCTGCAATAAAACTTGAAAGGTTTATTTGGACGTGGGAATCAGACAAATTCAGTAGATTAAAGGAGATTCTTTTCACCAATGTCATTTTTTTTTTCATTTTTAGTTTTCACTTAAGTAAAATTTGGGGACAGTTCTGCACTGTATACAAACAACAAGTGGGGCTGCATTGCTGGAGATCACGACCCCAGACTTCGATCTGTGCTTAGCTGGAGAAGTGATGGGGACCGCCAGGGCCTCCAGCTGTCTCACTGCTGCCTTTCCCCCCAACCTTTATCTCCTTAGGTGAAGAGTGTGACATTGACATAAATGAGTGTGACAGTAACCCCTGCCATCACGCGGGTACCTGCCTGGACCAGCCCAATGGTTATACCTGCCACTGCCCCCACGGCTGGGTGGGAGCAAACTGTGAAATCCGTAAGTATTTCTGCGGCTCAGCCACTGGTATTTACCATTACATTTTCCTTCAGCAAGAAGAGGATGCTGATCAGGCCCAGCCAGGCCCCTGCCACTCACAAGTGAGGCAGTGAGGCCCAGAGGGTACCCCGAGTCAGCCGCGCCTCCCGAGCCCCATGTGCGTGCATGCTTCTGCTCGCTGCGCTGTGCAGCTCCCACTCCTTCCGGAGTCGGAATCCAGCCTTTCCATCAGGATGAGACTGTGCAGATGTCATCCAGAGTTCACTGATGCTAAATACAGCCAAAATTGTGCTCAACAGAGAAGCGTTAGAAGCATATCAAAGACGCTAGTCTTTGTGTTGAAAGTGTAAAAAAAAAAAACCTGCACAAAATGTACATTCATTTTGCATCTATGTCTTCGTGTCTACAAACGTCTTCGGTTCCATCAATTGCCTGGAGCATAAAAGAAAATCTGAAAAACGTGTTGAGCTGCTTAGAGCAAAGTGTTCTCTAAAGATGCCTTCACAGAAATTTGACAATGCCAGGATCAGGGTTTTGTATATTAAAATAATGTGTCTAACTAGGATTGATGTGAAAATAAGAACTGCCCTGGAACTGGGTTTTCATTGTTTTGTAAACTAAAAGTTCTTTTTTTTTTCCTTATAGGGATATTGATTGATTGATTGATTGATTGAAGTATAGATGATTTATAATGTCATGTTAGTTTCTGGTGTACAACACAGTGATTCAGTTATACACGTGTATTCCTTTTCCAATTCTTTTTCACTATAGGCTATTACACAGTATTGTGCTCTACAGTAGGACCTTGCAGATGCATACGGAAAATGCAGATGCATTTGCATCTGCAAATCCCAAACTCCCAATTTATCCTTCCACTCCTCACCCTTTCCCATCCAGTAACCACAGTTTTGTTTTCTATGTCAGTGAGTTTGTCTCCATTTTGTAAATAAGTTCATTTGTATCTTTTTTTTTTTTGATTCCACATATACATAATATCATATGGTATTTTTCTTTCTCTTTCTGCCTTACTTCACTTAATATGATAATCTCCAGGTCCATCCAAATGGCATTATTTCATTCCTTTTTACGGCTCAGTAGTATTCCATTGTATAACTATATCATGAGTTCTTTATCCGATCATCTGTTGATGGACATTTAGGCTGTTTCCATGTCTTGGCTATTGTATCTAGTGCTGCTGTGAACATTGGAATGCATGTATCTTTTTGAATTAGAATTCCCTCCAGGTATATGCCCAGGAGTGGGATTGCTGGATCATAGGGTGAGTCTATCTTTAGTTTTTTGAGGAATCTCCATACTGTTTTCCATAATGGCTGCACCAAACTGCATTCCCACCAGCAGTGTAGGAAGGTTCCCTTTTCTCCACACCCTCTCCAGCATTTATTGTTTGTGGACTTTTGAATGACGGCCGTTCTGACTGGTGTGAGCTGATAGCTCACTGTAGTTCTGATTTGCATTTCTCTGATAATTAGCAATTGTGAGCATCTTTTCATGTGCCTATTGGCTGTTTGTGTGTCTTCACTGGAGAAATGTTTGTTTGGGTGTTCTGCCCATTTTTGGATTGGGTTGTTTGTTCTGTTGTTGTTGTTGTTATTGAATTGTATGAGCTGGTTGTATATTCTGGAAATTAAGCCCTTGTCAGTTGGATCATTTGCAAATATCTTCTCCCATTCCGTAGGTTGTCTTTTTGTTTCTATAAAGGCCGAAAAAGCCCATCAGACAATTATGCTGTATGAGCAGTCTTTATGATACAAATAGATTCAGTTCTTTGGTTCTCATTTTTGTATAAACTAGAATTTTTAAGAATCAAATTTAATCTTCCTCCCCATCGAGACCCCCACTTCACTCCCCAGAGGTAGCAACTGTTAGTCATTTATTGTGGATTCTTCCAGTTGCTTTCAGTCACTATATGTCCCATTTTTTCTTTGTACTAATGGGACTATTCTATACATACTGCTCAGCATCTTGCCTTCATGCTTAATTATATATCTTGGCTGTTTTCCCATGTGGGTTTATGCAGATCTTCCTCAATTTTTTAACACCACATGGTATTTCCATTTTTCAGATGTTCTATAATTTACTTAATCAGACCCCTGCTGGTAGTCAGATAACCCGTTTTCAGGTTTTTGGTATTAAAACCAATAGTAGAGTGAAAATTCTCGTTTATGTAATACCTGTGTGAGAATTATCAGGAGGATAAATCTCGAAAATGGAATAGCCAAATTAAGGGGTCCTTTAATTTTTCACAAGGATTTGCTTACGTACTGACTCTTAGCCAACAAAAATCTTCCTCTTGAAAGCGATGGTGCTGGGGCCCAAGGTTGACTCGAAAATCCTCTTTAATCCATACTTACCTTATTAAATACTTTCAACACCCCTGACGGCATCCTCCGCTTACCTCTGGGGAGTGACTGGGGCTAGATGCAGGCGAGGCAGCCTGATTGAATGGGAAGAAGGTCATTGTGGAGTTCTGCGGCCCTGGTTTCAAACCGCAGCTCAGGGACTTATTCTTGTTAGAGCTCTGAGCCTCAAGCCTTGATAAATGGGGTAATAACTGTAAACGATACAGTTCAGTGCCTGGTTCGTAGTATTTGCTCAATAAATGGTTGCCTTAATTACTGTCACCAGCTGTCATTCTCTTTGAGCTGCTGGCAGCCTCTGGATACCTGCTCAGAGTGAAGTTTCCCTGCCTTGATGGAATATTGATAAATTAGATGTTTTTGAGATAACTACTAATTTTCTAAAAGTACCAAATATTTTAGGATGACAGGCAACTTATAGATATGTAGTTTTGTCGATATAATTAGACTTCAATCTTTCCATTCCAAGGTAGATACAGGTATTCCATGAAGGGACTCTCCCTCCCTGCCCAAAGATACTGATGCGTACCCACAGCATAGAGATGCTCACAGCACAGGGAGGTGTTCTTCAGGCCTTTTGTTGCAACCCACAGTAAGAAATGTATTTTGCATCTTGGGGCTACACATGACGTTCAGTCTCTCACACACATGAAATACGAAGTAATACTTTATAAGCATCACACACTTTTATATCATTTTTCTAAACTTTTTTTTTCTAATGTGGCCTGGCCCCAATGTAATGATTTCCACAGTCTGCACTATGGAAAACATTACTTATTAAGTGTTTTGAGCCAGGTTATTATTAGGATTGTAGGTCCTAATCGCTGATTCCCCAGTTAGGTGGAGCATCCCTTGTCCTCTCCTGCGGCACCACTGAGCTGGTCCCCCACGTCTCAGCACACTGAGACTTCCACGACCCTGAAAAGATTGGGGGACCCGTGAGCCCACTTTTCTCTCAGTCTTCCCTTACTCCTTATCCCAGGCACCCAGCACAATGCCTGACACACAGTAGGTGCTTATCAATGTTTGTTCAGTGACAGGATTGCTAGGAGGGAGAGGAGCTGTTCCTTCCATCCCCTCCTCTCCTGCCGCTACTGAAGATTAACGAGGGTGTTACCTTTTTTCAGTCTCATTGACTGCTTTGATTGTCCAGCTAACTTTTAGCTTTAGAAAGCATAAATAAATCTGAAGTCCCTCCTCACAGTTGAACTAGGCAACAGATGGTTCAAAAAATTATCTAACTCTCTAAGTGACATCTACAAAAAAAAAAACAAACACTTTTTAAGTAACATAGGTGGACAAATTAAGTAGTCTAGCTAGATACACCTGGGTAAGTGAAAAAACAGATACGGGAAATGTATTTTAGAATGAAATTTGTAAATCAAATGAAGTTTCTTTTTGGTGGAGTGGAGTTGCTTGGTGGGTCTGGTTTTACCCTCTGGCCACTGACTGCCTGTTTCACCTTGAGCAAAGGCTCTGAGTCCAGCCCCTATTTCGGTCAAGTCCAGCCACTATGTAGCTCATATTTTAGGACCAATTGTGACGTTAAATGTGAAAGCACTTTAGAAAATCCAAAACCTCGGACAGAGTGGGTTTAAACTGAAATACAGATGCTCCCTCCGACCCAGAAGGGTGACATTTTTCCTGAACAGTTCGTGTGCACGTGTTCCCGGTCGTGCACCTGCTGGGGCTGATGAGGTCGTTCCATCCAGCATGCTCTGGTGTGTGATTCTTCCCTGAGCCATGCTGCAGCCAACATAGTACATGATTCATGCACTGGGCCCCCCAGGATGCGGCAGAGCGATGACTTATGACGGTAGCGCCTGGACTGGGAGATGGCAGCTGCGGCCACCTGGTGCAGAGAGATACATTTGCTGCCTCGCAGTCTGAATGCTGGATTTATTCTGATCCAGCCTGGCTACCAACCCAATTAGTGTGTAAAGCAGCCACCTTCACTTATCAGACAAGTTTTAGATGACAGGTAGAAAAAGCAAAGAGCAGGGTGGAGGGGAGAAGCAGAGGTTTTAGGAGAAGTTTTGAGAAAGTGTTCCCAAAAGTCCAAACAGCTTGGAATTCAGACATTGGGGAAATAGACCAGATGGTCAGAGATGCATATGGTTTAGGCAGCTCACCAGGCCCGGGACAGCGTGCCGAGCACGTAACCCAGCACAGTTGTTTTCCCACTGTGATGGCTGTGCGCTTGTGCACTGGCTGTGTGTCCACAATCTGCGTGATGTGTAAGCACACGGAAGTGTGCATCAACTGTAAGAATTCATCAAGAGCCCGTGCGGCCCCACCCTATAATCAGATCTGAGCCCACTACCAGGCCGGGGGAGAGATGGTATTGGCTGCCCTCGCTCAGTGGGTGTTCCAGCATACTCCGTGAGCCTTGGGCTGCAGCCTACAACTGAATTTTTCAGAGAATGTCGAAATACTTGGAAATCATGTGAGTCATGCTTCTCTTTCAGCCGGAAGAATGAGTGGTCTCTCTCCATGTGCACCTGGTGCTGCCAAGTGCAATGGCTGCCAGTTTGGGGATTGAGTCTTCGTTTTGGTTTCACAAAACACTCCCTCTTCCATCTTGACCACGTATTTGCAGTGATTTATGTCAGTCTATCTGCCTGTATGTGAGTTGGCTCAACGGAGTGGTGAACGCACTAATGGTCAGTCTTACCGCTCCATTGGCTCTGTGAACTCAGGCAGGCAGGCTCGAAAGGCAGAACCAGACTCCAGGGTCCTTGGTGAAAAACCCAGGAGTCAGAAGGTCTGGACCCAAACTCAGAAGTCACTTCTTGTGTCCCTTCTCCAACTCTCAGGAACCACTGGGCTCAGGGCATGGGTCGGTTTTCCGTTAGGCTCTAGGAAGAGGGTCTGCACACTCGGATCTTTGCTTGCATGTGTACCTGTGCTCTTCTGCAGATCCTGACTTTTCAAGGTAAAGAGCAGCTGATTCTGAGATTCCAGGGTGACTGAAGATGTCACTAAGATGACAATATGAGTACCCCGAGGTCACAAATACTCTCAATGGAAACAGTCCTAAGGGTTTCGCAGGAAGACAGGCCCATTCCCACCCACCCCTGAATCCCATTTCCAGGCACCGGGAGTCCTAATGTGGAGATGATGGCCTGGAGGTGGTGGTGGCGCAGGTGGGAGTGTGAGTCAAATAGGGAAGGCATCCTCTTTTCCACGTGAGTTTAGCTTTGCTTTGGTCTTTCCTAGCTCTTTTAAATTCTCACAGCTTCCTTTCAAGTCCTGGTCATGTTATCTGGTATGCACATCTGTAAAGGGGACATAATTTGACACTCTTGATCTGTGCCAGACACAGAGATTATATCCCATCCTTCGATTCTTTTCCTGCCCTTACAGGCTGGTGTTTTTTGAACGGGAACAGGGTAATGCTCAACGATCCTCAGCTCAGAGTGTGTGCCTCCGAGGACAGCATCCTCCTTCTCTGTATCCTTCCCTCTTCTACCACCACAGCTGCTCCTCCTTAGGGACCACCCACCATGTGCCTGGCAGTGCCTTACTTTTCTTTACATGTTTTCTAACTTATGTTCACAGCAAGCCCATAGGGTATATGTTGCAATTTTCATCTTATAAATGAAGAAACTGAGTTAGGAGGTCAAGTAAATGGTGCAGCTGGGATTGAAAGCAAGGTTGGTGTGGTCCCAAGGCTCACACTCCTTCCACTAGTTAAGCTGGCAGATAATCTTATGGGTGTTTTCTTCAAATGACTTATTGCTTATTTTTTTATTATTGTTATAGTATTCTTTTTTTAAAAGCTGGAAAAGACTGAGAAGTGTAAATAAGGAAACAAAAATCACTTGTCATCCTGCCTGTCAGAGACCACTGCTGTTAGCACATGGAGGTGGAAGGCAGAGGCTAAGCACTTGGTCCTAGACTTGCTGACAACATGCTCACCCAGGAAGTGACATCAGCTTCCTAGGCTTTGTCTATAAAGTGGGGAGAAAAAATAATATATCTTCTGGAGGTTCTGATGATTAAATGCGATATTTTCAAAAAAGCTCAGCAGAGTAAGAAAACAGCAAATGTGCATCATTCTTACCACTCCACCCTGAGCTTTTCAGTGTGTAGTTAGACATTTTAAGCTCCTGTGTGCTTGTGCTACACAACCAGGTTCTGTTTGGAGCCTCCTTTCGTTCTTCTGCTATTTGACGACTCTCTCACTGTCTCGCTAAGAGTTGAATATTTAGGTTGTTTCCCATTTTTCCACTTTTATGAATTGTATTATCTGTTGGTGGGGTGGAGAGAGAACTTGGGGTTGAGGGACTCCAGGTACATCTGCAACATTTTATTTCTTTAAAAAAATCTAAAAAAGCTAAAGAAGGTCAAATATGAGCATTGATTAATGAGTGATGAATTGGATGACATGGATGTCTGCTTATTTCTGAACTTTTTTCTAAACGTGTCATGGTTGATATTCTAGCGTTTAAAAATTGTGTGGCTGAAATGAACAGCCTTGTATGTAGGGCTTTATGCATTTACAGGACCATTTCCCCAGCATAAACTCTGAAAATTGTAATTTCTGTGTCCAAGGATAACTCCGTTGAGTCCACACAGGGGTTGTTTATCAATTCACACAGTCCCCATTTCTGTACCCTTGTCAACTGTGGTCATCAAAATTTGCAAATAATGTTTGGGAGCTGATATACGAATTGCATTTTAAAACAATAAGTATGAAGCTAAACAGTTTTCTACTTGTGTTTCTTTGGTGGGTTCCTTTTTATATTCTTTGCCCATCTTTTCATGGCGTGTTGTTGGTTTTTCTTAATGATTTATAAGAGGTTCTTGTATATTAAGGATATTACCCCTGGTTCTGGATTATTCATAGAAAATCATTTTTCCCGATTTGGACTGCCCTTTATATTTTAAGTTCCCAATGGGACGACAGGAAAGTCCTTCCCATTCAAAAGGCCAGAACTCATATCCAGCCATGTGCTTATTTCGCCTCCAGACCTGCAGTGGAAGTCCGGGCACATGGCCGAGAGTCTCAGCAGCATGCCCCGGCACTCCCTCTACATCATCATCGGCGCCCTCTGCGTGGCCTTCATCCTGATGCTGATCATCCTGATTGTGGGGATTTGCCGAATCAGCCGCATCGAGTACCAGGGCTCCTCCAGGCCGGCCTACGAGGAGTTCTACAACTGTCGCAGCATTGACAGCGAATTCAGCAACGCCATCGCCTCCATCCGGCATGCCAGGTGGGCGGCGGGAGGAGGAGGAGGGGAGGTGCTGCGTTCACATGTGCATTCTCGGTCCCAGGTTAGATTATGAACAGGACTTTACATCTGCAAGGAGGATTTCAGAGAATAAAACACGAGTTCAAGGTAGTATTGAGGGGGTCAAAAATTAGACCGATTTATAAGCAAACCCCTTTAATTTGCTGCTAGCTTTCTGTTTTCATTGAATACAGTCATTCTAAATGAATTTGTGGTTACCTGTGCTGTAAATATCTGAGTTTTAATCACTGTGTATGAAATATTTTTTCGAGGATTTCTTTTTGGAATCTCTTCAGCTTTGTTGTTCTTCAAACAGTCAGTGGTGGATGGAAATTATTCTATTTGATTTGAGGGCTTACTTAAAGTCAGCAATCATTCTGCTGTTAGAGTTCATATTAAACAAACTTGTGTCTTCTTCTGTGGGAAAGACTCCCGGAGAGACAGGAGTTAGTCTGGTGTTGCAGTAAGAGCGTGAGTTCATGTGTCTGAGGTAAATCGTGAAGTCCAGCTGCTCCATTACCTGACTGTACTTTAGACAGATGATTTAACCTTCCACAAACGCAGTTCCCTCAACTGTAGGAAAGGATAATCATCTCCTTAAAGTTATGACAAATTAAATTACAAATATTATAGGATTGCATAAACAGATAACATCAGATTTACTTCTCGAGATCTACTACACCGTGGAAAAAAATTAGCTAACCTAATTTTGTTGATTTTTGCAAGGAATATTTACTATTTTTATGTGTGTCAAAAAATACCATCTCTTCCTTTAATTGGCACAACAATCTAAAGCCTAGAATTCAGAGAGTCAGTGTCTTGTAGCAAAAAGTGGGCTGAGCTTAGTGTCTTAAGACTGGGCGTCGGGGAACTATTAGTTGCATAAACTTTCTTGGGACATCATGTATTGATACTGATCAAGACACAAGCAGATCCAAATTCTGTCTGAGGGGCATAGAAGCTCAGATGTTCAAGACATTAGCTTTCTTCCAAAAGGAAGCCCCCAAACCCAAGACTCAGATCTTGGAGTGAGTCCAAGGGAAGCAAAAACCCAAACCTGCCTTCCAGGGAGACACAGAGAATATGAAAAGAAGAAGAGAATAAACAAATTCCTTTGTTGCTCAGAAGTCTTCCCGGAGGGGCTTAGATCACCAGGAAGGAACAGAATCCATGGCTCTTTACTGGGATGTATTGGGAGACCCAGGGAATCAGATTCCCTCTCCCCAACCCTACCCCGGAGGAATCTCTGGCTAAGGTCCTTTTGCATTCAAGAGAAAGAGTATTTTATCTCAGTCTTGGAATAGTTTAAGATAGATTCTTCTGGGCTTTCTGCTTATATAGCTCTCTGGGAAGATATTTAACTGAATACTTTTGGAAGGAAAGGATAAACTTAAAAGCACTTGAAAACCTGTTTCTTATTTGGTACTGATTTTTATCAAAAATATTTACTGCAGGATTCCTAACCAACAAGCTCCTGCATGCACCAGTGATTGCAGATAAAACCATTGACGTTAATACAATACCTTCCCAAATATCTGGGAACATTCCTGTCCAAACGTTTATTCAGCTCTGACCTGTGCTTTCTACAGTGTGGCTCTCTAGAGGCCCTGGCCGGGTCTCTGGCTGGTTGGCTCTTTTGATCCCCTTTCCTAGAAACCCTGGAAAGGCGCTGACAAAGATTTAGTCTTTTTGCTATTCCCCTCCTCCTAGCTTTCAGCAGCGGCCGATAGCTAACGTCCGTTTCCTGGCCTGCCTCCCCGCCGCTAGCCTGGTGGTGACGTTGGGTCAGAGTGACCGCAGCTCAGCAGCTGCAGGAGACGAAGACCGCGTAGGTCATCTGTGACAGTCACCGGTGACCCAGGAAGTGCCTGGTGACTCTGACGTCAGCATCAGCTGGCGCTGGTGCCGCCTCTCTCTCCCATCCTGAGTCATGTGGTCTACAGCTGCTTTGCTTACACTCAGGCTGGGGAGACTTTGTGACTGACAGGCAGGGGTGGAGCCACGGCTTGCCAAGTTCTGCATCTGAGGTCACATCTCTTGCTGACTGGTCACTGCTCCACCAGCTCTAAGTGCCTGATCACGGAAAACAAATAAGCAAACAAACAAACGGGAGCTGTGAAAGGACAGAGTTGCTGTTTCTCAAATAGCATCTCCCATGTGGGCCTTCTTAAAGGTCATACCCACCTGACTGTCTCTGTGGCACTGTTTAGCTGTTGGCTTCCTAGGGAATATGGACTAGAAAAATGTACATGCTTTGACCACCCTCATAACTGGTTGCACTATCTTTTGTTTCTTTAGTAAGATCTAGTGGACAAGACTGGTCACCAGATACGATGTTGGAGCTGTCAGTAACACTGATAGCAAGGCTGCTACACCTTCCGTTCGTTCTTCGATGATGGTTAACATGGGCAGATACGAGGCTAAATCCTTTGGAGAGAGGGACAATGGATCATTTTTATAGTCTTCATGCAAAATATTTCAGATTTTGTGGGCATATGGTCTCTGGATCTCCATGAGCACCCAGCTCTGCCTTTGTAGTGCGAAAGCACCAGAGGCAATATGAATGGGCACAACTGTGTTCCAATAAAACTTTATTTAACAAAAAACAGGCAACAGGCTGTCATTGGCTTGCAGGCTGTTGTTTGTTAATCCCTGGTGGACATTATAATTTTCTCTAACTTCCAATCTTTTTTTCCCCCAATGAAAATGTCCCTTTAGTATAAGGAAAAACAGTATGTTGTTTAAAAAAAGGAACAGTTGCACAGAAACTCCCTTCCATAACATAGGCAAGCTCTCACCTTGGTTTAGTGCCTGAGGGTTTAAAATGGAATTCTGTAGGTGTGAGCTGATTTCTTCACATCCACCCAATTCTGAGAACCAAGGGAAATGGAAAAAGCTGGTAGTGTTGTAGATTTAAGTCTGAATGCACATTCGTTTTGTGCGAAGTGTGGGCAATTTGAGGAGAGGCTGGTTTCATTTTACTGTGTTTTTTAAACGACTTCAGCCTCCATAAGGCAGCTACTGAATACGGGTGGAGACCTCTGTATCTCACCTGTGGAATCTACACAGGCTTCTCAGCAGCTGGCTAAGTCACAGTGCAAGGGATCCAGCTCCAGGATGGCGCTGGGCGTGTTAGTCCTGCTTTAACCAGGTCACCTCTATCCAGCATTATACTGGATGACCCATCCTGCCTGGCGTCGATCTCATGAGCGCCATGCACGTGGCTGAGTTTCCCATTTGGACACAAAGCGATACTCTTTGTCCTTCAGTTGGCTTTGCGTGTGTACAGTGCACACGCGGCGGCCGTTGAGTGATTTCAGCCCTGGCCTTGTTGCACCCCGTAGATCTGGAACACTCATCCTCAGACCTGTTTTATCAATGTTCAGCTCCATGACAGCAATTTAAGATTTAAAATATAGCATGTTGATGGATTGCATAATGTGGAGGCATTTAACTTTCTAGATTTGGAGGAGACAGATTCTTCTGAAGAAAACAGGAATCATATAAAAAAAAAAATGGTGATTTTAAACATGTATGCAACTTGTTAGGTTGCTTGGATGTTTCCTTTGGGCCAAACAATTGAGTAATAGGCTATGTGATTTCCTGACCCTTCCCATAGGCATTCCCACGGGAAGCCATCCCATGGCTGCCATGTTTGGACACAGAGAGGTTTACACTGGGACTGCCTGATTTTTTAAATTAAGTAAATTAATATTATTAGTGGTATGTTGTTACCAATGTATCTAGCTATTTTATGAGAAATATATTGTCAACATACTTGCTCCTTAAAGTAGCCTCTGAAATGGGAGACTTGGGAGACAGTGTTAAGATCCAGTTGGCTTTTACATTGTTGCCCTTTTCCTGTTCTCAGGTGATGCAGATCTCAGTCAGTTTAGATAAACAGACCGCAGGCTGGAGACCTGCCCCCAGTTGTGCCTACACAACCCAGGACCTTCAGCGAGGCTGACATTTTAGGCATGATTTTACTGAAGCTTTTTGATATTGCCCAAGAGCTGTGGTTCCTAGGTGGCTTTCGGTCTTTATCTTTGCACTTTGCCTTGTGCCCATCTGGCCTGGTTTGTGCCTTTGACTCCTGAAGACTAGTTAATCTCAAGCGAATTGGAACACAAGATTGATGGATGTTTACAAATGAAAGATCACTCGAAGAACGCAACGTTTTCTCACTTCCCACTTGGTTTCTCACCTCTGTACGTGAGAAGACAGACTTTCCAAAATCTCAAGGCAAGAGACAGGAAAGATGGGGAGATGGGATTAAAGCCATGGTCAGTAGCCCTGAGATGTCCTTGAGGGCTCATCCCGGCAATCCTCTGAAAACTTCTTTTTTAACGGCCTCATTGGGCTTGAAACAGTTAAAAATATGTTGTCCCTGGAAGGGAGGAGCAGTGGTGGCCTAGCGTGGAGGACTGTTTAAATCATACTACACTCGAGGGGCCCTTAGGGAAGGTGAGGTCTTGACCAAGAAGAGACCACGCAGAAGGTGAATTGGCTTTATTTTAATAATCGTCATTTTAACACCGGTTTGGCAGGAAGTCCTGAAGTTGGATTTTGACACTCCTGGCTTCTGCGTTTCAGTCCTGCTGTCAAGGGGCTTTTGAGATGTGCAAGTCTGTTGGAACAATGGCTTTGTGCTCAGGGGAGAAACAATGGCTTGTGTGTACACGGGGGTTGGGGAGTGGTGGGTGGGTGGGTGGGATCGGTTGGGAGGAGCCCGCACAGAATGTGAGCTAACACCTCCTTATTTGAAGCCAGTTTCCCTCGTCTTGGGACCTCAGGTGGCCTCTGAGCCCTTGCAGCCCTCCTGCAAGTCCCATGGGAGAGGCTGTCCGCAGTCCTGGGAGACCCGCCCCGCTTTCTGCATTCCAGGCACTAGAGCGGGTGTAAAATAAACTTGCCTCTCCAAATCGTTATGGGTCTGAGACGAGAAAGACAGATCGATCCACTTTTCTTAAAGCCTATTGGAGAGCTGTCACGCCTGACTGCTTTCCCAAGATTTCGCCTACAAGCTGCAATATGTATTTGGACTCGAGGTTTTGTGAAATCCATTTCTGCCGCCCACACTGAAGACTAATATTTATACTCACTCGATGCTAATATCAGGAAGTCTTACATTCCTGGACCTGCTAGACGGTGTGCTTTAGAGTGTTTCTATGGTCCCATTCGATTCTTGCATGTAAGTTATCCTCACCCCTTGCCTTTAATAGGACTTGAAAGCCGATATTTCTCTAACCAGACTCCCCCCTCCCTGTGATTGCAGGTTTGGGAAGAAATCCCGGCCTGCGATGTACGATGTGACTCCCATCGCCTACGAGGATTACAGCCCTGATGACAAACCCTTGGTCACACTGATCAAAACAAAGGATTTGTAATCTTTTCTGGGGATTATTTTTCAAAAAGATGGGCTACGACACTCATTTAAATATTTTTAAGAAAATAAAAAGCTTAAGAAATTTAAAACGGTAGCTGCTCAAGAGTTTTCGGTAGACTGTTTAAGAACTAATTTTCTGCAGCTTTTAGTTTGAAAGGAAATATTTTAAAAAAGGAATTTGTGAAACCCATAGACTACGTGTTAATGTACGTCCAGCGCTCTAAGCTGTGTGCTTGGACTAGCGTGTGCGCTTTCCGTGGTAGACCCGATCAGGAATCCCAGACTGACTCTGCGGTTGTTACAGGGTCGGTCTCATCCAGGAGAAGCTTCTGTGTGACGTGTGAGTGCCAGCTTTCTGAGTAGAGTTAGGAAACCCATGTAGAGTATGAACCATAATACCGTATACCCGTAACTTAAAGAGAAGCCCGAAATGTTTGTTCTGTGAAAAAGAAACTAGTTCAATTTATTATTCTTAACCCGAATGAAATTAGCCTTTGCCTTATCCTGTGCATGGGTAAGTCACTTATTTCTGCACTGGTTTGTTGAACCTTGCAGAAACCGGAAACATTCTTTTGAGTTTGTGTGTTTTTGTTTTGTTTTGTTTTGTTTTGTTGTCATTTCTGTAACGGTTGTGAAGCTAGGCCTTGAAAACATACCTGAGGAAAGGGCCTCGTGAGGCAAATGATGATCAAATGGAATCTGTACTTTCTTTCACCGGTCAAGGTTTTTATATTATGAGTAAATTAAATTTGCGTTGAAGTGGTTCCTCGCTAAGAGGTAGTAAACGTTGAGAGCGTACTGATTCCCTCAGTAGTGAGTATTTCTCATAGTGCATCTTTATTTATATCCAGGACATTTTTGTGGCTGTACTTGGTTGATATGTGCTGCTTCTGATTCTTGCTAATTCCAAGAGTATTGAATAAATATTACCAAGTCAAGGATGTATTTGTCTCTTGTTTCTTTTTTAATTACATAAAACATTTAGATTTGATACCGATTGTCAAACAGTCAGTCCTGCTCTTTTGTACATTTTAAATATGCCAAGGAGTACATTTTTGTGGCTGCTGGAGCCATTCGCTGTGCCCTCTGGGAGCCCTCCTGAGCTCCGAATCATTAGTGAACCATCCCTACTGTCTTGAAAACGCAAAAGGTAGAAAAAAGTAACAAGAATTCTCATCTTATCTCTTGCGTCAGAACTTGGCAGTGAAATGCAGCACACGTGACCGCCGAGGTCCATTGAAATCGAGAAACACTTCTAGCTGTGACGTGCAGGGAACCTTACGTACGCTGCTCTTCTCCGGAGACCAAATGCAGTTGCCTTAGCAAACAGCACCTGGGTCCTTAGAAACTGGAAGGCAGCTTAGAGCTACCCTGGATTCAATTCCACTTTGCATCCAAATGCTGGGTGCCGTTGTCCCAGAGTCTTTTTTTAAAAAACTTACTTTATCTTTGCATGGGAATGTTTGGTAAGACCAAGAGAAGCCCTGAAACCAGGTGCACGGGAGGGTTTTAAGCAAAAAGAGGTACTTAAGATACTTTTCCTTACTTCTCTTCCCTTCAAACATCTGTCCCCAGTCCTACAAGTGACATAGCATTACACCCACGCTCTGATTATTAAATGACACAGCGCAGTATGTTAGTATTTTTAGCTTGTTTAAGTGTTTGGAAGTGAAGTAAGAACAAAATGTGAACACGGCTGGCTGAGCAGCCACGGGAACACACACAGGCCTTTCCCGCTTCCATCTTCTGGTGGAAGACTGTTGATTGTGTGGTGCAGACACCTCTGTCTGTCACCAGTCCAAACGGATCCTGCTCGCCGCTTAACAGGCCAATAAATCATGACACAAGGCGTTGGGGAAAGGAATTCTGACTTTATTCAGAAAGCTGGCAGACCGAGAGGACGACAGACTAATGTCCTGGAGAACCGTCTTCCCCAAGTCAGAGTTCAGGCTCCTTTTATACTAAAAGGGGGAGGAGGTGTGGTCAGGTGTTGCACACTTCTTCCTGGAATGCTTTGTTCTTGCAGCTGCCCACCTAGGTCAGGTCACGATGTTTCAGTAAACCTCCAACAAGACAAATGTTATTCTCTGTTCTGAAACTTTCTATCTCTCTATGAATGGAAAAGTGTTGCACCCTTAAAGGTCAAAGCCTTGAGCATGGGCTCCCTCGTATATTTCAGGCTCTAGGCAACATTCTTTTACAAAAGGTGCAGAACCAGCAGGACCCAGCCCAGGAAACAGAGCGCAGGGTTAGAGCTAAAGGAGCAGGTCTAACATGGAGTCAGATTTGTTCTTCCCAATCACACGGCCACAGGGGACATCCTAGAAGCGTCGGAAGTTAAACTTTGTTTTCCTGGGGCCTCCCCCACGCGCCCACGGGTAGAATCTGTGCTGCTGTGACCGTGATTTGGAAGCTGCTTCCATCAAGCCCTCACAAATAATTTTCAACCTTCCAAATTCTTAAATTCATTATATGTTTCACTCCTTAAAGGACTTGCTTGGAAAACTAAACAGTCCTTTATCAATGACAATTGGTCTTTTCAAAGCAAATTAATGGAGCCTACTAATGCAGGTTGTGAGCTGACTCGTCTGCCTCCTGACAGTCTGAGAGCCAGCACCAAACCCGTTTAAAGACCTTCACTTACTCCTTTGCACGTTCAATAAGAATACCCCTCACTGAGCGCTTGTTCTGCGTCAGGCAGACGGCGAGCAGCAAGGTCGGCGCAAAAGGATTCTGGCTCCCGAGTTCACAGCTCGTTTTGAACCAGACCTTCATCTAATAATCAGACAAATAAGCACAGAATTACACTTTGAAGGACACGGCAAAGGAAAGGTAAACACTCGGCAGCTTATTTGCAGTCAAGTGTATTGGAATCTTGCTTCACCTGTTCACTTGCTAACAACTTTGGACACGTGAGTCTCTGAACCTGTGCTTCATAATTTGGAAAATTGGGAATAAGGATAGGACCTCCCTTGGAGGGTCATGGCGAGAATGAAACACCAAATGCTAGTGTCTCTTTTTGAAAGAAATTTCTGGTTAAAAACTCCCAAGGACATTAAATTATCCACATGTCATTTCATATATGTAACTATTTAGATGCCTCTGACTGCGGGTGACAAGACAAACCAACACACTCCCACTGACTTAGCCCATAAGGAAATTTTGTACCTGGTATTCTAGAAGCAATGTGAACTTCAGGATCAGCTTGATCTAGAAGTTCTGGTTCATTTTCCTTGAAGATCCCTTGGTCTTGTCCTCCTCTGTGTAATGGCATCACCACCAGGCTGCTTCCCTTATGATGGCAGAATGGCTCTGATTGTTTCTGTCTTAAATTAACATACTCTGCCTGTCCTATACAAATGTGTACCCACTCAACCCATCTCTACTTTACCATGTTTCCTTCCATCATGCATTATTTTCCATCATACTTGACACTGCATGACACTGAGTAACTTCCTTAATTGCTTATTTTCTGTCTTTCCTGCTATGACTTGAAATCTGTGTTCTGTATTGCCAGTGTCTAAAACAATGATTAACACATAAAGGCTGCTTAAGAAATAGTTGTTGAGTGAATGAATGCTGGGACATCTAGAGGATGAACTAGAGGTTGACTCAGAGGCTCAGATTTCTTCCCAAATATCACTCAGCTCTCATTGGCCCAAAGTGCATCACATGCACACTTTGGAATTATCCCTCATGGCAGCCAAATGACATACGCTCATTGGTGAAGATCCGGATTCCTGAACCGATCACTGTTGCAGGGCATGGGATGGTCCTGCCGCTGGGAAAGGGATCGTTACCCTATCAACACGTGGGATATAGAGTGCATGGTGGGATGGAAGCAGCACCTGAACAAAACGGCAGTGCAATTACAATGGGGGGAGGCGAGAATGGTACCAGGATGCCACCAAAAATGTCCTCTACATGTACATGTAGGTAAAGGAGTGACTGCAGTGAGTGGGAGAGGTGAAGCAGCATTATTAGACTGGGAGTTTAAAAGCCTGGAGCCTTACCCTAATTCTTTCTCTAACAAGCTGCTAGGACTGGGAGTGTCATTTCACCTCCCTGGGACTGGGCTTTGGCATTTTTGTTATTGAGCAGCTGGGACTAGTTTTGGAGGTTATGGCTTGACTTTTATACTGTTACTTGATCCACAGACGTGTTTTTGTTTGTCCTATACTGTGTGTGTAAACCAAAATTTAAAAGTAATGAGAGTCTATCTCTGTCTCTGTCTCTCTTTCACATATGCGCAAGCGCGCACAAACACAAACACACACACACACACACACAAAACATCCCATGGCAGCAAGTGACTGAAACTGAAATGAAACCTCCTCTTTTAGACATGCACACAATCCCCACCACTCCCTATTGTCCCACTGGTACTAAAAATGAACGCTATTCACCACTTATAATCTTATTTGTCCAGCTATGTTAGTTTTGGGTTTGTTTTATTTTCTTTTTGTGGATAAACAGTTTTCTGCAGCCACACCATCAAAATAGGTAAATGAGCATTATGTTGAGTGGGCTGTGTGTTTCAATGAAAATGAGAGCATAGTTCCTTGTGGAAGTGCAGGCTGTTTATGTGTCTGTTATGCAAACCCCCCCACCTACTTGATTGACATTATTTTCCTGGCCCCTGAGGTTATTTGTGTTTGGGAGCCCAAGTCTAGATCGGTGATTTTAAAAGTTATTTTTAAAAACGCATTTTTGGCTTCCAATGAAATATTACATGGAAGTGTGATATATAAATTGGATTAAAATAAACAAGATGATTTGATTGAACCTGACTGAGAGGTCCAGGTCCCCAGACCCTTTAGCCCCATCTCCCCAATCCTCCCCACCCCAGTGGTCTCCGAGGGGATAGGAAGGCCCATAATAATCCCACAGAGGACAGTCTGAATACCGTTGGACTAGCTTAATCCATATCCAAGGCATTTCGTCTCCCCATCCTTCAATCCACCCGTCTATCCAAGAGATGTTAATGGAGTACTCGGCATGTATGAGGCTGGTGCTGGGTGCTGCCTGAATCAGGTGTAATTATTAGCTGTGGACCACAGAGACATCATACGTGCCCCATGGATGTTAGAGGCTTGAAGGAAGACAGAAATTTGAAATACATCCTTGCATCAGGTTTCAATACCAGGATGTTATGGGAGCTTCTAGCAGGGAGAACCTGGTAGATGTCTGTAGCAGTCAGGTAAGACTCCTTCATAACTAACATCTAAGTCGGGGTCTGAGGGATGGTTAAGAATTACCCAGATGAAGAGCGTGAAGTCCCAAGAATGAGAGTGGGCACTTCTGAAGAACTAAAAATATTGAGTCCGGCTGGAGCCTTGTCATACAAGATCAAGGTTATAAGCCTGCATTGCTCTATGACCCAGCAATTTCGCTCCTAGGTAAATGCCCAAGAGCAGCCAAAGCTAAAAAACTTCTTGTACAAGAATGTTTATAGCAACTTGATTCATGAAAGTCCTCAGTGCAATAGAATATCACTAAAAAATAAAAAGGAAAGAACTACTGAAGTATAAAGCACTATGTCAGAAACTCGTAGGCATAAACGTTGAGCCAAAAAAGCCAGACGCAGCAGAGGACATAATGCATGGTTCTGTTCATGTGAGATTCCAGATCAGGCAAAACCAATTTATGGTCCGAGAATCTGAACAGCAGTTGCCTCTGGGTACAGAGGATGGAGGGTGGGTGCGTTACCTGGAAAGGGTCCAGAAGGACATTTCTGGGATACAGAAATAGTCTCCATCTTGATTTTCGTGATAGTAACAGGAGAGTATACATCTGTCAAAAGCCATCAGACTGTACACTTAAGATCTGTGTATTTTATTGCATCTCATTTTAAAAGTCAATAATTTTTAAAAACAGTAAGGTCATTTTAAAAAGTGCAAGGAAGAGAGTGGATTGAAGATGGAGAGGTAGGCAGAGACAGGAAGACTTCGGGGGTGGGGGTAGGGTGGCTTAGTGCTAGAACTGGAAGGAAGTTGAGGTCACGTGCTGGTGAGGGGCACGGCAGGACGATCGTGCCGCAGGGATTCTAGCTGAAATGAAATTTGGTTAGTATATCATAGACCCCAGTCTCTGGATTGAATCAGCGGCTCCATGATTTTGTAATGTAGGTTTTGCTGGGGACAAATTCCCATGCTAGTTACTACAATTTTCTAATCCACCGATTAAAATTTCATTCCCAGACTGTTCTGTGGCAGCAGAGACCAACAGACAGCCAAGTGCTGTCAGCTTTCTGTTGGTTGATTTGAAAAATCTCCAAATTGCTGAAGAGGATGTTCACAAAATTGAAATCCTTTTATTATTAAACTAGTCCATGTGGAAAATTCTCCATGGCCAAATTATCTTTTAATAAGGCGATTTCCTACTTTCCCAAGTCAAAAGACCCTTTAACAATCTGAAATTCTAATATTGTGGTTTCTTCCTTTTATCGGAGCCAAGCAACTCTTGCGGTCTTTCATAAATGTGACTTCCATGGGGAATTTTAATTTAACTCATTATTGCATGATCTTTCTTGCAGTGAGGTGGATGTATGTATCTTAAGAAAACAAAAGGGTAATAAATATCAAAGTGGTCCTGAGATGAAGCTGAATTTTAGGCAGACCACTCAAAACACACACACACACACACAAACACACACACACACACACACACATAAAGATGCAGACACTGACATTCTGTGGAGGAACAGAGTTTTAAAACCAACAAAGTATTCTAGGGTTTCTCAAATTCTGCCTTATTCATAGTTTGGTCTGGATTATTCTTTGTCGGTGGCTAACCTGCGGGTTGCAGACTGTTTACAGCATCCCTGACCTCCACCCACTGGATGCCAGTAGCATCTCCCAATTGTGATCATGACAAAAGTCTCCAGATATTGTCAAATATCCCCTGGGGGATAAAAATCATCCCTGGTTGAGAAATACTGAACTAGACAATTTCTCATTCCTTTTTATTTCCTCATCCATCCATTCATCCTCTCACTCATTCAATTCATCCCATCCATTCACGTTACGAATCTTCTCTGAGCACATATTGTGGGTTTTACAGACACCTCTTCCTGACCCATTGGTGTCTCATGGTTGGTCTAGGGGTGTGGTGGATTCTAAAGTGGTGGATGTCTTGTTTTTTCATGGTTTAGAATGAATAACATGGCTTGCACTCAATATGCCAGTAAAAATAGCTGGCCAAAGTGCTGATCATTTTGTGCAAATTATCTCCTTTAAGCTTGACGACTATCCAGTGGGGTAGGAAATTTTTCCTTCCATTTTAAGGTGTAGGAACTAAGTCCTAGAAAGCTGAAATCGTTTTCCAAAAGTCCCACAGGTTTTAAGACATGGAACAGAGCTCTTGTTCATAATCACCATCAACCTATCCATTTATCAATCCATCCATCCCCCTCCCCCACCCACCCACCCACCCACCCATGACTGATTTCATTAGACCCTCATTAATTCATCAGTTCAGCAAGTATTTATTTTAAAAAATTGTGTGCCAGCAAGCCCTTCCCTAATAGCGTTTCAAGTGTGCTTTGTGGGGGAAGGAGAGGACCACCATGGAGGCTGACGGGCCAGGAATTGCTCACCATCTTGCATATCATGAGCTTCACCGAGGATGCTGTGTCTGTATCTTTTCACAATAGTGGGTGCAGGGAAGCTCCCTTTTGAGTCTCAGTTCAGAAGGCAAAGGTGAGGAGTTGGCTCTGAGTTCTGTGCTTGGGAGAGAGGCTTCCCCTGGGGCAGCTGACGTCGAGCCTTCACTGTTGTCTTCTCGAATGCCCTCCTAGCCTGCTCCTGGCCCATGGCCCTGGGCTGTGTAAGATGGACAGGAGACAGGAAGGCGCTTTCAGAGAGACAGCCAAGCTTTGCACAATGACTCAGGCTTCCTGTAGTTGAGGGGCGAAGGGTGTTTGGAAATTACTCCGTTCAACCTCCAAGCTACAGATGAGCCAAGTGAGGCCAGGAAGACCAG